>NC_134691.1:269594336-270849336 GCF_050947455.1 Rhinoderma darwinii
AAAGCAAGTACAGTATATAAATATGAATGTGACATTTGAGTGTTAACTTTCCGTAACTCATAAATTTTACGGATTTGGTAAAATAGGGCACAGAATGAAAATGCATGTAACATACAGCAACATCTGGTGGGGATGGTGGATCTCAAAGAAAAAATAAAACAAACATGGCGACAATAGGTAGAACCCGGTATATGAACCTGATATTAACATTTGGATTTACTTTTTTATCAGTTTGTGGGAAAACCTCTTTAAAGCGAGTGTTTTATGTATTTAAGTTTAGTTTCATTTGTCTGATTTAAGGCTGTAGAAGAGAAATAATGTGTTTCATTTTTTTTGTTTTAAATGTTGGAACTATTTATTTTTTATTTCTAAAAACTTTCCTGAGGACAGCCATAGTGTATGCACGCCTTTTTGTATTGTCTGTATAAACAGTGCAGCAGCATGTTTGTGTACTCTATGGCAGCTACAACGGAGTCAATTGACAGAGAAATGTCATAAATGATTACAGGCACCATGAAGTGGAGTACAGCTCGTCCCCCAGAGACCAGGGAGTAACCAGGAATGTGGATATGTAGCCTTATCTGTGTATATAGTGTTTCTATCTTGCCTTGTCTAGGCCTTTAGTAGTACAAATGAACTGTTATTAACTCACCCGCCGTCTAATAATAATGAGATGACTCTGCTCATTCTGTCCAAATCTATACAGAAAACCTGTGAACTTCAGAAATCAGGGTGCATCAGCCTATTGCATCTACGGAATGAAGGAGCTGTGGCACACTTGGGTGAGCAGCGACCCATTCTATTCAATCCTACTATTGAAATAGTACAGTATATTGTAGCCTGTGATAATGCAAAGCAAAACCGAGAAAAACATTTTTAAATTCCTTTTTTTTTCTTGTACAACTTTTTTAGTGTGTATAATATTTTGTTAAGAAGATTTTTGAGGACAAAACTCTTTTTGAGAACCATATGCATTATGCTTCTAAATGAAAGTATCATAAAGTTGATATATATTTGTTTTCAAGACATTTTTCTAAATATACTTTATTGCTTGTGCATTGCTTTACAATTTTACCAGTTCTATAAATATATCTAATAAGTATAGACATTTTTATATAAATTTTGTTTAAAAACATGATAGGTGATGACTTCGCAGGTCAACAACACTGCCTAATAAACAAGCAATGGCTTTAGAAAATCTCATAAAATACTTTATTCAGATCAAAATACAATTGTACATGTTATTTGTAAAACAAACATTTATTGAATTCTTGAGCACCATTACTACATCATGAAGAAGCAAGTACACTTAATTCTATCTATTTCATTTACCTCTCCATAGGTAAAAAAAAACACAACACATATACAACTATAAGGGTATGTTCACACGGCTTATTTTCGGCCGTTTTTCGGGCTGTCAACGGCCAAAAAATCGGAAGCAGAACGCCTCCAAGCATCTGCCCATTGATTGCAATGGAAAAACGGCATTCTGTTCCAACGGGTCGTTTTTTTACGCGGCCGTTTTTCAATAAAAGCCGCGAAAAAGAAGTGCAGGTCACTTCTTGGGATGTTTTTGGAGCCGTTTTTCATAGACTCTATTGAAAATGGCTCCAAAAACGGCCGTGAAAAACGCTGCGAAAATCGCAAGTGGCTTAAACGTCTGAAAATCAGGAGCTGTTTTCCCTTGAAAACAGCTCCGCATTTTCAGATGTTTTTGACTAAGCGTGTGAACATACCCTAACACACCAAAACATGTCCCTAGGGACAAATGAACTGTTATGCTACGTATCACTAATTGTTAAACTATAACCTTTTATTAGGTAATGGAAATTATAATTGTGTAAATCAAACTTTACCAATAAACTAGCAGAGAAATACATTTTATTAAAAACACAGGGTCTCAATTTCTATTGCAGTATTATTAACATCTAGTTTCTACTGAGACTGAAGTATCAAAAATGTTTCAGCTCCCACTGCTACAGTGTTGCAATGTGGTGTATATATGCAACACTGTATCAATGATTGTCCGGGCAGACTCTTAAGGTTCTTTTACACGGGTCAATTATCGGGCAAATGCTCGTTCATAGAACGCTCGTTGCCGATAATTGCCCTGTGTAAACAGGGCAGAGATCAGCAGATGAACGAGCAAACGCTCGTTCATCTGCTGATCGTATGGTTTTAAAAATAAAAATATTATAGTTGTCGGCAGAACATCTTCCTGTGTAAGCAGGGAGACGTGCTGCCGACATGATAATAATGTATGGGGACAAGCCATCGGAGTAACGAGCACTCGTTCTTCTACTGGCTCCTTGTGAAAGGAGCAAACGAGCGCCGATTAATGAACTGTCTCGTTGATCGGCGCTCGTTTACACGGCCCAGGATGGGCAATGTAAGAGGACATTTACCTATAGTAGCTGAAGCTTGCCGAGACCTAGAGTAATTCACAAAGTGGTGGCTGACTATACAATTGGTCAATCAATGTCAATTAGATAAAGTGCTATTATGTTAGATTGTATAAGATATCTATTTATTGCCCTTGCAGTCAATTATGCTTAATTGAATGCACATTAAGACAATGGGTGTCGGCAGACCACACAGATAGGAGCAGAGGCTCTGACGTTTACAATAACAAACAATGCCTACCCGACATATTTCGGCATCTTCAGGGGTTCAGAGGCAAATGGCTAATGGGAGCTGGAATATTTTTGATACTTCAGCCTCTGTAGAAACTACATGTTAATAATACTGCTATTAATATTGAGACAGAAACCCTGTACATTTAATTAAAATGTATTTACCTCCTAGTATATATGTAAAGTGTGATTCACACAATTATACATTTTATGATCTAATAAGTTATATTTTAACAATTACCGAGGGGTCATGTGTCCAGGGGGACATTTTTTTTTACGTGTTATAGTCAAATATTACACTGCACCTATCAAAAAGGGACATTTGTTGTATGTGTTTTTTTTTTTAAAACATATTACTAAAGCTCTGTTCATACTCACCAGTCCGAGTCTGGGTCTATCGGACATTTATGCATTATCCTGTGGATAAGGCATAAATGTCTAAATTAGGAATAATCCTTTAAGTTAAAGCTAAAGACAACGTTTTTTTCTGCCTCCACAAGGGGGAGTTCACTGCGTATTTATTATATAATTGAGGTAAATTATAGCCGTATAATCCCTATGCAGTGAGCATCCCACAGTGGCAGCTGCAGGCGCCCAGAATTGTAACATTTTGTTTAACGATTCTGTGAAGGAAATTTTGAGCTACGTATAAAATACCTGAGTCCCGAAACCTGTAAAGAATTATTCTAACTTCCTTCTCCCTCCATTAATGTCTTCACATCCCAAGTTAACAATAATATATGGTGCTAAACCCTAAACTACTCTAGACCACCATCTATAATGAATATCACCATTAACCATGTCAGACCACCAGAGATAATGGGTATTACCCACTAAACCACTATAAAGGCCTTTTGACACTTACTGATTTTCCTAACGATTAGTTCGTTTCTGAGCAATTGTAATGATATTTGGCCAGTGTGAAGGAAGAAGATCAAATAAACAATAAAGCTATAGTTTATTGTTAAACTTCATTGATTGTGCTGCTGTAAAAAAGGTTCATTATCAGTGGCAGGATCGGGCATGCTGCCCAGTGCCGACTCTTGTTAGAGAACAAGGATGCTACTCCCGTTCATCAGATCCTCAGCCACAAATTTTCAAGCTACCAATTGTTCATCAGTGGTTTGAGAAATCATTGTGCGTAAACAGGCCATAAGACAGACAGCAGTATTACAGGAATAACTCATAACACAGCCTATGATAAAATGTGTAATGTGGTGCATGAAGAAATTTGGCATAGTATGTATAATTTGGGAACATCACTTAGTCTTCACCATGGGCACCAAAATGCTTTTAAACCCCCTTTAACAAATCCTGTGTTTTCTCCTGTAACAGATCTGTCAAAAGGAACAAGATGGATAATAACAGATCTGATGTATTCATTATGGATCATTTTAATACAGAAACCATATGACCGATGTAATCGGAGCCTAAAATTGTTTTCAAATTTATGCATTACACATTTCCACTATAGATTTCCTTTAAGCATCACATTGCCGTACTATAAAATGCCTGGTCTAAAATAAATGATCCTTCTGTAGACACCGAACAGGCGAGTATAGCTTTGAGATATAAAAACAAAAAGTTCAGTTTAAAGTGACTCAACATTTAACTTCCAATTTTATATCTTTAAATAAAAAAACTTACACACAAATGTTTAGCTTTAAATTTTACAACTGTATTTTGGCACATGTAGCATAAAGATTTTACTTTTTAAATCAGTTTATTGGCAGTATTAATGTAGGATATCTTCAAATTCTGAAAGTAATTGCTTATTTCTTGTCTGCACCAATGTGCACAGAGATCTGCTGAAGCCACCTTAAGATAAACATGCGGCCTCACACTCCTCTTGAATTTCAAATCGATTTTTATTTCCTCCGCAGCCTCCATACCAGAACTGAATACACTCATTCTGGTCTGAGTTGTACCACCAGTTAAGAACATAATCCTGACAGCCTCCTTCTTCTTGCTTCAATGTGCAGATATCTGAAATAAAAAAAATGTTCCATATAGTAAAATATTCTATCACTATTTAAGGTGGATCATAGTGAAATACCGTAGGAGCAGTGGTTTAATAGTTTTAGGCTATATTCACATGAAAAAAAATGGCCATTAAAAACTGATCAACTGCGTCGGCAAGGCTCTGGTCGGGGATTCCGCTCCTGGAGGTTCCCATGTATAGACAGTGATGTCAAGGGCTTTCCCAAGACAGGAGTTCGCGGCCAGAGAGCTTGCAATGGTCTGGCAGAGGACTACATAATTGAAAGCCCTGACATCACTGTATAATGAAACGTATATGGACAGTGGCGTCTAGTGCTTCCCCGGGCTCAGAGCTTAAAGTAGCGCTGTGCCCGGGGAGTCCTCTTGTAAGGTCCGGAATCAGTTTTTAACGTGCGTCACAAGGACTGATTCCTGAAAAACAGCAGATAAAAACGGATCCATCAACTTCGAAGGGGGCCGCCGGCCTGTTAAAACAGACAAAAATAGAACATGTTCTATTTTTTGACTGCCAGTATTCGTGGGCCTTTAAAAAAGACAACAAAAAAAACGTCCGGTTGAACTCCAATGTTCTGAAAACGGCTGTGTGACATTTTATTATGAACTATTGGTTTTAAAGCTACATTCGTAGCAACAAATGTGATGATTGGACAAGAAATCAGGTTTGCAGCTATCAAATAACAAGTTTACCTTTAACCCGTTAGTGACTGCCAATACGCCTTTTCACGGCGGCCACTAAAGGGCTTTATTCTGATGCATAAGCCTTTTACGGCGCTGCATCAGAATAAATAAATAGAGCAGGAAGCCGTTAAATGTCCCTGCTCTCAGCTACCAGAGGTAGCTGAGGGCTGGGGGCATCCCTGCTCAAACAGGGGAGATCGATATAAGTATCGATCTCACCCGTTTAACCCCTTATCAGTGGCGTAGCTATAGGGGTCGCAGTTGCGACCGGACCCCAAAGCCAGCCCGGGAGACGGACCCCGACACATCCGCTATTGATGGCCTATCCTGAGAATAGGCCATCAATGTTTAGGGACTGGACAAGTCCCTTAAGCCTACGATGTGGCAGGCTTAGAGGGCCCATGAGACAGGATCACAGATTGTGTGATGCTGTTTGCTGGGCCCTGTATCTAAGCCAATCACATGATAGGCTTAGATACATGGCCCATGTGTGATCCTGTCTGATGGGCCCTGTATTACTATATGAGATTACTGTCTGCTGGACCCTGTATCTAAGCCTACCTTGTAGTAGGCTTAGATACAGGGTCCCACAGATAGCATCACACATGGGCCCTGTATCTTAGCCTAACACGTGTTACTAATCGTTTTTTGTGTTTTCTTACTTGTTCGGTCGTTGGACTACGTTGGATTCCAGGACTACTCCGATGACGGCTTTTTTTTATTATCAATAAAATGGTTAATGAGGGTCGTGTGTTTTTTTTTAATTTCAATAAGATATATCGTTTTTATTAAACTTTATTACTACCGCCTTAGTAATGGCCGCCGGCTGATTGACAGCGTCCATTGCCAAGGCGGGGCTTAGTGCTGGGAAGAGCCGGGTACTATCCAATACTTGACCATCTGTATAGATGGTCGGGCAATGGGGTGGCAGCAGGCTGGTATTAACAGGCTTGGAAAGGTCAGATACAGTGGCCCTTCCTACCCTGGTAATGCTGCCTGCTGCTGCTTTATTGTATCTGGCTGGTTATGAAAAATGGGGGGGACCCCACGTTATTTAAAAAAAATAAAATAAAAAATAATTCGAAAGAACGATGTGGGGTCCCCCCAAATTTTCATAACCAGCCAGATACAACACAGCAGCAGCAGGCAGCATTACCAGGGTGGTAGGTGCCACTGTTTTTGCCCTTCCCCAGCCTAATACTACCAGCCTGCGGCCGCCCCGGTGCCTAACAATCACTACAGATGGTCGGGTACTGGTTCGTACCCGACTCTTCCCAGTACCCCTGGTGGCGGTGGGTACCAGGGTAATAATAGGGTTTAGTGTTAGCCTCTGCACCTGCTAACATTAAGCCCCGCCTTATTAAAGAAGGTTGTCAATCAGCCAGCGGCCATTACTAAGGCGGTAATAATAAAGTTTAAAAATATACAAGCACATAGAAAAAATATTTTATTGAAATAAAAACACACAACCCCCATTAACCATTTTATTGAGAATAAAAAAACGCTGTCATTGAAGTAGTCCTCGAATCTGAAATAGTCCAACAACCGAACTGTAAAAAAACACAAATACACAAAAATAACTAGTAACACATAAAGAAGCAAAACAATTATTATTCTTACCTTTCCTGGGTCCAGCGCTGGAGCCGCAATGTCAGCGAGCTGAGTCCTATATCTAATCCTATCATGTGTGATACTGTCTGCTGAGCCACTGTATCTAATCCTCTCATGTGTGATACTGCCTGCTGAGCTGCTGTATCTAATCCTATCATGTGTGATACTGTCTGCTGAGCTGCTGTATCTACTCCAATCATGTGTGATACTGTCTGCTGAGCCACTGTATCTAATCCTATCATGTGTGATACTGTCTGCTGAGCTGTGTATCTAATCCCATCATGTGTGAAACTGTCTGCTGGGCCTTATATCTAATCATATCATGTGTGATAATGTCTGCTGAGCCACTGTATCTAATCCTATCATGTGTGATACTGTCTGCTGAGCTGTGTATCTAATTCTATCATGTGTGATACTGTCTTCTGAGCCAATGTATCTAATCCTATCCATAGTTTATAGGGTCGTAGTGCTATAGATATGCTATGCTATCTCCTACACACACACACATTTTTTTTGGGCGGACACATATGTATTGGGGCTATTTCCCCTGAAATTTTAAGCCCCCGGCTGCTAGTTCTGCATTGTTGGGTCACTTACTAGACCCAGCGATGCAACTGAAAGCTGCGGACCGTCGGCCATGAGAAGTTTGCGGGGGGGGGGGGCCCAATATGAACTTTTGCATCAGGGTCCATGAGCCTTTAGCTACGCCCCTGCCTCAGATGCGGCGCTCAATAGCGAGCGCCTCATCTGAGTGGTTTTGGAGAGAGGGAGGGAGCTCCCTCTCATCCCACTGACACCCGTTGATGAGTGTCTGTGTCTCTCCGATGACAGCCAGGGGCCTAATAAAGGCCCCCAGGTCTGCCTGCAGTGAATGCCTGCTCGGTCATGCCGGAGGCATGTCCTAGCAGATGTCTGTCCGTTTTAAACGGACAGGCAGTAATACACTGCAATACAAAAGTATTGCAGTGTATTATCATAGCGATCGGAGGATCGCATATTAAAGTCCCCTAGTGGGACTAGTAAAAGAGTAAAAATAAAAGTTTAATAAAGTTAATAAAAGAAAATGTGGAAAAAAAAATTAAAAACCCACTTTTTCCCCTTGCAAACTGCTTTACTATTAAAAAAAACAAAATAAAGCAGAAAAGCTACACATATTTGGTATCGCTGCGTCCGTAACAACTCCGACTATAAAGCTATTACATTACTTAACCCGCACTGTGAACGCCATAAAAAATAAAATACAATAGAAAAATTGCTGTTTTCTGTGAAGCCTGACTTTAAAGAAATTTGATAAAAAGTGATCAAAAAGTCGCTTCTACTCTAAAATGGTACCAATAAAAACTACAAGTCGTCCCGCAAAAAAAAGCCCTCATACAACTGCATCGGCGGAACAATAAAAAAGTTATGGCTCTTCAAATATGGAGACACAAAAACAAATAATTTGGAAAAAAAAGTGTTTTTGCTGTGTAAAAGTAGTAAAACATACAAAATCTATACAAATTTGGTATTGTGGCAATCGTAACAACCGGCTGAATAAAGTTATTGTATTATTTATACCACAATAATAAACAAAAAAAAGGACAATCATGGGTGGCTTTATGGGCATACTGTATGTCTGCTCTAGAAAATCTCTTAAAGATAATCACTTGTGGATGTCTGCTCTCATTGGTTGGTTGTAATATGAATAGGCATAATGTTAAGATTGGAAGTTAGGGGATGCAGCAAGCCTCCTAGTCTTACTGTGGGATATTAAAAGTGGTGGGCAAGGGTAGGCATAGAAATTCACGGTTCAGGAGGCGGGTGACACAAACATCAACAAATTATGAGGATGGGTGCAGAATCCTACACTTCCTTGTCTTAAAAGGTGAGCTAAAGAGATGATTTTGCACTTGTAACCCATAGTATGCCACCATTTTATTAGCCCAGGCAAAAAAATCACCAATGACTCAGGTTTAGTCTCCGACTACAGCTCATGCAGTGGTAGTTAGCATAGTAGTCTCCAATCAATGATTACATACACCTATATAGCAAAGAATATATAGTTGTTCTACAATCAGCCAATTTAAAAATATATAATTTTCACTAATATAAATGTATTTCAGGTAAAATGTTTGTGTTTATTTGCTTTGAAAGAGCTGTGGTGTTTATGCGACTTTCCTAATTGAATGGGCCTAAACCCCTAGGCACTTTGACCCACATTTACTAACATTGGCGTCTTTTAGTTTCTTAAGTAAAGGAGGTAGTTGGAGGAATTTCCACAAAATGTATTAAAAGTGTGATGGATGGTACATTTGCTTATATTCTCTGTATTAAATTACATTATGAATTATCAAGCAGGATGCCGGATCATGCACAGGGTTGCCAACCATCCGTAAATTTACGGACAGTCCGCAAAAATGGGTGTTTTTTTCTGCCGTCCGTAGCGTCTGACAGAAAAAAAGCACGGTCCAGGATTTTTCTGCAGTCTCCCGGAACTTTGCACTGCGCATGTGCCAAAATGTACATGTACATTCACAGTGCAAAAGAATAGTAGGCTGCAGCCAGGCGCATATTTTCAGATTGTGCGGATTCTGAAAATATGCAGGCCGGCCGCTGCCAAGAGTGGACCAATCCAGTCACCTGACATGAGGTCAGGTGAATTGGGTCAGGTCACTGGACTGGTCCAGTCCTGTGCCGTCACCAACACCAGTCAAAAGTGATCCTCCACCACTTTGCTTTGCCGGATGACCTCCCCCTCCTCCTGACGGTGAGTCATGTCAGGCAGAGCGGAGAGTGTTAGCAGTAGGCTACCGCTCTCCACTCTGTTTGCACTAAGTACAAGGGAAGGGGGCGCTATCTAGAAGGGAGGGCTGTGTGTGGCTATCTACACGGGGCGGCTGTGTGTGGCTATCTACAAGGGGGGCTGTGTGTGGCTAACTACAAGGGAGGGCTGTGTGTGGCTAACTACAAGGGGGGGGCTGTGTGTGGCTAACTACAAGGGGGGCTGTGTGTGATGTTATCTGCAGGGGGCACGATTACTGATGGGGCACTTTTATAGTGTTGAGTACTGAAGGATCATTATTACCATCTGGGGCACTGTACATTACGAGTTTGTTTAGAGGATGGGGTAAAGGTGGAGAGGACGCTGGAAAAGTGAGAAACCAACATGTCTGTGTATCAAATTCTGCAGAGACGTGTCGTGGCTGGAATAAGTCGTCACAGTGGTCTGGACCGGATGGAGAAAAAAAGGGAAAGTGGATGGCCCTAATCAGAGAAAACATCCCCAAAGTTAGCGGGGGAAAGCTACAAGCGGAGCTGTGATTGGTGAGTCACTATTAACACACTTCACAGTGCATAGGCAATGATTTTGTAATGTGTCTGTGAAAATTTTTGTCTGTACGTGAATTTTAGCTCCGTTGTCCAGAAATTTCTGAAGTGGAGGTTGGCCACCCTGATTATGCAGAGATTACATTTCTATTCCACCTGCAATGACTTTCTTCCCTATTTTAGAAATATATTATCTTTGAATGTTTCTTCTGTAACCTTGTAGCAGTCTGGCTGAACGCCCAGAAACAAAGTTATCACATTCCTTATTAATTTGTCTCCTATCGTAATATTCACATTCATATGTGAATATAACGCCTCCACACTCCCCATTTAGAAGAACGAGCTATTGTATTCTTGCCAAATAGAACAGGTGCAAGTCTGACGTAAGCATCTAATGAAATTATAATATTACATTTGAAATGTATTGTATGTCTGTGATTGACTCAATATGAAATATTCTCATTGTATGTTATTGACTGAATCAGAGTTATTGTCACATTGCCTCTGATTGGTTAACCTCAAGCCTACACACCTTTTGAATGATATTATTGTAATTGTTTGATCAATGAACTTCAGAGGAGTATTTTTGAGCATACAAGCAATGTCTGTGTTTCTTACTTCTCTCCAATATATATCGACATAATCTATGATTTGGAGATGGATAAATTTGTGAGTGTCTGTTGGCACACTTGTCTAAAATTTCAGTCTAATATATTTTGAGCTTTGACTTCCTCAACAAAAGGCACACGCTTATTAATATATTCGGCGCATTTTCACCAGTCTAATAGTGAGGAATGATAGATTTGCATAGATTTGCTCCAAATTTTGGATAGTTTTCTCCTCTTCTACATAAATCAATCTGGGGTAAACTATATCTCCTTTGCACACCACACCACCTTTTATTGTCACTTTCCAAATTTAGCGAGTAACGAGAACAGTTGCAAATTTTACTGTTAAAATGTCACAAGTCATCAATTGTGACATTTTAGTGGCGCAGTTTCGCCAAAGCATGCTGTTGTTAACTGCCATTCACACTGGTAAAAAGACAAGACTTTTTCTATGCCAGGGTCTGTATGAAATAGAGATGACACTTTTTTTTCTCATTTTGTCACTTTTTCAAATTTTTTACATCCAGGCCAAGCAGTAAGTCACACTCACTTTACACTCCACTTATACTAACTGACATACATGTGGCGCTACCTCACCATCTGGGTCACGTGACTACGCCACATAGTATGGGTAAGATACTAACTAACCACTCCTGAGACTCTGCATGTGTTTACCTAGTCCCCCACCTCTTACAAATGCACTTTGGTTATTTAACGACCATTTATTTGTGTTAACATAAGAGGCGTTTTTTTTACTTTGATAGGGTTTATGACGCATGTAGATCAACAGTGCTTGTCTTTTGCTCTGGCAACAGAGACCATACAAATAACTTATACTGTATACATTACATTTGTGTACTGCATTACAATGTGGCTATATTGTTGTATATAAAGTTGGTCCAGATACAGACTCTATTTTTAGATTCTCTGTAGTTCTTAAATGTATTAAATACATTTTCTACTTTTTGCTAAATTGTAGTAGCTGACTCCTTTTTTCTCTAGTATAATATAACTGACATACATGGCATATATGGCTCTAAATTCAGGCACACTTGATAATAAAAATATAATATAATATAATGATAGATTACATAGTGTTTTGGAGAGAAATGCTAAAAAAATATATATTTTAAAAAGGTGCAAATACATTAAGAAATGTGGGCCTTTGTTTCTATAGGCTTCTAAGATATAAATCTGGCACAGCATCTCAAACCTTTCAGTCAGCCGGGAATGAACTGTACTGAAGAATGTTAGTCAACCACATTTTCAATAATGTGATGCTTGTTTAACAGTATTTTTGTTTCAATAAGTAAGGACATGTTTGCTACTAAACAAGGAAATAGAAAACAGAACCCTGCTTGCAATTAAATGTGGTGACACCAAGCACATAATGTTACAGAAAAGGCTATGCAGAGCACAAGTGCTTGAGACACATGTTTTATATTTTAGAGCATATGAAAAGCATAAAATACAACGAAGATCATGAACAGAACATACAACAACCAATAAAAAAACAAACCAACAACCTTGTTTATGGCAGGTGTATATTGTAAAAACGCCAATGTAAAATCTGTGCCAAATACACTGACCCATCTTCCCCTGCAACAATACTTTCTGAAAACACTTCAAATTTGATTTGAAATGGTTGTTCGAGATTAGAAAAACGGGTCAGCTTTTCTTTTCCAAAAACAGCGCCACTCTTGTCCATGTACTGTGACTGATATTGTAGCCAGGTCTCATTTACTGGTTCTTGAGAAAAAAAAGAAAACAGGCTTTTTCCTTATCTCATACAACACATTAAAAAATTATTTTAAGGGGGGATTTCCGGAAGTATTTAAGCTTTATGCTAATGAGTTTCTTAATGGGCAACTGGGCATGTTTTACTTTTTGACCAAGTGGGCGTTGTGGAGAGAAGTGTATGACGCTGACCAATCAGCGTCATACACTTCTCCCCATTCATTTACACAGCACATAGCGATCTAGCTAGATCACTATGTGCAGCCACATACACACACACACATTAACGTTACTCAAGTGTCCTGACAGTGAATATGCATTACCTCCAGCCAGGACGTGATGTCTATTCAGAATCCTGACACTTCGCTAACGTTTGTGTGAGATTTACAGCAAGGCAAGCGGAATCGAGCGAGATTACGCTGTAAACTGTCATTTAAAACGAGATTACGCTTGCCTTGCTGTAAATCTCACACAAACTTTACCGAAGTGTTAGGATTCTGAATAGACATTATGTCCTGGCTGGAGGTAATATATATTCACTGTCAGGACACTTCAGTAACGTTAGTGTGTGTGTATGTGACAGCACGTAGCGTATCAAGTTAAGATTACTATGTGCCGTGTAAATGAATGGGGAGAAGTGTATGATGCTGATTGGTCAGCGTCATGCACTTCTCTCCACAACGCCCACTTGGTCCAAAAATAAAACACGCCCAGTTGTACATTAAGAAACTCATTAGCATAACGCCGTCAAAAATTATCGTTTTCTAAATAAAAAACACTGCTGTAATCTACATTACAGCGCCGATCACATTATGTACAAGATAGGGCACTTATAATGTTGTGACAAAGCCTCTTTAAAGTTGCATTGAGACTGGTACAGATTTTACATCGAAGAACTCTCGTTGGATCTTTTTTCAACTTTTGACACTATGGATTTGAAGAGGTGACTGAGGGGAGTAGATTAAGCACAGAGATAAATGTGTTCTTTAATGCATCCCCCACTCCTCATGCTAGGTACTGTACAGAATATGTTTTGGAACTGAACAAACTCTTACATTCCATGTCTATAAATACATTTATTATGATGTTTTTGAAGAATATATACTTTTGCAACCATCCCTTTTATTGCTCCAATGCATCTAAAATAAGAAATTAAGCAACTTTGCAAATAGTCTTTATCAAAAATACTCTTCCATTTTGTGTATGCAGTTCAGATGCAGGCTTATGTGTCTCCATGGTTACAGACTACAAACATAGACTTTGTAGTCTGACTTGCAGTTATGTGATTCATACTCAGTTTCAACTGCCTCCTCCTCTACTGTCTGTATGTTAGCAAGAAGTAGGGAGGGGAGTATCATGTGAGAGCAGGATCAAACACACTATAGTCTATAATCATGGAGACACATTATATGTATAGTAGCTCTATAGACAAAACGTGAGGATATTTTTAATACCTTAGTAACCAGACTACTTTAGGCCTTAATGACCAAGCTATTTATTTTTATTTTTTCCATCCTTGCATTCAAAGAGCTATTGTAATGATGGGGGTAGGGAAACAGACAAGTGAGCCCTAATCTACCCGCCACTCAGTCCCTGCCTACTTGCAACGACCCGCCCTAGGCGACGGGGTACAACTGGGCGACGATCCCTACGCTCAGTAAGTGCACGACAGACAAACAGACAAGGGTACACAAAGCTAAGGGAAATAGGGCAGTTGCCCACGGCAACACCGTGAGCCACAAGAGTGGTGAACGAGCCGAGTCAAACCAGGAGTGTACGAGGTACCAAACGCAGAGCAGGAGAGTAGTCAGTAAGCCAGGGTCAGTATGAAGCAGGGTCAAATAGTTCAGAAGCTGCAGCAGGGCCAGGAAACCACACGAGAAGAATCACAAGCAAGGAGGAACAGGAAAGGCAGGTATAAATAGACATAGGGCGGGAGCTAGCGGAAGATGGAGTCAGTCTCACAGACATAGAAGCAGGTGCAGACTGATTACCTATGGGCGTATACACAGAAGCTGTGCCTGGCAGATCCTTTACAGTACCCCCCCTTTTATGAGGGGCCACCGGACCCTTTCTAGGTGGACCTGGTTTATTGGGGAAACGAAGGTGGAACTTCCTGACCAATACCCCAGTGTGAACATCCCGGGCGGGTACCCAAGTCCTCTCCTCAGGCCCGTATCCTCTCCAATGGACCAGGTACTGGAGGGAGCCTTGGACCATCTTGCTATCCACAATCTTGGCCACCTCGAATTCCACCCCCTCAGGGGTGAGAACGGGGACAGGAGGTTTCCTCGAGGGAGCCAAGGACGGGGAGCAGCGTTTAAGGAGGGAGGCATGAAACACGTCGTGTATTCGAAAAGATGGGGGCAACTCCAGTCGGAAGGAGACAGGATTGAGGACTTCAATCACCTTATACGGCCCTATAAACTGGGGAGCAAAAACTTCTTGGACGGGACCTTAAGGCGCAAGTTCTTAGACGATAACCAGACCAGATCCCCGACCATAAACAAGGGGTTAGCAGAACGTCTTCTATCTGCCTGAGTTTTTTGTATGCTCTGGGACGCCTCTAGGTTCTTCTGAACCTGGGCCCAGACTGTGCACAGTTCCCGATGAACGACCTCTACCTCGGGATTGTTGGAACTACCAGGTGAAACGGAGGAGAATCGTGGATTAAACCCAAAATTACAGAAAAAGGGGGAGACCCCTGACGAGTTACTGACCCGGTTATTAAGGGAAAATTCGGCGAGGGGAATGAATGAGACCCAATCATATTGACAGTCAGAGATAAAACACCTTAAATATTGTTCTAGAGACTGATTAGTCCTCTCGGTTTGGCCATTAGTTTCAGGATGGAAGGCAGAGGAGAAGGACAGATCAATCTCCAACTTTTTACAGAAGGCTCTCCAAAACAATGAAACAAATTGTACCCCTCTGTCCGAAACAATATTGACAGGGACCCCATGGAGACGCAGGATGTGTTTGACAAACAAGGTAGCTAACGTCTTAGCATTGGGTAGTTTCTTGAGGGGCACAAAGTGGCACATCTTACTGAAGCGGTCTACTACAACCCACACCACCGACTTGCCTTGAGATGGAGGCAAATCGGTGATAAAATCCATGGATATATGGGTCCAAGGTCCCTGAGGAATGGGCAAAGAACGTAGTAAGCCCGTTGGTCGGGACCTGGGAGTCTTGGACCTAGCACAAACCTCACAAGCGGCGACGTAGGCCTTAGCGTCTTTAGGCAACCCAGGCCACCAATAGTTTCTGGCAATGAGGTGCTTGGTACCCAGGATGCCTGGATGGCCAGATAGTGCAGAGTCATGATTTTCCCTAAGTACCCTTAGCCGGAATTGCAGGGGAACAAACAGCTTGTTCTCAGGAAGGTTCCCGGGAGCTGAACCTTGATCAGCCGCAATTTCAGAGACTAAATCAGAATCAATAGAAGAAATGATTATACCTGGAGGCAAAATACAAGCAGGATCTTCCTCCGAAGGAGGGCTGGCCATGAAGCTACGCGACAGTGCATCAGCCTTAATATTTTTAGACCCAGCCCTATAGGTAACCAAAAAGTTGAATCTGGTAAAAAATAGCGCCCATCGAGCTTGTCTCGTGTTTAGCCTCCGGGTAGATTCTAGGAAAACCAGATTCTTGTGGTCGGTAAGGACCGTTACCCGGTGCCTAGCCCCCTCCAGGAAGTGGCGCCACTCTTCAAATGCCCATTTAATGGCTAAGAGTTCGCGGTTGCCAATATCATAGTTACTCTCAGTGGGCAAAAACTTCCTGGAGAAGTAGGCACAGGGACGGAGATGGGTGAGGGACCTGGTACCCTGGGACAAGACAGCTCCCACTCCCACCTCGAATGCGTCAACCTCCACGATAAATGGCTCCATTTGGTTGGGCTGAACCAGCACCAGGGCCGAGATAAAGCACTTCTTAAGGACCTCAAAAGCCTGGACAGACTCAGGAGGCCAGTGGAGGAGATCAGCACCTTTGCGAGTGAGGTCCGTAAGAGGCTTAGCGATGACAGAGAAGTTAGCAATAAATCTCCTGTAATAATTAGCGAACCCCAAGAAACACTGTAACGCCTTCAGGGAGGCAGGTTGGACCCATTCCGCCACAGCCTGGACCTTGGCGGGGTCCATGCGGAATTCATGAGGAGTGAGGATTTGACCCAAAAATGGTATCTCCTGCACCCCAAACACACATTTTTCGGTCTTCGCAAACAGTTTGTTTTCCCAAAGGACCTGGAGCACCTTCCTGACATGCTCAATGTGGGAGGACCAGTCCTTGGAAAACACAAGTATGTCATCAAGGTATACTACAAGAAATACCCCCAGGTAATCTCTTAAAATCTCATTTATGAAATTCTGGAAGACCGCGGGAGCATTACACAACCCAAAGGGTATGACGAGGTATTCTAAATGACTTTCGGGCGTGTTAAACGCAGTCTTCCACTCATCCCCCTCTTTGATGCGGATAAGGTTATACGCCCCCCGTAGATCAAACTTAGAGAACCATTGGGCCCCCTGAACCTGATTAAAGAGATCAGGAATCAAAGGAAGGGGATACTGGTTCCTTACAGTGACCTTATTCAAGTTACGGTAGTCAATGCATGGCCTAAGACCACCATCCTTCTTCCCTACGAAGAAGAAGCCAGCACCTACCGGAGAAGTAGAGGGGCGAATGTAACCCTTGGCCAGGCATTCCTGGATATACTCTCTCATGGCTTCACGTTCGGGACAAGAGAGATTAAATATCCTACCCTTAGGGAGCTTAGCTCCTGGTACCAAATCGATAGCGCAATCGTATTCTCTATGAGGAGGTAACACTTCAGAGGCCTCCTTAGAGAAAACACCAGCGAAGTCCTGAACAAACTCAGGTAGCGTGTTCACCTCCTCAGGGGGAGAAATAGAATTAACAGAAAAACATGACGTCAAGCATTCATTACCCCATTTGGTAAGCTCCCCAGTATTCCAGTCAAACGTGGGATTATGCAACTGCAACCAGGGAAGGCCTAAAACCAAATCGGACGATAATCCCTGCATCAACAGTACAGAGCACTGCTCCAAATGCATGGAGCCAACAAGGATTTCAAAAACAGGGGTATGCTGTGTAAAATAACCATTAGCAAGAGGAGTGGAGTCGATACCCACTACCGGGACAGGTTTAGGCAAATCAATCAAAGGCATAGCTAGAGACATAGCAAATTCCACAGACATGATATTAGCAGAAGACCCTGAATCCACGAAGGCACTGCCGGTAGCAGACCTACCACCAAAAGAGACCTGAAAGGGAAGCAAGATTTTATTACGTTTCATATTTACGGGAAATACCTGTGCGCCCAAGTGACCTCCCCGATGATCACTTAGGCGCGGAAGTTTTCCGGCTGCTTATTCTTACACCTAGGACAGGTGTTCACTTGATGCTTGTCATCCCCACAATAGAAGCAGAGACCATTCTTCCTGCGGAACTCTCTACGTTGTCGGGGGGACACGGAGGCCCCGAGTTGAATAGGTACCTCCGAGTCTTCCGTGGAAGAGCGAAGCAACAGGACCTCGGGAGGCATCATGGGGGAGTCAGAGGGGAAAACACAAAACCGTTCAAGTTGTCGTTCCCTGGGTCGTCGGTCAAGTCGTACCGCTAAAGCCATAACCTGGTCTAGGGAGTCAGAAGAGGGATAGCTAACTAGCAGGTCTTTCAGGGCGTTCGACAGACCCAACCTAAACTGGCACCTTAAGGCAGGGTCATTCCACCGAGAAGCTACGCACCACTTCCTAAAGTCAGAACAATACTCCTCAACAGGTCTCTTACCCTGACGTAAGGTCACCAGCTGACTCTCGGCAAAGACAGTCCTGTCAGTCTCGTCATAAATGAGTCAGAGAGCAGAAAAGAAAAGATCAACGGAGGAAAGTTCAGGGGCGTCAGGAGCCAAGGAGAAGGCCCATTCTTGGGGCCCTTCCTGGAGCCGGGACATAATTATACCCACTCGCTGGCTCTCAGAACCTGAGGAGTGAGGCTTTAAGCGAAAGTAGAGCCTACAACTCTCCCGAAAGGAGAGAAAAGTCCTCCGGTCCCCTGAGAACCGGTCAGGCAACTTGAGGTGGGGTTCAAGAGGTGAGGTAAGGGACACTACCGTGGTAGCGTCAGGCTGGTTGACCCTCTGAGCCAGGGCCTGGACCTGTAGGGAGAGACCCTGCATTTGCTGAGCCAGGGTCTCAAGGGGGTCCATAGTAGTGTGAGGGACCAGGGTAGCCTAGGTACATGGCTTGTGATTATGTAATGATGGGGGTAGGGAAACAGACAAGTGAGCCCTAATCTACCCGCCACTCAGTCCCTGCTTACTTGCAACGACCCTCCCTAGGCGACGGGGTACAACTGGGCGACGGTCCCTACGCTCAGTAAGTGCACGACAGACAAACAGACAAGGGTACACAAAGCTAAGGGAAATGGGGCAGTTGCCCACGGCAACACCGTGAGCAACAAGAGTGGTGAACGAGCCGAGTCAAACCAGGAGTGTACGAGGTACCAAACGCAGAGCAGGAGAGTAGTCAGTAAGCCAGGGTCAGTATGAAGCAGGGTCAAATAGTTCAGAAGCTGCAGCAGGGCCAGGAAACCACACGAGAAGAATCACAAGAAAGGAGGAACAGGAAAGGCAGGTATAAATAGACATAGGGCGGGAGCTAGCTCCGTCTGGCCAGGCTGTGATAGGCTCTCCCACTCCTAAGCCTGCCATCCTGAGTGGTGGAAGATGGAGTCAGTCTCACAGACATAGAAGCAGGTGCAGACTGATTACCTATGGGCGTATACACAGAAGCTGTGCCTGGCAGATCCTTTACAGCTATAACTTTTTTATTTTTTCGTCGACATAGCTGCATGAGGACTTGTTTTTTTGCAGGACAAGTTGTATATTTTAATAGCACCATTTTAGGGTACATATAATTTATTAACTTTACTGCTACTGTGTTGTTATTATTAACATACGCTTGTAGCAATACCAAATGTATATATAGGTTTTTTATGTTTTACTACTTTTTCACAATAAAAACTCTTATTTTTCAAAATTATTAGTTTTTGTGTCACCATATTCTAAGGGCCTGTTCACATCGGCGTTGCTCTTCCGTTGAGGGGTTCCGTCGGAAGTTTCTGTCAGGTTAACCTCTCAATGGAAAGGCAAACGGAAACCTTAGTTTCCGTTTCCCTTACCATTGATTTCAATGGTGACGGAAACGTTGTTAGTGGATTCCGTTGGTCACCATTGTGACAAGGTTCCGTTGTTTTGATGGATCAATAGCGCAGTCGATTGCGCCATTGGTGCCATCAGAATAACTAAACCCTGTCACAACCATGTCATTTCCGTTTGCCTTTCCGTTGGAGGTTAACCTGACGGAAACCTCCAACGGAACCCCTCAACGGAAGGGCAGCGCTGATGTGAACAGACCCTAAGAGACATAATTCTTAAATTTTTCTGCCGATGTAGCTCTATAAGGGCTTATTTTTATAAGACGACATGTAGTTTTTATTGGTACCATTTTGGAGTGCCTAGGAATTTTTTTTGCTATTTATTGCATTTTTTGAAAGGCAGGATGAACAGAAAACAGCATTTCTGGCAACGTTTTTTATTTTATTTTTTACAGCGTTCACCATGTGGGCTAAATAACATAATAGTTTAATAGTTTGGGTCGTTACAGATGAGGGAATGCACATTATGTATAGCCCTTTACATTTTTTTTGTTTTCTTCATAATAAAGAATTTTGTAGGGAGAAAAGTGGGGTTTTCATTATTTTTCCCTCTAAAACCACTTAGATGCCAAAGTCGCTATTTCGATCCCGTCTACTAGAGCAGGTGTCTGGCTGTTTTTAGACAGACCAACACCTGCTCTAGCTGGCACGGGTCACCCGTGCCAGGCTTATGTCACAGCGCTGCCTGTAGCTAAAGATCTCTTAATGACAGCCATGAAAAGGCGTATGGGCGGCCATTAAGTTGTTAATCAATACTATTCGCAAAGTTGCTTTATTTAACTTTTTTCCATTTAGGATGCCTTTGAGCTATGACAAGAATTGTAACAAAAGTATACATGTATCTTTTAAACATTGTGGTTTTATTTTGGGATAGAGCTTATTTTAAAACTGCTTTTGGAAACCAGGGAGCAAACACATATAAGGAATATGAAAACTTCCATACGTTGTCATTCAGCTTTCCCAACCCCCTAAATTACAAATGGGCCTTATTATGCATTGATATAGCCCCTCTATTATAGGGACATTGAAGGGTTTATGTACATGGCCGTGTAATATGGCATTACTGTTTATAGCACAGAGGCGTAGATAGGTTCTCCTGCACCTGGGGCAAAGAGTCAGATTGGCACTCCCAAACTTATTTCCAGAAATCTCCTTCCCCCTAACCATGTTTTCTTTCTCTACCAATCAATGACATATCATTTTTTTTCACAATTTTTTTAATTTAACTCGAGCATAAAACCGTTTCTACATTTTACAAGTGATCTAGTTATATAATGTAGTTAACATAAAAATAAATTAAAAGAAAATTAATTAAAGATGCCACACACAGCCCCCTGTAGATAGATCCACACACAGCCCCCCTTGCAGTTAACTCCACACAGCCCCCGTTGTAGATAGTGCCACACAGCCCCCCCTTGTAGATAGTGTCACACACATCCCCCCCTTGTAAATAGCGCTACACACCCCCCTTTATTATAGCGCTACAGACAGCCCCTCTCTTGTAGATAGCATCACACACAGCCCCTATTGTAGAAAGCACCACACACAGCCCCCTGTTGTAGATAGCGCCACGCACAGACTCCCTTGTAGATAGCTCCACACAGCCCCTCCTTGTAGATAGCTCCACACAGCCCCCTCTGTAGATAGTGCGACACACAGCCCCTCTCTTGTAGATAGCACCACACACAGCCCCTCTCTTGTAGATAGCACCATACACAGCCCCCCCTTGTAGATAGGTCCAAAGCCCCCCTTGTAGATAGTGCCACACACAGCCCCCTTTGTAGATAGTGCCACACACAGCTCTCTTTGTAGATAGTGCCGCAAACAGCCCCCATTGTAGATAGCGCCACACAGACCCCTTGTAGATAGCTTCACACAGCCCTACTTGTAGATAGCGCCATACAGTAAACAGAGCGGAGAGCGGTAGCCTACCGCTACCATTCTCCGCTCTGCCTAACGTGACTCACTGGAGGAGCCGAGAAGGACGTGCGGCGCAGACAGCGGTAGAGTTCCTTCTGACTAGGGTCGGTGACAGCCCGGGAGTGGACCAGTCCAGTTACCTGACCTTAGTCACCTGACCTCATGTCACTGATGTGAGGTCAGGTGACTGGACTGGTCCACTCCCGGGCCATCACAGACCACAGTCAGAACGCTGCCGCATGTACTCCTGGCTCTTCCTAACGCTGTTCGCTGCTGCAGGTGTCCGACATACAGGGCACCTATCAGCAGCGATCAGCTGCTCTGCGGCACCCCCCCTTCCCTACCACCTAGTTGTGCCCGGGGCACATCGGGCCCCGTCAGCACCCCTATCAAGATTGTGTATAATACTTTGGTTTTAATTTGTGTTTTTAGTTTGTTAGGATTGTTTGTCCTAATTACAAAGGGCATATAAGGACATAAACCCTTAGGAGATTTGACTTTCAGGACAAGTGACAACTCCTGGGCAAGCTGAAATGGGAGTCATATAAGTTGTCACCCAGCTACAAAGCTTTTGAAGGTGTATCTCATAAAAAGAATTGGTAATATAATCGTACATATCTATCTATATGTTTCTAGGATAACTGAAATGTAGATATTGGAAATAAAGAGACAATGGAAATAGATATCTGGACTGCCTGACAGTAATCCCCTTGAAGAACACTGCTGTCAGCCTCTCTAAAGTCTAAAATGACAATACTCCTAGAAGATTCATGTAAACTTAAAAAAAAGAAACTGTAATATTGAACTATGCTCTGATATGTGTGTGTGTATGTATATATATATATATATATATATATATATATTTAAATATAAACTCAATTATGATAAGATAATACATTTTCTATGCTAAGGAGAACTTGAGAATCATCAAGAGTCAGATTTATGTTTGCTCATTAGATCAATGGTGAAAAGTAGTGAAAATCAAGAACTTTTCCATAATCTTAAATCTTCATAATCTTGAATCTAGGATGCCATGAGACCTGAATATTTCTCAAATTATGAATTCAGCTGTTTATTCATTAATGAACACTTAATTAGTCAGAATACTATGACTTATCTTTTAAGAATTATCCACAACATAGATAATATTCATTCCTTTGGAATAAAGAAAATTAACCACTAAATCCAGACATTGGACTTCACATGTGAGATGGGAATGGGATAGGGAGTACTTGGATCAGGTGAAATAAAAGAGGAACATGTACTGTAATACTCATTTATATTGTCCTAAAGTAAAGATATTATTGAACTTTACAATAAGGTAATAAATAATCTTTCTGAGAATGCTATCATTTAATAATTTATGAGTTTGTATTTTGCATATGTGTGTGTGTGTGTGTGTGTGTGTGTATATATGCACACACTGTTCAGCCATAACTTCAAAACCATCTAGCTAATAATCTATGTTCCCCTTGTACTGCCAAAACTGCTCTGACCCATCGAGGCACGAAATCCACAAGACCTCTGAAGGTGTCCTGTGGTATCTGGCACCAAGTCGTTATTAGAAGTTTCTAATTCCAGTAAGTTGTGAGGTGGGGGTCTTCATAGATCAGACTTGTTTTTCCAGAATATCCCACAGATGCTTAACCAGATTGACATCTGTGGAATTTGGTGGCCAAGTCAACTCCTTGAACCCTTAGTCATGTTCCTCAAACCATTCCTGAACAATTTTTGCAGAGTGGCAGAGCACGTTATTCTGCTGAAAAAGGCCACTGCCATTAGGAAACACTGTTGCCTTGAAGGGGTGTACTTGATCTGCAACAATGTTTTGGTAGGTGGCGCATGTCATAATAACATCCACATGAATGCCAGGACCCAAGGTATCCCAGCAGAACATTGCTCAGAGAATCACACTGCCTCCACCGGCTTGTCTTCTTGCCATAGTGCATCCTGGTGCCATGTCTTCCCCATGTAAGCAACGAATACGCACCCGGGCCATCCACATGGTGTAAAGGGAAACATGATTTATCAGACCAGGCCACCTTCTTCTATTGCTCCATGCTACAGTTATGATGCTCAAGTACCATTGTAGATTCTTTTGGCGATGAACATGGGTGAGTATGGGTACTCTAAGCGGTCTGCAGCTGCAAAGTCTTAAACGCAGCAAGCTGTGATGCGCTGTGTGTTCTGACACCTTTCTATCATAGCCAGGGTTACCTTTTTAAGCAATTTGTGCTACAGTAGTTCATCTGTGGGATCGGACCAGATGAGCTACACTTCGCACCCAACACCCATTGATGAGCCTTGGGAGCCTATGACCCTGATGCCAGTTAAACGGTTGTCTTTCCTTAGACCACTTTGGTAGGTACTAACCACTGCATACGGTAAACACCCTGCAAGACCAGACATTTTTGGAGATGCTCTAACCCAGGGGTCTCAAACATGCGGCAACCGGGCGGAATGCAGCCCCTGAGGCCGTCATCTGCAGCCCGCAGGGCACCGTAGCTCCCTCGGGAGAGGAGAGAGCAGGCCGAAGGAGGAATGCATTGAAGCTCCTTCATGACGTCATGATGGAGCACGGTCCGTTGGTGGTAGGTGAGCAATGGCCTCACATAACCTTGTAGATGCAACCCCCTACTGTAGATATCGCCCCAAACACACCCCCCCTGTAGATATCGCTACATTTCCCCCGGCCATACCTCCCAACCATCCCAGATTCAGCGGGACAGTCACAGATTCCGGGCTGTGTCCTGCCTTCCTGGGCGGCGGATGTATGTCCCGCTGTCAACTGTCCTCAGGATCAGGGGCGTAGCTAGGGGGGGGCAGGCGGGGCATGTGCCCCGGGCACAACTTAGAGGGGGCACCAGTGCCACCTCCTCCTGCACTATAATTGTACCTGTGTCACAAGGACACAGGTACAATTAGAAGCAATGAATGACCGGGCATGTTCCGTGCCCGGCCATTCAGCGCCTTTCCACAAGTGAAGCGACTGGTGCCTTTTGTACCAGTAAAGCTTCTGTCGATGAAAGGCGCTGATTAACAGGGAAAGTCATCCTGCCCAGCCAATCAGCGCCTTTCATAGACGCTGCGTTCAACCCCCAGGAGACCTGCGCAGAAGAGAGCAGGTCTCCATGGCTGCCGGATGACGTGGGAGCGGGATTAAGGTGAGTTTGAATATATATGTATATATTTTTAATTGTAATAAAAGTGTGTGGCTGTATCTACGGGGGGGACTTTGTCTACGGGGGGACTTTATCTACAGGGGGGACTTTGTCGACACGGGGGGGCCTTTATCTACAAGGGGGACTTTATCTACAGGGGGGACTTTATCTACAGGGGGGGACTTTGTCGACACGGGGGGGCCTTTATCTACAAGGGGGACTTTATCTACAGGGGGGACTTTATCTACAGGGGGGACTTTGTCTACACGGGGGGGCTTTATCTACGGGGGGACTTTATCTACGGGGGGCCTTTATCTACGGGGGGACTTTATCTACACAGGGGGGCTTTATCTACGGGGGGGGAACTTTGTCTACACGGGGGGGCTTTATCTACGGAGGGAGGACTTTGTCTACACAGGGGGGCTTTATCTACGGGGGACTTTATCTACGGGGGGTGTCTATCTACAGGGGGGGCTATATACTGGGATGGGCTATCTATGGAGCACCATATACAGGGGTGGGCTATAGCTACAGGGGGGCTATATAGTATATAGCCCCCATGTAGATATAGCCCACCCTTGTAGATATAACCCACCCCTGTAGATATAGCCCACCCCTGTATATAGTCCCCCTGTAAATATAGTCCACCCCTGTATATAGTATCCCACAAATAGCTCCACCTATAGTACTCCACAGAAATCCCACCCCTGTATATAGCCCCCCTGTACATATAGTCCACCCCTGTATATAGTGCTCCACAGATAGCCCACCCCTGTATATAGTATATACAGGGGTGGGCTATCTGTGGAGCACTATATACAGGGGTGGACTATCTAGTGGAGCACTATATACAGGGGTGGACTATATGTACAGGGGGGCTATATACAGGGGTGGGCTATCTGTGAAACACTATATACAGGGGTGGACTATATGTGGAGCACTATATACAGGGGTGGACTATATGTGGAGCACTATATACAGGGGTGGGCTATATCTACAGGGGGGCTACATACAGGGTTGGGCTATCTGTGGAGCACTATATACAGGGGTAGGCTATATCTACAGGGGGGCTATATACAGGGATGGGCTATATCTACATGGGGGCTATATACAGGGGTGGGCTATCTGTGGAGCACTATATACAGGGCTGGGCTATATCTACAGGGGGCTATATACAGGGGTGGGCTATCTGTAGAGCACTATATACAGGGGTGGGCTATATCTACAGGGGGCTATATACAGGGTTGGGCTATACGTGGAGCACTATATACAGGGCTGGGCTATATCTACACGGGGCTATATACAGGCGTGGGCTATCTGCAGAGCACTATAGGGGGAGTTATTTGTGGGACACTATATACAGGGGTGGGCTATATGGGGGCACTATCTACAGGGGCTCTATGGCAGGCACTATCTACAGGGGGCTCTATGGCAGGCACTATCTACAGGGGGCACAGTGTGTGTGTGGGACACGGTGTATGGTGCTATTATAATTAGAGGTGCAATGTATGACGCTATTATATTTAGGTGCGTAGTGTGTGGTATAATGAGAACTTTATCTTTATTTATAGGTGCAGAAATGTTGGAAAATTGAGAAGCTGAAGACACGTGAGCGGCAAACTGCAGAAAATGGTCTGTGACCGGGAGAAGTCATCATAGAGGTCTGGACCGGATGGAGAAAAAGAACTTGAATCTGAGACGTCACCGGTGAGTCACCTAATGTAAATGTTCATTCTGTCTCTAATCAGTAATGTAGTCACTATATGATCTGCAGCGAGATGGTAGTATGATTGTTAGGATTTATTTTTGTGAAACAGCATCTCCCAGCATATCCTTATCATTGTTCGGGCCATGCTGGGAGCTGTAGTTTTACGCCATACATACCTATACGGAAGGGGTTGCACTAAATTGAGCTGTATTTGTGCTGGTGCTGTATATATGTACTGAGCTTGGTTCTGGTGTTGTGTATAGAACCATATTGCTTGTAAAATTTACAAATGTTTTTATGCTCACGTTACATAAAAAGAAATGTGGAAAATAAATGACACGTCAATTGGTGGAGAAAACAAACACGGCGAGGGGGAAGGAGATGTCGGGAAAGAGGTTGGGGGGCGCCAAACTGAATCTTTGCCCCGGGTGCTGGAGAACCTTGATATGCCTCTGCTCAGGATGCAGATACGATTGAACCCAATGCTGAAGCAAGGAATCTTCAGCTCCCTGCTTCAGCATCAGTTCAGAGCGGAAGAGCAGAAGGAGCTCCTCTGCTCACCAAATACTGCGCTACTTTAAGCTCTGTGCCTGGGGAAGCCCTTGACGTCACTGTCCATATATGGACAGTGACGTCAGTGGCTACTCCTGGAGCAGAATCCCCGGCCTATGCTCTGACTGGGGATACCATTCCTAGAGGGAGTTCCAATGGCACTATCTACAGGGGACAGGGGGTAGCGTTATCTACAGGGGGTGGCACCATTTACAGGGGTGGCATTATCTACATAGGGCAGTGTGGCATTATCTACAGAGGGCAGTGTGGCATTATCTACAGAAGGCAGTGTGGCACTATCTACAGAGGGCACTGTAGCATTATCTAGGAGGGGTGTGGCATTATCTACGGGGGATGTGGCAGTTTTTACAGAGGGTACTGTGGCAGTGTCTACAGAGGGCACTGCGGCAGTCTCTACAGAGGGCACTGTGGCATTATCTACGGGGGTGGCAGTATCTACAGAGGGCACTGTGGCATATCTTCAGAGGGCACTGTGGAAATATCTGCAGAGGGCACTGTGGCACTATCTAAGAAGGGGCTGCCAAATCTTGACATTCTTGGGTGTGCCAAACGCTGCCACCTGAGCCACCAGACTGCACTTAGCGACACTGAAACTGGAAAACTGGATTGTTAAAATAAGCACATAGAGTAAATTCCCAAATTTCTGGTAAATTTAAACCTGGCGCTATTATTATAGTAATGTAATATTGTTATAATAATGTAGTATTTTTACAGTAATTTAGTATTGTTGTAGTAATGTAGTATTGTAATAGTAATGTAGTATTGTTATAGTAATGTAGTATTATTATTATTATCATGGTAATGTAGTATTATAGTAATGTAGTATTGTTATAGTAATGTAGTATTGTTATAGTAATGTAGTATTATTATAGTAATGTAGTATTGTTATAGTAATATAGTATTATTATGGTAATGTAGTATTATAGTAATGTAGTAGTATTATAGTAATGTAGTATTGTTATAGTAATGTAGTAGTATTATAGTAATGTAGTATTGTTATAGTAATGTAGTAGTATTATAGTAATGTAGTATTGTTATAGTAATGTAGTAGTGTTATAGTAATGTAGTATTATAGTAATGTAGTAGTATTATAGTAATGTATTATTATAGTAATGTAGTATTATAGTAATGTAGTAGTATTATAGTAATGTAGTAGTGTTATAGTAATGTAGTATTATAGTAATGTAGTATTATAGTAATGTATTATAGTAATGTAGTATTATAGTAATGTAGTAGTGTTATAGTAATGTAGTATTATAGTAACGTAGTAGTATTATAGTAAGGCTATGTTCACACGGAGTATTTTGCAGGAGGAATATCTGCCTCAAAATTCAGTTTGGAACTTTGAAGCAGATTTTCCTCTCCCTGCACGCCGATTTTCAATGGGAGGCGTTCAATGGGAGGGTAATGTAGTATTATAGTAATGTAGTAGTATTATAGTAATGTAGTATTGTTATAGTAATGTAGTAGTATTATAGTAATGTAGTATTGTTATAGTAATGTAGTAGTATTATAGTAATGTAGTATTGTTATAGTAATGTAGTAGTGTTATAGTAATGTAGTATTATAGTAATGTAGTAGTATTATAGTAATGTATTATTATAGTAATGTAGTATTATAGTAATGTAGTAGTATTATAGTAATGTAGTAGTGTTATAGTAATGTAGTATTATAGTAATGTAGTATTATAGTAATGTATTATAGTAATGTAGTATTATAGTAATGTAGTAGTGTTATAGTAATGTAGTATTATAGTAACGTAGTAGTATTATAGTAAGGCTATGTTCACACGGAGTATTTTGCAGGAGGAATATCTGCCTCAAAATTCAGTTTGGAACTTTGAAGCAGATTTTCCTCTCCCTGCACGCCGATTTTCAATGGGAGGCGTTCAATGGGAGGCGTTTTCGGGCCGTTTTTGCTGAGTTTTGCAACGCGGTTTCTGCGTCAAAAAACTCGGCAAAATACTCCGTGTGAACATAGCCTTATGTAGTATTATAGTAATGTAGCAGAGTTAAAGTAATGTAGCAGTGTTATAGTAATGTAATGTATTATTATAGTAATGTATTATAGTAATGTAGTATTATAGTAATGTAGTAGTATTATAGTAATGTAGTAGTGTTATAGTAATGTAGTATTATAGTAACGTAGTAGTATTATAGTAATGTAGTATTATAGTAATGTAGCAGAGTTAAAGTAATTTACTAGTGTTCTAGTAATGTAGTAGTGTTCTAGTAATGTAGTATTATAGTAATGTATTATTATAGTAATGTAGTATTATAGTAATGTATTATTATAGTAATGTAGTATTATAGTAATGTAGTAGTATTATAGTAATGTAGTAGTGTTATAGTAATGTAGTAGTGTTATAGTAATGTAGTATTATAGTAACGTAGTAGTATTATAGTAACGTAGTAGTGTTATAGTAATGTAGTAGAGTTAAAGTAATGTAGTAGTGTTATAGTAATGTAGTATTATAGTAATGTATTATTATAGTAATGTAGTATTATAGTAATGTAGTATTATAGTAATGTATTATTATAATAATGTAGTATTATAGTAATGTAGTAGTATTATAGTAATGTATTATTATAGTAACGTCGTAGTATTATAGTAATGTAGTAGTGTTATAGTAATGTAGTATTATAGTACTGTAGTAAAGTTAAAGTAATGTATTATTATAGTAAGGTAGTATTATAGTAATGTAGTAGTATTATAGTAATGTAGTAGTGTTATAGTAATGTAGTAGTGTTATAGCAACATAGTAGTATTATAGTAATGTAGTAGTGTTATAGTAATGTAGTATTATAGTAATGTAGTAGAGTTAAAATAATGTAGTAGTGTTATAGTAATGTAGTATTATAGTAATGTATTATTATAGTAATGTAGTATTATAGTAATGTAGTAGTATTATAGTAATGTAGTAGTGTTATAGTAATGTAGTATTATAGTAACGTAGTAGTATTATAGTAACGTAGTAGTGTTATAGTAATGTAGTAGAGTTAAAGTAATGTAGTAGTGTTATAGTAATGTAGTATTATAGTAATGTAGTAGAGCTAAAGTAATGTAGTAGTGTTATAGTAATGTAGTATTATAGTAATGTAGTAGTATAGTAATGTAGTAGTGTTATAGTAATGTGGTAGAGTTAAAGTAATGTAGTAGTATAGTAATGTAGTAGTGTTATAGTAATGTGGTAGAGTTAAAGTAATGTAGTATTATAGTAATGTATTATTATAGTAATGTAGTATTGTAGTAATGTATTATTATAGTAATGTAGTATTATAGTAATGTAGTAGTATTATAGTAATGTAATAGTGTTATAGTAATGTAGTATTATAGTAACGTAGTAGTATTATAGTAATGTAGTAGAGTTAAAGTAATGTAGTAGTGTTATAGTAATGTAGTAGTGTTATAGTATTGTAGTATTATAGTAATGTAGTGTTGTAGTAATGTAGTATTATTATAGTAATGTAGTAGTGTTATAGTATTGTAGTATTATAGTAATGGAGTATTATAGTAATGTAGTATTAATATAGTAATGTAGTATTAATATAGTAATTTAGTATTATAGTAATGTAGTAGTTTTATAGTGATGTAGTATTGTTATAGTAGTTCAAATAACTAATGGATTAACAATAATTTTGCATTGTATCAAATTTGAAAGTAATGGGACCCGTCAAGTTCAAATTTTTTCTATGTGCAGCCCATTTACCCAGGGGAGTTTGAGACCCCTGCTCTAACCCATCTAGCCATCACAATTTGTCCTGATTCAAATTCACTCAGCCCATTTTTTCTGTTTCCAAAACATCAACATCAAGAACTGTCTGTTTAATTGCTGTCTAAAATATCCTACCCCTTGACAGGCGCCATTGTAAGGGTATGTTCACACGAGGTCATTACGTCCGTAATTGACGGACGTATTTCGGCCGCAAGTACCGGACCTAACACAGTGCAGGGAGCCGAGTTCCTAGCATCATACTTATGTACGATGCTAGGAGTCCCTGCCTCGCTGCCGGACAACTGTCCCGTACTGTAATCATGTTTTCAGTATGAGACAGTTGTCCGGCAGCGAGGCAGTGACTCCTAGCGTCGTACATAAGTATGATGCTAGGAGCCCGGCTCCCTGCACTGTGTTAGGTCCGGTACTTGCGGCCGAAATACGTCCGTCAATTACGGACGTAATGACCTCGTGTGAACATACCCTTACAAGATAATCAATGGCATTCACTTCACCTGTCAGTGGTTTTAATGTTATGGCTGAATGGTGTATATACATAAAAAGTAACAAATGAAACCCAAGAACTTTAAGTGAAATGTGCATCTAACCATACCTTTATTTTGGATCTGTAATCCCTCATTTGTGTTTTGACCTGAGTGTGAAGAAAACTATACATCAGTAAAATGCAACATATAAAGATAAAATAGCATTAGGGTCAGTTCACACAGAGTTTTTTGGTTGCATGTTTTTTCTGGCGCTCGTTTAAGAGTGTCTTTTGCAGCCTTTTTTGCCTGCAGTCCTTGGATTACCTTCTACGGCTGCGTGCAAAAAAGGGCGCAAAAAATTTGGAAAAAAAAGTGTACTGCACAGTTGTTAGGGTAGCATTAATCTGCTCACAGGTTCCCTTAAAGAAGACCCGACACCAGTTTAGTAAAGCCCAATTTCCTACCTCATGTCATAGGCGATGTCACACTGATGATTTCCGTGTAATTTGTATCCCAAACTATTTTTTACTTTCTGAGCTATCTTTTCTTATTATGCTAATTAGGCTATACTAGCCAAAGGGGCGGTAACACTGAGGCTTCACTGGGGGGCAGCGTCATAAAGCTTCTCCCCTTCCCTGCGCAGCGCGATCTCCGATTTTATCACGAGATAGTGTATTTACATAAAAATCTCAGCTTCTATCACAAGATCACGCTGTGCAGGGAAGGGCAGAAGCTGTATGATGCTGATAGGACATCGTCATACAGCCAACACAGACACTGCCCCAAGTGAAACCTCAGCGTTACCGCCCCTCTGGCTATTATAGCCTAAGTGGCATAATAAGAAAATGGCTCAGAAAGTAAAAAAACGATTGGGATACAAATTACACTGACACCGTGGAAAACCTCTTTGGTACAGTCCATAAATCAGGAAGTGAAGAGGCTGATTCTCAATTACATCGTAAGGTTACATGATCCAACTAAAGAGAAGAATTCAGATAGAAAGCCATAGCTAAATAAGGTAATCCTTGCTGAGTATATATATTGGGGAATAGGTATCTAATGATAGAAAAAAACCTGGAGTGCATCTTTAAGGAATAGCTAGTATCAGTGACTGCAGCAAAGGTGTATTCATGGGTGGCATCCGTCCCTATACTTACGGACAGTCCGCAAAAAAACTTGTGTATTTTTCCGCTGTCCATAGTATCCAGCAGAAAAAAAACACTGACAGTGATTTGTTTCCCCCCCAAAAGTTTGCACTGTGCATGCGCCAAAGTTGACATATGCAGTGCAAACAAGACAAGGGAAGCAGCGGCCGCGGTGCCAGGGGAGGGATCCGGCTGGTTCGCACAGGTTCTCCTGAACCGGTTGTTAAAATTATAGCTTGTTCGGAGAACCGGGGTGAAGCAGGTCACCTGCACTTAATTGTATCCGCGTCCTAAGGACGCGGATAAAATTAATTAGTCTAGCAGCACTCCGTCTCTAGGCACGTGAGCTTTCATTCCTGTGCCTTGCCATTCGGCGCTTTAGCAATGATGCAGTCAGCGTGATGACATCATCGCCCCGACTGCGTCATTGCACTGAATGAGGCCTGGTCTCTGACCAGGTCTGCGTCACTGGAGGATGGTGCAGGAACGGGGACAGGTGAGCATATAATGATTATTTTTTTTCATTGGGCAAAGTTGGGGGCACTATCGACAGGGGACTCTCTGGGGTGCACAATCTACAGGGGACTCTGGGGGGACACTATCTACTGGGGACACTATCTTCAAGGGGCTATATCTCTTTATCATTAACTCTTGATTTTGTAATGTGTCCGTAAAAATTTTGGTCTGTCTGTGATTTTTAGCTAAGTAGTCCAGAAATTACGGAAGTGGAGGTTGGCAACCGTGAGTGTATTATTTATAGAAAGTCAAATCTGAAATCCACAGCCTCCTCTGTTATTTCCCTCTTACATGCTTTATATTGCAGTTCCACTTGCAGTGACACAAACCAGAAAAAGGTTTAATTTTTATTACAGCATGGGCAGAAAGATTACAAGCTGCATGCACCAGAACCACCAAAAATAAGCTACATGAACCAAAACCACCAAAAATAAGCTACATGCACCAGAACCACCAAAAAATATTATAGAGTGATCAATGGAAAAGAAAGGGGGGGGGGAAACCATGGTATACAATATATATCCAAACATGGAAGAAACATGATAATACTATAGAGGCCATGAAACACTAAGTGATATCGTTCCATCAAAACATGAACAAGATAAGACCAAGCCACATGATAAAGCTCAGAAAAGTACACATACGCGGATACAAATTGTCTACAACTGATCTAATCTTAAGGAAATTGCAAACTGCTTTATAATAGCGTCCAGATATTGAGCTGGAAACGAATTGCCCTGGATATAGACTTTGCATTAAATAGTTTTTCTCTACACTGGCTTATATTGTTTTCCATATTGGGATTTCAATAGAAGTTAATTCAAAGTATTTCCATTCCAAGTTTTAACAGTTCTCATTTAACTGTTTAATACCTATTTTCCAAAGAAATGAATGGCATAATTCTCCTGTTAAATATATATCCAGGCTTTAATTCGTTTTTGACCCAAGTAGGAAGGCCGATTTAAGCAAAATTTATATTCTTTGCAGTCTAAATAAAACTTACGTTTGGAAGAGCATACTTGTAGACATTCATTCTCAGTGCTAAATCTGTTTCCATTGCCATCACAACCTCCATACCAGAACTGAGAGCATGCATCAACATCTTTTATATAGTACCACATGCGCTGGACGTCCCCGCATATTGTGCCATATTTAACAGCCAGTAAGCACTCGTCTGCAACTAAAACAGACAGGATTAAACATAAGTCGTCTTGTTTCATTTGAATTAATCTCGTTTGGTTCCATGAACAGCTATGAAAGAAACTAAGCGTCATCAGGTATGTTGCAACTATAATTCAGATTTTCACGGCAAACAGAAACGAATCAGATTGTTTGACCAAAAATTTAATGTATCCATGCAGAAAAAGAAGCACAAAAAATTCAAATTCAGGCAGAAAAAAATACCGTACCCGACAGCACCACCCAGTGGTACAAATGTTTACGGGGTAATTGTCTGCGCTGCGAAACACGATGCAATTCCTCAATTAAGCTGATTAAATGTTAGTATTCAATTTTAAATGATAATATGATGCATGCTACATCATGATAACATCTTACAAACTTAAAGGGAAGGTTCACCTTTAAATATCTTATGCCCTTTTACCTTCAGACTCCAAGATGTTCGAATCTCAGAGTTTGTATGGAGTTGGAAATCTCTGGTTCACTGCATTGGAACTGTAATGCACGTGGCACGTGCAGTTCCATTGCAGCAAATGGCAGATTTCTACTACAGACAACGAGATATGAAAAGCACTGAGCGTAAAGATGCTGGAGCATGGCGCTCCGTGAAGCTGTGCAGCCTCTTCAGTGCAGATATACTTCCCAAAAATGAGAAAAACAAGACGTGAGGTCAGCAAAAAAGAAAATGTTTTGGCTCTCGGAACAGTGAGGCAAAAACTGAAATATATGCTCTGTCCTCAAGGCCAAAATGAGCTGCATCTTTAAAGGGTTAAATATAACATGTGACTTCAATGCGAAAGCAAGTCACAGACGAATGGCACACATTTTTTGTCATGCGACGGGTATGCAACTTGAAGCTGCGCATCCAAAGTCGCAGTGTAGCTTGAAAGTGAATTTCCAACCTTGAACGCCATTTTGAGTTAATACTGAACGTGTTGACTAATTTCTTAACGTATCTTTATACAGGGCTGGAGCTATGTTCTTTTGACATGGATCTCTAAATCCCCTACAAAACATGGATTTAACCCCTTGCCGCTGAAGCCTACATTTCGGTTTTTCATTTTCCCCGATTTTGGGCTTGTATGAGGGCTTGTTTTTTGCGGGATGAGTTGTAGTTTTTAATGGTGCCATTTAATGTACAGATGTAGCCATCTTTATCTTGTCTTAGGAATCATGCCCACTTCAGTTTTTTCCTTCAGGGTGCTATCCGTTTTTTTCACTGATAGCACCCTCACCCATTCATTTCAATGGGCCCATGCACACATTCGTTATTTTCACGGATCCGCTGTTCCGTTCCGTCAAAAGTAGAGCATGTCCTACTTTTGTCAGTGATTCCGTGACCGTGGGGCCCATAGAAGTCAATGGGTCTGTGAAAAAAACGGACGGCACACGAAAGGCTTCCGTGTGATGTCCATTTTTGACGGATCCGTTGCCCTAGCAACAGCAGGGCGTGCCAAAGTTCACTAAAAACAGCACTAAAAACTTCATGTGACCTTCCTATGCGTGTTTCCTGGGACATGTGACAAGTTCAAATGAAGCTTAATGCATTCCGTTTTTTTAACGGAAACACGGAACGGACACGGAGTACACACGGAAAGCACACGGTTACCATAACGGACACACGGATCCGTGAAAAACGGCCGTGAACACGGTGATGGAAGTGTGCATGAGGCCAATACGCATTAAATACACAGTTACAGAAACTTTAACTTGACTTTTTCAATGGCTTTCAATGGCTTTAGTTGTGTAATATCACGCTGCAGTAAGTTATCAGAGTCAAGATAAACTTGGCTACATCTGTACCATATAATGTACTGGGAAACTGAAATTAATTCATTGTGGGATGGAATCGGAAAAAACAGTAATTCTTCTTTTGTTTTTGGGATTTTGTTTTTCCTCTGTTCACCATGCGGTAAATATAACATGTCAACTTTATTCAGCCTCTGGCATGGCTAAGGCCTCATGTACACAACAGTAGCCATGTGCACGGCCGTGATTTTCGGGTCGGCAGGCCGCAGAGTGTCACCCGCGAGCCGCCCACAAATCGCGGGCCGTGCTCGTGGCCGCATGCATTATTTTCTATGAGTCTGGAAAGCAAAAGACGGCCGTAATAAGACCCGTCCGTTCTTTTTACGGTCCAGGCTCCTGGCCGTGTGCATATGCCCATTGAAATGAATGGGGCCACAATTCTCCCGTGGATTTTCGGGGGAATTGCAGCCGCAAAAGCACGTTCGTGTGCATGGGATCTTAATAGGAGCAGAAAGATGTCCGACCTGGGGGATTACATTAGGCCCCCAGGTAGTGGCGGATCATCATTAGGGCGGTTCGGGCAGTCGCCCAGGGCACAAGGCTCCCAGGGGGACATGACCGCATGTGACCGCACGGGCCCCCTCATGCACCGGACACATGAAAACAGCTGGTCCCTCCTCCGCTGGTCCCGAATCTTTGTCGTGTCCTCCCTGCAGGCTGCACCCAGCCGCAGCTTTTGTTCTCCCTCCTCGGCTACTTCTTCTGCGGTCCGGAGCACGCGCCCCCTACCCCGAGCCCAGGCACCTCTGGCCTACTATAAAGGATGGCAGGGAGCCAATGGCTCTATGCTGTGCCATAGTTTTCTTGCATCCTGAGGATGGCTGCCAGTTTGCCCTGTGCAAGTGCACCGTTTTCCTTATGGTTAAAGCGGCCCTTCATACAAGCCACATTCCCTAGCAAGCAAGTACATACTATACACATAGTACATCTAAATACAATTTTATTAATATTTTTATTGCAACCAGATGTTCCAAAATTTGTGGTTTCTAGGGAAGATAAAGTTTCTTTATTGTTTATTTCCCCTTGATTACAACTTAAATCATTGAACATCACATGTAAACGCCTTGACCGCATTTCTTCCATAAAGTACCACAAAACAGTAACCCAGAGAAACAGTTTTCCATGAAAAATGTTGGTTCCCCTACTTACAGTCACATAAAATATATTACCAATATCTATGCTACTTAAAGAAACAATGTACAAAACGAATACATTGCATTATGTGTCGTGCAGCGGATTAAACGGGCGGTGCATGACATATTTATGGTGATCATTGAATCTCAAAAGTTTACACGGCCCACTCAGACCCTGAGTATCCCAATGTATGATTTTTCCTGGCTGGTTACTTTATTTTATACTACAATAGCATTTATAACACTATAGTGTGTGTGTGTGTGTGTATATATATATATATATATATATATATATATATTTATATATGTGTATATAAATCATGTTCACAAGTGTGATTTCAAAGGACAAAATGAAGCCCATTCATGAAATGAAAAACAGCAGAAATCTCTAGTTTGGATGTTCTGGTTAGAGATGTGTGAATCGATTCTACACAATTCGAATACAGTCCAAATTTCCCAAAAGTTACGGATTCGTCGAAATCCGAAACTTCTGTGATTCATGGTGCACGAATCGTGGCAAAATAACGGCTGCCGGCAGGCACCGGCTACCAATTTACAGATTAGAAAAAGGTTTGCATGACCTTGACATCCGGGTAACAGGGATTAGGGAAAATGTATTCAGAACGGATTGAATCGGACCAGAAGAAAAAAAAAAAACAGGAAACTCGCTCATATCTAGTACTGGAGATTTTATTCAAAGCATAGGGCTGTGTTCACACCTTCAGGATTTACTTATGGCAAAAGAATTACAAAAAATATGCAGAAGAAATCCGAGGCTGACACTCAAATTTTTTCTGCAGATGCGGCGCCAGATCCACACGAGGAATAGCCCCGTTGTTGTTCAAATGGGGCTAATTTGCAGCTTCTCAGTGCAAATAATAAACATGTTAATTTTTCTCGCGGTGACAGATCCTCTTTTAGCGCTGAATCCGCACCTTTAATAAATCCTCATCAAATCCTGACTATGGGAACATAGACTCATGAATAGAAGCGTTAGTTACAATGTAACATTCTTCAAGTTCTGCAGTGACATTTGAGATGAGAACATCCTAGAGATTTAGATGTTCCCATCACTCTGGGAGTTGGATTGTATGGAAATGCAGAGAGGAACTAGAAATGCATATTTGAGATGCCTGGTTTCATTGGAAGTGCATGACTGGTGCTTAACAGGTGAGAGACGTCAGCCAGAACACACAATTAGGCCGGGTTCCCTTGAGACGGATACGCTGCGTAAAAACTACTCAGCGTATCCGACCTGGTACATTTCGTCAGAAAACCGCACCACATTGTGGTGCATTTTTTCTGACAGAGTTTCCGCTGCAGAAAGCAGCGGTAAAAAAACGCTTATACTTACATAACCTGCTGTTATGGCGACGCGTCCCTCCTGTGCAGTTCGTTCTTGCCTCCTAGGATGACGCTGCAGCCAATGTGACCACTGCAGTCTGTGATTAGCTGCAGCGGCGGTCACGTGGGACGTAACGTCATCCCAGAAGGCTGGCCCTCTGACGTCATCCAGGATGGCCTCCTGGGTTGACGTATCATCCAATGTGACCGGCGCTACAGCCTGTGATTGGCTGCAGTGGTCACATGAGATGAAACCTCATCCCAGGAGCCTGGACTGCAGGAAGAAGGAGGGCGTTCTGGGTAAGTATGATTTTTTTTTCCGTAGTTGCGATTTTTGTGGCGTAATCACTGTGAATATGTTGTAAAAGTCGCATCACTCGGCTTTCTGTTGCGGATTTTGCATCCTCATTGAAATCAATGGGGAAAACCCACAACTAAAAATCTACAAAAACGCAGCATAAATTGACATGCTGCGGAATTAAATTCCACACCGCAGGGCAATTTATTAACATTTAAGCTGCAGTTTTTTTCCACAGCGGGAGCATGAGATTTTCTGAATCTCATCCACTTTGCTGCTACTGTAAATGCTGCGGAATGTCCGCACAGAATTCCATTGCCAAAATTCTGCAGCGTTTACGCTACAGGGGAACCCAGCCTTAGGCCTCATTCGGATGGCCGTATTGCAGCGGCATTTTTGCATCCATAATATGGCCGCAAATTCAAGCCCAACAGCAGGTATAATGACCAGAACTAACAGAATCATGATCCTTATGATGCTGTTATTAAATATACATCCACAAGTCCTTGGCTGTGATACGGATGCAGAAATGCGGCTTCATTACAGCCGTCTAAATGAGAACAGAAATAAATTTCTGATATCTTGCACAGTATTTGCTAAATAATCCCTAAAATTGGCTACTTCTCTATGTAGTTTATAATTAATTTATATAGAACATACCATCTCTTGTGATCTCGGCCTCAACCCTCTCGCCATAGGTTTCCTCTGAGGTTTTCAGGTCATCATTTTCATTTATTTCTTCTTCATAGGTATATTCTTCTAGCTCTCTTTCAGCATATTCTCCAGTTTGATCTGTTGGTTCAATCTCCAGCTCGTACACACTTTAAGAACATGCAAATAGTTGTTATTTACCTTATTTTACTAGAAATTTTTATGGTATAATGTAATGACCATTAATACAAAGTCTGTTCTTTTTTTAGTAAATAGAAATAATAAAATCTAAAATATGGAATAGAAGTTTTAAGTGACACTTGCAAGAAGAGGTGTTTTGTAGCATTGGATGTTCTAGGTGGGCAGCATTGGCAGAAATTGTTAACACCAACATTTTTATTCAGTGATTCAGCAACTTTCCAATTAAGCTGCTATGTCCGCTCAATATTACATCTACTTCTAGTAGACAAATTGGCACAAACTTTTTGTCCCATTTGGATAATATGATTGCTAAAAGAATACAGTGGACTCATTGTTATGGGTCAACTGCATTAATGAAGGAAGTGCTCCCCCGCCTCTACCCACCCACCCACCGCCCTTCACTGCGGTGACTGACAGGCTGCTGTGTATGCACTGGGGGAGGCATAGAGAGGCGAGGGGAGTGCTCCCCTCATAAATGCAACAGACTCATAACTATTCTTTCAGTCTTCTATATTCTTTCAGCCATCCTATTAGCCAAGGAACACAATATTTTTGGAACTTATGTCCTGGATTTAAAGAGGTTCTGTCACCACATTATAAGTGTCCTATCTTGTACATAATATGATTGGCGCCTTAATATAGATTACAGCAGTGTTTTTATTTAGAAAAATGATCATTTTTGACGGCGTTATGACCTATATTAGCTTTATGCTAATGAGTTTCTTAATGGGCAATTGGGCGTGTTTTACTTTTTGACCAAGTGGGCGTTGTGGAGAGAAGTGTATGACGCTGACCAATCAGTGACCAATCGGCGTCATACACTTCTCCCCATTCATTTACACAGCATATAGTGATTTTATTACATCACTATGTGCAGTCACATAAACACACTATAACGCTGCTCAAGTGTCCTGACAGTGAATATACATTAACTCCAGCCAGGACGTGATGTCTATTCAGAATCCTGACACTTCTGTAGCGTCTGTGTGAGATTTACAGCAAGGCAAGCGTAATCTCGCAAGATTATGATGTAACCTGTCATTTAAAACGAGATTACGCTTGCCTTGCTGTAAATATCACACAGACGCTACAGAAATGTCAGGATTCCGAATAGACATCACGTCCTGGCTGGAGGTAATGTATATTCATTGTCAGGACACTGCAGTAACGTTATAGTGTGTTTATGTGGCTGCACATAGTGATGTAATAAGATAACTATATGCTGTGTAAATGAATGGAGAGAAGTGTATGTCGCTGATCGGTCACTGATTGGTCAGCGTCATACACTTCTCTTTACAACGCCCACTTGGTCAAAAAGTAAAACACGCCCAGTCGTCCATTAAGAAAATCATTAGCATAAAGCTAAAATAGGTCATAAATCCATCAAAAATGATTGGTTTTCTAAATAAAAACACTGCTCTAATCTACATTACAGCGCCGATCATATTATGTAGAAGATAGGCCACTTATAATGTGGTGACAGAGCCTCTTTAAGGCCATATGTTTTGCAAATGCAATTTTACGTAAAAATTCTGTGTTTTTGCGATATGGTTTTCACAGGTAAAATACCCTAAGGGTGTGTTCTTACAGTAGGATATGCTGCGGATTTTCCGCAACTGATCAATGTGCGGAAAATGTATAGCATTTATATTAGCAGCAAAGTAGATGAGATTTTAACAAATCTCATCTCCACGATGCAGCTAAAATCCGTGCGGCAATGCAACTGTTGTGCGACTCTATAATTCGCAGCATGTCAATTTATGCTGCAGATTCTAAACTGAGATTTCTAATTTTTTTTTCCTATAGACTTGTATGGGGAGCATAAAATATATTGTGAAAAGAGCAAGCTGTGTTTTGCAGGTTTTATAGCGATTCCCCTCCGATTCCAGAGTTAAAACTGCAGCTACATTGCGTTTTTGCAACTATAGCGCACTATTTGATGTAGATTACTGTAACTTATTTACCTGTAGATTTCTGAGATTTTGCTGTGGATTTTTCCATTGCAGAAAATCTGCAGCATATTCGGCACTTAGGAACATACCCTTAGGGTGGATTCAGACGTGGCAGAGGTTTTTTTTCCATGAATCTGCTCTGATTTTTTTCTGCTACATGTGGATAGGGCTTTCATTAAACCTATTCACATGTATTGCACTCTAAACACCAAAAAGTCACGAAAAAAAATCGACCACGTCTGAATGTGGCCTAATTTAACATGCGATGGTAGCAAAGTAAAATGCACTTTTTTTTCTTTTACCATAACAAAAATATAAGAAGGGACACTAAATGTATCCAAAATTACACAAATCAAATAGAACAGGCCAAATGGAAGTCCAAATTTTCTTTTACTTACCTTTCTTCTAAAGAGAGTAAAGAGTCCCCACGTCCTTCACATTCTCCTTGAAAAGCTGGAGATGGGTAGGTATTTATGTTATCTACAAATGATATAAACGGACATTTTCAGTATAAGATCTGCACCGAGTGAGTTGCCTCATTCTACATGAAGCAAAATTCTTTTAATTCTGCATTTGATAATCTGGAAAGCCTGATAATTCAGAATTTACAGCACAGAGCTGCAGTAAAATGTGAGAATGGACAATTCTAGCAGCAAAAAAAGAGACATATCCATTAAGTAAATTCCACTGATTATAGAGGCCCATTTTTATGAACATTTCTTACTCAAGGTTCTCTGCTATAGTTTACCATAAATTTAGAGTATCCCATAATCCTCTACATATCAGGTCCCATTGATGGTATATATACGATGGGTGGTCCAGGTCCTAAAAGCCTGCGGGATAGTATATATGCGGTGCAGGTGTATGCTGGCTGGCCGAGCGACCTGGCAGCTAAAATTCAAGTATCCGGCAGTCAAGAACTGCCGCGGTTCCTGGAGACAAGAAAGAAGCGGTTTTCACTTCTTCTGTCTTCTTTGTACTGGCGTACAAAGTTCTCAATGAACTGTAGCTGACTCTAATGGTCCCAGTGGTCATGTGACAGGTCACATGATCGCCAGGATGCCGGTAGTAGGAGGCTAATGCTTGATCTTTTTAGAACCAGCACAGCCCTATCAGTGACAATAATCACTGTAACAGGGCTGATTGCCCATGTAACTGGGGCAGCTGAGCAGCCTCAAAAACAGTGGAAAAGTATTGTGTAAAAAAATCTAATTAAAATTATAAAGTCCCCAAAAGTATTTTCTAAACTTTGAGGGTCAGACAATAGTTATAAAAAAATAAAAGTAAAACAAGAAGCAAAAATAAATAAATAAAATAAGCCCCCCACCAAAAAAAAAACCTGTTCCTCCCACCAATCATCGTTACGCTAGCCCTGACCCAATTACCCTATAATAGACATGTAGTATATAAAAATTTACGGTAGAAAACAAGGATCACAAATAAAAAGTCTATTTTAGGGTAACACCATATTATTACAGAAAAAAAAATCACTTTTTTCAAACTATAAGCCTAAAAATTATTTTTTTAAAAAAGCAAAAATTATGTGTATACAAAAAGATGAGAAAAGTCAAGAAAAAACAGATAAGGAAAGTACTTTTCTTCACGAAAAAAGTCACAAAAATCCCATCATTATCTGCCTGTAGCACATCATAAATCATCTAAAACAACTACATAAAAAGTAAAGCTTGTTAAAGAAACATTTCACAGTGCACATGAAGTATTCAATTACTTTGTACTCTTGGATTTCCAAAGAAATCAGGAAACAAAACAGGGTGGCGGCTGGGTAGAGTTTACATAGACAAAGTTGCAGTCAAGTCTCCCCAGCACAGACAGATGACATGACAATGCCATAAGGATACAAGAGCAGAAGTGTATCAGCGGAGGAAGGTTTTAAAGAAACACCAAACTGCTTAGATGTCGTTCACAGAACTGGTCAAAAATGCCAAAAAAGTGCTGCATGCTGCGCTATATTGTCCGGTAAAACGACGAGTACCATGGCGGGAACCCGACGGGACCCAGTAAAGTCAAGAAGCTCCTTTGGGCTCCAATGGTGTCCATCATGCAACGGATCATCGTTATTTTGCTTCTATGACGGAGCTGAGAAAAGGAAATACCAAATGCAAATGTGAACAAAGCCTTACTTTCTCCACAACCTTGATAAAAGTTGTCCAATATTCTGCTCTTATTATAAAGGGGTTACACTAAATTATAAAAAAAAAGTCTGGTTGTTTTTAGGGAACAGCCCCAGTCTTGTCCATAGGCTGTTTCTGGTATTGCAGCTTAGCCCTTTCTAATTGTGCTGTAGTACTAGACACCCACGAACAAGAGTAGTGGTATTTTGGTGAGAAAAAAAACAGCTCTGCTGTTTAAATACTCACTGCCCATTGCTTTCTTAGATATATATAGCATACACATATAGTGGATAAGCAGCATATCATTTCTACTATCTGGTCAAAAAAAAAGTCTGAAGAACCGCTCTTCCCAGAATTAAGAAAATGGTTACTTACGGTTCAGAAGGTTAATAAATGCCTGGCTGAATCTCTCAGCGTAAAGCAGTTCCGTCCTTGACATGGTAAGTAAGTGCAACACATGCTGATCTTGAGGGAGACTAGAAAGCTCTGTAAGCTCACTGTGGTTTACGTCTTTCCCAAAAGCCAACACAAATAGCGTAAATCTTTCACATTTGGCTTTTCGAGATATTTCTTTCAACTTTGCTCTGTCCCAACTACTTGTTCTGCTGCTGAGGACTGTAAAAATGACTTTGTGTTTCCTTGCGTTGGGAGCTTTCCTAAAAATGTTCTCTATAGCCCATTGGATAGAGTGGCCCAGAGCAGATTGACCTTCAAGCTGTGTAACAACTTCTTCAATGTGTCTCTTCATTAAATTTCTATTGTTGTAAAAATCGAGCTCAAACTCTGTTTTAACAGGATTCACATTTCTATTTGGCATAAAGTCGGGTTTAGCCTGTTGAACCAAGGCCACTCTTGCCCCAGTGCCTGGCGCTTTAGGCTGTGGTGATACTACCAAATGGTCAAGCATTGTGCTTACAAAGTTTTTGGCCCGCAAAAAGTCATCGCTGCTAACAGTACGAGAACTGTCTAGAATAAAGACTATATCCATGTCTATCTCTGTGGGAGGGACAGGGTCCAGTTCACACTCCTCATCAGGGATGCATTTATCTGAAACACATTTAAAGATTGAAGTACTTAATGCTATGTCAAAACACTCATGTTTGGAGTTAAGGAAGGCAAAATATGAGAAAATCTTAGGCTATGTTTGCAGTTTGTACTTATAATTTAATAAATCAGTCTGGAGATGGAGGAGAGGTGCAGATTGTCAAGACTGGATTGTATCCACTTCACAGCAGAAACCAGGACTTGGCCTATACAGGTCTCCAACGTGTGGATGTAAACGAGTTTCTTTTTATAGGCTAACAACAAAGAGAGATCTTGAAAATGTCAGGGAATTGAAACACTTGCAAAGCTATTCATTATAGGATTGAATGAGCATCATTGACATAAAACCAGAAAACCGGTTTAATATCACGTTCTATTCATTGCCACATGTGATATCATGTTATACTACTATAGTTTGTGCTATCATATTTACACATAGCATCTTTCAATCTACAGTATAAGTCATTTAGATGCAGATTTTGTTGCAGAAATTTCTGCCGCTGAAAACCTTTCGTTCATCTGAATTTGGTGGTTTTGGCGGCAAGCACATGAATTTCTGAAAGTTCCATTCAGATGAATGGGACAGTAGCAGAAATTTCTGCAACAAACTCTGCCACACGTGAATCCACCCTTACTTGATTCACGCTAGAGGGATTCCTTGAAGTGTTTGCAATAATCCTGAGTATTTAGAGTTATGGAAATCTCCAACCAGCTCTGAAGGGGTACGGACACTTTTAAGAATCCTGCCACACATTTGATCTGGGAATCTGTTTATATCAGTAAAAGGTACATGTTTGTATTCCTTTTTGTCCTTTTATCCCGTTTTTGGCTGATAAATAATTTTGAAATCACTTTGGTATTTTCATGGCCACGGTCTATTACATAAAGCTGTCCCTTCCATATATTGTGTTACTACCTACATCTCTTTCAGGTTTTAAACCCTAAGGCCTCGTTCACATCTGTGTTGGGGGCTCGGTTAGTGGCCTCCATAGCAGGTACGGCCGAGACTACTGCTACTGCGCTATTGTTCACAGTAAAACCACGGACACCCCAACAGAAAGCCGACCGAAACCCATTTAAGTCAATGGGTTCCATCGGCCGCCGGTAGTATCCATTGTGCAACGGAACCGGCACTTAAGGGTTTTCTCTTGTTCTGTTGTCCTGACGGTGCAGAACTTAAAATATCAACACAGGTGTGAACATAGTCTAATTATAAGGCTTTTCTCTTGTTTAATTGTTTCTAGAAGTTTATGTCAATATCTATTCATGGTTCTAATTACGAACTCCCAGCAATTCCTTCCTTAATATCTTCTTCTCCTTCGATGCTATTTTGTCTCATATTGCAAGTGAAACTGTGAGAAATATATAAAGAAATCTTCTATATGTGACTCGAGACATCAGCCATTTCCCCTCCTCCTCCTCACAAACCTATGGATGGCTGTAAGACAACTGGCAGGAAAGTTCCTTACATCTCTGTCTGCAATAGAACACTAGGAACACTAAACGTCACCTCATTGACAAAACTCTGCCCCTCAGCTGTCTGTCAGCCAAAAATAGAGGGGATCTGGAAAAGATTAACACCTGAGTTCTCAACAAGATTGTTTCAGGCGCTGAAGAAAATCCTGCAGACTGACAAACACTGTAGGGAAGTTTTTCCAAAAACCACTTAAAGGAAATCTGTTACCAGGTTTATGCTGCCACATCTGAGGGTAAAATAGTACCGGTGACCCTGAATCCAACACTGTATTAATCACTTTTCAGCGTGCAGTATTTCTCTTTTTCTAAAGCGGCTCGTATTTATGAGCTGCGGCTATCCTCACCCACTAGCTGCTCTCATTGACCGCTTTCTCCCCATAGGGAGAAAGCTGACAATCGGTGGCGGGGGGCGGGGCTAACCTCAGCTCATGAATATCGAGGACTCCTGAGCGTGAGCACATCATTAAGAGGACTGCTGGCTTGGCTCGCGCTGCAGGAAATAAACAGGGATTTTATGAAAACGACTGAATATTACAAAGTAAGCGACACCCTGCTGGAATTAGTGTTTCTGGCACCACTTTATGCTGCCCTCTGATAGGGCAGCATAAACATGGTGACAGATTCTCTTTTTAATGCAATCCATTGTATATCTATTGTTATATCTGTAGTATCTTTCTTTCTCTTGCTCTCTTATATCTATCTCTCTATCTATTTCATATCTATCTATCCATATATCACCTCACATATCAAAACTGAGCAGACCTTATTTATTTGGGTTAATTCATTGTATGAGCACTTTGACGTATAATCATGTGACAATGTTTAGTATTTTTCCAGATCACAGCCAGATTTTAAATGGAAGAAAAAAAATCTGTCTTTATTTATTATTTATTTCAGTTACTTATATAGCGCCAACATATTATGCAGCGCTGTACAGAGGTCCTCTTTTACTGTACCCATTGGGGCTCACAACCTAAATTCCCTATTGGTATGTTTTTGGGGTTTAGAGAGTCCCTTACCATAGCAGAGTGTGCAGTGTGAAATTACTTCCAGTCTTTGGTCTTGCAATCTCTTCCAAACAAACAACTGGGATCTTCTGCTTTCATCCGCCTAATTAGCAATAAACATTAATAAATAAGCATCAAACAGAGAATTTGGGTTAAAGGAGTATTCACAGCTTTGACATTTATGGCCTCTCTTCATTCTGTTCAATGAGAGCTACGAAAACAGCCGAGCAAGAGCTGCTCAGCTGTTTCTGTAACTCCCATGCAACAGAATGGAGAGAGCCGCATGCATGCGAGGCTCCCTCTACACTAGTCTCTGTTTGGAATCAGAAGCTTGCGGCCTACACACCCGGCAAAACGGGGTCAGATGACCCCTGTTCTCGATATAGGTGCGAGTCCCAGAGATGGAACCCACATGTATATCTAAGTTGGGAATACCCCTTTAAGTATTATATTATCTGTCAGGCTATATTACAACTGACTGTTGATATTATACATCCAGACTAGAGATGAGCGATCCGGGACAACCGAACCCGGTTTCGGTCCGAACATCGGGAAAAGTTAGGTTCGCAGCGAATCCGAACTTCACCGGGTTCGGCCGAACACGTTTTGACCGAACCCGGCGGAGATAGTCACTGTCCAGGGTGCTGAAAGAGTTAAACGATCGGCAGTAACTGTTTCAGCACCCTGGACAGTGACTTCCGATCACAATATACATCAACGTGTAAAAAAAATAGAAGTTTCTACTTACCGATAACTCCCTGCTTCTTCCTCCAGTCCGACCTCCTGGGATGACGATTCAGTCCAAGTGACCGCTGCAGCCAATCACAGGCCAATCACAGGCTGCAGCCAATCACAGGCCAATCCCAGGCTGCAGCGGTCACATGGACTGCCGCGTCATCCAGGGTGGTCGGGCTGGATGTCAAGAGAGGGACGCGTCACCGTTGCCTTGGTGACGCGTCCCTCTCGACATCCAGTCCGACCTCCCGGGCTGAATCACAGGCCAATCACAGGCAGTAGAAGACTGAATTCAATGAAATGCTCAGCCCTTAGTCAGTCTTCTACTGCTTGTCTGTATGTTCATTACCCTGCACATAAACCAATCACGTTCTCCGAATATTCACAGCGCAACCAATCTGAAAGTTTACAGTGCTTGGGAATAAGTGACTGGGGCAGAAGAGGATGGAGGCGCTTCCTTATATAGTGGATCGAGCGGGTTCCCCAGCAGCATTTAAAAGAAACAGGATCCTGACCTGTCCACAGAGTTTAAGGCAGCACAGAGTATTTCAGGAGATGAGCGTGCGGATCTTGTGCGGGGTGGTGACTTGCCAATCATGTGAAGGTGTTATTGAGGACAGGAGTGGAGGAGAGGTAACAGACTGAGAGCTACGTAATGGTAAGAGAAGAGTTCACAACAGCACAGAATATTTCAGAAGAGGAGCGTGCAGATGTTGAGGAGTGTATGACACTGACTGGTCACTGATTGGTCAGCGTCATACACATAAACACGCCCAGTTAAAAACACAATGTGTGTCTCTACGGTAACCGATTACAAACAAACCCTGTGATTGGCTGCAGAGGCCGCTGCAGCCTGTGATTGGCTGCAGAGGCCGCGGCAGCCTGTGATTGGCTGCAGAGGCCGCGGTAGCCTGTGATTGGCTGCAGAGGCGGTCACGTGACGTGCGTGACCGCCACTACAGCCTGTGATTGGCTGCAGCGGCGACATGGATGAAACGTCATCGCTGGAGGCCGGACAGGAGGAATGTAAGTATGAACGTATTTATTTATTTTTTTATTACATTAAAATTGTAATTTCCGTGCACCGAGCATGGTACTGTCAAGATTGCTGAAAGAGTTAGTGCAGCTCATTAACTCTTTCAGCACCCTGGACAGTACCATGCTCGGTGCACGGAAATTACATGTTTGGTCAGAACTAGTTCGGTCCGAATCAAACTTTTTCGTGAAATTCGGCGAACCAGCCGAACCGAACTTTTCATAAGTTCGCTCATCTCTAATCCCGACCATAACAAATACTATTTGGCAACTATGATAAAAAGAAAATTGATGAGATATGAAACATTGTAAAATTCAATTGTTCTCATGAAAACATTTTTATAATGGAGAAAATAAATGTAATTCTGATGTCTGTAAAATAAATAGAACAGCTGTTTTCATTTATTATTGAATTTTCCTCATCCATAGTATAACAAAATGCAATATAGTTAATGCTAAAATATGATATTTCTCATTTAGACACAGAAAACGTACTAGGAAAGCTTTCATAAGTTTGTCCCATCCATTCTCCTACTAACTTTTCCTTGATGCTGTGCCATAAATGTGGAAAAAAACCTCACAGCAATTGCTCTCTGATCTACTGTTCAACATTGATCCTATTCCATCCTTTCTATCAAAACCTTTGCCACATGTACAAAAAAAATCTACTTTATATGTCTCAGGGGATCATCTATTTCCTCCGTAAAAAACCTTAGATCAGAACTGTTGCTGGCTGTAAGGCAACTAGCCACAGCAGAAGCCCTCCCCCACTGTTCTGTCTGCATTAGGCAGTTCAGAAAGGATATGGAATAAGGATAAGGAAAAAATTCTCTGAAGGATTTCTACAAAACTGTTTGAGGAGCATACAGAAAATTGTTTTGTTTTTCTGTTTTTATAAACTTCTAGGTTTAGTCTATATTTGAGGTATAATTATAGTTTTTGTTACATGAGTGAGTAATCCAACTTAAACTAAATAATTTGATAATATATTGCATTAGTGTATATATATATGTGTTTTTCTGAGATTTTTCAATGTACTCACAGATTTGTTAAATACATACATTTCTGCAGCACAAGGTTGCCTCTAGGGGGAGTAAACTGAAGACTTATTTATACAGGCTAATTGAAATAAATTTTTATGGCATACTACTTTTATAATGTAGCATAGCGGCATTTAGTTGATTGACATTATGAGCACTCTACTCTGGATACTCACCTGAACATCTTTAACATACTTTATGAGTGACCAATAAATGTATTCTTGACCAAGCTATGCTCCCTGGTATCCTTCATTTTGTTTAGACCTTGCTTTGTTCTACAGTATGTTTCTGTTCTTGGAAACTTGACTTTAGTTATCTTTTGTAATTAGGTACCAGTTTGTCTTTATTCATTGGCCGTCTTCGGAGTCTGTTCTAAAAGACCATGATTTACAAATCCACATTCCCGGACTGTAATTTCTAGAGTTTACATTACAGTTGGACAGCTTACAATAGTTGTTTCATTTATTCTCAATACTGCTCTCCTTTGCTCACGGCCATAGCTAAGGGCCCATGGGCCCCGATGCAAAAGTCCTTCTTGGGGCCCCACCAACTTCTTCTCATGGCCGACAGCTTGCAGTATTCAGCTGCATCGTTGGGTTTCCTAAGTGAACCAACGATGCAGCACTAGCAGCCAGCAGCGCCACTAAGGTCTTAAAACGTCAGGGGAAATATATATGCCCCCCCCCCCCAAAAAACATATATGTATATATATATATATATATAGGAGACAGCATATCTATAGCCCTACGACCCTATAGCTATGGATAGGCTTAGATACATCGGCTCAGCAGACAGTATCACACATGATAGGATTAGATACAGTGGTTTAGCAGACTGTATTATACATGATAGGATTCGATACAGCAGCTCAGCAGACAGTATCACACATGATACATTTTTCCAAGGTTTTGGGATGGTGGAGATACATAGATGACATATTCCTCATTTGGACTGACACACAGGACTCTCTTCAAGAGTTTTTTGTGGATCTCGACGGGATGGACCAAGATATTAAGTTTACCATGGTTAGCTCAACCGAATCAATACAGTTTCTTGACACTACTGTTCTTATTAGAGACGACCATCTAGTGACAGACCTCTTTATAAAGAGTACAGACCGTAATAACCATTTAAGGTATGAGAGTCAGCATCCTAGAAAGATGGTGAAATCACTTCCGTATAGTCAGATGCTGAGGATTAGGAGGATAGTGGACGATGAATCAACTATGATTGGTCGATTAGACGAGATGGGAGAGAAATTTCGATCTAGGGGTTACCCGGATAGACTTGTCGGGTCCTATATTGCCCGAGTTAGAACTAACGAGAGTCAAGGGGATCACTCTAAAGATATTAGAGGTTCTAAGAATAAAAAACGTATCCCTTGTGTCACCACTTATGACACAAACAGTCCCAAAATTATGCAGGTGGTTAGGAGACATTGGCCTATGTTGGGGAATTTTTATGATATTTCAGAATTTAAATCCCCCCTCTATTTTCTTATAGGAGATCGTCTAACTTGAAAGATAGACTAGTATAAACTGATATAGGTCCGAGAGACAGTGGGAGTTTGGCTAGACAATGTGGTTGTTATCCATGCTTAAATTGCGTGAATTGTGGTCTAATGATTAAGGGAGATTCCTTTACACACCCAAAGACCGGTAAGACTTATAAAATAAGACATTTTTTAACCTGTGGATCGACCTTTGTATCTATGTTCTTATATGTTCATGCAAACTGTTATATGTAGGTGAGACTACTACGGAATGTAGGATTAGACTCAATACACACAAATCTACGATTAATACAAATAAGACTGAATTACCTATCCCCAGACATTTCTGTGAAGCCCAACATAGGGTTAACCAACTTCGCTTTCTTATTATAGATCATGTACCCCCTCTTAGAAGGGGTGGTGATAGGGAGAAAGTAATAAAAAGGAAAGAAGTGGAGTGGATTAGTAGACTTGATATGCTGCAACCTAAGGGACTCAACTTTCAGTATAATTTAAAAGCATTTTCATAGATTTCTTTAGGCCTAGGTACTGTGGATTGTGGTATTTTCCCATACTGCTACTGGATGATATTGTCCCCTTATGTAGTAAGAGTTAATTTAATTATTTTATTTCTATTTTTATTTTTATGAGGGGTATCTATATATATATATATATACATTTTATATTTCTTTTATGTTTATATTATATTAGATCGCACATATTTTTTCTGGAATTTTGAGTTTTTTGTAAGTTTGGATAATTAATTATAATTTTTTTATTTTTCAGGTCTGATTTATAAATAACTGAATTTCTTCTCTGGATGCTGACCCAAGCCGAGGGACACATGGACGTTTAGAGTGCTTTTTCCTTTGTGGCTGTAGATACTGTATAATATTATTGTACTTTATTACTACACATGACCCCCATTGATATATATCGCTTGAATTGCTCTATTTTCTCTGAGATCCTTAGAACCCTTTCGTATCTAGACACTATGACGTGGTTTTATCCACAGTCATATTTGTCATGATTTCGGACCATGCCACCTATATTGGTGATATTGGTCGGGTCAAGCAGGATTCTTTGATTTTAATAGACTTACGCTGGGGTCTGGGATCTATATTCTTGATGCCTGTTCTTTGTTTTCTCTCCGGCGCTCTTGTATGTATGCATGGTTGCTAAGACGCTAATATGGGGCTGTTTTGACAGCCGTTCACGTGATATCTTTATCACGTGATTTAGTGCTGAGCATGCGCAGTTGGACTACATGAACACCGTAGATGTTTGAACTTGGCACACTACACGTCCCATGTTATGTACCTTCGTTTTGGGTGAGTGCCAATGTTTCTATGTTCATTCATAAAATATACACACATGTGCATTGACTTCTTCCACCTGAGTCTGCGCAGCTGCAGAATATTTTGACTCTAATCAGGATATCTTGTGCGATCTGCCACTATGTCACTTTATTTGAATAAAACACCTTCTTGGTTGTTCACTAAACACAATTTTATAAATGTCATAACATTATGATGATTGACCTTATATGGTCGATTTGATATACACTTATAAACTTTAAATTTTTTACTTGAATGTTTATATCCGTTTTGTAACTCCTCCCATTGTGGGTTGTATAAAAACAATTCAGTGTCTGTTTTATATTGCTTGACAAAGGCTGCATTGAGCAGCTGAAACGTTGCACCTTTTTCACTGATGGGTGAATAAACGTTCTATAATTTGAACCTTGGAGTGCTGCCTCTTTCTCATTACATTTGTATACCATTGGGGATTTACAAGTCGGATCCCTGGAGGCAGTGGCGTAACTACCGCTGTAGCGGCTGCTACGGGGCCCGCGGCATGAGGGGGTCTGTGTCGCTCGCCGGTACGGGCCCCCACCATGGCCGGAGGCTCCGCTAGCTGCCTCTATGGCTACTACAGCGCGACGCCACTTAACACTACGGCAGAGCAGGGAGGTATCTCCCCGCTCTGCCATTAAAGGGGTTGTTCCTATAAAAGACATGTATCCCCTATCCACAGGATAGGGGATACATGTGTGATCGCTTGCAGCGATAGGGAGAACGGGGGACCGAAAGTCCCCTGAAGTTCTCCATCACAAACCTCGGACTTCCGGGGTCTGTGTCGGCAGCTCCATAGAAATTAATGGAGCGCCGGTCGCGCTTGTGCGCATGCGCGACCAGCGCTCCTTTCATTTTTATTGAGCTGCGCAGACGCCGGTAGTCAGAGGTTAGTCATGGAGAACTTCGGGGGACTTTCGGTCCCCTGTTCTCCCTATCGCTGCCAGCGATCACACATGTATCCCCTATCCTGTGGATAGGGGATACATGTCTTTTGTAGGACACACTATAGGTCAGATTTTTTGGGGGGGTTGGGGCTGTATGGCGTTATCTACAGGGGGGGCTGTATGGCGTTATCTACAGGGGGGTCTGTATGGCGTTATCTACAGGGGGGTCTGTATGGCGTTACTTACAGGGGGGATGTATGGTGCTATTTACAGGGGGCCTGTATAGCGTTACCTACAGGGGGCTGTATGGCATTATCTACAGGGCGGCTGTATAGCGTTACCTACAGGGGGGGCTGTATGGCGTTATCTACAGGGGGGGCTGTAGGGCGTTCTCTACAGAGGGGGTGTACGGCGTTATCTACAGGGGTGGCTGTATGGCGTTACCTACAGGGGGGCTGTATAGCGTTACCTACAGGGGGGCTGTATGGCGTTATCTACAGGGGGTCTGTATGGCGTTATCTACAGGGGGGCTGTATGGCGTTACCTACAGGGGGGGCTGTATGGCGTTATCTACAGGGGGTCTGTATGGCGTTATCTACAGGGGGTGGCTGTATGGCGTTATCTACAGGGGGTGGCTGTATGGCGTTATCTACAGGTGGGCTGTATGGCGTTATCTACAGGGGTGGTCTGTGTGGCGTTATCTACAGGGGGGGCTGTAAAAAAGGCACTATCTACAAGGGGGGGTTGTGTGACACCCAGGGGAGGGGGGCCCCAGTCAAAAGTTTGCTATGGGGCCCAGTCTTTCCTAGTTACGCCCCTGCCTGGAGGCTTGCACCCTTATGCCCTGGAGGTTTTTGTTCTACTGTGCTGCCCATACACCTTCTCTTGGATATGGATAAGATTAGATACAGTGGCTCAGCAGACAGTATCACATATGATAGGATTAGATACAGTGGCTCAGCAGACAGTATCACATATGATAGGCTTAGATACAGCGGCTCAGCAGACAGTATCACACATGATAGGATTAGATACAGTGGTTTAGCAGACTGTATCACACATGATAGGATTAGATAAAACAGCTCAGCAGACAGTAGTATCACACATGATAGGATTAGATACAGTGGTTTAGCAGACTGTATCACACATGATAGAATTAGATACAGCAGCTCAGCAGACAGTATCACACATGATAGGATTAAATATAGGGCCCAGCAGACAGTATCACACATGATAGGATTAGAGATAGGGCCCGGCTCGCTAACATTGCAGCTCCAGCGCTGAACCCAGGAAAGGTAAGAATAATAATTGCTTTGCTTTTTTATGTGTTACTAATTTGTTTTGTGTGTTTGTATTTTTATACATGTTCGGTTGTTGGACTACTTTTGATTCGAGGACTACTTCGATGATGGAATTTTTGTATTCTCAATAAAATGGTTAATGAGGGTCATGTGGGGGTTTTTATTTGAATAAAATATTTTTTCTATGTCCATTTTTGTAAAACTTTATTACTACCACCTTAGTAATGGCCGCTGGCTGATTGACAGCGTCCATTACTAAGGCGTGGCTTAATGTTATCCGGTGAAAAGGCATTATTACTCGCATAATTACCCCAGTACCCACAGCCACCAGGGGTGCCGGGAAGAGCCGGGGATGATCCAGTACAAGACCATCTGTAGTGATGGTCGGGCACTGGGGAGGCCGTAGGATGGAATTATTAGGCTGTGAAAGTCCAAAAACTGTGGCCCTTCCCACCCTGGTAATGCTAGGCTGCTGCTATGTTGTATCTGGCTGGTTATGAAAAATGAGGGTGAACCCACAACGTTTTCTCTAATTATTTATTTAAAACAAAAATAATTACCTGGGATCTCCCCCCATTTTTCATAACCAGCCAGACAGAACATAGCAGCAGCAGGCTAGCATTAGCAGGGTGGAAAGGCCTGTGGCCGCCCCAGTGTCCTACCATCAGTACAGATGGTCGGGTACTGGATCGTACCCGTATCTTCCCGGCACCCCTGGTGGCGTGGGTTCTTGGGTAATAATAGGGGTAGTGCTAGCCTTTTCACAGTCTAACACTAAGCCCCACCTTTGTAATGGACTCTGTCAATCAGCCAGCGGCCATAACTAAGGCAGTAGTAATAAAGTTTAAAAAAATTAAAAAGACACAGATTAAATATTTTATTGAAATTAAAAAAAATACACAACCCTCGTTAACCAACACTAAAAAAAACACATTAGTAACACATGTGGTAGGCTTAGATACAGGGCCCCAGTAGACAGTAATCTTATACAGTATAGGATTACTGTCTGCTGGGGCCCTGTATCTAAGCCTACTAAGTGTAGGCTTAGATAGAGGGCCCATCAGACATGATTACACTTGGGCCCTTTATCTAAGCCTACCAAATGTTAGGTCCAGATACATGGCCCATGTGTTATTCTGCCTGATGGGCTGTGTATCTAAGTCTACCACATGGTAGGCTTAGATAGAGGGCCCCAGCAGACAGTAATGCTATACTTACCCTCATCTTCGGCTCTGGGTGCAGTGGAGGTCCTGACGCCATCCATAATCGCAAAGTTGTGTGTGGCGCACAGCGTCATGACATCATGGGCGGTACACAGCGTCGTGACGTCATGCCGCGAGGAAATGCCAGGACCTCCACTATGCTCAGGAACAAGGAGGGTAAGTATATTGTTACTACTATAGCAACAGGGGCCCGTGTATTTTATTTCATAGGCCCCAGTAACTGTAGTAAAATTTTATAGACATGCTGCGACCCCTATAGCTACGCCACTTCCTTTGCTCCTAATGATCTAAATTCTGGCATGTTGTTGAATTAGGCATGAAATTGAAGCATCTGAGCAGGGAAAGCTGATATACCACGAAGTCTTTAGTTTGGTATTTTGGAAAGAAGATTCATGTTAAATTTCAACTGCAACATTGAGAGGTCCCAAAGGAGTGACCTTAGCAGATACTCATTATAATTTAATACTAAACACATAACATTTTTAATTAAAGAAAAAACTTTAAAGGACCTTTGTAGACACTGTTAAAAAAAAATTCCTACCAATTCAGTTATTCCGTCTATGGGAAAATATCATAAAGATATACCTCCTAAAAATCACTTTCAACTGCCTTAGCATTCACTATGCACTATACCCATTTATCCAGGGGTGAGATCAGGCCGGTTCTCTCATTCTCTCAAACTGGTTATTAACCCCTTCGCGCCATTTCACGTACAGTTACGTGATGGGGGATTGTCTTTTCGCGCATCTCCACGTAACTGTACGTGAAACAGATGGAGCTGGCTCAGGAGCTGAGCCAGCGACATCACCGCCAGGTGACAGCTGTATATTATAGCTGGCACCCTGAGGTATCGGCCAGGACCGGAGCTAGGCTCCAATCCGACCGATTAACCCCTCACATGCTGCGTTCAATAGAGATTGCAGCATGTGAGGACTTTATAGCCACCGGCACCCCAGCAACGTGATCGCTGGGTTGCCGGTGGCTGCAAAGGCGATCGGAGGGCTAATACTTACCTCCCGGTCTGCCAGTAACTAAATCCTCCTATGCCCCGTCGTCGGCGGGGCCCAAGAGGCTTCCGGTACCATCGGCAAGATGGCGCCGGCTCAGCTTCCAGCTCAGAAGCTGGGCCGGCGTCATCAGTAGTGGGTGTCCGCTGTATGTTACCCTGATCTATCGGCAGGAACCGGAGCTAGCTCCGATTCCTGCCATTAACCCCTTCAATGCAGCGATTCAATGCAATCGCTGCATCAAAGTGGTTTGTATGAAATCGGCAGCCCTGCCATACGATGGCAAGGCTGGCGACTGTTACTATGGCAACAGGATGCCTAACAATTGCTTCCTATCTGCCATTACGTTAGCCGATTAGGCCCCGCCCGGAGACGGAGCCTGATCGGCTTGCTGTCAGTGAACAACTGACAGTTCTAATACATTGCACTACATAGGTAGTGCAATGTATTAGAACATCAAACAAACAGTTGGACCTTCAAGTCCCCTAGTGGGGAGAAAAGTGTAAAATAAAAGTTGTAAAAAATACAATAAAAGTTTCAAATAATAACACAAAGCACAATCGCCCTTTTTCCCTTATCAAGTCATTTATTATTGAAAAAAATAATAAAGCCATACATATTTGGTATCGCTGCGACCGTAACGACCTTAACTATAAAAATATTATGTTATTTATTCCGCACAGTGAACGCCGTAAAAAAAATAACTAAAAAATACTTGTCTACCAAAAATTTAAATAAAAAGTGATCAAAAAGTCGCATGTACCTAAAAATGTTACCTATAAAAACTATAACTCATCTCGCTAAAAACAAGCCCTCATACAGCTCCGTCGACGAAAAATTTAAAACCGTTATGCTCTCACAACTTGGCGACAGAAAAAATCCATTCTCTTTACAAAAGTTATTTTATTGTGCAAAAAGTTGTAAAACATAAAAAAGTGCTATAAATTAGGTATTACCAGAATCGGACTGACCCGCAGAATAAAGCTAACATGTAATTTATAATGCGTGGTGAACGCTGTATAAAAAGAACTAAAAAAATATGTCAGAATTGCTGTTTTTTGGTCACCTTGCCTCCCAAAAAAAAAAAAGGATAACAAGTGATCAAAAAGTCACATGTACCCCAAAATGGTACCAATAAAAACTACAGCTCTTCCCACAAAAAAAAAACAGCCGTCATACCACTACGTCTATGAAAAAATAAAATTAGTCAAGGCACCAATAAGCCAGGAAATAAAAATATGCAGTTGTGCCGTCCCGAGGGGAACGTTTCTTCTGTTTCAAGTGGCGAATTATCAAGGCCCCTAAAATTAGGGAACCAGGAAGGGGAGGGCCCAAACATATCTGCTGGAAGTGAGGGTGCCCGTATTATACCAGGACAACACTTTCCCAGCAAAATTCCCCAAACTTCAAAGGTGCCGAGTGTGGACCATTTATTAGTGCGACACCGGCCTGTGCAGAAAGGATTGTGTCACAGCATAACACACATCTATGAATTATTGTATTGTTTTTTTTTACCCCACTATACCACCTGACTATGCCCCTTATATACTCCGCCCGCCTTACATGTAACCCCACGTTATAAACTGAAACACCAGTAAGACTCAAAACAAAACTACTACAAGCAAAATCCACGCTCCAAAAGCCAAATGGCGCTACCTCCCTTCTGAACCCTACAGTGTGCCCAAACAGCAGTTTACTTCCACATATATGGCATCGCCATACCAGGGAGAACCCTTTTAACAATTTTTGGGGTGTGTGTGTCTCCAGTGGCACAAGCTGGGCGCCACATATTGGCATATCTTTTGAAAAACCATTTTCACTCTGGCAGAAATTGGTGTGCACTCGATGTTGCAATCACCTGTGGGGTTAATATGCTCACTACACCCCTAGGTGAATATCTTGAGGGGTGTAGTTTCCAAAATGGGGTCACTTCTGGGGGGTTTCCACTGTTTTGGTCCCACAGGGACTGTGCAAATGCGACATAGCGACCAGAAACCAATCCAGCAAAATCTGAACTCCAAAAGCCAAATGGCGTTCCTTCCCTTCTGAGCCCTACTCTGTGTCCAAACAGAAGTTTATGACCACATATGTGGTATTGCCGTACACAGGAGAAGTTGCTTTACAAGTGTTGTGGTGCTTTTTTTCATTTATTTGTTGAGAATATGAAACATTTTCAGCTAAAACTACGTCTTATTGAAGAAAAAGGATTTTTTTTATTTTCACTGCCCAATTTTAATAAAATCTATGAAACACCTGTGGGGTCAAAATGCTCACTACACCCCTAGATGAATTCCTCAAGGGGTGTAGTTTTGTGAATGGAGTCACTTTTGGGTAGTTTCCACTGTACTGGTACCTTAGGGGCTTTGCAATAGTGACATGGTGTCAAGAAACCAATCCATCAAAATCTGTGCTCCAAAAGCCAAAAGGTGCTCCTTCTTTTCTGATCCTTGCCGTATGCCCAAACAGCAGTTTATGACCACAACTGGGGTATTGCCGTACTCCAGAGAAGTTGCTTTACAAATGTTGGGGTTCTTTTATTCCTTTATTTGTTGAGAAAATGAAAAATTTTGAGCTAAAGCTACGTCTTATTGGAAAAAAAGGATTTTTTCTATCTTCACTGCCCAATTCTAATAAAATCTATGAAACCCCTGTGGGTTCAAAATGCTCACTACAGATGGATTCTTCAAGGGGTGTAGTTTCCTAAATGGAGTAACTTTTTTGGTGTTTTCACTGTTTTGGTCCCTTAGGGGCTTTGCAAATGCGACGTGTGTTCCGCAAACCATTCCTACTAAATTTGAGCTCCAAAAGCCAAATGGAGCTCTTTCCCTTCTAAGCCCTGCCGTGTCCAAACAGCCGTTTATGACCACATGCGGGGTATTGTTTTACTCTGGAGAAATTGCTTTACAAATGTAGTGGTGCATTTTCTCCTTTTAGTCCTTGTGGAAATTAGAAAAAATTAGCTAAACCTACATTTTCTTTGAAAGAATGTAGATTTTCATTTTCACGGCCTACTTCCAATAATTTCTGCAAAAAACCTGCAGGGTCCTCAAGGCGTATAGTTTCCAAAATGGGGTCACTTTTGGGGGATTTCCACTCTTTTGGTGCCGCAAGAGTCTTTCAGACCCGACATGGAGCCTAAAAAATTTTCTAATAAAAAGGAGGCCCCAAAATCCTCTAGGTGTTCCTTTGTCTCTGAGGCCTGTGCTTCAGTCAATAAGTGCACTAGGGCCACATGTGGGGTATTTCTAAAAAGTGCAAAATCTGGGCAATAGATATTGAGTTGCGTTTCTCTGGTAAAACTTTCTGTGTTGCAAAAAAAATAGATGAAAAATGAATTTCTGCAAAAAAAAAAAGACATTTGAAAATTTCACATCTACTTTGCCTTAATTCCTGTGAAACATCTAAAGGGTTAAGAAACTTTCTAAATGCTGTTTTGAATACTTTGAGGGGTGACGTTTTTAAAATGGGGTGATTTATCGAGGATTTCTAATATATAAGGCCCTAAAATGCACTTCACAACTGAACTGGCCCCTGTAAAAATAGCCTTTTGAAATTTTCTTGGAAATGTGAGAAATTGCTGCTAAAGTTCTAAGCCTTGTGATGTCATAGAAAAATAAAAGGATGTTCAAAAAACGATGCCAATCTAAAGTAAACATATGGGTGATGTTAATTAGCAACAATTTTGTGTGGTATTACTATCGGTCTTACAAACAGATACATATAAATTTAGAAAAATGCTAATTTTTGCAATTTTTCGCTAAATTTTGGTGTTTTTCACAATTAAATACTTAATGTATCAAGCAAATTTTGCCAGTAACATAAAGTCCAATGTGTCACGAGAAAACAGTCTCAGAATCACTTGGCTAGGTAAAAGCATTCCGGAGTTATTACAACATAAAGTGACACATGTCAGATTTGAAAAAATAGGCTGTGTCCTTAAGGCCAAAACAGGCTGTGTCCTTAAGGGGTTAAAATAAGAGCCGATTCAGAAAATTGAGGAGCCGACCTGGACACCCCTTCAGTAAAAGGCCCTTAACATGCGTAGGCAGGTGCACGGAAGCCCTAGGCTTCCATCCACACTGTTCCACGACTACTTTCTGTGCCATTCCACAGGGGCAAGGCTTTCCACATGGGCCAGGCCTGCGCAGAAGAGATCAGGCCCTGTTCATGCCTCGTACCTCATGCTCTGCAGATTGCTCTCCCCACTTTTTCCTGCACCTCCTCCCCCTTCATCCCACGCTAGAGCTGGCACAGATAAGCCACCAACAAGACACTGTGTATATGTGTATTTTGGTTTATAAATAAATAAATGTGTGCCTAGTTAATTAGAATAGGACCCTTGCACGATACTAGCTGGGTATAGTATGGTTGCCCCGGCGGTTGCAGCTCTCCACGCCCTAAAGCAGCCCAAGAAACCTTTTTGGTTTGCTGTGCCAATGAAAAAAAAAAAATCAATGATGATGTGCAATGCAAACATGAAAGTTATATAAGACAAACTGTTACCACGTGTGAGATAACCAATTAATAAATTAATTAAACTTATATTTCAGTGTAACCTTTGTCCCTGACTATCTTTGCAAAGATGATGTGTGTGGTTCATGTGAGGCTACTGAACACCAACTTTGGGCCGCTGCACACAGGAGAAAGTGTGACTACTGAAACCAGCTTGGGGGGATGCACATAGGAGATATCGCAGCTACTGGACACCAGCCTGGGGGAGTGCACATAGGAGCCAACTTTTGCTAACTTATAGAGCATTATTGCTCTTGGCGACGCTGAACACCAGGAGAGAGAAGCACTTTATGATGCGCTTGGCAACGCTGAACACCAGGAGAGAGAGCGGTGCTGCATTGTGGGCTAGTCAAGTGTAGAGCAGCGCCACCAAGCCCATAATGAAGCGCTGCGCTCTCTCCCTGTGTTCAGCACTGACAAGCACTCAACAGCGCTGGACCCCAGGAGAGGGAAGTGTGCAAGCAAACCATGCCCCATGTGCCAGCTACGGCACTGGTGCCACAGGTGGCTGACTCCTGCCCTACAGTATGTCAGCTAGGGGACTTCAACCAGCGATTGCGTTGCGGGGGCGCGATGAGCTGTTAGAGGCGGTCACCCCCCTCTTTCTAAGGATTTAAATGCTGCTGTCATTGATGCCGCTCGTTACTCTGAAGTGTCGGCTGTAACACTCCGTGAGCCCGCTCCATACTCCCCTACCCGACTTTGGCGGGAAGGGGTTAATGTATTCATACTTTTACTTCCATATGGGGGCTGCCATTTTTTTTTCATCTCTGTATGTGTCGATTAACGACACATACAGAGATGGAATACGGCAGCTACAATGCATAGGGCACAATGAACGGCAGCCGTCCATTGCTTCTGCTCTCTGGCTCTGTACTGCCCAGATGCAGGTCAGAGTCACACAGCAGAGAAGCTGTTTGCAGGGAGATAGCAGGCGCCATCTTAAAGACCAGCTGCACAGCAGGTAAGGTGTGTGTCTCTGTCTGTCGCTCTCTCTCTCACAGACCCCCGCTCTCGTGACCCCCGACGGGCCGCCCATGCATTGCATTACAAACTACAAGCTGACATAAACGGCCCTTGTATTCTGCTGACGATAACTGCAGTGCAGCCATGGAGTCTGTCATCCCCTGCCGGTTTATTATCAGTGCAGCTCCTGATGATAACATATCGTGCTCGTTCTGATTTTCTACGGGCCGTTGCTTCTTTGTGTTCCTTGTAAAATCCCTGCCACTGCCTGTATGTAGCAGTGCTGACTGTGTGTGTCTGTGTAGTAGCGCTGAGTGTGTGGGTGTATATATGTATGTAGCAGGAGGTTGGGGAGGAGACTGTCAGCAGCAGATGGTTATTCCTATCACAGAGTGGTGTGACATGATCAGGGGACTGTAGAGTGCGTACACTCCTACCGGGGGGGGGAAGTGGCTTCACCTACTCACCTTCCCCATTAATGGCCATACCTTTTCCCAAACCCCCTGTCCCTCTAATAAGACTCAGACACTTGGGTTGGATAAATTTGGCCACAGCAGCCATTTTATTTACAAACAAACATCAAGAACAACAATTTACAAATAATAATAACAATGGAAGGGGAGTCCTTGGAGCTACAAAAGTCTGTCACGAAACAGCCCACCTGCATAGTATTTTACTCCCAGCCGTCACCCTACTGGCTCAGGGGCACCGTTATACCTGCAGTTGGCTGACCTCAACCGCAACCACTCCCCGGGACACCACCCAGCGGGAGCCCAAATTGACCACTCCCCGGGACACCACCCAGCGGGAGCCCTAATTGACCACTCCTCGGGACACCACCCAGCAGGAGCCCAAATTGAGCAGACTACCAACCATAATAAATTGGGGAGGGACCATACCCCCTATGAATCCCCCCCCCACAGTAATTTACCACCAACTCCAAGGACCCCCAATCCGCCATACAACTGCTGCGACATTGCAAAACTGTTCCACAGCATCCTCTGGTACCTGCGGAAAAACAAAAACAACGAGCAACAAAGCGAAATACCAAAATAGTCACACAGATGAACACATCATTTTGGGAGGGAGGGTGGGACAAGCTTCCCTGTGCTGTTACTAAAGATGGCGACGCCTTTCCCTCTCCTACCCTTAAGTAAACTGACCTCGCCCCCCTCACATCCGCCCCCTCCTAACCACACCCCTAACTCCTTAACTCCTTCCCTTCCTAACATCCCTGATCATGGTGGCCTCCCCCTATGGCATTCTGCCGGGTCCAGCCTGTACTTGATCAGGGGACTGTAGAGTGCGTACACTCCTACCGGGGGGGGGGAAGTGGCTTCACCTACTCACCTTCCCCATTAATGGCCATACCTTTTCCCAAACCCCCTGTCCCTCTAATAAGACTCAGACACTTGGGTTGGATAAATTTGGCCACAGCAGCCATTTTATTTACAAACAAACATCAAGAACAACAATTTACAAATAATAATAACAATGGAAGGGGAGTCCTTGGAGCTACAAAAGTCTGTCACGAAACAGCCCACCTGCATAGTATTTTACTCCCAGCCGTCACCCTACTGGCTCAGGGGCACCGTTATACCTGCAGTTGGCTGACCTCAACCGCAACCACTCCCCGGGACACCACCCAGCGGGAGCCCAAATTGACCACTCCCCGGGACACCACCCAGCGGGAGCCCTAATTGACCACTCCTCGGGACACCACCCAGCAGGAGCCCAAATTGAGCAGACTACCAACCATAATAAATTGGGGAGGGACCATACCCCCTATGAATCCCCCCCCCCACAGTAATTTACCACCAACTCCAAGGACCCCCAATCCGCCACACGAACATACTTAGACACCTTTAAGTATGCGAGCCCCCACCCAACGAGAGGGCCCTTTCGATACCTTCCTGCAGGCGCAGAGTCCACAGGTCGATCCCCACGGCCGTCAGGTGCACACCATCACCTAGCCAATAATTACCCTGGCCATCCTCGAAGTCATAATGACGCACGAAGACCCCCCCATTTCTCACCACGAAACCCGAAACTGCCCGATTAACCTTAACCCTGGCTTTATTCAACCGCTGCACCGATCTAGCATGCCGCCAAACCTTCCGCGGGACAATTTCTGACCACACCACCTTAATAGCCGGGAAAACGGACCATAACCTGAGTAGATCGTATTTTATATCCCTGATCAATTCCCGAAAAGGACGACTACCCAAATCGTTACCCCCGACATGTAACACCAAGACATCCGGGGCCCTGTCCATCAGCGCAAACCGATGCACGTCCGGCAACACCCGACTCCACAGCATCCCCCTACTCCCCAGCCACCGCACGACTACATCCTCCCGCCGAAAACCCAACTGCCGCCCGTCTGGACGAACATCCGCCCGCTCCGCCCCCCAATGAACGTAGGAATGCCCGACGATCCACACCAATCGGCCCGCGGGTCCTGAAAAATAAAACCACTGATTAACAAAACGAGTAAGGATGCAAGCGAAACATGGAGGAGGAGAGAAAAACGATGCGGGGAGCCGGAGGGAGTGTAGAGAAGGAGGGATTACGACTGGACTATCATATAAACTGAGGGCGCACATACAGCTGGAAGCGGCGGGAATCCCATCGACCTATCTGCTTTACCACTTCCTCACCCAACCCCCATGCCACCGCCTCCGTCGCTGCCCCAATCCGAAAAGAATGGGGGGAAAACAACGCCTCCTCCAGTCCCAACTTCCGCAGACACCTACGAAAAACCCACGTAAACTGATACCGGGACATAAAGGACCCATCCTCATGACACAACAACTGTCCCCTACGCACCGTTGAGACCTCTCTGAACCCCGCAAAGCAGGCGACCGGGCACATCCTGACCCCCTTGGCCACCCCCAACACCACTCTCTTACCCCGACCCCCTTGATCCGTCTTAGACCGCCGGATCCAGAATTCCACACTCCGATCCGTTACCAACACATCTTCCATTCTCAACCCCCCAGGTCTCCTTGTGCTGGGAGCCACCAGCTCCCCGACCCTCAGGGCCCCAAAAAATGCCCACGAGAATGCCAACCTATACAGGGTCACCTCGTAGCTGGAAAAACAAATGTCACACAACACCCCCCACAACTGTTCCAACAACATAAACGACACAGGGCGCCGCCGATCCGGCAACATCCTCCCTCTCCTGTACCCCCTCAGGGCCTGGCCAACCAAAAAACTTTTTGTAACATCCGTGTACCCCCGGACCTTAAAACCAAAAGCCAGGGCTGCCACAAAACGATTCACCTTGGACACTGACCAGCCCGCGATAGAGACTTGCCCCAGAAAAACTAACAACGCCACCACCCGATCCTCATCCGTCACTACACCCTCCAGAACTGCCAACCAACTCTCCCACTCCCGCCACGCCGAATCATAAGCAGCCCAAGTACCCTGCGCAAGCGAAGCCTGAATCAAACCTCCTGCGGCTCGTAACCCAGCCCCCACAACCATTCCGGGCAAGCGATCCCGTCCTCCTCCGCGTCCGGAGCCACCATCCTGAACCGCTCCCACTGCAAGCGAGAAAGAGAATCTGCGATGTCATTTTTGATCCCTGGCACATGAACCGCCACAAACCAAGCGTTCAAAGACAAGCAACGTAAAACAAGGTGCCTCAAAAGCCGGACGACCGGGGGGGATGACGCTGACACGTTGTTAATGGCCCCCCCTACGCCCAAGTTGTCACAATGGAACCGTACCTTGCTGTCCCGAAACCTCTCACTCCAAATTTCCACCGCCACTACTATGGGAAACAGCTCTAGGAATGCCAGGTTCTTCACCAAACCCAACTCCGCCCATTCCTCAGGCCACCGCGCCGCGCACCACTGACCCTTGCAGTAAGCCCCAAATCCCACGCCCCCCGCAGCATCTGTAAACAGCTCCCAATCCACGCTGTCAACCACCGGGGCCATGATCAAGGACCTCCCATTATAACGATGCAAAAACTCAAACCAAACTGCCAAATCTGCCCTCAGCGTCTGTGTCAGACGAATGAAATGATGAGGGGCTGTCACCCCAGCCGTCGCTCCCGACAGCCGCCTGCTGAAAATCCGGCCCATGGGCATAATCCTGCAAGCAAAGTTAAGCTTACCCAATAATGACTGTAAAGCACGTAACGTGATCTTACGCAAATGTCTAGCCCGGTCCACCTCCGCCCGTAACGCTACCAATTTATCTTCCGGGAGCCGACACTCCATCCTCAAAGAATCAATGGTGATTCCTAAAAAGACCAGACAGGAGCTAGGTCCCTCCGTTTTGTCCTGGGCCAAAGGCACACCGAACCTCTTTGCCACCCACTCTATCGTGTTCAACAACGTAGCACAAACCGAAGACCCGCCTGGACCAACACACAGGAAATCATCCAAGTAATGTATGACCGATGAGACCCCCGCAACCTCACAAACCACCCACTCCAGGAAAGAACTAAAAGCTTCAAAATAGGCACAGGAAATAGAACACCCCATAGGGAGGCAGCGATCCACAAAATAAGCCCCGTCCCAATAACATCCTAACAGCCGTATGCTGTCAGGATGCACAGGGAGGAGGCGAAAGGCCGACTCAATATCCGTTTTTGCCATTAATGCACCCACACCATAGCGGCGCACCCACGCAACTGCCGCATCAAACGACGTGTAAGCCACCGAGCAAAGTTCCGGAGAAATCCCATCATTAACCGATCGCCCCCTCGGGTAAGATAAATGATGTATGAGCCTAAACTTATTCGGCTCCTTCTTAGGCACCACCCCCAGTGGTGACACCACCAGCTCCGGTAAAGGGCAACTCTCAAACGGACCTGCCATGCGCCCCAACTCCACCTCCTTCCGCAACTTATCCCCTACTACCCCTGGATACTGCAACGCTGAACGCAAACTACGCAAGGTAAACGGCACCTTGTGAGCAGGGGCAGGGATCCGGAAACCAACCCGAAAACCATCCAACAACAAACTTGCCCTGGACCTATCAGGGTACCTATTTAGAAAGGGCTCCATGTCTTCCCACCTCACCGGTGTCCGGCCCTTGACTAGCGCCCCCGGCCCCTCGTCCTTTTCCCTTCCGAAAACATTTAACCGCTCCGTGAGAGATCCCCCCGCAGGAGGAGCAGCTATGTTTGAACTTACAACCCGATCCGAACTTACACTGGCCCTCATTAAACTGCCAGCAGAACCCGGATTTTCCTCCTGCCCCCCCTGCTCCCCCCCCCGAAGGCAATGAGGGGCCGGCCACCCCGGCCCCACCCCCTTGAAAGGACTGGCCAAAACGCACTGGAGCCATGACCCGCAACCATAACCCTATGTCTTTGTTATCCCACCTAATGTCAGGTCTCACTGCCTTCCGCTGCCGGAACTGCTCATCATAGCGCAGCCACGTCTGCCCGCCGTAAACTCGATGAGCCTCTCCGATAGCATCCATATAACAGAAGAGGCCCGAACAATGTTCCGGCGTCTTCTGTCCAATGACGCTTGCCAAAATAGCAAAAGCCTGCAACCAATTAACAAAAGTTTCGATACCGACGTTTTTCCTCCTTCTCCTTCTTGCTTTCCAACCACTTCCCTTTATCTAAATTGAACTTCTCCAACGGCAACAATGAAAAAATATCCACATATTCATCCCTCCATATCTTTTCCCTTACTTCCGGTTTCAGATGCGCCCCCAATGGGCCCTCAAAACAAACATAGACCTCGCCCTTCGCCTTATCGTCCAACCGCACCTCATCCACTGCCACATCTATTTCTGTCTGCACCGACACTGCCACGCCCGATTCCCTAGACACTACCCCAGCTCCCCATAGCGTGCTATCCACCACTGCAGGCCCCGACGGCCCCACCCAAGCTGCAACCGGGGATGGAGAACCTATCGCCCCCCCTCCGCATCGCGCCAAAAGGTCACGCACACAACACAACAATTCCTGAATCTCACCCCCACCACCCGTACTTCCTGTAATCCCCCCGCTACACCCCGGCAATCCCGTAGGCAAAAGTGAACCCCCACCCCCTACCCCTGGGGACCGAAATACAGCAGGCAATGAAAAAGTAGGAGACAGCGACTCACCGGGCTGCGCAGGTGCTGTGTCCCCACCAGCCGGGGCGAAGGATCCATCCAGACGTCCCTCTTGGTCACCGAACTCACGGTCGTCCACTTCATCCTGCCCAGACGGGCCAGGACAAGCGCCGCATGCATGACATCCCCGACCTTCTGATGGAGCGCTCCGTAACTGCGCCGATGAACTGGGCCTCTCCGCCCGTCTGTTGGGGGGCTCGACCACCCTGCGGCCCGCAGGTAGCCGCCCTCCTGCCCGCCGTGTCACCACCGACCGTGGCACACGCCTGGAATTGGTTGCATCATCCTGGGTACAGGTGGGCCGCCCGACTGGAGCATCGCCAGCACGGCCCACCGCAAGTCCTGGGTCCCGTCGTCTGGAGGCAGAGGGAGGTCCCGGATGCATGGGCGCCTGCCCTACCACCTCCGCTGAGCCAGGCCGGCTTCCAGGATTCCTCTCAGACCAGGCCGTCCTGCTCACGGCAGCCGAGCGAGGGGCCCGGCCTGGAGGGTCCCTCGTGGGGCTCCTTACCCTGCGCCTGGCTCGTGGCATCACTTCCGGGCTCAACCTCTCCGGAGGCCTCGTGCGACGTGACCGCCGCCGGGGAGGAGAGGACGGCACCGCCTGCGCCCCAGATCCAAACACGGCCGCGTCCTCCGTACTCGCCCCTGAACCAGGGGGCTCCCCATCTTCCTCTCCTCGTCCGCTCACCGCCGAGCTCGGAGCCCCAGACAGCGGGCCGGAAAGCCCCAGCCCCTCCGCTAGCCAGGCCATGCCTCGTTCTGCTACTGCTGCCCGGAGCTGGGTAAGTAGTGCATCCATTGTCAAATCCTGGACAAGCTTCCCTGTGCTGCTACAAGCTTCCCTGTGCTGTTACTAAAGATGGCGACGCCTTTCCCTCTCCTACCCTTAAGTAAACTGACCTCGCCCCCCTCACATCCGCCCCCTCCTAACCACACCCCTAACTCCTTAACTCCTTCCCTTCCTAACATCCCTGATCATGGTGGCCTCCCCCTATGGCATTCTGCCGGGTCCAGCCTGTACTGTCTCCTCTACTGCGGAGGAGACTGTCAGCAAGATTGTATCGAGACGATGGAGGAGACTGTCAGCAAGATTGTATGGGGACGCTGGAGGAGACTTTCTGGAGTATTGGGTGGTGATGCTGGAGGAGACTGTCAGCAAGATTGTATGGTGATGCGTCCCCACCCAATCTTTCTGACAGTCTCCTCCATCATCACCACCCAATCTTGCTGACAGTCTCCTCCAGCGTCACCATACAATCCAGCTGACAGTCTCCTCCATCATTACCACCCAAACTTGCTGACAGTCTCCTCCATCACCACCCAATCTTGCTGACAGTCTCCTCCATCATCACCATAAAATCCTGTTGACAGTCTCCTCCAACATCACCATACAAACCTGCTGACAGTTTCCTCCAAGATCACCATACAATCCTGCTGACAGTCTCCTCCACGGTCACCATACAATCCTGCTGACAGTCTCCTCCATCATCACCACCCAATCTTGCTGACAGTCTCCTCCATCACCACCCAATCTTGCTGACAGTCTCCTCCATCATCACCATAAAATCCTGTTGACAGTCTCCTCCAACATCACCATACAAACCTGCTGACAGTTTCCTCCAAGATCACCATACAATCCTGCTGACAGTCTCCTCCACGGTCACCATACAATCCTGCTGACAGTCTCCTCCATCATCACCACCCAATCTTGCTGACAGTCTCCTCCAGTGTCACCATACAATCCTGCTGACAGTCTCCTCCATCATCAACACCCAATCTTGCTGACAGTCTCCTCCAGCATCACCATACAATCCTGCTGACAGTCTCCTCCAGCATCACCATACAATCCTGCTGACAGTCTCCTCCAGCATCACCATACAATCCTGCTGACAGTCTCCTCCAGCATCACCACCCAATACTGCTGACACTCTCATCCAGCGTCACCATACAATCTTGCTGACAGTGCTGCTGGAGGAGACTGTCAGCAGGATTGTATGGTGACGATTCAGGAGACTGTCAGCAGTATTGGGCGGTGATGCTGGAGGAGACTGTCAGCAGGATTGTATGGTGACGCTGGAGGAGACTATCAGCAGTATTTGGCGGTGATGCTGGAGGAGACTGTCAGCAGTATTGTATGGTGATACTGGAGGAGACTGTCAGCAGTATTGGGTGGTGATGCTGGAGGAGACTGTCAGCAGGATTGTATGGTGACGCTGGAGGAGACTGTCATCAGTATTGGGCGGTGATGCTGGAGGAGACTGTCAGCAGGATATTTAGCAGGAGAGGCATGTAAAATACGGGAAAAAAACGTGTCAAATACAAGCCGTGTGAACCTGTCAACTAAAAAGTCATTCACTTCACTTTCTTCATTCTAAGGGTATGTTCACACGCAGTGTTTTTAGACGTTTTTTGGGCCGTAAACGTCCCAAAAAACGGCTTAAAATTGTAAACAGAACGCCTACAAACATCTGCCCATTGGTTTCAATGGGAAATACGGCGTTCTGTTCCGACGGGGCTGGTTTTCCAAAAACGGCACGTAAAAAGGCACTTCTTGGGATGTTTTTGGAGCTGTTTTCCATTGACTCTATAGAAAAACAGCTCTATAGAAAAACAGCTCCAAAAACGGCCGTAAAAAACGCAGCCAAAAACGCGAGTTTGATCAAAAAATGGCTGAAAATCAGGAGCTGTTTTCCCTTTGTTTAGTAAGCATGTGAACATACCCATAGCCTTTTGGTGTGTCCCATAGCTTCTGCCAGCTGCGGAATCACACCCAAAATGCTTAGCAATTTGGAGACACCTTTTCCTGGCTTGTAGGAGGGGGGGGGGTGAGATTCCCTCCCACATTTACGGCATCTGTGAGTCAGGTTGCTTTGCCTTCTTCACCTTGCTGTAATTCTGGGAAGTGCTCTCTATGGTGGCCAACATAGGAAAACATGTCAAATTATTATTTAATTTTTAATACTTTCCACCGTGTGGAAGAAAAAAAAAATACACCAAAAAACTTAAAAAATAAGTAACTTAAGAAATAAGTAACTTACGTAAAAAAATGTTTCATTCGTGACACATTCCCTTTAAATCATCTGGATTCAATCCTTGTGGTGAAACAATCTTATAGTTTCCCATAAACTTTTCATTTTGGTGGTTTTGCCTCATTAATCTTCATTTATTTTAACATGTGTAACAAATTTTTCATTACTTCCTAATAATTTTAATATATTTATAGAGAATTTTCCGCACCCCGAAATCGTGCACTGCAAACATTGCTATATCGCTCGCTTGGGAGGAGAATCTGTTATTAAAGATTTGATTCCCATCCCTGCATCTATCTCCTTGATTTAAATCATCTGGAATTAATCCTTTTAGTGAAACAATCACATAGTTTCCCAGAAAGTTCTGATTCTGGAAGTCTTGCCCCATCAACAGATCATCATTTATTTTATTATGTGCAAGAAATTAAAATAGTTGTATTACTTGATAGTAATAAAAATATATTTTAGCTCATTGTCAAGGCTATGTAAAGGACTGGTAAAGTTAATTGGGAGAACGTGAATCCCGAACATCACCTTGAGCCTTCTTATTCGGCAGAACCTGTCCATAAACCCCTGGCTGTTTCCAGACTATGATAGAGCGTGGGATGACCCTCTCTTCCTTCTCCTCTCTTTTATGACTGTGTTCTGCTGAGTTCAAAGGCGCACGGGGCACAAGACCACCGTTCTCCAAATAGGTCAAAACATTTATAACATATCTATTGCGAAATCCCTTTTATATCTTTACAATTATAAGTTCATTTGATTAAGATGCTCTATGGAAGCAAATACCAGTTATCACATAATGTAAATTTGAAGACTCCCCTATATGACTCCCCTGATGATCTGGCTAAATATACCTTATTTTTTATACTGGGTAGAGTTTATCTATAACTTGACTATGTGCACCTGTCAACTGACACTTGCATAGGAAAAGGAAAAATATGTATAATTAGTTTGATGGCCTATGAAAATTTGTGTCATGTAGACAAAAGTCACTGGCTGCCCCATACTGTATTTTTTAATTTAGGAAGCACAATGTCTTTACCATCTACAGTGAAGAAACCCATATACATATATAGACATATACAGCAGTCAATTTTGCTTTTTCGTTTGTCACTAAGATAATATGATTTTGAACATATATCTAATTTACTTGATGTTACAACCCACAATCTGGCAAAGGTGTTGAGATTTAAATGGGTTGTCCAGTCGCTAAGGATATGCTATCAATATTCGATCAGTCAGGGTCCGACTCCCGGGGACCCCCAGTCGATCAGCTGTTTTGAAAGGGCCGCAGCGCTCGTACGAGCCCTACTTCCCCTTCATTCCTTATCTGCTCTTACTGTGAATCACCGACACACTTGTAGCGGTACTACAGCCTTCTCCCATTCAAGTATGTTGGCTATTCATAGTATGAACAGATAAGGAATAAAGGGGAAGCAGCGCTCATACGAGCACTGCGGCCCTTTCAAAACAGCTGCCTGGTGGGGGTACCGGGAGTCGGACCCTGACTGATCAGATATTGATGACCTATCCTGAGGATAGGCCATCAATTTTTAGAGACTGGACAACCCCTTTAAGTTTTCTGTATGTATTCTAATTTTTACATTTGAATTTCTCAAGAAATGAATCTCAGTGGAAAAGCAAATGTGTAATTCGGCACACAATTTACACTAAACTCAGATAATTCATGTTGCTGTCCAATTTTATTCTTTAGAGGAATTGTTAAAATGAAAATCTCATTCTAAAGTGGTAACATGTTCGATTGCTGGCTACAGTAAACTGACCTCTGCGTAACACGTTATTTCATTTGCAATTTATCCTTTATTGCATTCTGAAAATCAATGACTTCAGTTCTTATCTCCAGATGTTCATGACACAGATTTGTTTTAGTGAATATCATCTGTATTTGTCTATAAAGCACTTAGTAGGTAATTGCATGTTTGAGGATGGGAAAAGGTTCATAAAGTTTTCTTATCCCGAGTCGCCAAGCAAGAGACCATTTGATTTGGTTTAAGTCTCTTTTAGTTTCATAGTATAGGTATTAATGGGTTATTTTGGTTTAGAAAACCCAGTTACAAGTACCCTATTAGGGAATTCTGAGTTAATAAAGAGGTGTCTTCAGTTCAGGACTCTCATTGATTAGTCAGAGTAGAGAGCGGCTACAAAGAGCATAACATATCTGCCATGTCCAAGCATTACACGGACAGCCAATTGATTTCAATAGGTGTAATGCTCCATTTCCCCTGCAGTGGTGCTGTAGGAAAATTAAATACTAGCTGCTGGGGTCCCCCACAGCTGATTATTGAGGGTCCTGATCAGATTGTCATCAAAGGACCCATCTAACAAAAACGTATTATATAAAGCAGACAACCCCTTTGAGCCTTATTTCTCACTTTAATTATCTTATTGTCTGTATGGTACCAAAAATTTTATATTTTTCAATTTTAAGCTGGATAACTTAAACTATGAAAGTGGAAGGATTTGGGTGACAAGACAATCTTTTTCTTGATCAGCATCTTGGGGTTCATGCCCATTTGTGTCATGTAATCCATAGATGTTGCACACTTAACTTGAACAGACATTAAAATGAGTACAGTAACATAGAACGTTAACATGTATGTAAGAGTGTCCTTGTTCTGGTTATTTATGTAACTCATTTAAGGATCAGCACTTTGTATAAGGCTATTTTCACATGATATATTTTGGACAGTATTTTGCATGAGTTTTTGTAAGCCAAAAAACAGGAGAGGAACATAAACAGAGAAAAAATATAATGGAAAGATTTGCGTACCCACTCCTGGTTTTTGGCTTAAAAATACGGTTGTAAAATACTGAAATAAATACTGTGGTGTGAAAGTGGCCTAAGTTGTGATAAAGGTTTTTCGTGATATCCACCTTTAAACAGGCTGCTTAGACTGACACTGTTTGGTAGGAAAGGTAGTTAACATACCGTACCTTGTCATTCATTACATTATTAACGTATAAACCTGGAGGCACTGCTGAGAGCAGATTTATATTTGAGTCCAATGGGAGCTGTATAAATCTATCTTCCGTAAGTTCACTCTAGTGGTAACTGCATTCACATGGCATTCTGTTCAGGAGAGAAACAAAGCCTGGGGGCATTGCCTGAGATTGACAGAGATCTCAAAAACAGTGGCTTTAAAGTAGTCGAACCTTACCAGCGGCACTTAGCGGCAATTCTAGCCTGAAGCAGATCTTAAAATTGCCCCTTGGTATATTGCCTCTGCTGGTGCACAGAACATTTAGTACTGATCATTCCTGGCTTAATGGATATGTCATGCAGTTAAAGTAAGGAAAGGTACCCACATCACCTCATGCCCTCCTAGTCCTAACTGGAGTTACACTTTAGGTATAGTTTAAAACATTATATAAAAATATATCAGGGAAAAGTAACAAAAGAGGAATATGTCATGACCTTTCTGCACTGCATTTGATAATATAGATAAACCAACCTACCTACTGTATGCACGCTAAAAACAGTCAAGAAACTAAACCGTTTTAAAAAAAAAATTGCTTTAAAATATGTAATTTTTTTGATTGAATATTTCCACTAACACCTTCGGAAAATTGTATATTTCACCTACATAAATAACTGCATAATTTACAACAGGTGTCAACTTACCTCAAAAGACTGTGCGATATTGGGGACATCATTAAAAGCTATAACTGCTGGTGCAATATTGTGTGCACTTAGTTCCAATACAGCCGTGCTAATTGAAGTAGCATCTTGGGATTGCCCATTGGCAAAGAAGACTGCAATTTTCCTCATGAGTACTCCGTGACGAACGCGTTTGAAGGTATTTCTGGCCACAAATCTCATTGCTTCTCCAATGTTTCTTTCAGCAGTTGTCCTTTGAAGTGAAATGTTACGGATTGCCTCCAAGAGCAAGCTTTTTTTCTTGTACTCAGAAAAGCGAATGAGTTGTTTAACGTGATTGGTGTATGATACAACGGAAATACGTGCCCCTTTGGGGCAATTACTTTCACTAATCTCCATTTTTTCAACAAGGGAGATAATAATATCCTTCATTCGTTGAAAGGCTGCTGCTGGAACATCTTGAGATGTATCAAGAGCAAACACTATTTCACTTGGATAGACTGGACATGTAGAAGAACCTGAAATGGAAACAATGTGAAGAATTCTTGACTTTTTTCATGTGTATGGTAAAAGTAAATATAATATAAAATGACATAAAATTTACCTGAGAAGCAAGCTGTAAGGGAAAAAAGGTAGAATCTTTAATTATTTGTTTCAATGTTGGAGATGGCTATGTAATATAGAAGGATGCTGGATTTACTTACGGCAATTTTCTCTAGTGAAATGTACAAGTTCACAAGTCTGGAAAAAATTAAATAGAACTAAAGATTACAAATTACTCATTGTATGCAATGCATGTTCCTCCTGTATTATTATACTTCATCATGTGAACAGAATGTGACTGAAATGGATCATTGACTGTATTAAGAACTGCAAAGGCTGTAAGTTGTTCCTAATAACATGATACAGAGTTATGTACGGTATTTTTATGTTTTTTTCTTTCTTTTGGTAGTAATTAGGCCTACATTGCTCTGCTTGGCTTTGTCAATGCAGATATGTAATTTAGGCCTTTAACATTTGAAGGCAAAAAAACTAATGAAAAAAGTTAAAATCCATTCATAGCTCTGTGCTCTAGAATCTAGAGGGAGAAATAAAGTGAAGTACTTATAAAAAAAGAAAACTCTTAGAATCATAGAACATAGTCAATACATTTTTCAATATATAGCCAACACAGGGCAGCATGGTGGCTTAGTGGTTAGCATTGTTGCCCAGAAATAGTGGAATCCTGGGTTCAAATCAACCGAGGGCAACATATGCATGGAGTTTATGTTCTCCCTGTACAACGGTTTCCTCCCACACTCCAAAAACAAACTGATAGGTAAATTGGCCCTATTGTATGTGTGAGATTGAACTTTGAACACTTGCTGCAAGGTTCTGCCACCAATTACATTTAATCTGACAGCTTGTTTTGGGCAGGACGTTTTTTTTTCCTAATGGCACCATTTAATTTACAATATGTGCACTGAGAAACTTATAAAAATTATTTTGTGTGGTGGAATGAAAAAAACCCCGCAATTTCTCCACTGTTTTAAGGGTTTTGATTTTATGGCATTTACCGTGCAGTAAAAGGACATGTTAACTTTATTCTGCAGGTTAATATGTTTACCGGTAATACCAAACTTATATAGTTTTTGTTTTAAGTATGTACTACGTTTACAAAATAAAAACTATTTGTTTTATTCTGAGACCCATATTCTGAGACCCGTAATTTTTTATTTTTCAATTGATGGAGCTGTGTGAGGGCTTATTTTAGAGCTGTAGTTTTTATTGATACCATTTTGGGATACATTCGACTTTCTTGACCACGTTTTATTCCCTTTTTTGGAGGAGAGGTGACTAAAAAACAGCAATTCTGACTTTTTGAAAAATCTTTATGGCAATTATCATATATGTTTAATTTTTGTATTGTTTAAATTATTTTATGGAAAAAAATGGGAAAACTGTACGTCATGATAGGTGACAAGTAGTATGGAGTGGACTTCGCACGCTGCGGGTGTCAGCTGTTCATTACAGCTGACACCCTTGTCTAACAGCCAGGATAGTAGATAACTCAGATCCTGGACATTTAACTACTTGGGTGCCACAGTCAATAAGCCATTAGAAAGAGGGGTAAGGTGATGGTTGTCATGGTAGCCTGGGGGCCTAATGACGGCAGGATGTTAAAAATACAATACATTGCAATACATAAGTATTGCTGTGTATAGTGCCAGCGGCAAGGTTATCATTTAGCCCTCCATAGATGTTGTAACTAAGCTTTCCTGACTGGCAAGTCTGCCTAGTTGTTTAGTGATACTCTGCTATTATTTACTATCTAGCCAGATTTGCCATTTAGGATACTGGAAACACTCGATTACATCCATTAAAAGAGTTGTAGTGCCAGCCACTTCCTACTGTCACTTTTGTAAAACAGCAAGGCAAGAAATTAATGTAAATAAGAAATAGCTTGATAGAAAGTTAAAAAACAAAATGGAAAAGGATGACTCAATGACGAGCTTGTCATAGGCCATCAATGTATGATTGGTGGGGGCTCCTATCAAGGCCCATTCAAGTAAACGGGGCTAAGTGGGGCTTAGCTGCAGTGCCAGGAACAGCCACACTTATATAGACCTCTCTCTGCCTGTATAAACAGTGAAGGAGCTATGGCAGCCCCTTAATTTTGCTGATTATGGGGGTCCCAGTAGTCAGATACCTAGCAATAATGCCATGATGGCCTATGAATAGGTCATCAATTGAAAACCCAATAAAAAGTCTCTAAGTCTAGATCACAATGTAACAGTATGCTAGTATAGGCATTTATTAAAGACTCAGTGCTTGACCAATAACTGGAATATCATTTAAGGTAAATAAGGAAAATGTTTTATTTTTTTCTAAGTGTAATTAATACTGTACCTTTAGGATGGAAAATATGTACGATCAACTCCTGTGTATATGCAGTATACGGTCTGTAACAGTAAATTAACTTTTTGCAGCCTTAACCGCAATCCAATGCAAAATGAGATGGTGAAAGATAAAATAATAGTAAATTGCCTACTGTAAATGATACTGCTCCTTGTGGTCCTTTGGATCCCTAAAGAAATGGAGAACACAAAGCATTATAATTTTTACTTTCTATTCTAAGGATACTTGTTTGTTCAATGGTTGAGCCTATAAATGCTCTTCTTACCCTTGCACCAGGAGGTCCTCTCTCTCCAGAGTCACCAGATGCTCCAGCGAAGCCAGCATTTCCCTAAAATAAACACATAAGTACAAGTCCTAAATTATCTATAATGAGTAATATTTTAGTATATGCAATATAGAAATCAAGTGGTAACTCAAATACTCATTGGTGGATATGGTAAAATAGATTGCTCAGGTTAACAATACTATACACAACAAATCTGCAAGATCCCTTATTACATTGTTTCCCATACCTGACACCTTTCGTAACTATCCTAGGAGTAAAATGGAGAAAGCCGTGCCACCATCTCTCCATTCATTCTCCACCTGGATGCGGCGGCCACCTCACCAGAACTGGGAGCCGCATCTGTCAGACATTTATGGCATATCCCGTGAATATACCATAAATGTTTAAGTTGGGAATACCGCTGTAAATATTTTATTAGTTAGATAAATAGCCAAATGTTAAGGAATGCTATATATTATGTTTCACCAATGTCATTATACACAAACCTACCTGCTTTTAACCAAAAAGATTTCCTATTCATTCATACCAATTAAAAATCATTACAGTACACTCAAAATATAGGTAATAGCAAAACGGGAAGCTGTACCCTAAATAAAATGTTATTTCATTTATGAACTACAAAAAGATTCTCTAAACTTTAGGGAAAATGTTTTAAGGTGGAATACTTAAGAATCTAAGTACCTAAACACCTCAACCTCAAATCCGGAGGTGCACAAATTACAAAGCTCATGTTAAACTAAATTACTAAGTAATATCAAATAAGATTTACTATAAAAAAAATTATCAAAACATCACATAAAATCAGTTTTGGAATCTAATGCATAGAAAACCTCCAAGTTTGTTTAATGAAATCACTTATTGGTTTCGTACTATTCATTACGCAAGTATTTTAATAGTAGGTTTCAATAATAGAAAATATCCCAATTCGAAATTCAAATTTTTTTAAAAAAAGTTTTCTTTATCATAATGAGAATATCCTCACCCGTCTGCCTCTCACTCCTTTAGGACCAAGATCTCCAGGATTACCGGTATCACCATCATCGCCCTGTGTAGATCAAATAGTTAATGATAGTATACAAATATTTTGCAGTCCTCAGTCAGAAATAGTGCTTGGAAACATACCACAAAATCTATTGCTGTAGAACAATGTTTCTCAATTCTTGCCAAGAACGCTCTGCTTAAATAAGTGATCAAAGCACCCGCAAGACTGTGCCTATGGAAAGCACAGTATGTAAGTAACTTCTATGGAGGTAGCATGTACCCCCTGGGGTACACATGTCATATGTAAAATGGCTGTAGACCTGGCATCCAAATATTCATCCATTTTTTTAAACCAGAAATATGCGTGGGATTAACGTTCCTTTTTTTTATGCTTCGCAACAGCGTTTTTTTGGGCGTTTTTTGCAGACTTTTCATAGTCAAAAAGAGGAGAAAACCTAAAGCTCAATTCCTGGCAAGGAATTTCGTGTCAATAAATAAAGGAGATTTTTCAGGTCTTGGAAGAAGCAGATTGGAAGATGTGTCTACCAGCGTAAACATAAACTGAACAGTTTATTTTATGAGATGTATGCCTTGGATTACATCATTATCTGTGGTACAACAGAATACGTTTACAAGATCGGTTTCTCTTCTTCGAATACTTCTTTTTTTTATTCCCCTTAGTGATCTGCCTTTTTTGGTCCCTAATGACCAAGTGATTTTCTAAAAATGTTTTCACATTCTACATTTTTTTCCCATTTCCCATCTTAAAAGCAATAACTTTTTTTATTTTCCGTAGACATTGGTGTGTGGGGGCTTGTTATTTGCAGGACGAGTTGTATTTTTTAATGATACCCTTTTGAGGTATATATCATTTATTGCTTATCTTAAATTAATTTTTTGGTGGATAATGGAAGAAAAACTGAAATTCTGCCACTCTTTTTTGTCTTTTTTTGTGATTTACACCGTTTACCGTTTGGTATGAATAACATAATAACTTTATTCTGCGGGTTGTTACGATTACGCCGATACTAAAGTTATACTACTTTTGCACAATTAAAACACTTTTTTTTAAAATAGCATTTGTTCTTGTGTCACCATATTCTAAGATCCATAACTTTTTGATTGTTACGCCGACATAGCTGTATGAGGGTTTTCTTTCACATAAATTAAATAATATGAAACATGACTTTTTTCTCTGAATTTAATGTTAATCTAGTCATTTGAATGGGGATTAGCTTCAACACCAGACACATCCCATAATCAAGAATGGCACTGTTTCGAAAAAAAAAATGCAGACATTTTTTTCTCAGACAACTTCTTTAAATATATGAATTATTGCAATTATAAAGAATAGATATACTAGTCCTTCTCAATGAATTAGAATATCATCAAAAAGTTAATTTATTTCAGTAATTAAATGAAAAAAGTGAAACTCATATTATATATATTCATTACACACAGAGTGATCTATTTCCATTTTTTTCTTTTAATGTTGATGATTATGGCTAATAGTTAATGAAAACCCAAAATTTAGTGTCTCAGAAAATTTGAATATTATATAAGCCCAATTTCAAAAATGATTTTTAATACCGAAATGTTGGCCTACAGAAAAGTATGTACAGTATATGCACTCAATACTTGGCCGGGGCTTCTTTGGCATGAATTACTGCATCAATGCAGTGTGGCATGGAGGCGATCAGCCTGTGGCAATGCTGAGATGTTATGGAGGCCCAGGTTTATTTAATAGCGGCATTCAGCTTGTCTGCATTGTTGGGTCTGGTGTCTCTGACCTTCCTCTTGACAATACCCCGTAGATTCTCTATGGGGTTTAGGTCAGGCGAGTTTGCTGGCCAATCAATCCCAGTGATACTGTAGTTATTACACCAGGTATTGGCACTTTTGGCAGTGTGGGCAGGTGCCAAGTCCTGCTGGAAAATGAAATCAGCATCTCCATAAAGCTTGTCAGCAGAGGGAGGCATAAAGTGCTCTAAAATTCCCTGGTAGATGGCTGCGTTGACTCTGGACTTGATATAACACAGTGGACCAACACAGCAGATGACATGACTCCCCAAACCATCACTGACTGTGGAAACTTCACACTGGACTGCAAGAAACTTGGATTGATGCCTCTCCACTATTTCTCCAGAATCCGGGACCTTGATTTCCAAATGAAATGCAAAATTTACTTTCATCTGAAAACAGTACTTTGGACCACTGAGCAACAAACCAGTCCTTTTTATCCTTAGCCCAGGTAAGACGCTTCTGACATTGTCTCTGGGTTATGAGTGGCTTGACACAAGGAATGTGACAGTTGTAGCCCATGTCCTGGATACATCTGTGTGTGGTGGCTCTTGAAGCACTGACTTCAGCTACAGTCCAACTCCTTGTGAATCTCCCCCAGATTCTTGAATGGCCTTTCCTTGACAATCCTTTCAAGACTGCGGTTATCCCTGTTGCTTGTGCAACCTTTTTCTACCACACTTTTCTTCCTCTCAACTCTTCATTAATATGCTTGGATACAGCACTCTGTGAACAGCCAGCTTCTTTAGCAATGTCCTTTTGTGGCTTACCCTCCTTGTGGAGCGTGTCAATGAGTCTACAATCTTGAACTTTTACCCAATATTCTAATTTTCTGAGAGACTAAATTTTGGGGTTTCATGAACTGTTAGCCATAATCATCAACATTAAAAGAACAAAATCCTGGAAATAGATCACACTGTGTGTAATCATTCTATATAATATATGAGTTTCACTTTTTGAATTGAATTACTGACATAAATTAACTTTTTGATGATATTCTAACTCATTGAGGAGGACTAGTATATTGAAACACACATTAAAAACTATATGAGTATCCTGTCAAAATGCTAAAAAAATATAATGTTGGAGTCTTAAGATTTTACTATTTAATGTCCAAAATTTTTTCAATTGTTTATACAGTTGGGCCAATGAAGTATAAGCTGACTTTACACTAACATATTTTGTCAATAACCACATATTTTATTTCCCCACGGCTGCCAATCATTGCAGAAAATGAATAGCAGAAAAGCAGAATGCGCTATATACCTGAGAACCGGGATATCCAGGGAATCCAATATGACCCTAGAGAACAAAAAAAAAATTCCATTACATTATACAACTCTGTTCTCTCAAGGTTATGAGTAATAGAATGGCATGAATCTGTATAATTTGTGAAATACCTTAAAAGAAAAGTAGGCTAATGAAAAATTATTTTTGAAAATTGTTCTTTTTTCAAGTGGACCAAAGCAAAAAGTGTTTATGTCTCTAAGGCCTCATGCATACTTCCGTTTTTTCCTTCAGGATACTATCCGTTTTTGTCACTGATAGCCCCCTGAACCCATTAATTTCAATGGGGCCATGCACACCTCAGTTTTTTTGACGGTCCGTTGCTCCTTTCCGTTCCAAAGTAGAGCATGTCCTACTTTGGTCCGGGATTCCGTGACCGTGAGGCCCATGCAAGTCAATGGGGCCGTCAAAAAAACTGAAGGCACACGGAAGGCATCCGTGTGCCGTCCGTGTGTGACGGAGCCGTTGCCTAGCAACCGCCGGGCGGGCAGAAAAACATGACAAAAATATTACACTAATCGGCAGCCTCTTGTCTCTATCAATAACTGATAGAGAAAAGAGGCTGATGATTAAAAATAAAATAAAAAGCATTTCATACGTACCCGGTCGTTGTCTTGGTGACGAGTCCCTCTTCTTCCTCCAGTCCGATCGGCTGCCGAGGCCGCGGCAGCCTGTGATTGGCTGTTGAGGTGACATGGATTGAACGTCATCGCTGGAGGCCGGACAGGAGGAATGTAAGTATGATTATTTTTTTTTTTATTACATTATTTCCGCGCGCCGAGCATGGTACTGTCACCCTGGACAGTACCATGCTCGGCGCACGGAAACGGAAACACGGAGTGCACACGGGAGTGCACACTAAAACCACACGGCCGCTAAAACGGGTTCACGGACCCGTCAAAAGCGGCCGTGAAAAAGGTGTCGGAAGTGTGCATGAGGCCTAAGGCTATGTTCACAGGCAAAAGTAAAAACGGCTGTAAAATAACTTTGTAAACAGCCTCTGATTTTCAGTGTTTTTCTATTGACACAATGAAAAACGGCTCCAAAAATGGCTCAAGAAGTGACATGCACTTCTTTTTACAGGGGGGGCAGTTTTACACGCCGTTTTTTCAAATGGTTGCGTAAAAAACAGTTTTTCCCATTAAAATCAATTGGCAGATGTTTGGAGGTGTTCAGCTTCCATTTTTTAAGGGTTTTTCGAGGCGTTTATGCCCCGAACAACTGCTGAAAACACTGCATGTGAACAAACCCTAACCATGGAAATAACCCTTGGAATACATGCCAAATGCAGCCATATTTAGAAAGTTCTTTAATTACCTATAATTTACTTTTACTTTTATTTTTGTATTCTTTACAACTTTTAACAACAAAAGCACAGTTTACAAGAGACAAAGAAGCGCAAAACTTCAGGTCAGAGTAAGACATATTTTCAATGAAGAATGTTAATGAATAGTCGGCTGCAGCAACTGTGGTGGTTAAAAATGAAATAGGTATAAAAAAGAAAAAAAATACAGAGATGTAGGATAGTCACAATAAGGACAGTACCCGACTAAATAGACAAGGACAGACAAAACCAGGATAAACAAAAGGAAAGTGGTGAACTAGTAGAATGAGAGGGATCCAAAGAGGTAACGCTTCCCAAAGGTTTCGTGTTGGGCCCAATACTGTCTTTGCCTCACACGATCCCAGTTACACGATCCCAGCCGGGTTACTTTCTTGTACCATCTTTATGCTGATGACACCCAACTACATCCTGCTGGGACATTTCTCCTGCTCTCTTACATAACATTAGTGAGTGTCTGTCGACTGTCTCTGCTGTCATGTACTCTCTTTATCTCAAACATGATTTTTCTAAATTTGACCACCTGTTTCTTGTATCATCTTCTTCGCCTAAACCTGATGCTTCCATCTCTTTCGGTAATACCACCCTCTTCCCTAGACATCAGGCCCAATGTCTTAAAATTCTGAAGTGCAGCTTGGCTTTCCTTCACACAGGGCAAAGATTCAGTTTGGTTCCACTCCATGTACCTAATGTGTCACTACTCATATTACATTTAGATTGTAAGCACTTATGGGCAGGGACAACTCTACTCACGAGATCACGCTGTGCTGTGTGATTAAGTCCCACAGAAACTTTACCGAAGTGTCAGTAGTGTGAATAGACATCGCATCCTGGCTGGAGGCAATGTCTATTCACTCTCAAGACACTTGGGTAAAGTTAATGTGTGAGTAAGTGACTCGCAAGATCACGCTGTGCAGTGAAATTAGATAAACATGAATGGAGAGAAGTGTATGACGCTGTTTGGTCTCTTTACATTTCTCTTGGTAAAAAGGTAAAACACGCCCAGTTGTCTATTAAGAAACTAATTAGCATAAATTTAAAATTGTTCATAACTTGCTCAAAAATGATTGTTTTTCAAAATAAAAACCACTGTTATCTACATTACAGCGCCAATCACATTATGTAGGAGATAGGGCACTTATAATCTGGTGACAGAGCCTCTTTAAACACATAATTTTTTGTAGATTCTATGAACCCCATACCAGAAATAATTAACTTGTTTTCACAAAAACATACTGAAAACTTTAGTCTGGCCATGCCGTAAGTCAGATTTAAGCCAAGGTGTATCAAACCATAGCAATTGTCTAACTGTGTAAATTTTACTGAAAAAAATATTCAGATAGTAGGATGGGGGCTAAATTTAACTATTCCAAGAAGATATCATTAGACACCTTGGCTACCAAGGTGTCTAATGATATCTTCTTGGAATAGTTAAATGGTTAGTATATGGATAAGGCAGATTCAGCAATTCAAAGAAAATTTAGCCCCCATCTTGGTACATTGTAGGGAATAATAAATATAATTTTTTTATGTTTTTGTAAAGTAGGGAAGTAATAAGTTGTTGACTTAAAACAACAAATATTATTTTTATGTTGAGTAATACAATTATTTCCGTGGTAGCCTGTCTCTAACATTGTAGTCTGCGGGCTATTCCATACAGGGACATCCCGCAAAAAATCATATACAGTGCTATATACTAGGTTTTTGTTTAACATGGATGGATGCCACTGTATATCTATACATTGGAATCATCTGAGGCATCCGTTGGAGGTCTACGTATCTATACCTTCAATATACACTGCAAACGCTGTGTGAATAGACCTTGACATTAAACAGAAAAAAAAATGCATCTAAGCCTCGGTTCACATCATATTTGGGGCCAAATTTGTCAGGTATACTGAAAACTTTTTCCAACGTATACATCTTTTGTGCCCATAGGCTATCATTACCCAATCATTAGCCAGACGTATGCCAATAGAGTGGCAAAGATTTAATTGGTATACATCAGTATATTTGCCTCAACTGTATTGAAAGTGTAAATGACTACACTTTTTAATACAACTGTATGCAAATACAAATAAAAACCACTTTGTGTGTTATCCATTTTATTTTTACAAAGGGTGGCAGACATAGTCAACTGAATAGACATAAAGTTGCATATGTCTGGGCCGTATGTCAGGAGGACCATTTCAAATCTAGCCTTAGAAAAGTTTTGATACCAAAAAAAGTAGGCTGGAAAACCGTGCAAGAAATATGGCAAAATGTAACCGATTTACCTTTTCTCCCTTTACACCTGGAGAACCGTATCCATCAGCACCATCGATGCCCTGACAAAGACATGCATAATTATAATTACTAAACACAATAAACTCATAGAAAGCAAGGAAAAATTCTATCTAAAATAAAAAGGGAAGAAAAAAACAAGATATTTAGACAAGCCTCAAAAATCCAATACCTAAAATGATACGCCCACATCACTGTCTATCTATCTTTGGCACTTTGATTACTGAAGCTGAAAAACTATTAGAGATTACATTTTTGAAAGTGATTTAGCTATCAAAACGACAGGTAAAATATATTTAAATGAATATCATTTAACCTCTTAAGGACACGGACAATTTTGGCCTTGAGGACCGAACAATATTTTTATATTTCCCTCCTTGCATCCCGACGCTCATAACTTTTTTATTTGTTGTCCGACGTAGTTGTATGAGACTTTGTTTTTTGCGGAACGAGTTGTACTTTATGTAGGTACCATTTTTTGTTACATTATCGTTTCATTTATATACAGTATATTTGTATTTTGGCAAAAATGTTGGGAAAAAAGCAGTTCCGCTGCAGTTTTCTTTATTTATTTTTTTTACACCATACACCGATCATCATAAATAACATTACACATTTATTGTACAGGTTGTTATGGACGTGGCGATGCCAAATATGTGTATATTATTTCATGTTTTGGGACTTCTATTTTGAAAAGTTTATTTATTGTAAAAAATGTGTATTTCTGTGTATTTTTTATATATATATTTTTTTTTATATATTTTTTTTATTTAACTTAGCTTTTTTTTTTTTTTATCCCATAGAGGGATTTTTCATTTTGATTTCGATTTTTGAAATTTAATGTACTGGCATATATCTATATGCCAGTACATTAGCCTGTATGTCCTTACAACAGGGAATATGGTTAGACAGCCCTGAGGTCCTTCAACGGACCCTGGGCTGTCTGCCCGTACGAGATATAGCCATTGATCGCATCACAGGAATTTCCTGTGACGCGATCAAAGGGGAGACCCACTTCTCACTTTAGCTTTGAATTCCGCGATCAACTTTGATCGCAGGAATTCAAGGGGTTAACAGCGGAGAAAAGAGTTTTCTCTTCTCTCCGCCTTTAGAGCGGGGCTGCGGCTGTGTATTACAGCCGTTACAGACGTTGCCCCGCTCATCGTGGCGCGCGGACACTGGCTGTCACACAGGACGAGAATACTTGTCCCAATGCACCAAGTACCCGCCACTCAGGACGAGTATGCTCGTCTTGTGTCGGCAACCAGTTAAGTAGTTTTGATTTACTTTAATTCATTTAAATTTAATTATAATTAAATTATTTAATATAGTATAAAAAGTTAGGCATACTTTGAATAATAATCAATGTAAAATCGTACAAAAGTAGAATATATGAAATTAAAGATTAAATTCAATGTGCGTACTGGCAAACCTCTACGTCCTGCAATTCCTATGTCACCTTTCTCTCCAGAGTCTCCAGGTTCTCCCTGGAAAACAAACCAAAAAAATTTAATTTATATAGAAAAAAGAACAGTAAACTTGACTAAACTCAGGAATGTGTAACTGTGTTATTACAATTGTAAAAGAGTTTTTATTCAAAGATGAGCTATTACAAATTCCTATAATGATAAGCTCTTCTTTTTACATATAGATTGTGCCCCCAATCATACCAATATAAGTATCAGGCTCATGTGCTGAGCTGAGCATTTACACAATTGATTATTTTTTTGGATGGGAAATTTTTTTGTTAATTTTTGCCCATCATTACAAAATAAAACCCCAGTTTTGCTATCATGATATATGCAAATAATTTTGTCTTCAGTGCTTCAAAAAGATGCAATGGTAATATCTAGAACTCATGTTAATTACCTCATTCATATGACCATAATGGTAAAAAAGTTGCAATTGTCAAGTTCATGAATAGACAGCGGTACAATAACAAAAGTAAAACCTTGTTATATTCAGAAAATACAGACCTTTTGACCTTTGGGTCCAGCACTGCCAGGAAAACCAAGAGCACCAACAGCACCAGCCGTTCCCTACAAAACAAACCAATTAACATATAAAGAAGACCTAAAATTCCCTAATGTCAATGAGAACATAAAAACAATCTAATTAGTTATTTTATTAAAACTATGAATATCAGTACAATATGCCCAACATGAATTGGGAAATCCAGAGAAAGAAAACTATACCATAGAGCTTCCAGGCTGAATAATAAATAAATCATAATAAATGTGGCGCATCTTATTTCAGCGCTCTGTAGATTAGGACAGGCAGATGTAACGCTATTCTTAACAACCCCCCCCCCCCCTCCAATGTAATAATGTGACAATGCAGACCTTATGCACACCCATGGATTATACAATGCAAACCCATAAATTCAATGACTGTTATATGCAGAGACATAAGGGTAAAATTTTGTGAACCCCCTTAAACTCAATGCATGGACAGTAGAGTATGTTCATCGGACGATATGGGAAGGATAGGTTGACAAGGTCTTTATTGTACCACTGAGCCTAAATGTCAATATGACGTGTGGGAATGAGCGATTGAGTGAAATAAAATGGCCTATTGTGAGGCACCCCAGGGGAAATATAGACATTACAATCGATTGTCAATGTTTTTTTTAACGTAACACACTGAAATAAAATGGTCCACACTATTATTTATCGTAAAGTAGACTGGACTGAACAGAGAGAGATACATTATCATTATCATCATTATTATAGAATTTTACAATGGATCAATCGGAGGGAGACTACATACAGAAGTTAGAATTGTTTTATGTTTTCACAAACCTGAGGTCCAGGTAGACCTTGCTGACCTTGTGGCCCAGGTGGTCCAGGCAAACCTTTAGGTCCCTAAAATGTACATGTACAGTTTTAACTAAGGGAAGGTATATAAAGAAACATTCATATTTGATACCAAAGCTCTAAAATATTATAATACATTATGTCTGGAAATATGTCATTTACATACTATGACTTGCAAAACTGGAAATCAAACTCTATTTTAAAATATAAAAAATTTAAGGTTCATTTTCCATAAGGCCTAGTTCACACTGAGTATTTAATTTTGACCTGGCTGCGCTTTTTTGCCGTGGTTTATGCAGCGCAGCTTAAAACACTTTTTCTGCCTTCTATTGATTTCAATGGGAGGTCAGAGGCGGAACTGCGGCAAGAAAGAACATGCTGCTTTTTTTCCAGTGAGCGGCTAAGAGCCGCCCAGGAAAAAATACGCTTCTGCCTCCCATTGAAATAAATAGGAGCCGATTTCTAAAGTTTTTTGGCGCTGATTCTGACGCAGTTTCTGCATTAAAATCAGTGCCAAAAACTCTGTGGGAACTGGGCCTAAGTCAGACATATGGACATAGACATCTACTGCTTGCCTTTTCCTAAATCACATCACATCAGAAATGTCATTACCAAAAATGATAATAAATAAACTATTTTTTTACAAGACTACTTGGCTTCTAAAGTATGTAAAAACAATAACTTTTAAAATGTCTTAACTAACATAACAAAGAGGTGAATTTACAACCTGTATGCCTTGGATGCCACCTTCCCCTGGGTAGCCTGATTCACCGGGAACTCCACGTTCACCCTACAAGTATAAAAAAAAAACACAAATCTCTCAACTACCAACACACAAAGCAATATACGGTAAGTTGAAATGTAATTGACTTTCAAAGAAAGAAGGTCCAAAATATGTACAGCTATTTCAAAGTGCCATTCCACTAAATCTGAACCATGGTTTTAAAGGACTGTGGCATGGATTCTGCATAAGTGATGGTAGTTATTACCCTGCCCCTTCATCACATATAGGGAAACGGACATCTCCTCTGTTAAGTCTAACTCCCACTCAAGCTAGGACTATTGTGTATACAAAGCTGTGCTGCAGAACATCATGGCAAAGTGATTTAATGGAAAACACTTCAGAGCATAACTTCTAAACTGTGTTATGTCTAGTAGGGAGCCTAAAGGTTATGACACAGGTATACAAAGCACATCAAAGAAGGAATCCCTGTGCCATTAACCTCTCATGGCTACGTCCATTGAAATAATAACAAGTTATAGCCCCCTGAGACGTCCTAAAGGTCCAAAATCGCTGTGTCCTGATAGGGTTAAACTGTGTTATGTCTAGTAGAGGGCCTAAAGGGGTATGACACAGGTATACAAAGCATATCAAAGAAAGAATCCCTGTGCCATTGCCCTCTCACGGCTACGGCCATGGAAATAATAACAAGTTATGGCACCACGAGACGCAGTGATGAAGAGGGGGGAAAAAAATCACTGTGTCCTCAAGGTCCAAAATAGCTGTGTCCTGATAGGGTTAAACGGTGTTTGCTATACAGCAGTACAACTACATTTTCTTGAGGATTTTAACACTACCTTCTCTTGTTCTCTAGCATCTGTTTGAAAACCATCTAAATGAATTAGAGTTGATATTCCACACGTCTGCCTTTCTTTCCAGCATCTTGGCTTTAGAGCTCCAGCGAGACATATGTGTGCCAGTCGGCATTACTCTGCTTGGCTGTGAATTCTGAGAATACTCAGTTGCTTTGAACCTAATTATGTGCTGAAGTTGCACAAATCCTTAAACGTGAGTCAAATTTTGCCAAGCATAGCAATATGAAACATTGAGTAAATGTATTTTTTGTAAAAGTATTTTTTATAATCACACTTGAAGCCTAACAAAATATCAATACAAGCTCAAAATTAACATCACGGACGTTCTCTAACGATCAACATATCAAAAAGTACATCACTTATTATTGTCAATGTCATACATGTCGTAACCACTTACCTGTAATCCAGGAGGTCCTCTACGGCCTTGTGGACCCTTTGTGGAAATTAATGGAAAGTTAATGTCATTAAACATTTGTGATCATAAAACTTGAGAGATTAAGTGGCTTAATGCATCTGCTGTATTTCCAGGACTTGAAGCACAAAGACCTGCTACATTGTTGTCCAGTTTTCCTTAGCATAAACACTTGTAAATTTATAACCCCTTTCAATGGTATTTTTGGATTATGCTACGTATGAAGAATAAATACAAGTATGACTTTTACATGCAGGAAAGCCCTAGTGCCGGTGTCTCGATGCTTCCTATAAGCAAATTTTATAGTTTAACGCTATTATACGATATATTTTTAGGGCATGCAATATACTAAATGTTTTTCAAAAATCTAAAAGATTTTTTAATCTAATAGGGGATTCTCACAGTCCATTAACCAAAGTCCACTAAATAAAGTTTTATAAAAAGTAATAGACTACCAATGACCCTCTATGAATGCAACATTGAAGAACCCCCTACACAGTAAAGAAGTAAAAAGATTGCAGGCTTCCTGCATGATTCTGCGGGGTGCATCAGCCGTCCCTGATGAAGGTGGTGCCACCAAAGACTTGTGACCACCACAAATAATTAATATTGATTGTAAAGCAGTATTATTTCTACATGATATTGTAAAGGATCTGCCAGACACAGCTTCTGTGTCGACGCCCGTGGTTACTCACTCTGCACCTGCTCCTAAGTCTGGTCGAGTGACCCCCTCCTTCTACTAATCAGGCTGGGAGGCTGAGGAGTGGGAGAGCCTATCACAGCCTGGCCAGACGGAGCTAGCTCCCGTCCTCTGTCTATTTATACCTTCACTTCCTGCTCCTCCTTTGCTTGTGATTCTTTTAGTCTGTTTCCTGGCTCTGCTGCTGCTGCTTACTACTTGTCTCCTGCTTCATATTGACCCTGACTTAACTGACTATTCTCCTGCTCTGCGTTTTGTACCTCATCCACTCCTGGTTTGACTCGGCTCGTTCACTATTCTCCTGCTCTGCGTTTTGTACCTCGTCCACTCCTGGTTTGACTCGGCTCGTTCACTATTCTTGTTGCCCACGGGGTTGCCGTGGGCAACAGCCCCATTTCACTTAGCTTCTGTGTACCCTTGTCTGTTTGTCTGTCGTGCACTTAGTGAGCGTAGGGACCGTCGCCCAGTTGTATGCCGTCGCTTAGGACGGGCCGTTGCAAGTAGGCAGGGACTGAGTGGCGGGTAGATTAGGGCTCACCTGTCTGTCTCCCTACCCCGCCATTACAGATATATCACTGGTTTTAGATTACTTTATGTATGGAGTTGTTTACTGTATGGTGGCATTGTTTGGCACTCTACGGTATATCACTTTTCCGGTGTCTTCTGGCGTTTGAACTGTCTAGCATTGTTTAGTGAGATAACTGTATGGTAGCGTTACTTGGCCAATGTGACACGAGGTGACATGATGAACTAATAGTGGGGCAGCAGTAGGTTTCCACTAAGTGGGTACCCCATAATAAAAGAGTGTTTACAAAGTGATTCCCCACATTAACACTCACTAAAGAAAAGGTCAGTTTTAACACTAGTGAACTAATATCTAAACATTATATAGCTATTCATTATTTGTCCTAGCTGACTATAGCACCTATGCAGTTAAATATCATATAAAAAAAACACATGGTTAGAAAATTACTTCTGGGCCATTGTCACCAGGTTCCCCTTCAATGCCATCCTTTCCTGGTTCACCCTGTAAAAAACAACATGTTTAAAATAACATTTTAAAAATGTACATGAAATTAAATCCCTCCGTGAAGACATTTATATATTTATATTTTTATGATAGAAATATTGTTTTTGACCAGATAATTTAAAAAGGGCTTATATACATAACATTTCATTTGTGTATAATGAAATGTTATAGGGTTTGCTTATATACCTTATTTCAATACCTTACTGTTTTCAAGATCTCTGCTTGCAGTTGATGAACAGAAACAATCTTTCGCCTCATTCTAAATGCTGCTATGGAATGTTTTGTCCATATTTAGATCTGATTCTGTCTGTAATGGGTCTTTAATAATTATTTAAAGGAGTTCTCTGCTTTTGAGAATCCCTACTTGTTAGTAGAGTCCCTTGACAAAAAGTTGACCACAAAGTGTCCTCCTGCAGAGACCATCAGCAATCAGCTGTTCTCTACGTATGAGGAAACCTGGCAGTTAGTGTTTCATTTTCTTGCAGCGCCACCACATTGGAAATAAGGCGTTACACAATGTCTATTCAAATCAATGGGTTGTCCGTGTAATGCAGGACAGGACAGGTCTTCCAGAGTAAGAGATGCTTGTAAAGGATCTGCCAGGCACAACTTCTGTGGATACTCCCATAGGTAATCAGTCTGCACCTGAGTCTATGTCTCTGAGACTGACTCCATCTTCCACCACTCAGGATGGCAGGCTTAGGAGTGGGAGAGCCTATCGCAGCCTGGCCAGACGGAGCTAGCTCCCGCCCTCTGTCTATTTATACCTGCCTTTCCTGTTCCTCCTTTGCTTGTGATTCTTCTCGTGTGGTTTCCTGGCCCAGCTACAGCTTCTATCTACTTGATCCTGCTCCATACTGACCCTGGCTTTCTGACTACTCTCCTGCTCTGCGTTTGGTACCTCGTGCTCTCCTGGTTTGACTCGGCTCGTTCACCACTCTTGTTGCTCACGGTGTTGCCGTGGGCAACTGCCCCTTTCCCTTTGCTTTTTGTTCCCTTGTCTGTTTGTCTCATGCACTTACTGAGCGTAGGGACCGCCGCCCAGTTGTACCCCGTCGCCTAGGGCGGGTCGTTGCAAGTAGGCAGGGACAGAGTGGCGGGTAGATTAGGGCTCACTTGTCCGTTTCCCTACCCCCGTCATTACAATGCTATTTTTAGCCGCTCTCCACTCTGGCCAAAAGATGAGAATCCAGAACAGGGGACCCCACTCTATTAACTCAAAATTCCCAAATAAGGTATATGGGTTTGGTTTTTCTAAACTGGACAAACCTTTCAAGCTCTGTGTTTAGTCAATAGTGTATTGGTAGTTTTTCAGCCAAATTTTATACATATTTTGCCATTGTCCAAGAACATTTATGGATCAAGCATAGACATAAACACAGGCGTACAGTAAATACAGACCAAAATAATAAGTTCCAGATTTTCTAAGGTCCCATTTACTACTATATGGAAAATGTGGTACGAATACACAAGACAGAAAAAAAAAATCGGTATTTCTGAAATAGGGTGGAAAAATCTGACTGTATTCAGGACCTAACAAATATGGAACAAATATGAACACGTAATATAATCATGAAAAAGCCTTTCTTTACATTCACAGGCTAAAAACACATCCTTAGACTGTGTTGACATCAGCATTGATTTCCGCTGAGGTCTTCCGTCGGACATTTCCGTCGAAGGAACCCCTCAACGGAAAGGCTAACGAAAACCATAGGTTTACTTTTGCATTACCATTGATTTCATTTCAATGGTAATGCTTCCATTGTATATGGTTTCCGTTTGTCACTGTAGTGTAAGGTTTCCGTTTTAATCAATAGCGCAGTCGACAAGATAGATAAGAGTTCCACTTAGAGATGGGAGATTTGTGCTCTTCTGCAGTTGCATAGATGCGGGGAGATTAGATAAAAGGTTTAGGGTGCAGAAATTCCTTGATCAATTGCAGTACAAATAAGAGCGATCTAGCATGATGAATGAAATGTAATGAGAACATATAATCGTTATACATCAGTATATACTTTGTACACAGGCACAGAATAAAGCTCTTTAAGGGATTGTGCACCCGGAACATTCTGCTTTTATGAGGCGGTTCCAATAAGGGTATACAATACCCAATGACCTGCTGTTTGAAGTCAATGGGGCGACCAAGTAATACAGTCCTAAATTTATGTCAAATCATATGAAACCCCAGTCAGCTCTATCCTAGTAAAATAGTATGGTGGACATACTGACATGAGTCTTTTATTTTTAAAATATCATATTGAGGTGGATATGCTCAATAAAAAATAACAACCAGAATATAGACAATAAAAAATTTTTCTGACTCCTGAGCCATGTCTACAAATAGCCTATTACATATTCACATGCTATTAGATTGGCTGTTTTTTTTTTTGTCTGCATTCACTATTTGGTACTGGATACAGCTTTGTCTGTATATCGTTAATTTTCCAATTATAAACACTGTTACTGATAAATACGAAAACTATATATTGCACCTGTCTTCCTGGGTTTCCTTTCTGTCCTTTTAGACCCAGAATATTATTGTTAATTCCAGATTCACCCTAGAGAAGAAATATATTAGGATACACAATGTTAAAACTTTGTATGTATTACTATCTATTTTAATATAGTTATTTTATATCCGTCAACATAGAATCGTCTTTATAATTTGAAAAATAATTCAGTAGCTCTATAATATTTATTGCCAAAAAACATATGTGAGGTCTCTCTTATAACCACAGGCTGGAAAAATTGGTCTTTTGTTTGGAAAAAATACACCTTAAAGGTGACCTTATTAACATATAATTTATTAACTCCAAGAACTTTACAATGGACCAAGGGACATTATGTATGAGGGAAAGGCGATTCAAACATGAATACAGTTTGAGAAGTGTAACCTTGGAATGCCCTACCAGAAGAGGTAGTAATGGCAGATACAATGATCAATCGGCTGAATTGAGGATTCATTTAGAATTGAATGATATATAATTGTTATAAAGAAGTTGTTCATTTACTGTGAGGCAAAGTTGGCAATAATTAGAAAGGGGATTTGTGTTTTGCCTTCCTCTAGGTCAAAAAACTAGGTCTGGGAAAGTTTGAACTCGATGGACATGTGTCTTTTTTCAACCTAAGTAACTATGCAACTTTGGCTTTGCGACATATAATAAAATACAAAGTCTTTGTGACCTATCTATTTTACATTAGACATAATCCAATTAACTATGCAATGTTTACTAGTCAATAGGCAAGAAGTTCTATAAGAATGCCCATCAATTATTCAGGCATGGAGTTATTTGAAGCTGCCAATACATAGATGCCATGTCACTTTTATCAAAAAACTTATTTTAGATGCTTAATACTAAAATTATTTGGTCTCTTAATAAATTACAACATTTATTTTAATATTATTATTTTTATTATTATTATTACTACTACTCAGTAATATGTAAAAAAAAAAAAAAAAAGACCTCCGCATAGGACAGAATCAAAAATCATAACATATAGCAAATTATAAGCTTAAAAATGAAACATTAAGTATTGTACTTACGGGGTCGCCCCTAAGACCAGGTTCACCACGTTCACCCAGTTCTCCACGGGAACCTCTTCTGCCCTAGTATCCATAGGTACAAAACAAATATTACAAATGAGTAAAATATAAGTACACAAAGACTTTTAACATGTTAACATATTATGTAAGATTATGCAACATATTCTTAAGATAACTGGTATATATATATATATATATATATATATATATATATATATATATATATATATATAAAAAAGAATATGGATAAATATGCTGTAAAGGAAATACTTTGTTACAGTTGCATCTGGTATCAATGGTGTGATGCTGGTTATACCCTCTACCCCCTCTATCAAAGGCTGTAACCATTCCGGCAATATATTAGTAGTATTAAAAGGAGTTGCAAGAACTAAGGCCCAATTCACATCTGCAATGTAGGCCTCCATCACAGATTTTGCCAAACTAACAGGAAATAATAGCAAAGCATGCTGCGCTATTGTTTCCGGTACAGCTACGGACACCCGGCAGAACCCATTAAAGTCAATGGGTTCCGTCGGTCGCTGGCGGTGTCTGTGGTGCAACGGAACCAGCGCTTCCGGTTATTCCCTTGTTCTGGTCCCCTGACAGAACAGAACAATGGAATGACAAGCGCAGGTGTGAATTTAGCCTTAGAAATAGACTTTATTGCAATGTTTACACTAAGGGTTTAGTAACACACGGCAGTTTTTGTTGCAGAAATTTCTGCGACTGAAAATCAGTTCCACTCATCTGAATGGGGTTGTTTCTACAGCAGTTGCATGGATTTCTGCGAGTTCCATTCAGATGATGGAACTGATTTTTAGTCGCCTAAATTTCTGCAACAAAACCCTCCCCTTGTGTAACTGCACCTTAAATCTCCCCTTTTGCCAATGTGTTCTTGGAAGCAATTCTGACCCTGAGAGTAGATCTCAAGGACTAAGGCAGCAGAACCTCCTGTATTTATTTACAGGGAATATGTCCATTGAAGCGGAATGTGTACATATCAGAATGTATGCACTACTTGTCCGAGGGGACGCTCATTGTAAAAAACACAGGATGATGTACTGCCAAAGTGCTCAAGATCTGTCTCCAGAGATGGAATCGCTATATAGCACAAAATAAAATCTTTACATTATCACTGAAATACAGTCTGTAATTCCATAGTCCGAGAGAATTCATTTAATATAGCTGCCCTATCAAAATGCATTGCCTGATACAGAGAATAATCCACTACATATATCTAAAATCCTAGCTAACTTATTACTACTATTTAAAGAACCCTGACCCATTAGCATTAACTATCTATTTATTTACCTATCTACCCAACTATTCATATATACAGTATCTATTAGTATATTCTATCTAAAGGGTTTAAAGGGATTGTCTGGCATAGAAAACCCATTCAGGACCCTCATCTATTAGCCAGAGTGGAGTGTGGCTACAAAAAGGATCTCACATAGTGGTGTAACTACCTCTGTAGCAGCCGTAGTGGCTGCTACAGAGCCCGCGGCATGAGGGGACCCGTGCCGCCCACCAACATGGCCCGTCTCATGCCCGGTGGCTCTGCTGGCATCCGTTATGGCTGCTACAGTTGTAGCGATGCCACTATGGGGGGCCGCGCCGCCCGGCCTCTAACATTTATGGGCCGGATGGCACTGGCCCTCTCATGCCCGGTTTCGTGCCTGGTGAGGGCCCCGGTGTTAGTGACAGCCACTCCCTCTTGCAGTAATTGTACCAGCGTCTATAGCACGCAGGTACAAATACAAGCATTAGCGCTGAATGGTTCCGTGCCCGACCATTCAGCACCTTACAATTACGCTTTTTGGCGGGGCAAAATGACTTGCCCCAACAATCAGCACCTTTCAACGACTCTAGCGGCGCGATGATGTCATCACACCACTTGCTTCATTCAGCTTCAGCAGACCTGCTCAGAAGAGAGCAGGTCTGCATTGCCACCGGATGGCGCGGGAACGGGATTATGTGAGCACATAAAGTCATAAAGTTGTTTTTTTCTAATAAAACTGTGAGTGGCATTATCTACAGGAAGGTCTCTATCTACAGGGGGGGGTCTATAGGTGGGAATGTGGAGCAATATATACATGGGGAGCTATATGTAGGGCACTATCTACAGTGGCTCTATGGGGGCACTATCTACAGGGGGCTATGGGGGCACTATCTATAGGGGGCACGGTGTGTGTCTGTGTGTGTGTGTGTGTGTGTGTGTGTGTGTGTGGGACACAGTGTATGGTACTATTATGATCAGGGACACAGTGTATGGCGCTATTATATTTAGAGGTGTTGAGAATTTTATCTTCGTTTATAGGTGCAGAAATGTTTTAACAGTGAGAAGCTGAAGACATCTGAGTGGGAAACTGCAGAAATGGGTCGTGGCCGGGAGAAGTCATCAAAGAGGTCTGGACCAGATGGAGAAAAAAAGAGAAAAAGAACTAGAATCTGAGACGTCACCGGTGAGTCACTTAATGTAAATGTTTATTCTGCCTCTAATCGGTAATGTAGTCACTGTATGATCTGCAACGAGATGATGAGTCTTTTGATTATGATATGACTTTTTTTTGTGAAACAGCATCTCCCAGCATATGCTTACCATTGTTCGGGCCATGCTGGGAGCTGTGGTTTTACGCCATACAAACCTATACGGCAGGGATTGCACTAAATTGAGCTGTATTAGTTCTGGTGTTGTATTTATGTACTGAGCTTTTTTCTGGTGCTGTATATATGTACTGATCTTGGTTTTGGGGCTGTATATATGTACTGTGCTTCGTTCTGGTGGTCTATATATGTACTGAGCTTTGTTCTGGTGCCGTATATATGTACTGAGCTTGGTTCTGGGGCTGTATTTATGTATTGAGCTTGGTTCTGGTATTGTATATATGTACTGACCTTGGTTCTGGTGCTGTATATATGTCAGTGCTTTGTTCTAGTGCTGTATTTATGTATGAGCTTGGTTCTGGTGCTGTATATAGGTCAGAGCTTGGTTCTAGTGCTGTATTTATGTAAGAGCTTGGTTCTGGTGTTGTATTTGTGTACGGAGGTTGGTTCTGGTGCTGTGTATATGTATTGAGCTTGGCTCTCGTGCCGTATATATGTATGAGCTTGGTTCTGGAGCTGTAATTATATAGGATATATTTATAATAACAAAATTGCAGGACAGATGGAATTGTTTTCAATTCATTGTATATTTAATGGGAACCTGTCAGGTAGTTTTAACCCCTTGAACTGCCACCATGCGGTAATACATGACCTGCCAATATTTCAAAATGTATGCTTTTTTCAGATGCAGCAAAATCTATAAAATCAACTTTTAAAACGGCGCACACAATATTCTAATTGCTCATTAAAGGGTCATGGGGCAGTGCCACTACCCTGAAGAGTCACATAGTCCTTCCTCCAAACCCACCTTTCCATGTTTGATTGACATCCCCCTAGCTGATAGAATTTTCTTGGAAGCGCCATTGCCTTGTACTACTTTGGCACCTACCGTGCAGTGAGGTGTACTCTGCCCGGCTTCATCGCTGCACTGCGCATGTCAGGGAAGTACAAGGCAACGGCGCATCCACAAGAGTTTGAGGAGGCTGGTAGTGATGTGGAACAGCCAGGGGGGTGTCAATCCAAATCTGGGGGGGCGCCATTTAAATTTTCGCTTCAGGCAGCAGAAAAACTAGAATTGGACCTAAGGCTGCAGACCTAAAGTGGCCTATAAGGTGCTGGAAAGACTCCCTGCGCAGACTGGAGTGATGACGTCACTGCATCACGTTGGTCTGTGCATGTGTCCCGACAGGAGCCTGTGCAGTGCTCCGTCCGTCGCAAGAACAGGGCAAGGTAAGTACAATATATCTTTTTTGGGGGGCTGTGTGGCACTATATACAAGGGAGGGAGCAGGGTTGCACTATATTCAAGGGGGGAGCAGGGTGGCACTAGATACAAGGGGGGAGCAGGGTGGCACTAGATACAAGGGGGAGCAGGGTGGCACCTAATACTAGGGGTGAGCAGGGTGGCACTATATACAAGGTAGAAGCAGGGTGGCACTATATACAAGGGGGAAGCAGGGTGGCACTATATACAAGGGGGAAGCAGGGTGGCACTATATACTAGGAGGCTGTGTGACACTATATACAAGGGGCTGTGTGGCACTACTAAGGGGGGCTGTGTGGCACTACTAAGTGGGAGCTGTGTGGAACTATCTGCTGTATGGCACCATTTACAAGGGGGAGGGTTGTGGCGCTATCTACAGGGGGCTGTGTGTGGCGCAATCTACTGGGGTCTGTGTGTGGCACTATCTAGTAAGGGGGCTGTGTGGCACTATCTACTAAGGGGGCTGTGTGGCACTATATACAAGGAAGTGGGGATGTGTGGCACTATATAAAGGGGGAGCTGTATGGCGCTATATACAGGGGGGCTTTATGGCTGTATGGCACTATCTACAAGGGGGAGGTGGGGGGCACTATCTACAAGTATGGTGTGACACTGTCTACAGGTGGCTGCATAGCACTGTCTACAGGGGGGCTTTATGGCACAATCTACAGGGGGCACTATCTATAAGAAGGCTGCGTGTGGCACCTGGGGGGGCCAGTCAAACATTTTCTATGGGGCCTAGTCTTTCCTAGTTACGCCGCTGATCTCACGCTCTGGAGGACTGGCATATCCATACAGCAAATTCATATCAATGGACAATGTGATAAAGCTTAATTTCTGAAGTGGAGACTGCAGGGAATTAAACATTTGCTGACAGGTTCCACCACAGATTACAGCTAATCTCTTGGGGTCCCAGCTATGGAACAGTGTGAGATAAGTTTATGTACCAAAATGTACTGTCCAAAGTGATAATCCTTCAGCTGTAATCTTTGATCTGTTTCCTCCTATGTGCCAAGAAGCTATCAACAGCAAAGGAGTGTCCACATACCCTTGATCCTTGACTTCCAGTTTCCCCTGGTGTTCCAGAAGCTCCACGATCTCCCTAAATATAGACCAAAAAAAAATAATCAAGATGTGCAAATTTAAAAGCTATATAATATTTGTAAGCATTTCAATACAATTTTAGTTTTAAATTAGAATGCTCCTTTGCAAAATTATACAGTTGTATATTTAAAGAGGCTCTGTCATCAGATTATCAAATCCCTATCTCCTATTGCATGTGATCGGCGCTGCAATGTAGATAACCGTAACGTGTTTTTTTTTAAAAAACGTTAATTTTTGGCCAAGTTATGAACTATTTTATATATATGCAAATGAGCTTTGAAATGGACAACTGGGCGTTTTTTTTCGTTATGTCCAACTGGGTGTTTATTGTGTTTTTAACTGGGCGTGTTTACGTGTATGACGCTGACCAATCAGTGACCAGTCAGCGTCATAAACTCCTCTGCATTCATTTACACAGCAGCGATGTGCAGCCACATACACAGACATTAACGTTAATCAAGTGTCCTGAAAAGTGTCCTGAAAAGTGTCCTTAAAAAAAACAAAAAACATTACTGTTATCTACATTGCAGCGCCGATCACATGCAATAGGAGATAGGGATTTGATAATCTGGTGACAGAGCCTCTTTAAGGAATTAAATGATAATTTTCACCATTCCTTGACAAACAAGTCATTAATATTAACCATTTAGATATTGTGGAAACAAAAATATTATTGTTATCTAAAATGTAACAAGTAAGCTTGATTTATTGGATCATTGCATGATTTAATAGAATTCCTAAAAGTTTTATTTTACCTGCTCACCCAGCACACCATCAATACCATTATCACCATCTTCTCCCTAAAAAAATATAAACCTGCATTAGATCAAATTAAAAGTTCAAATTACAAATAAACACAGATTGTTCTCCTTGTTATACCTTTCACTGTATAAAGATGCAAGAAATGTATTGTATTCAGGTTATAACTTGTACTTTGTAACATTTATTTTCCATCAGTAAAGGCTGAGGAGCAACATATATGAAGGGAATGTATTACTAGAAAATGACATAGTATTCAAATAAGGTTTTTATTATGATACTAATATTTTTTTAATAATTGGTTTTTATTTATTTCATTTCTATTTTTTTTACTACTATGCACAAAAAATAAAACATTTTGTACTATTCCAGCTTTCCGCCTGGCCGATAGAGCAGACACAGCCAACTGACGCGTCCTGTTTTCTGTAGCCCACATGTCCGATTTGCCGCATAGAAAAGGATAGTAATCTCATTATTATTAGAGCGTGGGCGAATTAATGACAGCTTTATTGTACTGCTGAAGGCCTACAAAAGGCATAATATTAACACTTTTCACACAGATAACTCTATGTCTGCCACTTTCTGGTCTCTGGGGGAGGGGATGTAATCTATGACATTTATTTGTCACTTAACTCTGTCAGGGAAATACTACTTGAGCAATTCCCCAGAGTTCACGTTTATGGAATTGCTATTCAAGCAATTCCCCAAAGACAGCTGGAGACTGCCTGGATCAAGCGTGCAGGTAAATCAGCAATCTCAAGTACGTCACCACTCTGGTCAGCAGACTCTAAGGCTACTCTATGGTCTTCACCAGAGCCCACTGCAAGGCAGGTTGGATTTGGCTGCATAGAACCCAGGTTGCTTTTACAGAATACAGTGTTGGACAGGAGGTGCAATGCAGGCAATACCAGAACGGATAACCAGAAAAGCCAGAGGGATAATCAGCAAGCAGAGTACAAAACCAGGAGGTACTAAAAGTCCAAATCAGTGAGCAGTGGATAAATTCAAAGACTAGCTGAAGTCCAGTTCAAAGAATCCAAACAGTCAAGGTGATTCAGGGTGTAACCAGGAGCTTGATCAGAACATGCATACACAAGAGAATCACAAGCAACAATGAGAAGACTGAACAGATTCAAACACTACACTCTTGGCCCTGATAGGTAGAAGACAGATAAATGAGATTGGCTCTGCATCTCAAACCAGGACCACCAGAAGCTAGGCTAGGCTTTATCATGACAATGATAAATTGACGGACATTCCCTAAAAAAACTACTTTCAGCTGCCATAAAGCGCACACACCGTACTGTACTGACAATACAGGAAGGAAGCTTGTGTCTTCAATATAGTCGCTTCCAGGAAAGTTTTTAAAAATAAAAATATCTACAATATTTAAAAAAGAAAGAACAATCACCTTAATTCCATTCTATAGACTTATATCTAATTCATGAAACTAAAATTCAATACATGGGACACTCCCTTTAACTCGGTCCACTGTTGGACTACTTTAGAAGTCTATGTGATGTTTTTTCCAAATCTAGTTAAAACTTACTCGTTCTCCACGAAAGCCTCTACCACCCTGCAAAGGAAAAAAGTGGACTTTTAAAGATACTATATATAGCGTTGGAAGTTATAAACTGCATTCATAAGCAAGCACACAGCACTTTATTAAATTATTTGCGGAAACAACGTATTATGTATTTCCAATATCCACTAACAAATTGGCCAAACACAATATATGCATCAATTTTAACCACTTATAGAAAATGAATCCTCATGCAAAAAGGAGCTATAAACATTACCTACAGACAAATTATTTATTGTTGTTATTGTATGTCACTATAAATCCGGTTGTCCATCAGTAACCTGTCTAGGATATATATCAGTGTATACTTACCTTTAGGCCTCTAGCCCCTTGACAACCACTTTCTCCACGAGTCCCATTTAATCCACGTGGACCTCTCTCACCCTAAAGAAACTACTAAATTAGAATTTTCAAATTTTTACTTTTACACAATATTATCATCATTCTTAGGCCTTTGTCCTAAAATGTGTATATACCCAGCATAGTTTATGTAAGTTTCACAAACATGTAAACTTAAAGAGGCTCTGTCACCAGATTTTGCAACCCCTATCTGCTATTGCAGCAGATAGGCGCTGCAATGTAGATTACAGTAACGTTTTTATTTTTAAAAAACGAGCATTTTTGGCCAAGTTATGACCATTTTTGTAGTTATGCAAATGAGGCTTGCAAAAGTCCAAGTGGGTGTGTTTAAAAGTAAAAGTCCAAGTGGGCGTGTATTATGTGCGTACATCGGGGCGTTTTTAATACTTTCACTAGCTGGGCGCTCTGATGAGAAGTATCATCCTCTTCTCTTCAGAACGCCCAGCTTCTGGCAGTGCAGATCTGTGACGTCACTCACAGGTCCTGCATCGTGACGGCCACATCGGCACCAGAGGCTACAGTTGATTCTGCAGCAGCATCAGCATTTGCAGGTAAGATCGACTTACCTGCAAACGCTGATGCTGCTGCAGAATCAACTGTAGCCTCTGGTGCCGATGTGGCCGACACGATGCAGGACCTGTGAGTGACGTCACAGATCTGCACTGTCAGAAGCTGGGCGTTCTGAAGAGAAGTGGATGATACTTCTCTTCAGAGCGCCCAGCTAGTGAAAGTATTAAAAACGCCCCGATGTACGCACATAATACACGCCCACTTGGACTTTTACTTTTAAACACACCCACTTGGACTTTTGCAAGCCTCATTTGCATAACTACAAAAATGGTCATAACTTGGCCAAAAATGCTCGTTTTTTAAAAATAAAAACGTTACTGTAATCTACATTGCATCGCCTATCTGCTGCAATAGCAGATAGGGGTTGCAAAATCTGGTGACAGAGCCTCTTTAAGTAAGTTAAATAGCCAGAAATAGTCTCTTAAGTAAGTTGTCCTTCAGCAACGAGTTAAATATTACAAAATTAATGGTGTTTACCGACCTATTTTGTTTCAGATACATCTCAGAATAGCATTACATTTCTAGAACAATCTATATGGTAGACCATATACATATCCTGAATTGAAGGGTCTGAGTTATATTAACAAACAAGGTTCAAAATTAATTATTTGTTGTCATTTTCTCTATTTTCAGTCAAGAAAATCTGGAGATGTTTAATCAACCTCAAGTTCCTTAGCTTTGCCAATAATTCATTGGGCCTTTTTAGCCATATAGGTAATCTTCCTGCCTATTCAAAGCTAGAAATTTCCTCAGATCATATCTCAAATTATATAATGTACATTACTCTGCAAGGTGAGACAATCTCCTAAAAAAAACTGAAATCCAGGGTCCATTGGTTGTTCTTGGTACACTTTGGCTTTCTTTCCAAACTCTACTATAATGGGAACATGTCCCATAGTATATGAGTTCACATTTCCTAAACTAATGTGAAACCTACTTTAGTTGCTGAAGGAACCTGGATGTGAAATTTCATAGTATTACATAACATAGTCCATTCATGTTAACAAGGATATTTTGTTCTAATACTAATAAACTTAAATGAGACAAAAAGTGTGCATAATGTACATACCATCCCACCTTCTTCTCCGGGATGTCCTTGAGAGCCCTTTGAACCAGGTCTTCCCTAGTAATATAGAAAAAAATAGCAATATAAACAAAAACATTCAAATTCTAATGAATCAATATTCATTTATAGTTGACTCTAAAAAATACTGGGAAAATTGACTTCTTGAGTTATCATCATACTCTGCCTTTTCTAGAAGTCTATTGTTATAGAATATCATAAGAAGATCTCTTAACAATTATAATATCTTAATTCACTATATCATAAGAAGATTCTGCATTTGCTCAGACTTTCTATTGGTGGGAAACACTTTAGACGCAATCAAAAGCTATTGAAAATCATGTGTTATTGTGTTATATAAAGCAGAGGTATGATACTTGTGTTCTCATATTTCTTTGTTTAGGACAGATTAAAAGCAGACTTCTACCTAAATGTTAAGTATCGGAATATACACAAACTTCATAAGTAAAAAACGCAAGCCTTGTATAATAGTATAATATAGAACAATCGCTTTAGAAGCTTGATGCCCCATGTAACAGCATACAAGAGTACTGAGCACTAAGAAAAAATGCTGCCGTACAATTAAAAAAACGACACAAAAAAGTCATTAAAAAACGCAATACACATTGAAACATGTGTTTTTTGTATCAGGCATACGGCCTGAAAAAAACGCCAAATCAACACCTTGCTGTGATTTTAAAAAACTCCACTGACCCAAAAAACGCACAACAAAATAAAAAAGTGGTACCAAAAATACACACAGTTTGTAGTGCGTTCAATAGTTATCCATAAACCAGTTAAGGACCAGGCACAGTTTAGATACTTTTAGAACGCATTAGTTAAATGGCTACTAGCAATGTGATTTGTGTGATGTTTTTTTCCAGGTCAATGCAATTTTCCTTTCTTATAATTTTTATAAACATAATTTTTGAATTTTACGCTTAAGGTTTGAAAAAATAAAATAAAAATAGTAACTAATAATGCTGTGAAACTTTTTAGCCCATTTTTTTCTGGTAATAATATATTGTTACCCTAAAATAAAGTTTTTATTTGTGATTGTCATTGTTGTAATTTTGATACAGTATATTACATGTCCATTTTAGGGTAATTGGGTCAGGGCTAGCGTTATGACAATTATTGGCGGGTGGGTGCGTTTTTTTGGGAGGGTATTTTATGTGTAATTTTTATTTTATTTATTTTTGTTTGTTCTTTTACTTTTATTTTTATTACTATTATGGACTGTCCCACAAAGGTCAGAAAAGACCTTTGGGCGACGTTATTATTTTATTGTATTTTTTTTATACTATTCTTTTCCACTGTAACTCGAACTGCACAGCAGCCCCAGTTATAGGGGAAATTGGCCATGTGACTATTTTCACTTATAGAGGGGGTGCTGGGTGTAGTTAAACCCAGCAGCATCCTCCTAATACCAGCATTCTGGCGATCATGTGACCAATGAGCACTGTATACGTCAGGTGAAAACCGCTACTGTTTTTCTCCAAGGTCCCTGGCAGTTTCTAACTGCTGGGCCTCCGATATTCAGCTGTCCAATCTTAAAGACGCGCCATATATATGCAGTGGGCGCTCCTCAAGCTAACATCTGTCTGCAGATTTTTTGCAGAAAAAAATGCAGAAATAAAGCCAGCCAAAACACCACAAAAAACGTGCCAACTTTAACTTTCTTTTAAAATGTATTACAGTACTTAGATTTACTGTAGATTTTTGAAATGTGTAATTAACCAAACGTAAATCAAATAAAACCAAGGCTACATATATACAAAAACACCAAAAAAGGCTATACTTACAAATGGACACAGCCAGGTCAGAAACGCTGATGAAGGATAGCGAGCAGGTGCTTTAAATAATAATAGCCACTCCCACTAGTCTTGAGGGGAGTGGTGTGTGGTGCATGGGATGTGTAGTAAGAAATAATAAATGAATAGTGTATGTGCAAGTGTAATAATATAAGTGAAATATAGGGGGCAGTAATGAGTAAAGTGCCTCAATACAAATAAATGAATAATGGGGTGCAAGTGTGTGAAACATGGAGGGATAGTGTGTAAGTCATGAGGCGCAACGTGTATAGCCAGGTAGAAGCCTATTTGTGACGCCTTGATAATTCATAGAGCGGGCTACCCTGCTTGCTAAGCCAAACAACAACACACCATGCTCTCCCAGCATCAAAGACCCGGCTGTGCCCAAAAGAAGCAAATATAAGTAATAATGAAAAATACCTGGAGTATTAGTGATCATTTTGGCCAAAAGGACGCAAGCTCGCAATCCACGACAAGGATCCCCAGACTTGCGAGTCCCTAAGGCCTCATGCACACGACCGTAGCCGTGTGCACGGCCGTGATTTTTGGGTCGGGCGGCTGCGGACTGTCAGCGGACTGTCAGCCGCGGGCCGCCCGCAAATCGTACGACATGCACATGCCGTCATTGTTTTCAATGAGCCCGGACCGCAGAAGATGTCCGTAATAGGACATGCCCGTTCTTTCTGCGGTGCGGGTTCCCGGGCCATGCACGGACCGTAAAAACTACGGTCGTGTGCATGGCCCCATAGAAAAGAATGGGGCCGCAATTCTCCCGTGGATTTTCGGGGGTATTGCGGCCGCAAAAACACGTTCGTGTGCATGGGGCCTAACTCCCTAACTGGAACAAAAAGCTCCTGATGCACAGACAAAACAGACTGCGTAAAATTTGTCTGTGCATCAGGAGCTTTTCGTTCCAGTTAGGGAGTTAGGGACTCGCAAGTCTGGGGATCCTTGTCGTGGATTGCGAGCTTGCGTCCTTTTGGCCAAAATGATCACTAATACCCCAGGTATTTTTCATTATTACTTATATTTGCTTCTTTTGGACACAGCCGGGTCTTTGATGCTGGGAGAGCATGGTGTGTTGTTGTTTGGCTTAGCAGGGTAGCCCGCTCTATGAATTATCAAGGTGTCACAAATAGGCTTCTACCTGGCCCCCTATATTTCACTTATATTATTACACTTGCACATACACTATTTATTTATTATTTCTTACTACACATCCCATGCACCACACACCACTCCCCTCAAGACTAGTGGGAGTGGCTATTATTATTTAAAGCACCTGCTCGCTATCCTTCATCAGCGTTTCTGACCTGGCTGTGTCCATTTGTAAGTATGGCCTTTTTTGGTGTTTTTTTTTCAAAAGTAAATCAAACAGCGAGGAAACAAACGAAAAATTTAAAGTTACGTATTACTGAAAGTGAAGTCAGATGGGCTTGAATTAACTGTGTAATACATAACCATATCCAACCTTTCTATATTTGGAATCTATAGATAGAGATCACAATTAAATGATTGTTCATTATTAAAGATCATGCACATGGCCGTATTAGACATCTATGTTCCCGCAAAAATCTGTGGAATAAAAAATAGTTGCATGCTCCATCACATGCCGGATTACAGAGGTATTCTTCCACAGAATAATTAAGCCTTGGCAGAGAATGCATTGTCTAATGAATGCACCATACAGTAGTACACAGAGTACCTACAGATCCGTTATGCGGATCCAAGGGGACTTGATGAATTGCAGAAGGTTAAGAACCTCTTACCTTGAGTCCTGAAGGACCATGAGCACCACGAAGACCATCTTGCCCCAGGCATTTGCAAATCACATTACAACACTTTCTTTCAGCAACTGTGTCCTATAACAGCACAAAAAAAAATATAAAACTTATAAATAAAAAGAAAATTAAGTTGCTTAAAAAAAAGAGTGCTCTTGTACAACTTACAATTTCTTTCAACATTACGCTTGGTAAATCATAAATTCCAATGCTTAGTGGTTGATGGTTAGAGAATCCTCTGCCAAATTCTATTTCTTGTAATTCATTTAAATTCTGGGCACTTTCCAGACCAATCAATAATAAACCATCCAGGCCTGGAAAACAAGAGAACAAATTAGTTTTTTATTTCATACATACTCTGAAATGTGATGTAATGGTAAATTAAGAACCATTCCGAAAGTGACGGATGACCCACAAATAGCTTCTAGATAATTAGTTGGGTTTCCAAAATTAAAGAGTATCCTCAATTTACAAAGTTTTATTTGTGAAATCTAAAAGGTGATGTAATGAATATAAATAGCACTGTTGCCTTGCAACACTGGGGACCTGAGTTCAAATCTGACCAAGGGCCACACCTGTATGTTCTCCCTGTGTTTGTGTGGGTTTCCTTTAGGTATTCTGATTTCCTCCCTCACTTAAAAACAGTTAATTTGCTTACCATTTTCGAGGGGATCCTAATGTAGACAGGGACTAATGTGTATGATGACAATCTGTACAGTAACGGCTTGTCCACACGTAGCAGAATTGATGCGTATTTTTCGTCTGGAATTGCAGACAGAAAATATGCATCAGAATACAGTAGCAGCACAGTGGGTGAGACTTAACAAATCTCATCCACACGCTGCGTAAAATTTCCGAACAGAAATTGACCTGCAGTGCGTATTTTTCGTACCGCAGCATGTCAATTCCTGCTGCGGAAAGTGGACTGAATGGCTGCTGTGTGGCGCTATCTACAAGGGGGGCTGTTTGTGGCGCTATCTACAAGGGGGAGCTGTGTGGCTATCTACAAGGGGGAGCTGTTTGGTGCTATCTACAAGGGCAGGCTGTGTGGGGTGCTATCTACAAGGGGGGTTGTGTGTGGCGCTATCTACAAGGGAGCTGTGTGGCTACCTACAAGGGGGGCTGTGTGTGGCTATCTACAAGGGGGAGCTGTGTGTGGCTATATGCAAGGGGGCTGTGTGTGTGGCGCTATCTACAAGGGGGGAGCTGTGTGGCGCTATCTACAAGGGGGGCTGTTTGTGGTGCTATCTACAACGGGGAGCTGTGTGGGATGCTATCTACAAGGGGGGCTGTGTGTGGCTATCTACAAGGGGGGCTGTGTGGCTCTACAAGGGGGAGCTGTGTGGCGCTATCTACAAGGTGGCTGTGTGGCACTATCTACAAGGGGGAGCTGTGTGGCTATCTACAAGCGGGGCTGTGTGGCTGTCTACAAGTGGGAGCTGTGTGGCTATCTACAAGGGGGCAGTGTGTTATTATCTACAAGGGGGGCTGTGTGTGGCGCTATCTACAAGTAGGGGCTGTGTGACGCTATCTACAAGGGGGCTGTGTGGCTATCTACAAGGGGCAGCTGTGTGGCTATCTTCAAGGGGAACAGTGTGGCTATCTACAAGGGGGGCTGTGTGACTATCTACAAGAGGGGCTATGTGGCTATCTACAAGGGGGATCTGTGTGGCTATCTACAAGGGGGAGCTATGTGGCTATCTACAAGGGGCGCTGTGTGGCTATCTACAAGAATGGGCTGTGTGGCTATATACAAGGGGGAGCTGTGTGACTATCTACAAGGGGGGCTGTGCGTGGTGTTATCTGCAGGGGCACGGTTACTGAGGGGGCACTTTTATTGTGTCAAGCACTGTGTTATCATTGTTTTCCATCTGGATCACTGGATTATGATTTTTTTTAGAGGATGGGGTATAGGTGTGGAGGGTGCTGGAAAAGTGAGAAACCAACATGTCTGTGTGTCAAATTCTGCAGAGACGAGTCATGGCTGGAATAAGTCATCACAGTGGTCTGGGTGAGTCACTCCAAGCACACTGCACAATGCACAGGCAATGATTTTGTAATGTGTCCGTAAAAATTTTGGACTGTCCGTGAATTTTAACTCAGTTGTCCGGAAATTTCGGAAGTGGAGGTTGGCAACCCTGCCTGCCGCCAAGGTCCCATCTGTGCCTAAGCCATTGCTACTGTCTGGACTACTACAGGTACCCTTTTGCTCAGATTTTATATTGACTTGGTACACTGTTGTTTGGCCAGCTGCTACCTCGCTACGACGGTGCGGCCTAGTGGGTCCACATACCCACAGATCTTCACAGTGTAGCACCATGAGAATTTTTTTCCGTTTATAGGTGCGGAAATATTGGAAAAGTGAGGAGCCAAACTGTAGGGCAAACTCTACAGAAATGGGTCGTGGCCAGGAGGCGTCGTCATGGAGGTCAGGACTGGATGGAAAAGAAAAGAGAAAAAGAACGACTCTAATCTGAGAAGACGACACCTGTGAGTTACTCAATGTAAATGTTTATTCTCCCTGTAACTTATCAATACTGTAATCACTGTATGATCTGTAGCGGGATGATGGGTTTATCATTCCTTTTTAATGTCATACAAACTTGTATGGCAGGGGTTAAACTGAATCTGCAAATGATCTCTATACTGAGCTGTTTTTGTGCTTGTGCTGTATATATGTACTGAGTTTGGTTCCGGTGCTATATTTATGCACTGGGCTTGGTTCTTGTGCAGTGTATATATATATATATATATATACTGAGCATAGCTCTGGTGCTTTATGTATGTCCTTAGATTGGTTCCGGTGCTATATTTATGTGTTGAGCTTTGTACTGGTGCTGTATTTATGTATTGAGCTTGGTTCTGGTGCTGTATTTATATACGGAGCTTTGTTCTGGTGCTATATTTATGTACTGAGATTGGTTCTGGTGCTGTATATATGTTCTGAGCTTGATTCTGGTGCTGTATTTATGTACTGAGCTTTGTTCTGGTGCTGTATATTGTCACGAAGGGTCTGTGGACCCACTGGGCTGTACAGCCTTGGCGGTAAGGCAGCTGGCCAACAGGGAGCAGGGGAATGTCTATAGTTCTATAGGTATCTGTGGCAGCTCAGACAGCAGCAGGGCAGGTTCGGCTGGGACTAGGTAGCAGGCGGACGTCAGGCGAGGTGAAGCAGGTCAGACGTGGATGTAGCGCAGCACGACTTTGGCACAGCTCAGTGCTAGACCAGGAATGTATGGATTGCTAGGAACAGGAACTGGAAACAGGTATAGGTACAGGGACGGGGACTGGAACAGGGACTGGAACAAGAAACACACTAGGAGGCCATCACATAAACAAACTAGGGGACACAACAACGCTCAGGCATAGAACTAGGGGGCTGGACCCCTCTTATAGTCCAGGGTACTCACGGGTCAAAGTTCATCCACGAGGTCCGGTGAGCACGCTGCCCCTTTAAGAGCGGGCACGAGCGTGCGCACGCACCCTATGGGATCCGGCTGAGGTGAGTGGACACAAGCGCTGGCGTCTCCTGAGGAGTAGGCTGGGGCCAGCGCTTGCCGACTCGTGGCTGCGGCTGTCACGGGGAGGTTGGAGTTGACAGCCCGCAGCCACGGACATTACATATATATATATTTACTAAGCTTTGTTCTGGTATTGTATATATGTACTGAGCTTGGTTTTGATGCTGCATTTATTTAGTGAGCTTGGTTCTGGTGCTATATATGAACTGAGCTTGGTTTTGGTGCTGTATATATGTTCTGAGCTTGATTCTGGTGATGTATTTATGTACTGAGCTTGGTTCTGGTGCTGTATATATGTACTAAGCTTTGTTATGGTATTGTATATATGTACTGAGATTGGTTTTGATGCTGTATTTATTTAGTGAGCTTTGTTCTGGTGCTGTATGTATGAACTGAACTCTGTTCTGGTGCTGTATTTATGTATTGAGCTTGGTTCTGGTGCTTATTTATGTACTTGGCTTGGTTTTGTGGCTGTATTTATGTAGTGAGCTTGGTTCTGGTACTGTATATATGAACTGCGTTTGGTTAGCCGGGAGATTTGACACGGCTTACTGCGCACGCCGCACTGTTCTCCACCCTTCTGACAGTGCACAGCCTAACTAAATATGCTGAGCACGTTTAGGATATTGAATGTGCACATATATGTCTATACGTAATGGCTGAGTTTAACATAATGTGTGGGTAGGTAGGTATGTATGCTTATGTAATTATATATAGATGAAAGAAATGAAAATGCGGCACTCACCCGTTTGCAAATCTTCTTAACTTTATTGTGTCACCTTGGCAAGGGTAAAAGCATTACAGGGAGGACAGCTAGTTGTAGGTTACAGCCTGTTTCGCGCTGGAGATCGCGCTTCTTCTGACCTAGCTAACCTACAACTAGCTGTCCTCCCTGTAATGCTTTTACCCTCGCCAAGGTGACACAATAAAGTTAAGAAGATTTGCAAACGGGTGAGTGCCGCATTTTCATTTCTTTCATCTATATCATACTACAAGACCGTCTGTTTTTATGCTGAGCACCGCCCGAAGCTTGCTTAAATGAGGAAACCCTGACTCCACTTGTATCTATCTGCCTGTTCCATGCTGTGAAGATTGAGAGTGGTACCGACTTCCTTCTACTGTGCTTGATTTATGTAATTATATACATACTGTGGCGATCCAGTTAAACATTCTGGACAGGGAATTTATTTATTTAGAGTCCACTTTAATATAGGGTGTATTTGAAATATTGTAATTGTTTTATTTGATTATTAGAAACATTTTCCATGGCGCGATACACCGCGACCCCCCACCCCTCACCGATGGCGCGTATGTCTTTGTCAGCAAAATAGAGAACTTGTTGTTAAAAATCTGAATGCCATCCCTGCTTATTTGCACTTACATTATTCACATACAGTGAAGGAAATAAGTATTTGATCCCTTGCTGATTTTGTAAGTTTGCCCACTGTCAAAGACATGAACAGTCTAGAATTTTTAGGCTAGGTTACTTTTACCAGTGAGAGATAGATTATATTAAAAAAAAGAAAGAAAATCACATTGTCAAAATTATATATATTTATTTGCATTGTGCACAGAGAAATAAGTATTTGATCCCCTACCAACCATTAAGAGTTCAGCCTCCTCCAGACCAGTTACACGCTCCAAATCAACTTGGTGCCTGCATTAAAGACAGCTGTCTTACATGGTCACCTGTATAAAAGACTCCTTTCCACAGACTCAATTAATCAGTCTGACTCTAACCTCTACAACATGGGCAAGACCAAAGAGCTTTCTAAGGATGTCAGGGACAAGATCATAGACCTGCACAAGGCTGGAATGGGCTACAAAACCATAAGTAAGACGCTGGGTGAGAAGGAGACAACTGTTGCTGCAATAGTAAGAAAATGGAAGACATACAAAATGACTGTCAATCGACATCGATCTGGGGCTCCATGCAAAATCTCACCTCGTGGGGTATCCTTGATCCTCAGGAAGGTGAGAGCTCAGCCGAAAACTACACGGGGGGAACTTGTTAATGATCTCAAGGCAGATGGGACCACAGTCACCAAGAAAACCATTGGTAACACATTACGCCGTAATGGATTAAAATCCTGCAGTGCCCGCAAGGTCCCCCTGCTCAAGAAGGCGCATGCACAGGCCCGTCTGAAGTTTGCAAATGAACATCTGGATGATTCTGAGAGTGATTGGGAGAAGGTGCTGTGGTCAGATGAGACTAAAATTGAGCTCTTTGGCATTAACTCAACTCGCCGTGTTTGGAGGAAGAGAAATGCTGCCTATGACCCAAAGAACACCATCCCCACTGTCAAGCATGGAGGTGGAAACATTATGTTTTGGGGGTGTTTCTCTGCTAAGGGCACAGGACTACTTCACCGCATCAATGGGGGAATGGATGGAGCCATGTACCGTCAAATCCTGAGTGACAACCTCCTTCCCTCCACCAGGACATTAAAAATGGCTCGGGGCTGGATCTTCCAGCACGACAGTGACCCGAAACATACAGCCAAGGCAACAAAGGAGTGGCTCAAAAAGAAGCACATTAAGGTCTTGGAGTGGCCTAGCCAGTCTCCAGACCTTAATCCCATCGAAAACTTATGCAGGGAGTTGAAGATCCGAGTTGCCAAGCGACAGCCTCGAAATCTTAATGATTTACAGATGATCTGCAAGGAGGAGTGGGCCAAAATTCCATCTAACATGTGTGCAAACTTCATCATCAACTACAAAAAACGTCTGACTGCTGTGCTTGTCAACAAGGGTTTTGCCACCAAGTATTAAGTCTTGTTTGCCAAAGGGATCAAATACGTATTTCTCTGTGCACAATGCAAATAAATATATATAATTTTGACAATGTGATTTTTTTTTATTTTTTTTTATATAATCTATCTCTCACTGGTAAAATTAACCTAGCCTAAAAATTCTAGACTGTTCATGTCTTTGACAGTGGGTAAACTTACAAAATCAGCAAGGGATCAAATACTTATTTCCTTCACTGTATGTTGTGGGATGTAATGTCTAGTGAAGGGAAATCATTTGTTTCAAAAGAGTAAAATTGAAACAGTATTGTGAATGGCGCACTATTTAGTGACAGCATGTATATAGTGTACTGTTCTCAAGGTCCCATATTTGTCATCAGTCACAATTGGCCTATATTAACAAAATTTGTCCAATATGAAAGAAGAAATTACATCTTGCAGAGAAAAGGTAGAAATGAGTAAGACACAAGAAAAAACATTTATATGTTTTTGGATTTTGGGTGTAGCTGAATGTGTGGATACAGCCACCGTGGTACTACTATTTGCAACCTTAGCTTTACTATAGCAAACCTTTTTTACGAAGAGATTCCGAAGTCACTTTGAGTGTTTCTACAGCATCATCCAAGCCATCAGTGAAAATGATAATAACCTAGAAATAAACACATTAATGCTTAACATAAATGCTTAAGTGAGTTTCGGTCATATAGTGATTTATTAAAGGGGTTTTCCAGGTAAAAATCTGTCATGGTCATGTGATGGACACACAGGTCCATGGCCCATTACAAGATGCAGCTTTGATTAGGCTTCGTTCACATCTGCGCTAGGGCTTTGTTCCGACGTTCCGTCTAAGCTTTGATGGAGTCAATACCATAGTCGACTGTTCTATTCATTCCGTCAAAACGACTGAACCCTTGCACAACTGAGACAAACGGAAACCATTGGCACCGGATCCGTCACCATTGAAATCAATGGTGATGGAAACGGAAACCTATGGTATGCACCTGTGTATTAATTACATGACAAGGACAGATTTGTATCCACTGGAAGTAAATAATGAAGGATACTATTACATAACAGCAAGCTGAGATATTGAAAACTGTAAAAGTTTGAGACTAAAAATACAATAGAAAATCGTTTAACTTTTCATTATATAATGAATAACCTTTACTTGCTGAAAACGAAATACCTCTTTTAAAAGCAGACATCTTTTCAAATACTGATGTTATATATTTCAGGATTCAGATACAGGGCGTATTATTACAGCATATAGATATGTATCCTCATAACAATGTAGCAGGTAGTGTCATTTCATTACCTGGCCATTACCAATCCAGATATTTTGTTTTACCCAACTACAAAGCTTATTTTTCTAATGCAGTTAAGAAAGTAGTGGTCTGATTGTTATAGGGAAAACCACCACTTTTCCTCTCCATTCTCAGATATTGCTAGTTACCATCAGGAATCTTTTATTTGTTATGTATGCTTCATATACATATATCTTCTAATATTTAGAAATTGAAAGATCGGTGCAAATTTTTGAGAACCATAGTCACTGAAGATCCCTTTCATTATGTGCCAGCTTCACAATCACCCATAAGTGCCTACTGAGCCCCAGATGCCCCTCAAACTGCCTACCACAGAGATACACCCAGAGAGCTTGCCAAAGAGACGCCCCACCCAGCCAACTTACCTTCTGCAATGTCTGACATGTGGCACTTAAATCCTCACATCAGACGCAGTCGCTGCTGTAGAGATGTCAGTTGCAATGAAGGAATCGGGAAGGAGAAATAACCAAATGTTTGCAGCTACCTCACTGATTTTATTTTCAATTCAACCAATCGATTTCGGTGAATGTCCAAAAAATCTTTATGAAGGCAGCACAGGGAATTTCATGACATATGACCGGTAGGTATACATACTGTTCATGTGCCCGAAGGACAAATAAAATTTGATAGAAAATGTCTTTGTAAAATTGTGCTTACCTTTGCTTTCTGTGAAGAAGAAGTCTTAAATTTTGTCCAAAGCGTTTCAAGGTACTTCAAATTAAAAAATGTATCCACGGTTGACTGGGCATCTATGAATTTCCTGAGGATGTCTGCATTATAGTTTTCAAAGTCAGAATCAAAATAAAATGATCCAACGAGACTGGGAACAGCAAAGCTGAAGCTAACGTTTATCTGCGACCCAGAAACACAGCTGATGTTGCTCAAGGTCGAAACATGTTTCATCAATTCAGGGAGGTAGTGATTGAGTTTCTGCTGGAGCTGAGAAGTAGTAGATGGTCTAGATCTTCTGGAATAGTCAACAGCTACTGTAATATCAATGCTGCAATCTGTATGAAATAAATGGAATTATGGTCAATAGCAAAAATCCTTCTTTGTTGCTTTTGTTGTAAATGCGGTATCCTAGTCTACAATGAGCGCAATAGTCTCTGCACACTTACCCTATGATAGTAAATGGTAAAATTCACATGAATGATTTGCTGAGCGAGACTTGCAGAGTCGTACAACGCCGAAAAAAGTGGCATCCCTAAACCATAAGCTATAATACTATCTGTTTAATGGGTACATCATGAATTCTCATGACACTTCTCATGCCGTATATGTATGTTAAACGGATACCATTATAGCCTATGGGTGACGGATGCTACTGTTAGGCATCTGTTTAACTCACCCAAAGGCTGTGATGTCATCTATTTAACCAATACGTCATGAAAAGCTACAGTGGCATCCGTTAACTATAGGCTACCATGTTGCCAAATTTATACGTTTATACAATTTTTTTTACTGAACTCCGCGGGATAGAATAGTATAGTCTACTACGGTATTCTATACCTTTTTTCTTAAGGTAAACTGATGTATACTGACTAGACGGAGAGCAAAAGGGCACTCTTTTGGCCACTGTTTAACAATAGAGCCTTATGGACACGTGCTCGCTAAACGTATTTTAATAGGGCATAAGACAGACGTGCTTACGGAACTCAATGCAAATCAAAATGAATGTAATACGGCCATTATTTTTTACGGTCACGTGAATATATGTACCCCAAAATGGTGCCATTAAAAAATAAAACATGTCCCGCAAAGAACAAGTCCTTATACAGCTATCGAATGTAGACGGAAAAATAAAAAAGTTAAAGCTCTATGAATGTGACGATGGAAAAACTTAAAAAAGTGCTTAGTCACTAAGGCTTAATGGGTAACTAAACTTAAAACAAACTTCTCATATGTCATAGTGACTTGTCAGAAGTTTTGATTGGTGGAGTTCCGAGCAATCGCTAATACGGAGCGATAGAAGCGTGTGTACGTTGAATCCGGTGAACGGACTCAATAGACAGTCTATGAGCCCGTACACCGTTACATCGGCTACCGGAAAAAGGCGATCAGAAACTAAGCGGCTTAGCGCTCACCCGAGCACTTCTGACACTGTATTAGCGATCGGTAGGGGTGTCAGTGCTCGGACACCCACTGATCAAATCTGCTGACATGTCACTATGTCATGTGAGAAGTTTGTTGAAAGGTTAGTTACACTTAGGTTAGTTACACTTTAAAATACCTTCGGTATTAAGGGGTTAAGGTAGCAGTGGGTCCCCTTACTGACTGGGCCCCTGTGCAGTTGCACATATGATATGTCTACCCCATGTACAAGTACTGAACATGTAGTTCAAAGTATTATACAGCATCCTGTAGGAAGAGCAATGCTACTCTGGCGCCATCTAATGTTCTTTTAAATAATGCAAGTATAAAAAACAAATGCTACAAAACGAAGAAAAAAATAATTATCTGGGATCCGGGATCTATAATGTGTATCTTTGCAAATATGTGATTTATTTTTTCTGATACACTGCATGTAAAGACAGGGATAAACCTTATATTTTCTAATTGATTAATCCTGTCTTCATCTATATTTTGATTCCACTCCTTTTATATAGTACATCCTACATGTCATTTATTGTACAATAAACGTGTCACAGTCAGAACTGCAGCTCTGACATCATCCAGTGATTATATGACGATTAGTCATTGTTTCTGCATAAGGCCATGTTCAGGCTTGGTAGAATCGCTGCGGATTTGTGGTGCTGATTCCACACCCCAAATCTGTGGCAATTGACAATAAAATACATGTGGATGCGGTCAATAACCCATCTACACATAGCAGGAAAATATGTGCAGAAATCAAAGCATGTTTCAGATTTTCCAATCTGCAGAATGCTCATTCTTGTATGGAATTGCCTCAAATTTTCATAACGAATTTGCCATGCATGAGGTGAAATGTGCAGTAAAATCCACATGTAACACACACATTTACTACAGCCGCCCATGTGACCGCTACAGCCTGTGATTGGCTGCAGAAGTCACATGGGATGAAACGTCATCCCAGGAGGCCAGCAGCACGGAAAAAAAGCCGGGGGAACAAGGAGCCATCGCTGTGACAGCACCAAGGGAGCAAGCATGACCTTCTTGTATTAAATGTAAACAGATTTGCGATTGTTGCAGTGGAATCACAGCTTTTTCGCACTAAAATAACCGCACCATTTGCTATTTGGCACAGATTTTATCTCCCCAATAAACTCAGTGGGGAAAAGCCTGAACACGATTCTGCAGCATAAACTGGAATGCTGTGGATTAAAAGTCTGCATCGCAGGTCAATTTATTTGTTTTCTCCGCGGATTTTTCCCACAGCGTGTGGATGAGATTTATTAGAATCTCATCCACTTTGCTGCTACTGTAATACACTGTGGATTTTCCGCAACTAAATCCACTGCGGAAAATCCACAGCTAATCTGCCCTGTGTGCACATACGCTATTTGTGCAACTTGTGCAGCTTCACAAGGGCCCAGTCGGTAAAGGTGCCCACTGCCACCTTAAAAGCAACTTCCTTCTGTCTATTAAAATTTCATGTAAGTGACTGAGTCGATTTTATGCCACAATTACTAGTGGAGACTAAAGGGGGTTTTACACATGACGATTATCAGGCAGACAAGCATTCATAGAACGCTCGTTGCCTATAATTGCCTTGTGTAAAAAGGGCAGCGATCAGCGGATAAACGAGCAACAGTTGTCGGCAGCACATCTCCCTGGGTAAACCGGGAGACGTGCTGCTGACTTGATAATAATGTATGGGGACGAGTGATCGGAGTAATGACCGCTCGTCCCCGTCCATAGCTCCGTGTGACAGGAGCAAACGAGCCCCGATCGACGATGTCTCGTTGATCAGCGCTCACTGCAGCGCCAGAGTGTAGGCCGGTGTAAAAGGGCCTTTAGGGTCATTTAAAATGTTGCGTAAATACTGCGGATTTTCCGCAACGGAATTAGTTGTGGAAAATCCACAGCAAATACAGTAGCAGCGTGTGGATGAGATAAAACAAATCTCATCCATCAGAAATTGACCTGCGGTGCAGAATTTTATTCCGCAGCATGTCAATTGTATTTGCGTAAACGCTGCTTATTTGTTGTTGGAATTCACCATTGAATTCAATGGGGAGCTAAATCCATCAACAAATAGCAGCTGTTGCATTTTTTGTGGCTGGTTCGCAGCGATCCCGCCACAAAAAACGCAACTCAGAAAAAAAAAGCCTGATACTTACCCAGGGGTCTGTGTTCCTTCCCCCAGCGTGGCTACAGCCAATCACAGGTGGTGCTGCAGTTCTCTGCAGCAGACATTCCGGCCGAAAAAGTGCACCACAGTTTGGTGTGGTTTTTCGGCCGGAATTCCCTGCGGCGCACAGGATGGATACGCACCATGCTTTTACGCAGCGTATCCATCCTATGTGAACTCATTACTTAAAGGAGTTGCTCTATGAAGAAATATTGGAAAACAAAGGGCCCTTATGCTGTTCTTGTATTCGGGAATTCGGCTGTCTGTGTCTGCCCCAATGAGTAGTTTGCAACTGGTTATCAGGTAGTTTAGCAATAATATAAGTAATATTATAGGTAATAATGTATCTTTAGACTACTTACCTAGGTTTGGTTCATCTTTTGGTTCACACACTTGAGTTACAATTTGGCCTCGGATTGAATCCAGCACTTCATACGTTTCCACTAAAAATACATTCTGCGGGGTACCTGCAATCTGTACCAGCTCAAAACTATTTTTGATACCAATTCCAACAGAAAAGATTGTGACTCCATTGCTTCTCAGCTCAGCAGCCTCTTCATAAACTGTATCGTGAGACTCCCCATCTGTCATGACTATTAAATATTGATGGACATTTTGGTTTTTCCGGCTTCCATTGGCAGGATCAAAAAACTGGCTGACAAATTTCAGGGCTTTTCCAGTATAGGTATTCTGTTTTAGCTGGACAATATCATCTATGTTTAGTTTCATGGTTGAGCTGGAGAAGTGTTCATTCAGGAAGAATTCCTTCTGAGGGTAGTCACTGTACTGCGCTACACCAATACAAATCCTGTTCTGTGCAATAGTGAAGCTGTCGACTACTTTTTTCATAAAGGATTTTGAGATTTCAAAATCACTTGGATTTATACTTGCTGATCCATCAATGAGAAACACAATATCGATCTGTTCATAGGCACAATCTGAAAAAAAAAAGAATACCTTAGTAGGTTGCTTGAAAATCAAATACAGTGAAACCTCTTTGAGACGACCAACCCAAATTGCATTGGAAAGTGGTCTTCCATGTGATTGGGTTTTTAGTGTACCACCCCCTTCCTTCCCACTTTTAAATATCAGAAAGGACTTTTCGGGGACACTTAAATGTTATATATATATATATATATATATATATATATATACATATATATACATATATATATATATATATATATACATATATGTGTGTGTGTGTATATATATATATATATATATATATAGTCTTCTTTCTTACAGTTCAATTTTTCTCTGCTACCATATACACAGAGTTGAGTTAAGATCATAGCAGCTTTAGAAAGTACTAACATGGTGATAGATGGGAATGGTGTATAATACGCGATGCACTGTAACTCATGATCTGTAGAAGGGAAGTAAAACAAACTACTTGCAAAGCTAATGAAAACTGTATACAGATTTACACTGAAAAATTATGTTCAAAATTGTAGCCGTGCTTACTTACCCTTTTTAGACTGATCACAAACCACCTCTGTTATATTCGCATGTAAACCTTCCAGTGAATTGTAATCCTGTACAAGGAACCATCTATCTGGCTGACCGGAAATCTTTTCAAGCTCTTCTTTTTTGGCAGAACCAACTCCAATAGCAAAGATAGTGATTCCATTGTTCCTCAAATTTTCGGGTACGGTGTCTAACTTGGGTTTATCTATAGCAGTAGTTGCCCCGTCAGTGATGAGAATGACAATATCATTAACATTTGGACGACCTCCATAAGCCGGATCAAATCTACCTTGAGTATACTCCAAAGCAGTGGCGGTATAGGTCAGTCCCTTTGTTTGTTTTATATTATATATGGCTTTTTGTACATCAGATTTAGTAGAGTAAGCATTCAAAGAGAACTGTTCTTCTGGTATTGTGCTATATGTCACAGCTCCAAACCGGACATATTCCTTTCCAACCATAGAGTCATTTACCACAGCCTCCATAAACCTTTGCATGATTTTAAACTGAGATACGGTGATGCTGATTGAGGCATCTACCAAAAATATGATGTCAGCAACTTCTGTCTTTTTACAAGCTGCAATTGAGAATTTAACACAATATAGAATTAGAGCAAAGGTAATCAATAAATCCAGATACTTTGAGATTTGACCCTTCACAACTGATCCTATACTGTTTTCCCCTTTAGATACTCTACCTTCTAATCTTCGCAGAGCTTGTTTTATCAAGAAACCCTTTACTATTAGGACATATGGACGTCACAGAGTGGGTCCTCTGATTGGGACCCCTGTTAGTGAGACCTTCCCCTCTTATGTATTACACTGGCATTGCAGGAGAAATGTAAGGCACCAAAGTGAATGGATAGCACAGGTTTAGAACAGCCGCACAAGCAGCCAAATGTTGGGTACCTGGGTGTCTGGCTGTCGGAGACTGCTAAGCACCCAACAAAGAAGACAGAAGAGGTTTATTAGCAATATATATTATTTAAGCAGCAGCGTATATTGGTATCTATAGTCACACGACTTATCATTTTGATGTCCGGGATGCAGATGATATAAGTGAGCTACTGGGTCTAAATACACTCAACACAACCCTTATAATGACAATTGTTACTGTAATAGGCCTGATTCCTTCTGAAACTTTGGCTTCTATGGTTTGAATATACCGCCAAAACTATGTTCTGAACTTTTATGAAATATGTGTAAAAACAGAGAGAGGTCTGATACAAAAAGTAAAAATAAAAAATTACTAAAAAAGCTAAAATGAAAATGGAAACCTTGGTAATTCTTGCTCCCCAATGTCCCAATACCTGTGATGTAACTACCGCTGTAGCAGCCGTAGCAGCTGCTATGGGGCCCATGGCATGAGGGGGCCCGTGCTGCCCGTCGACACGGGCCCGCCCCCATGCCAATGGTGCCGCTAGCCGCCGTTATGGCTGCTACAGTGGTAGCAATGCCACTACGGGGCCCGCACCGTCTGGCCCCTAACATTTATGGGCCGGGCAGCACGGGTCCCCTCATGCCCGGTGGCGTCGCTAGCACTGGAGGGGGCCCCGGTGCTAGCGACAGCCACATTCACTTGTTTCTGTATCCTCTGGATGTAGATACAAATGAGTATTATAGGCTGCAGGCCACTTTAGGCCTGCAGCCTATAAGGCGCTGGGAAGACTCCCTGTGCAGAGCAGCATGATGACAACACTGCATCACACTAATCTGCGAATATGTCCCGACCGGAGCCTGTGCAGCGCTCCGTCCGTCACGGGAACGAAGCAAGGTAAGTACAATATATTTTTTGGGGGGCTGTGTGCCACTATATGCAAGGGGGGAGCAGGGTGGCACTATATACAAGGGGGGAGCAGGGTGGCACTATATACAAAGGGGGAGCAGGGTGGCACTATATACAAAATGGGGAGCAGGGTGGCACTATATACAAGGGGGAGAAGGCTGGCACTATATACAAGGGGGGGCAGGGTGACACTATATACAAGGGGGGAGCAGGGTGGCACTTTATGCAAGGGGGAGCAGGATGGCACTGTATGCAAGGGGGTGCAGGGTGGCACTATATACAAGGAGGGGTAGCAGGGTGGCGCTATATACAAGGGGTGAGCAGGGTGGCACTATATACAAGGGGAGCAGGGTGGCACTATATACAAGGGGGGCTGTGTGGCTGTAAAGGATCTGCCAGACACAGCTTCTGTGTCGACGCCCGTGGGTAATCAGTCTGCACCTGCTCCTATGTCTGTGAGACTGACTCCATCTTCCGCCACTCAGGATGGCAGGCTTAGGAGTGGGAGAGCCTATCACAGCCTGGCCAGACGGAGCTAGCTCCCGCCCACTGTCTATTTATACCTGCCTTTCCTGTTCCTCCTTTGCCTGTGATTCTGCTCTGCTTTTTTCCTGGCTCTGCTGCTGCTGCTGCTGCTTGAACTACTGATCATCTGCTTGTTATTGACCTTGGCTTACTGACCACTCTCCTGCTCAGCGTTTTGTACCTCGTGCACTCCTGGTTTGACTCAGCTCATTCACTACTCTCGTTGTTCACGGTGTCTCCGTGGGCAGCTGCCCCGTTTCCCTAGCTTCTGTGTACCCTTGTCTGTTTATCTATCGTGCACTTGCTGAGCGTAGGGATCGTCGCCCAGTTGTACCCCGTCGCCTAGGACGGGTCGTTGCAAGTAGACAGGGACTGAGTGGCGGGTAGATTAGGGCTCACCTGTCTGTCTCCCTACCCCGTCATTACAGTGGCACTATATACAAGGGGGGGCGGTGTAGCACTATACGCAAGGGGGGATCTGTGTGGAACTATATACAAGGGGCTGTGTGGCACTACTAAGGGGGGCTGTATGTCACTACTAGGGGGGCTGTATGGCACTATTTACAAGAGAGAGGGCTGTGGTGCTATCTACAGGGGGCTGTGTGTAGCACAATCTACAGGGGTCTGTGTGTGGTACTATATACAGGGGGCTGTGTGGCACTATCTACTAAGAGCTGGATGTGTGGCACTATATACAAGGGAGGGGGTTGTTTGGCAACATATACAGGGGGAGCTGTATGGCACTATCTACAGGGGCGCTTTATGGCGATATCTACAGGTGGGCAGTATGGCACTACCTACAAGTGGAGGTGGGGGTGCTATCTACAAGTGGGGTGTGACACTGCCTACAGGCGGGCTATATAATACTGTCTGGGGGGCCCAGTCAAAAGTTTGCTATGGGGCCCAGTATTTCCTAGTTACGCCCCTGCCCAATACTACTTGTACAATATATCAAAGTGACCTTATCGGAAAGGAGAACCAATTCTAAGGCTTTATTTTAGTAAGCTTATAGCATTAAATGATAAAGTTGTTTTAAAATCGGGGAAAAAATGTTTTTTTTGCAATTTCTGCTTATTTTCTCCTTAAGACATTTTACAGAGAGAAGAAAACATCCATTTATATAAAATGGTACATAAATAAATCCCTATCTGTTATGAAAAAGATGCAAAAACTATGTGCATGGATTAGAAAATAGTAAATATAGCTATTAAGCAGAAACAGAAAATTTTTTGCTCAAGGTTAAAAATACCCCATTCCTTATTGACTTTTATAGTCAGGTTCTTTATAACATTCTTTTAAAAATCTACATTTCTAGATGGGTTGCATTACACTCATACCTTTTCTATTCTTGTTATACATAAAAAGTATTTATCAATAGGTTTAAACTCCTTCAGTCTTTCTTTTACCCTTCCGATGTCAATTTTCATGTTCCTATTCCCATAATTCTCTTTACATAATGCTCATTTTACTTTTATGGCAAAAATATCAAAAATATTCAAATCTATAATGAAAAGAAGAACACAGATATAGGGGTGAAAAGGAAGCAGTACCTGGTACCTGAGGGGGCCCAAAGTCTACATGCCCATGCACATGGCATATTACAGATCTGTGTCCATAATACAAGGTTATATACTGAAAGGGGCCCATACTGTACCTTTTTGTACTTCCAATTTTGTATGGAGGCACACATAGGTTTTTTTTCCTGTATGAGGATCTGTAAAAAATTATGTCTCAACATATGCTCTATCACAAAAGTATTAATTCCTAAACACATTGCTTATAGGGGAGAATATGTTGCCTCGACCATACAGTGGCACATGGAGTGCCTTTGGCTCTGTAATGGGGAACTGTACGGACATTGTGTGCCACAGTACATGGTCCATGTGCATTCCTACATTCTACCAAGTATTAACATAGTGAACGTTCTAATAAAACTAATTTTATATTTTCCTTTTTTTTAGACAGTAAAGATTATCTGATTTGGTTTCTGCAGATCTCTTATGATTGTCAAAATAAAAGAATAATACTTACAGTCTTTAGGATTGCAGATCTCAAAGATGATAATCTTGTTTAAGAACGCAAGAGCATCAAAATTGTCCTCAAAGTACACCTGATCCTGCTTTCCAGCAATCTCCAGAAGTTGTGTATTGTTCGCATTAAGTACTCCTATCGCATAAATATCAACACCGTTCTTCCTTATAGCGGCAGCCGGTTGTGACACCTCATCTTGAGACTCTCCATCTGTGATAATTATCAGATATTGCTTTATATTTGGTCTTCCTCCCTTAGCAGCGCTGAAATATGGCAATGCTTCTTGTAAAGCAGCCCCAGTCATGGTTCCTTGCTGCATCTGCTGGATACCAGATATGGCGGCCTGTAGTTCATCCTTCTGTTTATAACTATTAAGTGGAAACTCCTCCTTTGTTTCTGAGCTAAACTGAATTAAACCAATTTGGACTTTGTTGGGACCGATGTCCACCTGTCTCACAAATGAATCCATGAATTCCTTCATTTTTTTAAAATTAGAACCTTCAATACTGGCGGAACTATCAATTAGAAATAGAATATCTAATACTGGCGGAACTATCAATTAGAAATAGAATATCTGCTTTCATGTTCTTGCATGCTGCAGGTAAAAGAAAAGAAGAAAACATGTTTATACTCTAAAGAAAAAAATTAAATATTGTACAGAATCTATGCTTATTTATTTACAAATGGATGGAGATGGATAGATAGATCGATAGACAGACAGACAGACAGACAGACAGATAGACAGATAGACGATAGATAGATAGATAGATAGATAGATAGATAGATAGATAGATAGATAGATAGATAGATAGATAGATAGATAGATAGATAGATAGATAGATAGATAGATAGATAGATAGATAGATAGATAGATAGATAGATAGATAGATAGATAGATAGATAGATAGATAGATAGATAGATAGATAGATAGATAGATAGATAGATAGATAGATAGATAGATAGATATAGATAGATAGATAGATAGATAGATGATTTTTTTTGGATTGTACTGTGGGGGTGGTGACTGTCTCTATTTTGGATGTGCACTTCTCCCTTCTATCCAAAGCTGTTTTTAAAAAGGCCTTATATAATAATATACCTGGATCTTTCTTATATTATAGTGCTACTCCAATCATCCAGTGCTAACATTATTTACCAAAGTAGCCTGATGAACTAGAGGTCTAGACAGTAAAAATTAAACATTAAAAAATATATAGTAATATGCTTAATCAGGGAATTACAAGGCGGTATCACATTGAGAAAATGATCACTACAAATTCAAAACAGAATAATTCCAATAAAGTTAGTTTGAATCCCAAATTTATATAAATAGGATTTGGGGTTTAGACACTGACTTTTTATTTATTCAATTATTTATATATTATATATTATTTAGATCAAACACAGCAAAAAAATTCTTCTGCAGTTTATGCCACAAATGAGAGGCGAATCTGTGGCAAAATCCATGTGTGTTACATGTGATAATGAAAAATAATTATTAGAGATTTTGCTAATATTTAACCCTTTCATGACCAAGGGTCATTGATACCCCTGTGTCCAGGTCAAATTTTCAATTTCTGATATGCATTTCTGCTCCAGGAGTAGCCCCTGACATCACTGTCCATATATGGATAGTGACGCCAGGGGCTTCTCCAGTAGCGGAATCCCCGGCACAGAGCGATCTGACACCTGATATTCCTCTCTGAGAGAGAGCCGCTGATGTCACTGTCCATATATGGATAGTGACACCAGGGGCTTCTCCAGTAGCGGAATCTCCGGTCAGAGTGTCGGCCAGAGATTCCACTCCAGAGAGAGTCGTCAGGGGCTCTCTCTGGAAGCGGAATCCCCGGCACAGAGCGATCTGACACTGGGATTCTGCTCCTAGTGGGAGTTTAGGTGGTGCTATCTACAGGGGGGTTGCTACCTACAGGGGGGGGGCACTATTTACAGCGGGGATGGAGAAACATCAGTGGCTCTCTCTAGAGTGAGCTTATGTAGCACTATCTGCAGTTGGTTTTGCGCTATCTACAGCGGGGTGTGTAGTTCGGCGCTCTTAAAGCCCCAGCAGGCATGAGACTGCAGCGCTGCTCACACTGAAGCAGCACTGCATTCATTAAACCCCGTTCAAGGCTGTCAACGTTTATACATGTGGCAATTGCATGGAGCATCGGCAGTTGGAATTTATATAACCGTATGGCAGTCGTGAAGGGGTTAAAGACCATTATTACATGCTTATACTACATATATGTATACTTTGCCTCTGAAATGTATTTTGTATAATCTTGCTAATAAAGATTATTTTTGAACGTATTCTCGGAATATCAAACTGCTGGACTCCCTGCCAGGCCCTTCCAAGATAAGATTGCCAAACTAACTAGAGACAGAGCTGATTTTCTAGACAACATAATTCTTTGTAAATTGCTTATCTGGTACTTACGTTGACTCTTAATGACGGCCTATATTTAGTTATGAGACTCACTAATGGCATTTGGGCAGAAATTTGCTTAAAAGCTAATGTTTCAGATTTTTTGATCAGATCTCTGACCTTCTGCCTCCCTGTGGAGATGTTATGTATGTGGCCATGTTTTCTATTAATTCTTTCTTTAACTCTTTTTTAAACTTTACTTTACTGCAAACTTTTATTTTACTTTCACTGTGAGACGAGAGATTGTTCAAGATTTCCTTATCACATGTGTACTGTGCTGCAGAATTGCAGCAGATTTCAACATCTGCATTGCAGCATGCCCTAACATCCGCATGGATTTTTTTTCACTAGTGTGAATAGGGTTTTCATCCTTTGCCAGCAACACAGTGTTTTGAAGGTTTAAAACATGTAACAAAAAGCAGACCCCCCTCCACACCCAGATTCCTTCAACCTACCTTCTGGTGTACATAGATCACGGACCAAATCATTCTTTATCAAATTGAGGGAATCAAAACTATCAACAAAGAATGTCTTATCTTTGCTCCCAGCTATGTTTACCAACTCTTCCTGCACCGCTTCTTTCACGCCAATAGCATATATATTGATCCCACTGCCTCTGATGTCTGCTGCCGCTTCCGCCACTTGGTCTTGAGACTTTCCATCTGTAATGATAATCAAGGACTGGGGAACTTTTTGGCGTCGTTCACTTTCTGCTTTGGCAAAGAGAGCTTTCATTGATTTCAGAGCTCCCCCAGTGTTGGTGCCACCTCCCAATTGATCAATGTTTTGTACTGCTGCTTTTAATCCCTTTTGATTGGTGTACTGACTGATAGTGAATTCAATCTGCGGAGAATCAGAATATTGTACAACCCCAAAGCGTACTCTGTCTGGACCAATTTGAAACATGTTCATCAATTCAGTCATAAATATTTTCATGTCATCAAAATCCTCCGGATAAATGCTGCCAGAGCCATCGATAAGAAAGTAAATATCAGCTTCTTCAGTATCGGTGCAACCTATATGAAGCGGTAAGAGAAGAGAAATTAGAGTCATTTTTAGGCTCATAATGTGCATAAAAAAAAACATTTTTTACGTTGTTTTTAATGAACAAGCGTATTTTGATTCTTTTTTTTTTGCATGTTTCTGATGTTTTTTTACTGTACAAATACTGTACCTTATTACTTTTACCATTCGGGTGTTTTTAAAAATGTACTGACCTAAAAAGAACGCATGCAAAAACGCAAAATAAAGCAAGCCTTTTAATATGACGCTTTGTTTTTGTGCGACACCTACCGTAATTTATCTACACCTGCGTAAAAGAAATGCACAGTATGAACTAATGGCGCATACTCCCATGAAGTCGTTTTAAGCATGCCTTTTTTACGTGGATTTTAGTCTTTTAAACGCACCAAAATAGGGAACATTTGGTTAAATCATGCCATGACACAGCTGAAGTGAAACTTTTCAACAGATACCTGACCACCAAAATAGAAATGCTCACAATATATACCCTCACGAATTGTTTATCTATACATTTGTCATAGAGCTCCAAATACCCTGTTCCCCACACAGTTAAATCTTAAAATCCTCCTTAGTTCAAGAAGATGAATATAGCGCCTAATGAACTAAATAGAATGAGTATTCATAGTAAACATAGGAGCTCCGACTTTAAAACATTATAGAAATGCTTAAATTATAGTGTAGAATTTAATAATAATCAACAATTATAAATGATCATATCAACAAACACGCAAGTCACGAATATGTTACTATGTTTGTTGGGTTTTATTGCAGCTCAGCCCAATTAACTTCAATAGAGCTGATGTAAAGGATTTGCCGGACACAGCTTCTGTGTCGACGCCCGTGGGCAATCAGTCTGCACCTGCTCCTATGTCTGTGAGACTGACTCCATCTTCCACCACTCAGGATGGCAGGCTTAGGAGTGGGAGAGCCTATCACAGCCTGGCCAGACGGAGCTAGCTCCCGCCCACTGTCTATTTATACCTGCCTTTCCTGTTCCTCCTTTGCCTGTGATTCTTCTATGCTTGTTTCCTGGCTTGCTGCTGCTGCTTGTACTACTCATCATCTGCTTGTTATTGACCTTGGCTTTCTGACCACTCTCCTGCTCAGTGTTTTGTACCTCGTTCTCTCCTGGTTTGACTCGTCTCGTTCACTACTCTTGTTGCTCACGGTGTCTCCGTGGGCAGCTGCCCCGTTTCCCTCGCTTCTGTGTACCCTTGTCTGTTTGTCTGTCTTGCACTTACTGAGCGTAGGGACCGTCGCCCAGTTGTACCCCGTCGCTTAGACGGGTCGTTGCAAGTAGGCAGGGACTGAGTGGCGGGTAGATTAGGGCTCACCTGTCTGTCTCCCTACCCTGTCATTACAGCTGAGCAGCTATATCAGACGCAACCCATGAACAGGTTTGCTGCTGGTTTTGGAAGAAAGCAGCCATCTTTTTCTAATCTTGTACAACCCCATTAAATTTAATATGAAAAGGAACTGTGCAATATTTTAAGCTACACATGATTTCTACAAAAAACACCTGTGAAAAGTGGTGCTTTCTAGGAACCTAATGATTTTGAAACTACTTTTACAACATGTTCACTGCCATAAAAGCCAGGCTGGTGTAGGTCTGACCACTGGAAAAGCGTGCTTGTTAATTCTGCATTAGTCTCACTCTCTAAGGACTATGGAAGATGAGAAAATGTCTTTCTCGAGATTGGTGTTCTAGCGGGCAGACTCTACTGATCTGACTTTTATGCCAAGTCCAGTGGATATTCCATAAAAGTAATTAGTCAAAAAACACGCAAAAAAAAAGATTGTTAAGATTGCTGTATCTAGATAGGTTACACATATGGTTTGTCCACCCCTGGACTGACAACTTTTAAAGGCCATTACAGTTTCTTTGGAGGTTGTCAGTCCAATGGCAGACTTACCATATGTGTAATCTATCTATGCAGATGCACATGGGCCTAGCAGGCAAGGGGGCACACAACTATCTAAAAAAAAAAACTACATATAGGGGGCTATACTCTTTCCGATTCATGTCTCAGAATTACTGGTCTCAGAATTACGGGTTTAATAACACACCAGTGAGGGATTTTCCTGGAAAGACATGAATGACGTGATGTATCACTAGCAACCGCTCTGTCTTCAAATTAGCAGTTAGAAAACAAGGGAACCCTATAATTTTCATGTCCGATGGCCCTTATTTGTCCGTTTCCACTCCGGTTGGCAAGGGTTCACCGAGTAGGCAACTTGTAAGTGTAAGCAATTTTGGAAGTGTAATCACAATACTAGAAATCAACTGTGCATTATCTGAGTAAGATTATTCCTAAATACACAAAAAATTGTATCCTTATGTCTGTGCTCAGTCTTTTATGTTCAAGGGATCATTTCTTACCTTCCTTCAGAGTCCTTACAAGGGCTGGAGCGGCAAATGAGTAAGTAATAATTTCATTACAAAGATGTTTCTTCAATTTAAGTTCAATATTTGAAAGTTGTAGAAAAGACTCCACATTGGTGACGTGCTTTCTTGGTGGATAGGAAGCTATGATCCTCAGATCCTTCTTGTCTGCATTTTGAAAGCCAACAGCAAAAACCTCAACCTCTGATCGCCTGAGCTTTGCTGCAGGCTTTCTGAATTCATCTGCTGACTGGCCATTAGTCATGACCACTGCAATTTGCTGTACCCCAAGGTGTGCCCTGCCACCATTTTCCTGAGAGAATAGTTCTTTCCGCAGAAAGTTCAGGGCATCTCCAGTGTGTGCTGTTCCTCCTCTATATGGCAGTTTTGTAATGTAATCCAAAATGTCATACTTCTCATTAAAAGTGTTCAATTTGAACTCCAAACTTGGCTTGTCACTGTACAAAACCAAACCCACACGTACATTAGTTAAGCCAATTTCCAATGCATTGATGACCTTATGTAGAAACACTCGTGTCAGCTGAAAGTTCACATCACCAATGCTACTAGATTCATCAATCAAGAAGACGATATCGGCTACAACGGCACTCGAACAAACTAGATTAAAAAAAGAAAATTAAAAGGAAGAAAATAGGAATAATAAACAATTACTGTAGTTAGTCCTACAGAGGAGGTTAGATTTCCTACCAATGAACCTGTTCAAGTGTATAGGTGATATGATACCCAGTTCTATCGAGTCTTACCCAACCATACACTCTACTGTCTTGAAACAAACACAAAAATAAATATAATGGTGCCTTAAGGATACACTTTAAAACACTAAGATAAAGAAGAGTTTTTACTAAACTACTAGAAAAATAGCTTGCCCCATTGGCTATAAATCACATATAGGAGCTCTCCTCCACTCTGTTAGCCATTTTAGCCACTGAGCAGAAATAAGAAGGTGACGTGATGGATTGGATTTTCTGTAAGGTGTGGCTCTCTTTCTTCTTCCACTTAGAGGGGACCAGCACCCATATGTCAGTTTTGATAAGACGACATGTAGAATCCATTATCTATGGGGGACATATTCTACTTTATAATCTGAATACCTATTTTTTATAGAATATATACAATATTATACTTTGTTGTATGGTATAAGTGCTACGATGTATATACTACTTTTTGTATACCCATATTATCAAAAACCCACCATAAAAATTATTGAAATTAAAAATGTACCTGCTGGTACCACTGTCTTCACAGCAAACTGCAGCATTTCCTGTTTTAAAATAATATTGACAACATCTTGTTGGACATTCCTTATCCCCTGCAAATTGTTTAATCTGAAAAAAAACGGATCAGTTGCAATCTGTACTAATTCTTCCATGTCTGAATTTCGAATGCCAATTGAAATGGTGGTGACACCAATTCTCCTCAGCTCCTCAGCATATGTAATCACAACATCTTCAGATTTTGCTGACGTAATGACCACTGCAAATTGGGATGTGCCTTGGTTAATGCGGCTCCCAGCCTCTTCCACAAAGAAGGTTGTCCGCAAGTAATCCAAAGCGCTTCCTGTGTTCAGTGGACCACCTCTAAATGCAATGTTTTTTACATGATCTAATACCTGTTGTTTGGTTTCATAAGTGTTCAGCAGGAACTCAGTCTGGGCTGCCCCACTGAACTGAGCAAGACCAATCTGGTATTTATTAATGCCAATATCAAGTTGTCCAATTATAGTTGAAATGAAGAGCTTTATTTGCTGAAAAACTGAACTTCCGATGCTGGAGGAAGAATCCACAAGAATAACAACATCTGCATAGCGTTTTGAGAAAGCTGAAAAAGGTATAAACAACAAAAGAGGTTACATTGTTGTAGGGCATGAAATGAAATGTGCCATTTGTGTTCTGATAGATTACATATCATCCAGTGGTAAAAACCTGTGCATGCCACCTATGCCAATATTACAGATTCGTACAACATGGATCCATATTATTCAGAACTGTAGATTATAAAACTACCCCCAAGGATACCTATAAACGTGACCATGTGTTAGGCCTCATGCACACGGCCGTGCCCGTAATCACGGCCCACGATTGCGGGCACAGCCGACGGCTGCAGCCCGCTGTTTTGGGCCGTTCTCCCATACGCAGTATGAGAGTACGGCCCGTAAAATCCAAAAAATAGGACATGCTCCATAATTCCCAGCACAGTTCTATGGCACGGACACCTATCCGTAGTGATACGGAAAGGTGCCTGCGGCCAATAGAATTAAATGGGTCCGTAATTACGGAGATTTTTTACGGTCGTGTGCATGGGGCCTAACTCAACAAACACATCAGCAATCCATGGAATAGAACCACAGATATAGTGTTCTATCATTTTTATATGCAGCACAGGCTGCAGACTGCCATAAAACAGTTTGTAGCCTGTTCATGGGCTACAGTCCAGCCACAGCATTTAAGTAACATGCAACTTTCCTGATCTAACTGCAGATACCTTTACCTACAGTACCTGAAGATATTCTTACTATAAGAACTGCTGCATACAAGAGTGATCTGTCGCTACAACATGGAAGTTGGGGAAATTAAATTAGATTTTCTGCGGAGAACCCTTCAACAGCAAAAGTGATTCTACTATTTTAGGTAACTGCAGATATAACAACTTGCCAATATATTAGCCTTTACAGCTCCAAACTGTACAGGACATATGTTGTGAGTCTTCATTTTAGCCAAAACAGATACTAGATGCACATCTACCGAAAACTTTTTTTTCAAATACATTGTAATAATGTTATAGCTTTAGAGGATGTTTGTCACCAGCCCCAACTCCTGTTTTCTAGTAGAACCCAAAACGTGAGTTGGAAGAAAATGGCTCAGCGAGCGCTGGCTGGCCTCTCTTTCTCTTTCATTTACTTCTTTGCAATCCATACTTAAAAACTAAATTTGTTATTTGTAGCCATCTTTTTGCAAAATAACAAAAAAAGATGATTTTCAGTTTTTTTTTTGCTGTCCATTTTCTAGTTCATAATTTAGTTCCGGTGAATGTCATCTAAACAATAAATAGTGCAGGCAACCCACATATATATATATATATAACTACAGAAACAATGTTTAAATGTATATATATACCTTGCATGTTGGTAATAATACTGGAGCAAATGTGATTCAAAAGACTCTTGGTCACAAATTCAGTGGAATCAAGATTATCGAAAGAATGGAAGAACTTTCTACTTGGCTTGTTTACCACCTCCTTTATCTCTACAATGTCTTTAATATTTGGTCCGGTTACATAAACTGAAATTCCCCTGGTTTTTAAGTCTCTAGCTGGCTCTTTTGTTTCATCGGAAGACTGGCCATAGGTGACCAAAACAAGTATTTGAGCTATATTCTCTGCCGCTCTGCTACCAGCTGACTCGGTGAAATAGGTGTTATTGACAACTTGTAGGGCCCTTCCTGTGTAGGGATTGCCTTCTATATATGACAAACTTTGAATCTTCTCTAAAATTTCACTTTTCAGAGAATAATCATTCAGCAAGAAAATGCTGTATGTCTCATCACTGTATTGAGCCAGGCCTATGCGGACTTTGTTGATGCCAACGTCAAGGCTTAAGACCAAACCATAGAGAAAATTCTTTACATTTTCAAAATCGTCTTCATTGATTTGATTGGAACTTTCTACCAGGAGCACAATGTCGGCCTGATTAGCATTTCTGCAACCTGAAAGAGAATTAGTATTGCATTAATTCATTGGCTTACGAGTAATGGTACAACACTTTATGAAGGATAGCTGGGGGAAATAAGGTAGAAAAAAAGCCATACATCACTAAATCAGTTTTAGGGTTTACACTTTCTGACTTTTATTGTCACACATTTCCTGAATCATTTTTCTATATCATGTTCATGGTCTTCTCATTATATTCCATATTTACATATGACATCTAGTACATATGACATTTTTCTTACTAGAGATCAGTAAGGGTTGAATTGAAAATAAAAAAAATCGGATTATTTGCCAGTTAAAACTATAGAACGTTATTCTCCCCCAATGGAGTCTAAAAATTCTGATTTGTCAAATGTCTCTTGGAATACAAATATTGATTTGTATGGTGAGAATATGGATCCTTAATGTGGATCAATTGTTCTTAGACTCCATTTATTTTAACGGAGGATAATACTGATCTGTAATATGTGTTTCACAAGGTGTTTTATTTTCTGCAAATCCAGTAAAGTAAATTTTCAAAAATTGCTTATTTTTATTGTCATTTTTTATTATTTTTATTGTCATTTTTTATTATAATTATTGTTGTTATTATTATTATTATTATTATTATTATTATTATTATTATTATTACAGACCACATCCTTATATACAGTCTTTATCTATTTTATGTTTTGGTATTTTGTTGTTTAGATACTCTATGGGCATTATGTTCTCTATTGCATTTCACAAATAACTGTCTATAAAGTGTAATTTTTACCCAATTGGGGAAAAGTATACCATTGAATCCAAGGTGCAACACTTTTGCCTAATGCATATAAAGTAAGATTTGACTTCATGGCTAATATACTATAAAATTAGCTTCATTATATTTTATGTTTACATTTAGTATAGTATCTAACTATATTGTGTAGGGTCTTTAAACCACTGTCCTATCCCAAGTTTCTCTCTTACCCTTTGTGTTATTAACTCTGTATCAGCAAAAATCCAGATGTTAAAATCTTCAGCTGCTGCATAGTTTTACAGTAGACAATATTCTATTTTCACCATAATGTTAAGAATATTATAGTTATTGAACCTTAATCCATTACTTTATAAGGAGATGAGCAGATTAATTTAACAAAGAGCAGAATCTATGAGTTTTTATTTGTAATAAATGTTATCGGCCATGCATATAATTTTTTTGGCATGAATCCCAAAAAACAAAATCATGTTAATTCTATGATGAAAGCTTTTGCTCTTTCTCTATTTCAGTTTGGTAGATGTGACTGTTTTAGCTAACATTTCGCCAATATGTAATCATTGAATAATTTTCGGAAATTTTACGTCTTGCTAATTTTAACCAGATGCTCCATTTTTAGTCATTTCCTTCCAGATGCTTACGATCAAGGAGTCACGACAAGTGAAATAAAGGCATGGCTAAAGATTTGTCTAGAATTTCAGCCCACAGGCTGCAGATTAGGAGGCAGGAAGGAGATGAGAAGATAAAAAGAATGTACCTTGAGCAATCTGACCAATCTGTTTGGTGGCTTCCTCTACTGTGGTGCAAAGTACCTGGAGTATATTTTGGGAAATACCCTGTAAAGCTGTAAAATCAGCCACATTATAAACGTATTTCTCATCTGGATCGCTGGCTATTTCATTGAGTTCAGTTAAAATGGCGTTCTTTATTCCAATGGCATATAGTGTGATTCCTGAATTTTTCACTTTGGTCGCTGGTTCCTTGATGTTGTCTTGGGATTCACCATCTGTTATTACAACGGCAATTTGCGGAACTCCATCATTTGCTCTTCCTCCAGCATTTTTTGTGAAGTGATTTTCCAGCATGAACTGAAGACTTTCACCAGTTTTTGTACCTCCACCTTTATACTTCAGATTTTGTATATACTGTAGTACATCCTCCTTTTTGTCATAAGAGTTTAAGTAGAATTCTGTTCGCGGCTCATCACTGTACTGAATCAGGCCAATGCGGATGTTGTCTTGACTAATATCAAAACCATTTATCAAGGTGTATAAGAAGTTCTGCATGCTTTTGAAGTTGTCTGTGCCAATGCTCCAGGATCCATCAACCAGGAAAACAATGTCTGCAATATTTGCCTCCTTGCAGACTAAAAAGAAAAACATATGCGTTAGTCAGACACATTGTAAATGGCCTACAAATGTCATTGCTAAAGATATAAGTTTGCATTTTAATATGTTTACTGTACTGTAGGAATAAAATGTACTCTTCACAGCTGAGAGATTAAATTAATAATAATAATAATAATAATAATCTTTATTTATATAGCGCCAACATATTACGCAGCACTTTACAATTTAGAGGGAACATAAAACAAACAATATCAGACATTACATAGTGACAAAGTTAATTTACAATTCAAACCTGGGGAGTGAGGACCCTGCTCGCAAGAGCTTACAATCTATGAGGACATAAGGGAGACACAAAGTGTAACAGTGTTTGTTCTGTACAATAGTCCGGCCATTTTTATACACATGCGGTGGTAACATAAAGCTGCATGAGCCGGTCACCAGCCACTATCCGTGTATGACGGACATGAAGAGAAGGAGTGTGAGGGAATCTTATTCTGATGACTAATCTAAGTGGAGGGCCATGGAAAGGAGTCAGATTAGGGAATGTTATAGGCCTGTCTAAATAGATGTGTTTTCAGGGCACGTTTAAAACTGTGGATATTGGGAATTAATCTGATTGTCTGGGGTAGCACATTCCAGAGGACGGGTGCAGCACGAGAGAAATCCTGGAGATGGTAGTGGGAGGTTCGGATTATGGAGGATTTTAATCTAAGGTCGTTGGCAGAACGTAGAGCCCGAGTAGGGTGGTAGACAGAGATGAGGGAGGAGATGTAAGGAGGTGCAGCACTGTGGAGAGCTTTGTGGGTGAGAGTAATAAGTTTGAATTTTATTCGGAAGGGGATGGGCAACCAGTGCAGTGACTGGCACAGATTAGAGGCGTTGGTGTAGCGGTTGGTCATAAGGATGAGCCTGGCTGCTGCATTGAGGATAGAATGGAGAGGGGAGAGTTTAGTGAGGGGAAGACCGACTAGTAATGAGTTACAGTAGTCAAGACGAGAGTGAATCAGAGCAACAATGAGAGTTTTGGCAGTTTCCTCCGTAAGAAAAGAGCGGATTCTGGAGATGTTTTTGAGGTGAAAATGACAGGAGCGTGAAAGTGATTGTATGTGAGGAGTAAAGGAAAGATCTGAGTCAAAAATAACCCCGAGACAGCGGGCGTGCTGCTTAGGAGTTATGATAGTGCCACACACAGAGATGGAGACATCAGGTTTAGGGAGGTTAGTAGATGGTGGGAACACAAGGAGCTCAGTTTTAGAAAGATTCAGTTTCAGATAGAGAGAGGACATGATGTTAGAGACAGCGGACAGACAATCACTGGTGTTCTGTATTAGAGCAGGGGTGATGTCACGGGAAGAGGTATATAATTGGGTGTCATCAGCGTAGAGATGGTACTGGAAGCCAAATCTGCTGATGGTTTGTCCAATAGGAGCTGTGTAGAGAGAAAAGAGGAGCGGACCTAGGACTGATCCCTGAGGAACCCCGATATCAAGGGGAAGAGGTGGAACCAGCAAATGACACACTGAATGAGCGGTCAGAGAGATAGGAGGAAAACCAAGAGAGAGCCGCGTCCTTGAGGCCAATAGAGTGGAGCATGTTAAGTAGGAGTTTGTGGTCTACAGTGTCAAAGGCTGCAGAGAGATCCAAAAGAATCAGGAGAGAGGATTTACCGTCCGATTTAGCCGCCAAGAGATCATTTGAGACTTTAGTAAGGGCAGTTTCTGTGGAGTGTAGAGTGCGGAAACCAGATTGTAAGGGGTCAAGAATGGAGTTAGCAGAGAGATAGCGGATAAGGCGAGAGTAGACCAAGCGTTCCAGGAGTTTGGAGATGAAGGGCAGATTAGAGACTGGTCGGTAGTTGGCAGCGCTGGATGGGTCAAGTGTTGGTTTTTTCAATAATGGGTATATAATGGCATGTTTAAAAGCGGAGGGAAAGATACCAGAGGAAAGAGAGAGGTTAAATATTTTAGTGAGGTGACTAGTGACAGCTGGGGAGAGGGACTGGAGGAGGTGTGAGGGGACAGGATCACTAGGGCAGGTAGTAGGACGAGAAGAAGAGAGGAGCCTCGAGACTTCTTCTTCAGTTATTGGGTCAAATGCTGAGAGTGAAGAAGAGGGAGTGCGGGGGGGAAGGGGATCGATGTTACTAGGGGACTGGGAGATAATATTATGCCGGATGTTGTCAATTTTAACTTTATAATAATTGGCCAGGTCTTCAGCACTGAGATCTGTGATTGGCGTCTGCACTTTAGGACTAAGGAGGGAGTGAAAAGTATCAAAGAGGCGTTTTGGATTATTAGATAGTGTGGAGATGAGAGAAGTGAAGTAGACTTGTTTGGCGCGGTGAAGGGCAGAGTTGTAAGTTTTGAGCATAGATTTGTAATGGAGGAAATCTGCATCCAAATGCGATTTTCTCCACAGTTGTTCGGCACATCTCAAGCACCGGTGAAGAAAGCGGGATTGAGGCGTGTGCCAGGGTTGTCGTCGTCTTTGTCGGGTGGTTCGGAGTGTAGTGGGGGCTGCTTCATCCAATGCATTTTTGAGAGTGTTATTGTAAAGTTTGGCAGCCAGATTGGGACAGGAGAGGGAAGAGATAGGGGACAATGAGGACTGTAGACTGTCTATGAGTTTCACAGTGTTAATGGCATGTAGATTTCTGTATGTCTGATACTTAGGGATGACCTGAGGAGGCAGAGAATATTTGATAGTAAAGCAGAGAAGATTGTGGTCAGAAAGCGGGAGAGGAGAGTTAATAAAGTCAGAAACTGAGCAGAGCCGGAAGAAGACCAGGTCAAGTGAATGCCCGTCTTCATGTGTAGGAGAGTTAGTAAGTTGTGACAGACCGAGGGACGAGGTTAAAGATAGAAACTGGGAGGCAGATGAGGAGATTGGGTTATCAATGGGGATGTTGAAGTCACCCATGATGAGAGTGGGTGTTTCAGAGGATAGAAATTGTGGAAGCCAGGCAGCAAAATGATTCAGGAATTGGCGGGGTGAGCCCGGTGGGCGGTAGACAACTGCCACTCGGAGGGGAAAAGGGTGAAAGAGTCTGAGGGTGTGGACTTCAAAAGAGGGAAATGTGAGTGAGGGGACCGGGGGAATGACCTGGAAAGTGCAGTGTGGGGAAAGAAGTATACCTACTCCTCCACCCTGCCTGTTCTCAGTTCTGGGGGCATGAGAGAAGTGGAGACCACCATAAGATAGAGCAGCAGGGGAAGCAGTGTCAGACAGGTGTAGCCATGTTTCTGTAAGAGCCAGAAGGTTGAGAGAGTTAGAAAGGAATAAGTCATGAATAAAGGTGAGTTTGTTGCACACGGACCGAGAGTTCCAGAGAGCACAGTTAAAAGAGACAGGAGAAGACATATAAGGAATGGCAAGAAGATTTGCAGGGTTTCTATGTGTGGCAGGTAAGTGCTTGAGCTTGGCAGAAGAAAAGGGAGGGCCAGGGTTGGGAGAGATGTCCCCTGCAGCTAGTAGCAGGAGAATGGAGAGAGACAGCAGATGGTTCTGTGATTTATGAGAGCGTTTTTTATGTTGGGCAGTGGGATGAGATGGGTTAAGTTGACTGAGGAAAGTGAATAGTGAATGGGAGCTGGACATGGGCGAGGCAAGGAGAGAGGGACTGATGTAGACTGTTTTTGGGCAAGTCTTAAATGGGCGATAGGATTGAAAACCAAGAGCAGCTATAATGATGAGAGCGGTGGCAAACATGTTTGTTTACAGAGAGTTAGAAATCTAATATTGAGAGCGTGGGCTAGTTTGTCTGGTTTGGTAATGCAGCTTACCTGCCACTGACCTTGTGCAACTGCCATGTATAACTGCCAGGACACTTTGACAGTATGACACTTAGACAGAGATGACTTCTGCCGTCGTGCCCCCCTGCACGAGTGCCTTCCCCATATGCTACATCATGCGTTAGTCAGACACATTGTAAATGGCCTACAAATGTCATTGCTAAAGATATAAGTTTGCATTTTAATATGTTTACTGTACTGTAGGAATAAAATGTACTCTTCACAGCTGAGAGATTAAATTGAAGATACAGGAGAATTCTCATATTAAAGGAATGATACACAAGACATTTATGAATCATAGGTGGAACACTAGTTCTTAATATTACTATATTGCACCCTTTAAAATATATTTGCCTAGTGGCTTATCTACCATAGAATTAGCAATGGAGGCTATATATAGAGGCAGCAATCGATATTCACTCCCACTTACATCTGTTGTCCCATATCCCTGATGAAACATGTCGGGGAGGGGGGCATTAGAGAGAGCTGTTAGCACCAGTAGTGTGTATATAAATGCAGTGACTGGAAATCCGGATCCGAGTTTCCGCAAAGACATATGTATTTTGGAGCGTTATACAGCGCCCTATTCATCTAAATTTAAAAAATTAAGTATCCACTTTCCCTACAGAGTCATTTTGCAGAAATTTTTGCAAACTTATATTGATAATTATAGCAAGCATTATAATTGACCCTTAATGATGATGCAATAAGCCTCTGGCATGTGCCAACTCTGCACCTAGGAGCATCTTTCATGGCCATATGGAAGCTGCTGGTCTTAGCGCTCATTTTATAGGATAAGAACTCCTAGTGACATCATTGCCTAGCACACCCTCATCCGTGACATCATCACCTGTGACATCACCAAATAAAAGGTCTCTACCCCTAAAACAATATAATAAGTCATTTCCTCCCAAAGGTAGGTACTGATAAAAACTAATATGCTGACATCTATATATTATTTTTATTAATATATGTATTTGTGACAGTTGGAATATTTTTTGTGCCAATTCTCCAGTAATTGTGAGACATGGATGGAAAAGAATGTAGCTCTTTACCTTTAATTTAATAGACAGTAGGGAACACTGTTATTTTTAAGGTAGCAGTGGCGCCCTTGCCTGCAGGGCCCATGTGCAGCTGCACACATTACACATCAGTCCGCCTCTGCAGATTTATCAAGTTTGATGTTTTTCCAAAACAAACTCCAACAGGAACTTAGATTAGATTAGGATGAATGATTTAAGTAAAATTATAATGATTTTCCAGTGAAGTTTTTGTTTCTGCGGCGAGCAATAATTTATCAGTGTTCCTGTCTTACATGCGTGATCACGAAGAATGTAAATGTTGAAGAGTTACATGTCTTGCATATTGCTTAAGGCAAATACAAACCTTTGAACTCTAGAGAAAAAAATACTAAATCTATAGTAGGGGAAGACGGAGGTAATAGAGACTGATAGAGATGTTCTGGCTTTGTTCCCATTCTGTCCTTAAAGCAAATTTACAGCTTGTCCTCCTTCAGTTTCTGAATGTGCCTTCATATAATTATCTGAATGATTTTTCCATCTTTAGAGCCATCTGGAAGTATTTATTAATGGGAATTTTAAAATGTCTCGTCAAAATCCATGTAATTATCTCTTTAGGACAGCTTTTTCTTTTAAATTGAAACTTTACAAGTTTCTTCACATAAGAATCATAAGAAGCGTTTTTCGCGGCCGGTTTTGGAGCTGTTTTCAATAGAGTCTATGAAAAACGGCTCAAAAAACGTCCCAAGAAGTGACCTGCACTTCTTTTTTTTCGCAGCCATTTTTTTATGCGTCCATTTTGCAAAACGGCCGTTTAAAAAAACGGTCCGTCGGAACAGAACGCTGTTTTTCCTATTGCAATCAATGGGCACATGTTAGTAGGCGTTCTGCCTACGATCTTTCAGTCGTTTGGAGGCTGTTTACGGCCCAAAAATAAGCCGTATGAACATACCCTAACTGTGAGGGGGAATGCCCTAAATAGTATCCAAAATGAAAATAATGACCAAGAATGCTTTTTCCCTAGAGAAGGAATTGAAAGGGCTGTCTTACTGATTTGTAACCATGTCTGCTGAGATTGAGGCGGTACAAATGGAATTCTATACATCTACAATTGATAATAAAATAAAAAATATGGGTCTGTAGGGTCTAGAAAATATAATAAGGATGATCAGTGAGGTGCTCCTCCACACCTTATGTACAAATTCAACACCAAAAACTATATATTAATATATTATTGATGAACTGAAATTTGAACAATGATGAATTTTGTTTTGGTTTTCATAAAATATGTGTTTACCTCATTTTTGAATACTCTATACTGAAGTTCCAATGGCCTGGCTGGCAAAATGAAAGGACTCTAGTAGCGGGAGCTCATTACTGAAATCCTTAAATCCTATCCTGGGCTACAAATTGGGGGTTGCTCCCACCCTTAGACCTGCTCCTTACTCACAAAATCTTCTGCTGTGCCCCGCAGTTGCCACATGATGGCCTGCTGCAACAAAGAAGAGTATGGAGTGGAAGATCAGGAATTCCAAGATCGATACCCCTACTGGGCTACATCTACTCTGCTTTAAATGGAGCACCAGAGAGATGCAGCAGCAAAGCTAGAATGCTTTGCTTGAGCGTTACTGTTGGAAAAGCCCACAGATGAGAAGAATGTGCGGCTCCAATCAATGTCCATAGGTACACAGTTCAGCTGTTTCAGTCATCCCCATAGACTTTCAATGGAGCGGCTGCGCACATGCATGACCGTTACTCCATTAGAAATCTTCCTCCCTGCCATCGTGCAGTGAGGAGGAAGGGGTTTTGGAACCCCAGTTCTAAAGATCGATCGGGGTCTCAGTGATGTGGCCCCCAGCGATCATACATTTATCAGTTATTATGAGGATGAGGTTAACATAATAGCGAGTTCAGATTCCTGACCAGATATTTCTGATGAACTACAAGACACTTATTGGGCATACTGAAATTGGTAATACTACAATAGTTGAACAGGCTCAAGATATTTAAATAAAAGAAACAAAACACTAGTTACAATATAGTTTAATATAAAAGTAATAAAATATACAATATATTGGACTATCTAATGGCAAGGGTTTAGAGAACTTTTTATGTAAAAGGAGAGATTGCGGTCAACGGGTGGATGCATTTCTTATTACCCGTTGACGCTTCTCACCTTTCTGACCACTTGCTTTTGCCTGTGTTAGGTATTATTGGGCTTCAGAGCCAGTTTTATTATTAAGGAATCAATAAAGATATATTTTAATCGTTCCTTCAGGCTGTGATAAGACATTTAACTACAATTGAACTGAACTTTTTCATCAATTTATACAGTGATTAAATAATAAAATATACATGTCTTTTTACAGTCCATAATTACATCACTGTAAATTATGGCATTCACTTGAACGTACCCCTGACAATGAAATTATATTGTACATTTTCTCACCAGTTTTCTGGGAATGTGTGCCATGAAATGACTGTCCTAAAAGCAGAAAGAATAAAAATGTATTCCAGGCTTCCATTTTGTTAAAATATCTGGAAAATAAAAAGGAAAAAAAGCCATGTAAATAAAAAAGGAAACAATACAAAGAACTGATTCTATACGATCAAGACCACATATAATCATTGTTAAACACTTTTACTTTTATATGCAAATGTATGAAGCACTGTATTAAGGCCTCGGGAAGCTGTATGGCGGAATACGCAGTCCCTGCAGCTCTGTACTATGGAGCCATGGGCACTCAGTGTGCCGCCGTATGGGTCTAGGGGAGAATAGCTATATGACATCTGATGAAGCATGGCATTATTTTTTTTTCTGTCGGATTCACTCAGATTCCAACAGAAAAAAAACTCCAATAGCCTCTGCATGGTATAAAATGTGAACAGGGTACAGTATAACTAACCTCACTATGGGTGCCATATTACAGCTCTGTAACATTAGGAGGTTGTACGGCGCCATGTGCATGGTTCATTTCCAATAAGTACCTCATATTTATTGAGATGAGGCTTTATTTATTTTTTGTATGTTGTTACTTGTGAGTAAAAATATATATCAACAGAATAAATTCACATTTTATAATTACTATTTAATTGATAAAAACAATCTGCATGCTATTTCTCTCCCACAAGCTTTTCTATAATGAGTCGAATAAATGGTAATATCGCTCAGCAAAACACAATAGGATTTTTCCAAAATACTTACCACAACTCACATTGGACCCAAATTCCATGTGGCTGCATTTTGGCACATATACTGTCTAAGCTTACACCTTCCCACCTTTCAATTAGGGGAGTAGTGAATGGCGCCATTTCACTATTTCTCTGGCAACATCAAAAAGTCTCCCTAAGTTTTATTAACAAAATTGCCTTTTGGCAAATAAGTATCCATTCCCGGATTCACAGTGTCCACTACCAGCCATGGTAAAAATACAAAAAAAATCCCCTTTGGTTAATTCAAACGTAAAGAAAAATTGCTCCAATGAGGAATTATACAGATCACAGTGTAAAATACAAACAAATAGCTTTGAGGAGAAACATTTCCCTAAAAATGTGGTCACTGGGGCCTTAAATAAGGCGTCTGCGCTCTCACAAGTGGAATGAGTTCAACAAAAGAAATATGACATGGATGAGACTACTGCTAAAATAAGACGCTATTTTATTACAACCTACAATTCAGGACATAAGGATATAAACAAGATTGTATCACACCACTGGAATGATACCTTTCTGAGATCCATGACACTGAAGAATTTATCATCTCAGAGTAGGCTCTGTAAAAAGAAGCCCACCAAACGAAACATGTTTCCCTCAAATGGTTCCTATAAACAGGGCCGGCTCCAGGTTTATGTGGGCCCTTGGGCAACACAGCCTTGTAGGCCCCTTTGCGGAGGAACTCACGGCGGCACTAAAATGGCAGAAATCCCCAGCCATAGCATTGCCGATGCTCTGTCTGGGGATTCTGCTTCAGGAGAAACCCCTGATGTCACTGTACATATATGGACAGTAGTGTCAGGGGCAACCCCAGAGCCATAGTCCCGGGCAGCGGACTACTAGCGCTCTGCCATGGACTCCTGCTCTGCTCCTGACATCACTGTCCATATAAGGATAGGACAGTCCAGCAGCGGTCCCGTCCCCACCGGCTTTGATCTCCCGGTTACTCCTGTACTCTGTAGGTGTAGGTATACTGCCGTTTATACGTTATATACTTTTTGTGATTACACTTCCAGTTATCCATATCCATGTATCAATCTGTGCAAATGTACCATACCTAGCACCTGCTTAAAATTGATGATTTATGCACTTTAGCATTCTGGGCGATCCTTTGACCGGATTACTATCTGGGGGGCCACGCTGCTTTCATGTTCTGATTCCATCCTGTTACGAGGGTTTATGTGATTTTATGTTGTATAGTTTTGTCTATGTGTTTGTGCCTAATTGACTTTAATAAAGGATTTTTTGTATTTTTTTCAACTATCTGGTCGTAGCTTGTTTCTTTTTCTCGTCTAATCTATTAGTCACTAGGACCATTGGTATACCTGGGGGCACTGTTCGGTTTGCCATATAAGAATAGTGATGTCTGGAGCAGAGCTGAAGTCCTAGGGAGAGCTCTAGTAAAGGCTCTGCTCCAGGACTCAAACTCTGGGGAAGCCCCTGACATCACTGTTCATGCTACTAGCACTCTACTTGGGACACTGCTCTGCTCCTGACAACACTGTTCATATACAGTGAAGGAAATAAGTATTTGATCCCTTGCTGATTTTGTAAGTTTGCCCACTGTCAAAGACATGAACAGTCTAGAATTTTTAGGCTAGGTTAATTTTACCAGTGAGAGATAGATTATATAAAAAAAAAAAAAAAAGAAAATCACATAGTCAAAATTATATATATTTATTTGCATTGTGCACAGAGAAATAAGTATTTGATCCCCTACCAACCATTAAGAGTTCAGCCTCCTCCAGACCAGTTACACGCTCCAAATCAACTTGGTGCCTGCATTAAAGACAGCTGTCTTAAATGGTCACCTGTATAAAAGACTCCTGTCCACAGACTCAATTAATCAGTCTGACTCTAACCCCTACAACATGGGCAAGACCAAAGAGCTTTCTAAGGATGTCAGGGACAAGATCATAGACCTGCACAAGGCTGGAATGGGCTACAAAACCATAAGTAAGACGCTGGGTGAGAAGGAGACAACTGGTGGTGCAATAGTAAGAAAATGGAAGACATACAAAATGACTGTCAATCGACATCGATCTGGGGCTCTATGCAAAATCTCACCTCGTGGGGTATCCTTGATCCTGAGGAAGGTGAAAGCTCAGCTGAAAACTACACGAGGGGAACTTGTTAATGATCTGAAGGCAGCTGGGACCACAGTCACCAAGAAAACCATTGGTAACACATTACGCCGTAATAGATTAAAATCCTGCATTGCCCGCACGGTCCCCCTGCTCAAGAAGGCACATGTACAGGCCCGTCTGAAGTTTGCAAATGAACATCTGGATGATTCTTAGAGTGATTGGGAGAAGGTGCTGTGGTCAGATGAGACTAAAATTGAGCTCTTTGGCATTAACTCAACTCGCCATGTTTGGAGGAAGAGAAATGCTGCCTATGACCCAAAGAACACCATCCCCACTGTCGAGCATGGAGGTGGAAACATTATGTTTTGGGGGTGTTTCTCTGCTAAGGGCACAGGACTACTTCACCGCATCAATGGGAGAATGGATGGAGCCGTGTACCGTCAAATCCTGAGTGACAACCTCCTTCCCTCCACCAGGACATTAAAAATGGCTCGTGGCTGGGTCTTCCAGCATGACAATGACCCGAAACATACAGCCAAGGCAACAAAGGAGTGGCTCAAAAAGAAGCACATTAAGGTCATGGAGAGGCCTAGCCAGTCTCCGGACCTTAATCCCATCGAAAACTTATGGAGGGAGCTGAAGATCCGAGTTGCCAAGCGACAGCCTCGAAATCGTAATGATTTACAGATGATCTGCAAAGAGGAGTGGGCCAAAATTCCATTTAACATGTGTGCAAACCTCATCATCAACTACAAAAAAAGTCTGACTGCTGTGCTTGCCAACAAGGGTTTTGCCACCAAGTATTAAGTCTTGTTTGCCAAAGGGATCAAATACTTATTTCTCTGTGCACAATGCAAATAAATATATATAATTTTGACAATGTGATTTTCAGTTGTTTTTTTTAATATAATCTATCTCTCACTGGTAAAATTAACCTATCCTAAAAAGTCTAGACTGTTCATGTCTTTGACAGTGGGCAAACTTACAAAATCAGCAAGGGATCAAATACTTATTTCCTTCACTGTATGGACAGTGATGTCAGGAGCTTCCCCAGAGATGGAGTCCCGAAGTAGAGCCGCTAGCGCTCTGCCTCTGACTCCTTCTCTCCTCCTGACATCACTGTTCATATATGGACAGTGATGCCGTGATGACGGAAGGGACAGCACCCGGCGACCGAGTGGGCCCCCTAAGGATAGTGGGCACCAGAACTTGACCTGGTTCGCCGGGTGCTGACGCCGGCCCGGCCTATAAATGTGGTAAGTACATTTGTGTTGCGCCACCACATTTTCATTTGTAGTGACTTCTAAACTGCAGCTCTGATTATATAGTTTACCTTCTCAAATTTCCATGCAACCTATAGTATATAGGTCGCACTATTCAACCTTTGCGCCACATAATCAACAAGCACAGGTTAAACTCGAACAAGGGCTTTCTCCATCACAGTGCATCAAGCCATTTTGCATCAACTTGTAAAGTGTGGGGTTAAATCCCCATGTCCTCCGTGGCATTGTACATTTGTGACTTTAAATAGTGCTGCTTTTTGCTGTTGTCAGCTGTTTACACCGCGTTCCAAATTATTATGCAAATTTTATTTTTCACTGATTTTCCTAAATAGTCGAGGCAAATGACAGTCAGTATAATCTTCAAGCCATCAACCGTTGGAGTATAATGCGAATTTTATTGAACAAATCTCCTAATGATAACAGAGGTTTTTTTTAGAAGTAAAACAACTCAAAATGCACTGTTTCAAATTATTATGCACAACAGAGAGCAAAACATTTTAAAGGTTGTAAAGAGAACTAAAATGGTAATTTGTTGAATTTGCAGAATCAGGAGGTCAATATTTAAAGAAATCAAAAGCTCTTTCAATCAAAAAAAACTTAACAGGCCAAGTTACATGTTAACTCTGTGGGCTTGAAAAACAAGTGGTTTGTATATCAAGTGGAGTTCCAAAAACCGGAGTTAAAAAGAGGAGTTAAAGCCCCAGTAAGTACTCTTCTTCTTTTTCTTTTTACATTAACAACTGTTCGCTGTTTTTTTGTAACTGGGATAATGGATAGCAAGATTGGAGGTTTTCTTCAGTGCACAGTTTGCCATATGTATGCACGACTGGAGCCGGAGTTCCAGGGTGAATACCTCTGTGGCAGATGTGAGCATGTTGGTCACCTGGAAGCTCGCATTAGACATCTGGAGGAGCAAAATACAACACTGAGGAGGATAGACAATCTTGAGCGAAGCATGCTGCTCACGGAGCATGCAGTTAGTGGGTTAGAACTGGAGGGTGAAGACATGGGTGAGCAGGATCAGGTAAGTAGCTGGGTTAATGTAGTTAGGGGCAGTAGAAAGGGGTCAAAGAAAAGGAAGGCCGATCCGGTTTCTGACATTCTAACCAAAATTGCCAAGTTGGGTGATGATGCGAGGGTGTCAGTCTCAGAAATGGCAGCCCTAGTGGATACTGATCTCCCTAACAGCCGGGAGAACAGCCCATCTAGTAGTCGGCGGGATGGTAATGCAGGTAAGCCAAGACAATTGATAGTCGTAGGGGATTCTATAATCCGGAAGACTGATAGAATAATTTGTCGCCAAGACCACCTCAACCGAATGGTTTGCTGTCTCCCTGGTGCCAGGGTTCGGCATGTGGTGGAACGGGTGGACAAATTGCTGGGAGGGGCTGGTGATGATCCAGCTGTCGTGGTCCATGTCGGTACCAACGACAGAATAAATGGTATGTGGAGGAACCTTAAGAATAATTTTATAGAACTAGGCTACAAGCTGAAGGGAAGGACCTCCAAGGTTGTATTCTCAGGAATACTGCCTGTGCCATGCGCATCACAGAAAAGACAGCGGGAGCTCAGGGAGTTAAATGCATGGCTTAAGCCTTGGTGTAGAGGAGAAGGATTTGGGTTCCTAGAGCACTGGGCTGACTTTTCATTGGGGTACAAACTGTATTCTGCAGATGATTTGCACCTAAATGGAAGGGGGTCCGCTGTGCTGGGGGAGAGAATTCTAGCTGGGGTGGTGGAGTATTTAAACTAGGGCTGAGGAGGGAGGTCAATGTAGAAAAAAAAGGGGTAGCCAGGTTAGAGAGGGGTCAGACTATATTGGTGGGGGGAGAAACAGAATGTGGGGAGAGGACTAGGCAACAAGATAAGGAGATCCTTTCGTTACAGAACGGCAGTGTAAATAAAAATGCCCAAATAATGTCAAATCACATTTCTGATAATAAAAGTGAAAAACTGACAGGCAAGTTAAAGTGTATGTTCACAAATGCCAGAAGTCTAGCAAGCAAAATGGGGGAGCTGGAAGCCTGGATACTGGAAGAAAATATAGATATAGTTGGTGTTGCTGAAACATGGCTGGACTCTTCACATGACTGGGCTGTAAATCTACAGGGTTTTACACTGTTTCGGAAAGACAGGACAAATAGGAAAGGCGGTGGTGTATGTCTGTATGTGAGAAATGATATGAAGGCGAGTGTGAAAGAGACAATAGTGGGTGAAGATAGTGAGGAGGTTGAAACCTTGTGGGTGGAACTAGAAAGGGAGGTAAACACTGAAAAAATTACTTTTGGTGTAATCTATAGACCCCCCAATATAACTGAGGAGATGGAAGGTCAGCTATATAAACAGATGGAGCGGGCTGCACAGGCGGGTACTGTAGTGATAATGGGAGATTTTAATTTCCGGGATATTAATTGGTGTCATGGTTCAGCTTCAACTGCAAAGGGGAGACATTTCCTCAACCTGTTAAAGGAAAATTTTATGGGCCAGTTTGTGGAAGACCCGACTAGAGGTGAAGCTCTGTTGGATCTGGTCATTTCTAATAATGCAGATCTTGTTGGGAATGTCAATGTTCGTGAAAACCTCGGTAACAGTGATCACAATATAATTACATTTTACCTATACTGTAAAAAACAAACGCAGGCTGGGAGGGCAAAAACATTTAATTTTAAGAAAGCCAAATTCCCCAGGATGAGGGCTGCAATTCAGGGTATAGACTGGGAAGAACTAATGTCATATAATGGGACAAATGATAAATGGGAGATTTTCAAATCTACTTTGAGTTATTATAGTGCAAAATTTATTCCTATAGGTAACAAGTATAAACGACTCAAATTAAATCCCACATGGCTTACACCTTCTGTGAAAGGGGCAATACATGACAAAAAAAGGGCATTTAAAAAATACAAATCTGAGGGTACAGCTGTAGCCTTTGTAAAATATAAAGAGCTTAAAGCGGCTCTGTCACCAGATTTTGCAACCCCTATCTGCTATTGCAGCAGATAGGCGCTGCAATGTAGATTACAGTAACGTTTTTATTTTTAAAAAACGAGCATTTTTGGCCAAGTTATGACCATTTTCGTATTTATGCAAATGAGGCTTGCAAAAGTACAACTGGGCGTGTTGAAAAGTAAAAGTACAACTGGGCGTGTATTATGTGCGTACATCGGGGCGTGTTTACTACTTTTACTAGCTGGGCGTTGTGTATAGAAGTATCATCCACTTCTCTTCACAACGCCCAGCTTCTGGCAGTGCAGACACAGCCGTGTTCTCCAGAGATCACGCTGTGTCGTCACTCACAGGTCCTGCATCGTGTCAGACGAGCGAGGACACATCGGCACCAGAGGCTATAGATGATTCTGCAGCAGCATCGGCGTTTGCAGGTAAGTCGATGTAGCTACTTACCTGCAAATGCTGATGTTGCTGCAGAATCAACTGTAGCCTCTGGTGCCGACACGATGCAGGACCTGTGAGTGACGTCACAGATCTGCACTGCCAGAAGCTGGGCGTTCTGAAGAGAAGTGGATGATACTTCTCATCAGAACGCCCAGCTAGTAAAAGAAGTAAACACGCCCCGATGTACGCACATAATACACGCCCAGTTGTACTTTTACTTTTCAACACGCCCAGTTGTACTTTTGCAAGCCTCATTTGCATAAATACGAAAATGGTCATAACTTGGCAAAAAATGCACGTTTTTTAAAAATAAAAACGTTACTGTAATCTACATTGCAGCGCCTATCTGCTGCAATAGCAGATAGGGGTTGCAAAATCTGGTGACAGAGCCTCTTTAATAAAATCTGTAAAAATGTAATAAAATTAGCAAAAATACAAAATGAAAGGCAGGTGGCCAAGGATAGTAAAACAAATCCCAAAAAATTCTTCAAGTATATAAATGCTAAAAAGCCAAGGTCTGAACATGTAGGACCCCTAGATAATGGTAATGGGGAGTTGGTCACAGGGGATCAAGAGAAGGCAGAGTTACTAAATGGGTTCTTTAGCTCTGTATATACAACTGAAGAAAGAGCAGCTGATGTAGCTGGTGCCAGTGCTGTTAATATATCAGTTGATATACTGAATTGGATGAATGTAGATATGGTCCAAGCTAAATTAAATAAAATAAATGTGCACAAGGCCCCGGAACCAGATGGGTTACACCCTAGAATTCTTAAAGAGCTTAGTTCAGTTATTTCTGTCCCCCTTTTCATAATATTCAGAGAATCTCTAGTGACTGGTATAGTGCCAAGGGACTGGCGCAGGGCAAATGTGGTGCCTATTTTCAAAAAGGGCTCTAGGTCTTCCCCGGGTAATTATAGACCAGTAAGCTTAACATCCATCGTGGGGAAAATGTTTGAGGGGCTATTGAGGGACTATATACAGGATTATGTGACAAAAAATAGTATTATAAGTGACAGCCAGCACGGTTTTACTAAGGACAGAAGTTGTCAAACTAACCTAATCTGTTTTTATGAAGAGGTAAGCAGAAGCCTAGACAGAGGGGCCGCTGTGGATTTAGTGTTTTTGGACTTTGCAAAGGCATTTGACACTGTCCCCCATAGACGCCTAATGGGTAAATTAAGGACTATAGGTTTAGAAAATATAGTTTGTAATTGGATTGAGAATTGGCTCAAGGACCGTATCCAGAGAGTTGTGGTCAATGATTCCTACTCTGAATGGTCCCCAGTTATAAGTGGTGTACCCCAGGGTTCAGTGCTGGGACCACTATTATTCAACTTATTTATTAATGATATAGAGGATGGGATTAATAGCACTATTTCTATTTTTGCAGATGACACCAAGCTATGTAATATAGTTCAGTCTATGGAAGATGTTCATGAATTGCAAGCGGATTTAAACAAACTGAGTGTTTGGGCGTCCACTTGGCAGATGAAGTTTAATGTAGATAAATGTAAAGTTATGCATCTGGGTACCAACAACCTGCATGCATCATATGTCCTAGGGGGAGCTACACTGGCGGATTCACTTGTTGAGAAGGATCTGGGTGTACTTGTAAATCATAAACTAAATAACAGCATGCAGTGTCAATCAGCTGCTTCAAAGGCCAGCAGGATATTGTCGTGTATTAAAAGAGGCCTTTGACTCACGGGACAGGGATGTAATATTGCCACTTTACAAAGCATTAGTGAGGCCTCATCTAGAATATGCAGTTCAGTTCTTGGCTCCAGTACATAGAAAGGATGCCCTGGAGTTGGAAAAAATACAAAGAAGAGCAACGAAGCTAATTAGGGGCATGGAGAATTTAAGTTATGAGGAAAGAGTAAAAGAATTAAACCTATTTAGTCTTGAAAAGAGACGACTAAGGGGGAACATGATTAACTTATATAAATATATTAATGGCACATACAAAAAATATGGTGAAATCATGTTCCATGTAAAACCCCGTCAAAAAACAAGGGGGCACTCCCTCCGTCTGGAGAAAAAAAGGTTCAACGTGCAGAGGCGACAAGCCTTCTTTACTGTGAGAACTGTGAATCTATGAAATAGCCTACCGCAGGAGCTGGTCACAGCAGGGACAGTAGATTTAGTAGGCTTTAAAAAAGGATTAGATAATTTCCTAGAACAAAAAAGTATAGCTCCTATGTATAGAAATTTTTCCTTCCCTTTTCCCATCCCTTGGTTGAACTTGATGGACATGTGTCTTTTTTCAGCCGTACTAACTATGTAACTATGTAACATGGGACCCCTTCTTTGATATCATCTTCACAATTCTTGCATCCATTGAATTTGTGAGTATTTGGACAGTTTCTGCTTGAATATCTTTGCAGGATGTTAGAATAGCACAAGAGATTACTGTGTAGAGGTATACGTTTAAATTACTAAGATGTAATTATTCTGCCTGTATAAACGTTTAAAATAATTGTTTATTAACAAAGTATTTATTAAAATTGGTAGGGCACAGAGTGCCAAAAGATCCAGGTACAGGCGTTGGCAACCAGATCAAGAGCGCAGACTGAGATGTATGTGACAAAAAGATAAATAATCAGCGAGCACCCATTCATGGATGCCTGATTATATCACAGGTGAAACGATCACATAAAAACTGACTCAGAGTGCTTGGCAAATATTGATGAGATCTGATTGCCACAGATTAGTTAACAGGCACACTCCCAACGCGTTTCTGCACCTTGTAGGGGAGCGTCCTCAGGGGTACGAGTTGCCTGAATTAATTAACGTACAGTTGCCTGTCAGCTGATATTCAGCTGTTCGTTTTAGATGTCTCATATGCGCCGTTACACTAAAACGAACAGCTGAATATCAGCTGACAGGCAACTGTACGTTAATTAATTCAGGCAACTCGTACCCCTGAGGACGCTCCCCTACAAGGTGCAGAAACGCGTTGGGAGTGTGCCTGTTAACTAATCTGTGGCAATCAGATCTCATCAATATTTGCCAAGCACTCTGAGTCAGTTTTTATGTGATCGTTTCACCTGTGATATAATCAGGCATCCATGAATGGGTGCTCGCTGATTATTTATCTTTTTGTCACATACATCTCAGTCTGCGCTCTTGATCTGGTTGCCAACGCCTGTACCTGGATCTTTTGGCACTCTGTGCCCTACCAATTTTAATAAATACTTTGTTAATAAACAATTATTTTAAACGTTTATACAGGCAGAATAATTAGATGTTAGAATAGCCTCCCAGAGCTTCTGTTTGATGTGAACTGCCTCCCACCCTCATAGATATTTTGCTTGAGGATGCTCCAAAGGTTCTCAATAGGGTTGAGGTCAGGGGAACATGGGGGCCACACCATGAGTTTCTCTCCTTTTATGCCCATAGCAGCCAATGACACAGAGGTATTCTTTGCAGCATGAGATGGTGCATTGTCATGCATGAAGATAATTTTGCTACGGAAGGCACTGTTCTTCTTTTTGTACCACGAAAGAAAGTGGTCAGTCATAAACTCTACGTACTTTGCAGAGGTCATTTTCACACCGTCAGGGACCCTAAAGGGGCCTACCAGCTCTCTCCCCATGATTCCAGCCCAAAACATGACTCCGCCACCTCCTGGCTGACGTCGCAGCCTTGTTGGGACATGGTGGCCATTCACCAAGCATCCACTACTCCATCCATCTGGACCATCCAGGGTTGCTCGGCACTCATCAGTAAACAACACGGTTTGAAAATTAGTCTTCATGTATTTCTGAGCCCACTGCAACCGTTTCTGCATGTGAGCATTGTTTAGATGTGGCCGAATAATAGCTTTAAGCACACTTGCAAACCTCTGGAGGATCCTACACCTTGAGGTTCGCGGGACTCCAGAGGCACCAGCGGCTTCAAATACCTGTTTGCTCTTTTGCAATGGCATTTTAGCAGCTGCTCTCCTAATCCTATTAATTTGTCTGGCAGAAACATTTCTCATTATGCCTTTATCTAAACGAACCCGTCTGTGCTCTGAATCAGCCACAAATCTTTTCACAGTACGATGATCACGCCTACGTTTTCTTGAAATATCCAATGTTTTCATACCTTGTCCAAGGTATTGCACTATTTCACGCTTCGGCAGCAGAGAGATCCTTTTTCTTTCCCATATTGCTTGAAACCTGTGGCCTGCTTAATAATGTGGAACGTCCTTCTTAAGTAGTTTTCCTTTGATTGGGAACACCTGGCAAACTAATTATCACAGGTGTCTGAGATTGATTACAATGATCCAAAGAGCCCTAAGACACAATACCATCCATGAGTTTAATTGAAAAACTAATAATTAAATGTTTACTTAAATCCAATGTGCATAATAATTTGGAACGCGGTGTATTTCCTCCACTAGGTAGTGTTCCAACAGTGGTCAAGTCCAGCCACTGCACTGCTGCATTGCATTATGTACATATTGCATATATGCTGCGTTCTTCACTTTGTTTCTTTGCAGGTATGGTGAGAGATGGAGTAAATTAATAGGTGCCGGGATGAATAGCCCGGACGCCATTTTGACTGCGTTCAGTCGCTCTGTATAAGGGTGATCGCACGCACGAACATGTGCTGTGTCATCATACTGGGGGAAACACTTTGTAATTAAAACTATGGTGAGCCCACCAAATACTGTTCAGTGTCAGGAGGAAGTTGGTGCTGTATCGGAGAGTGTGGGAGGAAGAAGTTGCTGAGGAGATTGTTGCCGAGAGGGAGGAAAGCTGCTGAGGAGAGAGTTGTTGGAAACTGTGAGGAGGATGATGGTACCTGATGTTAGGCAGAAGTCCTGAAGAACAGACAGTGGGTGAGGGCATGAGTCCCCCATTGTGTGGGCTATGTTTGTGTAAGCAGTGTTGGGACATGTGTGGCAAGCAGCCCGCAGAACAGCAAGTGGCCTACTAGGACTGAGCAACCAGTAGGTAGCAGCAGCCATTTGGTACTATTATTTTGTGGCCTCCTACACTATTGGTTTCGGCCTGTTAATAAAATGTAGATCGCAACTACCTCCTCTCTTCGTACTATCTTATTCCGTGACATTCTTGAAGGGGGCCATAAACAACCTTACAAATTCACAATTGTACCTTTGACTGTATCATAATTACCCCTACTGTCGAATAAATCTCAACCTCTTATCCAAATAAGTTTCTCTTCTTGAGACAGAGAGAAAACTACTGGACATACAAACTTTCTCTTATATTTATTTATGTATCTATTTACACTACTGTTCAAAAGTTTGGGGTCACCCAGACAATTTTGTGTTTTCCATGAAAACTCACACTTATATTTATCAAATGAGTTGCAAAATGACTAGAAAATATAGTCAAGACATTGACAAGGTTAGAAATAATGATTTTTATTTCAAATAATATATTTCTCCTTCAAACTTTGCTTTCGTCAAAGAATGCTCCATTTGCAGCAATTACAGCATTGCAGACCTTTGGCATTCTAGCTGTTAATTTGCTGAGGTAATCGGGAGAAATTTCACCCCATGCTTCCAAAAGCCCCTCCCACAAGTTGCATTGGCTTGATGGGCACTTCTTGCGTACCATACGGTCAAGCTGCTCCCACAAGAGGTCTATGGGGGTGAGATCTGGTGACTGCGCTGGCCACTCTATTACAGATAGAATGCTGCCTGCTTCTTCCCTAAATAGTTCTTGCATAATTTGGAGGTGTGCTTTGGGTCATTGTCCTGTTGTAGGATGAAATTGGCTCCATTCAAGCGCTGTCCACAGGGTATGGCATGGCGTTGCAAAATGGAGTGGTAGCCTTCCTTATTCAAAATCCCTTTTACCTTGTACAAATCTCCCACTTTACCAGCACCAAAGCAACCCCAGACCATCACATTACCTCCACCATGCTTGACAGATGGTGTCAGGCACTCTTCCAGCATCTTTTCCGTTGTTCTGCGTCTCACAAATGTTCTTCTGTGTGATCCAAATACCTCAAACTTCGATTCGTCCAATTTTCCAATCTTCCTCTGTCCAATGTCTGTGTGCTTTTGCCCATATTAATCTTTTCCTTTTATTAGCCAGTCTCAGATATGGCTTTTTCTTTGCCACTTGTAGCGTTTACTCACCTCCCGACGCCCACAGCCATGGATCTGTGAGCGCTGGTCCCCATCTCCTTCCTAGGAGACGCCAGCGCTCACTTCCGCTCCGTTCGGCTGTGTCCTGTAGGGTGCGCGCGCACGCTCATGCCCAGCCTTAAAGGGCCAGCGCGCGCAAATACGAGGAAGTCATCATCATCAACTGCCACGATTTCCTGGTCTATAAGAAGGCCCCTGGCCTTCTAATCCTTGCCTGAGCGTTGTTAGTTTTCCCAGTCTGTCTTGCAAATGGTCCCTTAGTGTTTCCCGTTCCTGCTGTGACCCGTGCCTTGTTCCCCGTTCCTGTTTCCCGTGATGTTCCTTAGTATCAAGTCGTGCCACGTCCTGTGTCATCTGCCACATCCGGAGGAATCCGCCACGTCCTGTGTCATCTTCCACGTTCGGAGGAATCCGCCACGTCCTGTGTCATCTGCCACGTCCGGAGGAATCCGCCACGTCCTGTGTCATCTGCCACGTCCGGAGGAATCCGCCACGTCTGGTACAACTTGCGGCTCCTGTGTCATCCGCCATGTTTGGCGCTGTCTGCTGCATCCATCTCCATCTGTGCCAGAGCTGCGGCCACCGTCTAGACTATTCAGGTACCCTTGTGCGGGACATTGTATTTCTGGGGTTTCCTGTTGTTTGGCCAGCTACCTCCCCACTACGGCGGTACGGCCTAGTGGGTCCACTACCCGCTTCGTGACACCACTCTGCCCTGAAGGCCAGCATCCCGGAGTCGCCTCTTCACTGTAGACGTTGACACTGGCGTTTTGCGGTTACTATTTAATGAAGCTGCCAGTTGAGGACCTGTGAGGCGTCTATTTCTCAAACTATCGACTCTAATGTACTTGTCTTGTTGCTCAGTTGTGCAGCGGGGCCTCCCACTTCTCTTTCTACTCTGGTTAGAGCCTGTGTGTGCTGTCCTCTGAAGGGAGTAGTACACACCGTTGTAGGAAATCTTCAGTTTCTTGGCAATTTCTCGCATGGAATAGCCTTCATTTCTAAGAACAAGAATAGACTGTCGAGTTTCACATGAAAGCTCTCTTTTTTTAGCGATTTTGAGAGTTTAATCGAACCCACAAATGTAATGCTCCAGATTCTCAACTAGCTCAAAGGAAGGTCAGTTTTATAGCTCCTCTAAACAGCAAAACTGTTTACAGCGGTGCTAACATAATTGCACAAGGGTTTTCAAGTGTTTTCTAATCATCCATTAGCCTTCTAACAGTTAGCAAACACAATGTACCATTAGAACACTGGAGTGATGGTTGCTGGAAATGGGCCTCTATACACCTATGTAGATATTGCATTAAAAACCAGACGTTTGCAGCTAGAATAGTCATTTAGCACGTTAACAATGTATAGAGTGTATTTCTGATTAATTTAATGTTATCTTCATTGAAAAACACTGTGCTTTTCTTGCAAAAATAAGGAAATTTCTAACTGACCCTAAACGTTTGAACGGTAGTGTATATATTTATATGTCTTAACCCCTTCCCGACATTTGACCTATCCATACGCCAAAGTCAGGTAAGGGAGGTATGGAACGGGCTCACGGAGTGAACCTGCTTCATACGATGCGGGTGTCGGCCGTCTGTTACAGCCGACACTTCAGAGTAACGAGCGGCATCACGCTCGAGCGCAATCCCGCTCATTCAACTCGTTAAATGCTGCGGTCAATAGCGACCGCAGCATTTAAATCGTTAGAAATAGGGGGGAGACCCCCTCTAACAGCTCATCGCGCCCCGCTAATGAAGGCCCCCAGGTCTGCCATCTTTGTGCACCTATTAAGCCTCCGGCAGGGCTTAAAAGATGCCTGTCAGAATCACGATATATACTGCTATACATTAGTATTGCAGTATATCATGCAAGCGATCTAACGATCGTTAGTTGAAGTCCCCTGTAAAAAAAAATATTAAAAGTTTAAAAAAAAAAACTTTTCCCATTTTCGCCCTAGAGCATAGTAAAAAAAATAATAAAAAAACATAATTGGTATCGCCGCGTCTGTAAAAGTTTGAACTATTACAATATATCATTATTTAACCCGTACGGTGAACGCCGTAAAAAAAATAATTCTAAATGCCAATATCTCTATTTTTTGGTCACCTAATCTCCCACAAAAAATTAAATAAAAGGTGATCAAACCGTTGCATGTACACCAAAACGGTATTATTAAAAACCACAGCTTATCCCGCAAAAAATAAGCCCTCATACCACTTAATCGACGGAAAAATAAAAAAGTTACGGCTCTCGGAATTTGGCGACACAAAATAAATTTTCTTTTTTACACTTAGGTTTTTACTTGTAAAAGTAGTAAAATATAGAAAAAACAATATATATTTGGTATCGCCGTAATCGTATTGACCCACAGAAAAAAGTTAACATGTTGTTTTAATTGCACAGGGAATTTCGTAAAAACGGCGCGCAAAAAAACATGGAGGAATCAGTGTTTTTTTCATTTTCTACCAAACAAATAATTTTTTCCAGTTTCCTAGTACATTATATGGAAAAATAAATGGTGCTACGAAGAACTACAACTCGTCCCGCAAAATTCAAGCCCTCATAGTATTATAGCGACTGAAAAATAAAGACGTAATGGCTTTTGGAAGGTGGGGAGGAAAAAACGAAACTGAAAATCTGAAAAAGGGCTGCGGCGGGAAGGGGTTAAGACTCACAACATCTGTGACTTCAGTTTACATCCATCTATATACAATCAAATACTTAGCAAATTGTAAACTAATGATATGTATATACTGTTGTACTTCATGCATTCAACTGTCAAATCGAAATGCTTTGTATTCCTGTTGCCGCGTACCATCTGAGGTATCGGTATCCAGCCACATGTTGACCGACAAAAGCCTATTGACTTCACATGACTTCACTACTTCTTTTATTCATCATTTTTTTTATCAGTACATGTATTGTTTGTTTTGTTAATGGCCTGGTGAAGACTCCGGTTCAGCATTAAAAGCTCTACGCCTTATAAAAGTGTCATCCATTGATATTGGCAGAGCAATTGATTATCCCAATTTTACATATCTGATATTATATGAGGGGCAGTGGATTCTACACCATCCGATCGGGAGAAGCTGCAGCTGATTTCTACTTTACATGCCCACATCAGTGTTGTACCTGTGATAGCCCAACCATCAGATTACCTATTAACTACGTTTACTCTTAACATAGGGATTTCTGCACGATGAGGCGCCGTCTCTTTATCTAATTCTAGACTAATTCCCTGCTTCGGTAGTATTTGTAAGCTGTTCATGTATATTTCTCCCGCCTCCCCTCTCTCAACCCTCATCCTGTTATTTAGAAGTTAGAATTCTATCAAATCAAACATTTTTCATGTGTCCTCCTATGTCAAGTTGTGGAAAATTCTATTCAGCCGGGGGATGTACGCTGCCTACAAAACCATTCACACCTTTGAGTTATTTTGGGATTTACTGTGTAACAACTTTACAGTGAATTTTAACTGATTAACAGAAAAAAAGACTATTTAAGGCCACGTTCACATCTGCGTTGGCGTCCCATTCTGTCGGAGATTTCCATCAGAACAGGACCCTGAACAGACACAAACTGACACAAACAGAAACCAGAGCTTTCCGTTACCATCACCATTGATTTCAATGGTGACAAATCCGTTGCCCATGGTTTCCGTTCGTCTCTCTTGTGCACCAAACCCGTCGTTTTGCCGGAAGCAGTAGCATAGTCGACTACGCTATTGCTTCTCTATTGCTCCCAGCAAAACGACGGGTCCGGTGCACAACAGAGACAAATGGAAACCATGGGCACCGGATCCGTCACCATTGAAATCAATGGTGATAGAAACGGAAACCTCTGGTATCCGTTTGTGCCAGTTTGTGTCTGTTCAGGGTCCCTTTCTGACGGAAAGCTCAGACGGAACGTCAGAACGGGACCCCAACGCAGATGTGAACGAGGCCTAATATCAAAGCGAAACAAAACTGTCCTTAGTTCATTATTTTACAACTCATAAACACAAAGGAACTAAGTGCATAACTTTTCACCCCTCTGCTATGACAGAACTAAACAATGCTATCACCTAAATAGATATTATAATATTATGACAAGTGATATTTAGTGATGATACTTAGAGGTTTAAGGTTGAAGACACCATTCTGTTACCTAAATAGATTTTAGAATATTATAACAAGTGATTTTTAGCGATTGTTCTTAGAGGTTTAAAGCTGAAACCACGCATAGAGGTTCAATTTAAGTTTGCCATGAGTTTTGGGAAAGAGTTTTATGGATCCACATTATTTTGAAGATATTTTTTACAACAAAACACTGATACACAACCATGACTTGCGGCCTTATTTACAAAAAAAAAAAAAAATTCTTAGAAAGCAAAATTACTATTTTTGATATCAAATACTTAATGCAATGAATATAATGACATCCGTAATCTAAATTATCCTTCACCTGATCTTTTCAAAAGTTCTTGCAATGCTTTTAGAAATTCTCATGACTCTTTTACTTTTTATCCATCTACATCATGTGTCCCTTCCCATGAATTAGATACTAGAATCCCTTTAATTCTCTATGTAAGACTGCTGAATAATTTTCTTGCTGCTTAAGGCTTTATTCAGACGAACGGGAAAACGTCCGTGCAACGCGCGTGATTTGCACGCGGGTTGCACGGACCTATATGTGTCTAGGGCCGTGCAGACATGTCCGTGATTTTTCATCAGCGTGAGTCCGCTGAAAAAAAGTCACGACATGTCCGTTCTTTCGCCGTTTTGCACGCATCACGCACCCATTGAAGTCAATGGGTGCGTGAAAACCACGCATGCCGCACGGAAGCACTTCCGTGCGAACTGCGTGATTCGCGCAAGAGCTGTCAAAAGGATGAATGTAAACAGAAAAGCACCACGTGCTTTTCTGTTTACAAACATCCAAACGGAGTGTCTTTGAGATGAGCGAACCCGGACAACCGAACCGAACTTCACCGGGTTCGGCCGAACTAGTTTTGGCCAAACCCGGCAAAAAAATTTCCGGTACACGACGTCAGGAGATAGTCACTGTCCAGGGTGCTGAAAGAGTTAAACTGTTTCAGCACCCTGGACAGTGACTTCCGATCCCAATATACATGAACGTGTAAAAAAAAAGAAGTTCTGACTTACCGATAACTCCCGGCTTCTTCCTCCAGTCTGACCTCCCGGGATGACAATTCAGTCCAAGTGACAGCTCCAGCCAATCACAGGCCAAGCACAGGCTGCAGCGGTCACATGGACTGCGGCGTCATCCAGGGAGGTGGGGCCAGATGTCAAGAGAGGCGCGTCACCAAGGACGCGTCACCTAGGCAATGGCCGGGAGGGAAGTTCTCGGTAAGTACGAACTTTTTCTTTTTTTTTAACAGGTTTCTCGATATTGTGATCGGCATTCACTGTCGAGGGTGCTGAAAGAGTTAACTGCCGATCAGTTAACTCTTTCAGCACCCTGGACAGTGACTGACGTCGACTAGACTCATCTCTATGATGGCGGCTGCGCGAAAATCACGCAGCCGCGCATCATACACGGATGACACACTGAGCTGTCAAGTGGTTTTTGCGTGCGCAAAACGCCGCGTTTTTATGTCCGCAAAAACGCCACGTTCGTGTGAATCCAGCCTAAGAGTCATTAAAGAGCTGCCACTAATATTGGCTCCACATATTAAAGAGGCTCTGTCACCACAGTATAAGTGCCCTATCTCCTACATAATGTGATTGGCGCTGTAATGTAGATTACAGCAATGTTTTTTTATTTAGAAAAACTATCATTTTTGACGGAGTTATGACCTATTTTAGATTTATGCTAAAGACTTTCTAAATGCCCAACTAGGTGTGTTTTTACTTTTTAGTCAAGTGGGCGTTGTGGAGAGAAGTGTATGACGCTGATCAATCAGCGTCATACACTTCTCTCCATTCATTTACACAGCACATAGTGATCTTTCTAGATCATGATGTGCAGTCACATACACACACATTAACGTTACTGAAGTGTCTTGACAGTAAATAGACATCACCTCCAGCCAGGACGCGATGTCTATTCACAGTCCCGACACTTCGGTAATGTTTGTGTGGGACTTACAGCACAGCAAGCGTGATCTCGCTGTAAGCTGTCATTTACAGCGTGATCTCGCGAGATCACGCTTGCTGTCATTAAGTCCCACACAAACGTTACCGAAGTGTCGGGATTGTGAATAGACATCGCGTCCTGGCTGGAAGCGATGTCTATTTACTGTCAAGAAACTTCAGTAACGTTAATGTATGTGTATGTGACTGCACATCATGATCTAGCAAGATCACTATGTGCTGTGTAAATGAATGGAGAGAAGTGTATGACGCTGATTGGTCAGCGTCATACACTTCTCTTTACAAGGCCCACTTGGTCAAAAAGTAAAAACACACCCATTTGGGTATTAAGAAATTCATTAGCATAAATCTAAAATAGATAGCATAAATCTGTCAAAATTGATAGATTTTCTAAATAAAAAAACACTGCTGTTATCTACATTACAGCGCCGATCACATTATGTAGAAGATAGGGCACTTTTAATGTGGTGACAGAGCCTCTTTAACCCCTTCGCGCTCAGCGATGTAATATTCCGTCGCGCTAACCATGCCGTTCGTGCTCAGCGACGGAATATTACGTCGTGGGAGTAACGGCCATTTCGACCGTCTTCCCGACACATGCAGGAGTTGTGACAGCTGCTGTCTCATACAGCAGCTGCCGCAGCTCCTACAGCGGTAACCGATCGCTGTGTCCCCACTGATTAACCCCTTAAAAGCCGCGTTCAATACCGAACGCGGCTTTTTAGGGGTTAAGCTACCATCGCCGGCCTGCTACACGATAGCGGCCGGCGATGGTGACTATGGCAACTGGACACCTAATATGGCATCCGGCTATGCCATCGACGGAAGCCAAAGTCAGGCCCCACTATGCTTGCTGTCAGTGAGTAACTGACAGCTCTAATACACTGCACTACGCATGTAGTGCAGTGTAATAGAATAGCGATCAGAGCCTCCTGCCCTCAAGTCCCCTAGTGAGACAAAGTAATAAAGTTAAAAAAAAGTAAAAAAAAGATGTGTAAAAATAAGAAAATAAAAGTTAGAAAAGTAATAAAAGTAAAAATCCCCCTTTTTCCCTTATCAGTCCTTTATTATTAATAAAAATATATAAACAAACAAATAAACTATACATAATTGGTATCACCGTGTCCGTAACGGCCTGAACTACAAAATTATTTCATTATTTATCCCGCGTGGTGAACGCCGTAAAAGAAAATAATAATAAACCGTACCACAATCACAATTGTTTGGTCACTTTACCTCCCAAAAAATTGAATAAAAAGAGATAAAAAAGTCGCATGTACCTAAAAATGATACTGATCGAAACTACAGTTCGTTACACAAAAATAAGTCCTCGCATGGATTTATTGATGGAAAAAAAAAAAGTTATGGCTCTTAGAATAAGGTAACACAAAAAGTGAATGATTTTTTACAAAAAGTATTTTATTGTGCAAACGCCATAAGACATAAAAGAACAATAAACATCTGGTATCGCCGTAATCGTATCGCCCCGCAGAATAAAGTGAATATGTCATTTATAGCGCACGGTGAACGCTGTAAAAAAAATTGAATGAAAAATCAATAGTAGAATTGCTGTTTTTTAGTCACCACGCCACTTAAAATTAGAATAAAAACGGATCAAAAAGTCGCATGCACCCCAAGAAAACTGCAATGAATTCCTCAAGGGGTCTAGTTTCCAAAATTAGGTCACTTTTGGGGGGTTTTCACTGTTTTGGCACCACAAGACCTCTTCAAACCGGACATGGTGACTAATAAAAAGGAGGCCTCAAAATCCACTAGGTCCTCCTTTGCTTCTGAGGCCGCTCCTTCAGTCCATTACCGCACTAGGGCCACATGTGGGATATTTCTCAAAACGGAAGAATCTGGGCAATAAGTATTAAGTTGCGTTTCTCTGTTAAAACCTTTTGTGTTATAGAAAAAAATGGTATAATTTGGATTTTCTGACCCCAAAAAATATGTAAATTTCACCTCTACTTTGCTCTAAATTTCCGTGAAACACCTAAATGGTTCATAAACTTTCTAAATGCTGTTGTGAATACTTTGAGGGGTCTAGTTTCTAAAATGGGGTGTTTGATAGGGGTTTCTAATATATAGGCCCCTCAAAGCAACTTCAGAACTGAACTGGAACCTAAAAAAAAAATTAAAATGAGGCAATACTTCGCTTCTTACATTATACTGATAATGAGCAGTGCCCACCCCGAGATGACCCCAGTTTTGACCATTTGTATAAACGGAGACCTCTATTAGACCGTTTCAGTGCCCTGTTTTCCCAAGCGTAAACCCCCTAGAAGTGTATTTCTATTGAGGAGTCCTTGGTACATTTTAAAGGGAGGCTTCAATTCCGCCAGTACCTGCCGAGTAAGAGGGCAAGATATGGCGTGAAGATGTATAAGCTATGCGAGAGTGCATCGGGGTATACCTACAAATTTAGGATATATGAATGGAAGGACACCAGTATTCAGCCCCCAGAATGCCCCCCCTTACTGGGAGGTAATGCAAAAATTGTGTGGGATTTGGTGCACCCACTGCTGGACCAGGGTTACCACCTCTACCTGGATAATTTTTATACCAGCGTCCCACTCTTCAGGTGCCTCGCTTCCAGAAGTACTGCGGCATGCGGCACTGCTAGAAGAAATCTGAGAGGCCTCCCTAAAACACTGCTTGGGCAAACAAGAAGGGGTGAGAGCAGGGCACATTCTAGCAGCAACATATTGTGTGTCAAGTACAAGACAAGAGAGATGTCACACCAGTACCCATGTACCTGTACGAGGTACCAGTACAGAGACCCCCAAACCAGACTGCATCCTGGACTACAGTAGGTACATGGGAGGAGTGGACTTGTCAGATCAAGTCCTGAAGCCCTACAGCGCCATGTTGTGTGGTATAAGAAGCTGGCCATGCACATCATACAGATGGCATTGTACAATGTGTACGTGCTACGTCAATGTACAGGCCAGAGGGGAACTTTCCTGGAATTTCAAGAGGTGGTTATCAAGAAACTAATTTTTAGGGACCAGGAAGGGGGGGGCTCCCAGTACTTCTGGATGTGGGGCCACACGCATCGTACCAGGGCAATACTTTCCAAGAGAAGTTCCCCATACTGGCATGAAGGGAAAAAGTCAAAAGAGGTTCAAAGTCTATTATAAGATGGGGGTAAGGGAGGACACAATATATCAATGTGACACGTTTCCTGAAAAACAAAGGCTCTGTATGAAAGAGTGTTTTAAATGTATCATACATCCCTTGATTTTTAATCTACCCCAGTTTTACTTACTTTGATGCCCTCCGCAAAGCTTATCCCCCTCATCTTTCCCTTCTAAGCCCTGCTGCGTGCCCAGACAGCAGATAACAGCCACATGGAGGGTATTGCCGTACCCAAGAGAACCCACATTACAGTTTATGGGGTGTATGTCTCCGGTCAAAATGCTCACTACACCTCTAGATGAATGCCTTAAGGGGTGTAGTTTTAAAATGGGGTCACTTCTCGGGGGTTTCAACTGTACTGGTACATCAGGGGCTTCTGCATACATGACTTCGCACCAGAAAATCTCCAGTAGGCCAATGGTGGTCCTTTCCTTCTGAGCCCTCCCATGGGCCCAAACGGCAGTTTATCACCACAAATGGGGTATTGCCGCACTCAGGACAAATTGGGCAACAAAATGGGGTATTTTGTTCCCTGTGAAAATAAGAAATTTTGATAAAAAAATGACATCTTATTGGAAAAAATTGAATTTTTTTCATTTCACAGCCCAATTCAAATAGGTGCTGTGAAAAAACTGTGCGGTCAAAATGGTAACAACAACCATAAATGAATTCCTTGAGGGGTGTACTTTCCAAAATTGGGTCACTTCTGGTGGGTTTCCATTGCTTTGATACCTCTGGGGCTCTGAAAATGCGACATGGCACCCGAAAACCAATACAGCAAAATCTGCACTCCAAAGAACACACAGCGCTCCTTCCCTTCTGAGCCCTCCCATGGGCCCAAACGGCAGTTCATCTCCACAAATGGGGTATTGCTGCATTCTGGAGAATTTGGGCAACAAAATGGGCTATTTTGTTCCCTGTGAAAATAAGAAATGTTGATGAAAAATGACATTTTATTGGAAAAATTGTCATTTTTTAAATTTCACAGCCCAATTCAAATACATGCCGTGTAAAAACTGTGGAGTCAAAATGGTAACAACAACCATAAATGAATTCCTTGAGGGGTGTAGTTTCCAAAATGGGGTCACTTCTGGTGGGTTTCCATTGCTTTGATACCTCTGGGGCTCTGCAAATGCGATTTTCCGAAATGGGGTCACTTTTGGGGGATTCCTACTGTTTTGGCACCTCAACGCCTCTTCAAACCTGGCATGCTGCCTAAAATATATTCTAGTAAAAAAGAGGCCGCAAAATGCACTAGGTGCTTCTTTGCTTCTGGGGCTTGTGTTTTAGTCCACGAGCACACTAGAGCCACATGTGGGACATTTCTAAAAACTGCAGAATCTGGACAATACATATTTAGTAGTGTTTATCTGGTAAAACCTTCTGAGTTACAGAAAAAAAATTAATACAATTGAAATTCAGCAAGAAAAATGAAATTTGCAAATTTCACCTCCACTTTGCTTTAATTCCTGTGAAATGCCTAAAGGTTTAAATAACCTTCGTAAATGCTGTTTTGAATACTTTGAGGGGTCTAGTTTTCAAAATGGGGTGTTTTATGGGGGTTTCTAATACATAGGCCCCTCAAAGCCACTTCAGAACTGAACAGGTACCTTAAAAAAAAGGCTTTTGAAATTTTCTTAAAAATATGAGAAATTGCTGTTTTTGTTCTAAGCCTTGTAACGTCCAAGAAAAATAAAAGAATGTTCAAAAAACGATGCCAATCTAAAGTAGACATATGGGAAATGTGAACTAGTAACTATTTTGGGTGGTATAACCGTCTGTTTTACAAGCAGATGCATTTAAATTCTGAAAAATTCTATTTTTTTATACATTTTCTCAAAATTTTGCAATTTTTCACCAATAAACACTGAATATATCGTCCAAATTTCACCACTAACATAAAGCCCAATGTCTCCCAAGAAAACAATCTCAGAATCGCTAGGCTAGGTTTAAGCATTCCGACGTTATTACCACATAAAGTGAAATATGTCAGATTTGAAAAATGGGCTCTGAGCCTTAAGGCCCAAACTAGGCTGCGTCCTTAAGGGGTTAAAGAAAAAATTAATCCTGAAAACATACTAAACATAAATAAATAAATGAATGAATGAATGAATGAATGAATAAAAAAAACAACACTAAATTATAAAACAGGTATTGCAAAACAGTAGATGGAAACCTGCCAGTAAAAGAACTCTCCGAAAGGTCCAATAGGAGGAGTAGTACAGTCATTTATAAAGAAGGCATAGCTGCTATAAGTTATAAAAATCTAACTGTAGCTGCTATCAGTATTAGGGGAGGGGGGCATCTGAATTAGACAATACTAGTACTATAAATGACATGTGTTCATTGGGGAGCCCTGTTATAAATTTAGCTTAGTGGCCTAGGGCTAAGTTACACCTTTGCTTCCTTTCAGTAGCTGAAAACAAGTCCATACCTGCTGCCATTTTCCACCTAAAGAGAATCTCTCACCTGCCCATAAATGTGCAGCTGAGAGCACCATGTAATAGGCAGGGTTGCACAAATCCTGGAGCACTTTAATCATTTTTCCTATCCTCCTCCGTTATTTAGATATCAGTGTCGATATATTTGGTGCCCGATATTTAAATAACCCCCTGAACTGTCAATGGGGTGTGTAATTCGCACGGGGGCATGTTAGGCTGACGTATTTGCAGACGTAATGGAGGCGTTTTACTCCTCGAATTACGTCTGAAAAAACGTCTCCAATACATACGTCGGCAAACATCTGCCCATTACTTTCAATGGGCTTTACGATGTACTGTGCCGACGACCTGTCATTTTACGCATCGCTGTCAAAAGACGGCTCGTAAAATTACAGCCTCGTCAAAAGAAGTGCAGGACACTTCTTGGGACGTTTTTGGAGCTGTTTTCTCATAGACTCCAATGAAAACAGCTCCAAAAACGGCCGTAAAAAACGCTGCGAAAAACGCTGCGAAAAACGCTGCGAAAATCGCGACTTGCTCAAAAAATGTCTGAAAATCAGGGGCTGTTTTCCCTTGAAAACAGCTCCGTATTTTGAGACGTTTTTGACTCTACGTGTGAACATACCCTTACTGTTGCTGTGACACTGTCCAATTAGCTACGGACAGTGTTACAGCAAGAGCTGGAGAGAGGAGAGCGTGTGCCCGCACGCGCATGCGCAGCTCCGCCGCCACCAAGAACAGAAGAGGAGGAGAAGAATGTGAATTCTTCTTCTTCTGTTTTGTGGCGGCGGGAGTATCGTCAGCAGTGGCATGCTCTCACTCCTCAGCTCTCGGCAGACAAGGATGACAAGACTGTGTGATCTATCGCGAAAGATCGCACATTCTTGTCGTCCTTGTCTGCCGAGAGCTGAAGCACAATTGCCGCTGCTGATGATACTCCCGCCGCCACAATATACCATTTCCACAACACCATAATACCATTTCAGGGCATGTTGCAAATCTTCAAATCTGCAGCATGCCCATTATTGTAACAAATGTGGACTTTGTCATGAATTTGCTGCAGTTTTGCAATATCACCTGAACAGAATAAGACCTTATTAAAGTGACCCTCCGGTCTCAGGACAAAATTATGAATATAATGGGGTATGTAAAGTTATATAATTTATATTATCTGGTGCCCTCCAGTTGCGACCCTCTGCCGTAGATCCGTCGTTTTGGGGTGTCCTCTGTGTTGTCACAAAATGGCCACAGTGCGTTGTGTACTTACATCATATGGATGTGCCGCAGTTTTGGCAATGGAATCTAGCTTCCCCCCCACATGGTGTACCGCTTCGTTATCAACGCATGCCTGTCCCCTTTGTCTACGTGTGAGACAAACTCTCCACGTGACTTGGGCATTTTAGGAGGTTACTCTGCATTTTGCAGGGTTTGCGAGGACATATTGAGGGCCAGTGCAGATATCAGGGGATCCATACAAGATTGTTTGTGGATGTCCTATATCCATTATGGTACATATACAATAAATGTTTACATTTATTTAATAAAATACATATTTTTACACTAGGACCATTTTTTTCTGTGATTTTGATATAAACGACCTACCCAAGTGCACTTATCTTACGGACCGATACCCCTTTTATTTATTTATTCGTTCAGTGATATTTGTGTTGTGACATCACTACATTATCTCTGCGCTGTGACATCATTGTGTGCATTATACCTACAATCTGATACAGATGTGTCCACTCTGTCCGCCCTTACCTTAGCTAGAATTTGGTTAAGGACTCCAATTTCTCATAAAACAAATTCAATACAATATTGCGACATACTAGTAAAACCCTTGATAGGCTGCAATTCACATCAAACCACTGGGTGGCCATAGATAGACACACAGCATAGACATCTCTTGATAGAGAATCGCAAAATTATATTGTATTGTAAAGCTGGTCATCTCATGCTCCACATCTTAGGATATGTTGAGATATGAGGATAGGTAAGGAAGGATACATCTGTATGATATCATTGTGTGCATTTTCTCTGTACTCCGATCTCACTTTTGCACTCCGAGATCACTGTGTGGATAATTCTTGTGTTTTTACATCACTTTATGCGTTACCCTATGTCTTTGTTTGTATAATTCCTCTGCTGCAAATTTCATTGAGTAGTTTATTAGAGTTAAAAGTGTTGTCTGATATTTGATATTACACAAAAGGACAGGTTTTATTTCTTCCAGGAACCGCACCACTTTTGTCCATGGGCTGTGTATGGTATTGCAGCTGAGTTCCATTAAAGTGAATGGGGTTGAGCTGCAATAATAGATACAGCACATATATAAGAGGCCTTTTTGCTAATCCTAAACAACTTCTTTAATTATGTCTTAATTGTGACATTACGGTGTGTATTATCTCCTAGATTTTGACATCACTTTGTGTGCAGTATCCCTGTTCTGTGACATCACATTGTGAATAATGTCTGTGCGTTAGGTAAAAACACATGGCACAGAGTGGAGACCAAAAGTTCCATGAGCTTTTCAACTTCTCAACTTACTGCTGAAGGTGGGCATAGTAAAGTGGGGCCCCGTTCCAAGTTCTGCTATGGAGTCTCATGATTACTTACACTACTGAAGATGGGTCTGTCTTAATAAGGGCATGACCACACATGGCGGAATTCCTCCGCAACTGTCCGCATCAATGCCGCACCTAATCCGGGTTACGGCTGCGGATCTGCACAAAATGTGCAGAAAATTGATGCGGACTGGCCGCTGCGGACTGCAGGAAAAGTGCTTCCCTTCTCCCTATCAGTGCAGGATAGAGAGAAGGGACAGCACTTTCCCTAGTGAAAGTCAAAGAAATTCATACTTACCGCCCGTTGTCTTGGTGACGCGTCCCTCTTTCGGCATCCAGCCCGACCTCCCTGGATGACGCTCCAGTCCATGTGACCGCTGCAGCCTGTGCTTGGCCTGTGATTGGCTGCAGCCGTCACTTAGAATGAAACGTCATCCTGGGAGGCCGGACTGGAGACAGACGCAGGGAGTTCTCGGTAAGTATGAACTTATATGTTTTTTTACAGATACATGTATATTGAGATCGGTAGTCACTGTCCCGGGTGCAGAAACAGTTACTGCCGATCGCGTAACTCTTTCAGCACCCTGGACAGTGACTATTTACAGACGTCTCCTAGCAACGCTCCCGTCATTACGGGAGCCCCATTGACTTCCTCAGTCTGGCTGTAGACCTAGAAATACATAGGTCCAGCCAGAATGAAGAAATGTCATGGTAGTAAAAACAATACGCTCCGCAGCACACATAAGATCTGCGGACTTCATTGCGGAATTTTGACTCTCCATTGAAGTCAATGGAGAAATTCCGCCATGAGTCCGCAACCAGTCCGCCACTGCTCCGCAACAGACAGAGCATGCTGCGGACACCAAATTCTGCTCCGCAGCCTATGCTCCGCAGCGGAATTGTACGCATCGTGTAAACGAACACTGCTAAATTAAAGTGAAAGTCAATGGAGAAACGGCTCCGCTGCGGATTAACGCTGCGGAGTGTCCGCAGCGGAATTTAAGTGAAATTCCGCCATGTGTGAACCCGCCCTAAGGCAACCACTTTAGGTACAATACAGTTAATCAATCAGGACCAGCACAGGGGCAGAGCTAGGGACTTCATGTTATCCCAGGAGCTTTTATTCTAGGGATACATGGTGATGCCCATTGCCTGCAGTCAGAGGGCTTGGTGGTAGATTGCTGCTAAAACAGCGGTGACACAGCAGTGGGACGAGGGCAATATTATGGGGGCCTCTATAACCTTGGAGACCCAGGGAGCCTTCATGACAATGTTCATGCAGCTCTTCTTAGACACTCCCAGCAAGAAAAGATTTGAAGTATACTTCCAGCAATATAAAAGTTTTAGGATTTTAATATATGTAAGGAGCTTATTTTTTCAGCTTTTATTACTTAGGGTCGGAGCTCCCTTCCCCTTCTATGTAGCTCTAATACCTGATCTACCCGGATTGCTTTCTACAAAAAAAAGCAATAATGCCTTTTATTTGACATACGAACATGGAGAAACGAAGCTGCCAGACACCTAATTGACTGTCGGGTGATCAAAATCCAAAATGGCAATACTTGCTTAAGCCCCCTCTGGTCTCTGTGTTGCTGACCTCCTGGGATAAAGTTTTTTCCCATGTCAAAGGGTGCAAAGGTCGCCAGCACTAAGACCAGATGGGGAGCAGGGACATGTCGATACAGGAGACCAAGGAAGGGAGTATGATATATATATATATGCACCGAATTGAACATAATTTGGCGTGAAATTCCTTGGGTCCAATTTGCTGCAGAATTATACGCAGTGAATTCGACTTGTGTGAACATACCTTTTGTCCTTTAGTTATACCTCTCGCATGTCCACTGCATATGTCAAAAAATCTGGAATGGGTATTGGTGGAAAAATGGATCATGCACGGTCATTCTCCAGATGTAAACAGCCTAGTGAGAGCCCTCTATGGGGTTCCCCTGTCCACAGGATCAGTGGGGCCCCCGGTGGTCAGGACCCACCATTCATACTTTTAAGACATCCTATGTATAGGCTATAAAACAGTAGTTTGGTATTAGCCCCTTTTATATATTTTACAAATTCAAGATATATTCTTTTGGACAAAAATAAATATATGGCATATGTTTCACAGAAAAAAATTATAAAGTTCTATTTTATGTTAAATTTAAGTTTAAAAATGGGAAAAACAGGAATATATGCCATTTATTTTCATGTATATATGTGTCATGTATACATGGATAAATATAAAGAAAGGCAACTGTTATAAGGACAAAGCGCCATGAGGTACAAGAAGGAGAATTGGTAATGTGGACATCCTCCTAATGGTGGCCCTATCTATAGAGATAAATGTGTATAGTGATTTGGCACCAGTGTCCCCAAGGGCAAAGCACATGAGGAAGTTTTGATATGGGGACAAAAAAGTAGAGCAGCTGTGGGAGTCCAGTGGGCGGTCTCAATGTCACCCTGATTGACAGCCTTCCCTATATGAGTATTCATACAGATAATTGTCAATCACTGAGTAGTACCACCCAGATTGAGCAGAGATTTAAAGAGGCTCTGTCACCAGATTCTCAAACCCCTATCTCCTATTGCATGTGATCGGCGCTGCAATGTAGATAACAGTAAAGTTTTTTGTTTTTTTTAAAACGTTCATTTTTGGCCAAGTTATGAGCTATTTTATATATATATATATATATATATATATATATATATATATATATATATATATGCAAATGAGCTTTGAAATGGACAACTGGGCGTGTTTTTTTTTGTACGTCCAACTGGGCGTGTATTGTGTTTTTAACTGGGCGTGTTTACTTGTTTTACTAACTGGGCATTGTGAATAGAAGTGTATGATGCTGACCAATCAGTGACCAATCAGCATCATGCACTCCTCTCCATTCATTTACACAGCACATAGTGTTCTTACTAGAACGATGTGCAGCCACATACACAAGTGTCCTGATAATGAATACACATGACCTCCAGCCTGGACGTCATGTGTATTCAGAATCCTGACACTTCTGAATCTTTTCTGGGAGCTTCCAGCAAACCACGCGTAATCTCGCGAGATTACGAGGTAAACGAGATTTTGTTTCCCTTGCTGGAAATCTCACAGAAAAGATTCAGAAGTGTCAGGATTCTGAATACACATGACGTCCAGGCTGGAGGTCATGTGTATTCATTATCAGGACACTTGTGTATGTGGCTGCACATCGTTCTAGTAAGAACGTGATGCTGCTGTGTAAATGAATGGAGAGGATTGCATGATGCTGACTGGTCACTGATTCGTCAGCATCATACACAACGCCCAGTTAGTAAAACAAGTAAACACGCCCAGTTAAAAACACGATACACGCCCAGTTGGACATACGAAAAAAACCACGCCCAGTTGTCCATTTCAAAGCTCATTTGCATATATATAAAATAGCTCATAACTTGGCCAAAAATGAACGTTTAAAAAAAAAAACACGTTACTGTTATCTACATTGCAGCGCCGATCACATGCAATAGGAGATAGGGATTTGAGAATCTAGTGACAGAGCCTCTTTAACCCCTTGAGGACCAGAACAATTTTTTTATTTTTCTTCTTTGTAATTCATAACTTATACATTTTTTGTTTGATGAGGCTTCCAATGTGCAGTTTCATTTGTTTAATATGTAAACACTTTGCTTTAGGCCTCCTATACACACAGAAATTTTCTGGCAATTTAATCTGCATCACAAAGCGCTTCTAACAACGCTAGCATTATTAAAATGTAACATGCTTTTTTAAAGGCGTTTTACTGGCGTTTTTGGTGTCGTTTTTCATTTGGTGTCATTTTGTACATGCTTTTTTTGGGCATTTTTGAAGTCCTATAGAGAAGTCTATAGAGAAAACACAGAAAGAAAACCACGCCAAAACTGATCACAAAATTTCCTCAAAAACACCTCGAACAAAAATGCAGTTGTGTGCAGTGAATTTGATATTTCACTATAGACTTTAATGTAACATCTGTCTGCACTAAAAAAAAACACATTAAAAAAACTCCACAAAAAAACGGCATTAAAAACACCAAGAAAAACGCACATAAATGCGGCAAATACTGTTCTAAAACGATTTTTTTTCACTATGTTGGGAGCCAAAAAACATCCCGCACAGGGTGCCCCCTAAGCTAAGGCCGGCAATGAGCACGGGTTACATTGTAAAAGTAGAGGGAAGTTGAGTGGAAGCCAAATGCCTGCATCTTGTCTGCAGTCCCTGAGTAGACATATACAATAGACTGGATCGAATGAGTCCGTTAACAATGAAATGTGTTTTACTGACAGATGTTGGCCAGATGTCACGTCACACAGTCTTTGTTACATACAGCAAAAGCAAGATAATACATTTTAGATTTTAAAGGCCGACCACACTGGAGTTACTGTATACAGTGCAAAGTTTGCATGTATGGTTCACGTATAATGTTTATTGTAAACTATTCATCTTTATACAATACACACTGGTACATGAAACATCAAAGGAAATGTGCTTCTCAATTTATAATATTTATTTGACTAACATATTTTGCATTTATTTTTTACATTTTCTAATGCTGTAGACAGATTTCATTTTGGTTTGCATGAACGAGCAGATATACCTTTGTACCTGCTGTAGAAGCTGAACTTGATCCCCCCCTCCCTTCCTTAAAACAGCCCCAAAGTGGTGTTTGATGTTGACTATGGGTCACAATGGTAATTTTTGGTCCCTATGGCAGGGGACTGCACGTGCCACCAGCCACATGTGACAGATGGCAGAGTTCATTGACAGTGGAGCAGATGACTTGCCTGGCATCATGTCCAACAAACAGCCTTCCTCAGATTATTTAGTAATATAGTATACAGAGCCTCACTACCTCTTATGTCATATTAATACAATTTTACTAAAAGTTCATGAAGCGGTCCATAGACCACACTTGCCTACTCTTCTAGATTATGCAGAAGTCACATAAATAGGGGACATCTGCAATTTCGGCATAGCAGATAAGTCTCCCTGCAAAGCTCGCTGGCAGCTGCCACTAGGGAAGGTCACTGCATCTATAGCTGTATCACAGCTATATAAATATGTATGCAATGAACTCCACCTTTTGGCAAGAATTGTATTTTTTTTTTTTTTTTTTTTTGCTGTATGAAACACTATTCTTGCACTATTTATGAAGAGGACTCTGCTGGAACTGTTGATAATGGGGGACAATCTGCTGACAATGTTTAACCCCTTAAGGACTGAGACTGTTTTTGCCTTATGGACACAGCCCCTTTTTTTCAAAACTGACGTGTCACTTTCTATGGTAATAACTTTGGAATGCTTTTACTTATCCAAGCGATTCTGAGATTGTTTTCTCGTGACACATTGTACTTTATGTTAGTGGTAAAATGTGGTTGATGCATTCAGTGTTTGTGAAAAACACAAAAATTTGGAGAAAATGTGCAAAAATTTGAATTTCTCTAAATGTATCTGCTTGTAAGACAGATAGTAATACCACACTGAGGGTATGTGCACACGATATCGACAATTACGGCTGAAATTACGGAGCTGTTTTCAGGAGAAAACAGCTCCTGCATTTCAGACGTGATTGCTCGTACTCGCGTTTCGCGGGGCGTCAATTACGGACGTAATTTGGAGCTGTTCTTCATTGAAGTCAATGAAAAACGGCTCAAATTACGTCCCAAGAAGTGTTCTGCACTTCTTTGCCGAGGCTATCATTTTACGCGCCGTCTTTTGACAGCGACGCGTAAAATTACAGGTCGTCGGCACAGTACGTCGGCAAACCCATTGAAATGAATGGGCAGATGTTTGCTGACGTATTTGAGCCGTGTTTTCAGGTGTAATTTGAGGCGTAAAACGCCTCGTTTACGCCTGAAAATAGGACGTGTGAACCCAGCCTAATAGTTACTAGTTAACATTTACAATATGTCCACTTTATCATAGCACCACTTTTTGAAAGTCGTTTTATTTTTCTAGAACATTACAAATTTTGCAGCAATTTCTCACATTTTCAAGAAAATTTCCAAATCTATTTTATAGGTACCAGTTCAGCTGTATGTGGCTTTAAGGGGTCAATGTAATATAAACCCCCCCAAAAACAATTTAAAATCTGCACCTTTAAAGTATTCAAAACAGCATTTTAAAAGTTGTTTTTTTTAACCCTTTAGGCATTACAAAGGATTTAAGGGGAGGTGAAATTTAAATTTTTCCTTTTTTTTGCAGAAATTCCATTTGAATCCATTTTTTGCTGTTGCCATCGCAAACAATTGCACCCGGCACATGGGTCCCGATGGCGTTCTAACCCCTTCAATGCCATGGCCGCTGTTAACCACAGCATCTAAGGGGTTAATCGGCTGAATCGGAGGCTAGTTCCGGTCCTGGCCATTACAGCAGGGTGTCAACTGTAATAACCAGCTGACATCCGCTGATGACGGTGCAGGCTCAGCTTCTGAGTCCGCGCCCTTTCCCTCAGGTACAGGTACGTGGGAAGGCACTAACACACTAGTACCCACGATGTAACTGTACGTCATTGAGCGGGAAGGGGTTAATGGTGCCCAGTTTATTGGGGCACTCTGCTGCATTTTATAACTGTTCACGCTGATGGCATGCACTGGAGGAGCATTGGGTGTCATTATAGGTCATACATGCTTATAGTGTGACGCATCTCTGGTCTTCCTAAAAACTATTCGAAAAAGCTATAGAAATATGATAGTTGTTGACCAAGCAAACGGTCAATCAACTAGAAAATGGCACCTTTTTATAAATGGGGTTTCCTGTTTAGGGCAACGGGTAGCTACAAATTTCAATGTAAATTGTGTAATGCTTCATTTCTCCTATGATAGTGCTGTAGAGAATTTGAAGACTTGCTGCCAGATTCCCCTACATACTATAGCTGATCAATGGAGGTCCCAGCAGGGGAAAACCCTGTGATCAGTTATTTTTTGGGGGACCCTTCTACGAAAAAGGATTCTCCAAAGAGGACAACTCCTTTAAGTTCTACCACTACAGATGGCAGAACTGAATCATCTTATAGATTATGTTTATTACAGGCGTCTGTCTGGTGACAGTTAATAATTTATTGCTAAACATATGGGAAGGTGTCCGTGGGCAATTGAAATGAATGGGTCCGTACTTTGATCAGCAATTATGGTCCATAATACGAAATATCACTAGGATATACCATCACTTACTGATCATGGGGGCCGACTGTCATGATCTCTACAATACTCAGAATGAAGGAGCAGCAGCATAGGTTGAGTTCCCCAGAATTTCCTTGCACAGCAATGCTTCCGGACACCTGATGTGCATGGAGCTACAACACAGCCCCATTTAAAAAGCCCTAGCTGCCAGTCTTTGGCTATAGTATTATTATTCTGTGGGGTTTATTGACTAAGGCCCTATTCATATTGTGTTTGTGATGTCGGTTGGCGCGCACATCAGGAGAGCTCCCGACATTACCGTTTCAATAGGTCTCCATTAGCCCAACCGAGGTCTTATTGGCCTCCGTGGGGCTGGCATATATCAGTATAGCTTTTTTTTTATTTTTAATGAAGGAATAGCATAGTAGACAGCGCTTTTCCATCCCGCTGGATGCCACAAAAAAATCTATATTGTGTGGTATACTTTTTTTTTTAACAAGGAAGCCTATGGGTGATGTATGGTACATGTCACAGGCATCTGTTTAACATATACTCCATGGGCTTTCCAATAGCCTGTCAAGACGTATCCGTAAACTAATACCAATATAGTCTATGGGTGACGGATTCATTAAACAGAACACAACCTAACAGTGGCATCCGTCACTTAGGGGCTAAAATCATATATGTTTAATAAGTACGTCATAAACTCCCATGACCCCAGCTCACAACGTATCTATTTAACAGATACTTTTATAGTCTATGGTGACGGATGCCATTGTTAGGCATCCGTCACAGCCTACATTTAACGTATATGTTGGGAGCTTTTCCCCAATGTTAACGAAGGCAAAAAAAAGTGTTGTAAAGATAGCCTTACATACATCCATATAAAAAAAAATGTTAACACAATATTCAGAAATCAAAGTAATACTTTTTCCAACAGTACTGTACAATTAATAGCTATTCCGCCTCAGCGGCTGCTCCACATCTGTATCTTATAATTGTTCTGGCTGGGTACTTCCCTTCTGTAAGACACATTCTCTAAACAATGAGACAGCTCCCTTTCTGATCCGTAAATCTACAGTCATTAAAGCGCTCTGCTCATGTGGATTTAGGCAATGAGGAAGACCACATTTTGTTACTTGTAAGCAATCTCAAGGAGTCAGTGAAATTACAGTGTTTAACCCTTGTTAAACAATGAAAAATACCCTCTGACATTTTTCCATTGAAATGGTGTAGTCAAGCCTATCATGTTTAAAGGGATTGTCCACAGTTAAATATAAATTTTCCTTAATAGATCAGGAAAAAACAATTTTTTTTATACTCGAATCATTTAAAAAATATATGTTTCTGTGTCTAGATATTGCAGTTCCATACTTGTTATTCCTCGTCTGGTGTTCTTTTGATTCCCTCTCAGATCGTCCACCTAATGTGTCCAGTGACAGACTTGCCCAATAGCTCAGTCCCACCACCTGGATCTTCTTGTACACGGGTATTCTTGTGCAGGTCAGCCAATAAGATTGGGCACACTATGGCTTCTTCTCACCGGCACTAAACACATGAGATGGACATTCTGAGAAGGAATGAAAAGAACACCAATGGACACCATAGCAAGTATGTAACAGCAAAATCTAGATACAGGAGCATTTTATTTACAGGTTTCAGTTGCAAAATTGTTATGTTTTTCATGCTCTAAGGGTAAGTGCAGATGTTACGGGAAAAATAATTTTTTTTTACACAAATTCACAAAAAAATCTGCATGTGGATTCACCCAATGCGCTGAAAAGGGTGAAACCCACAGTGAAAATTTACAGCATTCCCATATTTTTCTGCTATGTGTCAACCAGTTTAAAGCATCGCTATCATTTGGGACAAGGGTACTTTAAACAAGGGTGTCTATGAAATACCCGCGATGGGTTAAAATAATGGGTGTTAAGAGCTTCCACTATATTGTTTGCAGAAGAGATATCTGAATGGCATCTAGTAAAAAAGGACATTTGGGTGGAATATCGTGTGTAGAGCCCTGTGTTCTCAGTCGATCACGTTGATGAGAACACGCTCAGTAATACTGATTGGCTGTAAAAAGTTGGCTGACTGACAGGCAGCAGCTCGCAATACTTCTTCTGAATGTCCTTTTCGATGCCAGAAACAGTAAATAGCCTCACAAACTCCCACTCTGAGTGTGATAGCTCTTAGCAATAACCCCTTCCCGCCGCAGTCGTTTTTATTTTTTTTTGTCCCCACGTTTCAAAAGCCTTAACTTTATTATTCTTCCATCAGCATAGCCGTATAAGGGATTTTTTTTGTTGAGAGCTGAGTTTTAGTTTTTAATGGCAACATTTAATATACTATATAGGGTACTGGCAAGCTTGTAAAAGTTATTTTATGGGGTGGAATGGGAAAAAAAACAGCAATTCCTCAATTGTTTATTGGGTTTAGTTTTTTATGGCATTCACCCTGCGGTAAAGACTACAGGTTCACTTTATTATGCGGGTCAATATAATTACAGAAATACCACATTTATGTATTATATTTTATGTTTTACTACTTTTACCAAATAAAAAGTTTGTTAAACAAAAAATTTGTTTTGTGTCACTCTATTCTGAGAGCCATAATACTTTTATTTTTCCGTCTACGTAGCTGTGTGGAAGCTTGATTTTTGCAAGGCACGCTTTAGTTTTTGTTAGTCTGTTTGATCACTTTTTATTCCATTATTTTGGGGGAGGAAGGTGACCAAAAAAAAGCAATATCACGACAAATGAGAAAAAAGGAGTCCAAATACTATATATAATAGAGAAAAATTAAAATTTTATTAAATACAATATAACAAAAGGGAAATGTATAAAAATAATACGAGGATCTAAAACAAAGTCTGTGTGGGAACCACTCCACAAGATGACATTGTTGCCAGGGATATAGTGTTAGTATCAATAATATATAATACAGATATATGTAGCTGTTAGGGATCTGCCAGGTACTACATCTAGGTATACTCCTGGGATTAATCAATCCACACCTGAGGCCAGACCTGTTCGACTGACACCATCTCCCACCAACCAGGGTGGCAGGCTCAGGAGTGGGAGAGCCTATCGCGGCCTGGTCAGTCGGAGTTAGCTCCGCCCCCTGTCCTTTATTACCTGCTGTGTTCTCCTCAGTGCTTGTAATTCTTTTGGATTCCTGGCCCCACTGCTGCTTGCTCCAGCCTGCTTCTGCCGTGCTTCTGCCTTGCTGCTGTTCTGCTTAACCCGCTTTGCTTTGCCCCCGGCTTGCTTCCTCCTCCGTGCTCACTTGGGTATACTCCACTTCATCCTGGTCCTGACAACTCATTCACCGCTCCGTTTCCTCGCGGCGTTCCGTGGGCTACTGCCCCTTCCCTTGCGTGTTCCCTGTTTGTTCTCGCGTGCACTTAGACAGCGTAGGGACCGCCGCCAAGTTGTACCCCGTCGCCTAGGGCGGGTCGTTGCAAGTAGGCAGGGACAGGGCGGTGGGTAGATTAGGGCTCACTTTCCCTTCACCTCCTTCCTGCCATTACATAATTACAAGCCCCTTACCTAGTCTACCATTTCCCCTACGTTGACGCTATCATGGACCCCCTTGAGACCCTGACCCAGCAGATGCAGGGCCTCTCCCTACAGGTCCAGGCCCTGGCCCAGAGGGTCAACCAGGGTGACGCTGCCGTAGTAGTTCCCCTCACCTCACCTCTAGAACCCGACCTCAAGTTACCTGACCGGTTCTCAGGGGACCGTAAGACGTTTCTCTCCTTCCGGGAGAGTTGCAGACTGTATTTCCGCCTTAAACCCCACTCCTCAGGTTCCGAGAACCAGCGGGTGGGTATCATCATATCCCGACTCCAGGAAGGGCCCCAAGAGTGGGCCTTCTCCTTGGCTCCTGACGCCCCTGAACTTTCCTCTGTTGATCGCTTTTTCTCTGCCCTCGGACTCATTTACGACGAGACTGACAGGACTGCTTTAGCCGAGAGTCAGCTGGTGACCTTACGTCAGGGTAGCAGACCGGTTGAGGAGTACTGTTCTGATTTTAGAAAGTGGTGCGTAGCTTCTCGGTGGAACGATCCGGCCCTAAGCTGCCAGTTTAGGTTAGGATTATCTGACGCCCTGAAGGATCTGCTGGTTAGTTACCCCTCTTCTGACTCCCTTGACCAGGTTATGGCCCTAGCAGTATGACTTGACCGACGTCTCAGGGAACGTCAGCTTGAACGCTTCAATGTGCTCCCCTCTGACCTTTCTGCGATTACCCCCGAGGTCCCGTCTCCTCGCCCCTCCACGGAGGACTCGGAGGTACCTATGCAACTCGAGGCCTCCATGTCCCCTCGACAACGTAGGGAGTTTCGCAGAATGAATGGTCTCTGCTTCTACTGTGGGGACGACAAGCATCTTCTGAACACCTGTCCCAGGCGCAAGAATAAAAAGCCAGAAAACTTCCGCGCCTAAGTGATCATCGGGGAGGTCACTTGGGCGCACAGGTATTTCCCGTTAATGTGAAACGCAATCAAATTTTGCTTCCCTTTCAGGTCTCGTTTGCTGGCCGGTCTGCCACTGGCAGTGCTTTTGTGGATTCTGGCTCATCTGCTAATATCATGTCTGTGGAATTTGCTATGTCTCTAAAAATGCCTTTTATTGATTTACCTTATCCTATCCCTGTAGTAGGTATCGACTCAACTCCCCTTGCTAATGGTTATTTTACTCAGCATACTCCTGTTTTTGAACTCCTGGTTGGCTCCATGCATTTGGAGCAGTGCTCTGTACTGGTGATGCAGGGATTATCGTCTGATCTGGTATTAGGTCTTCCCTGGTTGCAGTTGCATAATCCCACGTTTGATTGGAATACTGGGGAGCTTACCAAATGGGGTAATGAATGTCTTATGTCATGTCTTTCTGTTAACTCTATTTCTCCCCGGGAGGAGGTAAACACGCTTCCTGAGTTTGTTCAGGACTTCGCCGATGTGTTTTCTAAGGAGGCCTCCGAGGTGTTGCCCCCCCATAGAGATTACGATTGCGCCATCGATTTGGTGCCTGGTGCCAAGCTTCCTAAGGGTAGGATATTTAATCTTTCATGTCCTGAACGTGAAGCTATGAGGGTGTATATCCAAGAATGCCTGGCCAAGGGTTTCATTCGCCCCTCGACTTCTCCTGTAGGTGCTGGCTTCTTCTTCGTGGGGAAGAAGGATGGTGGTCTTAGGCCGTGCATTGATTATCGTAACCTGAATAAGGTCACCGTAAGGAACCAGTACCCACTTCCTTTGATTCCGGATCTTTTTAATCAGGTTCAGGGAGCCCAATGGTTTTCTAAGTTCGATTTACGGGGGGCATATAACCTTATCCGCATCAAAGAGGGGGATGAGTGGAAAACTGCGTTCAACACACCCGAGGGTCATTTCGAATACCTGGTCATGCCCTTTGGGTTGTGTAATGCTCCTGCTGTCTTCCAGAATTTTATTAATGAAATCCTGAGAGATTACCTGGGTAATTTTCTTGTTGTGTACCTTGATGACATACTGGTGTTTTCCAAGGACTGGTCCTCACACGTGGAGCATGTCAGGAAGGTGCTCCAGGTCCTTCGGGAGAATAATCTGTTTGCTAAGACTGAAAAATGTGTCTTTGGGGTACAGGAGATACCATTTTTAGGGCAAATCCTCACTCCTCATGAATTCCGCATGGACCCTGCCAAGGTTCAGGCTGTGGCGGAATGGGTCCAACCTGCCTCCCTTAAGGCGTTACAGTGTTTTTTAGGGTTCGCCAACTATTACAGGAGATTTATTGCCAACTTCTCGGTCGTCGCTAAGCCTCTTACGGACCTTACTCGCAAGGGTGCTGATGTCCTCCATTGGCCCCCTGAGGCCGTCCAGGCCTTTGAGACCCTCAAGAAGTGCTTTATCTCAGCCCCCGTGCTGATTCAGCCCAACCAAGAGGAGCCATTTATTGTGGAGGTTGACGCATCCGAGGTGGGAGTGGGGGCCGTCTTGTCCCAGGGTACCAGCTCCCTCACCCATCTCCGCCCCTGTGCTTACTTCTCTAGGAAGTTTTCGCCAACGGAGAGTAACTATGATATTGGCAACCGCGAACTTCTAGCCATTAAATGGGCTTTTGAAGAGTGGCGACACTTCCTGGAGGGGGCCAGACACCAGGTAACGGTCCTTACAGATCACAAGAATCTGGTTTTCCTAGAATCGGCCCGGAGGCTTAATCCTAGACAAGCTCGGTGGGCACTATTCTTTACCAGATTTAATTTCTTGGTTACCTATAGGGCTGGGTCCAAGAATATTAAGGCTGATGCCCTGTCACGTAGTTTCATGGCCAATCCTCCTTCCGAGAAGGATCCTGCTTGTATTTTACCCCCTGGTATAATCGTTTCTGCCACGGATTCTGATTTAGCTTCTGATATCGCGGCTGATCAGGGTGCAGCTCCCGGGAACGTCCCTGGGGACAAACTGTTTGTTCCCCTGCAATACCGGCTAAGGGTACTCAGGGAAAACCATGACTCCGCTCTATCTGGTCATCCTGGCATCTTGGGCACCAAACACCTCATTACCAGAAACTATTGGTGGCCTGGGTTGCCTAAAGACGTTAGGGCTTACGTCGCCGCTTGTGAGGTTTGCGCTAGGTCCAAAACCCCTAGGTCCCGACCTGCGGGCCTACTACGTTCCTTGCCCATTCCCCAGAGACCTTGGACCCATATCTCCATGGATTTTATCACCGATTTGCCTCCATCTCAGGGCAAGTCGGTGGTGTGGGTGGTAGTAGACCGCTTCAGCAAGATGTGCCACTTTGTGCCCCTTAAGAAGCTACCTAACGCCAAGATGTTAGCTTCTTTGTTTGTGAAACACATCCTGCGTCTCCATGGGGCCCCAGTCAATATTGTTTCTGACAGAGGGGTACAATTTGTTTCCTTATTTTGGAGAGCCTTTTGTAAAAAGTTGGAGATTGATCTGTCCTTCTCCTCCGCCTTCCATCCCGAAACTAATGGCCAAACTGAGAGGACTAACCAGTCCCTGGAACAATATTTAAGGTGTTTCATCTCTGACTGTCAATTCGATTGGGTCTCATTCCTTCCCCTTGCTGAATTTTCCCTGAATAACCGGGTCAGTAACTCGTCAGGGGTCTCCCCGTTTTTCTGTAATTTCGGGTTTAACCCAAGGTTCTCCTCCGTTTCCCCTGGTTGTTCCAATAATCCTGAGGTAGAGGATGTTCATCGGGAACTGTGCACTGTCTGGGCCCAGGTTCAGAAGAACCTAGAGGCGTCCCAAAGCGCACAAAAGATTCAGGCGGATAGTAGACGTTCTGCTAACCCCCGGTTTGTCGTCGGGGATTTGGTCTGGTTGTCGTCCAGGAACTTGCGCCTTAAGGTCCCGTCCAGGAAGTTTGCTCCCCGATTTATTGGGCCTTATAAGATCATTGAAGTCCTCAACCATGTATCCTTCCGTCTGGAGCTGCCCCCATCCTTTCGCATACATGACGTCTTCCATGCCTCCCTCCTTAAACGCTGCTCCCCGTCCTGGTCCCCCTCGAGGAAACCTCCTGTTCCCGTTCTCACCCCTGAGGGGGTGGAATTCGAGGTGGCCAAGATTATTGACAGTAGGATGGTCCAGGGCTCCCTCCAGTACCTGGTCCATTGGAGAGGGTACGGGCCGGAGGAGAGGACTTGGGTACCTGCCCGTGATGTTCACGCTGGGGTATTGATCAGGAGGTTCCACCTTCTCTTCCCTACTAAACCGGGTCCTCTTAGTAAGGGTCCGGTGGCCCCTCATAAAAGGGGGAGTACTGTTAGGGATCTGCCAGGTACTACATCTAGGTATACTCCTGGGATTAATCAATCCACACCTGAGGCCAGACCTGTTCGACTGACACCATCTCCCACCAACCAGGGTGGCAGGCTCAGGAGTGGGAGAGCCTATCGCGGCCTGGTCAGTCGGAGTTAGCTCCGCCCCCTGTCCTTTATTACCTGCTGTGTTCTCCTCCTCAGTGCTTGTAATTCTTTTGGATTCCTGGCCCCACTGCTGCTTGCTCCAGCCTGCTTCTGCCGTGCTTCTGCCTTGCTGCTGTTCTGCTTAACCCGCTTTGCTTTGCCTCCGGCTTGCTTCCTCCTCCGTGCTCACTTGGGTATACTCCACTTCATCCTGGTCCTGACAACTCATTCACCGCTCCGTTTCCTCGCGGCGTTCCGTGGGCTACTGCCCCTTCCCTTGCGTGTTCCCTGTTTGTTCTCCCGTGCACTTAGACAGCGTAGGGACCGCCGCCCAGTTGTACCCCGTCGCCTAGGGCGGGTCGTTGCAAGTAGGCAGGGACAGGGCGGTGGGTAGATTAGGGCTCACTTTCCCTTCACCTCCTTCCTGCCATTACAGTAGCATGCAAAAAAAACTCATCAGTCATATCAAGCAGACTGGTCTACGGCGCATGCGCGTGATTTTAATTGGGACCGCCGATCGTCACACTGCTACTGCGCATGCGCATCTCCCAAGACTCATCTCCAAGGAGACGGCGCAAGCGCAAAGCTTGCACTTTGATATTTCTTCACTTTTGTCCCAGAGCAAGGGGTGTGGTTTGGAACATGCCTAACAGTAACATATATATTATTCCGTTGATCTCTACATTGAACTTCTCCTACACATACTTACGGTGTTGTCTTCCTCTTTGGGGTCGCGCATGCTGCAGTGATATGGGACGCTGACTTCGTTCTTCTCTCGTCAATACACGCGCTCTGCGCTTGCACCGTCTCCTTGGAGACGCATCTTGGGAGATGCGCAGTATCATTTGTATTTTAATATTTAAACGGGACATACACACATCGTCAGTACCCCCAGAAGAAACGATACTAGCGAAACGCGCGTCGGGCCTCTGTCTCACTCTGTGGACCGCTCGACTACACTAGACTACATCTACTTCTATGGGTAAGGTTTTTTGCATGGGCTCCTTTTGACATTGGACTCTGCTACACACTTTCTAACCACTTGGTTGGATGTGTATATTTACCATTATCCAGTGACTTGTACTCCAGGTCACACCCACTTGATCCATGATTGCTATTAGAAGCACACACTCCTTCTATTTTTTGCCATGTTTAATACTAGCGCTCTTAACAGTAGTTTTGGGTAACCTGTATTACGTGAGGTATTAAACCTATAATGCTTTATCATTTGTATATACGTGACTGATGAGTTCTTTTTGCATGCTACATATATCTGTATTATATATTATTGATACTAACACTATATCCATGGCAACAATGTCATCTTGTGGAGTGGTCCACACACAGACTTTGTTTTCGATCCTCGTATTGTTTTTATACATTTCCCTTTTGTTATATTGTATTTAATAAAGTTTTCATTTTTCTCTATTATACAGTATATAGTATTTGGACTCCTTTTTTCTCATTTGCTGTGATATGATATATTGGAGTTTGCTATATCCATACTGACTAGAACTTTGGAGATGATTTACACTATGTTGGTATCCCCGAACCAGTTACTTAACCTGTGAGATCTTTTGTTGACAAAAAAAAGCAATGATGCCTTTTTCGGGGTTTTTTTTTTACAGCGTACACCGTTCCGTATAGATAACAATATATTGTAATAGTTCTGACTTTTACGGACACAGCGATATCAGTTATGTTTATTTTTTAACCCCTTCGCGCTCAGCGACGTAATAATCCGTCGCGCTAACTGTATCGTTAGCGCTCAGCGACGGATTATTACGTCGCGGGGATAACGGCCATTTCGGCCGTCCTCCCGACACATGCAGGAGCTGTGACAGCTGCTGTCTCGTACAGCAGCTGTCACAGCTCCTACAGCGGGGACCGATCGCTGTGTCCCCGCTGATTAACCCCTTAAAAGCCGTGTTCAATAGTGATCACGGCTTTTTAGGGGTTAAGCTACAATCGCCAGCCTGCTACGCGATAGCGGCTGGCGATGGTGGCTATGGCAACCGGACACCAAACAATGGCGTCCGGCTCTGCCATCGACGGAAGCCTAGTGGGTCCTGACAACGTCAGGACCCACTATGCTTGCTGTCAGTGAGTAGCTGACAGTTCTAATACACTGCACTACGCATGTAGTGCAGTGTATTAGAATAGCGATCAGGGCCTCCTGCCCTCAAGTCCCCTAATGGGACAAAGTAATAAAGTTAAAAAAAAGTTAAAAAAAGATGTGTAAAAATAAGAAAATAAAAGTTTTAAAAGTATTAAAAGTAAAAATCCCCCCTTTTCCCTTATCAGTCCTTTATTATTAATAAAAATATATAAACAAACAAATAAACTATACATAATTGGTATCGCCGCGTCCGTAACGGCCTGAACTACAAAATTATTTCGTTATTTATCCCGCGCGGTGAACGCCGTAAAAGAAAATAATAATAAACCGTACCACAATAACAATTGTTTGGTCACTTCACCTCCCAAAAAATGGAATAAAAAGAGATCAAAAAGTCGCATGTCCCTAAAAATGGTACTGTTCGAAACTACAGTTCGTTACGCAAAAAATAAGTCCTCGCACGGCTTTATTGATGGAAAAATAAAACCGTTCTGGCTCTTAGAATAAGGTAACACAAAAAGTGAATGATTGTTTACAAAACTTATTTTATTGTGTAAACGCCATAAGACATAAAAAAAACTATAAACATCTGGTATCGCCGTAATCGTATCGCCCCGCAGAATGAAGTGAATGTGTCATTTATAGCGCACGGTGAACGCTGTAAAAAAAATAGATTAAAAAAACAATAGTAGGATTGCTGTTTTTTAGTCACCACGCCACCTAAAAATAGAATAAAAACTGATCAAAAAGCCGCATGCACCCCAAGAAAACTACAATGGATTCCTCAAGGGGTCTAGTTTTCAAAATGGGGTCACTTTTGGGGGGTTTCCACTGTTTTGGCACCACAAGACCTCTTCAAACCGGACATGGTGCCTAATAAAAAGGATGCCTCAAAATCCACTAGGCGCTCCTTTGCTTCGGAGGCCGGCGCTTCAGTCCATTACCACACTAGGGCCACATGTGGGATATTTCTCAAAACTGCAGAATCTGGGCGATACGTATTAAGTTGCGTTTCTCTGGTAAAACCTTTTGTGTTATAAAAAAAAATGGTATAAAGAGGATTTTCTGACCAAAATTTTTTTTTTATTTCACCTCTACTTTGCTCTAAATTCCTGTGAAACACCTAAAGGGTTCATAAACTTTCTAAATGCTGTTGTGAATACTTTGAGGGGTCTAGTTTCTAAAATGGGGTGTTTGATAGGGGTTTCTAATATATAGGTCCATCAAAGCAACTTCAAAACTGAACTGTAACCTAAAAAAAAATAAAAAATCAGGCAATACTTGGCTTCTTACATCATTCTGATAATGAGCCGTGCCCACCCCGAGATGACCCCAGTTTTGACCGTTTGTATAAACGGAGACCCCTATTAGACCGTTTCCGTGCCCGGTTTTCCCAAGCATACACCCCCAAGAAGTGTATTTCTATTGATGAGTCCTTGGTGGATTTTAAAGGGAGGGTTCAATTCCGCGAGTACCTGCCGGGTAAGAGGGCAAGGTATGGCGTGAAGATGTATGAGCTGTGCGAGAGTGCATCAGGGTATACATACAGGTTTAGGATATATGAAGGGAAGGACACCAGTGCTCAGCCCCCAGAATGCCCCCGCTTACTGGGAGTTAATGCAAAAATTGTGTGGGATTTGGTACACCCACTGCTGGACCAGGGTTACCCCCTCTACCTGGATAATTTTTATACCGGCGTCCCACTCTTCAACTGCCTCGCTTCCAGTCCTGTGGCATGCGGCACTGCTAGAAGAAATCTGAGAGGCCTCCCTAAGACTCTGCAGGGCAAACAAGAAGGGGTGAGCGCAGGGCACATTCTAGCAGCAACATATTGTGTGTCAAGTACAAGGACAAGAGAGATGTCACAACAGTACCCATGTACCTGTACGAGGTACCAGTACAGCGACCCCTAAACCAGACTGCATCCTGTACTACAATAGGTACATGGGAGGGGTGGACTTGTCAGATCAAGTCCCGAAGCCCTACAGCGCCATGCGCTGTGGTATAAGAAGCTGGCCGGGCACATCATACAGATGGCATTGTACAATGTGTACGTGCTACGTCGATGTACAGGCCAGAGGGGAACTTTCCTGGAATTTCAAGAGGTGATTATCAAGAACCTAATCTTTAGGGACCAGGAACGGGGGGGGGGCACCCAGTACTTCTGGAAGCGAGGCCACACGCATCGTAGCAGGGCAACACTTTCCAGGAGAAGTTCCCCAAACTGGCAAGAAGGGAAAAAGTCAAAAGAGGTGCAAAGTCTGCTATAAGAGGGGTATAAGGGAGGACACAATATATCAATGTAACGCGTGTCCCGAAAAACCAGGGCTCTGTATGAAAGAGTGTTTTAACATTTATCATACATCCCTTGTTTTATAATTTACCCCAATTCTACTTACCCTGATGCACTCCGCACAGCTTATCCCCCCTTATCTTTCCCTTCTGAGCCCTGCTGTGTGCCCAAGCAGCTGATAACAACCACATTGAGGGTATTGCCATACCCGGGAGAACCCACATTACAGTTTATGGGGTGTATCTCTCCGGTCAAAATGCTCACTACACCTCTAGATGAATGCCTTAAGGGTGTAGTTTTTAAAACGGGGTGACTTCTTGCGGGTTTAAACTGTACTGGGGCTTCTGCACACATGACTTTGCACGAGAAAATCCCCAGTAGGCCAAATGGTGGTCCTTTCGTTCTGAGCCCTCCCATGGGCCCAAACGGCAGTTTATCACCACAAATGGGGTATTGCTGCACTCAGGACAAATTGCGCAACAGAATGGGGTATTTTATTTCTTGTGAAAATAAGAAATTTTCAGCCAAAACTACATATTATTGGAAAAAATTAATTTTGTTTTAATTCCAAGCCCAATTCAAATAAGTTCTGTGAAAAAACTATGGGGTCAAAATGGTCACAACACCCATAAATGAATTCCTTGAGGGGTGTAGTTTCCAAAATGGGGTCACTTCTGGTGGGTTTCCATTGCTTTGATACCTCTGGGGCTCTGCAAATGCGACATGGCACCCGAAAACCAATCCAGCAAAATCTGTACTCCAACAAACACATAGCGCTCCTTTCCTTCTGAGCCCTCCCATGGGCCCAAACAGCAGTTTATCGTCACAAATGGGGTATTGCCACACTCAGGACAAATTGGGCAACAAAATGTAGTATTTTATTTATGGAGACAATAAGAATTTTTGAGCTAAAACGACATATTATTGGAAAAAATATATATTTTTTAAATTCCCAGCCCAATTCAAATAAGTTCTGTGAAGAAACTATGGGGTCTAAATGGTCACAACACCCATAAATGAATTCCTTGAGGGGTGTAGTTTCCAAAATGGGGTCAGTTATAGTGGGTTTCCATTGCTTTGATACCTCTGGGGCTCTGCAAATGCGAGATGGCACCCGAAAACCAAACCAGCAAAATCTGCACTCCAAAGAACACACAGCGCTACTTCACTTCTGAGGCCTCCCATGGGCCCAAACTGCAGTTTAACGCCACAAATGGGGTATTGCTGCACTCAGGAGAAATTGGGCAACAAAATGGGGTATTTTGTTCCCTGTGAAAATAAGAAATTTTGATAAAAAATGACATCTTATTGGAAAAAATTTAATTTTTTTCATTTCACAGCCCAATTCAAATAGGTGCTGTGAAAAAATTGTGCGGACAAAATTGTAACAACAACCATATTTGAATTCCTTGAGGGGTGTAGTTTCCAAAATGGGGTCACTTCTGTGGGTTTCCATTGCTTTGATACCTCTGGGGCTCTGCAAATGCAACATGGCACCCGAAAACCAATCCAGCAAAATCTGGACTCCAACAAACACATAGCGCTCCTTTCATTCTGAGCCCTCCCATGGGCCCAAACGGCAGTTTATCACCACAAATGGGGTATTGCCGCACTAAGGACAAATTGGGCAACAAAATGGGGTATTTTGTTCCCTGTGAAAATAATAAATTTTGATCACAAATGACATCTTATTGGAAAAAATGTCATTTTTTTAATTTCACAGCCCAATTCAAATAGGTGCTGTGAAAAAACTGTGCGGTCAAAATGGTAACAACAACCATAAATTAATTCCTTGAGGGGTGTAGTTTCCAAAATGGGGTCACTATTCGGGGATTCCTACTGTTTTGGCACCTCAACACCTCTTCAAACCTGGCATGCTGCCTAAAATATATTCTAATAAAAAAGAGGACTCAAAATGCACTAGGTGCTTCTTTGCTTCTAGGGCTTGTGTTTTAGTCCACGAGCGCAGTAGAACCACATGTGGGACATTTCTAAAAACTGCAGAATCTGGACAATACATATTTAGTAGTGTTTCTCTGGTAAAACCTTCTCTGTTACAGAAAAAAAATGAATAAAATTGAAATTCAGCAAGAAAAATGAAATTTGCAAATTTCACCTCCACTTTGCTTTAATTCCTGTGAAATGCCTGAAGGGTTAAAAATCTTTCTAAATGCTGTTTTGAATACTTTAAGGGGTCTAGTTTTTAAAATGGGGTGTTTTATCAGGGTTTCTAATACATAGGCCCCTCAAATCCTCTTCAGAACTCAAGAGGTACCTTAAAAAAAAGGATTTTGAAATTTTCTTAAAAATATGAGAAATTGCTGTTTAGGTTCTAAGCCTTGTAACGTCCAAGAAAAATAAAAGAATGTTCAAAAAACGATGCCAATCTAAAGTAGACATATGGGAAGTGTGAAATAGTAACTATTTTGGGTGGTATAACCGTCTGTTTTACAAGCAGATGCATTAAAATTCTGAAAAATGCTATTTTTTCCAAATTTTCACTAAATTTTGCAATTTTTCACCAATAAACACTGAATATATCGACCAAATTTTACCACGAACATGAAGCCCAATGTGTCACGAGAAAACAATCTCAGAATCGCTTGGATAGGTTTAAGCATTCCGACGTTATTACCACATAAAGTGAAATATGTCAGATTTGAAAAATGGGCTCTGAGCCTTAAGGCCAAAACTAGGCTGCGTCCTTAAAGGGTTAAATATTTACATTAATTTATGGGAAAAGTTTTTTTTTCTATATATATAATTTTTTTCTTTATTACTAAAAGCTTTATTTAATTTAAACTTTTTTTTTTTGCCCACTAAGAGACTTGAACATATGATTCTTTGATTTCTTGCATAATACACTGCAATACTTATGTATTGCAGTGTATTGTGCTTTTTGCCGTCTCCTTTTAGTCACTGCCTCTGGCAGGGCTTACTAGGAGCACCAACATGGCAGACATGGGGGCCTTGACAATCCATCGGCACCCCGCGATCGCGTCACAGAGGGGCCGATGGGATGATGGCTTAGATGCCGTGGTCACTATTGACCACGGTATCTAAGTGGTTAAACGGGAGGAATCAGAGTAATCTCTGATCTCGGCCATTAGTGTGAGATGTCAGCTGTAATATACAACTGACATTTGCGGCATATGGAGTGGGCTCAGTCTATGAGTCCATAAAACTTATTTTAATGGGAAAAGGTAGACAAGCCGCTGCCGGACACTTGTGGCAGAGGCTAATCTCCCATTAGAACAAAAGAATTGGACATGTTGAAATCCATCAGGAAAAGTCGGAAGTCCCTCATATTGTCAGTAGATCCCTCTGAAATCATTATGATCCACCAAAATGTATCTAATATGTATGGAAAATGAGATTACCTTTTGTAATTTTTAAGTGGAAAAAGTAGGGGGTCTGTTCTAGTGGGTATGTTCACACATATTGAAAAGTACAAGGCTGATTTCAAGAGAAAACAGCCCCTGAATCCAGGCATTTTTTTTAGCACATTTTTAAAGCATTTTTGAAGTGTATTTTTCTAAGCATTTTTTTTGTGTGTCAATGGAAAACCAACTCCAAAAATGCGTAAAAATAAACCTCATATGAACAACAGTGTACTTTCCATTGAAATCAATGGGATACTGTTTGCAGGCGTAGTTCAACTGTGTTTTGGATATACACGAAAGTAAGAAGTGAACATACCCTCAAACATATGGCGTGTGATCATCCGCTTAGACGCATAGAGATGGTGATCGGTCATGTTAGATTGAACCTAAGTAATGTTTACAACTGTTTACATTGGTCGCTGATCTACCATACTAAGCTGCAATGAAACTTTTCCCATAGGACTCTGTGAATACACATAACATAAACTCTCCTCCAGCTTGTACGGAAATTGCGGTCAGCAGCTTTTAGGTACAAATAAATATTGCAATGGTAAATGTAATCTTCAGCAAATTAGCGCTGTCAAACTATTATATCGTGAAAAATGACATATCTGTTGGCCATTATAAACAGCACACAGCTGCAAGTAAAGGAATCCACTCACGGTAGAGTAAATAATGAATGAACTTCATGCTGCAAATCTGTTCTTCTACATATAAACTGGGAGGGAGTCAACCCAATAAGAATGACATCTTACATGAAAACATTTCTGGCACGATAGCAGTGCAGAGAGGAAGACGGATATATAGTAAAGGTGTACAGCTGTGAGCCATCAAAACAAATAGCTTTTTCTTCTAAAATAGTTTTTTCCAGCATTTACTTATTGTATTGACCTTTAAACATAACAGAAAACTCAAAAGTAGGTGATGAGAAGCAGAAATTGTTTTCTAAACTACTAGAAATAAAAATAAAAAAGAGCATTGAAACTGTGTTCCTAAAAATCTTGTACCAATATTCCGGTGGAAAAAAATTGGTAACTTTGGCATACGCTTGTTTTGTGCAAAAATGTGTGACTTTTTTCACTTTTACGCCACCTGAGCCCTTTTTAATTGGACGGGTCTTAGGAGAAGAAATTAGCGTTAATTATAGCTGCTAACTGCTGTAGATATCAGTTTGTGGTACCCGGGCAGCTCAAGATGCGAAAAAATTATTATTCCGACCTGAGCTCGTTCAAGTGAAAAAGACAATACTGTTCTGAGCGATCACAGCTCGGGGCAGCAGTGTGACTAAGGGTATGTTCACATGGCATCGTCCGTTACGGCTGAAATTACGGTGCTGTTTTCAGGAGAAATGGCATGTGCAGGCGTCTTTCGCTGCGTCCATTACGAACGTAATTGGAGCTGTTTTTCCATGGAGTCCATGGAAAACGGCTCCATTTACGTCTGAAGAAGTGACAGGCACTTCTTTGACGCGGGCGTCTTTTTTACGCGCCGCCTTTTGACTGCGACGCGTAAAAAAAATGACCGTCGGCACAGAACATCGTAAGACCCATTCAAATGAATGGGCAGATGTTTGCTGACGCTTTTGAGCCGCATTTTCGGACGTAATTCGGGGCTAAAACACCCGAATTACGTCTGTAAATAGTGTGTGTGAACCCAGCCTAAAGGGGAGCCTTCTAAAGGCTCTAGCACAGGCTAGCTCACAGCTAGAACCACGACTTTGGTCTTGTTTTAAAGTCAAAGCGGATGATAGTCTCATCTGGGTTCTGTATTAAGGAGATAGTAGTCTGGTTTGAGGTCTGTATTTAAGGGGAGTCTAGTCTGGGGGTCTATATTTAGAGGAAGTCTGTAATAGAAAAGTGCAGAAGTTGCCCATATCACCTATCAAAGCCATGGAAAACTACAGCTGTGATCTGTTTGGTTGCTATAGGCAACTGCCTAATGTTTTTTCTCACTGATTCTTATAGATCAGGAAATACAGGGCATGTTATAGTGTTGAATGGTGTCTCAGCCTGAAAACACAGGATAGAACGTCTTCAAAAATGGTGTGGCCTGCAAAAAAGAGGGGTCTGCCAAAAGGGGCATGACTTACTTAAAAAAAAACTACAGACTCTCCCTAAAAGCCATTTCCAAAACTTGTCAAGTATGTAAATACAGTTCATAAAAGTGAACATCCATCCAAAAGACATCTCTTTCTTCAGCTTTCAAATGATTGCATGGAAGCATGTCCTCTTGGGATGGACCACTTGTTCATCTGTAACTGGTCCACAGTTCATCTGCTTTCTGGTGGACATGGACGTGCACCCCCTTCTGTGATCTCTCTTTGGAGTTTCCTGAGCATGGGTTTGGTTAAGGCCCTTTTTAACTGTGTTTTTGGGCCGCTCTCCAGCGACCTCTTATATCTATCTATCTATCTATCTATCTATCTATCTATCTATCTATCTATCTATCTATCTATCTATCTATCTATCTATCTATCTATCTATCTATCTATCTATCTCATATCTATCTATCTATCTATCTATCTATCTACAGAAATACAAAAATAGGCAGCACACCATAGATGAAGTGAAAAAAAGGGTACTTTATTGGCCCCAAGTGCGACGTTTCAGCTCTATCCACCGTCGCACTTGGGGCCAATAAAGTACCCTTTTTTTCACTTCATCTATGGTGTGCTGCCTATTTTTGTATTTCTGTGGATATTGAGAGCTTGGTCGGCTCCTTGGGATTTGCACCCATCTTTTCTCATTCACCGGTGCTGCTGGATTTTTCTTTGTTTATCTATCTATCTATCTATCTCATATCTATCTATCTATCTATCTATCTATCTATCTATCTATCTATCTATCTATCTATCTATCTATCTATCTATCTATCTATCTATCTATCTATCTGTCTATCATATATCTATCTATCTCATATCTATCTATCTATCTATCTATCTATCTATCTATCTATCTATCTATCTATCTATCTATCTATCGATCGATCTATCTATCTATCTATCTATCTATCTATCTATCTATCTATCTCATATCTATCTATCTATCTATCTCATATCTATCTATCTATCTATCTATCTATCTATCTATCTATCTATCTATCTATCTATCTATCTATCTATCTATCTATCTATCTATCTATCTATCTTTGTGTGTGCAGCATGTTTTAAGCCTTGTAGCATTTCGTGCAGAAACATGTTCTCAATGTGTTACACTGATGTGTACAAGCTATTGAACTTCACATACTTTTGAATGAATATAAAAAGTGAAGAACTCAGTCACCTATACCTTATATTTACCTTCTTACCTAATATATACTTTTATAGGGCTTGAAACAACAGTTTATATTCTAGTTGCCTCATCTTTTTTACATAGAGACATGTTTAGGGCCTGATTCTCCTTTCACGTAGCACTGAAACATAGAATGTAATTAAAATGTCAACTACGCTTTTATTTCACTCATGAGAAAAAATTTAATTGTTTGGCATGATTAGGGCGGGTTCACACATGGCGGATTTTCACTTAAATTCCGCTGCGGACACTCCGCAGCGTTAATCCGCAGCGGAGCCGTTTCTCCATTGACTTTCACTTTAATTTCGCAGTGTTCGTTTACACGATGCGTACAATTCCGCTGCGGAGCATAGGCTGCGGAGCGGAATGTGGTGTCCGCAGCATGCTCTGTCTGTTGCGGAGCAGTGGCGGACTGGTTGCGGACTCATGGCGGAATTTCTCCATTGACTTCAATGGAGATTCTAAGTTCCGCAATGAAGTCCGCAGCTGTCATGCACATGTTATGTGTGGTGCGGAGCGTATTGGTTTTTTAACATGACATTTCTTCATTCTGGCTGGACCTATGTATTTCTAGGTCTACAGCCAGACTGAGGAAGTCAATGGGGCTCCCGTAATGACGGGAGCGTTGCTAGGAGACGTCAGTAAATAGTCACTGTCCAGGGTGCTGAAAGAGTTAAGCGATCGGCAGTAACTGTTTCTGCACCCGGGACAGTGACTACCGATCCCAATATACATGTATCTGTAAAAAAACATATAAGTTCATACTTACCGAGAACTCCCTGTGTCTGTCTCCAGTCCGGCCTCCCAGGATGACGTTTCAGTGGAAGTGACGGCTGCAGCCAATCACAGGCCAAGCACAGGCTGCAGCGGTCACATGGACTGGCGCGTCATCCAGGGAGGTCGGGCTGGATGCCGAAGGAGGGACGCGTCATCAAGACAACGGGCGGTAAGTATGAATTTCTTTTACTTTCACTAGGGAAAGTGCTGTCCCTTCTCTCTATCCTGCACTGATAGGGAGAAGGGAAGCACTTTTCCTGCAGTCCGCAGCGGCCAGTCCGCATCAATTTTCTGCACATTTTGTGCAGATCCGCAGCCGTAATCCGCAACCCGGATTAGGTGCGGCATTGATGCGGACAGTTGCGGAGGAATTCCGCCATGTGTGGTCATGCCCTTAGTATCTTTTCAGGCAGTTCACCTACTCATACAATATATTTCTAAAAAAACAAGCAGCATAAATTATTTGGAGTTTTTCTCTAATATATTTTAAAAAGTTACTGTGTTCAAGTTATTCAGCGCAAAACCGATCTATTCAAGTCAATTGAAGCTGTTTACAGGAAGCCCCCCTAGTGGCAGCAACAAGCAAATGAGATTTTTAAAAGTGTATCTATGAGGCAAAAGAGTTTTGGTGCCCAGTACTAAAAAAATAAAGCACTGTAGTTTTATCAAAGATATTTTTTTTAAAAAATCTCCAAATCATTTATGCTGATGTTTTTAAGAAATACATTTTAAAGTTGGTACTTTTTAAATCAATTTTTTTTCCCCACTATCTAAGCTTGAAGTCCATTATTTCACTCTGCGGTCTATTAGTTAAATAATACTTTCTAATATTACACATGCATCATTAAGAGGAAGCTCTCATGGCCACAGGATGTCAAATTTCCAAGCAATGAAGTATTACAGAGGTTCATTTGTACAGTTTCACCTGATTTCTTTTCCACTATCTATATAGATCTACTGTATATAGGGCATACAGGTCTGCACCAACAGTACAGTACGTGGCTGATGGAAGTGGTTATTTTTATATCTATTGCAAAATATAAAATATTGGACAGTTGCCAAATCAAACTACCATAGAATCCTACTACTTATTTCCTTCTCAGAATTAAGTTTTAATATTTGTTGATATACTTCGGTCAATAAAAACGTTTCTGTGCAATGGTCGACAATGGTCACAGTATGAGTTGCCTTAGTACTTAACCCATTAGGAAGGCCATTACTGAGCAGTATTAATAGGGTTGTCTGATGGGTTGTCACTAAACCAGAACAAGAAACAAGTCACGACCAGGTGTTTGAAAAAATCCAAATAATCTTTATTAAAGTCAATTAGACACATGGAGACAACGTATAACACTTAGACATAATAAAATGCCATGGATCCTCGAACACAAACGGAATCCGAACGTAAAAGCAGAGTAACCCCCCAGATGTAAAAATGGTCTGACACAACCTATATATGGCTAAAGTGCATAAGTACATATTAATGAGCAGGTACTAGGCATGGTACGCTTTGCACAGATGAACACACAAATAAGTATAGAGAATATATATAAGGTACAATCTAAGTAAAAACGACATGTAAAGTAGTATACCTACACCTGCGTATAAGAAGATAAATAGGAGATCAAGACCAGGAGGGGGACCTCTGCTTAACCCAACGCGCGTTTCGCTGGTGCTTCGTCAGGGGCACCAGTCAGGGGCACCAGCGAAACGCGCGTTGGGTTAAGCAGAGGTCCCCCTCCTGGTCTTGATCTCCTATTTATCTTCTTATACGCAGGTGTAGGTATACTACTTTACATGTCGTTTTTACTTAGATTGTACCTTATATATATTCTCTATACTTATTTGTGTGTTCATCTGTGCAAAGCGTACCATGCCTAGTACCTGCTCATTAATATGTACTTATGCACTTTAGCCATATATAGGTTGTGTCAGACCATTTTTACATCTGGGGGGTTACTCTGCTTTTACGTTCGGATTCCGTTTGTGTTCGAGGATCCATGGCATTTTATTATGTCTAAGTGTTATACGTTGTCTCCATGTGTCTAATTGACTTTAATAAAGATTATTTGTATTTTTTCAAACACCTGGTCGTGACTTGTTTCTTGTTCTGGTTTAGTTTTAATTAGTCACTAGGACCACTAGTATCATTCGGGGTATTATTCGGTTTGCTGATGGGTTGTCAGAAGCCCATGCGGTGATCAGTTGACCACCACAGGTCCGGCTTCTCCAACCCCTGATGATCATCTATTTTAATGGGAGGAATCCACTTCTGTAGAACTACATAGCGGCTCTTAGGCCTCATGAACACTTCCATCACCGTTTTCACGGCTGTTTTTCACGGATCCGTGTGTCCGTGATTGGAACAGTGTGCTTCCCGTGTGTACGCCGTGTACCCTTCCGTGTTTCAGTTTCCGAGAGGAAACTGAAACCCGTTCACACTATGTACACGATATTGTGAGTGCCGCACATGCTATTCCCTGTCCAGCGGTACTCACTGTCCAGGGTGCTGAAAGAGTTACTGCCGATCAGTGCAGCCCTTTAACTCTTTCAGCACCCTGGACAGAGACTACCGCTGGACAGTGAGTACCATGCGCGGTGCTCACAATATATGCCTGTGATTGGCTGCAGTGGTCACATGGTCTGAAACGTCATCTCAGGAGGCCGGACTTGAGCAAGAAGCAGGCAAGCAGGGAGTTCTGGGTAAGTAGCAACTTTTTCTTTTGTTGCATGTTTTTTTTTAATGAACACTTCAGAATGGGAGGTGATTTCTTGCCACTGCAAGTATGATTTCACTTGAAAGCTTTTTGAAAATAGACAGCTGCAATAATCTTAAGCAGCACCCATGGAATCTGGGTAAAGCAGTTTTTTTTTACCTATCTCCCCTGAGGAATCGTTTGGTAAGGATGAAACGCGTTGGGAGGACTTTCATTTACCACTTTTTGAACAGCGGCTACCCGATCCCTTTGCATTGACAGAACAGATGGATGACCTTTAGCATCAAAATGGGTAGGGGGTACCAGCCCCTAATTTCCATATTACTTCTACTGTCATTTATGAAAGGCAGGTATAACATCAAATGTTGGTGGAACCTCGCAGAAAGAAAAATAATATAGATTAATAACCCTCACAGAGGTGGACAATTTGCAGTCTCAATTTTGTTGGATGCATATCAAAAGAAATATATGAAAAAACGCATGAATATCTGGCACATGAAATCACCATGTGCATATGTCTATTGTTCTAAAATTGTTCTTAATGAAAATATAGCAAAAGTTATATTTTTTATATATATATATATATATATATATATATATATATATATATATATATACTCCAGATCTGCCTTTTTTTGTTTGAGAATCGATAGAAAGGTGGCCGCGCACATCTGTTCATTGATTCCTATTGGAGTTTCAGAGATAGCCATCCCTGCTTGCAAAGCCGTTTCCCATAGGAATCAATGAAGAGTGCCGCGCACATGCACACACAGTATCCCTGTAGAGTGTGTCACACACAGTGCCCCCATGTAGAGAGTGCCACATACAGTACCCCCGTAGAGAGTGCCACACACAGTGGCCCCTGTAAGGGTGCCACATACAGCACTCCCTGTAGAGAGTGCCACACACAGTGCCCCCTGTAAGGGTGCCACATACAGTACCCCTGTAGAAAGGGCCACACACAGTGTCCTCTGTAGATAGTGCCTCCATTCAGTAATGGTGCCCCCCAAACAAATAATGAAATGTCACCTAGCCCACATAGCCACGATGTACGGAGATGCACAGTAGGCCTCCTCAGCCCTATTAGGCCTGCAGCCTATGAGACACTAAGACGGGACAGTTGCATAGGCAGGCATGATGCAGTGACGTCATCGCGCCGCCCTGCCTGCGCAGGGATCCCGTCCCAGCATCTCATAGGCTGCAGGCCTAACATGGCCTGTAGCCTAGTGTATGGTGCTCTGCCATAGCATTCAATTGTACCTGTGTCTTGAGGACGCAGATACAATTGAATGTGGCAGTAGCCCGGGGATCCGTGCACTGGACCAAAGAAAACATACAATGAATTTTAATAAAACATAATGCACAACGAATGTTAATAAGATTTGCATGGTTTCTGTGCGTGGCAGGTAAGAGGTTGAACTTAGCAGTAGAAGATCGAGGATCAGGGTTATAAGAGATTTGCCCTACAGCTAATAGCAGGAGAATGGAGACAGCAGATGGTTCAGTAATTTATGAGAGCGACTTTTGTGTTGCACATTGGGATGAGATGGTTTAAAGAGAACCTTTCACCTCCCCAAACATGTGCAGCATGTTATAGGAAAGGCTTCACAAACCCTGTCTCACGTAAAATTATTTTTCTAACTCCCTCCGTTATTTACATATCGGTGCCGTTATATTTGGCGCCCGAAATGTAAATAAGCCCCTGAACAGTCAATGGGGTGTTTCTAACTAACTAAAAGGCAAGGGGGCGTGATGTCTCCGCTCTGACACTGTCCAATCAGCTGCGGACAGTGTCAGGGCGGCTAGTGGGTAATTTTCTGGGAATAGTTTTCCTAAAAGATTTATGTCCCTTTGACCAGCCAAAGTCTCCCATTTGTTGAATCTAAAGGAGGATATCTGGTGTTAGGGGTGTTTGGATACTGACTGCTGCCACTTTTCCACTACTACTAAAACTAGCAAGAGTTTTCTTTAATGGCTCACTAGTTTTAGGGTATGTTTCCATAGGTCGAATACGCTGCGTAAAAGTACGCATGGCAGGAAATTTCGGCCCAAAAAAACCGCAGAAAACAGAGTAAAAAAAGTCAACACTTACCATCAATTGCGTTGCCATAGTGATTGGTCCCTCTGTTCTCCGTGCAGCCTGGCCTCCTTTGATGAAACGTCATCCCAGGAGGCCATGCTGCACGGAGAACTGCCGAGAAGCAAAGAGCCTCCGCTATGACATTTTTTCTGTCATTTTTTTTTTTATATCTTCAAGTGCCTGTTGTGAACTACATTTCTTGAGCTGCTGTTGCATATTCATGTTTTAAAAAAAATGTAGTCTAGGTTCTAGATGTGGGAAGGGGCCCTCACCAAATAATGTGCCCCGCAACCTCCACAAACGTAATCCAGCCCTGATGTTCCGCAGCGATGACAGAACATGACTGGCCAGTCAGGGTTTCTGGTGAAAAGTTGAGATTCCCATTGTAATTATTAAAGTGTTACAATCACCGCTGAGGACAGTGATCGGCTGCAGCGGTCACTGCTGGACAGCAACAGAGACCAGCGGGGAAAACCAGATCGGCGTCACTAGAGCGGCGGGGGATTTACCAGGTCAGTAATACTTATTTTGTTACTCACCGTGTGTTTTTACACTTGTATTTAGTCTACACAATTCTCTGTAAGCCAGTGGCGTAGCTATAGGGGTCACAGCGGTTGCAATTGCCACACTGGCCCCCCCCCCAGAACAACGTTTATCCACAGTTAGGTCTGATTCAGACGAGCGTTTCCATTTTGTGTCCGCAAAAAACAGACCGTATTTAATGCATTCAAGTTCTGCGTGCCATCTGTGTGTGTTCCATGTGGCATGAATTTTTAATGTCAGTGTTGGTGCACATTTTTTTATTCATTTATTTTTCTCTTAGCATTTCTTTAGCAACTGGTGCGTGAAACACGGACAGCACACGCATGACGTCCATGTGCTGTCCGTGATATTCACGCATCCATAGACTTCAATAGGAGACGTTTCTGCAAAATGGATCAGAATAAGACATGCATTGAGTTTCACGTAACTGAATCATGCTGCGTGAAAAATCACGGACTTATGAATAGCCCCATTGAATTGCATAGGTCCGTGTGCTGTCTGTTTTTTTTAACGGACAGCACACAGACGTATACAACGTTTGTCTGAATAAGGCCTGTAGTAACTGGGGCTTATATAGTAAACTGGACGGGCCCCTATTACTACGGTAACAGTTTACTTACACTTTTCACTCCTGAGTCGAGTCCTGATGCCTTTCAGCGGCACGATGTTATGTGCGCCGCACACAACATTGTGATGCTAAACGACGTCATGTGGGCCCCGTATCTAATCCTATCATGTGTGATAATGTCTGCTGAGCTGTGTATTTAATCCTATTATGTGTCTACTTTTCCCTCCCTTCTTAGGGTATGTTCACACGCAGTAGCAAAATACGTCTGAAATTACGGAGCTGTTTTTCGCGGCGTATTTTACGGACGTTATTGGAGCTGTTTTTCAATGGAGTCAATGAAAAACGGCTCGAAAAACGTCCCAAGAAGTGACATGCACTTCTCTGACGCGGCGTCTTTTTACGAGCCGTCTATTGACAGCGACGCGTAAAATTACACCTCGTGGGAACAGAACGTTGTAAAACCCATTGAAAGCAATGGGTAGATGTTTGTAGGCGTAATGGAGCCGTTTTTTCAGGCGTAATTCGAGGCGTAAAACGTCCGAATTACATCTGAAAACAGTGCGTGTGAACATACCCTTAGTCCTAAAGTGCAGACGCCAATCACAGATCTGGCCACTTCTTTTAAAGTTAAAATTGACAACATCAATCCATGATATTATCTCCTAGTTTCCTAGTAACATTGATCCCCTCCCTTTCCACACTCTCCCTTCCTCACTTTCAGCATTTTACCCAATAACAGAAGTCTCTAGGCTCCTCTCTTCTTCTCATCCCACTAGTCACCTAACTAAAATATTTAACCTCTCTTTCTCCTGGAATCTTTCCCTCCTCTTTTAAACATGCCGGTATAACCCCATTACTGAAAAGACCATCCGTTGAACAGTCCTGTGCTGCTAACTACGACCTGTCTCTAATCTCCCCTGCTTCTCTAAACTTCTGGAACGCTTGGTCTACTCTCGCCTTATCCGCTATCTCTCTGCTAACTCTCTTCTCGACCCCTTACAATCTGGCTTCGGCACTTTAAAACGGCCCTTACCAGGGTCTCAAATGTTCTCCCTACGGCTAAATCAAATGGCAACTTTTTTCTATTGATTCTTTGGGATATCTCTGCAGCCCTTGACACTGTAGACCACCAACTCCTACTCAATAGGCTCCACTCTATTGGCATTAAGGACACTTTTCTTCCTACCTCTCTGACCGCTCATGCAAACGCTTCCAGTACCATATCTACGCTGATGACACCCAATTATATACCTCTCCCTGTGACATCATTCTCGCTCTAATACTAAACACCAGTGATTGTTTATCAGCTGTCTCTAACATCATGTTCTCTCTCTTTCTGAAACGGAATCTTTCAAAAACGGAGCTCCTTGTGTTCCCACCATCTACTAACCTACCTAAACCAGATGTCTCCATCTCTGTGTGTGGCACTATCATCACTCCTAAGCAGCACGCCCGCTGTCTCAGGGTTATGATGGACCACGATCTGTGCTTTACTCCTTATATTCAATTACTTGCACGCTTCTGTCACCTTCACCTCAAAAACGTCTCCAGAATCCGCCTTTATCTTACTGTGGAAACAACTAAAACTCTTATAGTCGCTCTGATTCACTCTCGTCTTGACTACTGTAACTCATTACTGATCAGTCTTTCCCTCACTAAACTCCCCTCTCTCCAATCTATCCTGAATGTAGCAGCCAGGCTCATCTTTCTGACCAATCGCTACGCCAACAACTCTACCCTGTGCCAGTCACTGCACTGGTTGCCCATTCACTTTAGAAAAAAATTCAAACTTATTACTCTCACCCACAAAGCTCTCCACAGTGCTGCACCTCCTTACATCTCCTCCCTCATCTCTGTCTACCACCCTACATGTGCTCGACATTCTACCAACAATCTAAGATTAACATTGTCCGTAATCCAAACCTCCCACTCCCGTCTCCAAGACTATTCTTGTGCTGCACTAGTTCTCTGGAATGTCCTAACCCAGACAAGTAGATAGGAAAAATAGTACAATTTTTATTGAAAAAATACAACATTAAAAGATGGGTCGTACTGAGCAAAAGCACAGAGACGTCTGACACTTGCAGAGAACGTACAAACACAAGGGGATACCTGACAATGTCAAGAATATATATCCTTGATCTGGGTGCAAATGGCCTGATCACATTGATGATTTTGTTATGCGTTATATGTGGATGGGGTGTAAATGTAACCAGCACATTGGTTATCAACAAAGAATGAACAACTGTGGTCCAGAAATGACACTGATGTGCTAGCAATGCAGGATACAGGCAAGTTAGGTGGAACAAAACCAAAGCAAGGAAACATGTAACGTACCCATTGTGGTCCTCTGCTTGGAGAGAACGTCAGTCCCGACGCGCGTTTCGGCGAAATGCCTTCGTCCGGGGGTGTCGTCTCTCCAGCAGGAAGCTCCTCATTTAAAGTGTATGGCCAACCAATCATAAGCGTATCTGACATCACATGGGACCGTAGGTGTGTGTACAGTGGCGTCAAGTGCCGGGGGCGGGGACGCCCGTCATTCACCTCCGAACGCGCGTCATCAAGGGGGCGTGGCCCAGCGGCGACTGACGCCGAAGAGACACGCCCACCCCAATAGAGACGCGCAGGACTGGGGGAAGCGGGGGCTCCTTCCCGACTCAAGCGCACAGGTAGACACTACTGAAATTGAGGTATCCCATGAGATGTTGTAAACACAGGACCGGGTGGCAAGGAGGAAAGGGAGAGTGTAACAGAGGATTTAGCATAAATCAATAAATCCTCATATGTTGAACTTGCCTGTATCCTGCATTGCTAGCACATCAGTGTCATTTCTGGACCACAGTTGTTCATTCTTTGTTGATAACCAATGTGCTGGTTACATTTACACCCCATCCACATATAACGCATAACAAAATCATCAATGTGATCAGGCCATTTGCACCCAGATCAAGGATATATATTCTTGACATTGTCAGGTATCCCCTTGTGTTTGTACGTTCTCTGCAAGTGTCAGACGTCTCTGTGCTTTTGCTCAGTACGACCCATCTTTTAATGTTGTATTTTTTCAATAAAAATTGTTCTATTTTTCCTATCTACTTGTGTTATTTGTGCCCTATACGCTTTTAGGTTTATACTAGTTATTTAGGGCAACACACCAAGAGTCACTTGGTTTCATCGAGGTCTAGCCTTTATATATAGGCTGCAATATAGCATATATCAATATGTATATCATTTAGACCTTTTTCCTGCATGTACCTATAGGTTTATGTCCTAACCCAGACAATCAGATTAATTCTTAATAAAAGCACATCTTTTTACACAGGCCTATGACATTCCCTTATCTGACACCTTTCCTTTACCTCTCCCCCATTACATTAGTCCTCAGAACCTAATCCTTTCATTCAACATTTTCTCCTACACTCCATGGAACTTAATGCCCTTAACGTCTGTCACACACAGATATGGGCTGGTGACCGGCTCATGCAGCTTTATATGCACTACCCTATGTTCACTAAAGATGGCTGGACCATTGTACAAAGTAAACACTTTTCACATTTTGTGCCATTCCTTGTAAGCTCTTGCGAGCAGGGCCCTCGCTCCTCTTATTCGAATTGTTAAATCGTTTTGTCACTATGTAATTTCTCATTTTGTCTGTACATTTACTTTTTTAATTGGAAACTGCTGTAAAATATGTAGGTGCTACATAAATAAAGATGAATAAATGCCACATTCCATTGTAAGTTAACTATCGGTAACAATTTTAAAGAACATGGGTATATGTAGGCTTCTATGGTTCAGCCTGGGCTAGACGTATGTCAGTATCCAGACATATACTGTTGATACCCATAGGCTTACATTGTACAAAATGTCTCATTTGGACTTATGTTTATGTCTGGATCTACGCTTTTTTATAATGAAAGTCATTGGCAGATTGATGAAAACATATGCATACATTTACTGTAGATGTGTGTAAAAAATAGAAATAAGACAATAAAACATTAGCTTCCCCTCTAAAAAAAAGTTACACTTTGTATACATCTGAGGTATTCTCATTTACTTAAATAATTTTCCTTTAAGGAAACGCAATTGGATATCATGATGCTTTACCTCATTCGATACTAACACATCAGTCCTTATCAGACATTATCTCCGGTTAACAAAGTTGCAACACGTTCTTACCTTACTACTCCTATCATAAAGCGAAGAACATCGTCAAGGATACAATAGATGGACCGTTGAGTAATCTGTGGATCTGTCAAGAAGAACAGGAATTTACACACATGTATACATAAAAACTGGTTCAAATGAAAAAAAAATATATAATATTCACACACAAAAACACCTAAAGAAGAAGAAGAGCCTGAGGACATCATATGGACTGTGCAGCTGTGAAGATTAACCCTGTATCTCATAACTCTCATCAAATTAGGCAATGGAATGTAACACCCTTTATAAGAATATAAAGTCAAAAGTCTCGGCTTTGAAGGATTAACCCTTTCTTACTGCAATACATTTATATCAAAACGGTATACATTTTTCCGTATTATCAAAAAGGCAAAAAGTAGAGAAGAACAAAGAGATATGGCTGAACTACAAAATACTGACCTGTGTAAAATGGAAAGAGGGTGTTTGATGATCTGTTGTTGCAGAAAAATCCTACTATAAAGGCTGATAAGTATTATAGCCAGTAAATGCTGCATCACAGTCCCAGGAGAGAATAGGAAAAAGAAAGTACTGAATCATATATCATGGGTGGGAGGGTCCTGGCTACAGAATGGGGAAGGGTCAAACCCACACACACTTGAATAAGCAGATGTTTTCTAAACATAAGTCTTTAGACAAAGTATTATATCCGCACACTCATCATGGCTAATGGTGTGAGATGAATGGATAAAAGTTGTACATGCTATATAAATGTGATTTTTCACCCCAGCAATGTTAATAAACACATATACAAGATAGATACATACATACATACATATATTGATAGATTGATGGATGGATGGATAGATGGATGGATGGATGGATAGATAGATAGATAGATAGATAGATAGATAGATAGATAGATAGATAGATAGATAGATAGATAGATAGATAGATAGATAGATAGATAGATAGATAGATAGATAGATAGATAGATAGATAAAGTCAGATGAACAGTTCACAGAACTGAATATATGTACGGCAGTATTATAGCCCTCCTTTCAGGTATTCACATCTAAGGCTTCGTTTACATCTGCGCTGGAAATCCATTCATGGGTTCCGTCTGAGCTTTCCATCAGGGGAACCCATAAACGGAATCCAAACTGAAATAAACGGAAACCATAAGTTTCCGTTTGTATCACTATTGATTTCAATGGTGACGGATCCGTTGCAAATGGTTTCCGTTTGTCACCGTTGTGCAAGGGTTCCGTTGTTTTGACGTTATCAATACCGTAGTCGACTGCTCTATTCATTCCGTCAAAGCAACGGAACCCTTAAACAACGGTGACAAACGGAAACCATTTGCAACGGATCCGTCACCATTGAAATCAATGGTGATGCAAACGGAAGCCTATGGTTTCCGTTTGTTTTAGTTTGGTTTGCGTTCATTGGTTCCCCTGACGGAAAGGTCCGACAAGACCCATGAACGGAGTCCCGACGAAGCCTAATCTACAGATGTTGTGAATGTAAGAAAACATTGTCTCTGTTGTTTCCACAGTTTGCTCAATTTATATTGCAACGTGTGGGCACATCATTTGCTTAGTTGAAGTCACTTTATTTGTAAATTTGTATAGAACCTTTCTAAGCTCCTGGGAATTAAAGTCTTATTTCATATTTTTATTGTATTTTTCAAATATTTCCCTATTTCTTCTTCATAGCATTAGTAGTAGTGGTAGTAGTAGTCCTACTTGTATATATCAGTATATGGATGTAGTCATCTTTAACTTGATTCTGATAACTTGCTGCAGCGTGATATCACACAACAAAAGTCATTGAAAAAGTCAAGACAAGAGATCTAGCCATTGTTTATTTAATGCGTTAAAAGTCAAGGTAAAGACGGCTACATCTGTAGGAGCAGTAATAGTTTTGTCTTTAACCTCTGAACGACGAAGAATGGATATATCCATCCTGTGAAGGTGCTAGTTCCTGCAAAAGGACGGATATTTCCGTCCTCTGATCGCGTGGGTACTGCCACGCAATCAGCGGCAGGAGCACGGCTGTTCTACACAGCCTGGCTCCTGCCGCAACTGCCGGAATCGAAGCGCGCTCCGATTCCAGCAGTTTAACCCATTAGATACCGCTGTCAATAGCGACAGCGACATCTAATGTGTTTAACAGAGGGAGGGAGCTCCCTCTGTCACCCCATCGGCACCCGCGCAAAGGCGCCCAACTGCCTGTAAGGCCATGCCAGAAGTATGGCCTAATAGATTGCCTGTCAGTTTTACATTGAAGGGTAATAATGCTTTAGTATAATGAGTATACCAAAGCATTATATAAGTGATCGGCAGATCACATGATGAAGTCCCCTAGTGATCAACATACACTGCCAGTGTACCCACGTTATCAGCGGCAGGAGCATGGCTGTTATACACAGCTTGGCTCCTGCCCCAACTACAGGAATCGAAGCACGCTCCAATTCCGGCAGTCTAACCCATTAGATGCCGCTGTCAATAGCGACAGCGGCATCTAATGTGTTTGACAGAGGGAGGGAGCTCCCTCTGTCACCCCATCGGCACCCCCGCAAAAAAATCACGGGGCACCATCGGGTTTTCATGGCAGCCGGGGGCCCTAAAAAAAGGCCCCCAGGTCTGCCTTCAGCAACTGCCTCTCAGGCATGGGCTAATAGATTGCCTGTCAGTTTTACACTGACAGGCAATAATGCTTTGGTATACTAAGTATACCAAAGCATTATATCTGCGATCTAAAGATCGCAAAGTAAAGTCCCCTAGTGGGACAAAAAAAAAAGTAAAATAGTTAAATAAAGTTTATGGGCAAAAAAAAGATTACAGTAAAAATAAAATAAAACCACTATTTTTCCCTCAAAAAGTGGTTTTATTTAGTAAAGGTTTCAAAAAAAAAGAACACATATAAGATTGTAACAACTCGAACAATAAAATTAATACATTAATTAAACCGCCGGATGAACGGCATCCAAAAAAAACACAAAAAACAATGGCAAAATTCATTTTTTTCTCCCATTCCCTCTATAAAAAATAATATAGAAGTTAATCAATAAGTCCCATGTACCCCATAATAGTATGAATGAAAACTACACCTTGCCCCGCAAAAATCAAGCCCACATAGGGCCATATTGACGGAAAAATAAAGAAGTTACGGCTCTTGGAATGCGTTTTTATTGAGCAAACGTAGGAAAACGTATAAAACCTTTACATATTTTGTATCCTCGTAATCATGCCGACCCATAGAATAAAGGTAACATATTATTTACGCTGCATAGTAAACTGCGTAAATTTATAACGTAAAAATCAATGTTGGAATAGCTGCTTATTTTCAATTCTCTCCTAAATAAAGTTAATAAAAGTTAATCGATATATTATATGCATCCAAAAATGGTGCAATTGCAAAATACAACTCATACCGCAAAAAAAAGCCTTTATACGGCTATGTCGATTGAATAAAAAAAAATTACGACTGTTGGAATGCGACCGTGAGAAAACAAAAAATAATCCTTGGTCATTAGCGCGCAAAATGCCCTGGACATTGAGGGGTTAAACAGAACTGTTTCCCTACACAGTCTCGCATAGTACAATCAGTGCTGCCAGCAATTTCCAGTTGTCAATTTATTCATACATTGCTAGGAGGAATAACAGAGGAATGGCACAACACAGAGTTCTACGAAAAGATGCTCCAGAATTGCTATTTTAAAGAAGTATTTACTAAAACAGAAATGTCAAGTGAGCTGAAAAGTTATTTTTAACGATGTGTTGTTTGTATAGATTGATTTTCGTTGTGGATTTTTGCCGCAACGCAAAAACACAAAAAAAACTGAGCTTGTGAACATACCACATTATGTAGAGTTCGAATGGATATACACATTCGTTAAGGCCTCATGCCCACTTCAGTGTTTTTCTTCAGGGTGCTAGCCGTTTTTCTGACGGCTAGCACCCTGACCCATTCATTTCAATGGGGCCATGCACACTTCAGTTTTTTTGACGGTCCCGTTGCTCCGTTTTGATCAAAAGTAGAGCATGTCCTACTTTGGTCCGAGACTCCGTGACCGTGAGGCCCATGCAAGTCAATGGGGCCGTCAAAAAAACTGAAGGCACACGGAAGGCATCCCTGTGCCGTCCGTGTGTGACGAAGCCGTTGCCTAGCAACGGCCGGGCGGGCAGAAGTACATTTCAGACATATTACACTAATCGGCAGCCACTTGTCTCTATCAATTACTGATAGAGAGAAGAGGCTGCTGATTAAAAATAAAATAAAAAGCAGTTCTTACGTATCCCGGTCGTTGTCTTGGTGACGAGTCCCTCTTCTTCCTCCAGTCCGACCTTCATGTATGAAGCGGCAGCCTGTGATTGGCTGCAGAGGCGGCTGCAGCCTGTGATTGGCTGCAGAGGCGGTCACGTGGGATGAAGCGTCATCCCTGGAGGACGGCCTTCTGACATCATCCTGACTTGCGTGACCGCCACTACAGCCTGTGATTGGCTGCAGCGGTGACATAAATGAAACGTCATCCTGGAGGCTGGACAGGAGGAAAGTAAGTATGAACTTATTTTTTTATTTTTTATTTAATTAAAATTTTATTTTCCGAGCGCCGAGCATGGTACTGTCCAGGGTGCTGAAAGAGCATGGTTCTTCAGCGCTAGTCACTGTCCAGGGTGCTGAAACAGTTACCGCCAATCAGTGCAGCCCATTAACTCTTTCAGCACCCTGTACAGTGACTAGCGCTGAATAACCATGCTCTTTCAGCACCCTGGACAGTACCATGCTCGGCGCTCGGAAACGGAAACACGGAGTGCACACGGAAATCACACGGCCGCTAAACCGAGCACATTGAGCCGTCAAAAACGGCCGTGAAAACGGTGATGGAAGTGTGCACGAGGCCTAAAGCAGATCTGTCACATATTTATGCTGCCCTATCTATGGGCAGCATAAAGTAGTGACATCCACGCTGATTTCAGCATGCTGTCACTTTTTAGTTAATGTTCCGTAGTTTAGGCGTATTTAGTACTTATACTTGCTTTGCGCATCCTGTGCCAAATCAAAGGTAGTATAAGGAAGAAATAAGAGTCTAACATGTCAAGCAAGATGCGCCAAAATTATCATACAACATGCATCACTGTGATAAATTTGGCGTATCTTGTGACTGCCTGGTCTAAGTTTATGCTGCCTAAATATTAAACAGCATTGTAAATGTGGCCCAGGGTGTTTGACCTACTATTGATCTGAGCCGCACACGCACATTTCTCAATAAAAGATCTGTTCTTCAGCATTTCACCTCTCAATTTGATATAATTATGAGTAAAAAAAATTATAATTGTGAATGAGCTAAAAGGCATTGGATACAATTTCTAAACCCCATACCTGCAAATACTTTTAAAATCTTCCCATGGGAGTTCCATAGTTTACTTCCCTTACATGAAAATATTCTATGCATTGTTATTTCTCGCATTGTGAAAGAACCCGGACCCTTAGGGTATGTTCACACGGCCGTAAATGCCCGAAAAACGCCCAAAAAATTGGAAGCAGAACGCCTCCAAACATCTGCCCATTGATTTCAATGGGAAAAACGGCTTTCTGTTCCGATGGGCCGTTTTTTTACGCAGCCGTTTTGAAACGTTTTGAAGCCGGTATCAGGGCAGACTAAGTAGTCTACCCGGTGATAACTGTCATTGGGCCACAGCTGTGGCCTATGTGACAGATCGGACAGTTTAGGGCCTTAGTGACCGTCGGGGTTTGGTGTAAGAGGTGTGGTCAGGTGACTGTTATTGTAGATATAAACCAGGAATATGAGTGGTCTTGGCAGACCATCTGACATATTCCTGGAAGAAGCGTTTCGCTGCCCTCACCCGCCCTCCCTGTTTTATTTATTACTGTATGTATTGTATTTATTATCACAGCCTTTTGTCGCTCAGCATTTTTAATGGATATATATATTATTTGTGGTAGGCATGAGTTTATGGCTAAGCCAGGTTAATAATTCAGGTTGATAAGTTTAATGTTTTTTTATTACATTGTTTTATGGTAACTTTAATAAAAGGCTGTGGCCAGAATTATTTTTTACCACCATTCCAGAGTCATATCTATTTATTTATTTATATCTAAAAGTTTGTTAGTGTTTTTTACTTAGTTAATATTATATTAGTATGTTTTGTAATCCCATCACAATGGTAAATGGAGAGTTAATCTATATTGACAATAAAAATGTATGCATAATACTAAGTCTAAATATGTTATCTTTTTTCTAAATTAAACAACCCCAATTTCTCTAAAATTTCTATACAATATAACCTATTAGTGAGTTTGTTATATCTTGGCTCTGAACTGTCTTGAGCTCTACTTACACACATGAACCTAACACGGTGCGTAATATTCCATCTATGACATACTACAGTAGTTCTATTTTACACCTCACAATATCATTAAACTGGGAAAGAGTAAATATTTCCATAATTTTACATTATTCTTGGTGTTTGATGTTTGTGGGATGTTGTGGTCATTTTTGCATTTATCAGCGCACTATAAGGCCTCGTGCACACTTCAGACACCGTTTTCACGGCCGTTTTTGACGGATCCGTGTGCCCGTTTTAGCGGCCGTGTGCACTCCCGTGTGCACTCCGTGTTTCCGTTTCCGAGCATGGTACCTTCCAGGCTGCTGAAAGAGTTAATGGGCTGCACTGATCGGCGGTAACTCTTTCAGCACCCTGGACAGTACCATGCTCGGCACTCGGAAAATACAATTTAAATTAAATAAAAGTAAATAAATCATAAGTTCATACTTACTTTCCACCTGTCCGGCCTCCAGGGATGACGTTTCATTTATGTCACCGCTGCAGTCAATCACAGGCTGTAGTGGCAGTCACGCACGTCAGGATGATGTCAGAAGGCCGGCCTCCAGGGATGACGCTTCATCCCACGTGACCGCCTCTGCAGCCAATCACAGGCTGCAGCGGCCTCTACAGCCAATCACAGGCTGCTGCGTCATACAGGAATGTCGGACTGGAGGAAGAAGAGGGACTCGTCACCAAGACAACGACCAGGTACGTATGAACTGCTTTTTATTTTATTTTTGATCAGCAGCCTCTTTTCTCTATCAGTGATTGATAGAGACAAGTGGCTGCCGATTAGTGTAATATGTCTGTAATGTATTTCTGCCCTCCCGGACGTTGCTAGGCAACGGCTCCGTCACACACGGACGGCACAGGGATGCCTTCCGTGTGCCTTCAGTTTTTTTGACGGCCCCATTGACTTGCATGGGCCTCACGGTCACGGAATCTCGGACCAAAGTAGGACATGCTCTACTTTGGATCGAAACGGAGCAACGGGACCGTTAAAAAAACGGAAGTGTGCATGGCCCCATTGAAATGAATGGGTCAGGGTGCTAGCCGTCAGAAAAACGGCTAGAACCCTGAAGAAAAACACTGAAGTGAGCATGAGGCCTAAGGGTATTTTTACACACTTAGCAAAATACGTCTGAAATCACGAAGCTGTTTTCACCTGAAAACACCTCATGATTTTCAGACGTTTTTAACAACTCGCATTTATCGCGGCGTATTTTACGGATGTTATTGGAGCTGTTTTTCAATGGAATCAATGAAAAACGGCTCCAAAAACGGCCCAAGAAGTGACATGCACTTCTTTGACGCGGGCGTCTTTTGTACGTGCCGTCTTTTGACAGCGACGCGTAGAATTACACCTCGTCGGAACTGAACATCGTAAAACCCATTGAAAGCAATGGGCAGATGCTTGTAGGCGTAATGGAGCTGTTTTTTCAGGCGTAATTCGAGGCACTGCATGTGAATATACCCTAAATGTTAGTTATAATTGTATGTTTTCTTTGTATTATTGTGTAATATTTTCTCAAAGCCTGTACACATAATACAGATTAAAGGGTTTGTCTCATGAAGACAATTCTTGTTTAAATGGAAGCCGGCCTAACAATCATTTAATTGCCGTTGGTCCGGCTTCTGAAGTTCAATCCCTGGCGATTAGCTGTCATCATTGAAATCGCGTCTGGCTACACATTAAGGCCGTATTCACACGAACGGGTGTAAAATGGACCGCCAAAAACATACGTTTTTCACGGCCAATTTGCATCCGTGCGGGACCTGTTTTCACGCATCCCTCATAGACGAGTCTATTGAGGAATCCGGGAAAACTGACAAAAATAAGACATGTCCTATTTTTTCACGTGCCGTTCACACTGTCCATTAAAAAAACGAACGTGTGAATAGCACCATAGACGTTCATTGATTTTAATGCAGCCGTGTGACGGCCATTAAAAAAACAGCTGTCACACGGCCGATTATCACTGTCATGTGAATGAGACCTTACCCTGCAGAAAACCAAAAGCTTGCATGTCAGACATTTAAATGAATAACTGACCATATAATGCATGGACTGGGCAGGTCTGCCAGAGTGGCAACCACTCGTTCAGAGTAGTTGTCCATTCTAGGATACCCCCTTTTAAAAAGGGGTTGTCCCTGTCAATCTCTTAGCCAGAATGGAAAGTGTCCCTTGCTCTTGAGGACCTGTGCTTCCAGCATTATACACACAAACCATTGTTTTGAGTGGGCACTGTGTAATGCTTAACTTCCCCTGTGGTGGTACTGCAGAAATATTAAACACTTACTGACACATTTTTACACAGATTACAGCTGATCGCTTAGGTCCCAGCAGGAGGACACTTTGTGATCAGCCTATTGTCAATGGACGCTTCTGACAAGTACGGATTATCCAAAATAGAGAACCTCTTTAACCTATTCCCCACATCCGCCAAATATGTATGGCAGAAGTCAGAAGGGAACGTATGGAGCGGGTTCACAGGCTGAGTCTGCTCCATATACTGCGGGTGTCTGCTGTATGTTAGGGTATGTTCACACACTGTGTTTTCAGGCGTATTTCGCGGAGTAAACGCCTCGAAATACGCCTGAAAAACAGTAGCTAAATGCCTACAAACATTTGCCCATTGAACTCAAAACTTAAAAAAACGCTGCGTAAGAAGAAGGAGCATGTCAATTCTTGAGCCATTTTTGGAGCTGTTTTTCATTGTGTCAGTGGTCAAACAGCTCCAAAAACAGCTAAAAAAAAAAGCCTCTAAAAAATATTTTCAACTTCTAAAACAGCTGAAAATCAGAGGCTGTTTTCGCCGTAATTTTCAGCCGTTTTTACTTAAGCGTGTGAACATACCCTTACAGTCGACAACTCACTGTAACGGCCCAGATAACTTCGATCCCGGTCATTTAAGCCCTCAGATATTGCAGTCAATAGCGACCACGGCATCTGAGCAGTTAGACAAAGGTAGGGGGATCCCTTTGTCACCCAACAGACTCCGAAAAACGTCATACCCAGAAGATGATGTGTTTAGGAAAAAACGCCACTAACCACAAAACTGCCTAAAAAAACCACAAACCAAAACACTTGTGTGTAGCGCATTTTATATTTTACTATAGACTATATTGTAAGATCTGGCCACACTAAAAAACGCTTTAAAAAACACCATTAACCCCTTTAGGACGCAGCCTGTTTTGGCCTTGTGGCACAGCCGATTTTTTCAAATCTGACATGTGTCACTTTATGTGGTAATAACTCCGGCATGCTTTTACCTATCCAAGCGATTCTGAGATTGTTTTCTCGTGACATATTGTACTTTATGATAGTGGAAAAATTTGGTCGATAAATTCAATATTTATTCGTGAAAAACACCAAAATTTAGAGAAAATTTGCAAAAATGGGCATTTTTCTAAATGTAAATGTATCTGCTTGTAAAACCGATAGTAATACCACACAAAATAGTCACTAGTTACCATTTCCCATATGTGTACTTTATATTTGCATCGTTTTTTAACATCCTTTTATTTTTCTAGGACGTTACAAGGCTTAGAACTTTAGCAGCAATTTCTCACATTTTCAAGAAAATTTCAAAAGGCTATTTTTACAGGGGCCAGTTCAGTTCTGAAGTGGTTTTGAGGGCCTTATATATTAGAATACCCCAATAAATTACCCCATTTTAAAAACTGCACCCCTCAAAGTGTTCAAAACAGCATTCAGAAAGTATTTTAACCCTTTAGGCGTTTCACAGGAAATAAAGCAAAGTAGAGGGGAAATGTACAAATTTCTCCTTTTTTTGCCGAAATTCATTTGTAATAAAAAAAATTGTGTAAAACAGAAGTTTTTACCAGAGAAATACAACTCAATATTTATTGCCCAGGTCCTGCAGTTTTTAGGAATATCTCACATGTGGTCCTAGTGTGCTTATGGACTGAAACACAGGCCTCAGAAGCAAAGGAGCACCTAGTGGATTTTGGGGCCTGCTTATTTTTAGAATATATTTTAGGCACCATGTCGAGTTTGAAGAGACCAAAACAGTGGAAACTCCCCAAAAGTGACCCCATTTTGGAAACTAGACCCCTCAAGGAATTTATCTAGGGGTATAGTTAGCACTTTGACACCACAGGTATTTTGCTATATTTATTGGAGTTAGTCTGTGAAAATGAAAATCTACTTTTTTTTCTGAAATAACATAGAAATTTTTAATATTTACAAGGAATAAAGAAGAAAATTCAAACCAACGTTTGTAAAGCATCTTCTCCCGATTACGGAAATACCCCATATGTGGTAATAAACTGCTGTTTGGGTCCACGGCAGCGCTCAGAAGGGAAGGAGCGCCATTTGTATTTTGGAGCACAGATTTTGCTGGATTGATTTTCAGTGCCATGTCGCGATTGCAACCCCCTGGAGGGAACAAAACAGTGGAAACCTCCAAAAAGTGACCCCATTTTGGAAACTAGACCCCTCAAGGAATTTTTCTAGGGGTTTAGTAAGCATTTATACCACACAGGTCTTTTGCAGAATTTAGTGGAATTAGGCCGTGATAATGAATATAAACATTTTTGTCCACTAAAATGTTGAATTTTTTCATTTTCACAAAGAATAAAGGAGAAAAAGTCGCCCTAAATTTGTAGCGCAATCTCTCCTGAGTATGACAATACCCCACATGTGGTAATAATTTATTTTTTTAATAGAAATTAATTAACCTTTCAGGACTGATCCTTTTTTGCTTTTCCATTTTAGTTTTTCCCTCCACACCTTCCAAATGGCATAACTTTTTTATTTTCCCATGAATTGAGCGGTGTGAGGGCTTATTTTTGGCAGGACGAGCTGTAGTTTTTACTGGTACCATTTTTTGGTAGATGCTAATTTTTGATCACTTTTTATTACTTTTATTTAGAGCTTTGGTGGCCAAAAACAGTGATTTTGGCGTTTTAAAGTCTTTATTTCTTACGGCGTTCATAATGCGCTATAAATGACAATTGTATTTTATTCTGTGGGTCGGTACGATTACGGCGATACCATATGTATATCGTTTTTTTTTATGTTTTGCAGCGTTTGCACAATAAAATCACTTCTTTATAAAATAATTTCTTTTTTGTGTCACCATATTCTGAGAGCCGTAACTTTTTTATTTTTCAGTCAAAAAAGCGGTGTAAGTCGCAAACGGCATCGCAAACGGCAAACGGCAGTGACGTCCTGTCACTCTGACAGGAAGTCTATCAGGAGGCTGATCCTAGTAGGCTTCCGTACATGGCAGACACGGAGGCCATTACTTGGCCTCCAATCGCCTTTGCTAGCCATCTGCAAACCTCACGATTTCATCGTGAGGTCTGCCGATGAGCTAGAAACCCCTGAATGCGGTGATTGCAATCGATCACCACAATCAAGGGGCTAATTGCCGATATCAGCGGAAATAAGCCGCTGATCGGCATTAAGTGGAGTGTCAGCTGTAAGGGACAGCTGGCCTCCCGGTTCCCGGTGCACACTGTCGCCGACAGTGTGCACTGGGATCTTCGCAGTAACTGTACGTCCCTGTGCCTTAAGACACTGGCCACATGGACGTACAGTTGCGTCCTCGTACGCCTAGGGGTTAAAATGCAGAAAAATGCAGCAAAACGCTTTGTATGAATCCATCCTTATGAATATAAGTCTTTTACACTATCAGGAAACGTGCACATGTTCACTAGTTTATAGTGTATCTGTCACTACTTTAACCCCTTGCCGCCACCAGACATAAATTTACAGAACTGGAGCTATATAGTTAGCAACAAGCACCGTAAATGTACAGTGCAGAGAAATGCGGTCACAGGAGCTGTGTCCGCACCGTTCGCTGCGGGTGTCTGCTGTATATTACAGCTGACACTCTGCTGCAAATGCCGGGATCAGAGATTACTCAGATTCTGTCCATTTAACCCTAGTGATACCGTGGTTGCTGCCTCTGCTACTTTATTGGCGATGCCATTGGGTTTCCGTGGCAACTGTGTATGCCTATTAGGCCCTGCCATAATAAGATTCCTTTACACTGACAGGCATAATACACTGCAATACAGAAGTAGTAAAAAAAAAAACAGAAATATAAAGAGCAGAATTAGATTTAGGGAGCAGGCGTAGATTTCCACTATGATTTATACCAGTTTCTAGCGTATATTATAGTAAAGGTGTCGGCCGCGGGTGGTCTCAACCCATTCCGCTAAGCTCCACCCATTTTGAGAGACAAGATTGTTGCAAAAGGTACAAAACTAGCCATATTCCCTGCAAATTGCTACTTTTGTGCCGTTTACAACTTTTCTATGTTAGGAAACTGGCGCAGTTAATAAATTCCCCCTGAACTGTCTAATGCGTAGGTGTACTAGGACCTCCAGAGAGACGCTCTTTGCAGTTACTTTGCACTTATTTGATCTCATTAGTAAAAAGTATGAAACAAATACATCTAAAGTTTACAGCTTGAAGGTAACAGAAATAAGTACGTACGAGTACATCGCACATTATAGATTGTATACCTTACACCAGTATTCATATTAATAGCACTTGTAAACATAGCTGGTAAGAAAAACTGACATTTCGGCTAAGGGAATTTTCCTTTTTGCAGATTTTAGACATGTTTAAATATGTCCAACTGTGCATCAGTGGACAAGGCTAACCTGCTGAAGGCTAAATACCTCAATTCTAGTAGTGATACGTGAAATATGATAGAGATGCATCCAGACTAGGACTTAAAAAAAATCCCTTGATATCTTTCTACACTCCAATTATACTTTGTTCTCCTGGAAATCATACAGTATAGTACATAAACTGTTATTTTGTTTTCTGTCATTTCTATATGTAGTTTTTAAAGCATTGTACTTCTTCGGTCACATTTAGGATTCTTTTTTGTATTGGTTTGCAGTCTCAAGGTAACGGTATAACAAATCCACTTGCTCGCAGTTTATCCAAATTAATCAAATGTTACATTTTATGTTATAGTAGTCAATATTTAGTGAATAGGATAATATAAACTAGAAAACACAAAAAGGCCCTGCTGGATATTTCCCCCCATTTCCCCCCAAATCTGAGAGTAAATCATAATCCAGTGTAAAAGGCCCTTGTGGCACATGCAATTTATGCCCCTAGTCATTGGAATAAACAATTAACCTGCTAAATTGACCATACATATATTTATACATGCTTCAATGCCCACTCCCACCCAACCTTAACCTAAGTCCATATTAGGGCATGCCCCCACGTGGCGGATTTCCTCCGCAACTGTCCGCATCAATGCCGCACAGAATCTGCGTTGCAGATTCTGCGGCAGATCTGCCCAAAATGTGCAGTAAATTGATGCGGACTAGCTGCTGCGGACTGCGGGAAAAGTGCTTCCCTTCTCTCTATCAGTGCAGGATAGAGAGAAGGGACAGCACTTTCCCTAGTGAAATTAAACAAATTTCATACTTTCCGGCCGTTGTCTTGGTGACGCGTCCCTCTTTCGGCATCCAGCCCGACCTCCCTGGATGACGCGGCAGTCCATGTGACCGCTGCAGCCTGTGATTGGCTGCAGCCGTCACTTAGACTGAAACGTCATCCTGGGAAGCCGGACTGGAGACAGAAGCAGGGAGTTCTCGGTAAGTATGAACTTCTATTTTTTTTACAGGTTGCTGTATATTGGGATCGGTAGTCACTGTCCAGGGTGCAGAAACAGTTACTGCCGATCGCTTAACTCTTTCAGCACCCTGGACAGTGACTATTTACTGACGTCTCCTAGCAACGCTCCCGTAATTACGGGAGCCCCATTGACTTCCTCAGTCTGGCTGTAGACCTAGAAATACATAGGTCCAGCCAGAATAAAGAAATGTCATGTCAAAAAAGCAAGACGCATCCGCAGCACACATAACATGTGCATGACAGCTGCGGACTTCATTGCGGAATTTAGAATCTCCATTGAAGTCAATGGAGAAAGTCCGCCATGAGTCCGCAACCAGTCCGCCACTGCTCCGCAACAGACAGAGCATGCTGCGGACACCAAATTCCGCACCGCAGCCTATGCTCCGCAGCGGAATTTTACGCATCGTCTAAACGAACACTTCTAAATTTAAGTGGAAGTCAATGGAGAAACGGCTCCGCTGCGGATTAACGCTGCGGAGTGTCCGCAGCGGAATTCAAGTGAAATTCCGCCACGTGTGAACCCAGCCTTAAACGGGAATATTCAGAACGTTTATACAATAGGCACACATTGTTGCATAATATTGTTGCACAATAGTGCAAAAAAATGTGATGGGAAAAAAAATCAGTTCTTGAATCTACAGGCTCAATGGCTAGAGCTCCTATGCTCTGCTGTCCTTATGACAATACTTCCTGCCCTGTGTTCTGAGAGTTTAGTTTTGTCATGGGGACATCACTCCCTTTATGCAGCAATCCGAGCCAGAAGAAAAAAAAATCGGATCCACCAAAGTGTAGCAAAAATAAAGTGTTATACAGCAGTAGAGTGAGAAAAAAAAAACCTACATAATCATCTTATATACAAATATTTTGTCACTGATTCTAACCAAAAAACAAAGAATTTATGAAGAGGGTCATGTGACACAAAATTAGGGGTGCATAGGCAGGCAGTTTCAGTGGGGTACATAAAAGGTGACAGATGCAATGATGCAGTGATGGGACACTGTAGAAGGAGCGCTTATAAGAAGATAAGTGGTGGCGCAACATCTACAGCTGTTCTTTATATTCTGCATAGTTACTGTAGATGCAGCAGTGCTGAGTTTTTGCACAGTGATAACTCTAATATCACAATGAGTTGTGTCAAATGACAAACATATCTCTTGTACATCTGCAGATATTAGTAAGGAAAATTAAACGGTGTATGTGCTCGTAGTGATACTATGTAAGGTATCATAATGCTCATCATGTCATATTGTCAACATTTTCAAATTAATAACTCACATATTGTGTCATATTTATAATGTTCAAACAACAGTCATATATACTGGTTATTGCATAGGACTCACTTTTCTGCTGTACTTGTAGATTATGAAGGGAAGGGGGAGTTACAAATCTTTCTTACACCCTAAGGTTAAAATACCATAGACACTACTTTTGTGTGTTACCAGGATACTCGTGTGCAGATCACCTGGCTCACATATAGAAGGTAAGCAATGTATACCCCACCTTTCCTGAAGTTGCCAACAATCCTGGATATAAAAAAAAAAATCTTTCTGGGAATTCCTATTCCTGTATTAGAACAATATCCCATTCATTTTTACAACAGTGTTGTTGTTTTTAGAATTGCTATAACATTTTCTATTCCAGATACATTGTAGAGTCATCAATACAAAAATTAGAAATAAAAATGAAATCTACATAAATATTTAATTGCCACTTTAGATGAATTACTGTAAATGTGCCTTAGTTTTTTTTGAGGATTTTTTTTTTCACAGAATTGTATTTTGTAAAATTGATGGTATAACCTTATATTATTTTTATCTTGTTGGATTACACTTTAGTTAACAAGTGTATTTGATGCCAATGGATGGCAATTTGAGAGATACGGGATAGAATACAATAAAATGCATTGCATGCTTATCACTTAGAGCAAATACATAATACATTAGTTTGAGATGTCAGTCAATTGACCTATACTGTGTAGTGTTTAACCATTAAGTTGTGGTAGATTGGTATTGTTACGTTTTTAGAATAAACGCTGTTGCTTATTCTCCTTTTTTTTTTTATAAACATAGTTTAAGTGTAGCCATGGCAAAGTGTATAGTGTAGGAAGTGATAAATGTGATGTCTACTGGAACTGAGAGCTAAGAGATTATTACCTTGGGGAATGTAAAACACTGTGGCTGTATTCTTTTTTCCTTAGAACTTCTATTCCTACCTAGCATGCAATACCCTGCTTCTGTATTAGACGTAAACTAGTGAGTTCTTGCAATGTCTCTTGGATTAATCAGCTGATGTAAACAAGTTTTTAATGTTTATTAGAATTTAAAAATAATTGACTATTACTGTAGGACTTGGTTCACATCTGCGTTGTGGCCTCTGTTTATACCGTACGCCACAATGTTGTGACGGATGTACACCAGAGGTGCCCTACGGGCCCAATTTAATTATAATGGAGTCCATCGGCTTCTGTTGAGATGTCCATCTTTTTGATTGGAAAAATAGTGCTACATGCAGCATTATTTTCCCAGTCTAAAACAACGTAATATGCAATGGAAACTCCAAATGAAGCCTCCGACGCGGATGTAAATATAGTATTTCTGTGTATCTGCAACTCTGCGTTGATGAGCCATGGGAAAGTGCAGAAAAAAGTGCTAGTTGGCATAGGCTTGGCCATCCAGCACTATGCTTCATTTTTGCACCAAATCACCAGTGACCAGGGGCGACCCATTATGATGTGGATCCATTGTGTCTGTGGACCCGTCCCCTGCCGTGTGTGATTCTGACAGCAAGGTTATAAGCCAGAGCCAGGAGTGGAAACATATAAAGGAAAGACTTTCGAATATCTACTCCTATGTTTAGCTAAAAAAAAAACTGTACTGTGGCTCAAAAACAGAAGCAATGTGTCACCAATACTTTTGGCTTTAGGCCAAACCAGGGAAAGAGGGGCTGAGTCTAAGGCCAGTGGCGTAACTACCACCGTAGCAGCCGTAGCAGCTGCTATGGGGCCCGCGGCATGAAGGGGCCCGTGTCGCCCGCGGGCACGGGCCCCCACCATGGCCGGAGGCTCCGCTTGCTGCCACTATGGCTGCTACAGCGCGACGCCACTGAACACTACGGCAGAGCAGGGAGGTATCTCTCCGCTCTGCCATTAAACAAAAGACATGTATCCCCTATCCACAGGATGGGGGATACATGTGTGATCGCTGGCATTGATAGGGAGAACGGGGGACTGAAAGTCCCCTGAAGTTCTCCATCACAAACCTCGGACTTCCGGGGTCTGTGTCGGCAGCTCCGTAGAAATGAATGGAGCGCCGATCACGCTTGTGCGCATGCGTGACCAGCGCTCCTTTCATTTTTATTGAGCTGCACAGACGCCGGAAGTCAGAGGTTAGTCATTGAGAACTTCGGGGGACTTTCGGTCTCCCATTCTCCCTATCGCTGCCAGCGATCACACATGTATCCCCTATCCTGTGGAGAGGTGATACATGTCTTTTAGTAGGACACACTGTAGGTCGCATTTTTTGGGGAGGGGGGACGCTGTATGGCGTTCCCTGCAGGGGGGGGGCTGTATGGCGTTCCCTGCAGGGGGGGGCTATATGGCGTTCCCTACAGGGGGGCTGTATGGCGTTCTCTACAGAGGGGGCTGTATGGCGTTCTCTACAGGGGGGGCTGTATAGCGTTCTCTACAGGGGGCTGTATGGCGTTCTCTACAGGGGGGGCTGTATGGCGTTCTCTACAAGGGGGGCTGTCTCGTTCTAACAAGCTTGCGCCAAACATGAATTCATACACCCACATCTTTCACTTCTTGCAGGCACAAAGCTATATCATTGGTGTTTTGCACTCCATGAGGGAGGAGGACTGGGACGACAATTTTTGTCGTCGGTTTGTCATCTTGATGGAACCCCAGAAACAAATCCCAGCTTACTACTCGCTACTCCGGAAATAGGTTGATTATCAGACACTCAACTCGGGATTGGAGTGGTGGACTTCTCATGACTCAGAGTTTACACCTGATTTAATCCTTCGCACACTCGGCAAGGCACTGAAATGCATACCGGTTATTTGCTACTGGGAAATGTTCTTGAAAATAGCACATAAAGGCTATATCTCTCCCCTATGAAACTTCCATATAGGAAATGTCCTAACCCCGGCTTGATCCAGGTGTGGGGAAGATGTGGCTGACATGTACTACTGCTTATGGACCTGCCCAGTGTCCCAGTCGTTCTGAAATAGGATACTACTTTTCACCCACACACACACACACACACACACACACACACACACTAAGCAACAGTTTCCCCTAACCCCCAGTTGGGCTCTTTTTGGTCATCTGCCTGACATCACTCCTCCTGTCCCCTGGCTCTACAAGTGGCTCATTTTCTGCATTTCCGCTGCTGCCTGAAAAACTACCCTGCAGACCTGGCTGGGTCCCTCTGTTTATTTTTAGTCTTTCTACTACGAATAGATTGGGTGAACGCCTCCCTGCAAAAACAATCAAGAGTACGTGGTTTCTTTGAGACCTGGCAACACATAATCCACATCCTCCCCAAACACATTAGCACCAGAATACTAGATTGTTTTTGTCCCACCATCTGGTTCCTGAAACGGACGTTAGTTGATGATGATCCTCTAGAGTTAAATTGGTCCCCTTGCCAATCTCCCTTTTTCTTTTTTCTCATCGGTCTATTCCTTTGAACCATTAGGGTGTTTATGGTCTTCGCGTCCCTATATCCCTATTCCCTCTCCCCGCCGCATTTTTTTTTCTCCTCGCTGCCGCTAACTGCCAGCCTTCAATACACAACTACAGCCCAGTAGTCTGGAATTCTGTACATTAAGAGTAAACAGACACCACCTCCTCCTATATCTCCGCAAGCTCCTCATTTCGACTCACCCAGAATGACCTGCTCCCTGGAGCCCTCTCATCGGAATGATCCCTAAATGACCTTGATACTTTTCTCTTTCTGAACTCTTTAATCCTCCCTACCCCATTTTTTTTCCCTCCCTTTCCCTCTTTTTCTGTTTCTGTTTCCCGTGGAATTCCATGGCTGGTTGTAAAACGTTATAAAATATTTACAATAAAAACATGTTAAAAAAAATACATTAAATAATCAGGGATGCTTAGACATATGCCAACCAGCTGACAGGCGCCTGTCCCTTTAAGATGTCGCACTGCACTCGCGTGATATACTCTCACTACCTCATGTTAGCTCAAGCTTAAAACAAAATAAAAAATCCAAATTCATCTCTTCCACATGCATGAAACATCAAAAAAGCTAATCCAGGCAGATATAATATCCCAGTAGCCAGTCTAAGTAAAGATGGGAGTTGGGGTGATCTGCGTCAAATTTGCATAAATCCTAATACATTTGGCGCATTTTGAACTCTCTGACAGCGATGAAAATATGCTATGAGCAGACGTAGATTTGCACCAAAATTTTCCCCATTTTCTTCTAGTCTAAATAATAAATCTGGCATCCTCTGTGTGATGAAGATGCGGGATAGACACAGGTACACTTCTACATGTTTTCTGGGACTGCTTTTTCATTGGCCATTTTTTGTACTGGGGTCTGGTGCATATTTTCAGCTATTTAGGCCTGCCTTGTTTTTGCTCCAACTGTGCGACTTCCCACTGACTTCTTAGGGCATGTTCAGACGTGGCGGAATTGCTGTGAAATTCTGCTGCGGACACGTCGCAGTAGAAATCCTCAGCAGACTTTTTTTCCCATTATTTTCTATGACAGTTTAGGTAACTTAGTGCAGATGTTGTGGAAATTAGGCTGCGGTGCAGAATTTTCATTCCGCAACATGCATGGCCGCCAGCGGAGAAGCAGCTGAATTTTTACTACGGATTTCAGCCTTTGCAATGCAAAGGCTGAAATCTGCGGCAAGTCCGCTGTGATATTCGCAACTTCTGAATTACCTGTCAAATATGCAAATGCTGCAGATTCGTTGCGGAATTGCTGCGAATTTGTGGCAAAATCTGCACCGGGAAATTTCTGCCACGTCTGAACATGGTCTTACAGTAAGTTGATGGTTCGCCATCTGGATGCGTAGAAGCACGTTGACCCAACCCTCTACGGCTGGGGCTATCACAAATTCAGGAGGTGATGCGGATGGAGGACGTTACAGTTTCCAAGAACCTCTCATGCCAACTCTCACCAGTGACTGATGAGCAGCCATGTATCTGGTTTTATACACGGCATCCCTGCTGAGAGGGGCTGGAGGAGACGGGAAGAGCCAGGGATGCACTGCCCTCATGAAAACAATATTATATTAAGATGCAGGGAACGTGCCTCCATATTATGATGATAGATCTGCTTTAATATCTTTTATTGACCAACAGTTATTTTGTAAACTTACGTGCTGGTTATTTTCTGTTATATTCCTTTTGTAATTTTGTGATAATTGTTTAGTGTTCCAGCTTTCCAACATCTCTGTGACTGGTCACATTATGCATAGCTATGTTGTGATTTTGCTATATTTGAAAATGTTAAATAAAGAATAAAAACAAATCTGCCATAATAATATCTCATTTGGAGACCACGTCTACTTTTACAGTTTCTTGCTACATTTGCCAAGCGAAGAGAAAAGTCACAAATTTTACCACTAAAATGTGGCACGTCATCATTTGAAACACTTTTAGCACCACAGTTTATGCCAAAGCCTTGTGTAAATTGTATAATAAATGTTGCTCATTATATACAAATACCACACACTACTTCTGATCTGCCCATGCCATTCTCTTCTCCAGTAGTCTAAACACATCCTCACCCTCTCATACCCAGGAGGGCTATCATGCCTCTCCTCCTCTATAGAATTCCTGTCCTTATACCATCTGCCATTCTTTAAACATTTTCCGCATTTGGATGTACTATTACTAAAACACTGCAATTAGAATGTAATGGTATGTCCTGATGAAGCTGTGCCCACATGATCATCACAGGAGCCCATCTATGACTGACAGCCAGACTTCCGCTATAACAGCTGGGTTTCTGAGAAATCTCAGATCCTTGGCGTTGAACACCCGATATATGCCATATCAGTCCTGATCGCGCTACCTAAGTTGTATAAACAAAGAGTGGGCTACCCTTCAGCCCCAAGTGATCATCAGGGCTGATTTCTTTATGTTCACAGCCCAGTGCCTAACTAATGCCACCAGGACGTCCAGTGATAATACCTGGGCATACCTTCAAATATGTAAAAAATAGAAGAAACTATTTTTTTTAAATAAACAACTTTTATTTAAAAAGTATCAGAAAAAACAATAAAACATATATATAGTTGATATTTCTGTAACTATAAGAACCCAAACGCATACATCAACGCTTACGCCCTTTCCACTGGACGGTGCAAGACTGTTTTGAATTGGCATCGTGACAAACTGCTTAACCCAATGCAATTCAAGAAAGGCTAAGGTTGAACACATCTGTACATGTACAGAGCTTGCTTCTGGTGCCGTATTTATGCACTTAGTTGGGTTCTCAATTAAAAACTAATTTAAATGTACCTCGAAATGATGCCCAAAAATTGTACAAAAAACAAGACAACATGCAGCTATGAATACCAAAAAATAAAAAAATGATGGCTGTCGGAATGTGGCAAGATTAAAACTGTTGTATGCAAATAAATCTTAATCTTGTGTTATAAGTACTGCAATTATGTTATGTATTTGTTTCAAATTGTTACCTTTTAAAAAAAAAAAAAAATTCAATATGTTTTACCTCACATTCATTTTTTAATACAAACACCCACACTATTATAAAATGCAGTTTTGGTGTGAATAAACTGTCAGATTTCCTTACTTTTCTGACTGTGCTCACTCTACTGTTATGGCTTCTGTTCATACCAAAGCCACGACAGCTATGACGGATTAATTTTGAAACCCAACCTATTCTAAAGAATCCCATTGTCTTTTAATGGGGTTTGTCAGGTTTCCGTCAAGGTTCTAGTTTTTTTTATCCCAAGAAAAGGCTGCACATAACACAATATTTGTCGTAAAATATACTTTAAAAAAAGCACATGTGAACAAAGCCTCACTCCCAGACTAAATAAAAAGAACAGAAGAGAGTGAGGTACGGAGGAAGTAGGAAAGAGTAGGGACTATGCAAGTGTGAGAAGCTGGGGTGACTCTGTGACAAAATTATAGTTTTACCTAAGCTGGTAAAAGTAGCTGCTGTTACTCCCTGGACCCACGAGAAAAAGTGTAGGTCAGGAACACAACTGCCTGACACAGAAAGCACAGCCAAGTTTTGATTTTTGATCATACATGGACTTTAAGAGCAGAAACTATATCACCATGTGCGGATGGTCATAATAAAATTGCTGGAGGAGGACAATATTGTGCAGGAACTTGACAATCATCTGTAAGATATTTCTATGTCTACAGCTGACATGGTAGCTATGATAGCTCTACTTGAATATGACTGCATGAATAAAATTTAGCTTCTCTGTCTTCAATATAAATCAGATTGACATAAACAGTAAGGAAATAAGAGATTTACTATCCTAGTTTTTGGTCAAGGAAATACTCTAAAAATGTCCAAGGTGACCCGAGGCAGTAAAATCCTGCATAGTTTATATTACTTATTATAATACCCATATCAACATGTTTAAAATAGCACAAAGAACATTTTTGTTCCAAGATGGTAACAACAAATTAAATTTTTACTTTGTATTTACAGCACAGTTTTAAGAAAATTCTGCCAGCTATCAGCAAATTTCTACAATATGCAATTATAGTTTGTGTATCAATTTCTCACAGTTTTCAAGATATCTGCCTGTAGTCTTTGAATAGAAAACTACTTTGTTTACTGTACTTCTAGAGGAAAAAATATTTCTGGATTATGCGATGATCACACAGGTGAATGGTTCGTTACAAGACAGAGCTCTGATAATTGTACTGTAACTATAGCGAGCTGTGCACCTGTGGGTAGGATTGGGTGGCAGATCTACCATCGTAAGTTTTGTTAATACAAACCTAATGCAAAATATGTCTGAAGCATTGAAAGAAAATTACTATGGAAATATACAGTATATTACAATGTCGCGTTTGGTATTTTTTTTGTAAAGCAATGGAGGATCAATTGCCTGTTTAACAAATAACAAAGTCATAGTTTTACCATCAGTTTCTGAGAAGCTAATTCAAAGGTGACAACCAATATGGCTGCATTAATCTATTCACTTTTGCAAAAAAAAATTAACACTAAATGAAAAAATTCTGTCTGAGAGCAGGGACCACTAGGGGGAGCTTACTGCATACATGCAGCTTTATTTAGCATTTTACTGTATGGGTATGTGTCTGCTACTCCTAAGCAGCACTGCTCCTACACCTGAATCCTATTTACACTTCCATCATATATCCACACAACTAAACATTGATTAAGGCTATATGCAAGTTAGAAAAATGCCTCTTTACTTTTTAGGCTGTATAGCATAGCTTGGCCACAAGGGGCAGAAAAGAGCAATTTGCATGTCACAACTCACTATGACAGAATGAGGATTTAATTCTTTGTTGCGTGGATACGTCATAGAAGTAAAAATTTAAATCTTCTGTTTTCGGAAGACTTGCTGTGTTCCAAATTGCTTCTGTAACAAAGATTTTAGTGAATACAGGAAATATTTGTTTTATATATTTATGTTTACAACTCATCTTGTCTTTCTTAACAGATTTCAAGCCCTTAACATGCAAAGAAGGCGAATACAATGACTCCACACCTCTCCTGCTTTTTTATGATCTTGGTCGTAACATATTCGGAATCAAGAAATCTTGGTAAGAAAATCATTAGTGAAACATACAATAACATAATAGCTTAACTGAACTAGGACTTCCCAAAGTGTTTATTCATTGACCTTTCTTTGCAGACTGCCCAGTCGACGTTTTCATTGTTTTAGACACATCTGAAAGCATTGCTCTCGGAACTCCACCATATGGATCAGTTGAAGATGTTAAGACATTCGCAATAGATCTTGTGGGTCAAATGAATAGCAGGTATGAGTGTAAGGCAAGCACATTCTTGTCAAACCATGAATTTTGCGCATTCCAGAGAGCTGTGAAGACCTCAATAAATTTCAGAGGAAATAGATTTATTGAAATAAGTTTACCAACTCATTCTGAAACACATTTATGAAAAGTACATTAATGGAGAACTATTTCACCAACTAGTAGAGAAGCATATAGCACTTAGGGTGAACTTTTTGGAAGGACCGCAGTTTTTGGGAGTGCATAAACTCAGTTACAAAGGTGAATCTGTGAAAAAAATCTGTATCATCCGCTTCCCCGTCAAACCATTATCTTCATTGAATGTATCCACTTCAGGCTTCTTTGAGACAGTGTACGTCACTAAATGAATGCGGAGAGTCCAACACTCACTTACTATATTCAGATTTGTATAGATTTTGCTCATAGTCACTGTACTATTTGCATGCCTCTTTATGTTCCATACTAAGTCTATAGCTCCACTTTATACCAATACCAAGCAGGAGCGTAACAAGTAACCGTTGGGCACCATAGCAAAACTTGGAATGGGGCCCACTCCATCAGGGCATAAAAGATTTTTTTATTATTTTGGTCTTTACTCTGTGTATTTTCCTCCCCTCCTTAGTCTTCAAGCGATCTATATTTATTTTCCCACTTTTTCCTTTCATCATTCACAGTTATCGCAGCCGGCACCTCACCTCTAAGCAGAGATGGGCCCGATTAGTATCTGGGCCCCATAGCAGCTGCTGTGCCACTACAGCTCCTCTTTATATTCTATTGCTCCTTTTTATATCCTACATCAAGGCTATTGCTCCTCTTTATATTCCATATCAAGTCTGTGGCTCCTCTATATATACCATATTAAGTCTGTGGCTCCTCTTCAAAATTCCTATGAACTCATTTATTTTTTATTTTTTTTAAATCAATAGTTTTTATTGAAGTTTTTAGAAAGTTTTTTCATTAAACAGTAAAGCAAAAACGAAACAATACTTTGGTGGTCTCTAAACATTTCGAGACCATCAGAGACAAATAAAGTATATGAATATAATACTACAATAAAGTACGGTAACATATACAGATTGTGCCTTGTATGAGGTAAAATGAAAAGAAATCCTAGAATAGTACAGGAAACTAAAATTTACAATCACACATGATCAGGAGAAATGATGAGAGCACATCCAAGGTTGCCATGCTTTCCAGACCCGTTGGTAAGAGGTAATTGTCTGCGAGAGCAGAGTTTCATGATGGCAGTTATTATTTACACTATTGATTACTTCCAGTATGGAGGGGGAGATTTCCAAGATTTAGCTATAGATAGTTTCATGTCTACGAGAATGTGGTGTACGACCAATCTGAACGCCTGAGGAATGTCCTCCAGGCCTATGTCTAAGATAGCCAAGCCCTTATTAGCAGGCACAGGTATTCCCGAGAGTTCTGAGATAAGCTGGAAGACTTCCTTACAAAGAACAGATACTGTTGGACAGGACCACCACATGTGTAAGGTCGTACCCACTTGACCACAACCTCTCCAATATACATTGGACGACCCAGCAAAAAAATGCACACATTTTCATGGAGTAAGCTACCATCTAAGATGTATTTTACGTACAAGTTCTAAGTGATTTGGAATGCCTAAAAATCCAATTGGATGCTTTCATCTAGCTAGCTACGGAAAATGTTTCTCCCAACTCCCGCTCCCACTTCAGCATGTGAGATGTCTTACCAAGTAAATTTCAATTTATTAAAAGAGCATAACCACAAGCCAGGCCCTTTGGAAAGCCATTCCATTTAAATAAAAATTGGTGATAGGAAGATAATGTGGTCTGTTTTGATGGGAGTGACAAAGATTGTAGGAGATGCCTTATTTGAAGATAGTGAAGAAAGAAGACACAAGAAAGACCAAAATCCTTGGATAGATTTCCAAAGGATTGGAAAATACCAGTTTTGTAAAAATTTGAGAGGACTGTTATGCCCGTTGATTGCCATGGAGTAATAGGGATTTGAGGTGAAAGGGGGATAAGTGCTTGAATTGCAATATGTACAAGGGAAATATGGACCCACTTATGTTACAAACTTTTAAAGTGTTGCTCATGGATTGTAAGGGCAGGTTATTTATTTGAGCTCCTAAGTAAGAGGCGGCCAAAAAAGACTTCATCCAGATACTTGGAATCATCTCATCTTCCAACTGGGACCATAGATTAGAGGACGGCGTATTCCAAAGAGAGACTATCTTATCCATAATGGATGCTATGCCATACGCTACCACATCAGGTACCCCCAATCCTCCCTCCCTAACCTTACGAAACAATAAATGTTTTGCCACCTGAGCCCTCTTACTGTTCCAAAAAAAATTAGGAAATAGCTTTTGAATTTGTGAGGTAATGGAGGAAGGGATAAGATATAGAATTGTTCTACATAAGTATAAATGTCTGAGTAATAAAAGCATTTTAATTAAATTAATTCTGGCAATCCAAGACAACCGAAATTTGTTTAGTCTTTCACATTCCAGCCTCATAGAAGAAACAAGTTCCAAAAAGTTATTTGCAATGACTTGGGACGGGGTGGGAAAGTTTTATACCTAAGTAAGGAAGGTCAAATGGGATGCAGATCATTTATCTCTAATTACTGGAGTAATATTGATCGATAACATCACAGACTTGGAAATGTTTAATTTATAATACGATACTTCAGAATATTGTAAGATAATATCTAGTACCGCTGGAAGGGACGATAATGGAGAAGTACAGGATAATATAACATCATCTGCGTAAAGACCAATTTTGTGTTCTACACTTCCTACCACAATGCCCGAGAAATGTGGAGAACTGCAAATCATTTCAGCTAAGTGTTCCATGCATAAAGCAAATATCAAAGGGGACAATAGACAGCCCTGATGAGTACCATATGATATATATATGGGTTCGGATATAAATCCGGAAGAAAGCACCACAGCCGAGGGGAAGGTATATAGGGAGGGAATTGCGGATTTGATGAACGAGTGAAATCCAAATTTATCCAATACTCCCTCTAGGTATCGCCAATTAACCCTATCAAAAGCCTTTTCGGCATCAAGAGAAATTAACAAAGTTGGAGTTGTAGAGGTATTAGCTATTTGTATAAGATCTAAATTCCTGCGAGTGCCATCGCTATCTTGCCAGTTTTTGACAAATTCTTCTTGATCTAATGCAACTAGAGAAGGCAGGCATTAATTTAGTCTTGTAGCAAGGATTTTCGCATATAGTTTTATGTCACAGTTTAGGAGGGATATTGGTCGGAAATTGGCAGGAGAGTCTGGAGACTTTCCTGGTTTAGGGAGCATAATAATTGTGGCTTGTAACATTTCAGGGGGAGGCTGCATGGAATTTTCTATTCCCATAAATGTGTTACGCAAATGGGGCAATAATATCTCAGAGAAGGATCTGTAGTATTCATTCGGTAAGCCGTCCAGGCCAGGGGATTTATTTTGTTTTGACTGACGATTATTTTACGGATCTCATCAATAGTGATCGGAGCATTTAGACGAGATAGTTGGGTGTTGGACAGTTCAGGGAGTTTCATACGGGCTAGAAAGGCGTCTATATTTTCTTGGTTACTTTTGGGAGAGTGTTATCCTCCCCAAGGTTAAATAACGACCTATAATATTCAGCGAGGGCCTCAGTTATCTGACGGGGATCATATAATTTTGAGCTATCTGAGAATTTCAAAAAGGATATTTTGGACCTAGCCATGTGCTGTTTCACCCCCTTAGCTAATATCTTACTTGGTCTGCCACCCTGTATACAAAAGTTCCAATTAAAAATTTTTTAAGAATTCCCAATTCATGTCTACAAGGATCTGTAGAACATGCTTTTAGTTTAACTTCTAAGGCTTGAATATTACCAATAAGGGAATCAAGGATTTTATTTCTTTCTCTTTTAGCTCCTGCAGCTGCTTGAATAAATAAACCCCTGACAAATGCCTTATGTGTACACCACAAAAGTTCATGGGAGGAAGCTATATCAGAATTAATTTGAAAAAATTATTTCAGAGCACTACCCACAGAAGATATAAGCGAAGGGGAATTTAACAGAAATGTATTCAGTCCCCATGAGATTCCAGGAGGACTACAATTTTGGTTACCAGTTCAATTGGAGCATGATCAGACCAAGTTATCAAACCAATTTTACAATAGGAAATAGTCAATCCGAGAGTACACTTTATGCAGAGATGAATAAAAAGTGTAATCTTTCTCGGTGGCATGTTGATATCTCCAAAAGTCATGTAAGTTCTCTTACATAATAAGAGAGGGCGGTCTAGCTCCGAGTTAATCACTGCGTTAAAGTCACCGCAAATAATCAAACTGCCTTTCTTCAGGGTGTCAACTTTTTCTAGCATTTTCTTTAAGAAGGGGAGTTGCCTTTTATTCGGGGCATAAAGCGAAACCAGAGTATACAACTTATTGTTAAGTTCACAGATAAGGATGATGTATTTACCTTGTGGATCAGAATATGAGTCAAGGGATTTGAAAACAACAGAGTCCTTAATAGCTATGATTACCCCAGCTTTCTTAACATCCCTAGATGCCATTAATATGTGTGGAAATTGTTTATGTTTAAATGAATGAGAATTACGATTAGACAAATGGGATTCCTGCACACAAAGAATGTCACATTTCGATCTACAATGCTTCCCTCCAAACAAGAGATCTTTTGAATGGGGAATTTAAGCCATGGGCATTAATTCATACAAATTTAACCCCCATGTCCGTATTTAAAGAAGGTCCCAAATTGTACCTGAACAATAAGGAATCCTACATGTAGAGAAAGATTAGTACAGAAATAATATAGCACAAGTATATAAAACCAACAAAGTACATAAAACAGTAAACAGAGAGTCACATTCAACGCAATGTGCATTCGCAAACAAGGAGAAAAAAGGCAAAAGTCTGGCCAAACAAGGCTTACACTCACGCAGATGGCAAGAAGCCTTGTAGATAAACCTGTAGATGAAAGGGATTGTTCATCAGACATTGTTTCTTCGTCTCATTCTGCTAACTTTATCCGACCATAGAGTTGTAATGAATTCCGGGCGGGATGCAAAAGCGTGGTGAGGACTCTGAGGAGGAGTAGAAATCAGGCCCCAGGAATGCAGAAGGTCTTCTGCCATCTCTGGAGAAAAGCAGACGTGTTGAGTCCCATTCTTGGAGATAAGGAGCTTCACCGGGAACCCCCATTTGTAGAGAATGCCTTTGTCACACAAAATTTTAAAAAACTAAGCAAATTCTTTGCGTCTCATCATAGTCACTTCAGACAGATCAGGGAATAGAGATATATATTTGAAGCGTCTGGCAGATCGGGACCGGATTTTAATGCTCTGAGGAATTAATCTTTTACCCTATAGAAGTGGATGTGAGCAATCGTATCCCTAGGGAGCTGCGAGGCAATATGACAGGGTTTTGGGATCCGGTGGATCCTGTCAATCATGAGGTCCAGAGTAGATTTATGAGGTAAGACTATCGCCATCAGATCAGTGAGGTATTGAGAGAGGATATCTGGAGAAACCGTCTCAGAAATTCCTCTAATACGAACATTGTTCCTACAGGAACAGTCTTCCAAATCCAATACCCTGTGGCAATGGATTGAATGTTAGATCTTAATTCCCCCATAACTTGTCTCAAGTCCAGTTGAAATGAGTCTCTTAAAGAGTTCAGTAGTTTTTTCATTGTTGCCTCTGAAGCGGGCTGGGAGTCAATGTGATCAAGAATGTCATTGTTGATTGAATCTGCCTTGGACGAGGGGGTGGGAGAAGATGGTGGAAGAGAAATACATCTGCTCACCTCTTTGTGTTGAGAAGAGGGGTTATTGAAATACTCTGTGAGTTTGGCTGGTTTAGCCTTGGTGTTCTTTTTTTGCAGTACCACCCATTGTGTTTTATGTGGACACACAATTCAGCTCGGTATGACATCAAACTTTCACCTTGGACAAAGTGTTATAAGATCCAAACACAGCCCCCTACCAGAGACAAAGTTAGTGAGAACTGCAGGAGCGACTAAGTAAGTGAGAACTGCAGGAAGTCTCCCATGATCTATTCCCAGACTCCAGATCAGTTGTCACCGGCAGAGAGGGGAAAACCATTCACGCTTCCCCTCTAGATAGCTGCTTTCAGTATAAAGCAGAGCTCAGTCCTCCCAGCATTCAGTGGCTGAAACCAAGATGGGCGTCGGAGGAGAATGGGCCCACACGACAGCCGAGGTAAGTGTCACGCAGTCTGCACAGGAGATGACACCAGACACTCAAGGAGAGTAAATCCCTCACCTCAAAGAAGCGCCCGACACCAGACAGAGGAGATCAACGGCAGGATGGATCCTCAGAATGGGGAAGGCCGGCCCTATCAATGATAGCAGGCCCACCTGAGAAGTTCTCCCGTCACAGGATTTTCCGTGGGACCGGAGGATCAAGGGTGAGTCCTTTCTTGCCACCGTGTCAGGGATGCTCAGAAGGAGAAAAAGTTTGCAGGATAAAGGATTATTTGAGCCGATTTGGGCTTCAGTGCAGAGGAGCTCAGCAGCTACACGTCTTCCTCCATTCACTACCAGGCCACGCCCCTATGGCTCATTTTTATATTCCATACAAAGTCAATGGCTCATCGATCTGCATATATTAAAAAACAAATAAAGTCCCATTGAAAAATAATGGAGTTGAAACATATTCAAATATTATAATATGTTAATACATAGAGAATTACTGGGTACTTTCTTACTGCACAATCTATGAATAAAAAAAGAGACAAGTACATCAAGATTAGTTAAGCTAAAAGAGTGCTCTGGTAAACACAGTTTTTTTGGATGCTGTGGAAAACAAGACAAGTGGAGTCAAAGTTCAATTGCAGCAGAACTTTACTGTACATACTTTACTATACATGAGGGCAAAAATTCTTAAACCTTGCATCCCAAACAAAATAAATACAGTTCTTACATGGCACTAATGGTGACCTTGGTGCCACTCTCTCGCTCTACTGACGGCAATGCGATTCCTCTCGGGTATTCCCTTTATTCTGAGCCAACAGCATGACCCAGTCTGTGCTACATTGCAGGGAGACTCCTAATGCTGCGTCACAGTAGGCCAAATCCACAACAACGTCAATTGTCTTTGACCCGAGGTGGCCCCAGGCAACTCTGACCCAGCAGCATTAAGCAGACTCCAAGTCTCGTGGCGCAGTCTCATCGTAGGTCTCTCACCACAGCTGACACATCTGCTACAAGGGGTGGCTTTGAGCCCCTTACAGTCAACTTATTGTCATGCTGTCTTAATTCAAAATAAGACAAAAGCAAAACCCAAGTGCAGTAATTGCTGATTGTTGTGTTAGAGGAAAAACTTCTGTTTTTCAATGTAACTAACAACAATATAATTTAACATGAAAGAAAAATCGATGAAATAATAATCAGCCATTATATTTATGCCCAGTTATCAACGATGTGACAGGCGTCTAACATGGAATTCTGGAGCTCTCCACTACAGTGATGAGGTGAAGGTGATTAGTGAGATGATCAGTATGGAATCTGGCAAGATGCATCTGAAAAAAGTTATTGAAGAAGTAACATACCTTGGAAAGGGCACATACACAGATTGCGCAATCGCTGCAGCTACAGGTCACCTTCTGTCTGGGTAAGTTAATTAGATTTAAGTATATATGTAAGTAGTCAAATTGTAATATAAGAACAGCATAAAAGTAGCAAAATATTAATGTGGAAATAAAGTACTTAACGTTATGGGAACTAAAGTGGATTTTCATCGTGTATTATATGTACACGCATAGGAACATTGTAGATGGGTGTTTCCACCACCCCTCATTCTGACTCCACAGGGACCCAATACTTTCATGAGGTATAAACCAGCATGTAGAAGACATTGTAAAATCAAAAACAGATGCCTCCCACACAGGGCACATAAGCTATGTGACTACTGAACATACATTTTGTAAAATATATGTAACTTGATGTCAGGGTAGTGATTGGATCAAAGGTGCAGGTTTATCCAGTGTGTAAGCACCAATTCTCTGCATGAAATTTTGCCATACAAAGGTGGCTGTTATTTTTTATCACACTGGTAAGTTGAATGTGCTACCAGGGATATCTAATCTAATTAGCCATAAGACTATGCCAGCGTACCAAAGAGCTCCATTTGTTGTTAAAAAAAAGTGAAATAATGAAGGTACTTTAAAAATAGTCTTGTAAAAATGTAAAAAATTCCTAAAATTTTTTCAGTCCTAGTGGTCACTCTGGTAACAGACTACAAGCAAACCTGTGTGTATTCTGATCCTGCAGTCATACTCCTTCCGTCATTCCCTTACTAACTTACAACATCCGGTAAGTTATCAAGAAGTAGGATACTTATGTAAGGGAGTATGACTGAAGGGTCAGACTACATAGAAATTTGTCTGTATTCTGTAACCATGGACACACATAGGTCTGCTTAGGAGCTGTAAACACAAAACTATGGGGGACTTTCAGGGCCGCCATCAGGAATTTCAGGGCCCCCTACAGCTAAATTTTCTGGGCCCCCCTACCGTGGCACCGCCTGTTAACGGTACTCCGTCCAGCACTATATCATGGTACCCAGGGCCGCCATCACGGGGGGTATTATGGGTACTGATGTGAGAGGCCCGGCCAAACCTAATTGAAAGGGGGGCCCGGCAACTGCCGCGACTTGCCTTTGGTAGAAAAAAAACAGGCCCCTGCAATGGGGCTTGTTTTTTTCACCAAAAGAATGTCGTGAGCTGCGGGCCCCCCTTTCAATTAGGTTTGGCCGGGCCTCTCACATCAGTACCCATAATACCCCCCCCTGATGGCGGCCCTAGGTAGCATGGGGGTCGTCATGGGGGCCGTCAAACACTGCCGCCCGTGCGACCGATCGCGCGCACCCGCAAACTCCCGCGCATGCGCACCCGGGACCGCCTGGAACCGCGCTCCGAATTTTGAGGCAGATTTTGAAAGGACGTGCTGCTTTTTCTTTTTTCAGCGACTTACTCCCATTGATTTCAGATTAAATCAATGGGAGGCGGTTTTGGAAGTTGTTTGGTGCTGATTCTGACGCAGTGTCCGAGTCAATATCAAGGCCCGAAAACTCTGTGAACTGGGCCTTATTGTTAGGGCTTATTCAGACAAACATGTAATACATCCGTGCAACGTGTGTGATTTTCACGCGCCTCGCACGGACCTATGTTACTCTATGGGGCCGTGCAGACTGTAAGTGATTTTCACGCAGCGTGCGTCCGCTGCGTAAAACTCACGACATGTCCTATATTTGTGCAGTGTTCGCGCATCACGCACCCATTGAAGTAAATGGGTGCGTGAAAATCACGCCCAGCACTTCCGCAGCAGTATAAACTATGAATGAAAATAAAAAAGCATCACGTGCTACAAACATACAAACAGAGTGTCATAATGATGGCGGCTGCGCGAAAATCACGCAGCCACGCATCATACGCTGCTGACACACGGAGCTGTTATGGACCCTTTGCATGCGCAAAACGCCACGTTTTTGCGAACGCAAAAAGCACACGCTTGCGTAAATCCGGCCTTAGGGTAGGAACACTAGACTAGGCATGAACGCTGCGGATTTTATGCAACACATTTTATTGTGGAAAATCCGCAGCGTATCACAGTCGCAGCCGAGTGGATGAGATTAGAACAAATCTCATCCACACGCTGCAAAAAAAATGGACCTGCAGTGTGGCTTTTTAAGCCGCAGCATGTCAATTTATGCTGTGGAATCGCTGCTCCTCTGTTGCGGAAATGCTGCGGTTCTGCCGCAAAAATCACAAATGAGAAAAAAAAAGGTACTTTTTTACATTTATAAAAAAGTTTAGACTTGCCCCGGCCGTAGTCCTGGTGACGCGATCCTCTATTCTTAGCGCAGCCCAGCCTCCTGTCATGACGTTTCATCCCATGTGACTGCTGCAGTGGTCACATGGTCTACAGCGTCATCCCAGGAGGCGGGGCTACTTTCAGAAGAGAGAGATGCGTCACCTAAACTACGGCCGGGGCAAGTCGAAACTTTTTTTTCCCTGCAGGATTCCCGCAGCGGACACGCCTCACGAAACCTGCGCCACTATTTGGTGCGGTTTTGCTGGCAGAATTCCCTGCGGCTACCGGGGCGGATAAGCTGTGTAGTTTTACTCAGCATATCCGCCTAGTGTGTTCCTTATGATGTCGCTCCTGGAGCTGCTGCCTGTCTCTAAATAGGCAATTGGTCCAGTAGAATTTGGAATTATTTTTTTTTGTGAACCAGCTTAAAAAAATACAAAACTTTTGTGTTAGGGCCTGTTCACATCACCGTTCGCTTCCGCTCCGGGGTTCCGTCTGAGGTTTCTGTCGGGTGAACCCCGCAACGGAAAGTGAAAGTGACAGCACAGCTTCCGTTTCCGTCTGAGTAAAACTACACAGCTTATCCGCCCCTGTAGCCGCAGGGAATTCTGCCAGCAAAACCGCACCAAATAGTGGCGCAGGTTTCGTGAGGCTTGTCCGCTGCGGGAATCCTGCAGGGAAAAAGTTTAGACTTGCCCCGGCCGTAGTCCTGGTGACGCATCTCTCTCTTCTGAACGTAGCCCCGCCTCCTGGGATGACGCTGTAGACCATGTGACCGCTGCAGCAGTCACATGGGATGAAACGTCATGACAGGAGGCCGGGCTGCGCTAAGAATAGAGGATCGAGTCACCAGGACTACGGCCGGGGCAAGTCTAAACTTTTTTATAAATGTAAAAAAGTACCTTTTTTTTTCTCATTTGTGATTTTTGCGGCAGAACCGCAGCATTTCCGCAACAGAGGAGCAGCGATTCCACAGCATAAATTGACATGTTGCGGCTTAAAAAGCCACACTGCAGGTCCATTATTTTTGCAGCGTGTGAAAGAGATTTGTTCTAATCTCATCCACTCGGCTGCGACTGTGATACGCTGCGGATTTTCCACAATAAAATGTGTTGCATAAAATCCGCAGCGTTCATGCCTAGTGTGTTCCTACCCTAAGGCCGGATTTACACAAGCGTGTGCTTTTTGCGTGCGCAAAAACGTGGCGTTTTGCACATGCAAAAGGTCCATAACAGCTCCGTGTGTCAGCTGCGTATGATGCGCGGCTGCGTGATTTTCGCGCAGCCGCCATCATTATGACACTCTGTTTGTATGTTTGTAGCACGTGGTGCTTTTCTGTTTTCATTCATAGTTTATACTGCTGCAGAAGTGCTGGGCGTGATTTTCACGCACCCATTGACTTCAATGGGTGCGTGATGCGCAAACAATGCATAAATATAGGACATGTCGTGAGTTTTACGCAGCGGACTCACGCTGCGTGAAAATCACGGACAGTCTGCACGGCCCCATAGAGTAACATAGGTCCGTGCGAGGCGCGTGAAAATCACACACGTTGCACGGACGTATTACACGTTCGTCTGAATAAGCCCTAACAATAAGGCCCAGTTCACAGAGTTTTTGGGCCTTGATATTGACTCGGACACTGCGTCAGAATCAGCACCAAACTTCCAAAACCGCCTCCCATTGATTTAATCTGAAATCAATGGGAGCCAGTCGCGGAAAAAAGAAAAAGCAGCACGTCCTTTCTTGCCGCGGTTCTGCCTCTGACCTCCCATCGAAATCAATGGGAGGCAGAAAATGCATTTTTCGCTGTGTTTTTTGTCTGCTGTCCTCAATCGCAGCGGGCAAAAAAAACGCAGCAAAAAACGCGGCAAGATAGTGTGGGCAGGTCAAAATCTGCCTCAAAATTCTTTAAGGAATTTTGAGGCAGATTTTTTCGGCCTGCAAAATACTCTGTGTGAACAGGGCCATACATAAACAGCACTTTGAGACACTTTACTCACCGTGTCAGAAGAGCTGCTCCCACTCCAGTCCTCTTCAGGCGATGTCTTCGGTCCAGACGTCCAGTCCTTCACCTCCAGGCTCCAGAAAATGGCGGGGATCGTGTAACTCCTGCCGCCGCGCAAGAACTGGACTCCTCCCCCTCTCCTTACGCAGCTACGCTCTGGAGAAGAAGGAGGCGAAGTCGGACGAGGAGGACGAGGAGGCGAAGTCGGAGGACAAGGAGGCGGAGTCGGACGAGGAGGCGGAGTCGGACGAGGAGGCGGAGGAGGAGGATGACGAGGAGGCGGAGTCAGAGGCGGGCCAGCAGGTAAGTAAACTGTGCGCCGCTGCTGTCCTTCCCCGTAGATCGGACTTGTGTTGCGGGCGCACCGCCTCCCTCTCGGCGGCGCGCCTGGTCGTTCGCGTGGGTGCTTGCGGTCGTTCGCGCACGGGTGCGCGCTTGCGGTCGTTCGCGCGCGCGCAAGCAGTGTTTCGCGGCGGTGATGAGAGGGGGGCCCGCAGCTCACGGCGGTGTTTGACGAGAGGGGGGCCCGCAGCTCACTACATTGTTTTGGTGAAAAGAACAGGCCCCATTGCAGGGGCCTGTTTTTTTCTACCAAAGGCAAGTCGCGGCAGTTGCCGGGCCCCCCTTTCAATTAAGTTTGGCCGGGCCCCCTACACTAGTACCCCTAATACCCCCCTGATGGCGGCCCTGGGGACTTTTAATCAAGACGATTTGCAAAGTTGCTTCATTTTTTATTTTAGATGCTTTAACACCTTAACGACTGCCAATACGTCTTTTCACAGCGGCAGTTAAGGGTACTTAAGCCAGAGCGCCCCCTTTTCATGGCGCTGTGACATAAGCCCGGCACGGCTGTCCTGTGCCAGCTAAAGCGGGTGTCGGGCCCGTCTAGAGACAGCAGGGCACTTGCTCTAACGGGCGGGATCGATTTCAACATCGATCTCACCCGTTTAACCCCTTAGATGCGGCACTCAACAGCGAGCGCCGAATCCAAGTGGTTTTGGAGGGAGTGTGCTCCTCCTCTCACCCCATCGGCACACTGCAATTGCAATCACAGGGTGCCGATGGCTTCTATGGCATCCTGGGGTCTAACAGAGGCCCCCAGGTCTGCCTGTAGTGGATGCCTGCTAGGTCATGCCTGGGGGATGGATGGATGGATAATAGATGGATAGATGATAGATAGATAGATAGATAGATAGATAGATAGATAGATAGATAGATAGATAGATAGATAGATAGATAGATAGATAGATAGATAGATAGATAGATAGATAGATAGATAGAAGGATAGATAGATAGATAGATAGATAGATAGATAGATAGATAGATAGATAGATAGATAGATAGATAGATAGATAGATAGATAGATAGATAGATAGATAGATAGATAGATAGATAGATAGATGATAGATAGATAGATAGATAGATAGATAGATAGATAGATAGATAGATTTAAAGTTACATACAATGATGACAATAATGTCTATATAGTTGCACAATTTATGCATGTGTATTGACTGTGAAAACATTCCCATATTCGTCTATGCTATCCCTAAATAAAGCAGAATGTTATATGCAGGCTGTATATTTTTTTAAATAGTTTCCTATAAATCTTATGGCGTTTCAGTAACTGTTAAAGAAACATTTCAGGACTAAATCATATTTCACAACAACAAGGGCATAAAAAGTTCCAAATATTGAGCCACCACAACGTCAGGCTTACCTAGAAAGGGACGAGCTGTGTCAGAGCGTCTGACTGTTATGTGTATTAAATGTGGCCTGCAATTCTTCAAATGTCAAAATGTAACAAATTTCTACAGATGTTTACTATGGATATGATCAGCCTGTGCTAAGATCCTGCTGAAAATGATTACAGATTATAAATGGATCGCATACACAATGGTTTAGACTAGTTGACTAATTTTTGGGATCTGGACCACCAAATTAGATCCCACGCATTCACTGCCGAGTGCATTAAACTAGAAAGCAGTTGCTTATGTGTCTTCTTGGCCTTATTTAGAATGATGTTGAGAAAATGAAGTTGTGCTTTGTATGGTTTTAAATACCTTCATTTACTTTTGTGTGATGTTCTTTCTTGTGGTTTGAATAGTGGAAGCTATAAGAAAGGAAAAAAGTTCATGATTGTGGTCACAGACGGATACCTCAATGATGGTTACAAGGAAATGTGTGGTGGATTGCACTATGTACTGAATGAAGCAAAATCGGCAAATATAAGGATATTTAATGTGATGGTGGATGCTGATCATAAGGTAATAGTTTTAATAAGAATCAACAAATTTGATGTCAATTTTATCTGAGCCAGAGGAAATAGAATTCTGCTAACTACAACTTCAGTCAGGGAAATAACTAGAATGTATGGGGCCCCAAAGCAGGAATCAGGCCCGCAACATAACTAAAGAGGGGAGCCTTCAGATTTTTTCTCCATGAAGTTCATCGGCAGACACTGGGTTGCCAAATGTGTTGGTCTCCAAGGAGAAAGTTAGTGATAGTATTTCTTCTAATATACGTACCTAGTAGTCTAGAGAATTTATGGGGTTAATATGGTAAAGCTGTTTCCTGTAATATCCATTGGGCTTTAGGATGGCTATACAGTGAAGGATTTAAGTATTTGATCCCTTGCTGATTTTGTAAGTTTGCCCACTGTCAAAGACATGAACAGTCTAGAATTTTTAGGCTAGGTTAATTTTACCAGTGAGAGATAGATTATATTAAAAAAAATCAAAAAAAATCACATTGTCAAAATTATATATATTTATTTGCATTGTGCACAGAGAAATAAGTATTTGATCCCTTTGGCAAACAAGACTTAATACTTGGTGGCAAAACCCTTGTTGGCAAGCACAGCAGTCAGATGTTTTTTGTAGTTGATGATGAGGTTTGCACACATGTTAGATGGAATTTTGGCCCACTCCTCTTTGCAGATATATCTGTAAATCATTAAGATTTCGAGGCTGTACCTTGGCAACTCGGATCTTCAGCTCCCTCCATAAGCTTTCGATGGGATTAAGGTCTGGAGACTGGCTAGGCCACTCCATGACCTTAATGTGCTTCTTTTTGAGCCACTCCTTTGTTGCCTTGGCTGTATGTTTCGGGTCATTGTCGTGCTGGAAGACCCAGCCACGAGCCATTTTTAATGTCCTGGTGGAGGGAAGGTGGTTGTCACTCAGGATTTGACGGTACATGGCTCCATCCATTCTCCCATTGATGCGGTGAAGTAGTCCTGTGCCCTTAGCAGAGAAACACCCCCAAAACATAATGTTTCCACCTCCATGCTTGACAGTGGGGACGGTGTTCTTTGGGTTATAGGCAGCATTTCTCTTCCTCCAAACACGGCGAGTTGAGTTAATGCCAAAGAGCTCAATTTTAGTCTCATCTGACCACAGCACCTTCTCCCAATCACTCTCAGAATCATCCAGATGTTCATTTGCAAACTTCAGACGGGCCTGTACATGTGCCTTCTTGAGCAGGGGGACCTTGCGAGCACTGCAGGATTTTAATCCATTACGGCGTAATGTGTTACCAATGGTTTTCTTGGTGACTGTGGTCCCAGCTGCCTTGAGATCATTAACAAGTTCCCCCAGTGTAGTTTTCGGCTGAGCTCTCACCTTCCTCAGGATCAAGGATACCCCACGAGGTGAGATTTTGCATGGAGCCCCAGATCGATGTCGATTGACAGTCATTTTGTATGTCTTCAATTTTCTTACTATTGCACCAACAGTTGTCTCCTTCTCACCCAGCGTCTTACTTATGGTTTTGTAGCCCATTCCAGCCTTGTGCAGGTCTATGATCTTGTCATTGACATCCTTAGAAAGCTCTTTGGTCTTGCCCATGTTGTAGAGGTTAGAGTCAGACTGATTAATTGAGTCTGTGGACAGGAGTCTTTTATACAGGTGACCATTTAAGACAGCTGTCTTTAATGCAGGCACCAAGTTGATTTGGAGCGTGTAACTGGTCTGGAGGAGGCTGAACTCTTAATGGTTGGTAGGGGATCAAATACTTATTTCTCTGTGCACAATGCAAATAAATATATATAATTTTGACTATGTGATTTTCTTTTTTTTTTTTTATATAATCTATCTCTCACTGGTAAAATTAACCTAGCCTAAAAATTCTAGACTGTTCATGTCTTTGACAGTGGGCAAACTTACAAAATCAGCAAGGGATCAAATACTTATTTCCTTCACTGTATATACCTAATATCCAGGCCAGTAACTAGAAAATTCCGAGTGGGTCCCATACCAAACTTCAGCCATATTAGTAGACATTGCAGGATAGGGGCACCCAGACCAGGACACCTAAATTAACATTTAAATTAAATCAGACCTCAGACCCTTAAATCAAACCCTAGACCAACCCCAAAAAATATTTCAGACCCTTAATCAGATCCCTAAATTAATTAGGACTCCTAAATCAGACCCCAGATCTCTAAATCAGACTCCAGACCCCTAAATCAGACCCCAGACCAGACCCCAAAATAATTCACACCTAAGTTAAAGCGAACCTGTGAGGTGATTAATTCTGTCCTATTTGAGAGCAGCATATGATAGAGGGAGGGATGCTGAGCTAAGTGATAGTACAAAGAGGCTGTCAATCAGCCTGTGTGGGTGGGGTTAGCAGGACTCGAACTGTCTCTCATAGGAGTCCTGTCAGGATTTACTTTGCCTTTTACTCAGAAATCTTAAAACAGACTCCAGACCAGACTTTTAAATCAGACCAAAATAAAAATAAAAAAACAGGTAGTTCCTTTCCTCTCCTCACTCCCATCTTCTCTTGTCTTCAGGGCCCGACACAAAATTCTGTACTTATCAATCTCATGATATATGTTTATAATGGTTGAAGCTCCATTTTTCTGCTACAGAGCTCTAAATGCCCTTCTTCCCTTCACACAGGCTGTCTGGAGCCACCACTAGGGAGAGCACACTGCATACAGATTTATAGAGCTCCACCTATTGGACACAATACTAGCTGTATAAATCCATATGTAAGGAGTTCCCTTTAGTAGTGGCTGCAGGAAGAAATAATTGTATAATTTAACTCTACGGCTGTGTGACTGCTTCTCTCGAGCAATGCCTTTCTTGCACCTGAGGGGGGCCTCTCAGTCTCTGGGGCCAAAAGCAGCTGCTATGATTGCTGCGGTTGTAGTTGTGTTCATGACTACAGGTACAACTAAGGGCAACTTTTATCAACTCTTTCTGGGGGGTGGAAAAAAAACAGCAATTCCACAATAGTGTTTTTGCATTTTAAATTTATGACTTCCAACGTGCGGCATAATTAACATGTTAGCTCTATTCTATGGATCGATACGATTACAGCGATACCAAATATGTGTCTTATTTTTATTTTTTTACTACTTTTCACAATAATTGCAAATTTGATGGAAACAAATTAGATGTTATGTTGTTGCATTCCAAATACCATAATTTAATTTAATAGAATAATTTTAGGTCCATATAAGTTATTGTTTAACTTCTATTATTATTTTTTTAAAGTTGGGAATGTGAAAAAAAAGCAATCCCGCAGTTGATTTTCCCGTTTTGTTTTTTTTACATCATTCACCGTGCAGTTTAAATAACATGTTACGTTTATTGTACGGGTCGATACAATCGCTGCGATACTACATATGTGTATTTTTTTTTAAACACTTTTTATAGAAAAAAATGTTTTTATCTTTTCTTTCCTTTTCGTCCTACGAAAGCACAAAAGCGGTAAGTTGACCTCAAATGATTTAGCCCTAGGACAAGTCCACCTAGCGACTAAGCACAAATAATTAGCAATAATGAAACAGTTAAGCACAAAACACCAAAAAAATTTTTATTACCTGCTTTATGCCCAACTTCATCAGATATCTTGTGAATTTGTTTTCATTGGGGGTGTCCCTGTGTTCCCTATCACAGGATTATTTACAGAGGGGTGTCCCTGTATTTATATGTTTATTTCTACTGGGGGTGGCCCTGATCTGAAGGTTTTACCTCTGGTGATCATACTCTGCTGGCCATCTTGCAGATGGGATTTCCTGTTGGGTCATTGAGTCTAATTGCTGGTACTTCTATAGCTTGCGAGCATTGAGCACCTTGTGTGATCCAGCTTACCTCCTTCTTCTCTTGCTCTGTGATTCAGGTTGATGGCGTGGTTGACGTGTCTTTCAAATTTCTGCACAAGTGCACGCCATGTTTGGCGGGCATTTCAAGTTACTGTGCTGGTGCATGCCGATTATTCGCGTGCGTTTCAATGACTGCACATGTGCACTCTGTTCCAGCTGATCCGGGAGCATTTATTATTAAAGGGTAGCTAAACTTTTAAAAAACTTTTGAGATGTCATGGTGATATGCCGGAAGTTTTGATCGGTGGGGGTGCTCGGATGAGGTCTCTGCCTCTTAGTTTCTGATTGGCTTTCCTCAGTGTAAAAGCTTTCTATTGAGCCTGCGCACTGCTCCAAGGAAAGCCGATCAGAAGCGAAGTGGCTCAGCACTCACCCGAGCGCTTTTGAAGCTTCGTTTTAGTGATTGGTGGGGGTTGCAGTGCTCGGATCCCCACCGATCAAAACTTCTGACATGTCACTATGATGCTCCAAAAGTTTTTAAAAGTTTAGTTACCCTTCAAGTGGGTGTGTTAATTAATCCCCGCACTACTTTAACCCTTTGATTATGGTGACTATGTCACAGTGTGCCTGAGGCAGTAGAGCTAAAATGGCATCAAGCTGCGTCTAAACCTCATAGGACTTTATTAGTCCTGTTATGTGCTTGCTTATATTTTTTAAACAGAGAGAGGGCAAGAGAAAGAGGAAATCAAGGCATTGTCTGTGCCGTCGCTATGAGCAACCATTAGACAAAGAAAAAGTCTACTCAAAAGAGGTGCAGCTCATGGATTCAACCCCTCCCGGAGGGATTTACTTTAGATATCTGTACTACTTGTAATATCCCACCAGACCCATCACAAAAATGAAGCCAAAGATTTCTTCTTTTGGCTGAAAAATCAAATGTCCACATCCATGAAAACAAAAAAGAGATTCGGACGTCAGTCTAGCAGACATACATAAGAGGAGCAGAGTTTCTACTGCAACTTCTTCTTTATCTGGGTCTGATCTATCTGAGCGAGAGATTGAAAGTGGAGTGTCTGAAGATAATTTGTAATTCAGAAGAGAAAACTCAGATAACTTGATTAAACTTGTTAAGAACAGCATTGAAGTTAAGAAAGAGAATAATTCCCACCAAGATAAAGAAAATTTATTTTCCCAGGAAAAAATCATGTGTTTTACCAGGTTTAAATTCAATTCTGTAGAGAGAGTGGAAAAATAATCTGACAAGGTCATAGACCTGGCTACTCATTTCAAAGCAGCGTATAGAACAGACCCTTCAGAATCTGATAGGTGGGACTTACCGGGGAGAGTTGATCCAGCTGTCGCTGAACTTCCAAGGTGCAGTTTTTCCCTGCAGATGAATCAACTCTCCTATGAGACACAATGGACCGCAAGGCAGACACCTTCTTAAAAAGGTCTTATGCCGCTTCGGCTTCTTTATGCAAAGCTTCTGTTGCTACAGTTTCAGTCGCAAGAGCACTACGTATCTGACTTAGCCAGCTTGGATAAGAAATTCAGGATGGAGTCCCAGAGAAGACCTTTTGGAGCAAGTGTCTTCTTTAAAACTGAATATAGAATTCTTATGTGACTTTCCCCTTGATGTCTAACGTATCTTATATAAAAACGTGGCTTTTTGTAATATAGACAGAGGAGCTATTTGGCTAAAACCTTGGACTAGTGACTCTAATTCTAAGACTAATCTATGTACTTTGCCCTTTTAGCCAGGATGATTTTTGGCTTGGAGTTCGACAGAATATTAGAAGCAAATAAGACGGAAAGGGTCAGGTCTTTCCCCAGACATTCAAAAGAAATATATTCCGGTCCTTTTGCCCAAGCTGTCTGTTCAGATGTAAAATATATGCAGGACCAGACAGACAGAGGTTTTGGAACAGAAAGAAAAAAGTCAAAGGCAAAAAAAAGTTAGGAAGAAACTTCCCTACTAAAGTGGAATTCTGACACAAGAAAAGATGCTCTTCCAGTGACAGCAAGATTGCTAAAATATTTTAGTCTGGTAAAATTCTACTTCCAGCAGATTGGTGCGGCAAATTATAAATGAGGACTTTGTCCTTGAATTTATAACATCTATAAGATCATTTTCTCTTGAATCAAGAAAATCCAATTATATTAGGATTATTTGAAGAGTTCCAGAGAAAAAATGTTCTAGAGCCAGTACCCCTTTCGCAACACAATACAATGATTTACTCCCGAGTTTTTCAAGTTTCAAAGCCACACGAAACTTGGAGACTGCTTATAGACTTAAGATATTTAAACCATTGTCTATTAAGGAAAAAAATCTAATTGGACACAATTTGCTTAGTAGCTACAGTTCTACAAAAAAAGGACGTGATGGCATCTCTGGATTTAAAGGATGCATATTTGCACATCCTCATTTATCTAACTTCGAGAAAATTAATACAAGTGGCCTTCCAGCAAAATACAGTTTTCCATCTCCAGTTCACGGCGATGCCCTTTGATCTTTCCTCAGCTCCTCGGGGGTTTACGAAGGTGACAGTAGTTCTTGCAGCAGGCCTTCATTTTCAAAGCATTTTTATAGTCTCATATTTAGACAAATGGTTGATAAAAGCGTCATTCCTAGAAGTTTTTTTGCAATAACGTCACCAGGAGGTCTTTCACCTCCAGAGGAATCTTTTCTTATCCATCAGATCTGCAATGAAAATTCTAGGTCTCCTGACCATATTTATAAATGCAGTTTCTAGGGCACAGGCCCATATCAGAGAGGTTGGAATCTTGGGCCAAAGGGCTCTGGTCCACTAAGGACCATACACTATCCTCAAATCTCAAAAAACTTAAAGCAGTAAGGATTGTTCTAACAGAGTTTCAGATTATACTGAAGGGGAAAGTTGTTACGATTCATTCAAACAATGCATCCACTGTCTACTACTTGAACAAAGAAGGAGGAGCCAGGACTGTCCATTTGCCAGCACAATGCAAAAAAATCATAACCTGGGCGGCAGACAATCTTCTGTGTAACGTCTATGGCCGCGGCCCTCATTCTGACTTACTCTCTGACGGCCGTGGCCATGGACGTGTGAGTGCTCGGCGGCATCTCCCTCCTGAGAGACGCCAGCACTCACTTCCTGGTTCTGTGACTGTCTCTCGCAGGGTGTGCGCGCCCGAGCGTGCACGGCCTTAAAGAGCCAGTGCGCGCATAATTGCAGGAAGTCTGCAATCAGTCCAGAATGCTGCTGGACTATAAAAAGGGCTCTGCCCTCTTGATCTTTGCCTGAGCGTTGTTGTGTACCTAAAGTTTGTCTTGAAAATGGTCTCCTAGTGTTTTCCAGTTCCCAGTGTTACCCGTTCCTGCTGCCTGTATCCTGTATCCCATGCTACCGTGCCTCTGTGCCATCTAGAGTTCAAGTCGAGTTGTGTCTTCCGCTGCCTCTACTGCGTCACACCCCGCCGGGTGTCGGTCTATTGCCGGAGCCTTATCTTCAGCCAGAATCACTGCTACTGTCTACATTGCCTCAGGTACCCTTCCTGGACTATAGACTTTGTATTGTACCTGTTTGGCAGCTGCTATTCTGCTACGCGGTACGACCCAGTGGGTTCACACCCCGCGCCGTGACATTCTGGACCTCAGAGCAGTCCACATAAAAGGCCACAAAAACATACAAGCAGCTGGAGTCCTGAATCCTGCAGATTTGGAGTTAAATCCCATCTTTTTCTAGGAGATTATAACAAGATGGAGGAAGCCAAAAATTTATCTCTATGCAACCCGTGAAAATTCCAAGCTGGATCTATTTTGTTTTCTTCTAACCGAGGATCGGCCTTTTGAGTCAACACATTTTCATGAGTTTTGGCCAAGATAAGAGCAGATCATCCATCAGTCATTTATATCACTCCCTACAGACCCAGAAGCGTCTGTTTTCCCAAGTTGTTGAGGCTTTCAAGGGCAGAATTCTGGAGACTACTGATACTCAAGGACCAGCTGCTTCAGAAGGGATTTCTGAACCCTCATCTCCACAAGATGAGAGATCTAATTTAACTATTTTAGACTTTTCTGATGAAGTTGTCAATACTTTGTTAGCAGCCAGAAAACCTACTACTACATTAGTTTACACCAGCATCACTACTGTAAGTTTTCCACCTGGTGCCTAGAGAAAGACTCTTCCAACCCTGGAGTACCTCAGATTCTTCAGTTTCTTCAGGATAGTTTCCATAAAGGTCTAAAAGTGAATACGTCTCGGCAATTAACTCAATGTTTCAGGGGACGTTTACATCTCAGACCAATGATTAAACATCTAGTTCTCATCTGGGACTTGACTTTGGTCCTTAATGAACTTATAAATAAGAGCCATTAGAACCAGTGAGTTTTAAATTCCTCTCTTGGAAGGCTCTTTTCCTAGTGGCAGTAACATCAGCCAAGAGACTTTGAGAGCTTCAAGCGTTGTCATGCAAGGAGCTTTATCTGCGGTTCCTTCCAGAGGATGTTGACATACACACATTACCATCGTTTCTACCAAAAGTTCCGACTTCAGCTAACATCAATAAATTTATTTTCCAGTTTCCTCATCAGATTCGGAAGATTTTTCATATATAAATCTGCATCTGGTAGATGTTAAAAGAGCACTTTATCTCCAGAGAACAGAGATTTCCTGAAATGCAGAAATTTTATTTCTGCAATACCAAGGGCCAAGGAAAGGCCAAAAGGCAGCTAAAATTTCATTAGCTAGTTGGATAAAGTCAACAATTTCTCTGAAAGATCTTGATCCATATTCAGTCCTCAAAGCACATTCAGCAGGGTCCGTATCAACCTCATAGGCCGAGAGAGTGTCTGCTCATTACATGACATCTGCAGTGCAGCATCCTGGTCTTGACCGTGTTGTTTATCAAGCATTATAGTCTTGAAATCCAGTCCTCCGAGATCTCAGTCTTCCGCACGGGAGTCATAAATGCAGCTGTATTAACATAACCCCCCTTTCCCTGTTGTCGCTATTCAGTTTATTTCAGTGCTGCCATAGGACGGAAAGGAAAGCTAAAATTTAACTGACTTGTAATTTTCCTTTCCTTGAGTCTGAAGGCAGCACAATATCCCTCGTAATAAATTGTAATTGCATTATTTTATTTCACAATTTTGGTGTTTTGTGTTTAACTGTTATACTGTGCTATGCTTCCCGATTGTTTAATCTTTATTGCTTGTTAAGTGGGCTTGTCCTAGGGCTAATTACTTACAGGTAAGACAAATTTTAGATTTTTATTTACTGCGTACACTTTTTTTTTTGTATAAATTTTACTTCATTTTATTTCGTTATTTTTTAGTACCACTAGTGGACTTCACAAAGCAGTTGATTGCTGATATAATATTTTGGTATACTTAGTAAAGCAAAGCACTATTGCCTGTCAGTGTAAAACTGCACGGCCTAACAGGCATACAGCCATAGAAATCCTGGGGGTCTTTAATAGTCCCTAAGCAACATGGCAACCTATTAGCGTCCCCCAATCATGTTGCTGGGAGGGGGAATTGGATGAGTGAGGGAGCCCCCTCCCTCTGTGTAACTCTGATCTAGGCCAATGCAGTGGGATGTCGTCTGTACATTCATCTACTTCGGATAGCAGGGCATAGCTACTGTGCCCGCGCTATTCAATACACGAAACTGTGCGCTCATTTGCGGAAATGTACAGCTAAAATGGACATACATGGAATTTATTCCGCACAGTGAACACTTTTAAAAAAAAACTGCTGAATTTGTTGTTTTTTAATCACTCCGCCTCACAAAAAAATGAAATAAAAAGTGATCAAAAAGTTGCATGTACTCCGAAAAAGTAACAATATAGACTACAGCTCGCCTCACAAAAACAAGCTCTCACACCGCTCCATTGACAGAGAAATAATAAAAAATCATGGGTCTCAGAATGTGGCCACACAAATTAAAAAATTTTTGTAACAAAGTTTTTATTTTGTAAAAGTAGTAAAACATAAAAACAACTATATAAATTTGGTATTTTTGTAATCATATTGACCTGCAGAATTAAGGAAAGATGTCATTTTTACCGCTCGGGGAACATTGTAAGATCGAAACCCCCAAAAAATTTAGGAATTGCTGTATTTTCCCCATTTTAGCCCACAAAATAACTTTTAAAAGTTTCTCAGTTCATTATATGGTAAAATAAATGATAATGTAAAAATATATTATTCGTCTGGCAAAAAACAAGCCCTCATATGCCTGTCAACGGAAAAATAAAAAAGTTATGGTTCTTGAAAAGGAAAACAAAAAGAAAAAAATTCAAACTGGCTTCAGCGGGAAGGGACTAAAAACATATTCCAAGAGTGAAGCAAAAAAAATTAATTTACAGGAGCCCATTGTTGTAAATAAGAATGAAGAATCTAATCACTAGTAGTAGACATCCCTCAGTATATGGGTGCCCATACATGAAGCGGCCGCAGTTTTGGCCCTGCAGCTTAAAAAGGTGAGGCATATGGTTTCAATGTGCTTCACCTGTTAAAATGTATTTTCAAAGAACAAATCACAAAACCGGGGCTATTCGTGTTAAGACTGTATGTGGTTTTGCAAAACAGCACACTACCTCACGCTGCTGCTGCGTATACAGGCATCCTTATGCAAAACAAATTGATCCCCTCTGCCCCATATCTACAGCTGCATGTGCAGATTACCATTTAGATAACAGATTTACCAAATTAGTGTTTAGTTGATTAAATTGTTCTTTTAAAGTTTAGCTTTACATACTGTATGAGCATTATTTTACCATTTAAAGATATATAGTATGACCAATGTTCACTATAACTTGCACAGCTTCGCAGCCACAAAGCTTAAAAACTGCTCGTTCAGGGAAAATCTGCACCCTCACACACTCCAGGAGCACCCCCATAGTGATGTGCGATGCCTGACCATAAAGAGGTGTGCAGCTTTTAAGTCACAGATGCACAGTTCTCTATGATCAGTGCAGAGCAGTTTAGAGAACCTGAGATTAGGGTTCAACTTCCTGTCACATGGACAAAGCTGGAGTCCGGGGAGGTGGGTAAATCCCTGGACACCATTTCAGTGCCCTAGATACCCGTGAATGTTACCATCAACCCATTTACTGCCCTAGCTTTTTCAGGGATGCAGACCTTAACCTAGGGCAGTTAAGGGAACTGCCCTAGACCTCCAGAGATGCAGATATGAACCCATTCACTACACTAGACCTCCAAGGAGGCACAAATTTACCAATCAACTGCTTTAAACCACAAGGAAGTTACTATAAACTCCCTTGCTGTCTTAGACCACTAGAGATGTTGCCATTTTATCCCCTTCAATATCCTAGACCCCCCCAAGGAAGTGGGCAGTCATCCCTTCACTATCCTAAACCACCACTTAAAGAGGCTCTGTCACCAGATTTTGAAACCCCTATCTGCTATTGCAGCAGATAGGCGCTGCAATGTAGATTACAGTAACGTTTTTATTTTTAAAAAACGAGCATTTTTGGCCAAGTTTTGACCATTTTTGTATTTATGCAAATGAGGCTTGCAAAAGTACAACTGGGCGTGTTTAAAGTAAAAGTCCAAGTGGGCGTGTATTATGTGTGTTACATCTGGGCGTGTTTACTACTTTTACTAGCTGGGCGTTCTGACGAGAAGTATCATCCACTTCTCTTCAGAACGCCCAGCTTCTGGCAGTGCAGACACAGCCGTGTTCTCGAGAGATCACGCTGTGTCGTCACTCACAGGTCCTGCATCGTGTCGGACGAGCGAGGACACATCGGCACCAGAGGCTACAGTTGATTCTGCAGCAGCATCGGCGTTTGCAGGTAAGTCGATGTAGCAATTACCTGCAAACGCTGATGCTGCTGCAGAATCAACTGTAGCCTCTGGTGCCGATGTGGCCGACACGATGCAGGACCTGGGGCAGGAAGTGAGTGACGTCACAGCGTGATCTCTCGAGAACACGGCTGTGTCTGCACTGCCAGAAGCTGGGCGTTCTGAAGAGAAGTGGATGATACTTCTCGTCAGAACGCCCAGCTAGTAAAAGTAGTAAAAACGCCCCGATGTACGCACATAATACACGCCCACTTGGACTTTTACTTTAAACACGCCCACTTGGACTTTTGCAAGCCTCATTTGCATAAATACAAAAATGGTCATAACTTGGCCAAAAATGCTCGTTTTTTTAAAATAAAAACGTTACTGTAATCTACATTGCAGCGCCTATCTGCTGCAATAGCACATAGGGGTTGCAAAATCTGGTGACAGAGCCTCTTTAACTACCTTAGAACACTAGGGCTGTTGGTAACAAACCTTTCACTACCACAGAGATGTTGCATACCCAGGGATGCTACCATTAATTCATTCACTTTGCAACCAGGGATGTTTGCTTGGGTAAAACTGGGGTGTCCTCTCTCTACTATTCTAGACCATCAGGAAAGCTGGTATTAATTCCTTTACTTCCTTAGACCATTAGAGATATTGGTATTAACACCTCCACTACCCTAGACTTCTACTAATGGTGTTACCATTAGTCCTTAACTACTCTAGACCACCAAAGATATTACTATTGTGTCATTACCCCGATAGACAGACATCTTCTTTTGTTAGAGAGCCCAAAAAGTCTATGGGCTGCCCTGATTTATCTCGACACTGTATATTTTTCTCGAGTTTATTAGTTTCAAGATTCTAGACTCTGTAAACTATTTATCTGGACATCATGTATAACTATATATATATATATATATATATATATATATATATATATATATATATATATATATATATAGAAAAAGAAACTTTGCAGCACTCCAATATGAAAAAAGTGGTGGTTTATTCACTCCAGATACAACAGCAACGTTTCAATCCTACAATCCTTGATAAAGATCCTATTGTAGGATTGAAACGTTGCTGTTGTATCTGGAGTGAATAAACCACCACTTTTTTCATATTGGAGTGCTGCAAAGTTTCTTTTTCTATACATTACATTACGTCCGAGGATCGGGACGTTTTGCTGGGCACCTGATCAACAATTTCTGTGCGAGTGCTGCTGCTTTCTTTTTTGCTATATATATATATATGTATATATACATATATATATATATATATATATATATATATATATATATATATATATATATATATATATATATATATATATATTATATATAGCTTGATATCATGTAATATTGTGTATCTGGCTCCTGTATCGCAAATTATTTTGTTGCTACATTGTAAAAAAAAAAACAAGGATTAAAAAAAATAGATAAATACTCAGTTTGTTAGACCTCAAACAGTCATATAGTGTGTTGTCGACTCCAGGTGATGAAGTATATCCAGGGAAAACACAGCTTAGTCGCTTGTTTTGCTCACTCTCTACCTTCAGCTTTCATGGTGGATATGTCAGTTGTCAATTCATGATGTCGCCTCGTCGGGTAGAGTTTTCAAATTCGACTTTTTCCCAATTTTAGAAAGTATATCACATGGTCGTCTGCTAAGCGATTACCTGCACCCAACACGTCGTCATCACAATTTCATCAGGTGTATGGCTGCATGACCTGTCATTGATATTTAAACCCTCTCCTCATTTAACATTTGTTACACATCGCTACAGTACAATCTCAGTGGCGGATTAAGTAGACCATGGGCCCTGGGCTGTTACACAAACTTGGGCCCCCCTTCCTCACCGCCGCCCTGCCGCACCGTAACTATTTTTAACACTACTTTTTGGGGCAAGCATTAACAGTGTTACGATTCCCCTTGTCACAGCGCGGTGTCCCTACATACTGACAGTATCACACTGTGCAGGGACACATCCTCCTGACAAGGGGAATTGTCTATCAGTCCTGGACTGCAGAAAGACTTTTTGTGAAATACAAGGATTTCCTATAATAAACATGTCAGGAGAGGTGACAGATTCTCTATAAATCTAGTGACTCACAGGGGACGACGTAGTTTTTTTCCTCTTCTCCATCCAGTCCAGACTTCATGACGACTTTTCCCGGCCATGACCCATTTCTGCAGAATTTGCCACTCAGATGTCTTTGGCTCCTCACTTTTCCAACATTTCCACACCTATAAACAAAGATAATATTATCATGGTGCCACATACTGTGCCCCTAAATATAATAGCACCAAACACTGCGCCCCTGAATAAAATAGTACAAACACTGTGCCCCTAAATATTATAGCACCATAGACTGCGCCCCTGAATATAATTGTGCCAAACACTGTAGATAGCACCACACACAGCCCCCTGTAAATAGCGCTACACAGTCCTCCCCCTCTGTAAATAGCGTCACATAGCCCTCCCCCTCTTGTATATAGTGCTACACAGCAATCCCCCTTAGATATAGTGATACACAGCGCTCCATTCTATATAGTGCTATACAACAATCCCCCCTTGTATATTGTGCTACACAGCGTCTCCCCCCTTGGACCTGCAGCTCTTGTAATTGCTCAGTATAATGTCCCCCATAGCTGCCCCCACAGTATATTGCCGCCCATAGCTGCCCCCACAGTATAATGCCCTTCATAGCTGCCTCTACACAGTATAATGCCTCCATAGCTGCGACACAGTATAATGCCTCCATAGCTGCCCCCACAGTATAATGCCCCATAGCTGCGACACAGTATAATGCCCCCATAGCTGCGACACAGTATAATGCCTCCATAGCCGCAACACAGTATAATATCCCCATAGCTGCGACACAGCATAATGCCCCATAGCTGACACAGCATAATGCCCCATAGCCGACACAGTATAATGCCCCATAGCATAATGCCCCATAGCTGACACAGCATAATGCCCCATAGCCGACACAGTATAATGCCCCATAGCCAACACAGTAAAATGCCCCATAGCCGACACAGTATAATGCCCCATAGCTGACACAGTAAAATGCCCCATAGCCGACACAGTATAATGCCCCATAGCTGACACAGCATAATGCCCCATAGCTGACACAGCATAATGCCCCATAGCTGACACAGTATAATGCCCCATAGCCAACACAGTATAATGCCCCATAGCCGACACAGTATAACGCCCCATAGCTGACACAGTATAATGCCCCATAGCTGACACAGCATAATGCCCCATATGTACGTACCTAATAAAAAAGAAAACATAATTGCTTACCTATCCCGGTTCCCACGACGGTGGGGGATGCGATGCTTCTCCTCCTCTGCACTGTGCTGTGCTGTGAGTGACTCCGTGCAGACAGGCGCGATGACGTCACTACATCGCGCCTGCCTGCACCGAGCCGCTCACGGCAGAGTGAATGCTGGAGCGAGGCTCCAGCATTCAACCCAACTGAATCTGCGTCCTGCGGACGCAGATTCAGTCGGAAGCAGGCAGCGCGGTAGCGCTGCATAGTTTTTTCAGTTTGTGTGCGGTTCGGGCCGCGATGGGCCCCCTGGCAGCCTCGGGCCCCGATGGGCCCCCTGGCAGCCTCAGGCCCCGGGCGACCGCCCGAAACGCCCACATTATAATCCGCCATTGTACAATCTATTTTCACAACAGACAATCTTATTGTAAGGGTATTTAAAACTGTTAAAATATGTCCTAAAACATTTAGTTGAATCTATACACACGATAATAAAAAATGTGCCCAACAAGTAACCAACTACTGGGCACCAACTTCTTGTGGCTTATCACCGTATTACTAAATGTCTATCTTCAACCCATTAATAAAACTGTTCATAAAGTGGAGTTAAAAACTTCTCAGCTGCTAAGTAATACATGGTAATACTGGATTGTATCAGATAGAGAACATTCTAGTATAAACCCATAAACTACCAGAGAGTAGAAGAAACTACCTACTGAACTTGTGACATGTGACAGATTATGACTATAGCATAATTCTTATTATAAGAATTCTTGTTCCAGACCGAAAACCTATCAGTCACATTAGCGTAACTAGTAAAGCATACAACTCCTACTTGCACCTGCTTTGGAAAGTCTTGCACACAGATTACACAATCATGTGGTTGTTGCTAAATTTTATAAAAGCCTCAATAGAGTACATCATTTGCTAGTAGGCAATCTTCCAAGTCCCCTGGCTGAGAAAGTCATTCCTGGGCTCTTTTCCATAGCCAATTATGGTGATGTCCTCTCTGTCTTTACAACATAAAGTAAAAAAGTGTAATATTATATTATACAGTACTATTACTATTATACTATACAATATACTGCATTGTGTTTTGTTCTTGCACTGAAACCTTTGTTATACTGTATGTGTTATATATCATTTCCTTTTAGGGGAAAAGCTATCATTTATGGTTAACTTCTGATTAACATTGTGTCATGTCCTGCAGTGTCACACAGGAAAATACTATTAAAAAATATGCATCCACTTGCCAGTAATTGCACATAGTAATAAAATTGTGTTCCCTTCCATATATCTATCAGAATATACTAGTATACTTGGGTTAAGGAGAGGTTATGTTATTCTACATAGATAGATGATGGTACCTGGCAAGAGAACGTTTGGAGGTGGTAGTAATTGTAATTAGTACTTTTAATTTCAAAATGTTTCTTAATTCCGAAGGTAATTTATAAGGTCAGAATTGCTGAATTAACATATAATGCCATAATAATGTACTTGTAAACCCAGATATGATGAGGTTATTAACGAGAAACCAATATAAGGTTGGATTCAGGCGGAGAACAAATGGAGAGGTGCCCATGCATGTGCGTGGGTCTCTCCATTCACTTTTATGGGAGTTACCTTGTCGCTGTATTTACACTTTTAACAAGGGGGATGCTTTCACTGTTGTATACTGTTTTATTTTTATATTAGTTTAGCTGTGACAAATTAAACTTGCTTCATTTGTATGCAATATTTTATTCAGGGTGCACTGTCCAGGAGGGGAGGTAAGAATTTCACCTCAGTTCATCCTTCCTTCAATGCAGGGGGCAGAATTTTGGCAGACATATAGTGCATCCATGCATTTTCCCATCCCAACCTGGGGAGAGGGGGATAGTGGATGCCATTTCCTTTTTGCTGTTCCTCTGATTTTAATATACCTTTTTTGGAACCTATATGAGAAAAAGTTAAAATATTCTACATATTTCTTTCTACGTTAAAGGAGACGTTTCTAAATGGACTGTGTGGAAACCTACTTCTGTAAAGCAGATGAAACAAACCAATTTTTTCAAACATGGTTTATATTTACTCTCCTCAGACGCATCAGTATTTTTGAGACTGCTAGAGGGACGCGACCTGGGGCTTCCCTGCACGAAATTCATACCCTCGCATGTTCCTTAGACTACACTCCCCCCCCCCCCCCCAGATTTAGTTCTAGCAAATGTAATAGTGACACAGTGGGTCCACGCTCCCGCCTCAAGACCTGACCATGATAGCTCATTTATACATAACTATATGCTACATTGTTTATAACCAATGTACAGAAATGATTGACTGCACTTATTTCCTTGATATGTTTTTTCTCTTTGCTACTACAATCAACACAAGCAGGGGCGTAACTATAGGGAGCACAGAGGTTGCAGTTTCACGTGGGCCCTGGATTCTGAAAGGGCCCAAAAAGTCCCTCTGCCCAATTTGGGGAGACCAGTTCCATAAATTACATGTGATAATTGGGGGGTCCTGCTAAAGATTTTGCATTAAGCCCAAGAACTTAAAGTTACACATTTAGAACACAAGTGACACACGTTTCTTTATGTTATTGTTTGCTTTTAACAAATAAAAAAATGACTATAAAAACATTAAAAAAAAAAAAAAAAAAGAATTATGATAGGTAACAATATCTGTGAAAAGCACCAAATTCTGAAAATGTTCTTTTGCTAACATTGTTAATTCCTAATAGGGTGATCGCTTGGTTGATATTGCCACAGATTCCAGATACAGTCACAGTTTAAAACCTACTATACAAAGCCCTGAAGGCCATCACGCTACAGTGAAACGCATTTTAAGTCAAATGGTAAGTCTCGTGAATTTGTGGGAGACAGGTCAATGTAGGAATTACTTGATAAGGTTATAATGTAGGTTCTAAAAAAAACTGTAAGGCTGGAGTAGGCGGGCAGTCACCCATGTGTGATGTCACCATCTGAATATACTGCAGCTATTCAGCCCTGGCATCATATCCAAAATGACTATCCTACTAGATAGTCGGTTTAATGGTAGTAGTAGTTGTGGTAATAACATATTTTATGTTGCTTCACATATTTATATGTTTCTTTGTGTTCATTTCACTCTCTTCTTTTTTGAAGATGGAAGATTCACAGACCATGGTATGTTCCATTTAATGTTATCTTATACAGTATGTTTGTGTTGTACTGGTTAGGTATTTAACTTGATTTTGAAGACATTATATGATTGAAATTTTACATAGAAATTCATAAACATATATTTTTATTTTATAGTGCTGTGCCTATGAATGCCAGGTAAGAATCAACATTGATTTTTATAATATGCAAACACATTGGTCTGAGGCCCTTGTATGTCGTTTTTGGGCAATTGGTAGATACCATTGTGCATCAAAGATTGCTAGGGCTTATGGAGTCTCCATTCACAGTAGCACTAGAGAAGGTACCAGTTGAATTGCTGTTCTGGAGCCGGCAGCATACACTATAGATATAGTAATTTATCAGTTATACAAGAACCTGGTGATCATAACCTTTTTTTTTTTTCGTGGAGGGTAAAAAAAGGTTGTAAATGGGTTGTTTACAATTAAATATTGATTTACTCTGTAAGATTCTGTATAACATAACAAATTTAGAATTCAAATTATTTAAAAAAAATGTCCCTATGTCTAGATGTTGCTTTTTCATACTTGTTAGGGCGCCCCCTGGTGTTCTTTTAATTCCCTCTCAGAATGTCCACCTAATGTGTTCAATATTGGTGAGAAGTTGTGTCTAGTGCGCTGATCCTTACTGGTTGACCTGCACAATAGCAGGAATTCGGGTGGTGGGACTGAGCTACTCGGCATGTGTGACCGCCAGATTTGATACATAAGGTGGACATTCGTAGAGGGAATAAAAAAACAGCTGAACAATTCCAATTGAAAAATTGTTACATAAATTAATATTTATTTACAGGACAACCCCTTTAATGATTAACACTGAATTATAATTCTTTTAAATAATATGTTTTACTCAACAGGCACTAAGAGGACCACCCGGACCAGCCGGTATTCCTGGAGATCCAGTAAGTATTAGTTTCTGTAAAAAAATATCAGTAGACTTATGAATACCAATAGACATCAGAAGCAAAAGAGAATGCAAAAAATGATAGAGGAGTCTTGTCTCATTTATTAGTGTGTTTTTAGAAAATAGGAATATTGCTTTTGTTTATAGTTGAAACTTAAAATAAATGTGCAAAATCCTTAACCTTTTTGCTGCCAAGAGTTTCTGAACATTTTGCACCTCTGGAAACCAAAATACAAAAACAACATAAATTATACAATATAAAAAATATATATTTTACCCCCATACTTAAATACAGTATTTTGTGAAGTTAGACAAATAGTATATTCTAAAAATGCCCCCCAGCACTCTATGCTCACAGGTGCCTTCATGCAATTTTGCTTCAATCAGTAATCTCCTGCACAAAATGCATAAAAAAGCAGGTCTGCAAATGAAAGTCTAAGGCTGGGTTCACACGACCTATTTTCAGGCGTAATGGAGGCGTTTTACGCCTCGAATTACGCCTGAAAACCCGGCTCCAATACGTCGGCAAACATCTGCCCATTCATTTCAATGGGTTTGCCGATGTTCTGTGCCGACGACCTGTAATTTTACGCGTCGCTCTCAAAAGACGGCGCGTAAAATAACAGCCTCGTCAAAGAAGTGCAGGATACTTCTTGGGACGTAATTGGAGCCGTTTTTCATTGAGAATGAAGAACAGCTCCAAATTACGTCCGTAATGGACGCCTCGCAAAACACGAGTACGAGCAATTACGACTGAAATTCAGGAGCTGTTTTCTCCTGAAAACAGCTCCGTAATTTCAGACGTAAATGCAGTTATCGTGTGCACATATCCTTACGCTGAAAAATAAAAGTACAAGATGTGCAGAGTTCATACATGCTGCTTATACCTATGTCTACATGCACATAACTCCACAAAATGACAAAAAAGGAAAATACTAAGTTTTAATCTGCAAATGTAAAAGAAGTACTGTAACAGCTTGAAAAAACAGGAATTTAACACCTTGAAGTCAGTATACCATCAAACCCTATACGTTTTCTGAAAGCCGACTGAATTTTAAAGGCATAATTAGATGTTTGCTGTCATCAATGCCTTCATGCAAATATGCGTCATACAGTGATTCTTTTACAAAGATTGCATCAAAAGTGCCTTTTAAAAGGAGAAATATTAAAGGGGTTTTCCAGGGAAATAAAAATTCTAGCAAATGACAGTACATCTAGACATAAATAACTTCCCAATATAACTCCTGTTAAAATGTTGCCTGCTTCTGTCTTTTCTCTTCTGTACGCCGCACAGCCGGAAGTTCAATAATTCCTGCATTCCAAATTGTGTGTCGACCCAGGCTCAGGCACATAGTAAACACCTCCCCAACTTCTGTGTCGACGCGTCACAGCAGACGCCATGCTAGTGGGCTTGGCTTGCATTCCTCCTCGTAATGCAAGCCCTGCCGCCCCCTTGCTGCATCTTCCCCCACACTGCTCCATTCTCCCCCGGATTACGTTGCCTACAAGAGAGGGGCAGGGAGAAAGTCTGAACATTGTATGGAGCGGGCAGACATGTATCAAGTGCGAAAGGCAGGAACGTCCACCTAAGGTGTACAGGGCGGGAGACAAATACTTAGGGTATGAGCGAACAAAGACTTAAGATGATGGGGTAGAGATATGGTGGGAGGGTGGCTATTAGACAGAAGATATGATCGCATGCTCATCTTATGGACTACCCCATTACCGGAAGTACGGATGGTCTGATGTCCGGGAACGAGAATTCACTGAACATGGCAGAAATTGAAATATGTGTACTGCAACATGCGGAGAAGAACAAGAAAGAGCTTAGAAATATATTTAAAGATATTTAAGATTTTTTTTTGTTCACTGGAAAACCCCTTTAAATTTCTAGCTGCAATTCTGAGCTCAATAAGAGATTTTCTATCCAGGACATTAGAGTTACATTACTAGCTAGAAAAGCCCTGGCTCGAACGTCTGGCTCACAATTAGCTTTCCAACATGCCAGTTTTAAACCTAATTCACTGTGTTGAAATAAGAATTTTCTAGTGTGCAAACCATCTTACCTGATCCGCTCTTCGGTGCTCCCCGCAGGTCTTTTTTCTATCATTTATTTTTTATTTTAACAGTATAAAACAAAGCGTACCTGGCTAGGGTGGATATACCATCGATAACACAGGATCAATTTAATCACTTCGATGCCCGGATAAAAAGCAAAAAGGTAGAGTAGGCAAGCCCCAAAACAAAAAGCACCAGGACCCGATGGGTACAATGCAGAGTTTTTATTGTAGTAAACAACTGTTATTGAACATTCTGACAGAAGTTTATAATAAACTCTTTAGAGAAGCTAGAGTAATGGAATCAGGTAACACTGCATATATTACAGTAATTCCTAAGAAAAAGGATGGTCAGCGTTACCTGACCTCATAAAGGCCAATTTCGCTGATCAATGTTGACGCTAAGATTTATTCAAGAATATTGGCTGATAGATTGACAAAGATCCTGCCAAGCATCATCCAAAAATTCCAAAATGGTTTCATAAAGGGTAAAAATATTAGGACTATGTTAGGAGTGCTAGATTGGGCCATGGCAAAGCCATCTTCACTACAAAATGTGGCGATAGTCTCCTTTGATGCGGAGAAAGCACTTTGTTAGTGTGGCCTTGCCCTGGCTCAATAAGGTGATGGGGAAAGTGGGCATATCGGGGCAGATTTTGGGAGCAATCAAGGCCATGTACCATCATCCATATGTCCAAGTTGTCAGACAGGGAAAGATATGGCCCCTGTCACTGTTATTACTAAATCTAGCCATTGAACCATTAGCTAGATTTATACTTCAGACTTCACATATAAAAAGTATAAAAGTTGGGGAAGAGAAAGTAAAAATAGCACTTATTTGCAGATGATTTGGTTTTATTTGTAGACGATATTAGGGGGCAGATTTGCTAAATATTAGATGTAATGCATGAGTTTGAAAATTTGTCAGGGTATAAGATTATTAACAATAAGACTGAGGTCCTCCTGTTAAACTAACAAATGGACATTACCTGGAACCGGGAATATGGATTGAATTTAGTGTTGGAGAAATTAAAATATCTCGGTGTCTCCATAGGGAGGGATGCACATCATATCTATAGGTTCAGCTACACCGCTATATTGGACAGGGTTAGGAAGGAATTCATCTCATCATGAAAAGATTTACCTGTATCCCTACATTGGAAAAAATATCTTAAATGGTGATCTTCCCTAGGTTATTATATTAACTTCAGATGATCCCACTTCTGTTAAGGCATAGTGTTGTAAACAATATTAACAATGCCTTTCAGAAGTTTCTATGGAGGCATAAAAAACCCAGAATGTCAACAAAGAATTTACAAAGAGATACTAGAGTGGGAGGGATGTCTTTTCCCCAATATATGAGCCTACAATATTGCATGTATTGTGAGATTTGTCATAGAATGCCTGAATGACAATAATACATTTGTAGGCTTAGAGGTGGAGAAGCAACTGATATCACCAACATCTCTGAGGGTATTTTTGCACCAGTCACCTTGAACGGATTCCCCTGGAGTCGTTATGTTCAAAGATTCCAGGGCAGTATGGAGGATTTTGTGAAAAAGCTTCCAATCATCATATAGTATATCGGAGCTCCTGACTATAGGGGAATATTTACAACTCAGAGGATATCGAGATATCACTGGATGGACAAAGAGGTGGGCACAAATGGGTATATGTAAAATCCTTGATATGATTGACGAACATGCTAAAAGACTTAAGATGTTTGCCCAAGTCAAGGTGAGATATCACCTTGAACATGGCTACTTCTTGCCATTCATGCAAAGGGTTGTGGGAACTAATAAAAAAAATTATACGTATGACAAGAGGTATGCTGGGCAGTTCATCAAACTAATTTATTAGGCGGAGAGTGCCAATAAAGGAGGATTCTAGATATCTAGATAATATAATGAAAAAAGCCAAAGAGATTTGGGCACCCAGAGGTAGAAAGCGAGGAACAATTACTAAAAGGCCTGGTGCAAATAACCAAAGCCACGTATGAAAAGTTAAGGGAAATGTAGTGGAAAATAGGATGGAGGATTTATGGATGAATAGCGTATCCAGCACACAATTAGAGTATGTTCACACAGCCTAAACCGGAATCAGAACACCTCCAAACATCTGCCCATTGATTGCAATGGGAAAAACAGCGTTCTGTTCCGACGGGCCGTTTTTTTTACGTGGCTGTTTTGAAAAACAGCCACGAAAAACAAGTGCAGTTCACTTCTTGGGACGTTTTTGGAGCCGTTTTTCATAGACTATTGAAAACAGCTCCAAAAACGGCCTAAAAAACGCCATGAAAAACGCAGCGAAAATCACGAGTGGCTTAAAAAAAAGTCTGAAAATCAGGAGCTGTTTTGCCTTGAAAACAGCTCCGTATTTTCAGACGTTTTTGGTTAAGCGTGTGAACATACCTTATAGTCTCCCATTAAAATAATGGTATATTATTCTTGTCTGATACACAATTACATAAATCAAATAGTGGGGAAAATGAGTGGAATGTATAAGAATGCCAAAACCAATCTCTGGCCTCCTAGTTAGAGATACAAAACATATATCTAACTAGATTATCCACCTTTTTTAGCCAAAATTATATATTAGCTTGATCAATGTGTTAGGATGCTTACTCCTCTTAAATAATTTAAAAAAACGGTGTGAATTTCAGTCCCAAACCATCTCCTAGATAGTAAATCTTTTTTCTTCAGTCGTGAAATGCATCCAATTTCAATCAAATTTTATTGACCTTTTGCAGGGCAGTGAAGGAAGAGCAGGGCCCTCTGGCAAGCCAGGTGCTGTTGGACCAAAGGTATGTTTTCACATTGGACCTACAATTGTCATGACCTGACTTATGATAAAGTATATAGATACAAATATTAAAGTTATTTTTTGGTGCTTTATTATTGAAGGCCTATACTAACAATAGGCCATCAATATTTGATCAGTGAGGAACTTCTACTACCCCCCCCCCCCCCCGCTAATCAGCAGAATGAAGGGGCTCGTATTCTAAGGGTAGGCAATCAATATTAACGTCCTGAAAACTCCTTTAATAAGGGGGATTCAATAAGATTTGGTCTATGCCTCCCTATTGAAATGCCAAACCAAGAACCACGTGCACTATGCCAGCATACGTCTGTCACCAGTCATATACTGGAACAGAGTCTTAAAAAATGCCCATCTCATCTTTCATACTAATCTACATGATTCACTTTCTCCATTTTAATGAAAGTTAATTTTAACAGATACCCATAAATAACGGTAGGTATTAAATGATACCATTGTAACTGGCTATGGCCAACTATTGGATTTGGAGTAGAATGATACAAGGTAAGCATTAAATAGAATGGTTCATAGTAAAACGGTGCAAGATACCGTAGTCCTGAAATATTTATTCTGGTGTTTGCAACTTAATTTTCCTAAGCATTGAGAAAACACTGTCTCAATATTGTTTCATGTTTTCAGTTTCCTTAATGAATTCTTTATTTTTGACACAATGTGAAACTATGATACATTTTAAGTTCTATTCTTTTATAGGGTGCTCCTGGTGACACTGGACCTCCTGGGCATGCAGGAATAAAGGTAATTTAGGACAATACTATGTTTTTAAAAAAAAAAAAACAACTGGCAAGAAAACACAAAGTTATCTTCCTCTATCTGACAGCCAAGACATTATGCCGGGTTGCACACGACCGATGTGCCACTTGGGCCATTTTTTTTAACGGCATCGGGTGACACCCAATAGTTTTAACGGACCCATTCACTTTAGCAGGTGAATCTGGTCTGGGTAAACTGACCCGATTCTCCGATCCGTGGAAAGATAGGACAAGTCCTATCTTTTCTCGTATCACTGACGAGACCCGGCCGGCGCAAACTGTCGTGTGCATGAGGCATTAGGCAGTCACCACAAGCCCATGAACATCTAGTGTTGTCACATGACTAGCCACGGGTGACATTGCCAGTAAAACAAATTTAGGGTTTTGGTGCAGGTATTCTTCTTACCGGTGGCTGTATTTGTGGGTTATCCACTCCCTGGTCCTCAGCTGTGTCATGTGACCAGCAATAGGACTCTCCAACTGCCACAGCGTCTCATTCCCTTTAAATTAGGCCTACATAACTAAATATTTGTTACAAATAATCTTCTGCTTTAAATTTGAAAATGGCATAATAATTATGACTAGACTCTGGTGATTCATTTAAGTCTCTCTCATAAGGTTTAAGGACTATACTTTACCTAGTAGATGCTCATTTAATTGTAAACTATAGGATACTTTGTATTTGAGACCTACTGTATTATAACCTATAGAAATATAGAGTAGGGACCTGGGTCCTTCTACTATCGATATGAAAATTCAGTCTGGAGAATTTATGTTCTAGATATGGAGATCTGGAGACATTATTTTTGTAACTTAAACCTCAAAATCACAAACAGTGAATGATGACCCTATACAACATCTTTTTGTAATAAGCTATTTTGTGACTTCCTCAATAAAATACAAAAAAAAAAAACGTATTAATTATACCCAGCTATTTTACTTTGAAGCTTCTTCGGGTCTACAGTTACGGTTTATGAGAAAGTTACGATATGACTATTTTATAATGTTTATTTCAGAAAGAGTAACGATCTCTTGCAAAAAGAAAGGACAACAATAACTTAATAAATGTTAAAATAATAACTTTATTATAATGATAACTGTAGAAAACATATTCTATGAAGAAAGATACTTAAACTTTCTCATTTCAATCTGGAATTGAGAGTTATTCCATGTGAAATACATCAAGCATTTTGTAGATTTAGATTAAGCATTAATATTTTTTTTTTTTACAAATCTGAAACTATTAAAGATGAAGGAAACCACTGCAACTGGTAGAATAAAATCCCATCTAATGCCCTTATGTGACCTTGAATTATATACCAGCTTGATACGAACCTTGTATTTATTTTTTGTACTTTATATCTTACGCCAGCCCATACAAGTGAGTTGCTGCTGGATGAATGAGCATTCAGATATTTCTCCCGATTCCACCATTAACACGTACAGTCGGTTTGGTCCAGCAGGCATGTTTGTTTCAATGGGAAGAGGGGAATAAGACACTAGGGACCCCACTGACAGGCGCTTTTCTCCTGCAGGAAGAATCCAACAAGCCCAATCCTTTTTCCCCCAATATCTGCCGTCGGGGTACAGTCATGAAGCCCCCATAAACAGCTGTTTCGCATCTAATATCTGTGGACAACTTAAGGAATTTTTAATTTCATTTATTGTGCTGCAACCCAACATAGTGGGCATTGATTACCCTGCAATATTGATGTTCATTTTAGGTAGTAATTTTAAATGCAAAATCACTTTCCTTTTTTTAACTGGTTGCCGACCTATGATGGGTATGTTGGTCATGAGTGGCAGGACATTGACGCATCATAACGAGCATACTCGTTGATCTCAGGGGCACATCTGCCACCCAGCTCTAACAGTAGATCTCCGCCAATAGCATTAAAGGGAGATTAAAAACCCCACTATACGAATGAAAAAAAAGTTAACTTATTTAAAAATCTATTGTTAAATAAAAAAAATCTGTAAAAATAATACACATCAATGCAAATTTTTTACAATAAATAAACTTTATTAAGACCTAAAACATAAAATAATATATACATATTCAGTATCATGACGGTAACCTTCACAACTAATTCATAGCATAGTTTATGATGATCGTGTATGCTTAAAATAAAAAAAAACTCCAGCAGAACTGCTTTTTTTTCCACATTTTTGGGAAAATAAAAATGTATATAAATGAAACAATATTGTAAATGTACAAAAAAAAAGGCACATAAAGTACAACTCATCCCGCAAAAAACAAAGTCTCATACAGCTACGTCAAATTTTTTTTTTGTTATGAGCGCCGGGATGCAAAGAAGAAAAATCAAGAAATGATTCTGGTTCTCAAGGCTGAAATTGGCCTGGTGGTTATGGGGTTAAGTACCTACGTAATATAAGGTCAAGATTTATACTCTTTTTTTTTTTCTGACTGATACAGGGTGCCAGAGGCCCTCCAAGTGCAAAGGTATGTCATACTTATCTCTATAATTGCCAATTAAAAACTAAAACGTGCTGTCTTTACATAAAGATCTAATGCACAGAACACAAGGATTTAGGGTACACATATACAAATCATTTATTTTTAGTATTTGTGGTATGTATTATTTTTAGGGTCCCTGTTAATATTTTATTCTTTTCTTTTCATTGACATACCGTATGAAACTTTACATTTTTTTTTTTGGTTAGGTTTGGCTGTGTTTATTGTTATATATAGCTATGTAGTGATCATAATAAATGCAGATTGTATATACTGTACTCGGTGAAAGCCAAGAGCTACAACATACTCAATAGCCTAAAATTGTGCAAACAATAAATTTGTGGAAAGGTTCTTTTTTACATTTTTAACATTTCTTTATTTTGAAACAGGGCTCAAAAGGACAAAAGGGACCAAAGGTTTGATCTTTGTTATTATATAAATTAAATGTTTTTTTAACATGTGCATAACCACATTAATAATACGCCTTGTATTGCTCATAGGGTGTCAAGGGCAGAAATGGTGTTGATTTAAAAGATGGTGCAAAGGTGAGTCAATCGGCACATAATAGCTAAAATTTAAGAATATTTTTTTATTGATCCAAGCACTATACATAAGATCATACATGTTCTCTTCATCTATTTTTAGGGTGAGCCTGGGCTGACTGGATTACCAGGATGCAAAGGTGAAGCTGGGCCTGAAGTAAGTAAAATAATATGACCTAAGTATAAAGAAATAATTCACCGCAAAGTATAAACACACCTAAAATCTATGTTAGATGGGTTGTCCAGAGTGATCAAACATGATCTGCTTTTTATTGGAAACAAAGCTATGATAGATGTACATGATACCTCTGCGAGGCACCGTATGTTCCTCTAGATGCAATTCTAGAAATGAAAGCATCTGCCTGCCTGAGAGATAGCAAATCCTCCGCCACATATAATGATCAATCCCAGGAGAATAGATTTTCATAGAAACCTGTTAGGCTATGTTCATACTGCATTCAGCGAGCAATGAAAATGAGTGTCCTTTTGGCATGCGGTTTAGAGCAGTGTAGCCTGATGCGTTTTCCTATACAGTTGGGCACCCAAAAAACATATACCACATGGCTGCGTGTGCAGCTGTGTTATTCTGCAGGATGATTTATCACCACATCGTTTTCTGTAATCAGTATTAAGCAATCAGTCAAATAAATCCTGCATTCATAGGAGCCAAGAAACTACATGGAGTTTTCTAGAAATATATACATTTAGCATGAATAACCGAATATCTGTGATGCCTTAATTTGATGAAATACTGTTTTATATTCTCTCAGTATATATAGATAACATAGATCTACTAGAATGCAGCTGCAGAGATTCATGGTAGCTTATGTCTCATCCACCAAGATAGGGTAGAGTAGCTACATAAGTATAACCCACATCTGAGGACAAGGCATATGAGAACAAAGAATCCCTAATCTTCTCCCTGAGCAGAATGTAAAGTATGTTTATGTTTTATTATATTTTTATAAAAATCGAAGACATGGGGCGACCCAATTTATCTATCAAACATCTTATGCCGATATTTCACCACCATGTGGGAGTTCTCGGACAGCAGCTGCCCCAATACATAGGCTATGCAACTGTCTTGCAAGGAATGCAATTCACATTGATCTTTTTCTACTATTGTCTATTGCAACAATTCCGAAGAGGAACACAATGCTACAGACGTACATCCCAAACTGATATGTATAACTTAATCTAAAAATACCTAGACTGACTTTATATTTTGTAATTTTAATCAAGAAAAATTGAAAGAATCACAGACTGAGGTTTTAAAGAAAAGTTAGACAGTACTTTATTTCGGGTTTTGGTGGATTGCAGGAGCTGTCCAGAAATGGAAAAAAGGTACAGTCCCCCCCCCCCCCCCAGAAATAGCACCACTTGTGTCCGTGGGTTATGCCTGGTATTGCAGCTTAGTCACATTCAATACTAGACAACAGTGGTTCTGTTTCTAGAAAAGAAAACAAATTATTTTTTCTAATTCCATTTAGTAAGGAATTAATTTCAAGGATTAATTTCTATATATGAAGTCACTAACTAAAAATTATTTTCACTGAATAGTATACCTCTTGTTTAGATTCTGTATTATTGGTTACTAAATATTACATTGTTTCACTTAAATCTTATTATCCTTTTCTTGTAAGTGGAATAATAGATTATTCCTATTATGTGATGAAATACAGTAAAAATAACCCTGTTTTTGGATATCACATTCTATTTGCAAATTAAACACATGATATTTATATTGCCAAAATATATAAATACAGCATAAGAAATATGAGATGGTCTCACATCTGGCTAAATGCTTTGGGACCAAGCAATTTAAAGGGTACTGAAAACAAATGAGTAACATGATAGTTCCTTTGCCTTGTTTATACTTAGATTCTTTATTTACTCTCATGAGTAATATAAAAGTGACATGTGGGCTATTGTACGCATAAAATAGTCTGTTGAGATATTTTCTTTGGTAGTTTGAGAAATTCACTACAATATTCTTAACGCCATGATGTGTTCCCCTTTAGAATATTTTGAATTGTTCATAGCAAGGACTTGGCAAGACATTAAAGCTGCAACATTGACTTGGCCTAACTCACAATGAATGCTTTAGATTTTATAAATTAGCTGATCTGAAATCCAGTAACATATGAACATATGTTTGTATAATATCATCAAGTTGTTGAATTGAGATCTGGAAATCAGTTATAGATGTATTTCCACTTCAGATATTGACGGCATATCCACAGGTATCTCCATTGTGACCCTCCTATGTGGACCCCCTCCCCTTTGTCAGTCCAAGGCAGAGAGGTGACTGCACTCATGCTTGGCTCTCTCCAATGAAGTCTATGGGAGTGCTTTTGGAAGGACTGATCATGATGGGTTGACTTCTGCAAAACAAATAATAACCGTTAATCATTGTGATCAATGTCATGATTTAATTGTTATTACACCGTGTTCCAAATTATTATGCACATTGGATTTAAGTGTCATAAACATTTAATTATTAGTTTTTCAATAAAACTCATGGATGGTATTGTGTCTTAGGGCTCTTTGGATCATTGTAATCAATCTCAGACACCTGTGATAATTAGTTTGCCAGGTGTGCCCAATCAAAGGAAAACTACTTAAGAAGGACTTTCCACATTATTAAGCAGGCCACAGGTTTCAAGCAATATGGGAAAGAAAAAGCATCTCTCTGCTGCCGAAAAGTGTGAAATAGTGCAATACCTTGGACAAGGTATGAAAACATTGGATATTTCAAGAAAACGTAGGTGTGATCATCGTACTGTGAAAAGATTTGTGGCTGATTCAGAGCACAGACGGGTTCGTTCAGATAAAGGCATAATGAGGAAGGTTTCTTCCAGACAAATTAATAGGATTAGGAGAGCAGCTGCTAAAATGCCATTGCAAAGCAGCAAAAAGGTATTTGAAGTCGCTGGTGCCTCTGGAGTCCCGCGAACCTCAAGGTGTAGGATCCTCCAGAGGTTTGCAAGTGTGCATAAAGCTATTATTCGGCCACCCCTAAACAATGCTCACAAGCAGAAACGGTTGCAGTGGGCTCAGAATTACATGAAGACTAATTTTCAAACCGTGTTGTTTACTGATGAGTGCCGTGCAACCCTGGATGGTCCAGATGGATGGAGTAGTGGATGCTTGGTGAATGGCCACCATGTCCCAACAAGGCTGCGACGTCAGCAAGGAGGTGGCGGAGTCATGTTTTGGGCTGGAATCATGGGGAGATAGCTGGTAGGCCCCTTTAGGGTCCCTGACGGTGTGAAAATGACCTCTTCAGAGTTTATGACTGACCACTTTCTTCCGTGGTACTAAAAGAAGAACCGTGCCTTCCGTAGAAAAATTATCTTCATGCATGACAATGCACCATCTCATGCTGCAAACAATACCTCTGTGTCATTGGCTGCTATGGGCATAAAAGGAGTGAAACTCATGGTGTGGCCCTCATGTTCCCCTGACCTCAACCCTATTGAGAACCTTTGGAGCATCCTCAAGCAAAATATCTATGAGGGTGGGAGGCAGTTCACATCAAAACAGAAGCTCTGGGAGGCTATTCTGACATCCTGCAAAGATATTCAAGCAGAAACTGTCCAAATACTCACAAATTCAATGGCTGCAAGAATTGTGAAGGTGATATCAAAGAAGGGGTCCTAAGTTAACATGTAACTTGTCCTGTTAAGTTTTTTTTTATTGAAAGAGCTTTTGATTTCTGTAAATATGACCTCCTAATGCTGCAAATTCAACAAATTACCATTTTAGTTCTCTTTACAACCTTTAAAATGTTTTCATGTCTGTTGTGCATAATAATTTGAAACAGTGCATTTTGAGTTTTTTACTTCTAAAAAAATATCTGTTATCATTAGGAGATTTGTTCAATAAAATTTGCATTATACTCGAACGGTTGATGGCTTGAAGATTATACTGACTGTCATTTGCATCGACTATTTAGGAAAATCAGCGAAAAATAACATTTGCATAATAATTTGGAACACGGTGTATATTTTATATACAGATATATGCACTATCTGGTAGAAAGAATGTGGCACATAACCATAACACCTATATGAACTGGTTGGACATCCTATTCCAAGACTATGGGCGTTAAGATGGAGTTGGGCCCTCTTTTGCAGCAATAACTGTATCCACTCTTCTGGGAAGTCGTTCCAAAAGATTTTGGAGTTTATCTGTCGGAATTTGTGTCCATTCAGTCAAAAGAGCATTTGTGAGGTCAGACACTGAAGTTGGACAAGAAGGTCTGGCCCACAATCTGCTTTCCAATATGTCCCAAATGTGTTGGATGGGGTTGAGCTCATGTCAACCGTGTTCTTCCACACCAAACTCATCGAACCATGTCTTTATGTACCATGCTTTGCGCACAGTGGAACAGTCATGCTGGAACAGAAAAGGGTCTTCCCAAAACTGTTGCCACAAAGTTGGAACTATACAATTGTCTAAAATATCTTTGTATGATGCAGCATTGACATTATCCTTCAGATAGTGAAACGTGATTCATCATTCCACTGTTTCAGTCCAGTGGCAGCATGCTTTACACCGTTCCAGCTGACGGTTGGCATTGAATTTGGCGAACTCAGGCTTTTGTGCTGATGTTCAGCTGTGGAAACCCATTTTATGAAGCTTACAACGCACAGCTCCTGTGCTGATGTCACTTCCAGAGATAGTTTGGAACTGCTGTATGTGATGCCACTAGAATAGGGAATTTTTATGCGCCACATGCTTCAGAACCTAGTGGTCCCAATCTTTGAGTTTGCGTGCGAACCGCTTCATGGCTGAACTGTTGTAGGGTCAGTTAACACTTCAGATTTTGCATGGTGGGCCCCACCGCCAAATCCGCCTCTGAATTATTCCTGCCGTCGGCAGAAATATTCCTCCTCCCATTGGCTGCAATGGGAGGTGCGGGCGAAATCTACCCGAAGATCGGGCAGGACGCTCCTTTTCCCGCTAGCTGAAAAAATCAGCTAGCTGGAAAAAGAAGCGTCCGACTCCCATTGAAATGAATGGGAACGGGAATTTTGCGGCAGAAACCGCGGTGGTTTCCGATGCAAAAATTCTGCTGTGTAAACAGGGCCTTACGCCTAGAAACTTCCACTTCACAATGATAGCACTTGAAGTTGACCGGGGAAGACCAAGCAGATTGTGGCAAAGGTGGCATCATATGATAGTGCCACATTTAAAGTCACTAAACTCTTCAGTAAACCCCATACCCATACCAATGATTATCTATGGAGATTGCATGGATTTAGGCTTGATTTTATGTACCAGTTTGCAATGGGTATGGCTGAAACACCTGAACTCAATAATTAGCAGGGGTGTTCACATTCTTATGGCCAAACAGTGTATTATTACCGTATATATCCAAAATCAATGGACTTTGAGAAGTCTTCTTTTAACTCAGTGACCTTCTATTTTCTGGTTGCTCCCAGTGGTATGTGGCACTGGCCATGGAAATCTTTAGAGAGTTCAAACTTTATTATATTTTGTAGTAGGGGGTACAATATCACCTCACAGGAGTACAGTATTTTTAATAGAGGTCAAGATGCATATGCAATATCTACTTATATTAAGAAGTATAACTAACATCATTCCTTTCACAGTTTTCCAAGACAACAGGTATAAAAGGAAATTTTGCTTCTGTCTTCTGACATGTATTACACTGGACTTAAAGGCAATGTGTTGCCAGAAAAACATGTTGTTTTTTTTTAAATTAAACATTTAGTGTGTGGGTGATTAAACATTGTTCAAATTTTTTTTATTTTTTTCACGAGTCAGGAAATATTATAAATTAATTCTAATTTATAGTATTTCCCATTTCTGGTCACTAGATGGAGCTATTCCCAAAATTGCAGCATTGCAAAATTGGGTAAAAAGCCCTCGCTCTAGTGAGCTCTCAGCATCCCCCCCTCCTTTATCCTGGCTAGTGCCGGGATAAACGAGGGGTTTGAACGGTCTAACCTCCTACACTGTGTGTCGCCATTTTTTGAGCTAACACACAGTGTAGTAGGTTTACATACAGTAGTAAACACACACAAACACGAACATACATTGAAATCTCTTACCTGCTCCTGCCGTCGCGGCTCCCTCCGGCCCGTCCGCTCCGTCTGCTGCCGCTGGTCCAAGTGCACAAGTCCGGAAGCCGCGACCGGAAGTAGTAATATTACTGTCCGGCCGCGACTTCCGGTCCACAGGAAAATGGACGGCGCCAATTTCAAGTTGGACTGTGTGGGAGCGGCGCATGCGCTGTTCCCACACAGACGCCGTACACACAAGTGAATGGGACGGGAGCGGTTCGTCGTCCCTATGGGACTGTGGCTGCCGTATTCCATGTCTGTATGTGTCGTTAATCGACACACACAGAAATGGAACAAAAAATGGCAGCCCCCATAGGGAAGAAAAAGTGTAAAAATAAGAAAAAGTAAAACACAAACACACAAATAAATATAAACGTTTTTAATAAAGCACTAACATCTTGAACATATGAAAAAAATTTCTGTGATGACACTGTTCCTTTAAAGTGATTTCTATTAAGTGAAGTTATGTGTCTTTATACTCATCTACATATGAATGCGGAAAAGAGTCTTCAATGTCTATTGACTATGCATTCTGTCTGTGTGCAGGGGATGCCAGGCTCTGTAGGCCAGAAAGGAGATCCTGGTCCTTATGGAGCAAAAGGTGAAAAGGTATGACACTGTGTCATTTGTTTGTAAACATCTGTTATGAAATAAACCAAGATTTATTAAGCCTCTTCGGCTTCACTGGCTATGGTATTTACAGCCCATTCACATGGCTGTATTATGGCTGGAATGGGAATTGATCCTATTCTTGGAAGTCAGGAAATTCTTTACAAAAATCTTCTTTGGGAAAGACTTTCCTGATTTCCCAGTACGGAATGCTGTCCAATCCTTGGCATGCATGAGCCACAAAATGCACTGGTATATTATTTATACAAAAAAAAAAAAAAATTACACAAAACAACAACGAACTGGAATGATAGCAAGAGATGCGTGAAGGCTTGAAGGATTGAAAGAATGGCGCGTAGTGATCCATTCTGTACTGCAAGTGAAATTGGACGTCACATCCCAAGCCTAGGGTGGCAACCAGTGTCGACACAAACCATCAGAAGGTGTTTGCACGACATTGGGCTATGAGTCAGACGTCCAGCTACAGGTGTTCTATTGACCATTTGCCACCTCTCTCAAAGGCTATCATGGTGCACAGCAAGACGGCAATGGAGGCTGGAATTGAGGTCTATCTTCAGCGATGAGTCACCCTTTTGTCTCTGACAAAATGCTAGCCAGAGATTTGTCTGTAGACCACGTGGGTAATGCCATGAAGAGGCCTTCACAAGGGAACGTCACACTGGTTCTACTCCTGGGATTGTGCTGTGGGATGGCATAATGTACGGTAGCCGGACCCATTTAGTCTTCATTTCAGGTACACTAACAGCTCGGCATTACATTGATATGGTTATAGAACTAGTGGTATGGCCATTTCTCCAAAGTGTTCCAGAAGCCGTTTTTTCAACAGGACTAGGCCAGACCACTTGGAGCTCGTGCTACTGTGAGCAGCCTGCATGGCCTAAATGTGCTACCATGGGCTGCAGCGTCTCCAGACTTGTCTCCCATCGAGCACATCTGGGATGTCATTGGTCAGCAATTGCAAAGGGAGATGCCAGCAGCAAATCTTCATGATTTGTGTGCCCAAGTGCATTCAGCGTGGCATAACATTCCTCAGACAACCATTAATAACCTCATTGTTAGCATGCCAAGGTTTGTACGTCCGTGTATTTCTGTGCGTGGCGCTCATAATCGATACTAAATAAATCAAGATGTTTGGAATATTTTGTTTCAATTTTTTTATCATTTGCATATTATTTACATGTCTATCGATCCTGCGATTTCCATATTTCCCAAATGTTTCCTTCTTGGTGTTGAAGTACAGTAAAAAATTGTGTAGTACCGTGTTAGCCAAAGACAATATGAAATGTTAAATACTTTTGTGTCAAAAAAGACTAAAGTATAATAGGTATGATACCTTTATTGGCTAACCATAAAAGTTCTATATGCAAGCTTTCAGAGCACAGAGGCCCCTTCTTCAGGCAATTGGTGTTGCAATTTCAATGTTGACGAGTGTGTATGTACAGTGAAGGAAATAAGTATTTGATCCCATGCTGATTTTGTAAGTTTGCCCACTGTCAAAGACATGAACAGTCTAGAATTTTTAGGCTAGGTTAATTTTAACAGTGAGAGATAGATTATATTTTTAAAAAAAACAGAAAATCACATTGTCAAAATTATATATATTTATTTGCATTTTGCACAGAGAAATAAGTACTTGATCCCTTTGGCAAACAAGACTTAATACTTGGTGGCAAAACCCTTGTTGGCAAGCACAGCAGTCAGACGTTTTTTGTAGTTGATGATGAGGTTTGCACACATGTTAGATGGAATTTTGGCCTACTCCTCTTTGCAGATCATCTGTAAATCATTAAGATTTCGAGGCTGTCGCTTGGCAACTTGGATCTTCAGCTCCCTCCATAAGTTTTCGATGGGATTAAGGACTGGAGACTGGCTAGGCCACTCCATGACCTTAATGTGCTTCTTTTTGAGCCACTCCTTTGTTGCCTTGGCTGTATGTTTCGGGTCATTGTCGTGCTGGAAGACCCAGCCACGAGCCATTTTTAATGTCCTGGTGGAGGGAAGGAGGTTGTCACTCAGGATTTGATAGTACATGGCTCCATCCATTCTCCCATTGATGCAGTGAAGTAGTCCTGTGCCCTTAGCAGAGAAACACCCCCAAAACATAATGTTTCCACCTCCATGCTTGACAGTGGGGACGGTGTTCTTTGGGTCATAGGCAGCATTTCTCTTCCTCCAAACACGCGAGTTGAGTTAATGCCAAAGAGCTCAATTTTAGTCTCATCTGACCACAGCACCTTCTCCCAATCACTCTCAGAATCATCCAGATGTTCATTTGCAAACTTCAGACGGGCCTGTACATGTGCCTTCTTAAGCAGGGGGACCTTGCGGGAACTGCAGGATTTTAATCCATTACGGCGTAATGTGTTACCAATGGTTTTCTTGGTGACTGTGGTCCCAGCTGCCTTGAGATCATTAACATGTTCCCCCCATGTAGTTTTCGGCTGAGCTCTCACCTTCCTCAGGATCAAGGATACCCCACTAGGTGAGATTTTGCATGGAGCCCCAGATCGATGTTGATTGACAGTCATTTTGTATGTCTTCCATTTTCTTACTATTGCACCAACAGTTGTCTCCTTCTCACCCAGCGTCTTACTTATGGTTTTGTAGCCCATTCCAGCCTTGTGCAGGTCTATGATCTTGTCCCTGACATCCTTAGAAAGCTCTTTCGTCTTGCCCATGTTGTAGAGGTTAGAGTCAGACTAATTAATTGAGTCTGTGGACAGGAGTCTTTTATACAGGTGACCATTTAAGACAGCTGTCTTTAATGCAGGCACCAAGTTGATTTGGAGCGTGTAACTGGTCTGGAGGAGGCTGAACTCTTAATGGTTGGTAGGGGATCAAATACTTATTTCTCTGTGCACCATGCAAATAAATATATATAATTTTGACTATGTGACTTTTTTTTTTTTTTCTTATATATATAATCTATCTCTCACTGGTAAAATTAACCTAGCCTAAAAATTCTAGACTGTTCATGACTTTGACAGTGGGCAAACTTACAAAATCAGCAAGGGATCAAATACTTATTTCCTTCACTGTATATGTATATATATATATATATATATATATATATATATATATATATATACATACATACACACTTCACAACTAAAGAGTTGCACAGATTTGGTAATTAATGGAATAAGTAAAGATGTTAACTAATTCAATCAATCAATAAATAAATATTTTATGTGTATAGTTCATACAAAATAACTGATTATACATTCAATTTTGTGTTATGATACCATTTTTAGGGTGATCGAGGCATACTTGGAACACAAGGGTTACCTGGAGTCCCAGGAGTCTCTGGGCCAATGGTAAGATAATCTCTCAACGTTAGGCCGTGTTCACACGTCATGGTCAAATTGCATTTTTTGAAGTTATTTTGCAAAAAATCGCAGCGAGAACATGCAAATTGACCACGACGTGTAAACACAGCCTTAGAAATTCTCAAGCATATATCAATTACTGGCAGTAAGTCAACCATCTAATTTATAAAAAATGGAAACCATGTTTTTAGAACAAAGAATATTAAACCGGTTATCCCCAACTAATCACCTGACCTATCCACAGGATAGTTCATAAGTGTTTGATCACTGGGGGTCCCACCGCTGAGGCCCCTAATGATCAAGAGAACTGGGGTTCCGAGTCCCCTAAATGAACGAAGAAGCGTTTTCACATGTGTGCTGCTGCTCATTTTATTCTCGATGGGACTACCAAAGGTAGATGTGCGCTGTACTTGGCGTGCGCCAACAGTCACATGGAAAATTAATAAAGCAGCTCCTTGCGCCTTCGCTTCGTTGAACATATGGCCGGAAGCCACGGCTGGAAGTCGTCATCTTACTGTCCGGCAGCGGCTTCCGGTCCACATGAAAATGGCGCCAGATTTCGCTCTATGAACGAGCTTCGTTTTGGTCTGTGTGGGAGCGGCGTACTCTTCTGTGAATGGAACGGCTCCCGTTCGCATTCTCTATGGGGTTGTATGTGCCGTATTCCATCTCTGTATGTGTCGTTAATCGACACATACAGAGATGAAAGAAAAAAAATGGCAGCCCCCATAGAGAAGTAAAAGTCAGAAAACATTAAAAAGTTTAAAGTCACAACACTAATAAATAACATTTTTGTTTATATTATATTAAAAGCAATATAATATAATAAAAAATAAAATAATTAATGACACCTTTCCTTTAAAACGGTTATTCGGGTTACTAAAATTAATAGCCTATCCTTAGAATAGCCCATCAATATTGGATCGGTGGCGGTCCGACTGTTGGCACCCCTACCGATCAGCTTTTTGAAGGGGCCGTGAAACTCATATGAACGTTGCAGTCACTTCTTTGTTTACACAGTTCTTCTTTCTGTTCATACTTGTACCACTGTCTCATTAAAGTGAATAGAGCAATGGTACAATACATTTCACCGTTGCTACAAATGTAATGACGCGTGCAAATATGAACAGAAAGAAGAACCATGTAAACAATGAAGAGACTGCGGCACAGGTACAATCGCCGCGGCCCCTTCAAACAGCTAATCGGCGGGGGTGCCGACAGTCAGACCCCCACCGATCTAATATTGATGGTTTATCCTAAGGATGGGCCATAAATATTAATAGCCCAGATAACTCCTTTCAGTCATGTATTGATTTAAATAAAGCCGAATATTGCTGTGTGCTTCTCACAACATTTAGCACCCACTGCAGCCTTTACGCTTGTCCTTCTGTAGGTACTGTCCTTCTCTCACTCACATTGCACTTTAAAAGCTATGTAAGCCTTTGCACGCTTTTATTATTTTTATTTTTTTAATAAAACAATGCATTATGTTGTTTTAAGTAACTTTGTAATTGTTTTTTTTTTTACTTTTTCAGATACAGATTCTATGTATCCTGGACACATAGAAGCTGTATCTTGCGCTCAGAGCCGAATCCGTCAGGTCAGCGGGATTGACGGCTTGGGTGACAGCGTGTCCTGCATGTCTCTGACACGCAGGATCCACCTGTTATCAATCACATGTAAGTTATACATTTTTAATAAAAAAACAATTACAAGGTTGCTTAAAATACCATAATCAGTGGCGTAACTACCACCGTAGCAGCTGTAGCGACTGCTACGGGGCCCGCGGCATGAAGGGGCCCGTGTCCCCTGCCGCCACGGGCCCCCACCATGGCCGGAGGCTCCGCTAGCAGCCGCTATGGCTGCTACAGCGCGACGCCACTGAACACTACGGCAGAGCAGGGAGGTATCTCCCCGCTCTGCCATTAAACAAAAGACATGTATCCCCTCTCCACAGGATAGGGGATACATGTGTGATCGCTGGCATTGATAGGGAGAACGGGGGACTGAAAGTCCCCTGAAGTTCTCCATCACAAACCTCGGACTTCCGGGGTCTGTGTCGGCAGCTCCGTAGAAATGAATGGAGCGCCGGTCGCGCTTGTGCGCATGCGTGACCAGCGCTCCTTTCATTTTTATTGAGCTGCTGACACAGACGCCGGAAGTCAGAGGTTAGTCATGGAGAACTTGGGGGACTTTGTCCCCCGTTCTCCCTATCAATGCCAGCGATCACACATGTATCCCCTATACTGTGGATAGGGGATGCATGTTATTTGTAGGACACACTATAGGTCGCATTTTTTTTGGGGGGGGCGCTGTATGGCGTTCCCTGCAGGGGGGCTCTGTATGGCGTTCCCTGCAGGGGGGGGCTGTATGGCGTTCCCTGCAGGGGGGGCTGTATGGCGTTCCCTACAGGGGGGGACTGTGTGGCGTTATCTACAGGGGGGGGGCTGTATGGCATTCCCTACAGGGGGGCTGTATGGCGTTCCCTACAGGGGGGGCTGTATGGCGTTCCCTACAGGGGGGGCTGTATTGCGTTCCCTACAGGGGGGGCTGTATGGCGTTCCCTACAGGGGGGGCTGTATGGCGTTCCCTACAGGGGGGGCTGTATGGAGTTCTCTACAGTTGGGGCTGAATGGCGTTAGCGCCATACAGCCCCCTCTGTAGATAACGCCATACAGTCCCCCTGTAGATAACGCCATACAGTCCCCCTGTAGATAACGCCATACAGCCCCCCCTGTAGATAACGCCACACAGTCCCCCCTGTAGATAACGCCACACAGCCCCCCCTGTAGATAACGCCACACAGTCCCCCCTGCAGATAACACCACACAGTCCCCCCTGTAGATAACGCCACACAGTCCCCCCTGTAGATAACGCCACACAGTCCCCCCTGTAGATAACGCCACAGTCCCCCCTGTAGATAACGCCACACAGTCCCCCCTGTAGATAACGCCACACAGTCCCCCCTGTAGATAACGCCACACAGTCCCCCTGTAGATAACGCCATACAGTCCCCCTGTACATAACGCCATACAGTCCCCCGTAGATAACGCCATACAGTCCCCCTGTAGATAACGCCATACAGTCCCCCTCTGTAGATAATGCCATACAGTCCCCCCTGTAGATAACGCCATACAGTCCCCCCTATAGATAACGCCATACAGTCTACAGGGGGGCTGTATGGCGTTATCTACAGGGGGGGCTTATGGCGTTATCTACAGGGGGGACGCTGTATGGCGTTATCTACAGGGGGGACTGTATGGCGTAATCTACAGGGGGGGCTGTAAAAAAAGGCACTATCTACAAGGGGGGGGGTTGTGTGACACCCAGGGGAGGGGGGGCCCCAGTCAAAAGTTTGCTATGGGACCCAGTCTTTCCTAGTTACGCCCCTGACCATAATACATTTTTTATATTTAAAAAAAGTGTTTGAAGGTTTACATAGCATTCAAGTGTCTAATTTACATAAAACTACACATAATTTACATATGTATACTCACTTTTCAGTGTATTCATAAATAACTTAACGTCAGCAGGTGCCCTTGCCCCAGGGCCACCTATAGCCACAGCCTTACTGTGACTTTAGGTAAATCAAGCCATGGTCCAAATACTTTTTATGTACGTTAAATATACTCATCCAAACAAAAATAGATAATTTGCCCAATTTTGTGTCAAGAAATATCAAAAAGTTTATTCAATCACATAAATAGCAATGATAATATAGTTAATTTTATTGAATAAAAGATAGAAAACAAACCAGAAGGCATAAGGTGTTAAAGTCTACCAACCTACAGATAGCGTTCACCTGATAACAAACACTTCCAACACCATATACATGTACTGTATTATACCAAAGAAGACAGCAAATACCTATTTATACCTGTCACAATGTCTGTTAATATGATTAAAAATGATACATAAATGTGAAACTAAATCCCGAATAAACACTATATATTCATAACATGGATATAAACAATCTAATGTATTGGTATGGGGGATGATAATTATAAATAGCAGGGCTCATAAACTAATGACACGTGCCAGTGTGGTCCCATAAAGGCTAGTAATCGAAGTGAAAAAACATAAGGTAACAAAAGGTAGACATACCCTGAGACATGGTACAGAGGGGAAAATATCAGGCAATACCAGGTTCCCCGATGCGTGTTCCCTTCATCAGGAGACATCAAACCATTAAAATTGGAGGGGTATATATATATATATATATATATATATATATATATATATATATATATATATATAAGAGTATTGTGAACACCCACCTGATCCCAAATCGGTGTATGGCTGCAGCGTTAGGTCCGCATCCCCACACTGTGGAAAGCGCACATGTGGCCGTCAGCCCCAGAGCCTGCCCTCTTAGGGTTGGTAGGCGTGAACACTTTATGCCTTCTGGTTTATTTCCTGTCTTTTTATGTGATTGAATAAACTTTCAAATATTATCTTTTTTTGTTTGGTCCTTTTGCGGAATTGTATAGGCTTTGTAATGGCCATATACGTTTTATTTTTACAGATAATAAATAAGGGAAAAATCTGTTTTTGTACAAAACTTTTTTAGCATTCGACAGCTTAAATCTAATCTATTCTCTGCCATGACTAAGAGCACTGCACGTGCTCGAAACGCGTAGGCTCAGGTAACAACCCGCTACTACTCTTCACCTTGAGACTGCGTCTCCCTTTCATTTTTAATCAAATTTGCTAATAACAGTGGGAATAGCACTTCCCTTTTAACTTTACACAGCGCTGGATCATCTTTTCTTCTTTCCAGCTTAAATCTACACGACGTGTTGAACAAGTCTGCAAATACTTTACTCTTGTTCTTTATTTTTTTAAGTATATGGTGTTTTATTCTCCATTCAGACAGAAAGCTAAATTCCTTAAATTTTGCTGATTTCTTGTTACCAGAGAGCAGTGTATTGTAGATGGTTCCCAGGTGCCCTGGCCTACCAATGTCCCTGATATAAATGCTGCAAGACAAGCTCTATTAGGTGATATTGTGATCTAGTATGTTTCACAGGGCATAGTATATAATATGACTGTTCAAACCGAATACCTGAATATTTATATGTACAGTACAAACAATAAATGCTACATCATGTTCAATGACAGTAGTACAATATAAACCTATTACTCCGATTGTATCTTGTTACTTGGAAAATACAGACATTTTTGTATAAACTATTGAACCTAATATTAAATAAGAGTGCAAAATACATGATACTATTTAATCTTTTCTTGTAAAATTTAGGGAACACAAGGACCTTTGGGTCAAAAGGGAAACAAGGGAGAAAGAGGGGATGAGGTAAGTTTAATGGATTCCCGTTCTTAGCTGTTGCTTAAAACTGTGCCCTATTTACAATTGTGTGTAATAGCTTATTGTATCTGTCACTAGGTACTATAGGGACTGCACCAGTCTTAATATAAAAAAAACAAGCTAGAGTAAGATGCAACAAATTTATTAAGAGGTACGCTCCTCTTAAATAGTTTGTTGCCTTTTCGGCTGTCCGTGCGACAGTAAGTCAAATCTACACCAGGCCGGAGCTGGCGTAGTTTTTCGCTACAATTTATGACAGATTCTGGGGTAAGTTATAGTAAATGCGTTAGGTCGCATGTGGCCATGTTAACTTCTACTAAGCTCCACCCACTTTTTGGGGCAAAAGCGGGGACAACAAACCAAAAGTCAAATTACTACAGCTACAGTCACTACCCAATGCAATACAGGTACTGAAACACAGGCCCATTTACTTGCATGAGACTGAGTTTCAGTTCTTTGTATAGAACCTGACTGAGCCTATGAATTAATGTATGTCTCAGAAGTCAGACCTCATTGATCAGTGAGTTATAGTCGATCCTAGTGATATGTCAGAATTTTTTTTATAATTGAAATACCCCTTTAACGTTGAGAGAACAATGGAAGCTGAATAGAAAAAAGCTTTTGAAGATAAAATAATGAACAGACGGATCGATGGATGGATTGATGGATTGATAAATAGATGGATTTTTGTAAGTGAATAATGGGAAACAATTACGAATATTTAAGAAAGTATTACAACAATAACATTTTTCAGACAATTCATACCCTGTTTAGTCAGTTTTGCTAAAAATGGAATAGCAGTCCTATATATAGTGTGGGTGCCACTTGGAATGAATCTTGAATCCGTATCACAATAAAAAATAATAATTAATGGCATTTCTTGGCAACAATGAATATAATGTAGCTTTATTAGTCACCAGATAATATAAAATTTGTCAGGTATCATCAAGCATATTTTTATATAAAAAGGTTACATCTAAGTAGTTATTGGCATAATATCCGACATTAACCCCTTTATGACCGGGCTTGAAAAGGCCATAATGACCGGCTAAATTTTTCTGTTTTTGCCTCTCTGCCTTTCAGAAGCCAACATTTTTTTCATTGACGTGGCCCTATGAGGCCTTGTTTTATGCGGGAGTATATAGTATTTTTTTCCCCGCAGTTTGGGGGTAGAAAACATTTATTTTTACGGCGTGAATATAGGAAAAAGCAATTATCGGCATAGTTTTTCTTGTTTATTTTTTATCCCCTTCATGTTTCATGCTAAATACCATGTTTATTTAATTCTTCAGGCTATTACGGTCGTGTCGATACCTAATATGTGTAGGTTTTGTATTATAATGTAATGTAGGGGCAATAAAATCTATTTTACGCAAAATAATGACTTTTTTTGGGACTTTTTTTATTTATTTATTTTGTTACTTTTTTTTAACCAATCAAGGGATAACTTTATTTACAAATGCATTTTTTTTACTGTATTAGCATACACTTGTATACTAATTCGTTACACTAAGTCACTATGACACATGCTGCTGTTAGGGGAGAACATGGTGTGCCCTAACAGCGGGCAAACTGAACAGACAGCCCTGGGGTTATTTGTAGGTCCCCAGGGCTGACTGCAGAGGGATTCCCCGGTCTTTGATCATGTCACTGGGTTTCCGATGAGGAGATCAAAGTGGAGAGTTCCCTTTGATCATGCTGCGGTCATGGACTGCGGCGATCAAGGGGTTAAACAGCTGGGGTCCAAATGTTTTCCGATCCCAGCTGTATTCAGCAGGCTGCTTTAAGATCAGGAGCTGTAATTTACAGCTCCTGCTTAGAGGATGAACACTCACCGGACCCTTGTACAGCGACGCCAAAAGACGTCGCTGTAGATGAAGCACCTGCACCGTGCAAGCGTGGGATTTCGTGTGTTCTGGGGGAGGCGAGGAGCGGGCAATCAAAAGTAAGGAGGCGGGGTAAATTCGGAAAGACTTGAGGAATGAAGATATGACTCTTTTCAAATGAAGATCTGACTCTTTTATGCTCATTAGCATACAGCGCAGGAACACTTCAAAACTGAATACTAAAGCTACAGAGCCGACTAAGAAGACAATTATAGGTTATATAGAAATGATTCACCCACTACCACCAGGTATTGCTATTATATTTGCATAAAACTCCTAATGCAATTCAAGTAATGGGCTAGATGCTATTGTAAATAAAGCATTCTCCCTTAATTACAGCAAAGGCAACTCCTAAGTATGTATTTAAACAAAAGAGAAAAAACGGAGCATAGAAGCCATATATTAAAAATAAATAAACTTTATTAATCACATAATTTTAGACAGAACATCATTTAAAAGAGGTACAAAAAAGGACAAAGACACTCTATAATGTTCCAGTTTGCATATGAAAAGCAGACTCCCTACATCATTAATGGGAATGTATAGTACATTCTAAGAGAGGAATATGGGGGATGGTGGTGGAAAATGTAGTAACACTAAATCGTCATGTAGTATCTGTTGGTTATAGTCTATAGGTTAGAGACATAGTAGTCCGATAAATATCAGGTACTTATAAGCAAGAGACAATCAGTCACGAACAGATATTAATCTACCCCTCCCCCTTCCTTCAAAAAGCCTTACCCATATTGGTGTTACAGGGAGGTCTGGATGTCATGAAAAGAACCCCTAAACTTATTGCTAGTTTAATAGGTGAGATGCTGGTGACAGGTTCCCTTTATTATTCTACCAAGTAATACAATACTAAATGAACATTACAGTATAGTCAATGTTGTCCATACAAGTGACATGTAGGAATAAGTACTACGTCAATATGGTAGAGCAGTTAATAGTGTAACTATCTATTAAATGGCAAATATCAATGTCACAATAATATTAAATGAACTCTAAAGGCTTATTCAGACGAGCGTATGTCCCCCTCCTGTGCTGTCCGTGCATCTAACGGACTGCACACAGACCAATTATAGTCAATAGGTCTAATTACACATCTGTTTTTTTACACGGACCTTTGCAGTATACACTACTTTCTTCCATTTAGCCTCCTAGACTTGCCCATTCATGTCAATAAGACGTATATAAAGGCTGGTTGAGAACAGGTAGAACAAATAGGCGCTGCATAGGGTGAGTACGTCAGATTAGCAATGGCTTTCTCTGTTAGGTATAGAAAACTGAGGCTGACCTTTAGGGTTGTGCATGGATAGGCACAACTCTATTGCGGAGCCAGTTGGTTAGGAAGGATGCTGCCGGTGCCGTAATCCCTAGACAGTCAGGTGCTAACCTCGCCGGGGAGTAGATGCAGGTAGATAAAAACAATGGGAACCAGGTGGGATCCACTGTGAAAAAGAGACACCATCCAGGCGCAATACTTCCACGAGTCCAACACGTTTTTGGAGAAAAAAAAATGTTATTGTCTAAAACAATAGATCATAATAAAATGTACATAAAAAAGATAGAGGGTCTCTTGAGGTACAACGCGTTTTCGGGGAAACAAAACCCGGTTATCAAGTAAACATGAGACAATGACGTGTATGGTGTAGCTAACTTTGTGTTTAAATCAGCCCTTGAAATTGGCGCCAATTTCAAGGGCTTATTTTAACACACAAAGTTAGCTACACGCAAAGTTAGTTCTGTTTCCCTGAAACGCGTTGTACCTCAAGAGACCCTCTCTCTTTTTTATGTCAATTTTATTATGAGCTATTGTTTTAGGCAATAAATTATATTTTTCCCAAAAACGTGTTGGACTCGTGGAAGTATTGCGCCTGGGTAGTGTCTCTTTTTCACGGTGGATCCCACTTGGTTCCCATTGTTTTTATCTACCTGCATTCATGTCAATAAGGACGCAAATAAAAGGCCCTCATTAAATTTTTTACTGACGAGAAAAACAGATTATATACAAAAGTAAAAAAACTGACACACAGAACGCAGATGGACACAATACAGGTCTTCACACAATTTAAGTATGATCCGTTGTTTGTCGACACGATCATTTGAATAAGCCCTAAGGTCTGCAGAGTAACAGCCTCATAATAGTCAGTGTCTTGAATGAGTGGATCCCAGAGTCTGATTTTACCAGAGCTATGACCATAAATAGTGAACATTCCCCTTGAAATGAATGTGAGTTGTGAGTGCTGACTTACAGGAACATAAAGTAATAGTCTACTTATTGTTAAATCAATATTGTGGCTTATCTGTCTTATAATTCACAATCATTCAGTTGGAGATATGATAAATTATATAATAATTTTACTCCACAGGGTGACCTTGGAAAGCGTGGCTATACAGGAAAAAAGGTTGGATGAAATGAGAAGGTTTTTTTATTGTCTAATTATAAATTTTTTACAGACTTTTTATTTTACACGGCAGCATTTGATGGTTTTATAAGGTCACGTTTAGACCCACCGGAAAAATCTGCATGTCTTACATGAGGATTTTGCTGTGGATTCGCCATGGATTTCACCCTTTGCAAATCCACCCAATAATAAGCATGCAGTGGATTCGAAAAATCCACCAAATGTGAGAGAAGTTTGGAAAACTCCATATACATGTATTGAACACTGAAAATCCTCAACAACCCGTCACTTCGGAACATTGCATAATATAAAATGCTCAAACAAGCATAGTCTAGGAAGGCCCATTGTACGGTATCTACATAGGTGTCAGCTTTATAGCATTTTGTCTATTGTAGCATTTTACTACAGATTCAAGAGTTTATATAATTTTAAATTAAACTTTTAAAGGTCCTGTTTCCCTACGATGCAACAAACCTAACATTTCTTTTTTGTTATCACAATAGGATTTTTCATAGCATCAACACTAGGACCATTTTTTTAAAGAAAAAGAAAGCCACCATTGAGGTTAATGTATGACAACAATTACCCATACTTACATGAAAAAAAATTTATGCAGCCTTTATGGTACAGCTTTACTTCAGCGCATAATGAACTGGATATTCTACTAGACAACATGCAGCCATAAGAGTCCTAACTACAAATTTACCCAGAAATACATATACGCATACCTGAAATTATAAGTGTAGTGTTTCCCATTTCTATACGTGTATCACATTAGGGATGTACTATATATAACTGTTATCAGATATAAGAATACATATCATAAAACAGTACAACATATTTTTAGGGTGAAAAAGGAGAGCAAGGTTTAAGAGGTCCCCCTGGCAATCGAGGACCAAGTGGTGAAAAGGTAATAATAGTCTGCACTTATGTTATGTCTACACAAGCATCCCTCCCAGGGTCATTGAAATAAAATATTTATTGCCCTGATGTTTATATTGATAGTCTGAGACACTGGCGTAGCTATAGGGGTCGCAGCGGTCGCAATTGCGACCGGGCCCCGAAGCCAGGGGGGCCCACGGCCCCCCGCGGCACATCAATAAAAAGTTACTATAGCAACTCGGGCCGCGGGCCCCTGTTACTATAGTAACTAACTGTACTTACCTTCCTGGTTCCGGATCGCAGCGGAGGTCCTGACGTCAAGCGCTGTGCGCAGCGCATGACGTCACAGCGCTATGTGCCGCGCACAGCATCGAGACGACAGAACTCCCGCCGCGGCCGAAGAGGAAGGTAAGGTTAGCCCTGACTGGCGGGGTCCGACTCCCGGGACCCGCCAATCAGCTGTTTTGAAGGGGCCGCAGCACTCGTACGAGAGCTGCTCCCCTTCATTCCTGTCACTTCATTCCGGTCACACTGTGAATCCGTGTCGGCGATTCACAGTGTGGGCGAGTAGTGAAATGAAGGGGAAGCAGCTCTCGTACGAGTGCTGCGGCCCCTTCAAAACAGCTGATTTGCGGGTCCCGAGAGACACAGCAGCTATTGATGGCCTATCCTGAGGATAGGCCATCAATGTTTAGGGACTGTACAACCCCTAAGCCAACGATGTAGCAGGCTTAGTGGGCCCATCAGACAGGATCACAGATTGTGTGATCCTGTCTCCTGGGCCCTGTATCTAAGCCAATCACATGGTAGGCTTAGATACATGGCCCATGCGTGATCCTGTCTGCTGGGCCCTGTATCTAAGCCAATCACATGGTAGGCTTAGATACATGGCCCATGTGTGATCCTGTCTGATGGGCCCTGTATATAAGCCTACCACACTGTAGGTTTAGATGCAGGGCCCCAGCACACAGTAATCTTATACTGTATAAGATTGCTGTCTGCTGGACCCTGTATCTAAGCCTACGTTGTGGTAGGCTTAGATACAGGGTCCCACAGACAGTATCACACATGGGCCCTGTATCTAAGCCTACCATGTGATTGGCTTAGATACACGGCCCAGCAGACAGGATCACGCATGGGCCATGTATCTAAGCCTACCATGTGATTGGCTTAGATACAGGGTCCCACAGACAGTATCACACATGGGCCCTGTATCTAAGCCTAACACCCGTGTTACTAATCATTTTTTATGTGTTTTCTTACCGGTTCGGTCGTTGGACTACGGCGGATTCCAGGACTACTTCGATGACAGCTTTTTTTTTTATTATCAATAAAATGGTTAATGAGGGCTGTGGGGGTTTCTTTTATTTGAATAAAATATTTTTTCTATGTCTTTGTGTTTTTTTTTAAACTATATTACTACCGCCTTAGTAATGGCCGGCCGGCTGATTGACAGCATCCATTGCTAAGGCGGGGCATAGTGTTAGCCGATGCAGAGGCTAACACTAACCCCCTTTATTACCCCGGTACCCACCGCCACCAGGGGTGCTGGGAAGAGCCGGGTACGATCCAGTACCTGACCATCTGTAGTGATGGTCGGCCACTGGGGTGACCGCAGGCTGGTATTATCAGGAAGGGAAAGGCCAAAAACTGGCCCTTCCTACCCTGGTGATGCTAGGCTGCTGCTGCTTTATTGTATCTGGCTGGTTATGAAAAATGGGGGGGACCCCACGTCATTTAAAAAAAAAAAAAAAAATGGAAAGAACGATGTGGGGTCCCCCCCCCCAATTTTAATAACCAGCCAGATACAACACAGCAGCAGCAGGCAGCATTACAAGGGTGGGAAGGGCCACTGTTTTTGGCCTTCCCCAGCCTAATACTACCAGCCTGCGGCCACCCCGGTGCCTGCCCGTCGCTACAGATGGTCGGGTACTGGTTCGTACCCGGCTCTTCCCAAAACGCCTGGTGGGTACCGGGGTAATAATGGGGGTTAGTGTTGGCCTCTGCACCGGCTAACATTAAGCCCCGCCTTAGTAATGGAGGTTGTCAATCAGCCGGCGGCCATTACTAAGGCGGTGATAATAACGTTTAAAAAGATACAAGCACATAGAAAAAATATTTTATTGAAATAAAAAAACACAACCCTCATTAACCATTTTATTGAGAATAAAAAAAACGCCGTCATTGAAGTCCTCGAATCCGAAGTCCAACAACCGAACCTGTAAAAAAACACAAACGCACAAAAATAATCAGTAACACATAAAGAAGCAAAATTATTATTCTTACCTATCCTGGGTCCAGCGCTGGAGACGCAATGTCAGCGAGCTGGGCCCTGTATCTAATCCAATCATGTGTGATACTGTCTGCTGAGCTGTGTATCTAATCCAATCATGTGTGATACTGTCTGCTGAGCTGTGTATCTAATCCTATCATGAGTGATACTGTCTGCTGGGCCCTGTATCTAATCGTATCTTGTGTGATACTGTCTGCTGAGCCACTATATCTAATCCTATCATGTGTGATACTGCCTTCTGAGCCACTGTATCTAATCCTATCATGTGTGATACTGTCTGCTGAGCCACTGTATCTAATCCTATCCATAGTTTATAGGGTCGTAGTGCTATAGATATGCTATGCTGTCTCATATACACACTTTTTTTTGGGCGGACACACATGTATTGGGGCTATTTCCCTGACATTTTAAGCCCTGAGGGTATGTTCGCACTGCAGTGTCTGTTACGGCTGAAATTACGGTGCTGTTTTCAGGAGAAAACAGCACCGTAATTTCAGCCGTAATGGCATGTGCAGGCGTCTTTCGCTGCGTCCATTACGGACGTAATTGGAGCTGTTTTTCTATGGAGTCCATGGAAAACGGCTCCATTTACGTCTGAAGAAGTGACATGCACTTCTTTGACGCGGGCGTCTTTTTTACACGCCGCCTTTTGACAGCGGCGCGTAAAAAAAAAATGACCGTCGGCACAGAACATCGTAAGACCCATTCAAATGAATGGGCAGATGTTTGCCAACGCTTTTGAGCCGTATTTTCGGACGTAAATCGGGGCTAAAACGCCCGAATTACGTCCGTAAATAGGGTGTGTGAACCCAGCCTTAGTGACGCCCCCGACTGCTAGTGCTGCATTGTTGGGTCACTTAGGAGACCCAGCGATGCAGCTGAAAGCTGCGGACCGTCGGCCATGAGAAGTTTGCGGGGGGGGGCCCAGTAAGAATTTTTGCATCGGGGCCCATGAGCCTTTAGCTACGCCCCTGGTCTGAGATCTAGAAGCCCTCTAATCCCTAATCTAAGTGTTACACTTAATTACCTCCAATGTACGTAAAATATTAAAAGCGCACCTTACTTTTCCGGTGACTTTTCCGGATAAGCTTATACATGTGTGTACATGAGGAATGGCACTATTTCTGGCCATTATGACATGTTTTCTTAATTTTTTTTTATCAGTTTTCTCCTGTAGGTTCTATCACTAATTCTCAGATTTCTCTGAGTTAGTGGGTGGAGCCAAACTGCTATCATGTCTTCTATACACTGCACAAATCCTGCTCTCCTATCTCTATCTATCACATATACAGAAACAGCAGCAGCATGGAGGATATTATACAGCAGTAATGAGCAGTGTAGCTAAGAATCCAACACTGAAGTGAGACAATAATACTTACCAGGAAGCTGCAGCACATCTGTCTGAGTCTTTTTCATGCGGCACCTGCTCCCCCTCCTCTAGCCTTTTATGGGCAGTGTGTCTGTGTCTTTCTCTCCTCGCTTCTTCCTCCTGATCACCCTCCCCTCTCCATAGAATGCTATTGGCAGGCTGTGAAGAGACACACCCCTACTTCCTGTAGTTTGTATCCTCTCCTCTGAGACAGCAGATTACAGGAAGGGAGACACCTAGTGTCAGTAACTTCACACAGAATTTGCATAGATAAAACAACTACATTTTAACAATAAGTAAATTACATAGTTGATCTATATCAGGTATACTATAAGATTAGAAGAAATTGTTTGAAAAGTAAGCGTCCATTTAAACATGCAGCACAACTTTAACAGTACACATCAATGACGTTCTACTTGGGCATGACTTCTAGGGATGTATGGGTGACTTTGTTGCTACAATATAACATCTGACCATATCCCATTGATCCAGAAGCATTACCAGAAACAGCCTGAAAAGGCCAAGACTGAAAATTGGCCCAGAAATAACATTGCAATAACAAAGTCATAAAAGTATAGTCAATGAGTAAATTGTATCAGTTGATTTCTTTAGTCACTTATGATTGGCATTGCAGGGCAAAGAAGGACTGCTTGGTCCGCCAGGACATGAAGGGATGACTGGAGAAAATGGATGCACTGTAAGATAATTTTCTAATAATAGTTAAAGTTGATACATGCAATTAAACCAGATGAGAATTTATAATTACTTTTTAATTACAGGGAGAAGCTGGAGAGACTGGCATTAATGGTTTTAAGGGTGAACCAGGCCTCACTGGAACTGAGGTATTTATCATTATTTCCTCTTGCCATACATATTGATCAAAAATAAAAAAGCTAGACTAGATAGTTGTATGCAGGCAAAAAAAAGTGTTAAATCTAAAGGATCTCCCAGATCATAACTCTTGACCCCTTCCTTTTCCAGTCAGATCCTAAGGTTAAAACATTGGAATAGTCACCAATTGGTGGTAGCTATTTAGAAGTAGGGGCTGGGCAGTAGCAAGAGTTGCAAAGAAACCTGGAACACATTTAGTAGGTTGTGGAAAAAAGTAGAAGACACAACAAGGCACCTGGATGGGTAGAGCCAGGACATGCCAGAAGCTGGAACCGGAAAAGCAGGCAGACGTAGTCAGACAACCAAGACGGCAATAACAGGAACACGGGACATATGTGGTTTAAAAAAATCCAGGAGTCAATGTGGGAACAACAGACAGAATATCAGGCACTAAAAAATGATAATAAAGCTCCTCGGGCAAGGCTTGAAAAGAGGGTTTACCTAATACATCCCAAGCCAATGCAGTCATTGGCATGTTTACCTGGCTCCTAATGTAATGAAAAATGCCTTGAAGGGTTGGTCCTTAGAAGCGTCAGCTGTGTGCAGTGCATAGTGCGAACAAGGACAGATGGGCAATAATATACATGGCTATAGATAATACACTGTGTGTGAGATATAGATAGTGCATTCTGTGTGTGAGATATAGATAGTGAGTGCACTGTGTGTGAGATATAGATAGTGAGTGCACTGTGTGTGAGCTATAGATAGTGAGTGCACTGTGTGTGAGATATAGATAGTGAGTGCACTGTGTGTGAGATATAGATAGTGAGTGCACTGTGTGTGAGCTATAGATAGTGAGTGCACTGTGTGTGAGCTATAGATAGTGAGTGCACTGTGTGTGAGATATAGATAGTGAGTGCACTGTGTGTGAGCTATAGATAGTGAGTGCACTGTGTGTGAGATATAGATAGTGAGTGCACTGTGTGTGAGCTATAGATAGTGAGTGCACTGTGTGTGAGATATAGATAGTGCATTCTGTGTGTGAGATATAGTGTCATTCTTAATAACTCTTGATGTTTATAACCATTTTAAGACACCCTAAATGAAGAGCAAGGAAAAAAATATTTTACCTGCTCATTGGAAGGGGATAAGACTGTGCTACAGTTACCTGCACCGCTTTTGGTCGGAACTAGGAATCAATAGGGGTTCCAGCGCTTAGACCCCATCAATCAGCAAGTTATGGCATATCCTAGAAATACACTATAAATTGTTATTCTTAGAATACCCCTTTAAAGATGAGTGAGCAATGAAAGCCAAAGAAGATTTAAACTAGTAACATTGGCTTCATATTTCCTTTAATTTCCAAAAGCTATATTTTACCAATAAAAAACAGAAAATAATTTCTTAAATTTCAAGCAAACCAAACATTCATTTTCATTGGAATTTTTCAACTTTATAGCGATTAATAGACGGCAATCACAAAGATTTATTAATGTACATTGTGTTCTAAATTTCCACAATTTTTTTTTACTCTGGAGCTACTTCAGGAGAAAAAAAAAGACAGTGGGGCAGATGTATTTATGCCAGTTTTCTGGTGTAAATAAAATTGCAAAACATGGCGTTCTGACCAAATTACATATTTATAAAACTTCAGTGTCACTTTTTCCAACTCGGGTACGTATGTCGGAAAAATTATGTATGTACTGTATGTACTGTCACATGCACGTATATTTCTATCTAAAATAAATCAGAAGATTACAAGACTGTAGTATATCAGACCTGAGAGCAGCGCTTTCAATAATACGGCAGTACCACCCATATTACTCACTTTTTTTTAAACAGAAGAAAAATAAGTTGTTTTTCTGATATTCTGATAATTTGTCAGATGTTGGGTAAGCAATAAATCGAAACCATCAATTTTATACCTGCTGAACATTTCATCTAAAACAACTATGTACTAATAGGGGCACTAGAGAGACAGTTTTCTTTTGCTATTTTACCTACTTTTTCCCAGGGATCATTGCCCTAAAGACTCCCTACCAGCTGGATCTCTGCAAGGAGAATCAGTATTTTATTTACTTATATAGTGCCAACATAGTACGCAGCGCTGTACAGAGGTCCTCTTTTTTACCATCCCCATTGGGACTCACAATCTAAATTCCCTATCGGTATGTTTTTGGGGTGTGGGAGGAAACCAGAGTACCTGGAGGAAACCCACGCAAACACGGGGAGAACATACAAACTCCATTCAGATGTTGTCCTTGGTTGGATTTGAACCCAGGACCCCAGCGCTGCAAGGCAATAGTGCTAACCACTGAGCCACTCCACACATCTCACACAGCCAACCAGAAGCCTACTCTGTGCTGATAAGGAGCAACTATGCCAAAACAGTGCTGTCTACAGATGGATGTCTCTGGTTTGGCTTATAACTGGAAACATGTTTCTATGCTCCTTAGGGTTGGCCATTTACTTATATGGTAGCCATCCATAGGTAGCACTAGGACAGCTATTTTACATACTTTTTCCTAGGGAGCATTGCCCTAAAGATTTCTTACAGCTGGATCTCCACAAAGAGTTCTGTACCTTCCGGTAGCGAATAATACCAGTTGATACACTGTTATTGATTCTGCAAAAGATGACATGATTTGTAAATTGGATAGTTTGTTAACTATTGCTTCTTTTATTTACAAAGGGAGAAAAGGGGTCAAAAGGTTTCCCAGGGTCACAAGGAAATCCAGGAGCACCTGGGAATAGGGTAGGTAATTTAACTAACAATGTCCTTTATGCTTTTGTGATTTCTTAATACAACGGAGTGTGAAATGTCTCCAAGAACAAAACAGGCACAGTATTTTCATAAGTTCTAAATGACAATAGAAAAATTACAATAAGGTTTAGGAAGGGGAAAAAATACAACTCCTAGGAGAGGCGCTCCTGTGTCCGTGATGTATATCTGGATACTTCAAGTAGGTGAAGACGACTCAAGTAAGATAAAAATGCAATGTTTATTCTTGTTGGTAAAACCCCTAGGCATAGGGGGTAAAATTAATAAAAAATTAAATGCAACGTGTTTCGACCCAGAACTAGGGTCTTCATCAGGCATAAAATAAAACTTCACAGAGCATGATAAATATATATATATATATATATATATATACACAAGTCCATGCTTTATGACGTGAGGGTCAAACAGTGTAGGTCGGGGTTCAAAGGAAGAGGTGTTTAACTTTGTTCAGATGCTAATTGCAGTGCTACTTTCTATTTAAAAAAGTAAAGCTGGCATAGGTATATTGACTTGTCATAGTACTTGTTAGGGAAACGCCTGTTCCTTTAAGATCACCATGACTACTGTTCTAGCGTCTGGGCGGTTCTGGTTTTACTTTGAGCCTATCTCTTTTCTCTGTCCGTCTGCCAATCAGGTGTAAGCCCTGTAAGCTGTTTCCTGTGGATATGTCATAAATGTCCCTGATGGGAAAACCCCTTTAATGTCATCAATTTAAAACCCCATCAAGGGAGCCGGTACTGCACAGGATCCTGCTCAGACTTCAGACACTATAATGTAATCTCTCCCCAAAGTGCCCATTCGGTGCTATCTGGCTGGCCCTGCTGAAATTTACACTGCTCTCGCCTGCAATGTCAGAGATCAGCAGAGGTGGTGACTGGCAGATAGGGACGTTAGTACACAAAGTGCATAATTGATTATAGATTCTGTTAACCTGTTCCCTACCGGGGAACAAAGAAGTTATAATCAATTAGATATACATTTTTCCAATTGTATTTTTGATTTAAAAAAAAGTATTTGCAGAGGTTAAGTTGTGGAGTTACATAGAATTATTATAGCAATATATGTTAAAAAGTTATTTATATAAAGAAAATGCTTTATTCAATTATGCCTTAGTATTACTGTTAAATAAATAAATAAAATAAATAAAAAAATTGAGATTCGAATCCAAAATCGCCAATAGTTTTGAAAAAAGTCTAGATTTTATTTTTTACCAAAATCGCGCAGCCCTACTACACACATATGTACATAGATATAAAATATATACCATATTTTTTGGCACATCATGGAGCGGGGAAGCGATGATGTTTGGAGCGGAGCGGGCTCACCCGCTGAGCCCACTCCATACACTGCAGGTGTCAGCTGTGTTTTACAATGATGGCACTGTTCCTGGCCGTTTAACTAGTTAAATGCCGCGGTCAATAGCGACCGCGGCATTGATATGGGTCTTCCCATGAAGGACATTTATGACATATCCACAGGATATGTCATAAATGTCAGATAGATGAGGGTCCCACCTCTTACCCGGCTCCGCTGTCTCCCGGCCACTTCCTGGTTAGGTGGTCGGGAGTTACGAAAACAGCCGAGTGCTCGCTGAACTACGCTGTTTCCCTAACTCCCATAGAAGTGAATGGGAGTTACGGAAATAGCGTAGCACCGCGTGCTACTCTGTTTCCGGAACACGGTAGCTACAAAAACAGCGTACATGGTCAAGCTACGGAAACAGCATAACTCGCTGACCTACGCTGTTCCTGTAACTCCTATAGAACTGAATAGTAGTTACGGAAACAGAGTAGAATGCTACGCTGCTTCTGTAACTGCCATTCACTACTATGGGAGTTACGGAAACAGCGTAGTTCGGCGAGTTACGCTGTTTCCGTAACTCATCCATGTATTGCAGTGTATTATACCAGCGATCTAATGTAAAAATAAAAAAATAAAACAAATTGGTATCGATGCGTCTGTAAAAGTCAGAAACTATTTTTACGCCGGTGAACGGCGTAAAAAAAAATAATTTCAAACCTCAGAATCTACTTATTTGTAGTCCCAACAACAGTAGAATGTGGCTCAAACTCCGCTCAGATAGCCAACCAACATCGAAAAAAAGGAGTCATAGGACCATGACTGTTTTAACAAATACAATAAATGTTTTAATGAAATGCATAATAAATATAACACATGATTAAAAAATAATAAAAATAAGTGATGAATAACCATAAGACCAGAATGCATAAAAGCAATGTTACAGCAATGCAATACAGAGCTAATGTATAATGCAACAATAGTGTACCACTGGAAGAACTATGTACTGAAAAAAAAAGAATTCGTATGGCTGCCGAGTTGAATATATAAATATTATGTAGTGTATCCCTCAAAGATGATGCATGTAACCGAAGTCAATATAAATGCAACATAGTAGTATGCAAATGGTTATGAATCTATGTGGGAAGCTGTAACCAACTAGATAATGCAGCTAACGAGATAATAATAACATATATTTCTGACAAACAATATTATGCAAAGTAAACTGAAAGCTCACTTGGATGGAAGTGACTAATGTGCCTGGTCGCCTCGCCTCGACGCGCGATTCTAATTCGTTTTCCCCAGAATCGTTTAAAAAAATCGTATGTAACAAAAAATGGTGCTAATAAAAAATACAGCTCGTCCCGCAAAAAATAAGCCCTGACACCGCTCAAACGATGAAAAAATATAAAAGTTATGCCTCTCAGAATGTGGTGAAACTGAACAAATAATATTTTTTAACCAATAGTTTTTTCTTTGTAAAAGAAGTAAAATATGAACTTTTTTCCTATTTCGTGTTGTCTAAAACCTGGGTGCGTCTTATAGTCCGAAAAATACGGTAAAAACACTTCCTTTTACAGTCACTGTTGTCGGTCTTCAACAACTTTTAAAATAGATATATTAGAAACAAGTCATTGAGTAGAGAAAGTATTTGGTTACGGGATGACACTATTCCGGTTGCTCCATAAAACATATCCTGTGAATCTTTTTCTGTTTTTAATGGATTTTGCATTTAAAACACTGTTTCTTTTAAGCTGTTTCTTTTAAGCCAGAATAATTTCGTTCTAACAGTATGATTGATTATAGTATGCAATGTTGACCTCTGTTTCAGACAAAAAAAAGTCTTCCCTTTATTTGAAGTACTGACGAAAAGCTTTCAAATTATTTTGGCAGAACTTCAATATTCATCATGTAAAACGATTATGTACCCATTAGCGCATGCTAATAGCTTATATCTCTGATTAAAGTTTTGATTATAGCTATTCCATATGGCCTGGTCTTATCCACATCTGACTTTTAGAGATGACTAATTATCAAACATAGATAACATAAATGATGATGTCCAATTAAAGAGGATTTGATTTATTATGTACTTTTAGGAATCCAGGATCATTCAGTTCCTGAAAACTAGAGGCAGTTTTATTTTCTCTTCTATGAACATGCAAGTGGTTTACAAGAATTGAAGACTCATTCACTAGGGCTGAATACTTTCAGGAATAAAGCCAGTAATGCATTTGTCCATCTAGTTGTTGATGAGATTGTAAAATGTGATCTAATATTTGAGTAGTGGATAGGGTAGAAGCAAAGACTTTCTCACATACGTCTGTGCATGGCTATAGTATAGATAAAGGGTGGACTGACCATTTCAGCATTAGGGCAGTGGCTGAGGGGCCCATTACCAGATTGGGCACACAGCTCCTCAGTCCATTGATTCCTGATGGAAGGCAAATTCATATGGTGTGGCTGCATTTTGTAGGATAATGATCAGACATGAGAGCTCCTGTATACCAAGTGCTCTGCCCAACCACAAAAGACAGAAGAGATAATTCGGATCCTCCTCTGTTTTGGGGGCAGACACAGTTCAATTAGGCTTTCACAAAGCAAACAGTTCAATTTCTAGGTAAAGAGCTTAGTAGTTGCAATATACACATTTCTTAAAGAGGCTCTGTCACCAGATTTTGCAACCCCTATCTGCTATTGCAGCAGATCGGCGCTGCAATGTAGATTACAGTAACGTTTTTATTATTAAAAAACGAGCATTTTTGGCCAAGTTATGACCATTTTTGTATTTATGTAAATGAGGCTTGCAAAAGTCCAAGTGGGCGTGTCTAAAGTAAAAGTCCAACTGGGCGTGTATTATGTGCGTACATCGGGGCGTTTTTACTACTTTTACTAGCTGGGCGTTCTGACGAGAAGTATCATCCACTTCTCTTCAGAACGCCCAGCTTCTGGCAGTGCAGACACACTGCGTGTTCTCGAGAGATCACACTGTGACGTCATTCACTTCCTGCCCCAGGTCCTGCATCGTGTTGGCCACATCGGCACCAGAGGCTACATTTGATTCTGCAGCAGCATCAGCGTTTGCAGGTAAGTAGCTACATCGGCTTACCTGCAAACGCCGATGCTGCTGCAGAATCAACTGTAGCCTCTGGTGCCGATGTGTCCTCGCTCGTCCGACACGATGCAGGACCTGTGAGTGACGACACATCGTGATCTCTCGAGAACACGCAGTGTGTCTGCACTGCCAGAAGCTGGGCGTTCTGAAGAGAAGTGGATGATACTTCTCGTCAGAACGCCCAGCTAGTAAAAGTAGTAAACACGCCCCAATGTACGCACATAATACACGCCCAGTTGTACTTTTACTTTAAACACGCCCACTTGGACTTTTGCAAGCCTCATTTGCATAAATACAAAAATGGTCATAACTTGGCCAAAAATGCTCGTTTTTTAAAAATAAAAACGTTACTGTAATCTACATTGCAGCGCCTATCTGCTGCAATAGCAGATAGGGGTTGCAAAATCTGGTGACAGAGCCTCTTTAAACTCTTGACAGTTCTCATATAGAGGCTCATTCTCAGTTACATGATTGAACAACCGGCAGTTATTGTATCTGTTTCATCTCCTTGAGACCTTCCTTAGTGTGGTTCCTGCTGTATGATACACATCCCACTGGTCACTGCCATTCACTACCCTCGTCTAGCCTTTCTTGTAGCCTACGTTAGTTCCTCTCACTCCGGGAAACACACACCACCCTACTTGCCATCGCAACCCAGCGAAAGTCCCAACTGACACAGCTACTGTGTGCTACGGATGCTACTGTATGGCATCTGTCACAGTTTATCACTGGAGCTTCATATGGCCTAACTCACTCCTTGCCTGCATCCCTGCCTCACACAACAGCCTTGGGGATGTGAGGGCAAGATAGCCTTCTGCCGGTAGCGCTGCAGAATGGCCGAGAGCAGCGGTGGAGTGTCCCGGGAGGCTTAACCTCTCTGAATGCTCTGTCGGAGACTCCAGAGAAGCTACTTACGTAACTGTCCACATATGAACAGTTAGGGTATGTTCACACGGCTTAGCAAAATACGTCTGAAAATACGGAGCTGTTTTCAGGCAAAACAGCTCCTGATTTTCATACATTTTTATAGCAACTCGCGTTTTTCGAGGCGTATTTTACGGACGTTATTGGAGCTGTTTTTCAATGGAGTCAATGAAAAATGCCTCCAAAAACGTCCCAAGAAGTGACATGCACTTCTTTTTCGCGGGCGTCTTTTTACGCGCCGTATTTTGACAGCGACGCGTAAAATAACACCTTGTGGGAACAGAACACCGTAAAACCGATTGAAAGCAATGGGCAGATGTTTGTAGGCGTAATGGAGCCGTTTTTTTCAGGCGTAATTCGAGGCGTAAAACGCCCGAATTACATCTGAAAACAGTGCGTGTGTCCATCCTCCCTTCATGTGTAGTTGACTCAATAGAAATTCTAAAATATTTCAACTTAACATCCTATACTAAAGGTGTCCATACAAGTTGTAATTTAATAAAATATCTCTCTAATACAACTCCTTTTAACTGCCGTTGGGAATTGATGCTGAATTATGAGAAATTTGGAATTATCATATAGATAAAGGCAAGTCAAAAAAATTACCTCTAATGGTAGAGGCCAAGCAGCCCAAAGAATTTGGAAGACAGTCCCTATTAACTAATATTAAAAAATATATTTAAGGTGTCGGACTATCAGAATTGTGGGTCTATCAGATGCTAGAAGGGATTACTTTTTCTAGGCATAAAAATACATGTCAGCCATCCTATTCTATTTTTAAAATACTTACACAGTAGAGCAGGTTTACTAAGACTGGTGTATAATACAACAGTCTTAGTCCTCTGCCTACAGGAGTAAGATGTGACAAATTTATTAAGATGCGTACTACCTTGTGCCACATAGTGATACCTGCCAGCTACGAGCTGGCGTAGATTTCCATTATAATTTATGACAGTCTCCAACGCAAATTTTAGTAAATCTGTTGTACTGTGGTGGCCGCTTCCATAAGCGTCAAATGCCAAAAAGTCGCAAATTATGGTGCAAATGTGGCGTGCACCATAATTTGCGACTTTTTAATGCCAGAAAACTGGTGTAAAGCCCTTTATAGCATTTCCCCTATTTTACTAATGCAGAATCAAGTCTGGAAATATAATCAGTTGTGAATTGCCAAAGTCCCTTTTCTTCAGTTTCCACGTAGTAACCAACAGCTGCTAAAATAAAGAATACTGGTCAACTCAGAAGCAACTACACTGTTTGCCAGATTTTTATTAGTCTTGCAAGACAAGTGCTACAGATTCTTAGGAATTGTTACTCACCTCGCTCCTCTCCTGAGGACAAAACATGGATTCCTAAGGAGGGCGTTCATGCTCCAAAGGTCATCAAGTTTTCACTTGAAGTATCATCTCAAACCTCTAAGAGCCTCTTTAAGGAGGGACCCTAAGAGCTTAAGAGGGGGTACTGTTAATCACCCCTCTCAGCTGCATCCAGTTGCTAGGCAACTAAATGCTAGGCAACTAAATGCTTCCTCTTCTCCTGCCTTGGCTTCTGCCACGTGCCTGCTGGTTCGGGCTGAGGTTCTCCTGATAGCAGTACAGAGCAGCGTCAGGTTGCCAAGGCAACCAGTGCCAGAAGTTTATGTCAGGCCTGGCAGCCTCATGCCATGCATTGCCTGATTATTGAGTTTCATACGTTTCCTGGCTCCTATTCCCGATCCTGACCTCGGCCTTGTTCCGGACTATGCTCCTGCCTTGTCTTTTGGATTGTCTTGGATTGGGTTGAGTAACATTACCCTGCTCTTAGGTGCCAGTTGTCTTTCTCCTGGCTCTAACCCTTGGCCATGTTCCTGACTACGCTACTACTACATCAGCGCTACTGCCACCAATCCGTGACTATTCTAGGGTTGTGACCTCGGGATCTTCCTGCAGCAAAGTCCACACCTTCTTGCGGAGGTTAAAGATGATTGCTGGACTCTGCACTCCAGTCTAGCTAGCGCCAAATGGATTGCGAAGAAACTACAACTCCTGCTGCAAAAAAATAAGCCTTTAAACTCCACGAAAAAATAAAAAAGTTATGGCTCTTGGAAGGCTGGGAGTGAAAAACGAAAACGAAAAAAACAAAAATGGCTTTGACTACAAGGGGTTAATGGAATATAATTTTTACGTTTTTGAAACAATTGATTTGCAATGTCACTAAATTTCTATTTAACAAAAAAATATATATAGCAAATAAAGTCGGTGCATCAGTTCAGAATCTGCCGATCAGTTGCAATGGGCACTGGAGCGCTTGTTCTCGGGGACAGTTTTCACATATGGGGAACATTGTGCCCATCACCGCAGATGAAGCAGTGATCATGAAACTGTAAGGGTATGTGCACACACACTAATTACGTCCATAATTGACGGACGTATTTCGGCCGCAAGTACCGGACCGAACACAGTGCAGGGAGCCGGACTCCTAGCATCATAGTTATGTACAATGCTAGGAGTCCCTGCCTCTCCGTGGAACTACTGTCCCGTACTGAAAACATGATTGCAGTACGGGACAGTTGTCCTGCAAGGAGGCAGGGACTCCTAGCATCGTACATAACTTTGATGCTAGGAGCCCGGCTCCCTGCAGTGTGTTCGGTCCGGGATTAGCGCCCGAAATACGTTCCGTCCATTATGGACATAAAGTGCTCGTGTGAATCCAGCCTTAAATGTCATGCTCTGTCATTTAAACTACGATCTGCTATGTCTGTAACATTGCAGTATCACAGTCATTGGAATTTGTATAGGGATTCTGCTACTTGAATTTGTCTTAATATTTACAGTGTAATATATAAAGAGATAACAACTTCTTGTTAACAGGGTGAAGAAGGTGAATCTGGTCAAGGAATACTTGGATCAATGGGATTTCAGGTATGAGAATTAAATAAGTTGTCCGGAAAATAGGATATTCTTGTTTTCCAGAAACAGCGCCACATTTGATCATAGGCTGTGTCTGGTATTGCAGCTCATCCTCATTCAAGTGTATGGAACTGACATTTTTTTTAATCTTGGTCAACCCCTTTAATGCATCAATATTATTAGTAGTAGTTTATTTACTTGTGTATGGATTCTTGAAAGGAATAAAACAACTTAATAGTTTAACATTAAAAATGCATTAGGCAAAACTCAAGAAGTGTTCAATAACCGTGCAAGACAATTGTTGGTAGAATAGTGAAAATATATAAGGGGAATTGTGGAACCCTCTACTGGATACTTGTGGAACTGCACAGACAACAGCTTCCGTTTTGTAAGTAATGAGCAAACCATGTACAATAGAGGGGTTCACAGAAATAGTGAAGAAGACTACCATAAAAGAATAAAGACAAAAGAAAAGATAAAGACATACAGTCAAGAGTTGAAGTAATTCTGCTCCTGGAAAATTAAAAGGTTCAGGGATTATAGGCGGTGTAATGATTTTATTTACTTTTAGCTGTACTTATCCCATAAAACTGGCAATCCTCTGGTCCTCGGACTTCAAGACACAGCTATAAACCCTGAACAGACTGGCACCGAGGACCAGAATAAACCAAATTTAGGAAGGCAGGAGAGTAGTAAGAGATCAGCTAAACTAGTTAAAAATAATAGTCCGCAGTGCAATGGCGCGCGCTGGTAGACAGTAGGCACAGAAGGTCAGGATGCTGTCATTGTTTCGAGCACCCAGCCTGGTATCCAGTGGTATTAATGCAGAAGCGGGAGATGACCTTGTAGCCAACCGATCTGCATGCCATTGTATAGTATAATTCTAAAGAAATAATTTCCTTCTTCCTTCAGCTGGAATATAATCCTATTTTTGGTAAAAATATACAGTAAGAAATATAAACATAAGATATATAGTAGATGTATACATGAGGCGGTGTCACAAAGGCTGTTAGGACTCCATAATTCTGGGTTCAAATCTCAGGATAAATTTTAAAGGATCATATAAAAGGAAACCTCAATCTTCTCACAATCGCTACTAGGCAGCTACCATATATACGGATGAGATGAACAGCTAGACGTCACTGGACAATACGTAAACTCTGAAGCGCATGGCACAGGGATATTACTCTCCAGGGAAGTACACAATCACTGGATTTGTCCCCAATCAAATTGTTCCTGGTTTCTCACAAAAAATATCTTATTTTATTGTATGTTCCATTACTACCATCCTTTTATGTTGTACAAACTTCCCAAATGTTGAAAATGCCAAACTTTCCTATAATAAAATGCAGTCATTATTTCACTATGTGAAATTTACTAGATAAATGAAAGGCTGGAGACACTAATGTCAATAGAAATCATTGTAATTATTTTGCTTGGCTCTGAACTTTATCAGACCGAACACAATCCTTTAGACATGGTGGACTTTATTGTTCCTCTTAGGCTTCGTTCACATCTGCGTCAGGGTTCCGTTCTGACGTTCTGTCACAGCCTCCCGTGAGAACGGAACCCTGACTAAGACAAACGGAAACCATAGGTTTCGGTTTGCATTACCATTGATTTCAAAGGTGACGGATCCGGTGCAAATGGTTTTCGTTTGTCTCAGTTGTGTAAGGGTTCCGTCACTTTGACGGAATCAATAGCGTAGTCGACTATGGTATTCATTCCATCAAAATGACTGAACCCTTGCACAACTGACACAAACAGAAACCATTTACATCGGATCCGTCACCATTGAAATCAACGGTGATGCAAACGGAAACCTATGGTTTCCGTTTGTCTTAGTCAGGGTTCAGTCCTGACGGGAAGCTCCGATGGAACGTCAGAACAGATCCCTGACACACATGTGAACGAAGCCTTATATCTAAAAAATGTATTGTGTGCTCTGTTTGGGAGTCCCTAATATAAATGCAAGTTCCCACAGATTTAAAGCTTTACACCTACACTCATTGCTGGCCCAATTGCCCAGTAAGACCAGGTGTGGCGAATGTCTGCACTGAGTTTGTGCCGGAGATTTGCATTGCGAGAGTAGCCTTTACACCCGGTGCAGTACAGTAATCGTACAAAAAAGTACTGTCATTCTACACTAGCGTACAGGGGTGGTCAGCTAACTGGCTTTTGGGAGTTTGGTATTCCAGGAAAGAGAAAGTTATCCCTGACTGTCCCACTGAATTTTAGGGACACTTGTTTGTCATGGGGTTGGAGTGTCAGGAGCTGCAGGAAGGAGGTCCAAGAGCCACATGTGGCACCCAAGCAACACTGTGACCACCCCTTCTATAGCTCCTTAGCTAAGCTGTTAGGGAAGTGTCTGTTGTTAATCATATCCAATAACAACCAGCAGAATTGTGAATGCAGCACTGGACCATAATAAGTATATTTCCCTGCTCTCATATCATAAGAGCAGGGGGACCTACAATAGGAAAAGGGGTCCTCCAAACTGGAAAATCACTTTAAATAGTGTGAGCACATGAAGACACTCGCCCTTCCCAGCTCAGTCATGCTCAGATGTCACATTTTTTACATTCTGCACACACTATTTAATTCCATGTGCGAAGAGTAGAAATTCCCTTTAAAAGAGTCTTTTTCTTTGCACATTATGAATGTAAAACAAACTAGTTTAGTTGGAATATAAGTCCAGACTATAGTTATAAATAAATCAAATGAAGGCATTGTTTTTCTACCTGTTATTTTTAACCTTTTTATTTCAGGGTTTTCCAGGACTACGGGGTGAAGATGGTCCAAAGGTACTTACATCTTCTATTCTCCGTTCCTGTGTGTGTGTGCGTGCGTGCGTGCGTGCGTGCGTGCGTGCGTGCGTGCGTGCGTGCGTGTGTGTGTGTGTGTGTATTAAAAAAGACAAGAAACAGAGAAATGCAGGAAGCATTTAGAACAGAAAATTGAAGAAGAAAAAAGTCGGAATCCGTGCCTGAAACATAACTAGTTGCCAGATTCCGCTGATTTTCAATCCTAGTCCAGATGATCATGAGGAAAACTTTGTTTCCGAATAAACTGTGGGATACAAGTTTTGTTTTTACTACATACAGTAATCTTGTCATGTGATCAAGACTTTTTAATTTAGAATTATTGTCAGCACCCTTATAAAATGTTCCTTTTGGCAGAAGCAATTTCCCACAGACAATTTTTATTACTGTCTACCAGTTTCTGTCATCCACTGGTAGAACTCTTTACACAACCTATAATGGATACTTTTTTCAGCAGTGCAATGCTTGAGGGGTTCCTTGCATTCACAACCCATTTCAAAATGGGTCATTTTCATGTTGCACGGTCCACTTTGACACCCACCTTAAAGGTGTTTTCCAGCCAGTAAAAATGAATGGCTTATCCTCAGGTTAGACCATCAATAGCTGATAACACATAATGATCACTGTTATTGAAGAATGCCTGGCACTAATATTGCAAGTTGTGTCCAATTCTATGTCCCCAATGGCATCGGAAGTGCATAAAAAGGGCAAATGAAACAGCCAGGATTGGTGTCACTATAGCTTAATGCCCAAAAGTGAGAAGTTCTCGGGGACGTGGTGAATATCTATACTCTATGTCATTAATTTATAATGTATGGGTAATGTCTGCTGATGGCTGAAGGCAAATCTCCCCAAGATGAGAGGATTATGCCAGCAGTGTGACCATATTAAATTCTATATGGAGAACGGAACAGAGTGAATCCACTTAGAAATGGACAAACTAGCTAGGTGTGCGCTATAAGCCTTAGAGCTGCTCTAGTGTCTATGAGCCATTCCAGGCGATGTAGTTCACTCTGGACTGAGCTCCGAGCGGTGAGCACTATGTTCCTGCTTAACGTCTACACCACTTAACATAGAAGCGGAAGAGAGCAGGTCAGCTAATCCGCAGAGTCACTCTCACGTCTGTGAGCCGCTCCCGGCAATTGAATACACTGTATTATATATGACCAACGGTGGGCACTACTATGCTGCCTCTCGCTCACACCGCAATGTGCGGAGGCGGTAGCGAGAGAGAGCAGAACGAGTGATTGATGTCAGTGAACACTGTATCAAATGTGTAATTGTATTGCTGGATTAGAGATGGAAGCCAGACATTGGACGCATTAAATCTGAACAACCGACGCGCGTTTCGCCGGTACTTCCGGCTTGCTCACTGTGAATTGTCAACACAGATGTACCGGCGATTCACAGGTATTGCAGCCTTCTTCTCCCATTGAAGTGGACTCCAACCCACCAGCTATTGATGGCCTATCCTGAGGATAGGCCGTCAATTTTTACTGGCTGCAAAACCCCTTTAAGCACCCTGTGGTACCATTTAGAATTCATAGTGGATTGTATGATGTTGAGCTCCCCAGACACTGATGCAGTAAAGCAGCCCCAAACCATAACATTTCCACCGCCATGCTTTAGAGTTGGTATCAGGTTCTTCTGGTGAAATGCAGTCTTTGGTTTTTTTTCCAAATATGTCAAGCAACTCTATTTTTTCTCATTTGTCAAGAGCACATTATTCCAGAAGTTCTGGTGTTTGCCCATGTGTTCATTGGCAAACTATTGTCTTATCCTGATGTTCTGTCTGTATAGAAAAGGTTTCCTCTTTGCAATCAATATTAGCGAGCACAAGCTGTCGGCCCGTGATGAAATTCTGGGGTTTTTAGAGACTTTTTTTCAGCACCTTGAGTTTTGCTCTAGGGCAGATCTTGATGGGATGGCCTGACCTGGTCAAGTTGACAGTTGTTTGAAAACTTCTCCACTTGTAGATAATGTTCCGGACAGTGGAATGATTTATGTACAATTGTTTGGCAATCTTCTAAAATCCATTTTTTAGACTCATAGGCATTTATATAAGCTTCTTTCTTAAAGCCTCAGAAAGCACTTTGCATTTTCGCATGGTGATATCATACATTTCAACAACAGAGAGCAAACCAACCAAACTAAATGCCAGGTTTAAATAAAACAGTTTTTCCAATGTAGTTTTTGGCCACATGACTTGTACAGATGAAACACATTGAAGCCATATGCCCCAATTTTACAAGCCATGCTGCCAAAAAGGTATCGCAAAATCGCAGCTCACTAATGTTGCGTGTATGTGCAGTCTATCAAAGTTCTAATTCTTTGCACCTAATCTGGCATATCTGATTCTAATTTTAGGACTTTAAAGGGGTTTTCCGAGTTATTTCATAAATTGGTTAAGGTAGTAGGGATGCAAAAAAGAAAAGAGCCATTACTCACCTCACAGATCCCCGTTGTTCCAGCATCGCCGCTCCGATCCTCACTGCCGCTGTTTATTGACATAGCTGCAGCGATGACATGCCCGTATACCCACATGATCGCTACAGCAAAGCACTGGTCTCAGCAATCCTGTGCCGTATACCCGCTCAGACCAGTGATTGGCTGCAGCAATCATGTGGATATACAAGCACATCATCGCTGCTGCTATGTCAATACACAGCGGCAGTGAGCACCAAAAGCAGCGGCGCTGGAACAACAAGGATCTGTGAGGTGAGCAGTGGCTCTTTTGTTTTCTTGCATCCCTTCTACCGTGGTCAATTTTTTTTAGATAACTCAGAAAACCCCTTTAAGTTATTGATAAGTACTTACTTTTTCCACAGAAGAGAATGGCTTATCTGTGAATTTTTGGATTAATATGCTATTGCAAAAGTAGATTTACACATATGTTATATCTAATTAATATTGTTTTCTCTTATTAGGGAATAAAAGGCTTTCCTGGAATGAAAGGAGAACAAGGTTTAGCTGGAGATGATGGAGATGATGTAAGTCTATATTTGTAAAGTATTTATATCCAGTTTGAGCATTGAGAAACATTTTACCAAAGTTGCACTGTGAGAACACAGAAATAAACATGTATGTACATCAGCAAATTGCATTAATAATATAGTGCATTGGGAAAGTCTTCACACTTTGACTTTTTTCACATTTTGTTATGCTGAGGCCTTGTGCTATTATATAAAAAAAAAGTTTTTCTCTGCACTAAATACCCCATAATGACAAATTGAAAACAGAATTTTATACATTTTTGCCAATTTATTGTCAATTAAAAACTAAAATTTTGAATGGACATAATTATTCAGACCCTTTGCTATGACACTTGAAATTTAGCTCTGGGGACCTCCCATTTCTCTAGATCATCTTTGAAATGTCTCTACACCTTGACTGGAGTCAACCTGTCGTATATTCATTTGATTGGACATGATTTGGAAAGACACACCCCTGTCTATATAAGGTCTCACAGCTAACAATGCATATCAGAGCAAAAACCAAGCCACGTGGAGCAAAGAACTGCCTGTAGAGCCCAGAGACAAGATTGTGTGGAGGCACAGATCTGGAGAAGGGTACAAGAAAATTCTGCTACACTGAACGTTACCAAGAGCACAGTGGCCTATAATTCTTAAATGGAAGAATTTTGGAACAACCAGGACTCTTCCTAGAGCTGGCTGCCCCACCAAACTAAGTAATTAGGGGAGTAGGACCTTGGTAAGAGATATGACCAAGAACCCAATGTTCACTCTGACTGAGCTCCAAATATCCTGTGTGCAGATGGGAGAAACTTACAGAAGGTCAGCCATCACTGCAGCACTCCACAAATCTGGGCTTTATGACAGAAAGAATCTTACCTGGAGTTTGCAAAAAAGCACCAAAAGGACTCTCAGACTGTGAGAAACAAGATTCTGTGGTCTGATGAAACCAAGATTGAACTTTTTGGCCTCCGCTCTAAGCATCGTGTCTGGAGGAAACCAGGCACTGCTCGTCACCTGCCCAATAACCTCCCTACAGTGAAGAATGGTGGTGGCAAAATCATGTTGTGGGGGTGTTTTCAGCGACTGGAACAGGGAGACTGGTCAGGGTTGAGGGAATGATGAATGGAGCAAAGTTCAGAGATATTCTTAATGAAAACCTGATCCAGAGTGCTCTGGTCCTCAGACTTACAAGACAACAATACAATAACCCTAAGCACACAGCCAAGACAACACAGGAGTGCCTTAGAGACAAATCTGTGAATGTCCTTGAGTGGCCAGCCAGAGCCCTGACTTTAACCCAACTGAATATCTCTGGAGGGACCTGAAAATGGCTGTCCACCGACATTCCCCATCCAACCTGACAGCGCTTGAGCGGATCTGCAGAGAAGAATGGCAGAAAATCCCCAAATCCAGGAGTGCAAACCTTGTGGCATCATACCCAAGAGGACTGGAGGCTGTTATCACTGCCAAAGGTGCTTCAACCAAGTACTGAGTAAAGGGTCCGAATACTTATGTCCGTGCAATATTGAAATTTTTCCTTTTCAATAAATTAGCAAAGATTACTAACATTCTGTTTTCACTTTTTCATTATGGTGTATTGAGTGCAGAATGTTGGGAAAAACTTTCATTTTTCTTTATTTTAGCACAAGGCCTCAACTTAACAAAATGTGCGAAAAAATTGAAAGAGTCTGAAGACTTTTTGAATGCAAAACCATCACTAAATAATTGACAAGGCCAGGATTGTCCTGTGGGAGTATTGATAATCTTTCCCACTCTCCACAGATTATCAATACAAGGCAGTGTGCTTATAAACCTAGGCAATCCTTCTGTACACTTACATAGTATTTTTCTTGTTACAGAACTATCAATCTGGAAAAGAGGGTGAAAGAGGACCTAAGGGGTATAATGGGCCACTAGGAGAACAAGTATGTGCCATAGATTTAGCATTTCACAAATTGACATAAATGTGACTATGCAGATAATGTAATAAACTATAGTTAGACTTCAGAGTTTTCTAACCACTCGTTGGCATTGGTAGCTCTGTCAGTAAGGGCTCGGAGTGGATGAAATGTGAAAACAGTTAATGATTGTAGGTTTATAAATCATCCAGTTTACAATGAAATAACATGTAAGAAAGAAAGATAAAAAACAGAACAACCATTGAAAGACCAAAGTGGTGGTTGATTTAGATCAAGGGTTATTTGCATTTAATTTTTTCGATATGTAAATATTGACTTTTTTTTCATTATAAAAAAAAAAGAAAGACCAAAAAAGGGAAATCTGAAGCCAGCTGTCTCAGAGACAGGAAAGTGATTTCAAGCAATAATCAAGAATAAATTAGAGGCTGATAATGTATTCAAGCAAAACAGTGACATGTATAGTCCTGGCCAAAAGTTTTGAGACTGACACAAATTTTGGTTTTCACAAAGTTTGCAGCTTCAGTGTTTTTAGATCTTTTAATAAGATGTTTCTATGGTATACTGAAGTACAATTATGAGCATTTCATAAGTTTTTTAACTTTTCTCACAAATACATCAAATTTATAACAATTATTAGCCAATAATTCTTCCAGATGTCCCAAACAGTCTGAAGGGGGCTTCATCAGAAAAAATAACTTTACCCCAGTCCTCGGCAGTCCAATCCCTGTACTTCCTGCAGAATGTCAGTCTGTCCTTGATGGTTTTCTTGGATATAAGTGGCTTCTTTGCTGCCCTTCTTGACTCCAGGCCAGCCTCCAAAAGCCTTCTCCTCACTGTGCATGCAGATCCAATCGACACCTGCCTGCTGCATTCCTGAGCAAGCTCTGCACTGGTGTTGAACCGATCCCATAGCTGAATCCTCTTTAGGAGATGGTCCTGGCATTTGCTGGATTTTTTGGGGTGCCCTGAAGTCTTCTTAACAGCAATTGAACCTCTCTGCTTGAAGTTCTTGATGATCCGATAAATGGTTGATTTAGGGGCAATCTTACAAGCAGGAATGTCGTTGCCTGTAAAGCCCTTTTGATGCAAAGCAATGATGACTGCACGTGTTTCCTTGGAGGTAACCATGGTTAACAGAAGAAGAAGATGATTTCAAGCACCATCCCACTTTTAATGTAACCAGTCTGTTCTTATAATTCAATCAGTATGACAGAGTAGTATCAGCTGCCTTGTCCTCGTTAACACTTTCTCCTGAGCTAACGAGAAGATCACTGAAATGATGGTAGCTGGTCATTTTATGACAGGGCTGAAATGCAGTGGAAATGGGGTTTTTGTCCTTAAAGGGAATGTGTTGCCAGCAAAACATGTTTTTTTTTTTTTTAGTTAAACAATTAGTGTGTGGGTGATTAAACATTGTTCTAATTTTTTTTTATTTTTTTCACGAGTCAGGAAATATTATAAATTGGATTCAATTTATAATATTTCCCAGCACTGGTCACTAGATGGAGCAATTCCCAAAATTGCAGCATTGCATGTGGTAAAGCAACCACATTGCTTTATGCTGCAAAATTGGGAAAAAATCCCTCGCTCTAGTGAGCTCTCAGAATCCCCCCCTCCTTTATCCTGGCTAGTGCCGGGAGAAACGAGGGGTTTGAACGGTCTAACCTCCTACACTGTGTGTCGCCATTTTTTGAGCTAACACACAGTGTAGTAGGTTAACATACACTAGTAAAACACACTGAAACACGAACATACATAGAAATCACTTACCTGCTCCTGTCGCCGCCGCTCCCTCCGGTCCGTCCGCTCCGTCTGCTGCCGCTGCTCCATGTGCACAAGTCCGGAAGCCGCGACCGGAAGTAGTAATCTTACTGCCCGGCCGCGACTTCCGGTCCACAGTAAAATGGCGCCGGACGGCGCGCATTTCAAATCGGACTGTGTGGGAGCGGTGCATGTGCCATTCCCACACACACGGCGTACACCATAGTGGATGGAACGGGCCCCGTTCGCAGTCCCTATGGGACTGGAGCTGCCGTATTCCATGTCTGTATGTGTCGTTAATCGACACATACAGAAATGGCAAAAAAAATGGCAGCACCCATAGGGAAGAAAAAGTGTAAAAATAGAAAAAAGTAACACACAAACACACAAATAAATATAAACGTTTTTAATAAAACCCTAACATAAAACTGATATAAAAAAAAAATGTTGGTGACACTGTTCCTTTAAGTTAATTTTCATGGCAAGGAATGACTTTTACAATTAATTGCAATTCATCTGATCACTCTTCATAACAATCTAGAGTTGTTGCAAATTGCCACTATAAAAACTGAAGCAGCAAACTTTGTGAAAACTAAAATTTGTGTAAGTCTCAAAGCTTTTGGCTTGGACTGTACACATAAATGTATACAAAAACTTTTCTTCTTCTAGCAATCCATCCACATTCCTATTGAATTTTCTCCAATTATATGTAAGGTTTTTTTTAGAGAGCTTCATGTAAGTTGTGCACTATTTTCTAATATTTTTTATTAATTTAAAGGATAAAAGGACAACTTTGCACAGATTTTTTTTTAATGGTAATTTGCTTCCTAAATGCAACTTTCTAAATAGTCCTTATTAAAAAAAACTGTCCTATGATTTTGCTGGTATGTAGTTTGCATAACGCCTTCACAGAGCTGATTGTCCTGCTAATTCTGACACACATCCAACAGCACACTGCTACTGTCAGGGCTGACATTATCTGCTCTCTCTCATTTCCCCTCCCTTCTCTTAGTATTACACATAGCAGCAGGGAGGGGGAGAAGGTTATAGACAAGACAAGTGTAAACCTGCTCACCTAACTTTAACTGCTGTGCGTTTGGTGGCTCCTGTACTGACCTTTAACAAGGGCACTTATGAACCCTTTATATGTGCATAAATGTCCAAGAAAAAACAATCACGCACTCCGTTCTTTACGATCCATTAAAGGGAAACTAAACTTTAAAAAACTTTTGACATGTCATTAGTTTTGATCGGTGAGGTCCGAGCACTGAGACCTTCATCGGTTGCTAAAAAGTAGGCGGCAGAAGCGCTTGTGCCGCTTAGTTTCTTATCGACTCTGCTCGGCTTTCCCCAGAAAGGCGAGCGAGCGGTGTACGGACTCATAGAATTTCTATTGAGCTCATACACCGCTCGCTCGGCTTTCCGAGGAAAGCCATTCAAAAACTAAGCGGCACAGCGATCACGCATGTCAAACGTTTTTTAAAAGTTTATTAAGGGTATGTTCACACATACAAAAAGAAGTGGCTGAAAATTATGGAGCTGTTCAATGGAAACAGCCTTTGATTTTAAGGTGTTTTTTGAAGCAGAAAATTTAGCTTTTTTTTATTTGAAGCTTCGTTTGAGGCTTTTCTTGAGTAGTTTTTCAGTGTCAATCAGCTCCAGCAGCGTAAAAATACACCCCATGTGAACAGCACTGTGTATTTCTCATTGAATTCAATGGGAAGCTGTTTGTAGGTGTTTTTCTAGTGTTTTTCCAGGCGTATTTCAAGGCGTTTACGCTCAGAAATACGCCTGAAATTAAGACGTGTGAACATACACTTACACTTGAATTAATTACAGCAAAATCCAATATAGAGACCTCAAAAGAAAAGTTAAAATCCTTTCACAAAGCGTTAGCGATGGGATTTTAACTCCTGCCTACTAACCACAGCTCACGCCAGGACCTCTGCCACATGCCTAATGATAACTGCCATCGTCAATTGCAGCTTCTCCAACTTTCCTGCAACTCACCTCAGCCAGCTTTCCCTCTCTATACAGTGCAATCCCAGGGTAGTCCAATTTCTACCCAATACTGAACAGCGTTTTATGCATTAAGCACCATTTCCAGCGTGACGAAGTGGCGGTTACTCTGTAACGCAGTGGCAAAATCATGGCCAAAACGGTATCGTGCCATACATCCTGGTGTCTACAGTTTCAAAAGCCAAACATCCGTTGCTGTACCTGAAAACAACATAAATGTTACAGTACAAACATAAATGCAATAGGCCGGATGTCTACACTATTACAACCGCATTACACAGTGGGTGGACTGACCATTCCTCCCCTGCAACGCCACCGAGTGGGAAAAAAGCTGATAATAGCAGACAATAGCACACAGTTTAAAGGGGTTTTCCCGAGTTAAACCTTGTGTGTGTTAATGCTTTAAACTTGGGAATGTGAATACATTTGTAATGTACTTACAGTTTCCTAATTGGCGCCGTTTCCCGATGCTGCCATGGGGCACATGACTGGTGACGTCACTCTCTTCCCGCTGTGTTTAGACTCTGTATACTTGTTGTAGCGTCCATGGCCGCGAGCCGTCAGGTTTACTCACCTCCCGACGCCCGCAGCCATGGATCTGTGAGCGCTGGTCTCCGTCTCCCTCCTAGGAGACGCCAGCACTCACTTCCGCTCCGTTCGGCTGTGTCCCGTAGGATACTAAGAGAAGAGAGCCACCTCAGTATCTTCCTGGGACTAAAGTCTGGCTGTCCTCTCGGAACATTCGCCTGAGGGTGCCTTCATACAAGTTTGCTCCCAGGTTCCTTGGTCCTTTCGAGATCCTGCAACAAATCAACCCTGTCTCCTATAAGCTGCGGCTGCCTCCTACCCTCAGAATCCCTAACTCCTTCCATGTGTCCCTCCTGAAACTAGTGGTCCTGAACCGCTACAGCAAGACTTCTAGTTCCACAGTTGCTTCCAGCGGTCCTTCTGATGTATTCGAGGTAAAGGAGATCCTGGACTGCAAAAGGGTAGGAGGAAGGACTTTCTATTTGGTGGACTGGAGAGGGTTTGGTCCTGAGGAGAGGTCCTGGGAGCCAGAAGAGAACCTCAGCGCTTCTGCTCTTATTAAAAAGTTCCTCTCTCACTCTGGCCCCAAGAAGAGGGGGCGTAAGAGGGGGGATACTGTAGCGTCCATGGCCGCGGGCCGTCGGGTTTACTCACCTTCCGACGCCCGCAGCCATGGATCTGTGAGCGCTGGTCTCCGTCTCCCTCCTAGGAGACGCCAGCACTCACTTCCGCTCCGTTCGGCTGTGTCCCGTAGGGTGCGTGCGCACGCTCGCGCCCGGCCTTAAAGGGCCAGCACGCGCAAATAGGAAATCGTCATCATCATCAACTGCCACGATTTCCTGGTCTATAAGAAGGCCCCTGGCCTTCTAATCCTTGCCTGAGCGTTGTTAGTTTTCCTAGTCTGTCTTGCAAATGGTCCCTTAGTGTTTCCCGTTCCTGTTGTTACCCGTGCCTTGTTCCCTGTTCCTGTTTCCCGTGCTTTGCCTTAGTATCAAGTCGTGCCACATCCTGTGTCATCTGCCACGTCCTGTGTCATCTGCCACGTCCAAAGGAATCTGCCACGTCCTGTGTCATCTGCCATGTCCAGAGGAATCTGACACGTCCTGTGTCATCTGCCACGTCCAGAGGAATCCGCCACGTCCTGTGTTACATATAGTTACATAGTTAGTACGGCTGAAAAAAGACACATGTCCATCAAGTTCAACCAAGGGAAGGGAAAAGGGAAGGAAAAATTTCTACACATAGGAGCTAATACTTTTTTGTTCTAGGAAATTATCTAACCCTTTTTTAAAGCCATCTACTGTCCCTGCTGTGACCAGCTCCTGCGGTAGGCTATTCCATAAATTCACAGTTCTCACTGTAAAGAAGCCTTGTCGCCTCTGCAGCTTGAACCTTTTTTTCTCCAGACGGAGGGAGTGCCCCCTTGTTTTTTGAGGGGGTTTTACAAGGAACAGGATTTCACCATATTTTTTGTATGTGCCATTAATATATTTATATAAGTTAATCATGTCCCCCCTTAGTCTTCTTTTGAGGCCTCACTAATGCTTTGTAAAGTGGCATTATTACATCCCTGTCCCGCGAGTCCATGCCTCTTTTAATACACGACAATATCCTGCTGGCCTTTGAAGCAGCTGATTGACACTGCATGCTGTTATTGAGTTTATGATTTACAAGTACACCCAGATCCTTCTCAACAAGTGAATCCGCCAGTGTAGCGCCCCCTAGGACATATGATGCATGCAGGTTGTTGGTACCAAGATGCATAACTTTACATTTATCTACATTAAACTTCATTTGCCAAGTGGACGCCCAAACACTTAGTTTGTTTAAATCTGCCTGTAATTCATGAACATCTTCCATAGTCTGAACTATATTACATAGCTTGGTGTCATCTGCAAAAATGGAAATAGTGCTATTAATCCCTTCCTCTATATCATTAATAAATAAGTTGAATAATAGTGGTCCCAGCACTGAACCCTGGGGTACACCACTTATAACCGGGGACCATTCAGAGAAGGAATCATTGACCACAACCCTCTGGATACGGTCCTTGAGCCAATTCTCAATCCAATTACAAACTATATTTTCTAAACCTATAGTCCTTAATTTACCCATTAGGCGTCTATGGGGGACAGTGTCAAATGCCTTTGCAAAGTCCAAAAACACTAAATCCACAGCGGCCCCTCTGTCTAGACTTCTGCTCACCTCTTCATAAAAACAGATTAGGTTAGTTTGACAACTTCTGTCCTTAGTAAAACCGTGCTGGCTGTCACTTATAATGCTATTTATTGTCACATAATCCTGTATATAGTCCCTCAATAGCCCCTCAAACATTTTCCCCACGATGGATGTTAAGCTTACTGGTCTATAATTACCCGGGGAAGACCTAGAGCCCTTTTTGAAAATAGGCACCACATTTGCCCTGCGCCAGTCCCTTGGCACTATACCAGTCACTAGAGATTCTCTGAATATTATGAAAAGGGGGACAGAAATAACTGAACTAAGCTCTTTAAGAATTCTAGGGTGTAACCCATCTGGTCCCGGAGCCTTGTGCACATTTATTTTATTTAATTTAGCTTGGACCATATCTACATTCATCCAATTCAGTATATCAACTGATATATTAACAGCACTGGCACCGGCTACATCAGCTGCTCTTTCTTCTGTTGTATATACAGAGCTAAAGAACCCATTTAGTAACTCTGCCTTCTCTTGATCCCCTGTGACCAACTCCCCATTACCATTATCTAGGGGTCCTACATGTTCAGACCTTGGCTTTTTTGCATTTATATGCTTGAAGAATTTTTTAGGATTTGTTTTACTATCCTTGGCCACCTGCCTTTCATTTTGTATTTTTGCTAATTTTATTAAATTTTTACAGATTTTATTAAGCTCTTTATATTTTACAAAGGCTACAGCTGTACCCTCAGATTTGTATTTTTTAAATGCCCTTTTTTTGTCATGTATTGCCCCTTTCACAGAAGGTGTAAGCCATGTGGGGTTTAATTTGAGTCGTTTATACTTATTACCTGTAGGAATAAATTTTGCACTATAATAACTCAAAGTAGATTTGAAAATCTCCCATTTATCATTTGTTCCATTATTTGACATTAGTTCTTCCCAGTCTATATCCTGAATTGCAGCCCTCATCCTGGGGAAATTGGCTTTCTTAAAATTAAATGTTTTTGCCCTCCCAGCCTGCGTTTGTTTTTTACAGTATAGGTAAAATGTAACTATATTATGATCACTGTTACCGAGGTTTTCACGAACATTGACATTCCCAACAAGATCTGCATTATTAGAAATGACCAGATCCAACAGTGTCATCTGCCACGTCCGGAGGAATCCGCCACGTCTGGTGCAACTTGCGGCTCCTGTGTCATCCGCCATGTTTGGCGCCATCTGCTGCACCCATCTCATCTGTGCCTGAGCGTACTGTCACGAAGCGGGTTAGTGGACCCACTAGGCCGTACCGCCGTAGCGGGAAGCCAGCTGGCCAAACAACAGGACACCCCAGAAATACAATGTCCCGCACAAGGGTACCTGGATAGTCCAGACGGTGACCGAAGCTCTGGCTCAGATGAGATGGGTGCAGCAGATGGCGCCAAACGTGGCGGATGACACAGGAGCCGCAAGTTGCGCCAGACATGGCGGATACGTGGCAGATGACACAGGACGTGGCGGATTCCTCTGGACGTGTATATCCTCTCTCCTTGCCTGAGTCTCTATCCATGTCGGCCTATATCAAGGAGAATCTGGAGAGGGGTTTTATACGAAAATCTTCCTCCCCGGCCGGGGCTGGATTCTTCTTAGTTAAAAAGAAGGATGGATCCCTTCGTCCCTGCATTGACTACCGGGGCCTCAACCTGATCACAGTCAAGAACAAATACCCGTTGCCACTCATCTCTGAGCTGTTTGATCGCATACGAGGAGCCAAAAAAATTTCTAAGCTAGACCTGCGTGGGCTTACAATCTAGTCCGGATTCGCCGGGGTGATGAATGGAAGACGGCATTTAACACCCGGGACGGGCACTACGAATACCTAGTGATGCCCTTCGGACTGTGTAATGCTCCCGCAGTATTTCAGGAGTTCGTTAATGATATCTTCCGGGATCTACTCTATGTCTGTGTTGTTGTTTATCTCGATGATATTTTGACTTTCTCCCCAGATCCGACGACTCATCGGAGGCATGTCCGTCGGGTTCTACTACGATTGAGGTAGAATCATTCATACGCCAAGTTTGAGAAGTGCGTCTTTGAGAAGAGTTCTCTGCCCTTCCTGGGTTACATCATCTCGGATCAAGGCCTCAAGATGGATCCTGAGAAAGTGAAGGCTGTCCTGGAGTGGCCACGTCCTCAAGGCTTAAGGGCCATACAGCGGTTCCTGGGTTTCGCCAATTTCTACCCGCAGTTTATTCCTAACTTCTCTGACGTCTTCCATCTCGACCCTTACCAGGAAAGGTGTGAACGACATGGTGTGAACTCCAGAGGCAGAGTCCGCATTTATTAGCCTCAAGAGAGCCTTCACTTCAGCCTCAATCCTCCATCATCCTGACGTATATCGTCAGTTCTCACTGGAAGTGGACGCTTCCTCTGTTGGTGCAGGTGCACTTCTGTTCCAGAGGAGCTCCAAAGGAAAGGCAGTAGTATGTGGCTACTACTCTAGACTGTTTTCTTCTGCTGAGCGCAATTACTCCATTAGAGATCGGGATCTGCTGGCCATCAAATTGGCTCTGGAGGAGTGGAGACATCTTCTGGAGGGCGCTGCTCACCCAATCCTGATCTTCACCGACCACAAGAATCTTACTTACCTTCAGTCCGCTCAAAGACTGAATCCTCGTCAAGCCAGGTGGTCGCTGTTCTTCACCCGTTTTCTGTTTGTGCTCCACTACCGTCCCGCGGACAAGAATGTGAGGGCCGATGCCCTGTCCAGGTCGTTTGAGACGGAAGACACGGTGGAGTCCCTTCAGACCATCATAGACCCGTTCTGCATTGTCACTGCTAATCCTCTGCAGGTTACAGACATCCCTCCTGGGAGGACTTTTGTTCCGTTGGCAGACAGGAGAAGAATTCTCCGCTGGGGACATAGTTCTAAACTTGCTGGGCACGCTGGTGTCCGTAAAACCCGAGACCTGATTGCTCGTCACATTTGGTGGCCCACGCTACCTAAAGATGTTCTGGACTTTGTCTCTTGTTGCACGGTGTGTGCCTCTAACAAAGTGACTCACTCCAAGCCTGCCGGCCTGCTTCAACCTCTGCCTGTACCCAATGCCCCCTGGCAGCACATTGCGATGGACTTCGTCACAGACCTTCCCCCCTCAGCAGGATGTAACACTGTCTGGGTGGTGGTGGACCGGTTCTCTAAGATGGCTCATTTTATCCCGCTGACCGGCCTACCTTCTGCTCTTCGTCTGGCGAGTCTCTTCATTCTACACATCTTTCGCTTGCATGGCTTGCCTCTTCACATCGTGTCAGATCGGGGTGTTCAGTTTACCTGTAAGTTCTGCAGAGCCCTCTGTAAACTCCTGGATGTGAGTTTGGACTTTTCATCTGCCTATCACCCACAGTCCAATGGGCAAGTTGAGAGGATCAACCAGATCATGGAAAATTATCTCCGCCACGTCATCTCTTCACAGCACGATAACTGGGTACAGCTTCTTCCATGGGCCGAGTTTTCATACAACAACCACACAAGTGAGTCCACCACTTCCACTCCGCTTCACATCGTGTACAGTCAACATCCCAGAGTCCCTCTTCCTGTGTCGACTTCATCTCAGGTACCCGCAGCTGACTCTGCATATGGGGACTTCCTGCAAATCTGGCAATAGACCCGGTCCTCTATTTTGCTGGCGGTAGATCGCATGAAGCGAAAGGCAGATACTAAGAGAAGAGAGCCACCTCAGTATCTTCCTGGGACTAAAGTCTGGCTGTCCTCTCGGAACATTCGCTTGAGGGTGCCTTCATACAAGTTTGCTCCCATGTTCCTTGGTCCTTTCGAGATCCGGCAACAAATCAACCCTGTCTCCTATAAGCTGCGGCTGCCTCCTACCCTCAGAATCCCTAACTCCTTCCATGTGTCCCTCCTGAAACCAGCGGTCCTGAACCGCTACAGCAAGACTTCTAGTTCCACAGTTGCTTCCAGCGGTCCTTCTGATGTATTCGAGGTAAAGGAGATCCTGGACTGCAAAAGGGTAGGAGGAAGGACTTTCTATTTGGTGGACTGGAGAGGGTTTGATCCTGAGGAGAGGTCCTGGGAGCCAGAAGAGAACCTCAGCGCTTCTGCTCTTATTAAAAAGTTCCTCTCTCACTCTGGCCACAAGAAGAGGGGGCGTAAGAGGGGGGATACTGTAGCGTCCATGGCCGCGGGCCGTCAGATTTACTCACCTCCCGACGCCCGCAGCCATGGATCTGTGAGCGCTGGTCTCCGTCTCCCTCCTAGGAGACGCCAGCACTCACTTCCGCTCCGTTCGGCTGTGTCCCGTAGGGTGCGCGCGCACGCTCGCGCCCGGCCTTAAAGGGCCAGCACGCGCAAATAGGAAATCGTCATCATCATCAACTGCCACGATTTCCTGGTCTATAAGAAGGCCCCTGGCCTTCTAATCCTTGCCTGAGCGTTGTTAGTTTTCCCAGTCTGTCTTGCAAATGGTCCCTTAGTGTTTCCCGTTCCTGTTGTTACCCGTGCCTTGTTCCCCGTTCCTGTTTCCCGTGCTTTGCCTTAGTATCAAGTCGTGCCACGTCCTGTGTCATCTGCCACATCCTGTGTCATCTGCCACGTCCTGTGTCATTTGCCACGTCCAGAGGAATCTGCCACGTCCTGTGGAATCCGCCACGTCCTGTGTCATCTGCCACGTCCGGAGGAATCCGCCACGTCTGGCGCAACTTGCGGCTCCTGTGTCATCCGCCACGTTTGGCGCCATCTGCTGCACCCATCTCATCTGTGCCAGAGCTTCGGTCACCGTCTGGACTATCCAGGTACCCTTGTGTGGGACATTGTATTTCTGGGGTGTCCTGTTGTTTGGCCAGCTGCCTTCCCGCTACGGCGGTACGGCCTAGTGGGTCCACTAACCCGCTTCGTGACACTTGTTACGTGGTTTAATTATTTTAATTGTCTTCAGTGCTGGATAGAGGGAAGGGGCTGCCGATTAGTGAAGTGCAATATAGCAGAGAAAACGGGTCCGTAAATACGGGTGGAATACGAGTGACAACGGACCCGTATTTACAGGCACGGGTCTGTAAATACAGGTGGAATACGGGTGACAAAGAACCCGTATTTACGCCAGTATTTACGGGAGGGAAAAAATACGGCCGTGTGCATGGGGCCTAAGGCACTGTGCAATATATATACTATACGGACAAAATAAATTGGGACACCCAAGCATTACGCTTACAGGAGCTTTAATGACATCCCATACTAAATCTATAGGCATTAATATGGAGTTGCTAAAACAGCTTCCTCTCTTCTGGGAAGACTTCTAAAATATTTGGGAGTGTGTATGTGGGTATATTTGCCCATTCATCCTGAAGAGCATCTGTGAGGTCAGGCACTGATGTTGGAGGAGATGACCTGGCTTGCAATCTCTGTTCTAGATCATCCCAAAGATGTTCGGTGGGGTTGAGGTCAGTGCTCTGGATGGACCAGTCAGGTTCTTACACACCAAACTCTCCCAACCATGCCTTTATGGACCGACATTGCCTTGTGCATTGAGCACAATCATGCTGAAATAGCTGTAAAACCCCATCAATGCATGGTCTTAATGATGAAATGTCTTGGTTTATAATATAGACTTAGAGAAGATAAATAAAAAAAAGTATCTTCTTATTGGCTTCTTTTGTTAGACATCTTGTGGGATTCATGGTTACCGGGCAGTTTCTCTGTTTAGAAGAAATACCACATTGTAACAAATTCCAGACGATGCCAGCTTAAAGTAATCTGGGCTTATTTACACGAACGTAGGTCAAATCTGTTCGGGACCCGATTCTACAGATCCCTTACAGACTTGAGTCTATTGAAGGATCGGTGAAAACGGGCAAAAAACATGTCCTATTTTTTCACTGGCCGTTCACATGGTCCGTTAAAACAACGGCAATGTGAATAGCCACATAGAAATACATTCATTTTAATACAGCCGTGTGATGGCCGTTAAAAAAACGTCCGTCACGTGGCCAATTAGGTTGTTCGTGTGAATAACCTCTTAGTCTGTATAAGAAATTAAATCCGGATAAAATACAAGGATATTTACTCTTCTTCTGTAAATACAAACATCAAGATAGGAATGTGGTTGAATAAAACATTACTACTACTATACACAAACATCTTCACATGCCACTGTTTCTTTTTTCAATGTCTTTCACATTTAAATAAAATAATCTTATTAAACATAAAATGCAAGGGATCACTAAAAATCCCGTGTGTTCCCTGAGAGCCAGCTCTGCTACATGTAACAATTCTCCAGCCCATGGCCCTCACTAGATGACACAAAGTATAGACATGACCATGGGATTACAGAGCTCGCCCCATTTCGAACCCTTTTGCTTAACCTTCCCTTCCTGTCCACCCCCTTTCTTGCTTCCAGGCCTTTTTCCACCCTCCCATGTCACTCTCCCATCCCCAGTGAGACACACGAGACAGTGGGTTGGAAAATTTCGGCCACAGCAGCCATTTTATTAACAAATTTACATGAACATAAAACATAACTTTATAAATAACATTACTAGGAAAGGGGAAGTCCTTGGAGCTCCAAAACTTTGGCGCCTAACTGCCCCCTGTATAGCTACTTACCCCCAGCCGTCTCCCTACAGGCTCAGAGGCACCTTTCTGCTCCGCAGTTGGCTTGCCAAGTATGTAAAACCACTCCCCGGGACACCACCCAGCAGGAGTCCAAAATACGCCCATCTCCATGAGCAATTATGTATTTGTTAGGGACCATACCTCTGATGAATCCCCCACTTCAAATTACCACCAACTCCAAGGACCCCCCAATCCGCCAACAAAGCCACCGTGACTCCGCTCCTACCAGTCACCACCAGCCGACTCCTGTAAAAGAAAAAACACCAGCAGCAACAAGGAATCCACATCGCTAAACAAAACATAACACCTGTCCTTAAGGGAGGGCGGGCGGGACAAGGTCTAAACTGTTTTCCTGGGGCGTGAATGGCGCGAACCTGTCCCTCACCCTTCCTATATGCCCTCTGTTATCCTCGCCCCCCTTCTCCTCCACCTTCCTCCCCCTCCTCCATTTGAACTTTTCACCTCATTCCTTCTCCCCTGCAACCCTGGTCATGTCTGCCTCCCCCAATCACTTCTTGATGTGTCCGGCTGTTTCTGATCATGTATACTGATTCTGTCAAATTTATACTGTGCAAATGCATGCTTACACATAGCCATATGTGTGATCCATCCTAAAAGCATAGCAGCCTATGCGTCTAAAATGGAAATTACACTTTCATCAAACTTTTGATATATCATAGAGACATATCAAAAGTTTGGATTGTGGGGGTCTGGGTGCTGAGATCCTCACTGTTGCTGAAACTAAGGTGCAGAAGCGCTTTGCTTCTTCGGCTGAGATCAGTGCTCATTGTCCGGCTGAAGACGGCTCACATAGAACGTCCATGTAAGTCATTTTCAGCTTAAGGGTATATTCACACAAAGCGGATACGCTGTGTAAAAGTAAACAGCGTATCTGCCCTGTGCACCGCTGGGAATTCCAGCTGAAAAACTGCACCAAATTGTGGTGCAGGTTTTTGGCCAGAATATCCGCTGCAGAAAACTGCACAGCAAAAAAATGGATACTTACCACGGTGGCGCGTTTCTCCGACGTATTGACGCTCTGCAGCCCTGGGATGACGTTTCAGCCCATGTGACCACTGCAGGATGTGATTGGCTGCAGTGGTCACATGGGATGAAACGTCATGCCAGGAGGCTGGCCTGGACGAAAAAACACTGACTTCTGGGTAAGTATAATATAAATTTTTTCCTGAAATGCGTTTTTTGCGGCGGAATCGATGCGATTCCGCTGCAAAAAATGCAACATCTGCTATTTGTTGCGAGTTTTACCTCCAATTGAATTCAATGGGTAAATCCTGCAGCAAATAAGCAGCGTTTACGCAAATACAATTGACATGCTACGGATTAAAAAACGCACTACAGGTCAATTTCTGAACGTTTTTTTCCGCTCAGCATTTACAGAGTGTGTGGATGAGATTTGTTCAAATCTCATCCACTTTGCTGCTACTGTATTATACTGCGGATTTTCCGCGACAAAATTCCAAAATCCGTTGCGGCACATCCGCAGTATCTACGCTACGTGTGAACTGACTCTGACAGGGAGCGCCGTTCACAGCCAAAGGTGCCGGGGGCTCAGTTGAGGCATAACTACAGCTTTACTGTTCAGTGCACTTAACCAGAAAATTTTGATATAAAAAATTAGCTTAAATAATCTGTTTCCAAAAAACAAAATTCGAGCAGTACTACCAGATAGCATTGTCAGAAAACACGCTGTTGTACAGAGCAAAGCATAACATTAGAGATCAAACTAGAAATAGTCAAGACTGCATTTCGATAAAAGGAAGGATGTACATATGGAAAATCCCAGTCTGTGACAAATCCGCAACATGTGAACTTGTTTTTTTATTACTACATCCTGTAATCTCATTCACCAAACATACTTCATTTAAAATTATATTGTAAGTCAACACTCTATTCAGGGTCTCTAGCAAGTACAGCAACTTGCATTGCTCTTCTCATTCCTGTAGACGAGGGTGTCATTAATGGTATATATTAGGTCAAAAAAATATTGGAAAAATGTATATTGTGTGGGAATGCAAAGTTGTTGTCCCGGTGCCAACCCCTCAGATCCCAGCTGCCATAAATTAAACCATTGAGCTGGTTATTTGCTATGATTTACACGTCCGCATGACTCAAGTAAGTAGAGTCGTGTAATGTACTATTCTCTTGATTGAAAACTTTACCTATAAATAAAATAGACACCGGAAACAGAGTTGGATTTTAATGGCCACAGCAGCCGTTTTATTACGTCCAGAAAAAACAACAAATTCTTAACTTTTATAAGATATTCAATAAACCGTGAAGTCCCACAAGGAATTCGAACCATAAATAACTAAAACACGACCATATCAGGGTCATAAAATAAAAACATTTTTCCTAACATGGAAAAAGACAGGGGCAAGTCCTTGAAGCTACACACATGTACCTTGATCATCTGCCTACACCAATTCCTTACCCCCAGCCGTAACCCGGCTCGGAGGCACCGATTACCTCTGCAGATGACCACTAATATATCACTAAGCCTTCCAAGGGATAACACCCTATGAAGCCGTCTCCCAAGTAAACGGAGGGTGCCTCCCGTGATGCATCCCCACCACTGTTTTTTACTTACTTCAAGGACTCCCCCCGCAGCTGCCATGACAACACATACAAACAAAAGACACCCATACTCAACCAATCACGAGATACAGCTACTAACCACCCACTCACTCAACCTAAAACAGCAAATAAAAGAAAATCTAAGATTAGGGCGGGCGGGGAACATTTTGCTGCTTCCTTGTCCCAACACGCAGTGACTGAGAAGAGGGCGAGAAGGTAAGTACAGCCCACTAAAAAAATCCTTCCCTATCCCCTCTCCTAGCCCTCTCTTTAACCCTTCCCTATACTCAGGGGCGTAGCTAGAGGCTCATGGGCCCCGATGCAAAAATTCTTACTGGGCCCCCCCCCCGCAAACTTCTCATGGCCTAAGTGACCCAACAATGCGGCACTAGCAGCCGGGGCGTCACTAAGGCTGGGTTCACACACACTATTTACGGACGTAATTCGGGCGTTTTAGCATTGAATTACGTCCGAAAATGCGGCTCAAAAGCGTCGGCAAACATCTGCCCATTCATTTGAATGGGTCTAACGATGTTCTGTGCCGACGGTCATTTTTTTTACGCGCCGCTGTCAAAAGGCGGCGCGTAAAAAAGTGCCTGTCACTTCTTCAGACGTAAATGGAGCCGTTTTCCATGGAAAACCAGCTTCAATTACTTTCGTAATGGACGCAGCAAAAGACGCCTGCACATGCCATTACGGCTGAAATTACGGTGCTGTTTTCTCCTGAAAACAGCACAGTAATTTCAGCCGTAACAGACGCTGCCATGTGAACATACCCTCAGGGCTTAAAATGTCCGGGAAATAGCCCCAATACATGTGTCCGCCCCAAAAAAAAGTGTGTATATGAGACAGCATAGCATATCTATAGCACTACGACCCTATAAACTATGGATAGGATTAGATACAGTGGCTGAGCACAGTATCACACATGATAGGATTAGATACAGTGGCTCAGAAGGCAGTATCACACATGATAGGATTAGATACACAGCTCAGCAGACCGTATCACACATGATAGGATTAGATACAGTGGCCCAGCAGACAGTATCACACATGATAGGATTAGATACAGTGGCTCAGCAGACAGTACCACACATGATAGGATTAGATACAGTGGCTCAGCAGACAGTACCACACATGATAGGATTAGATACAGTGGGTCAGCAGACAGTATCACACATGATAGGATTAGATACAGTGGCTCAGCAAACAGTACCACACATGATAGGATTAGATACAGTGGCTCAGCAGACAGTATCACACATGATAGGATTAGATACAGTGGCTCAGCAGACAGTATCACACATGATCGGATTAGATATAGGGCCCAGCAGACAGTATCATACATGATTGGATTAGATACACAGCTCAGCAGACTGTATCACACATGATAGGATTAGATACAGGGCCCAGCTCGCTGACATTGCGGCTCCAGCGCTGGACCCAGGATAGGTAAGAATAATAATTTTGCTTCTTTATGTGTTACTGATTATTTTTGTGTGTTTGTGTTTTTTTTACAGGTTCGGTTGTTGGACTTCGGATACGAGGACTTCAATGACGGCGTTTTTTTTATTCTCAATAAAATGGTTAATGAGGGTTGTGTTTATTTTATTTCAATAAAATATTTTTTCTATGTGCTTGTATCTTTTTAAACTTTATTATCACCGCCTTAGTAATGGCCGCTGGCTGATTGACTACCTCCATTACTAAGGCGAGGCTTAATGTTAGCCGGTGCAGAGGCTACACTAACCCCCATTATTACCCCGGTACCCACCGCCACCAGGGGTACTGGGAAGAGCCGGGTACAAACCAGTACCCGACCATCTGTAGTGACGGGCAGGCACCGGGGTGGCCGCAGGCTGGTAGTATTAGGCTGGGGAAGGCCAAAAACAGTGGCCCTTCCCACCCTTGTAATGCTGCCTGCTGCTGCTGTGTTGTATCTGGCTGGTTATGAAAATTGGGGGGGACCAGACATCATTCTTTCCAATTATTTTTTTTTAAATGACGTGGGGTCCCCCCCATTTTCATAACCAGCCAGATACAATAAAGCAGCAGCAGGCAGCATTACCAGGATGGGAAGGGCCACTGTTTTTGGCCTTTCCCCTCCTGATAATACCAGCCTGCGGCCACCCCAGTGGCCGACCATCACTACAGATGGTCAAGTACTGGATGGTACCCAGCTCTTCCCAGCACCCATGGTGGCGGTGGGTACCGGGGTAATAAAGGGGGTTAGTGTTAGCCTCTGCATCCGCTAACACTAAGCCCCGCCTTAGCAATGGATGCTGTCAATCAGCTGGCGGCCCTTACTAAGGCGGTTGTAATATAGTTTCAAAAAAAAACACAAAGACATAGAAATAATATTTTATTGAAATAAAAAAAACCCCCACACAACCCTCATTAACCATTTTATTAATAAAAAAAAAGCTGTCATCGAAGTAGTCCTGGAATCCGCCGTAGTCCAACGACCGAACCTGTAAGAAAACACAAAAAATGATTAGTAACACGTGTGTTAGGGTATGTGCACACGTAGTGACCAAAAACGTCTGAAAATCCAGAGCTGTTTTCAAGGGAAAACAGACCCTGCTTTTCAGACGTTTTTTGACCAACTCGCATTTTTCGCTGCGTTTTTCGCGCCGTTTTCCCAGCGTTTTTTACGTCCGTTTTTGGAGCTGTTTTCATTGGAGTCTATTAGAAAACAGCTCCAAAAACGTCGAAAGAAGTGTCCTGCACTTCTTTTGACGAGGCTGTATTTTTACGCGTCGTCGTTTGACAGCTGTCAAACGACGACGCGTAAATAACAGGTCGTCTGCACAGTACGTCTGCAAACCCATTCAAATGAATGGGCAGATGTTTGCCGACGTATTGTAGCCCTATTTTCAGACGTAAAACGAGGCATAATACGCCTCGTTTACGTCTGAAAATAGGTCGTGTGAACACAGCCTTAGGGTATGTGCACACACACTAATTACGTCCGTAATTGACGGACGTATTTCGGCCGCAAGTACCGGACCGAACTCAGTGCAGGGAGCCGGGCTCCTAGCATCATACTTATGTACGACGCTAGGAGTCCCTGCCTCGCTGCCGGACAACTGTCCCGTACAGAAAACATGTTTACAGTATGGGACAGTTGTCCTGCAGCGAGCCAGGGACTCCTAGCATCGTACATAAGTATGATGCTAGGAGCCCGGCTCCCTGCACTGAGTTCGGTACACTACTTGCGGCCGAAATACGTCCGTCAATTACGGACGTAATTAGTGTCTGTGCACATACCCTAAGGCTTGAGACAGGATCACAGATTGTGTGATCCTGTCTGCTGGGCCCTGTATCTAAGCCAATCACATGGTAGGCTTAGATACATGGCCCATGTGTGATACTGTCTGTGGGACCCTGTATCTAAGCCTACAGTGTGGTAGGCTTAGATACAGGGCCCAGCAGACAGGATCACGCATGGGCCATGTATCTAAGCCTACCATGTGATTGGCTTAGATACAGGGCCCAGCAGACAGGATCACACAATCTGTGATCCTGTCTCATGGGCCCCCTAAGCCTGCTACATCGTAGGCTTAGGGGTTGTGCAGTCCCTAAACATTGATGGCCTATCCACAGGATAGGCCATCAATAGCTGATGTGTCGCCCGGGACCCGCAAATCAGCTGTTTTGAAGGGGCCGCAGCACTCGTACGAGAGCTGCTCCCCTTCATTTCACTACTCGCCCACACTGTGAATCGCCGACACCGATTCACAGTGTGACCGGAATGAAGTGACAGGAATGAAGGGGAGCAGCTCTCGTACGAGTGCTGCGGCCCCTTCAAAACAGCTGATTGGCGGGTCCCGGGAGTCAGACCCGGCCAGTCAGGGCTAAGCTTACCTTCCTCTTCGGCCGCGGCGGGAGTTCTGTAGTCTCGATGCTGTGCGCGGCGGCATAGCGCTGTGACGTCATGCGCTGCGCACAGCGCTTGACATCAGGACCTCCGCTGCGATCCGGAACCAGGAAGGTAAGTAAAGTATGTTACTATAGTAACAGGGGCCCGCGGCCCGAGTTACCATAGTAACTTTTTATTGATGTGGTGCGGGGGGCCGTGGGCCCCCCTGGCTTCGGGGCCCGGTCGCAATTGCGACCGCTGCGACCCCTATAGCTACGCCAGTGCCTATACTGAAGGCCAATAACGCAACCCTGTCATTCTCTCCCTCCTAGCTTAGTCATGGAGGCCTCCCTTCATTGTTTTCTGTCTGCAGTACGGCCCCCTCTTTTCCTTCACACCTTTATACATAAGTACTAGGGAAACTAAGAACAGTGGTGGAGTATATAGCAACCAATCAAAATCCAACTTATATTTTGTAAGTAAAGGTTAGAAGATGAAGACATACATCTGACTGGTTTCTGTTGCCTACTGTTTATTATGTGAACTACATGGTATACGCTACCATATTACAGCTCTTCTAGTAGTACAGAGCTGTAATGTTACTCCCATAGACATCTATAGGTGGTTCTTCTGTACCCTTGTATACCTTTGATTTCATACAGAAGCATATGAGGGTTGAATTTAATATGAATCTTATAGAAAACATATAGTGGCATGTTCAATCGGATGTCGTATTATGGAGGTATCTCCCCTAGAAGCATTGCATAATACGTTGATGTAAAGAGGCCACTCTACAACACGGAGTGACTACGGCTCTGTAGTATGGAGCCTCTGGGACTCTGCATGCCTCCGCACAGGCTCTGTGGCACGCGGAAGAGGTGTGGGATCTGTACTGACTGACCATTCCTTTCATTTACTATTTTCCATACACATTCAATTCTGAACTCAGTGTGCGGTTGAATATATAAATCATTTGGTTGATCTGTTTACTCTCTGAAGCTGTAAACAGCCTAATATATTTATGTTCTAGATAAATTGTTAACATTAAGCTTGTGTGTTGCAGGGTCCCCCCGGTATGCCAGGACTCCCAGGACCTAACGTATGTCAACTACACAACTTTACATATCTGTGGTCACAATTGTTTGTACTTTTAGCTTGGTTTAAACTCCTAATAGTTCAGATGGAATGAACCAAGCCATTGAATATTAACAGGTTCCTAGTAAATGACATATTATAATAAAATAGGCAACACACATGTAAAATTTCGGAAGTCAGTTACTTCAGGTCTGTGACAGGGAGAATAGCTGTCACATTTTACTGTTTATAGTGGCAGTACTACTCATTGTCACCAATAACAAGATATAAAGTTACCAATCTAAAAGTAGTAGCAATGAGGTAAAAGAATACGGGGATTAAGATACATACAATGCCGCCTCAATATGGTAATAACTTCATCATTGGGGGGCTGTATTTTCATCTCACATTGTACACAGTGTACATTGGCCAATGGCACTTCATAAAGGTCAGTGTTTGCGTAACACACATTATTGCATTGTAGTAGATGTGGGGCCCTCACCAGAAGACGCAGCTCACACACAGATGCATCTTGGGTACTTGGTCTGGCGATGGCAGAATGACTACTACTGTACAATTCAATAAGAGTCATGCTACCTTTTTGACTATAATCTTTTATTTTGCAACCAATTACTCAAGGGCTAATTTATAAAACATTTCACATGTAACACTGTCCCGTATAGTCAAATATAAGAGCACCAAAATACACACAGGACAAAATAATATTGAAAAAGTGATATATAAATCTTTATTGAATAAACATATAAAGGATAAAAAATAAAAAAAATACATGTAAAAAGGCAACAGATAACCCACAAAAAGTTGGCGGTGCAAATTCAATATAAAACTATTGCAGGCATAGTAAATGGACAGCGATAAATGTCCAGAAGTACCGTGTTATATAGCAGGCTACTGACTACTGTATATAATGCTGACAGCAAAACATATACAATGCATAAGAGACAAACAAAGCAGCCAGCAGGGAGCTATAGATGCAGAGTATACAGACCAGACACAGCACACCAGCCCCAACGCACGTTTCGCTATTTGATTCGTCCGTTTCACAGTTTGCGAAACATGCGTTGGTGCTGGTGTGCTGTATCTGGTATGTATACTCTTTGCATCTATAGCTCCCTATAGTAGTCACTAACCTGCTATATAACACGGTACTTATTATATATTGATGTCCAGTTACAGTGCTTGCAATAGATTTATATTGACCTTGCACCGCCAACTTTTTTTGGGTTATCTTTCGCCTTTTTACATGTATTTTAAGCATTTATTATCCGTTATATGTATATTCAATAAAGATTCATATCATTTTTTTTTTTCAATATTATTTTGTCCTGTATAATTTTTATTATCTAAATACAGAAGTTTCAAATGTCTGTGCGGATTCATTTCATAATATATTTTTATAGGGGTCACAGATCTGTTTTGTTGATATAGAGCTCAAAATCCCCTGCCTAACTTCACACATAGTGATATATAATAAAATGTTGGATCCAATTGAACTCGATGATAAATCTGTCTTCAGCAAGCTTGTAAACACCCCCTAGTGGTGGCTGTAGCTTACAAGGGGAATTACAGGGAGTGGTTGTCAGACAATTAATTTTAGTATTGAATTTTTTAATATTAAAATTCTTTGCAGTTATTCTGTATACAATTTTAAATGTTTCTAATAATCTTTTTTCTTTGGAACTGGTTGTTATCATTTCATAAATTCAGTTATACCAATGATTCACATTCACCATAAGAATACATTGTTTTTTAGGAGTGTGAAATACTCGACTACATCCAGAAAATGAGCTGTAAGTGATCCATTTTATTCAGTCTTGAAAATAAGATAAAAATGACATCTACTGGATTAAGAATACAGGGTGGGCCATTTATATGGATACACCTAAATAAAATGGGAATGGTTGGTGATATTAACTTCCTGTTTGTGGCACATTAGTATATGGGAGGGGGGAAACTTTTCAAGCTGGGTGTTTACCATGGCGGCCATTTTGAATTCGGCCATTTTGTATCCAACTTTAGTTTTTTCAATGGGAAGAGGGTCATGTGACACATCAAACTTATCGAGAATTTCACAAGAAAAACAATGGTGTGCTTGGTTTTAACGTTACGTTATTCTTTCATGAGTTATTTACAAGTTTCTGACCACTTATAAAATGTGTTCAAAGTGCTGCCCATTGTGCTGGATTGTCAATGCAACCCTCTTCTCCCACTCTTCACACACTGATAGCAACACCGCAGAAGAAATGCTAGCACAGGCTTCCAGTATCCGTAGTTTCAGTTGCTGCACATCTCGTATCTTCACAGCATAGACAATTGCCTTCAGATGACCCCAAAGATAAAAGTCTAAGGGGGTCAGATCGGGAGACCTAGGGGGCCATTCAACTGGCCCACGACGACCAATCCACTTTCCAGGAAACTGTTCATCTAGGAATGCTCGGACCTGACACCCATTATGACATAAATAACTCATGAAAGAATAAAGTAACGTTAAAACCAAGCACACCATTGTTTTTCTTGTGAAATTCTCGATAAGTTTGATGTCTCACATGACCCTCTTCCCATTGAAAAAACTAAAGTTAGAAACAAAATGGCCGACTTCAAAATGGCCGCCATGGTCAACACCCAGCTTGAAAAGTTTCCCCCCTCCCATATACTAATGTGCCACAAACAGGAAGTTAATATCACCAACCATTCCCATTTTATTTAGGTGTATCCATATAAATGGCCCACCCTGTAGTTATCTTGTTACCAGGCTGGGCACTATGAGCTACAGGCATCTTTCATATGCCATCGAAGTAACAAACCGAACAATACCCCAATTGGTATTAGTGGTCCTAGTGACTAATTTTAACCATCGAAGTCTAGAATTAGCAGTATATATAGTTGCTATGTACTAATCCTCTGTCAGGGTTGCTGTACCTGTGTTGTTTTCAGATCATACTAAAGTTTGGCTAGTGTGAATAAAAATACGTCTGTCTTTTAAAATCAATTAACAGTTGATAAGAAATGTAATCAAGATGGAGCAGAGCTGAATTTGCCATGTTTAGATGTAGCAGAGATGAAGCTTGTATATTGTTTGTTTTGTACATCATGATAACTTAGGGTATTCCCATCTTATAAAGTGATGACATATCACTAGGATATGCCATCACTGTATGATCGCGGGGGTCTGACCTCTGGGACCCCCACTGATCTTGATTTAGCACTGTGTCTCTTTCACTGTTTTTCCCTGCACAGCAGTGCCTCGGCCACCCACTGAGCAGGGAACTACAGCACAGCGCCATTCTAGTGACAGGGGCTAGCTGAAGTTCCCTGCACTGACGGGTGGCCGATAGAGCCACTGTGCAAAAAAAACTAAATTAGAAGGGCACTAAATCAGTGGCTCCGGCCCATTCATTCTCAGGATCGGTTAGGGTCCAAGAGGTCAGGCCCCCATTATCATAAAGTGATAGCATTTCCTAGTAGATCAGCACAGTTTTCATTTTGACTACGGGGAAAGCACTTTCATTGTTAATGGCCGCGCGGTTATGCAGCCAAAAGTCAGTTTACTGCGCAGCCAATTACAACGAAAGTGCTTCTCCCTGCGTCCGCACCGTGAGAACCCAATCTATAGAATGGGAATAAAGGCATTTTAAATGCATTGTCCACTTCAGACAACCTCTGTCCAGCAGTCACGTTCCCTGATGAGCTGATCACGGGGTTCCTTCTTCTTGGCCGCCTGTTATAGTTGGGAATAGGCCTCTATTATTTATTTTACCATAGTCCTATGCTAAAAAAAAACACTCACTACACAATGAAATCGCAAAAAGTGCTGCCAAATGATATCACAAAACTTACACTAAACTCCACATATATATATATATATATATATATATATATATATATATACATACACCTATATACACACATTTCTTTTACATGACTATTAAAATAACCATGTCATTTTTCTTTTCATTTTACAGCTTGTTGTGGTGAGTCAAACCAAACTCTTTATATCCTGACAAGACCTTGGTTCTTCTTCACCAGCACCATCTATTTCCATGTGTGGTCTTCATTTCATAAAGTATTAAATATCTCAATATTTGGCATTCGTTTGACACTTCTGTCACATCAATAGTCAGTTCAGCTCTGGAACTCTTCTTCCTTCCCTTGTTATTTCTGGCATTATGCCCAACTGTTTCTGTTTCTTCGTCTCACATGATGCCACTGTCCTGACCTCACTACAATAGGCACATCTGTTACATATATATATATATATATATATATATATATATATGTAGAACATTAAAAATAATAATCTCTTAATTACATTTAGTCTCCAGCTCAGATCTCTTTATTCCTAGTCTGTCTTTGATTTGACCTTGTCATTTGGTATTTATTACTATCTCTGTACAGAATGCCCATGTGGACCAGTTATGCTGCTCTTTGTTCTGGACAGTTCTGAAAGTGTGGGACTCAATAACTTTACTCTGCAGAAGGAATTTATCCTCCGTGTGATCACCAAAATGACCAAACAAGGCAGAAAAACGGTACACTGCACAGAGGCAGAATATACATGTCAAAAATGCTCATACACTAAAAACCTCTACAAAAAATTGTTCAGAAACAAAATGCAAAAACATACAATAATTGTGTTCTCTATGCATTTTTTGCCAAAAGGTTTATGGGAGAAAAATGCATAAAAAAAAAACAATTAGGCTGGGTTCCCACGTAGCATAAACAGAATTCTACCAGAAAATTCTGCAGCATTTACAGTAGTAGCAAAGTGGATAAGATTCAGAAAACCTCATGCTCACGCTGCGGGAAAAAAATCGCAGCGTAAACGTTAATAAATTAACCTGCAGTGTGGAATTTAAATCCACAACATGTAAATTTATGCTGCATTTTTGATGAATTTCTGTTGCAGGTTTTCCACATTGAATTCAATGGGATTGCAAAACTTGCAACAGAAAGCTAAATGTTGTGACTTTTGCGGCAAAATCGCAGCGGTTTCGGCGCAAAAATCACAACTCAAGAAAAAAAAAATCATCCTTACCCAGAACACCCTCCTTCTTCCTGCAATACGGCCTCCTGGGATGACGTTTCATGCCATGTGTCCGCTGCAGCCAATTACAAGCTGCAGTGTCACATGGCCTGCAATGTCATACATGGAGGCCGGACTACACGCAGAGGGGGTAAGTATGAACGGCTTTTTTTTTTTCACAGCGCTGATTTCCGCAGCAGAAACTCCACAATGTGGTGTGGTTTTTCAGACGGAAGGTGCTGCGGTTTTCAGGTCAGATACACTGCACAGTTTTTGCACAGAGTATCCAACCTGTGGGAACCTCTTCTTAGAGTGTGTTGCAATAATAAAAATCAGTTCCATGCATCTAAATGGAGATGTTTACACAAATCCGCCTGAATAAAGACGCTTAAATCAATTTTATTTATTTATAAGTAACCTAAAAACTAGGCAAAAAAAGCCAAAAATTCTCTCCAAAAAAGTTTCAGGCTGAATTCACTGGATGTGATATTCACAGGAAGCATTGGACATCCCAATGCACATTGATCTGTCGATAGTATTAACTTCACCATTCAGTATCAAGAGAGCAAATATTGCAGATCCCTGCCTGGACTAATATTATAAGTCTAACATCTACTTAAATAATGGTCTAAAGAACACCTAACGCAATTCTACATCCCCTAGTGCTATGGATGTTTCCACAGAGGTGCATATAATTCATTTAGGCGTATGTTTCCCCCCACCTCCCTTTCTTCAATATTTTTATTTATTTGCTTTCCGGTTTTCCGACGGAATCAATAGCGGAGTCGACGGACGGAAATGAACGGTGATGTGAACAGGCCCTTAGATTGATATATCCGTCTTGTAGTACGCTGCTACTTGGCCGCTTGGTGGTTCCCATGGTAACTTTTGCTATGCGTTGGTTGGTTGACCTACGAGTCAGGAACTAGGACGTGTCGGCTGGAGCAGACACACGTCAGCCGGACCTGTATACTGCTCTGATTGGTCCAGATAGGGCTCGTTCTGCCTTTAATGGGCGGGGAAGCCTCAAATAGCCGGCTTCTCACCACGCGTGCTGCGGTGAGACATCTGTGCCGTCACTGACATCTGCATAACAGGGGGGCTTTTCACATGCACAAAACAGTGTAATAGCTGCCCCTGTTGTGAATTATATGCACCACTGTGGAAACATCCATAGCACTAAGGGATGTAGAAACGCGTTAGGTGTTCTTTAGACCATTATTTAAGTAGATGTTAGACTTATAATATTAGTCCAGGCAGGGATCAGCAATATTTGCTCTCTTGATACTGAATGGTGAAGTTGACAGGTCAATGTGCATTGGGATGTCCAATGCTCCATGTGAAAATCACATCCAGTGAATTCCCTACCTGGCTAGCCTAAAACTTTTTGGGAGATAATTTTTGTCTTTTTTGCCTAGTTTTTGGGTTACTTATAAATAAAATAGTTTAAAGCGTCTTTATTCAGGCGGATTTGTTTAAATTTCGATGCAATATTACATTTCTGAGTAATATACTATTGTTGTTGATAAATGGAGATGTTGCAGGAGCATGTGCATGGATTTCTGCAAGCCAATTTAGATTAATGGGACATCTGCCATTAATCTGCCATGTTTGAACATACTTTAATAGGGCATGCTGTTTTCAAAAACCTTTTAAAAATTAACGCAGCATGCCCGAATACTTGCAGTTTTCAACCACACTGTGTAAATGACATTTCATAGAATCCCATTTACTACAGCGGCCAACAATGTATTGACCCCGCTACTTGTGAATATAGTGTAATAGTAGCCCATTATTTTACTAATTACAGCAAGGGATATATGAAAAAAAATTAACATGATACAACAATATAATATATTACTTGTTTTAATAGGTTATTTTCACACCCCATAGTGATGGTGTACGTTCAGCGTAAGGGTATGTGCACACACACTAATTACGTCCGTAATTGACGGACGTATTTCGGCCGCAAGTAGTGGACCGAACACACTGCAGGGAGCCGGGCTCCTAGCATCATACTTATGTACGATGCTAGGAGTCCCTGCCTCTCCGTGGAACTACTGTCCCGTACTGAAAACATGATTACAGTACGGGACAGTTGTCCTGCAGCGAGGCAGGGACTCCTAGCATCGTACATAAGTATGATACTAGGAGCCCGGCTCCCTGCACTGTGTTCGGTCCGGGACTTGCGGCCGAAATACGTCCGTCAATTACGGACGTAATTAGTGTGTGTGCACATACCCTAATACTCTCAACACACAGTGCATTCAAAAAGTCTTCAGACCCTTTCACTTTTTTCACATTTTGTTATGTTGAGGCCTTGTGCTAAAATAAAATATGCAAGTTTTTCCCCATCATTCTGCACTCAATACCCCCTAATGACAAAGTGAAAACAGAATTTTTAATTTTTTTGCACATTTTATAAAAATTAAAAACTTAAATTTCGCATGTACATAAGAATTCAGACCCTTTGCTATGACACTTGAAATTTAGCTCTGGGGGCCTCCATTTTCTCTAAATCATCTTTGAAATGTTCTCTAAATCATCTTTGGAGTCCACTTGTGGTAAATTCATTTAATTGGACATGATTTGGAAAGACACACCCCTGTCTATATAAGGTCACACAGCTGACAATGCATATCAGAGCAAAAACCAAGCCATGAGGAGGAAAGAACTGCCTGCAGAGCTCAGGGACAAGATTGTGTGGAAGCACAGATCCGAAGCAGGGTACAAAAAAATTTTCTGCTGCAGTGAAAGTTCCCAAGAGCAAAGTGGCTTCCATAATTCTTAAATGGAAAAAGTTTGGAAAAACCAGGACTCTTCCTAGAGCTGGCTGCAAACCCTGTGGCATCATACCCAAGAAGACTGGAGGCTGTTATCGCTGCCAAAGGTGCTTCAACTAAGTACTGAGTAAAAGGTCCGAATACTTATGTCCGTGCAATATTTTCGTTTTTCCTTTTCAATAAATTATTACTAACATTCTGTTTTCACTTTCTTATTATGGGGTATTGAGTGCAGAATGATGGGAAAAAAACAGAATTTTTTTTTATTTTAGCAAAAGGCCTCAACATAACAAAATATGAAAAAATGTAAAGGGTCTGAACTTTCCGAATGCATTGTATTTACTGAACATATTCATAGAGTATAATCGGCTGGTGTTCTTTTAGCACACATTCAGGCAATCTTTTTATTTTACTGACTTTGACAAGCATAGTACAAGAGGATCCTGCAAAAATCTTATACTGCCTGTTATACATTTTTTACAATGTGCGCAAATGTAATTTGTATGAGCAACACTTTCAGCTTATATATTGGGAGATTTCTCCGGCATATATGCTAAACATTCACCACAAACAGGATGTGAACAGAGCTTTTGTGTTTTTTTACAGTAGGATATTATCAGTGATTTCTTACTGGAAACTAAGTAATAATAGAATACACATACATATTTAATTTTTCTTTGGTTGAAGAAGGACATCTAGTGGTGCATTGTTAATAAACTTCGTGACAAGAACAAGCATTAAACATTAAAAAAACTGCATAGTAATTGCAAAGATATACAGTATACACACATATAGAAATACAAGAAAATGTGACATCAGCCGTGTAAGGTTTATAAAGTGATGTGTATTGATTAGTTTCATGGATTGTTAAGTGAAATTCTATATGCAAATTCATTATCATATAAATAACAAAAATAAAATGCATAGTGCCAATCCCAAAGACGTAAACAAGCGTCTATAGTAACATGGATCCTTTGGGTTGGTCTCCACAACATACCTGTCTACAACATGTAAAACTTTACTGTCATGCACAATGAAGAACGTTTGCACTGAACGGACATGAACATTGAACTTAAAGGGAATGTGTCGATAGAATTTTTTTTTTTTTTTAGTTAAACAATTATTATTTAAATGATTACACATTGTTTTAATTTTTTCACAAGTCAGGAAATATTATAAATTAAATTCTAATTTATAACATTTCCATGTGCTGGTCACTAGAGGGAGCAGTTCAAAAAAAGCAGCATGGTCAATGTGGTAAAGCAACCTCATTGCTTTATGCTGCAAATTTGGGGTAGACACACTCGCTCTAGTGTCCTCAAACAATCCCCCCTCCCTTATTCTGGCTAGGTCCAGGAGAAGGAGGGGTTTGAATCTTCAAACCTCCTACACTGTGTGCCGCCATTTTCTGAGCGACTGCACAGTGTAGGAGGATTAGATACAGTGCCAAGCAGACAGTATAACACTAACATACACGAACATAAATTACCTGCTCCTGCTGCTGCCTCCGCTCCTATTCCTTGGGTCTTCGCTTCCTTGAACATATGGCCGGAAGCCGTGGCCCGGAAATTGTCATCTTACTGTCCGGCAGCGGCTTCCGGTCCACATGAAAATGGTGCCGGATTTCGCTCTGCTAACGAGCTTTGTTTTGGTCTGTGTGGGTGCGGCGCATCGCCGTTCCCACACAAACAGCATACGCTGCAGAGAATGGAACGGCTCCCGTTTGCATTCTCTATGGGGATGTATGTGCCGTATTCCATCTCTGTATGTGTCGTTAATTGACACATACAGAGATGAAAAAAAAATGGCAGCCCCCATAGAGAAGTAAAAGTAAGAAAAAAGTAAAAAGTAGAACACAAGAACACAAATAAATAAAATTTATTTTAATATCATACTAAAAGCAATATTATAAAAAAAAAAAAATCATGACACCTTCCCTTTAACCCCTTCCCTCTTTAGCCACTTTTGACCTTCCTGACAGAGCCTCATTTTTCAAATCTGACATGTGTCACTTTATGTGGTAATAACTCCGGAATGCTTTCACCTATCCAAGCGATTCTGAGACTGTTTTCTCGTGACACATTGCACTTTAAGTTACTGGCAAAATTTGCTCGATATGTTCAGTGTTTAATTGTGAAAAACACCAAAAATTAGCGAAAAATTGCAACAATTAGCATTTTTCTCAATTTAAATGTATCTGCTTGTAAGACAGGCAGTTATACCACACAAAATTGTTGCTAATTAACATCCCCCATATGTCTACTTTAGATTGGCATCGTTTTTTTAACATCCTTTTATTTTTCTATGACATCACAAGGCTTAGAACTTTAGCAGCAATTTCTCACATTTTCAAGAAAATTTCAAAAGGCCATTTTTACAGGGGGCAGTTCAGTTGTGAAGTGGCTTTGAGGGCCTTATATATTAGAAACCCCCAAAAAGTCACCCCATTTTAAAAACTTCACCCCTCAAAGTATTCAAAACAGCATTTAGAAAATGTCTTAACCCTTTATACATGTCACAGGAATTAAAGCAAAGTAGAGGTGAAATTTACAAATTTCATATTTTTTTGCAGAAATAAATTTTTAGTACAATTTTTTTTATAACACAGAAGGTTTTACCAGAGAAATGCAACTCAATATTTGTTGCCCAGTTTCTGCAGTTTTAGGAAATATCCCACATGTGGTCGTAGCGTGCTACTGGACTGAAGCACCGGCCTCAGAAGCAAAGGAACACCTAGTCGATTTTGGGGCCTTATTTTTGTTAGAATATATTTTAGGCACCATGTCAGGTTTGAAGGGCTCTTGCAGTGACAAAACAGTAAAAATCCCCCAAAAGTGACCCCATCTGGGAAACTAGACACCTCAATGAAATTATCTAGGGGTGTAGTGAGCATTTTGACCGCACAGGTTTTTTACAGAAATTATTGGAAGTAGGCCGTGAAAATTAAAATCAACATTTCTTCAAAGAAAATGTAGGTTTAGCGATTTTTTTTCTCATTTCCACAAGGACTAAAGGAGAAAAAGCACCGCAAAATTTGTAAAGCAATTTCTCCCGAGTAAAACAATACCCCACATGTGGTAATAAATGGATATTTGGACACACGGCAGGGCTTAGAAGGGAAAGAGCGCCATTTGGCTTTTGGAGCTCAAATTTAGCAGGAATGGTTTGAGAGGCCATGTCACATTTACAAAGCCCCTGAGGGGACAAAACAGTGGAAACCCCCCACAAGTGACCCCATTTTGGAGACTACACCCATTGAGGAAATTATCTAGGGGTATAGTGAGCGATTTGACCCCACAGTTTTCTTGCAGAAATTATTGGAAGTAGGCCCTGAAAATAATAATCTACATTTTTTCAAAAACAATCTAGGTTTAGCTAATTTTTTCTCATTTCCACAAGGACTGAAGGAGAAAAAGCACCACAAAATTTGTAAAGCAATTTCTCCCGAGTAAAACAATGCCCCACATGTGGTAATAAACGACTGTTTGGACACACGGCAGGGCTTAGAAGGGAAAGAGCACTATTTGGCTTTTTGAGATCACATTTAGCAGGAATGGTTTGCGGCGGCCATGTCACATTTGGAAAGCCCCTGAGGGGACAAAACAATGAAAACGCCCAAAAAGGGACTCCATTTAGGAAACTACACCTCTTGAGGAATTCATCTAGGGGTGTAGTGAGCATTTTGACCCCACAGATGTTTCATAGAATTTATTAGAATTAGGCAGTGAAAATAAAAACAGTCCTTTTTCTTCAATAAGACGTAGCTTTAGCGCAAATTTTTTCATTTTCTCAACAAATAAAGGAAAAAAAGAACCCAACATTTGTAAAGCAATTTCTCCCGAGTACGGCAATACCCCATATGTGGTCATAAACTGCTGTTTGGGCAAACGGCAGGGCTCAGAAGGGAAGGACCGCCATTTGGAGTGCAGATGTTGCTGGATTGGTTTCTGGGCGACTGTGGGACCAAAACAGTGGAAAACCCCCAGAAGTGACCCCATTTTGGAAACTACACCCCTCAATGCATTTACCAAGGGGTGTAGTAAGCATTTTAACCCTGCAGGTGTTTTGTAGAAATTAGTGTTCACTCGATGTTGCAGAGTGAAAATGGGATTTTTTTCCATAGATATGCCAATATGTGGTGCCTGGCTTGTGCCACCATAACAAGACAGCCCTCTAATTATTATGCGGTGTTTCCCGGTTTTAGAAACACCCTACATGTGACCCTAATCTTTTGCCTGGACATATGACAGGGCTCAGGAGTGAAGAGTACCATGCGGAGTGGAGGCCTAATTTGGCGATTTACAAAGTATTGGTTCACAACTGCAGAGGCTCAGATGTGAAATAATAAAAAGAAACCCCTGAGAAGTGACCCCATTATGGAAACTGCACCCCTCAAGGCATTTATTAAGGGATGTAGTGAGCATTTTCACCCCACAGGTCTTTTCCATAAACGAATGCACTGCGGATGGTGCAAATTAAAAATTTATATTTTTCCCTAGCTATGCCATTCAGTCGCAAATATGTCATGCCAAGCTTATGACGCTGGAGACACACACCCCAAAAATTGTTAAAAGGGTTCTCCCGGGTATGACGATGCCATATATGTTGAAGGAAACTGCTGTTTGGGCACACTGTAGGGTTCAGAGCCGAGGGAGCACCATTTGGCTTTTGGAGAGCAGATTTTGCTTGGTACTATACTTGTTTGAGTATTGCTGGTGTTTTATAATGTGGGGGTACATGTAAGCGGGGCGGAGTGTATAAGGGGCATAGTCAGGTGGTATAAAAAAATAATAATAATCCATAGATGTGTGTTACGCTGTGAAGCAATACTTTCCGCACAGGCCAGTCTCGCACTGATAAATGGTGTCATTTCTTATCCCCCTTTTGGTCCACACTCAGCACCTTTTGTAGTTTGGAGAATTTTGCTGGGAAAGTGTTGTCCTGGTATAATACGGGCACCGTCGCTTCCAGCGGATATGTTTGGGCTCTCCCCTTCCTGGTTCCCTAATTTTAGGTCCTTGATAAATCGCCTCTTGAAACAGAAGAAATGTTCCCCTCGGGCACAACTGCATATTTTTTTATTTCCTGACTTATTGGAGCCATAACTAATTTTATTTTTCATAGACGTAGCGGTATGAGGGCTGGTTTGTTGCGGGACGAGCTGTAGTTATTATTGGTACCATTTTGGGGTACATGTGACTTTTTGATCACCTTTTATCCTATTTTTTGGGATGCCAGGTAAACAAAAAAACGCAATTCTGGCACAGCTTTTTTCGTTTTTTTTTATACAGTGTTCACCATGCGTTATAAATTACATGTTAACTTTATTCTGCGGGTCAGTACGATTCTGGCGATACCTAATTTATAGCACTTTTTTATGTTTTACAACTTTTTGCACAATAAAATTACTTTTGTAAAAAGAATGTATTTTTTCTATCGCCAAGTTGTGAGAACCATAACTTTTTAATTTTTTTGTAGACGGAGGTGTATGAGGGCTTGTGTTTTGCGGGACGAGCTATAGTTTTTATAGGTACCATTTTTGCATACGTGCGACTTTTTGATCACTTTTTATTCTAATATTTGTAGGGCAAAGTGACCAAAAAACAGAAACTCTGGTAAAGTTTTTTAAGTTTTTTTTTTACGCTGTTCACCGCGTGCAATAAATAATATAATATTTTGATACCTCAGGTCGTTACGGTCGTGGCGATACCAAATACATATGGTTTATTATTATTTTTCAATAATAAAGGACTTGATAAGTGTAAAAGGGGGATTGTGTTTTATTTGATTACTTGAAACTTTTATTGTTTTCAAACTTTTATTTTTTGCACTTTTTTTTACACTTTTTTATACTTTTTTTACACTTTTCTTCAAGACCCACTAGGGGACTTGAAGGTCCAACGGTCAGATTTTTTTTTTTCTAATACATTGCACTACCTATGTAGTGCAATGTATTAGATCTGTCAGTCATTCACTGACAGCAAGCCGATTAGGCTTCGCCTCCCGGCGGGGCCTAAATCGGCTTCCGTAATGGCAGAGCAGGAGACCATTGTGTCTCCTGTTGCCATAACAGCAGTCGCCAGTCCCGATTGCGTCTCAGGGCTGGCGATCTGCTAGTAACCGCTACGATGCAGCAATCGCTTTCGATTGCTGCATCGAAGGGGTTAATGGCAGGGATCGGAGCTAGCTCCGATTCCTGCCGTTACAGGTGGATGTCAGCTGTACAGTACAGCTGACTTCCATCGCTGATGACGCCGGATCAGCTCCTGACCCGGCGCCATCTTGCCGGCAGCTACGGAAGCCGATCAGGCTCAGCCGCCGGGCGGATCTTGACCGGCTTCGGTGCTAGGCAGACCGGGAGGCCAGTATTAGGCCTCCGGTTGCCATTGCAGCCACCGGAACCCCGGCAATTTCATTGCTGGGGCTCCGATGAGCTGCAAACACCTTAAGTGCAGCGATCGCGTTTGAGCGCTGCACTTAAGGGGTTAATGGCGGGGATCGAAGCTAATTTCGGTCCCCGCCGTTACAGTCGGATGTCAGCTGTAAGATACAGCTGAGAACCGACGATGATGGCACCGACTCAGCTTCTGAGCCGGTGCCAAACATTTGAAGTACATGTACGGCATTTTGCGGGAAGTCAATGCTTTCCATGACGTACATGTACGTCAAATGTCGGGAAGGGGTTAAGGACGCTAAAGTTATTGATGAAGTTAATGAATTAATGAACAGCGTTCCTCTGTATTTGTTATTGATGAGATCAGATTGGTGGTCCCAATTGAAAAATTAGGTTTGTTTATAAACTTTTTGGATATATATTCGTTTTTACTTTATTATGATCATGTTATATACATAGAGCTGGGCATTTATAGATATAATGCATTCGGGTAGTCTCCAGATCCTTTCAATTATCTCACATTTTGTTTTGTTGAGGCCTTGTGCTAAAATAAAAAAAAATCATGTTTTTCACCATCATTCTGCACTCAATACCCCATACTGACAAAGTGAAAACAGAATGTTAGTAATCTTTGCTAATTTATTGAAAAGGAAAAACTAAAATATTGCATTGACATAAGTATTCAGACCCTTTACTCAGTACTTGGTTGAAGCGCCTTTGGCAGCGATAACAGCCTCCAGTGTTCTTTGGTATGATACAACAAGATTTGCACACATGGATTTGGGGATTTTCTGCCATTCTTCTGTGCAGATCCTCTCAAGCTCTGTCAGGTTGGATGGGGACTGTCGGTGGACGGCCATTTTCAGGTCTCTCCATAGATGTTCGATTGGGTTCAATTCAGGGCTCTTGCTGGCCACTCAAGAACTTTCACAAAGTTGTCCCTAAGGCACTCCTGTGTTGTCTTGGCTATGTGCTTAGGGTCATTGTATTGTTGGAAGGTGATCCTTTGTTCTAGTCTGAGGTCCAGAGCACTCTGGATCAGGTTTTCATTAAGAATATCTCTGTACTTTGCTCCATTCATCTTTCCCTCAACCCTGACCAGTCTTCCTGTCCCAGCAGCTGAAAAACACCCCCACAGAATAATGCTTTCATCACCATGCTTTACAGCAGGGATGGTATTGGGAAGGTGATGAGAGTCCTTTAGGTGCTTTTTTTTGCAAACTCCATACGGGCTTTCATGTGTCTTTTACTGAGGAGGGGCTTCTTTATGGCCACTCTGCCATAAAGCCCAGATTGGTGGAGTGCTGCAGTGATGGCTGACCTTCTGAAAGTTTCTCCCATCTGCACACAGGATATTTGAAGCTCAGTCAGAGTGACCATTGGGTTCTTGGTCACCTCTCTTACAAAGGCCCTTCTCTCCCAATTACTTAGTTTGGTGGGGCGGCCAGCTCTAGGAAAAGTCCTGGCTGTTCCAAGCTTTTTCTATTTAAGAATTATAGGCCACTTTGCTCTTGGGAACTTTCAGTGAAGCAGAATTTTTTTTGTACCCTTCTCTAAATCTGTGCCTCCACACAATCCTGTCTCTGAGCTCTACAGGCAGTTCTTTCCTCTCATACCATGGTTTTTGCTCTGATATGCATTGTCAGCTGTGTGACTTTATCTAGACAGGGGTGTGTCTTTCCAAATCATATCCAATCAAATGAATTCATCACAGGTGGACTCCAATCAAGGTGTAGAAACATTTCCAAGATGATCTAGAGAAATGGGAGGTCCCCAAAGCTAATTTCAAGTGTCATAGCAAAGGGTCTGAATACTTATGTTTATGCTAAATTTGAGTTTTTCATTTTTAATAAATTTGCAAAAATTTCTAAAATTCTGTTTTCACTTTGTCATTATGGAGTATTGAGTGCAGAATGATGGGGAAAACGTGATTTTTTTAATTTTATTTTAGCACAAGGCCTCAACATAACAAAATGTGAAAAAAGTGAAAGGGTCTGAAGACTTTCCGAATGCACTGTGTTTATAAATTTTAACAGCATATAGAGAAATAGCCACTCACCGCTTTCAAAGGTGCTTTAATTCTGTGTAGAGGCAGGCATTGCACGGGAAATGAGACAATATATATACAGTATGGTACCGACTACGATATATTTGATGTTTTTGTCGCTCTTTTTACCAGAATAAAGGACTAGGTGCTAACCGTTTTGGAATCATTCAGTACAGTCATGAAGGGAAACAAGAACTTCTTTCTACAGATGACCCCAACATTAAAACACTTGCCCAGTTTAAAAGGTAACAGTTCACATATTCAGTGTCATCAAGTATTTAAAATAAAAATCCATGTTTAATAGGCCATGCTACATAGACACTTATGTTCTTCCTTAGGGCTTATTCAGACGAACGTATAATACGTCCGTGCTGCACGCGTGATTTTCACGCGCGTCGCACGGACCTATGTTAGTCAATGGGGCCGTTCAGACTGTCCGTATGTCCGCTGTGTAAAACTCACGACATGTCCTATAATTGCCCGTTTTTTTGCGTATTACGCACCCATTGAAGTCAATGGGTGAGTGAAAACCGTGCACGGCACACGGATGCACTTCCGTGTGCCGCGCGCGATGCGCGCTAGAGTAGTCAGAGCTATGAATGAAAACAGAAAAGCACCACGTGCTTTTCTGTTTACAAACATAAAAACAGAGTGTCATAATGATGGCGGCTACGCGAAACTCACGCAGCCACGCATCATATGCTGCTGACACACGGAGCTTTTATGGACCTTTTGCGCGTGCAAAACACCACGTTTTTTGCGCACGCAAAACGCACACGCTCGTGTGAATCCGGCCTTGGGGGAAGTGCTGCAGATTTTCCGACTAGATTTGCGGATGGAAAATCTGCATCGTATTACAGTAGCAGCAGAGTGGATGAGATTTTAACAATTCTTATCCACACACTGCAGAAAATTTTAGCGCAGGAATTGATCTGGAGTGCAGATTTTAAAAACCACAGCATGTCAATTTCTGTTGCGTATTTTCACCGTGCATGTCACTTATTTTAATTAAACACATTGCAATTTTATTGCAATGTGTTTTTTCTACCTAAAATCCACTTAAAAAGTGTTAATTATAATAATAATAATAACAATAAGAAAAGAATAATAACAGTTATTGTTTCAAATAACAAGTTATATTACATTTAAATATATTTAAGAGTATTTTGAAAAATGTACGTATAAAAAAGAAGTCCTTCCTGACATTTATTGTTTCAGTGCTGTAAAGAACATGCAGTGGATGGCAGGGGGAACATTCACAGGAGAAGCATTAGATTTTGCCAAGCAAACTTTAGAGGAATCCATACTCACCCATAAAGTGGCAATAGTGATGACAGACGGTAGATTTGACACTCGTGATCGCAAATCCTTGGCCTCACTTTGTACAGTACCAAACATGAATGTAAGTAATATCCATGTTTTCTAGACAATATGCAGAATATCATCATTGGAACAGTCAGGGTATGTGCACACACACTAATTACGTCCGTAATTGACGGACGTATTTCGGCCGCAAGTACCGGACCGAACACAGTGCAGGGAGCCGGGCTCCTAGCATCATAGTTATGTACGACGCTAGGAGTCCCTGCCTCTCCGTGGAACTGCTGTCCCGTACTGAAAACATGATTACAGTACGGGACAGTTGTCCTGCAGCGAGGCAGGGACTCCTAGCATCGTACATAACTATGATGCTAGGAGCCCGGCTCCCTGCACTGTGTTCGGTCCAGGACTTGCGGCCGAAATACGTCCGTCAATTACGGACGTAATTAGTGTGTGTGCACATACCCTCACAAGTATAGAAAAATAAAAGAAGCAAAATAAAGCTTGATTAATAAATAAAAAAATTATTAGAACCAAGCGATTAACAAGAAGGAGCACAATGTTAGGCTTCGTTCACATCTGCGTTGGGGTCCCGTTCTGACATTCCATTGGAGGTTTCCGTCAGAACGGGACCCTGAGCAGACACAAACTGACACCGACGGAAACCAGAGGTTTTAATGGTGACAGATCCGGTGCCCATTGTTTCCGTTTGTGTCTGATGTGCACCGGACCTGTCATTTTGCCGGAAGCAATAGCGTAGTCGACTACGCTATAGCTTCCGGGAAAACGACGGGTCAGGTGCACCGGAAACCATGGGCACCGGATCCGTTACCATTGAAATCGATTGTGATGGAAACGGAAACCTCTGGTTTAGGTTGGTGTCAGTTTGTGTCTGCTCAGGGTCCCGCTCTGACGGAAACCTCTGACGGAACATCAGAACGGGACCCCAACGCAGATGTGAACGAAGCCTTCGTGAAAATCAATTGTTTACTTTATCTTCTGTTTTCCAAAAAATCTGCAACCAAAACCTGTTTGTGTTTTACTTACTTAAAGAGGCTCTGTCACCACATTATAAGTGCCCTATCTCCTATATAAGGAGATCGGCGCTGTAATGTAGGTGACAGTAATGCTTTTTATTTAGAAAAACAATCAATTTTTACCACTTTATGAGCGATTTTTAGCTTTATGCTAATGAGTTTCTTAATGCCCAAGTGGGCGTGTTTTTACTTTAGACCAAGTGGGCGTTGTACAGAGGAGTGTATGATGCTGACCAATCAGCTTCATACACTTCTCTCCGTTCATTTACACAATACTAGCGATATAGCTATATCACTATGTGCAGACACGTAAACACACTATAACATTACTGCACAGTCCTGATAATGAATATACATTACCTCCAGCCAGGACGTGATGTGTATTCAGAATCCTGTCACTTCTGTAGCGTGTAATGCCGGGGTAGGGAGACAGACAGGTGAGCCCTAATCTACCCGCCAATCAGTCCCTGCCTACTTGCAACGGCCCGTACTAGGCGACTGCGTACAACTGGGTGACAATCCCTACGCTCACTATGTGCACGACAGACAAACAGACAAGGGTACACAGAAGCTAGGGGAACGGGGCAGTGCCCACGGCAACACCGTGAGCAACAAGAGTAGTGAATGAGCCGAGTCAAAACAGGAGTGTACGAGGTACCAAGCGCAGAACAGGAGAGTAGTGAACGAGCCGAGTCAAACCAGGAGTATACGAGGTACCAAATACAGAGAGCAGGAGAGTAGTCAGTAAGCCAGGGTCGATATGGAGCAGAGGACAAAAGTACAAGCAGCAGCAGCAGAGCCAGGAAACAAACAGAATCACAGGCAAAGGAGGAGCAGGAAGTGAAGGTATAAATAGACAGAGGGCGGGAGCTAGCTCCATCTGGCCAGGCTGTGATAGGCTCTCCCACTCCTCAGCCTCCCAGCCTGATTGGTAGAAGGAGGGTCACTCGATCAGACTTAGGAGCAGGTTCAGACTGACTAACCACGGGCGTCGACACAGAAGCTGTGTCTGGCAGATCCTTTACAGTACCCCCCCTTTTATGAGGGGCCACTGGACCCTTTCTAGGTGGACCTGGCTTATTGGGGAACCGAACATGGAACCTCCTGAGCAATACTGCAGCGTGAACATCCCGGGCGGGTACCCAAGTCCTCTCCTCAGGCCCGTATCCTCTCCAATGGACCAGGTACTGGAGAGAGCCTTGGACCATCCTGCTGTCCACAATCTTGGCCACCTCGAATTCTACCCCTTCAGGGGTGAGAACAGGGACCGGAGGTTTCCTCGAGGGAGCCAAGGACGGGGAGCAGCGTTTCAGGAGGGAGGCATGAAACACGTCGTGTATTCGAAAAGACGGGGGTAACTCCAGTCGGAAGGAGACAGGGTTAAAGACTTCAATGACCTTGTACGGCCCTATATACCGGGAAGCAAGCTTTTTGGACGGGACTTTAAGGCGCAAATTTTTTGAAGACAGCTACACCAGATCCCCGACCACAAACAAGGGGTTAGCAAAACATCTTCTATCTGCCTGAGTCTTTTGTATGCTCTGGGACGCCTCTAGGTTCTTCTGAACCTGGGCCCAGACTGTGCACAGTTCCTGATGAACGACATCTACCTCAGGATTGTTGGAACCACCAGGTGAAACGGAGGAGAACCGTGGATTAAACCCAAAATTACAGAAAAAGGGGGAGACCCCTGACGAGTTACTGACCCGGTTATTAGGGGAAAATTCAGCGAGGGAAATGAAGGAGACCCAATCATATTGACAGTCAGAGATAAAACACCTTAAATATTGTTCTAGAGACTGATTAGTCCTCTCGGTTTGGCCATTAGTTTCAGGATGGAAGGCCGAGGAGAAGGACAGATCAATCTCCAACTTTTTACAGAAGGCTCTCCAAAACAATTAAACAAATTGTACCCCTCTGTCAGAAACAATATTGACAGGAACCCCATGGAGACGCAGGATGTGTTTAACAAACAAGGTAGCTAACGTCTTAGCATTGGGTAGTTTCTTGAGGGGCACAAAGTGGCACATCTTACTGAAGCGGTCTACTACAACTCACACCACCGACTTGCCTTGAGATGGAGGCAAATCGGTGATAAAATCCATGGAGATATGGGTCCAAGGTCTCTGGGGAATGGGCAAAGAACGTAGTAAGCCCGCTGGTCGGGACCTGGGAGTCTTGGACCTAACACAAACCTCACAAGCGGCGACGTAGGACTTAACGTCTTTAGGCAACCCAGGCCACCAATAGTTTCTGGCAATGAGGTGTTTGGTACCCAGGACGCCTGGATGACAAGATAGTGCGGAGTCATGATTTTCCCTAAGTACCCTTAGCCGGAATTGCAGGGGAACAAACAGCTTGTCCTCAGGAAGGTTCCCGGGAGCTGAACCTTGATCAGCCGCAATTTCAGAGACTAAATCAGAATCAATAGAAGAAATGATTATACCAGGAGGCAAAATACAAGCAGGGTCTTCCTCCGAAGGAGGGCTGGCCATGAAGTTACGCGACAGTGCATCGGCCTTAATATTTTTAGACCCAGCCCTATAGGTAACCAAAAAGTTGAATCTGGTAAAAAATAGCGCCCATCGAGTTTGTCTCGGGTTTAGCCTCCGGGCAGATTGTAGGAAAACCAGATTCTTGTGGTCGGTAAGGACCGTTACCTGGTGCCTAGCCCCCTCCAGGAAGTGGATTCAGAATCCTGTCACTTCTGTAGCGTGTAATGCCGGGGTAGGGAGACAGACAGGTGAGCCCTAATCTACCCACCACTCAGTCCCTGCCTACTTGCAACGGCCCGTCCTAGGCGACGGCGTACAACTGGGCGACGGTGCCTACGCTCACTATGTGCACGACAGATAAACAGACAAGGGTACACAGAAGCTAGGGGAACGGGGCAGTGCCCACGGCAACACCGTGAGCAACAAGAGTAGTGAACGAGCCGAGTCAAACCAGGAGTGTACGAGGTACCAAACGCAGAACAGGAGAGTAGTGAATGAGCCGAGTCAAACCAGGAGTGTACGAGGTACCAAACGCAGAGAGCAGGAGAGTAGTCAGTAAGCCAGGGTCTATATGGAGCAGAGGACTTAAAAGTACAAGCAGCAGCAGCAGAGCCAGGAAACAAACAGAATCACAGGCAAAGGAGGAGCAGGAAGTGAAGGTATAAATAGACAGTGGGCGGGAGCTAGCTCCGTCTGGCCAGGCTGTGATAGGCTCTCCCACTCCTCAGCCTCCCAGCCTGATTGGTAGAAGGAGGGGTCACTCGATCAGACTTAGGAGCAGGTGCAGACTGACTAACCACGGGTGTCGACACAGAAGCTGTGTCTGGCAGATCCTTTACATAGCGTCTCTGTGAGATTTACAGTAAGGCAAGCGTAATCTCGTGAGATTACGATGTAACCTGTCATTTCAAACGAGATTACATTTGCCTTGCTGTAATCTCACAGAAAAGATTCAGAAGTGTCAGGATTCTGAATACACATCACGTCCTGGCTGGTAGTGTTGTATATTCATTATCAGGACACTGCAGTAATGTTAGTGTGTGTGTATGAGACTGCAGATAGCGATATAGCTATATCGCTAGTGCAGTGTAAATGAATGAACTGATTGGTCAGCGTCATACACTCCTCTGTACAACGCCCACTTGGTCTAAAGTAAAAACACGCCCACTTGGGCATTAAGAAACTAATTAGCATAAAGCTAAAAAATCGCTCATAAAGTGGTAAAAATAGATAATTTTTTTAATAAAAAGCACTTCTGTCACCTACATTATAGCGCCGATCTCCTTATGTAGGGGAAATTCACTTTGGACAATAAATGGTTAACTGTAGTGCTCTAACTCTAATGTTAATACTGTCCATATTTGATCCCTAAAAGCTGATCATGAGTACTTCAGCTGAGGGGCAACATATTACATGTCCATGTATACTGTAAGTGTTATAAACGGCAACGTGCACACTGCGTGTGTGAAGCCGAGGGTAGTCAGGATCCATAAAACAGAGGTGTAGTTAGGTTCTCCAACCCCCGGGGCAAAGATTCAGTTTGCACTCCTCCCTCCCGAACCTCTTTCCCGACATCTCCTTCCCCCTCGCCATATTTGTTTTCTCTACCAATCAATTGGGTGTAATTTATTTCCACTTTTTTTGGTTTAACTCTAGCATGAAACTATTTGTACATTTTACAAGAAATATAGTTCTATATACAATACCAGAACCAAGCTCTTTACATATATACATGACCAGAACCAAGCCCAGTACATAAACACAACACCAGAACCAAGCTCAGTACTTATACACAGCACCAGAACCAAGCTCAGTAAATATATACAGTACCAGAACAAAGCTCAGTAGATAAATAGAGCAAAAGCACCTAGCTCAATATATATATATATATATATATATATATATATATACACAGTACTAGAACCAAGCCCAGTACATATATACAGCACCAGAACAAAGCTCAGTAGATAAATAGAGCAAAAGCACCTAGCTCAATATATATATATATATATATATATATATATATATATATATATATATACACAGTACTAGAACCAAGCTCAGTACATATATACAACACCAGAACAAAGCTCAGTACATATATACAGCACCAGAACATGATCAACTTATATATATATATATATATATATATATATATATATATACTCACAAACAACGAAGACAAGCAGTAGCACTCACTTTAGGAAGGAATTGTATATATATATCTGGGTGCCCAGCAAGTAGTCCCGATCCTTGCTTGAGAAAGGTCCTATTGTAGGACAGAAACGTTGCACCTTTGCTTGATGTGGACTGAATAAACTTCACGATTTTGCTTATTGGAGTGCTGCAAGACTTTCTTTATTTATATATATACACTACCGTTCAAAAGTTTGGGGTCACCCAGACAATTTTGTGTTTTCCATGAAAACTCACACTTATATTTATCAAATGAGTTGCAAAATGACTAGAAAATAGTCAAGACATTGACAAGGTTAGAAATAATGATTTTTATTTGAAATAATAATTTTCTCCTTCAAACTTTGCTTTCGTCAAAGAATGCTCCATTTGCAGCAATTACAGCATTGCAGACCTTTGGCATTCTAGCTGTTAATTTGCTGAGGTAATCGGGAGAAATTTCACCCCATGCTTCCAGAAGGCCCTCCCACAAGTTGGATTGGCTTGATGGGCACTTCTTGCGTACCATACGGTCAAGCTGCTCCCACAACAGCTCTATGGGGTTGAGATCTGGTACATGTGCTGGCCACTCCATTACAGATAGAATACCAGCTGCCTGCTTCTTCCCTAAATAGTTCTTGCATAATTTGGAGGTGTGCTTTGGGTCATTGTCCTGTTGTAGGATGAAATTGGCTCCAATCAAGCGCTGTCCACAGGGTATGGCATGGCGGTGCAAGATGGAGTGATAGCCTTCCTTATTCAAAACCCCTTTTACCTTGTACAAATCTCCCACTTTACCAGCACCAAAGCAACCCCAGACCATCACATTACCGCCACCATGCTTGACAGATGGCGTCAGGCACTCTTCCAGCATCTTTTCAGTTGTTCTGCGTCTCACAAATGTTCTTCTGTGTGATCCAAACACCTCAAACTTCGATTCGTCTGTCCATAACACTTTTTTCCAATCTTCCTCTGTTGAATGTCTGTGTGCTTTTGCCCATATTAATCTTTTCCTTTTATTAGCCGGTCTCAGATATGGCTTTTTCTTTGCCACTCTGCCCTGAATGCCAGCATCCCGGAGTCGCCTCTTCACTGTAGACGTTGACACTAGCGTTTTGCGGGTACTATTTAATGAAGCTGCCAGTTGAGGACCTGTGAGGCGTTTATTTCTCAAACTAGAGACTCTAATGTACTTGTCTTGTTGCTCAGTTGTGCAGCGGGGCCTCCCACTTCTCTTTCTACTCTGGTTAGAGCCTGTTTGTGCTGTCCTCTGAAGGGAGTAGTACACACCGTTGTAGAAAATCTTCAGTTTCTTGGCAATTTCTCGCATGGAATGCCCTTCATTTCTAAGAACAAGAATAGACTGTCGAGTTTCACATGAAAGCTCTCTTTCTCTAGCCATTTGGAGAGTTTAATCAAACCCACAAATGTAATGCTCCAGATTCTCAACTAACTCAAAGGAATGTCAGTTTTATAGCTCCTCTAAACAGCAAAACTGTTTACAGCGGTGCTAACATAATTGCACAAGGGTTTTCAAGTGTTTTCTAATCATCCATTAGCCTTCTAACACAGTTAGCAAACACAATGTACCATTAGAACACTGGAGTGATGGTTGCTGGAAATGGGCCTCTATACACCTATGTAGATATTGCATTAAAAACCAGACGTTTGCAGCTAGAATAGTCATTTACCACATTAACAATGTATAGAGTGTATTTCTGATTAATTTAATGTTATCTTCAATGAAAAAAAAATGTGCTTTTCTTTCAAAAATAAGGAAATTTCTAAGTGACCCTAAACTTTTCAGCGGTAGTGTAAAGGATCTGCCAGGCACAGCTTCGGGGTTAACGCCCATATATAATCAGTCTGCACCTGCTTCTATGTCTGTGAGACTGACTAAATCTTCCACCACTCAGGGTGGCAGGCTTAGGAGTGGTAGAACCTATCACAGCCTGGCCAGACGGAGCTAGCTCCCGCCCTCTGTCTATTTATACCTGCCTTTCCTGTTCCTCCTTTGCTTGCGATTCTTCTCGTTTGGTTTCCTGGCCCTGCTGCAGCTTCTTGTACCATTGTCCTTGCTTCATATTGACCCCGGCTTGCTGACTACTCTCCTGCTCTGCGTTTGGCACCTCGTACTCTCCTGGTTTGACTCGGCTTGTTCACTTCTCTTGTTGCTCACGGTGTTGCCATGGGCAACTGCCCCTTTCTCCCCCTAGCTCTGTGTACGCTTGTCTGTCTGTCGTGCACTTATTGAGCATAGGGACCGTCGCCCAGTTGTACCCCGTCGCCTAGGGCGGGTCGTTGCAAGTAGGCAGGGACTGAGTGGTGGGTAGATTAGGGCTCACTTGTCTGTCTCCCCACCCCCGTCATTACATAATCACAAGCACATACCTAGTCTACCCTGGTCCCTGACACCACTATGGACCCCCTTGAGACCCTGGCTCAGCAAATGCAGGGTCTCTCCCTACAGGTCCAGGCCCTGGCTCAGAGGGTCAACCAGCCTGATGCTACCATGGTAGTCCCCCTCACCTCACCTCTTGAACCCCACCTCAAGTTGCCCGACCGGTTCTCAGGGGACCGGAAGACTTTTCTCTCCTTTCGGGAGAGTTGTCGGCTCTATTTTCGTTTAAAGCCCCACTCCTCAGGTTCTGAGAGCCAGCGGGTGGGTATAATTATGTCCCGGCTCCAGGAAGGGCCCCAAGAATGGGCCTTCTCCTTGGCTCCTGACGCCCCTGAACTTTCCTCTGTTGATCTTTTCTTTTCTGCTCTCGGACTCATCTATGACGAGACTGACAAGACTGCTTTTGCCGAGAGTCAGCTGGTGACCTTACGTCAGGGTAAGAGACCTGTTGAGGAGTATTGCTCTGACTTTAGGAAGTGGTGCGTAGCTTCTCGGTGGGTCTGTCGAACGCCCTGAAAGATCTGCTAGTTAGTTATCCCTCTTCTGTTTCCCTAGACCAGGTTATGGCTTTAGCGGTACGACTTGACCGACGTCTCAGGGAACGACGACTTGAACGTCTTGATGTTTTCTCCTCTGACTCCACCATGATGCCTCCCGAGGTTCCGTTGCTTCGTTCCTCCCCGGAAGACTCGGAGGTACCTATGCAACTCGGGGCCTCCGTGTCTCCCCAACAACGTAGAGATTTCCGCAGGAAGAATGGTCTCTGCTTCTACTGTGGGGATGACAAGCATCAAGTGAACAACTGTCATAAGCGTAAGAATGCAGCCGGAGAACTTCCGCGCCTAAGTGATCATCGGGGAGGTCACTTGGGCGCACAGGTATTTCCCGTAAATATGAAACGTAATAAAATCTTGCTTCCCTTTCAGGTCTCTTTTGGTGGTAGGTCTGCTACCGGCAGTGCCTTCGTGGATTCAGGGTCTTCTGCTAATATCATGTCTGTGGAATTTGCTATGTCTCTAGCTATGCCTTTGATTGATTTGCCTAAACCTGTCTCGGTAGTGGGTATCGACTCCACTCCTCTTGCTAATGGTTATTTTACACAGCATATCCCTGTTTTTGAACTCCTTGTTGGCTCCATGCATTTGGAGCAGTGCTCTGTACTGTTAATGCAGGGATTATCGTCCGATTTGGTTTTAGGCCTTCCCTGGTTGCAGTTGCATAATCCCACGTTTGACTGGAATTCTGGGGACCTTACCAAGTGGGGTAATGAATGCTTGACGTCATGTTTTTCTGTTAATTCTATTTCTCCCCCTGAGGTGGTGAACACGCTACCTGAGTTTGTTCAGGACTTCGCCGATGTTTTCTCTAAGGAGGCCTCCGAAGTGTTACCTCCTCATAGAGAATATGATTGCGCAATCAATTTGGTACCAGGAGCTAAGCTCCCTAAGAGTAGGATATTTAATCTCTCTTGTCCCGAACGTGAAGCCATGAGAGAGTATATCCAGGAATGCCTGGCCAAGGGTTACATTCGCCCCTCTACTTCTCCGGTAGGTGCTGGCTTCTTCTTCGTAGGGAAGAAGTATGGCGGTCTTAGGCCATGCATTGACTACCGAAGCTTGAATAAGGTCACTGTAAGGAACCAGTATCCCCTTCCTTTGATTCCTGATCTCTTTAATCAGGTTCAGGGGGCCCAATGGTTCTCTAAGTTTGATCTACGGGGGGCGTATAACCTTATCCGCATCAAAGAGGGGGATGAGTGGAAGACTGCGTTTAACACGCCCGAAGGTCATTTCGAATACCTCGTCATGCCCTTTGGGTTGTGTAATTCTCCCGCGGTCTTCCAGAATTTCATAAATGAGATTTTAAGAGACTACCTGGGGTTATTTCTTGTAGTGTACCTTGATGACATACTTGTGTTTTCCAAGGACTGGTCCTCCCACATTGAACATGTCAGGAAGGTGCTCCAGGTCCTTCGAGAAAACAAACCAAATCCTCACTCCTCATGATTTCCGCATGGACCCTGCCAAGGTCCATGCTGTGGCGGAATGGGTCCAACCTGCCTCCCTGAAGGCGTTACAGTGCTTCCTGGGGTTCGCTAATTATTACAGGAGGTTTATTGCTAACTTCTCGGTCATCGCTAAGCCTCTTTCGGATCTCACTCGCAAAGGTGCTGATCTCCTCCACTGGCCTCCTGAGGCTGTCCAGGCTTTTGAGGTCCTTAACCCCTTAAGGACGCAGCCTAGTTTTGGCCTTAAGGCTCAGAGCCCATTTTTCAAATATGACATATTTCACTTTATGTGGTAATAACGTGCGAATGCTTAAACCTACCCAAGCGATTCTGAGATTGTTTTCTCGTGACACATTGGGCTTCATGTTCAAGGTAAAATTTGGTCGATATATTCAGTGTTTATTGGTGAAAAATTGCACAATTTAGAGAAAATTTTGAAAAAATTGCATTTTTCAGAATTTGAATGTATCTGCTTGTAAAACAGACGGTTATACCACCCACAATAGTCACTAGTTCACATTTCCCATATGTCTACTTTAGATTGGCATCGTTTTTTGAACATTCTTTTATTTTTCATGGACGTTACAAGGCTTAGAACATAAACAGTAATTTCTCATATTTTTAAGAAAATGTCAAATGCCTTTTATTTAAGGTACCTGTTCAGTTCTGACGTGGCTTTGAGGGGCCTATGTATTAGAAACCCTGATAAAACACCCCATTTTAAAAACTAGACCCCTCAAAGTATTCAAAACAGCATTTAGAAAGTTTTTTAACCCTTCAGGCATTTCACAGGAATTAAAGCAAAGTGGAGGTGAAATTTGCAAATTTCATTTTTCTTGCGGAATTTCAATTTTATTCATTTTTTTTCTGTAACACAGAAGGTTTTACCAGAGAAACACTACTAAATATGTATTGTCCAGATTCTTCAGTTTTTAGAAATGTCCCACATGTGGCCCTACTGCGCTCGTGGACACAAGCCCTAGAAGCAAAGAAGCACCTAGTGCATTTTGAGTCCTCTTTTTTAATAGAATATATTTTAGGCAGCATGCCAGGTTTGAAGAGGTGTTGAGGTGCCAAAACAGTAGGAATCCCCCAATAGTGACCCCATTTTGGAAACTACACCCCTCAAGGAATTCATTTAGGGTTGTTGTTACCATTTTGACCGCACAGTTTTTTCACAGCACGTATTTGAATTGGGCTGTGAAATGAAAAAAATGTCATTTTTTCCAATAAAATGTCATTTGTGATCAAAATTTCTTATTTTCACAGGGAACAAAATACCCCATTTGGTTGCCCAATTTGTCCTTAGTGTGGCAATACCCCATTTGTGGTGATAAACTGCCGTTTGGGCCCATGGGAGGGCTCAGAAGGAAAGGAGCGCTATATGTTTGTTGGAGTCCAGATTTTGCTGGATTGGTTTTCGGGTGCCATGTCGCATTTGCAGAGCCCCAGAGCTATCAAAGCAATAGAAACCAATCATAAATGACCCCATTTTGGAAACTACACCCCTCAAGGAATTCATTTATGGGTGTTGTGACTATTTTGACCCCATAGTTTTTTCACAGAACTAATTTGAATTGGGCTGGGAATGAAAACACAATTATTTTTTTCAAATAATATGTAGTTTTGGCTGAAAATTTCTTATTTTCACAAGAAACAAAATACCCCATTCTGTTGCGCAATTTGTTCTGAGGGCCGCAATACCCCATTTGTTGTGATAAACTGCCGTTTGGGCCCATGGGAGGGCTCAGAAGGAAAGGACCACCATTTGCCCTACTGGGGATTTTCTAGTGCGAAGTCATGTATGCAGAAGCACCTGAGGTACCAGTACAGTTGAAACACGCAAGAAGTGACCCCGTTTTAAAAACTACACCCTTAAGGCATTCATCTAGAGGTGTAGTGAGCATTTTGACCGGAGACCTACACCCCATAAACTGTAATGTGGGTTCTCCTGGGTATGGCAATACCCTACATGTGGCTGTTATCAGCTGCCTGGGCACACAGCAGGGCTCAGAGGGGAAAGACGAGGGGGGATAAGCTGTGCGGAGTGCATTAGGGTAAGTAAAATTGGGGTAAATTATAAACCAAGGGATATATGATAAATTTTAAAACACGCTTTCATACAGAGCTCTGGTTATTCGGGACACGTGTCACATTGATATATTGTGTCATCCCTTATCACCCTCTTATAGCAGACTTTGCACCTCTTTTGACTTTTTCCCTTCTTGTCAGTTTGGGGAACTTCTCCTGGAAAGTGTTGCCGCCCAGGTACGATGCGTGTGGCCCCGCTTCCAGAAGTACTGGGAGCCCCCCCTTCTTGGTCCCTAAAGATTAGGTTCTTGATAATCACCTCTTGAAATTCCAGGAAAGTTCCCGTCTGGCCTGCACATCGACGTAGCACGTATGCATTGTACAAAGCCATCTGTATGATGTGCACGGCCAGCTTCTTATACCACACCGCATAGCGCTGTAGGGCTTCAGGGCTTGATCTTACAAGTCCATCCCTCCCATGTACCTATTGTAGTCCAGGATGCAGTCTGGTTTGGGGGTGGCCTTTCCTTCATATATCCTAAACCTGTAGGTATACCCTGATGCACTCTCGCAGCTTATACATCTTCACACCATACCTTGCCCTCTTACCCGGCAGGTACTCGCGGAATTGAACCCTCCCTTTAAAATGTACCAGGGACTCATCAATAGAAATACACTTCTCGGGGTGTATGCTGGGGAAAACCGGGCACTGGAACGGTCTAATAGGAGTCTCCGTTTATACAAACGGTCAAAACTGGGGTCATCTCGGGGTGGGCACGGCTCATTATCAGTAATAATGTGAGAAGCGAAGTATTGCCTCATTTATTTATTTTTAAGGTTCCAGTTCAGTTCTGAAGTTGCTTTGAGGGGCCCATATATTAGAAACCCCTATGAAATACCCCATTTTAGAAACTAGACCCCTCAAAGTATTCACAACAGCATTTAGAAAGTTTATGAACCCTTTAGGTGTTTCACAAAAATTTAGAGCAAAGTAGAGGTGAAATTTACAGAAAATCCTCTTTATACCATTTTTTTTTATAACACAAAAGGATTTATCAGTGAAACGCAAATTAATACTTATTGCCCAGATTCTGCAGTTTTTAGAAATATCCCACATGTGGCCCTCGGGCGGTAATGGACTGAAGCACCGCCCTCAGAAGCAAAGGAGGACCTAGTGGATTTTGAGGCCTCTTTTTTATTAGGCACCATGTCCGGTTTGAAGAGGTCTTGTGGTGCCAAAACATTGGGAACCCCCCAAAAGTGACCCCATTTTGGAAACTAGACCCCTTGAGGAATCCATTGTAGTTTTCTTGGGGTGCATGCAGCTTTTTGATCAGTTTTTATTCTATTTTTAGGTGGCGTGGTGACTAAAAAACAGCAATTCTACTATTGTTTTTTTATTCTTTTTTTTTACAGCGTTCACCGTGCGCTATAAATGACATATTCACTTTATTCTGCGGGGCGATACGATTACGGCGATACCAGATGTTTATAGTTTTTTTTATGTCTTATGGCGTTTGCACAATAAAATACGTTTTGTAAACAATCATTCACTTTTTGTGTTACCTTATTCTAAGAGCCATAACGTTTTTATTTTTCAATCAATAAAGCCGTGTGAGGAATTATTTTTTGCGTAACAAACTGTAGTTTCGATCAGTACAATTTTTAGGTACATGCGACTTTTTGATCTCTTTTTATTCCATTTTTTGGGAGGTGAAGTGACCAAAGAATTGTGATTGTGGTACGGTTTATTATTATTTTATTTTACGGCGTTCATCGTGCGGTATAAATAATGAAATAATTTTGTAGTTCAGGCCGTTACGGACGCGGCGATACCAATTATGTATAGTTTATTTGTTTGTTTATATATTTTTATTAATAATAAAGGACTGATAAGGGAAAAGGGGGGATTTTTACTTTTATTACTTTTAAATCTTTTATTCTCTTATTTTTACACATCTTTTTGTAACTTTTTTTTAACTTTATTACTTTGTCCCACTAGGGGACATGAGGGCAGGAGGCTCTGATCGCTATTCTAATACACTGCACTACATGCGTAGTGCAGTGTATTAGAACTGTCAGCTACTCACTGACAGCAAGCATAGTGGGTCCTGACGTTGTCAGGACCCACTAGGCTTCCGTCTATGGCATAGCCGGACGCCATTGTTTGGTGTCCGGTTGCCATAGTCACCATCGCCGGCCGCTATCGCGTAGCAGGCCGGCGATGGCAGCTTAACCCCTAAAAAGCCGCGATCTCTATAGAACGCGGCTTTTAAGGGGTTAATCAGCGGGGACACAGCGATCGGTCCCCGCTGTAGGAGCTGTGACAGCTGCTGAACAAGACAGCAGCGTCACAGCTCCTGTATGTGTCGGGAGGACGGCCGAAACGGCCGTTACTCCCGTGACGTACTATTACGTCATGGAGCGCGAACGATACAGCTGCCATGACGTAATAGTACGTCAAGGAGCGGGAAGGGGTTAAGAAGTGCTTTATCTCGGCCCCGGTGCTGGTTCGGCCCAACCAAATGGAGCCATTTATCGTGGAGGTTGACGCGTCCGATGTGGAAGTGGGGGCTGTCTTGTCCCAGGGTACCAGGTCCCTCACCCATCTCCGTCCCTGTGCCTACTTCTCCAGGAAGTTTTCACCCACTGAGAGTAACTATGATATTGGCAACCGCAAACTCTTAGCCATTAAATGGGCATTTGAAGAGTGGCGCCACTTCCTGGAGGGGGCTAGGCACCAGGTAAATGTCCTTACCGACCACAAGAATCTGGTTTTCCTAGAATCTGCCCGGAGGCTAAACCCGAGACAAGCTCGTTGGGCGTTATTTTTTACCAGATTCAACTTTGTGGTTACCTATAGGGCTGGGTCTAAAAATGTTAAGGCTGATGCACTGTCACGTAGCTTCATGGCCAGCCCTCCTTCGGAGGAAGATCCTGCTTGTATTTTGCCTTCAGGTATAATCATTTCCGCTATTGATTCTGATTTAGTATCTGAAATTGCGGCTGATCAAGGTTCAGCTCCCAGGAGCCTTCCTGAGAACGAGCTGTTTGTTCCCCTGCAATTCCGGCTAAGGGTACTTAGGGAAAATCATGACTCTGCACTATCTGGCCATCCAGGCATCCTGGGTACCAAGCACCTCATTGCCAGAATCTATTGGTGGCCTGGGTTGCCTAAAGACGCTAAGGCCTACGTCGCCGCTTGTGAAGTTTGTGTTAGGTCCAAGACTCCCAGGTCCCGACCAGCGGGCTTACTACGTTCTTTGCCCATTCCCCAGAGACCTTGGACCCATATCTCCATGGATTTTATCACCGATTTGCCTCCATCTCAAGGCAAGTCGGTGGTGTGGGTTGTAGTAGACCGCTTCAGTAAGATGTGCCACTTTGTGCCCCTCAAAAAACTACCCAATGCTAAGACGTTAGCTACCTTGTTTGTCAAACACATCCTGCGTCTCCATGGGGTCCCTGTCAATATTGTTTCTGATAGAGGGGTACAATTTGTTTCATTGTTTTGGAGAGCCTTCTGTAAAAAGTTGGAGATTGATCTGTCCTTCTCCTCTGCCTTCCATCCTGAAACTAATGGCCAAACTGAGAGGACTAATCAGTCTCTAGAACAATATTTAAGGTGTTTTATCTCTGACTGTCAATATGATTGGGTCTCATTCATTCCCCTCGCCGAATTTTCCCTTAATAACCGGGTCAGTAACTCGTCAGGGGTCTCCCCCTTTTTCTGTAATTTTGGGTTTAATCCACGGTTCTCTTCCGTTTCACCTGGTAGTTCCAACAATTCCGAGGTAGAGGTCGTTCATCGAGAACTGTGCACAGTCTGGACTCAGATTCAGAAGAACCTAGAGGCGTCCCAGAGCATACAAAAAACTCAGGCAGATAGAAAACGTTCTGCTAACCCCTTGTTTATGGTCGGGGATCTGGTGTGGCTATCGTCTAAAAATTTGCGCCTTAAGGTCTCGTCCAAGAAGTTTGCTCCCCGGTTTATAGGGCCGTACAAGGTCATTGAAGTCCTCAATCCTGTCTCCTTCCGACTGGAGTTGCCCCCATCTTTTTGAGTACACGACGTGTTCCATGCCTCCCTCCTGAAACGCTGCTCCCCGTCCTTGGCTCCCTCGAGGAAACCTCTGGTCCCTGTTCTCACCCCTGAGGGGGCAGAATTCGAGGTGGCCAAGATTGTGGACAGCAGGATGGTCCAAGGCTCCCTCCAGTACCTGGTCCATTGGAGAGGATACGGGCCTGAGAAGAGGACTTGGGTACCCGCTCGGGATGTTCACGCTGGGATATTGGTCAGGAGGTTTCACCTTCGTTTCCCCAGTAAACCAGGTCCACTTAGAAAGGGTCCGGTGGCCCCTCATAAAAGGGGGGGTACTGTAAAGGATCTGCCAGGCACAGCTTCGGGGTTAACGCCCATAGATAATCAGTCTGCACCTGCTTCTATGTCTGTGAGACTGACTCCATCTTCCACCACTCAGGGTGGCAGGCTTAGGAGTGGGAGAACCTATCACAGCCTGGCCAGATGGAGCTAGCTCCCGCCCTCTGTCTATTTATACCTGCCTTTCCTGTTCCTCCTTTGCTTGTGATTCTTCTCGTTTGGTTTACTGGCCCTGCTGCAGCTTCTTGTACCATTGTCCTTGCTTCATATTGACCCCGGCTTGCTGACTACTCTCCTGCTCTGCGTTTCGCACCTCGTACACTCCTGGTTTGACTCGGCTTGTTTACTACTCTTCTGCTCTGCGTTTAGCACCTCGTACTCTCCTGGTTTGACTCGGCTTGTTCACTTCTCTTGTTGCTCACGGTGTTGCCGTGGGCAACTGCCCCTTTCTCCCCCTAGCTCTGTGTACCCTTGTCTGTTTGTCTGTCGTGCACTTATTGAGCGTAGGGACCGTCGCCCAGTTGTACCCCGTCGCCTAGGGCAGGTCGTTGCAAGTAGGCAGGGACTGAGTGGTGGGTAGATTAGGGCTCACTTGTCTGTCTCCCCACCCCCGTCATTACAGATATTGTACATACACAAACATATACATGCATACATACATACACAGTACCAGAACCAAGCTCAGTGCATAAATAGAGCACAAGCACCTAGCTCAATATATATATATATATATATATAGATATATATATATATACAGTACCAGAACCAAACTCAGTACATATATACAGCACCAGAACAAAGCTCAGTACATATATACAACACCAGAACCAAGCTCATTACATATATATGGTACCAGAACAAAGCTCAGTACATATATATAACTCCAGAACAAAGCTCAGTACATATATACAGCTCCAGAACCAAGATAATTACATAAATACAGTACCAGAACAAATCTCAGTACATATATACAACTACAGAACCAAGCTCAGTACATAAATACAACACCAGCACAAATACAACTCAATTTAGTGCAACCACTGCCGTATAGGTTCGCACTAAATCGTATACAGCTCCCAGCATGGCCCGAAGTATGGTAAGGATATGATGGGAGATGCTGTTTCACAAAAAAAATCATACCACCCATCATCTCGCTGCAGATCATACAGTGACTACAGTACATATTAGAGGCAGAATAAACATTTACATTAAGTGACTCAGCAGTGACGTCAGATTCTAGTTGTTCTTTTTCTCTTTCCTTCCCCCCCCCCCCCCAGGTCCAGACCTCTATGATGACTTTTCCTGGCCACAGCCCACTTCTGCAGTTTGCCGCTCAGATGTCTTCAGCTTCTCCCTTTTTAAACATTTCTGCACCTATAAACGAAGATAAAGTTCTCATGGTGTCAGACACTATGCTCTAAATATAAATATAATAGCGCCATACACTGCATCCCACACACACACCGTGCCCCCTGTAGATAGTGCCCCATATAGATCCCCCTGTAGATAGTGACCCACATAGAGCCTCTTTAGATAGTGCCCACATACAGCCCCCTGTAGATAGTGCCCCACATATAGCCACCCCTGTAGATAGTGCCAACATATAGCCCACTGTATATAGTGCCCCACATATAACCCCTCTGTATATAGTGCCCCACACATAGCTCCCCCTGTATACAGTGCCCCACATATAGCTCCCCCTGTAGATAGTGCATCCAAAAAAGAGAGATCAGCAGCACATCACAGTCCCAGAGAGCATTCATAGGGAGCTTTTAAACAGGAAGGAATTTTTCAGTCGGTGCAGGCAGTGTCGACCCCAAGGCTTGGGAAAGACCCTATGTGTCGAAACGTCGCTGTTTTGGTGAAATAAAGACACCTTATTTTGTACCTTGTTAACGTTGCGCTGCAGTTTTTCTACCTTCTTTGCCTGTAGATGGTGCCTCACATATAGCTCCCCCATAGATCGTTTTCCACATATAGCCCACCCCTGTAAATAGTGTTCCACATATAGTCCAACCCTGTAGATAGTGCCCTACATATATCTCCCCCTATAAATAGTGCTCCACATATAGCCCACCCCTTTATATAGTGCCTCACATATACCTCCCCCTATAGTGCTCCACATCTAGTCCACCGTTGTATATAGCACGCTGTAGATATAGCCCACCCCTGTATATAGTGTCCAACATAAAGCCCACCCCTGTAGATAGTGCCCTACATATATCTCCCCAAATAAATAGTGCTCCACATATAGCCCACCCCTGTATATAGTGCCTCATATATAACACCCCCTATAGTGCTCCACATATAGCCCCCCCACTGTAGATAGAGCCGACCCCTGTAGATGGAGCCCCCTGTAGATAATGCCACTCACATTTTTATTAGGATAAAAAAAAAAAAACTTTACATACTCACCTTAATCCCATTCCCGCGCCGTCCGGTGGCAATGCAGACCTGCTTTCTTCAGGTCTGCTGGGGTTGAACGATGCAAGCAGCGCGATGAGGTGCAGGGGTTTCCCCATACTAAGTGACTTGTGCAACCCTTTGCTGGCATATAGGCGGGGTAGGCGATGGCAGAGACCCACAGAGGCACGGCTGGATGGGCTAAGAGCGGGAACAAACACAGAAATTGATACCTGAGATTCTACTTTAATAATTAGGTTAAAACTACACTTTGTGATCATTAAAGAACCATCTGTTACAAGCATATCGCGCCCTTCTTTCAGTCACTTCTGCACAGTGGCCACCCTGACCTGGTACCTCAACAGCAACATGGCAAGGGAACCATTGCAATCCCTGCACTGCTTGTAAAATCTGTCTAGCATGTGGACATAGGACATAAGACCATAAAACAACAGATGATGATGATGATGATGATGAGCATAGAATGTAAAATGGGAGAATGCTCTCGTAGATACTGAGAGGATCTTTTGCATCCCTGGATAGGCCCTAAATGTTTGCCCCGCCACCTCTTTGCACCACCGCATTATAATACCACACGTGGCTTGCGCCCACCCTCCTAAAAGGCCAGCACACGCCAAGTGAATTTTTATTATTTAACCCTGCCTCTGACTGCTTAAATTCTCCTGAGGAACAATGTTCTTGGGTTCCTGTCCTATTTGTGAATGTATACTTGGTTCTGAATCATATTGTTCTTGACTATCCTTATTGATTACTGCCTGCCCGAACCTGTGCCTGTTTCGTGTATTGCAAGTACTCTACCAATCTTGACCTAGATTTCATACGACTACTCTCTTGCCTATCGTTATTGGTACCAAGCTTTGAAATTCCTATCTGCTAGCAGTCACCTGAGAACACGTCTTAGGGATGACCGCCAGGAAAGTCCACACCCCAGTTTAGCCCCAAGCCAAATCCTTCAGGAGCACAGTGAGTCCACTATCTGTCTGCTAGCTTGTCCGTGACTTGTCATTGTCACTGAGCAAATTGCCCATTTGGAGGAGTCATGGGGAAAGCCAGCAGGTGACCTGCTACTGGATGCAACATTTCATGGACATAACATTTTGTCAGGAGCTGAAGGAGTTAATATCTGAGGTCAAGGACATTCCACCTAGCTTACTGGGTAGGAGAGATGTTTTCTAAATGCTCCTGAGAGAAAACAGACGTTGCTCTAAGACTGGACTTCCTGATTTTCATGTTTTGGTGAGAGAAACCAGCTGGTTTAACGTTTTGGGTTCTCACTCAGCAACCCAACTATGTACAGTATGTCCCAAGGAAGGCCACTCATATATCGGTCCAATACTATCCTGTCCCCAATGTACTCAAAGTCTCCGGTTGGAGCCAGTTTCCTGTTGTCTCTGGTTGCGCACCATGTGCTGGAGATCAAACATCTGAGAACGTGGTGTCTTACTTTATCCAAATTGTCAGTCATAGACTCTATGAGCCTCCTACCCTAAGGTGACCCCCAGATAAGCCATTATCTCTGCCTCAGTCCTTAGCTTGTTCTGTAGACAGATCAAAACACACCTTTTGTGGCTTCAAAGTTAAATAAGGTCCCAGATTCCGAGGCTGTTTTTATCTTTCACCAACTTTACACAAACACTGTAAGGGTATGTTCACACGGCCCATTTTCAGACGTAATTCGTTCGTTTTACGCCTCAAATTACGCCTGAAAAAACGACTCCACTACGCCTGCAAACATCTGCCCATTGCGGTGTAATTTTACGGGTCGCTGTCAAAAGACGGCGCGTAAAATGACGCCTGCGTCAAAGAAGTGCATGTCAATTCTTTGGACGTTTTTGGAGCCTTTTTTCATTGACTCCATTGAAAAACAGCTCCAATTACGTCCGTAATGGACGCCGCGAAAAACGCGAGTACTTGCAAAAATGTCTGAAATTCTGGAGCTGTTTTCGCCTGAAAACAGCTCCGTAATTTCAGACGTATTTTGTGTTTGCGTGTGAACATACCCTAAGGGTATGTTCACACGCAGTGTTTTCAGATGTAATTCGGGCGTTTTACGGCTTGAATTACACCTGAAAAAAACGCCCCTAGTATGCCTACAAACATCTGCCCATTGCTTTCAATGGGTTTTACGGTGTTCTGTTCCCACGAGCCTTAATTTTACGCATCGCTGTCAAAATACGGCACGTAAAAAGACGCCCGCGAAAAAGAAGTGCATGTCACTTCTTGGGACGTTTTTGGAGCCGTTTTTCATTGACTCCATTGAAAAACAGCTCCAATAACGGCCGTAAAATACGCCGCGAAAAATGCGAGTTGCTACAAAAATGTCTGAAAATCAGGAGCTGTTTTCGCCTGAAAACAGCTCCGTATTTTCAGACGTTTTTGGTCAATGCGTGTGAGCATACCCTAACACAATCTAAGCAAAGCAACTTGTTCCATCAGGATCCAGCAGCACCTACACCTGAGAAGCCCTACCATATTAAATAGACCAACCTGGATGGGATGTATCTGCCTTCAGATATTAACCCCTTCGGCTCCTGACAAATAGCTTATGATAATATCATTGCATTGTTGACAAAGTCAACACCTGTATACATGTAAGAAGTTGATGGGTCACCTCTATCACAGGGCCTCTTATACCTGAGACTGTGCAGCTTCAAATTCTTATCAAGCCTCATCATGAAGTTATTTATTTTCAACCGATTTCTTCCCCAAAGATTCCTGTAATTTTGGGGATTTCTTGGCTGTCTACTCACAATCCATTGATTAACTCGGAGACACATTGTATACATTTTCACAAGGGAGAGAAGAAAACATTGACTGCACATCCACTTGCTATACTTGATCTATTGCGGCTTAGCAAAATTGAAAAAAATGTACAAACTGTATAAGCCCACAGCAACTTCTTTTAAGTGGGTCCCTACTCTATCATGTCCAGAGCCAAAGTGGTTTAGACTGGCAGCATGGGTGCTGTTGGTCCCCTGCGTTGCTGCTTCTGCAGGTGCTGTGTTATAGCGGCACTGGTTGCCATGCGATAACGCACTTGCTAGAGAAGGGATCCGCTTAAAAAAGGTTGCCGTGAAGTGGCAACTGGGCTTATACAGTTTGATCAAGATGTTTACCAAGAACCTCATGTTTGTACATTATTTAAATTTTGCTGAGCCACGATCAAGTATAGCAAATGGATGTGTGGTCCAGGTTTTCTTCCCTCCCTTGTGGATTGTATACATTTTCACTCCGAATATTGTCAGATAAATTGTCTGCGTAAACCCTCTTCGCTACCTGAGAGCCCCTCAATTTCTGAGCTTACTGTTAAAGACTGATAACATCCTTCTAGTGGAAAGAACAACAACCTCATAGTGAAAGATCTCACTAGGATGGCCCATTTTATTCAAAGTAAGGGAAAACCCAGCAAGGAACAAACTTCTGAACTGATGATTTGGGAATTCTTACAATTTCATGGAATTCATAATAATGTAGTTTCCGTAAGGGGAGTATGGTTCACTTCCAAACTGTGGAAAAATATTTTGATCTTGGGATAAGAGTAAATTTGTCTTCGCCTTCCACCCCGCAATCTAATAGGCAAACTGAAAGAGCTAATAAAACTCTTCAACAGTACCGTTGATGCTTCATAAATTATCTTCAGGATGACTGGATAGATGACTGGATGGATTACTTGGATTACTTACCCATGGTTGAGTTTGCATATGATAACGTTGAGCATAGTTCTATGCTAATACAGGCCTTCATCCAATCTTCACCCAATTTCAACATCTCTTCCAGCAGTAATCGAATATTTACATTACATAAGGTTCAAGAAAAGATTGTTGAACGTTTGCACAATTTTAAAAGCAATTTAAACAGGCTGCTCATAAATCTAAAATCTGCAAGTATCTTCTCCATAACTGGGAAAGAAATATATCTGGAAATTTCAAATTTCTGCTAAATTACCGTTTGTTTAAAAATTCCTGAGACTATGAAAGTTCATCCTGTGTTTCATTGCTCTCAAAGCCATTTTATGAAAATTATTTTTAATGGATTTCATCAGCGATATCCTAACAAATCAGCCCCTAGATCATTCAGAGGACATCCTCGAAGAAACAGAGTTATGTTAGGATTTGAACCCAGATAGCAGCACTACTCGCGGAGCTAACTGAGATGCTGAACAGCTCCTTTTCCATTGTCAATGTCCAGATTTACCCTGGTCTGCTAACTACTATGTTTCTTGATCAAAGTTTGTGTAGCCCTACCTTATTGATCTCCTATATAAACCTTGCCCTTGCACTCTCTGATTGTCACATTATTGTGCATTTCCTCTAGCCAAGCTGCGTGCTGCCTTACTTTCAAACTGTTGCTGCTTATTTGGGTACTAAACTTGGATTGCTTCTGACAACGACTCATTCATGTGGCTGTAACACCGAATTTAGTTTTGGCTCGACATGGGGTCTAATGACCTGAAATAGACCATGACATGCAATTTATATTAATTAAAAACGTCTACAACATCTACTTACTAAGAGGCAGGCAAGGCAAGAAAAAATCATACACATCTTGCAGAACTTAAAACTTTTTGTGTGATGGTATTATGTTCCATGTATTCCAGCCTCTACACAACAATGTAAAGCTCCAAATATGGTCTGCAACCATACAAAGATGAACATAACATATGTTCAACCTGTGCAGCTCCAAAGTGGCCCAGTAGATAAGAGGGCCACTGCTACCATAAAAAAAGTTTCCTACTATTAGATTGCAATTAAGGATCTAGGCTAATAAATTTCATGGCTCACAATTACTGGTGGATTGTCATGGAGACATAAACACTGTGCTACTGGATGAGCTGCTAGAAAGCAAGGAGTCCATATAAGAGGAAACATGTTTTACCTATTCAAGCGATTCTGAGATTGCTTTCTCGTGACATATTGTACTTTATGTTAGTGAAAAAATTTGGTCGATTAAATTCAATATTTATTTGTGAAAAACACCAAAATTTAGAGAAAATGTGCAAAAATTAGCGCTCCTCTAAATTTAAATGTATCAGCTTGTAAAACAGATAGTAATACTATACAAAATACTTACTATTTCACATATCCCATATGTCTACTTTATGTTGGCATCGTTTTTTTGAACGTTCTTTTCTTTTTCTAGGACGTTACAAGGCATAGAACTTTAGCAGCAATTTCCCACATATTCAAGAAAATGTCAAAAGGTTATATTTTAAGGGACCAGTTCAGTTGTGAAGTGGCTTTGAGGGGCCCATACAATACAAACCACCATAAATCACCCCATTTTAAAACTGCACCCCTCAAAGTATTCAAAACAGCATTAAGACATTTTCTTAACCATTTAGGCGTTTCACAAGAATTAAAAGTAGGGGTGAAATTTACAAATACATTTTTTTTTTGCAGAAATTCATATTTAATCCTTTATTTTTTCTGTAACACAGAGGGTTTTACCAGAGAAATGCAACTCAATATTTATTGCCCAGATTCTGCAGTTTTTAGAAATATCCCACATGTGGCCCTAGTGTGCTAATGAACTGAAACACAGGCCTCAGAATCAAAGGACCACCTAGAGGATTTTGGGGCTTTTGGAGCTCAAGATTTTCTGCAATGGTTTTCAGGTGCCATGTCGCATTTGCAAAGACCCTGTGGGCCAAAACGGTGGAAAAAGCTCAAAAGTGACTCCATTTGGGAAAATACACCCCTCAAAGAATTTATCTAGGGGTATAGTAAGCATTTTGACCCCACAGGTTTTTTGCTGACTTTAGTGGAATTAGGCCGTGAAATGGAAAAGCTACATTTTTCCGATAAAACGTGGACATTTTCCATTTTTACAAGGAATAAAGGAGAAAAAGCACCCCAACATTTGAAAAACAATTTCTCCCGACTATGGCAATACCCCTTAAGTATTCATAAACTGCTGTTTGGACACACTGCAGGCCTCAAAAGGGAAGGAGCACCATTTGGAGCTCAAATTTAGCTGGAATGGTTGTCGGGTGCCATGTCACAAATCAAAAACCCCTGCGGGGCCAAAACAGTGGGAGCCCCCAAAAGTGACCCCTTTTCGGAAACTACAGACTTTAAGGAATCTATTTAGTGGTATAGTGGGCATTTAGACCTCACAGGTCTTTTGCAGAATTTATTGGAATTAGTAACAATTAATATCAACATTTTTTCCACTAAAAAGTAGAATTTTCTCATTTTCACAAGGGATAAAGGAGAAAAAGGCACCCAACATTTGTAAAGCAATTTCTCACGAGTACGGCAATACCCGACAGGTGGTCATAAACTGCTATTTTTACACACAGCAAGGCTCTAAAGGGAACCAGCGCAATTTGGTTTTTGAAGTGGAGATTTTACAAAATTAGTTTTTTGACACCATGTTGCTGTGAGCTAAGGTACCAGTACATGGGAAAGCCCCGAAAAATTACCCCCATTTTGGAAACCACATCCCTGAAGAAATTTATCTAGAGCTATGGTGAGCATTTTGACCAATATCTTGTGCCCAGCTTGTGCCACTGCAGACACACACCCCATTTTTTTTTTTTTTTTTACTCCTCACACCCCATAAATTGTTAAGCAGGTTCTCCAGAGTACAGTAATACCCTATGTGGTCATAAACTGCTGTTTGGGCACACTGTCAGGCACAGAGGGACCGCCAATTGGCTTTTGGAGCGTAGATTTTGCTTGGTAGTAGTTTTGTTTGGGGTTTTACTGGTATTTCAGCTTATAATGTGGGGGCATATGTAAGCTGTGCGGAGTACATCAGGCACATGTAAGCTGTGCAGAGTACATCAGGGTATATGTAAGCTGTGTGGAGTACATCAGGGTATATGTAAGCTGTGTGGAGTACATCAGGGCATATGTAAGCTGTGTGGAGAACATCAGGGTATATATAAGCTGTGCAGGTACATCAGGGTATATGTAAGCTGTGCGGAGTACATCGGTATATGTAAGCTGTGCAGAGTACATCGGTATATGTAAGCTGGGTGGAGTACATCAGGGTATATGTAATCTTGGAGGAGTACATCAAGGCATATGTAAGCTTTGCGGAGTACATCGGTATATGTAAGCTGGGCGAGTACATCAGGGTATATGTAATATGGGTGGAGTACATCAGGGTATATGTAATCTGGGTGGAGTACATCAGGGTATATGTAAGATGGGCGGAGTACATCAGGGTAAATGTAAAATGAGCGGAGTACATCAGGGTATATGTAAGCTGGGCGGAGTACATCAGGGTATATGTAAACTGGGTGGAGTACATCAGGGTATATGTAAGCTGGGTGGAGTACATCAAGGTATATGTAATCTGGGTGGAGTACATCAGGGTATATGTAAACTGGGTGGAGTACATCAGGGTATATGTAAACTGGGTGGAGTACATCAGAGTATATGTAAACTGAGCGGAGTACATCAGGGTATATGTAAGCTGGGAGGAGTACATCGGGGTATATGTAAGCTGGGCGGGGTACATAAGGGTATATGTAAGCTGGGCGGAGTACATCAGCGTATTTGTAAGCAGTGCGGAGTACATCAGGGTATATGTAAGCAGTGAGGAGTACATCAGGGTATATGTAAGCAGTGAGGAGTACATCAGGGTATATGTAAGCTGTGTGGAGTGCATCAGGGCACAATAGGATGATGTAATAATTGGGTAAATTAATAATAAAATTAATAATCCATGGATAGGGACGTACGCTTTGAACCAAGCCTGTATGCACAGGCCGAGTTTTTTGGGTATTGTCCAAAATTTCTGCGCTCCAGTATTGCCTAATCTGGGACTTTTTCACTAGCCCTATAAGCAGCACAAGGCCCTAAAGTGTCCTCAACTCTGCTGCATCTACAGGGTCCACCTGTGGGGTCCAGCAAATGACGATGTGGGGTCTTTAGTGAAAAACGACTGGACCTCAAAAATTGGTCTGGGCCGTCATTTAGCATCATTGCATTTTGAGAGTCATAACGTGTTATTTTTCCGTTGACAGGGCTGTGTGAGGGCTTGTTTTATACCAGGACAATGCTTTCCCAGCAAAATTCCCCAAACTGCAAAGGTGCAGAGTGCGTAACAAAGGGGGATAAGAAAGGACACCATCTATGAGTGCGACACTGGCCTGTGAAGAAAGGATTGCTTCACAGCGTAACACACATCTATGGATTATTTTTTTGTCTTTTTTGTACCCTATTATTATACCACCTGTCTATGCCCCTGATGTACTCCGCACAGCTTACATGTGCACCCACATTATAAACTAAAATACCAGTAAAACTCCAAACAAAACTACTACCAAGCAAAATCCGCGCTTCAAAATCTAAATGGCGCTCCCTCCCTTCTAAGCCCTACACTGTGCCCAAACATCAGTTTACTTCCACATATATGGTATTGCCAAACCAGGGGAAACCCCTTTTAACAATTTTTGTGGTGTGTGTCTCAAGTGTTTCTAAAACCAGGAAACACAGCATAATAATTAGAGAGCTGTCTTTTTATGGTGGCACAAGCTGGGCACCACATATTAGCATATCTATGGAAAAATTCCCATTTTGAATTTATTGTTAAAAACGATCATTTTTTAGCAAGTTATGAGCAATTTTAGATTTATGCTAATTAGTTTCTTAATGCCCAACTGGGCTTTTTTTTTAAACTTTTGACCAAGAGGAGTGTATGTCGCTGTGCTGTCACATACACTCACATTGACTTTACTGAAGTGTCTTGAGATTGAATAGACATCACCTCCAGCCAGGACACGATATCTATTCACACTGCCGACGCTTCGGTAAAGTTTGTGTGGGACTTACTCGCACAGCACAGCGAGATCACGCTGTGCAGTGAATAGAAATGGACATGAATGGAGAGAAGTGAATGACGCTGATTGGTCAGCGCCATACACTCCTCTGTACAACGCCCACTTGGTCAAAAGTTTAAAAACACCCAGTTGGGCATTAAGAAACTAATTAGCATAATTCTAAATAAAAAACACTACATTACAGTGCGATCAGATTATGTAGGAGGCACTTATAATGTGGTGACAGAGCCTCTTTAAAACACCACTAGATGAATTCCTCAAGGGGTGTAGTTTCCTAAATGGAGACATTTTTGGGAGTTTCCACTGTACTGGTACCTCAGGGGCTTTGCAAATGCGACATGGAGCCGAGAAACGAATCCAGAAAAATCTGCGCTGCAAAAGCCAAATGCCACGCCTTCCCTTCTGAGACATGTCGTGTGCCCAAACAGCAGTTTATGACCACATATGGGGTGTTTACATACTCTGGAGAACAAAACCTATAACTAGGAGTCTGACACACGAAAAATGGGTTAAAAGATATGAAAGTTTATTGAATCAATTTAAAATAAACGCATATATAAAATTTATAGAGATGCAAACCACAAGAAAAAATGGACAACCAGAACACATGTCACACAGAACAGCACTGTGTGAACAGGCTGAATACACCTGTGTTAAGTAACAGTCATAATGGTGTTTTAACAGCCAACCATGGGTCACTGAGAGGTACTGGGAGACAAATGCATCAAAAAGTGTATACACATTGGTAATTGGTCTATACAATATGTCTAAAACAGTAGTACATCACAGTTCCAGAGGGAACAAGTATATCAAGTAACAGGAAATAGAGATATATCCTAATGAGCTGTGCATGATATGCACATGTCTCTTACCCATGGCAGAGTGCAAGTGACTGGCGTCCACCCGACGCGCGTTTCGGCCCGGAAGCCTTCGTCAGACGAGGGTTTTAGACATATTGTATAGACCAATTACCAATGTGTATACACTTTTTGATGCATTTGTCTCCCAGTACCTCTCAGTGACCCATGGTTGGCTGTTAAAACACCATTATGACTGTTACTTAACACAGGTGTATTCAGCCTGTTCACACAGTGCTGTTCTGTGTGACATGTGTTCTGGTTGTCCATTTTTTCTTGTGGTTTGCATCTCTATAAATTTTATATATGCGTTTATTTTAAATTGATTGAATAAACTTTCATATCTTTTAACCCATATTTCGTGTGTCAGACTCCTAGTTATAGGTTTTGTTGTATATTTAGCGGGTTCACCGTTACCGCCATGCTTATTTTGGGCCTGAGGCTCGGTTCCCGATAGTGTCCGCACATCATTGTGATGGGCCATCAACCATGAACTTTCTAGGGAACTGTTTGGTGTCCTCCATTTAGGTATAATACTCTGGAGAAGTTGCTTTGAAAATGTTGGGGGGGCAACATGTCCAAATTTGAATAAATTCTATGAAACACCTGTGGGGTCAAAATGCTCATTACACCCCTAGATGAATTCCTTGTGGGGTTAGGTTCCAAAATGGGGTCTTTTTTGGGGTGTTTCCTCTGTTTTGGCACGGTAATGTCCGTGGTCGCGGACCACGAACTCCTTCCTTCCGGTTGACGCCCTACTCTCCAGAGATGTCTTCACATGCAGCCATCCTGTTCCACAGTGACCACTAGGGTGCGATCACAAGCTCTGTCCAGCTTTAAGGAGCCAGAGCGCACATATGTGTGAGTTAAGTGTCAAATTAGACCATGAGCACCCTGGACTATAAGAAGGGCCCAGCCCCTTCCTGCCTTGCCTGAGCCTTGTTGTCGTTACCTTAGTTTGTCTCGGCAAAAGGTCTCCTAGTGTCTTCCAGTTCCCAGTGTTTCCCATTCCTGCTACCTGTATACCGTGCTATCCAGGTCAAGTGCCGTAACGAGTTGGAGTTGTGCTGTGCCATATACCACGCCTGTCCTGTTACACCACGCCTGGTGTCTACCTGCTGCCAAAGTCCCTTCCGATTCTTCCTTGTTACTGTCCGAAGCTACCACAGGTACACCTATATGAACTATAGACTTTGACCTGTGTCCTGTTGGCCAGCTGCCATACCGTTAAAACGGTGCGGTTGAGTGGGTCCACGTATCCAACGTGACAGGCCCCACAAGACCTCTTCAAACCTGACATGGTGCCTAAAATATAATCTAATAAAAAAAAGGCCCCAAAATCCACTAGGTGCTCCTTTGCTTCTGAGGCCTGTGCTTCAGTCCATTACCATACTAGGGCCACATGTGGGATATTCCTAAAAACGGCAGAATCTGGGCAATAAATATTTAATTGCGTTTCTCTGGTAAAACCTTGTTACAGAAAAAAATGAATTAAAAATGAATTTCTGCAAAAAGTCTTGTGAAACGCCTAAACGGTTAAAGAGGCTCTGTCACCAGTTTATAAGTGCCCTATCTCCTACATAATGTGATCGGCGCTGTAATGTAGATACAGCCTGGAGCGACTGCCTGCTAGATCATGCCGCAGGCATGACCTAGCAGATGCCTGTCCGTTTTAAACGGAAAGGCATAATACACTGCAATACAAAAGTATTGCAGTGTATTATAATAGCGATCGGAGGATCGCATAGTGAAGTCCCCTAGTAGTAAAAAAATGTAAAAAAAAGTTTAATAAAGTTAATTTAAAAAAAATGTGAAAAAAAAATGAAAACCCACTTTTTCCCCTTACAAACTGCTTTAGTATTAAAAAACCAAAATAAAGTTAAAAAGTTACACATATTTGGTATTGCCGCGTCCGTAATGACCCCGACTATAAAGCTATTACATTACTTAACCCGCACGGTGAACGCCGTAAAAAATTAAATAAAAAACAACGGAAAAATTGCTGTTTTCTGTGAATCCTGACTTTAAAAAAAATGTGATTAAAAAGTGATCAAAAAGTCGCATCTACTCCAAAATGGTACCAATAAAAACTACAAGTCTTCCCGCAAAAAAAAAGCCCTCATACAACTGCATCGGCGAAAAAATAAAAACGTTACGGCTCTTCAAATATGGAGACACAAAAACGAATAATTTTGAAAAAAATGCGTTTTTACTGTGTAAAAGTAGTAAAACATACAAAAACGATACAAATTTGGTATCGTTGCAATCGTAAACACCCGCTGAATAAACTTATTGTGTTATTTATATTACACGGTAAACGGCGTAGATTTAGGACGCAAAAAAGAATGGCGAAATTCAGATTTTTTTCTATCCTCCCCCCAAAAAAAGTTAATAAAAGTTAATCAATAAATAATATCTACTCAAAATGGTGCTATTAAAAAATACAACTTGTCCCGCAAAAAACAAGACCTTATACATCTGTGTCGACGCAAAATAAAAGAGTTATAGCTCTTGGAATGCGACGATGGAAAAACGTAAAAAATAGCCTGGTCATTAAGGTCTAAAATAGGCTGGTCATTAAGGCAGGGGTGTAGCTAAAGGCTCATGGGCCCCGATGCAAAAATTCTTACTGGGCCCGACGCCCCCCGCCCCCCCCCCCCCGCAAACTTCTCATGGCCGACGGTCCGCAGCTTTCAGCTGCATCGCTGGGTCTCCTAAGTGACCCAACAATGCAGTACTAGCAGCCGGGGCGTCACTAAGGCTGGGTTCACACACCCTATTTACGAACGTAATTCGGGCGTTTTAGCATTGAATTACGTCCGAAAATGCGGCTCAAAAGCGTTGGCAAACATCTGCCCATTCATTTGAATGGGTCTTACGATGTTCTGTGCCGACAGTCATTTTTTTTTACGCGCCGCTGTCCAAAGGCGGCGCGTAAAAAAGACGCCCGCGTCAAAGAAGTGCCTGTCACTTCTTCAGACATAAATGGAGCCGTTTTCCATGGACTCCATAGAAAAACAGCTCCAATTACGTCCGTAATGGACGCAGCAAAACACGCCTGCACATGCCATTACGGCTGAAATTACGGTGCTGTTTTCTCCTGAAAACAGCACCGTAATTTCAGCCGTAACAGACGCTGCCATGTGAACATACCCTCAGGGCTTAAAATGTCAGGGAAATAGCCCCAATACATATGTGTCCGCCCAAAAAAAAGTGTGTATGTGAGACAGCATAGCATATCTATAGCACTACGACCCTATAAACTATGGGTAGGATTAGATACAGTGGCTCAGCAGACAGTATCACACATGATAGGATTAGATACAGTGGCTCAGAAGGCAGTATCACACATGATAGGATTAGATACAGTGGCCCAGCAGACAGTATCACACATGATAGGATTAGATACAGTGGCTCAGCAGACAGTACCACACATGATAGGATTAGATACAGTGGCTCAGCAGACAGTACCACACATGATAGGATTAGATACAGTGGCTCAGAAGGCAGTATCACACATGATAGGATTAGATACAGTGGCTCAGCAGACAGTATCACACATGATTGGATTAGATATAGGGCCCAGCAGACAGTATCACACAAGATACGATTAGATACAGGGCCCAGCAGACAGTATCACACATGATTGGATTAGATACACAGCTCAGCAGACAGTATCACACATGATTGGATTAGATACAGGGCCCAGATCGCTGTCATTGCGTCTCCAGCGCTGGACCCAGGATAGGTAAGAATAATAATTTTGCTTCTTTATGTGTTACTGATTATTTTTGTGTGTTTGTGTTTTTTTACAGGTTCGGTTGTTGGACTTCGGATTCGAGGACTTCAATGACGGCGTTTTTTTTATTCTCAATAAAATGGTTAATGAGGGTTGTGTTTTTTTATTTCAATAAAATATTTTTTCTTGGTATCTTTTTAAACTTTATTATCACCGCCTTAGTAATGGCCGCTGGCTGATTGACAACCTCCATTACTAAGGCGGGGCTTAATATTAGCAGGTGCAGAGGCTACACTAACCCCCATTATTACCCCGGTACCCACCGCCACCAAGAGTACTGGGAAGAGCCGGGTACGAACCAGTACCCGACCATCTGTAGTGACAGGCAGGCATCGGGGTGGCCGCAGGCTGGTAGTATTAGGCTGGGGAAGGCCAAAAACAGTGGCCCTTCCCACCCTTGTAATGCTGCCTGCTGCTGCTGTGTTGTATCTGGCTGGTTATGAAAATTGGGGGGGACCCCACATCGTTCTTTCCAATTTTTTTTTATTTTTTTTTTGTTTAAATGACGTGGGGTCCCCCCCATTTTTCATAACCAGCCAGATACAATAAACAGCAGCAGCCTAGCATCACCAGGGTAGGAAGGGCCACTGTTTTTGGCCTTTCCCCTCCTGATAATACCAGCCTGCGGCCACCCCAGTGGCCGACCATCACTACAGATGGTCAGGTACTGGATCGTACCCGGCTCTTCCCAGCACCCCTGGTGGCAGTGGGTACCGGGGTAATAAAGGGGGTTAGTGTTAGCCTCTGCATCGGCTAACACTAAGCCCCGCCTTAGCAATGGATGCTGTCAATCAGCCGGCGGCCATTACTAAGGCGTTAGTATTATAGTTTTAAAAAAAACACAAAGACGTAGAAAAAATATTTTATTGAAATAAAAAAAACCCACACAACCCTCATTAACCATTTTATTGATAATTAAAAAAAAGCCGTCATCGAAGTAGTCCTGGAATCCGACGTAGTCCACCGACCGAATCTGTAAGAAAACACACAAAAAATGATTCGTAACACGTGTGTTAGGCTTAGATACAGGGCCCATGTGTGATACTGTCTGTGGGACCCTGTATCTAAGCCTACCACAACGTAGGCTTAGATACAGGGTCCAGCAGACAGTAATCTTATACAGTATAAGATTACTGTGTGCTGGGGCCCTGTATCTAAACCTACAGTGTGGTAGGCTTAGATACAGGGCCCATCAGACAGGATCACACATGGGCCATGTATCTAAGCCTACCTTGTGATTGGCTTAGATACAGGGCCCAGCAGACAGGATCACGCATGGGCCATGTATCTAAGCCTACCATGTGATTGGCTTAGATACAGGGCCCAGCAGACAGGATCACGCATGGGCCATGTATCTAAGCCTACCATGTGATTGGCTTAGATACAGGGCAGAGCAGACAGGATCACACAATCTGTGATCCTGTCTCATGGGCCCCCTAAGCCTGCTACATCGTAGGCTTAGGGGTTGTACAGTCCCTAAACATTGATGGCCTATCCTCAGAATAGGCCATCAATAGCTGATGTGTCTCTCGGGACCCGCAAATCAGCTGTTTTGAAGGGGCCGCAGCACTCGTACGAGAGCTGCGGCCCCTTCATTTCACTACTCGCTCACACTGTGAATCGCCGACACGGATTCACAGTGTGACCGGAATGAAGTGACAGGAATGAAGGGGAGCAGCTCTCGTACGAGTGCTGCGGCCCCTTCAAAACAGCTGATTGGTGGGTCCCGGGAGTCGGACCCCGCCAGTCAGGGCTAACCTTACCTTCCTCTTCGGCCGCGGCGGGAGTTCTGTCGTCTCGATGCTGTGCACGGCGCATAGCGCTGTGACGTCATGCGCTGCGCACAGCGCTTGACGTCAGGACCTCCGCTGCCATCCGGAACCAGGAAGGTAAGTAAAGTATGTTACTATAGTAACAGGGGCCCGCGGCCCGAGTTACTATAGTAACTTTTTATTGATGTGGTGCGGGGGGCCGTGGGCCCCCCTGGCTTCGGGGCCCGGTCGCAATTGCGACCGCTGCGACCACTATAGCTACGCCAGTGCATTAAGGGGTTAAGTATTACTCTTCTTTGTTGACATTCAGAGGTTTATTTACCTGTGTTTCTTCAGGTCATTCTGCGCCGGGAGCAGCGACTAAACAGAAGCTAGGGGCTGCGCATGCGCAGTCTATTTTCATTTAGTGCGCATGTGTGATTTAAATACACTTTTTTGAAACGCGGATGCGCTGGCTTACTAAATAGACGTTCAGCACATTACAAGAATGTCACTGATGACGCGCCGTTTGTGAAGACCGGAAGAGGAGCTTGTCCAGAAGTGAAGAACATAGAAGACTGGTCGGCACATCAGTGGAAGAGAAAACTTGAGATGCATGCGTAGTCACGTGACAAAAAGATCATAGCTATAATGGCTGAGAATAGAACCAAACTGTGTCAATGTGTTTCTTCTCAGAATTGTTTAGGGTGAATGATGATCAACTGATTATTGTAATTCTATTGGACATTTATACCGCTGCTACATATCAGCCAATTAGAAGTCAGGTTTGCATGTTGAATTAGAAAAAAAAAATTAACCTTGTATGATGCCTGCAAAATTTTTTAGAATATGATGCCACAAAGTTTCAGGATGTGTTGGAAGTGTTACAAGTTGTACAACATAAAGGTAATTTCCTTTCTGACTGATGAAAAGCAATTATGATTCATAGCATGTGATTTTATCTATTTATGTCAAGAATGACACCATTAAAATCTATTCTATTACTCTGAAGTAAAAATGTATGCAAGACCAACACACACTTTTACCTCATTCAAAAGATATTTATTTTCTACACTTAACAATTTCAGAACCTTTACGCTCATCGGACATTTCTACCTTTATGTTGATAATCTATTTAGACTTTAAACCCATTTAGACTAAAAATTAGACCACGTTTCCTTTTTAATATGTTCATGTTACTGTTTAATATTTAAAGGGGTTTAATCACAACATCAGTGGCCACATTCATGGTCACTTTATATTTAATTAAATTGGAGGTGCAGAAATATTTCTCCAATTGAAAGTGGGACACAGTAGGTGTCACATCTCTGCTGGGTACAGGAACTGAGCACTCCGTTTTTTGTGGGATTGGTGAAGGTTTGACCCCATCAGAATTTTATGGCATATCCAGCCAAAAAGCCATTATCAAGGCTGTGGGGTATGTGGACCCACTGGGCCGCTCCGCCGTAGTGGAGTAGCAGGTGGTCAAACAAAATGTCAATGACAGTCACTAGGACGAGAGTACCAGGATTGGTGGCTTGTGACGGATAATCAGAAGCAACCTGGTGCCGGACTACTGGGAGCTGGCTTGTGCCTGGACTATCGGAAGCTGGTTTGTGCCGGACTATCGGAAGCTGGCTTGTGCTGGATAACTGTACTAGTCTTGGACACAGGAACTGTAGTTGTCATGGACACTGGACATGGCACAGACACTGGACTTGAACACAGAAGTCGCCTCGGACACTGAACTTGACAAGGATACCAGACACAGATGGTGAAGTCGTTTCGGACACTGGACTTGACGAGAACACCGGACGCAGATGGTGAAGTCATCTCGGACACTTGACTTGAACACAGATGTCGTTTCAGACACTGAACTTGGCAAGGATACCAGACACAGATGGTGAAGTCGTTTCGGACACTTCACTCGGCACGGACACAGATACTGGATATGGGATACAGCTAGGGAACCATTTGAAGGACAAACACAGGAAAGACAAAACATTGCTCAGGCACCGCGGAAAGGGGCAATATTCCTTTTAAGGGTTAGGGTATTCAAGGGTAGGTTGGGGATAATTTTACTGGTGCGCGGGGTGGCCCATGAAGACTGGGCACGAGCGTGCGAGCGCACCCTATGGGACAGCCGGGGAGAAGAAGCAGAGAACAAAGCGCACGGGCGACCCTGAGGAAGGAAACGCCAGCAAAGAGACACAGTCCTGCGGTCGCGGCCGCTGGTAAGAGGTGGATGCTGTGGGTCCGCTGCCGCAGGTGTTACAACCATGAAAGTATTTTGTGGGAAAACCCCTTTAATAATCACAGAGGTCAGACCCCTACTTAACTTAATTGAATGGTCTGGGTCATTGACAAGTCATAAATGTAAAAAACAGATTGTTGTCGGACAACCCCTTTAAGTTCTGCTCCTTGATCCTAAATTAACATAAGTGATAGGTTTTAAGTCCCATTGAGTAAACATATATTGATGCATATCAGGATTGTATGTACAATTATTTTAGTACATATATTTAGAGGAAGAATAAAATGTGCATCATTGAGTAACCAGAAAATAAAAGAAATGTTAGCATATAGGTTGGTCAGAACATATCCTTAGATATAAAGTGAACATTTTTCCAAGATGTTTTGACTCTTTCATTGAACCTTACAGCAAAATCCAGACTCCGGAATGATCAGAGTTAATCAAATCCTCACTATTCCAGAAATGTGCATTGTAACTGTATTGTATTGTACTGACATATAGTATGAAGTAATGTATATCAGGGTTATCTGTCCACAGGTGGTTGGCATTGGTGTAGGAGACCTATTTAAAAGAACCCCACATATGAAGGCTTTACAGGAGATCACCTGCCATGGAACCAGAGCACAAGGAATGCAACTGTTAATAACAGAGTATGAAGATCTAATTGAGGAGACCACACTGCAGAATATTACAAGATACACTTGTAAAAGTAGGTTTCCTGCATGTTTTGATGGTCTCAGATGCCAAATAAAATGTATATTGTTTTCACTATGTCTCTTCTCTGTTTCAGATTCCATATGTCCTGACTTCACATGTCAAGGTATGGGGTGATTTTATTTATTTCACAAACACATTTATGGATTGTTGCATCATACACTCCTCAACATTGAAATTGCAACACCAAGAAGGAAAAGTTTTGGAATTGTAGTAATCACAAGATTGATAGACATGTTAATGACATGCAAATGATAAAAAAATTGAAACAAAATATTCCAAACATCTTGATTATTCAGTATCGAGTACGAGCGCCACGTGCAGAAATACATGCACTCACATGCCTTGACATGTTACCAATGAGGTTATTAATGGTTGTCTGAGGAATGTTATTCCATGCTGAATGCACTTGGGCACACAAATCATCAAGATTGGCTGCTGGCATCTCCCTTTGCAATTGCCGACCAATGATTTTCCAGATGTGCTCAATAGGAGACAAGTCCAGAGATGCTGCAGGCCATGGTAGCTTGTATAGGCCACGCAGGCTGCTCACCGTAGCACGAGCAACATGCAGCCTGGCCTTGTCCTGTGTAAAAACGACTTCTGGGACACTTAAGAAATGGGCGTACCATAGGTTCCACAACCAAATCAGTGTAACACTGATTTATTAATGTACCAATGTACCTGAAATGAAGACTAGACGGGTCGGTCGGGCTACCCAACATTATGCCACCCCACACCATAATCCCAGGAGTAGGACCTTCATGGCGTTGCCCACGGGGTCTCCAGACCAATACCCAGCTATCATTGCATTCAAGACGAAAGCAGGACTCATCGCTGAAGAGGATAGACCTCCATTCCAGCCTCCATTGGCATCTTGCTGTGGACCGTGATAACCCTTGAGAGCGGTGGTGAGTGGTCAATGGAACACCTGTAATTGGACGTCTAGCTCGTAGCCCAATGTAGTGCAAACGCCTTCTGATGGTTTTGTCTGGTTGCCGCCCTAGGCTTGGGATGTGACGTCCAATTTCACTTGCAGTAGAGAATGGATCACTACGCTCCATTCTTCCAATCAGATGATCCACCTGTGCAGAGGTTTGCCTCTGCGCACCTTTTGCTGTCATTCCCGTCCATTGGTGTTCCCCAACCTCCGGGACACGCAACATTGAACAGTGCTGACATCTCAGCCTAGGCGCATAGCGATCTGCCAGAGTGATCAACAAAGATCTCTCAGTTCAAGGATTCCTTTCCTCTCAGTTTGGGACAAGTGGTGATAACTGGCACGTTGACGAACAGGAGGCATAGCACAATCATTCCACACCACTTGATCTGATTTTTGAGGTTTCATGTGGCTAAAAAACTTTGCTTTCAATCTGGCTTTTATGCCCTCCCACGTGTCATAGGTTGGAACTAGGTGCTTGAAAATGTGATAATTTGCAGATCTTAGCGACACCTGCTACTTCCTTGATTTTCATAACCTTACAGCTTCCCCTTCTTGGTGTTCCAATTTCATTGTTGAGGAGTCTATTGACAGATCTATAGACAAGTCAAAATATGTGGAGAGGATAAATAGCGTGAGGATTCCATTGGTGACATGCCATTCTTTTATTCATGGTCTTACTCTGTTTTTTAGGGGATATGTGCTTACTTATTTTTACAGACATTGATCCTTGACCAGACACTTTTTAGAGATTTTGAAGATACGGTGGTTTAACGGTCCTTACTTTTTTATTTCTTAGGCTACCAAAGATATTTTTGTGTTTGTTTTTTTATGATGCATAGGGTTTCTTTTTTAGTTTTGATAGAGGAAATTGTATAAAAAGTAAACAAAAATATATTTTTAAAGTTCTATGTTTTTTAAATTTGCTAAATCACACTAAAATATGTCATCATTGTTTTGATAAATAATATTTATATTCTCAGGTAGTCTGAGCTGTGTTTTTTTTTACTTTATTAGTGTTTTATATTTCACTTATTTTCATGTTTATTTATTTGAGGTAATATGTCCCCAAATAGTTCATAAAAGGCATGAGGGCATTTACACTGTTTCGATTGCAGAAGCAGGCGTACTATGGGTTAAAAGCCCAGGACCAAGTTACATACAGTTACCGTGCATGGTCCTTAAATGGGTTGTCTCACTTAGACACATGGAATGCCTTATGTTGAGGCACCATACAGTAGATGTACGTCATGGTGATCACACAGGCACAGAAGATGTGCTCGTGTGCTCAACTGTGTGAGCCCGCCGGTGATTAACATTCGGCCATGTAATGGCCAGTATCAAAGAAACCTCTGAATCCCCATGTCACAGATCCGTCTTTAATGGTGCTTACATGTATTGACAGCCTTTAAAAACAGATACATTGACTTATATGGGGCTGTCTGGCCGTGAAATCGGCCAAAAATAGGTCCTATTTTTTGACAGCCATTATTCACGGGCCGTAAAAAAAACAGCCGTGTAAATACACCCATAGAACATCATTGTTCTGAAAACGGCCGTTTTTCACTGTCGTGTGAATAAGGCCTAAGACTACTTTCGCAACCAATTTTTTTTTCATTTTTCCAATGTAACTAAAATGAAGCAACTTTGCACTTTAGTTTAAAGGAAATGTTTTATTAAGACATTAGTTCAGTGTGACGTGGGGTTGCTTGGGCGGTCCCCATTTAAGAAATCACAATCTAGCAAATTGTGTTGAACAGATGATTTTTACTGAACACAACTGATATTACATTGGCACACAAACGTTTATATCTCCTTAAGAAGCACAGTAAGCTTACTGGTTACAATTTTCCAAAGAGGCACACAATCTTGGCCAATCTTCCTTTACAGGTCATTGTTTGGTTGACAGAGGCCACACCCAGATTATGTCACCTCACACAGTCCCACTCAGATTCTCACCCACTGTCAAAAGCAGACAACACTATATCTCCCTCTTCCTTCCTGCCTTGCCTAAAGACTCCCTCGCACTGGGCCGCAGTTACCTAGCTATGAAGGGTTCCAGACCTGGTCACAGCTCCCTGACCCACAAGGGCTCTGTAATACTTTTGCCCAATAGGCAATTTCACTACGGGACTACAGACCAATTCCAGACCTGCTTCTACACACTCAGACACACTCTCTCTACAGCTCTAACTTTTCAAAGGCTTCTACATGCTACCCCTTCCACTGAGTGTTTGAGCCAGCCCAGCTCAATGTACAATGGCAATACTAGGCCACATATCAGGAATACAGGGCAACCAATGCCCACTGTCATACCTCCGAACCTTCCCGGATTCAGCGGGACAATCTTGGATTTCGGGCGCTGTCCCGCTGTCCCAGACGACCAGTGATATGTCCCGGGTGTCAACTGTATCTGTGTCCTCAGGACACACAGTTGAATCCAATGCTGAAGAAAGGAACCGTTAGCTCCCTGCTTCAGCATTAGTACAGAGTGGAGGAACAGAGGGAGCTCCACTTGTTGAGGACTCCCCGGGTACAGTGCTACTTTAAGAAGCTGAGCCCAGGGAAGCCCTTGACATCACTGTCCATATATGGACAGTGATGTGGGGCTTTCAACTATGGAGTCCCTGGCCAGAGCAATGCAAGTTCTCTGGCCAGGGAATCCTGGTTTGGGAAAGCCCTTGACATCACTATCCATATATAAGTACAGTGACGTCAGGGGCTACTCCTGGAGCGGAATCCCCTGCCAGAGCGTTGCCGATGCTCTGGCCGGGGATTTCGCTTCTGGAGGGAATCCGTGACATTACTGTCCATACATGGACAGCGACGTCAGGGGCTCCGCCTGGAGCGGAATCCTCGGCCACAGCATGGCGGACTCTCTGGCTGGGAATCCGCGCCTAGAGGGAGCACCAATGTCGCTATCTAAAGGGGGGTAGCGCTATCTACAGGAGGAGTGAAGCTATCTTTAAGGGGTTATGGCACTATCTACATAGACAATGTGGCACTTTCTACAGGGTACACTGTGGCGCTATCTAAATGGGCACTGTGTGTGGCACTATCTACATGAGCACTGTGGCACTATCTACGTGGGCTCTGGCACTTTATATGTGGGCACTGGCACTAGGGGCAGCTAAGGGGCATTATACTGTATGGGTGCAGCTAAGGCGGTAGCAGATATGGGGTATTATACTGTATGGGGCAGCTATGGGGCATTATACTGTATGGGGTGGTTATGGGGGTATTATACTGCATGGGGGTGGTTAGGGGGGCATTATACTGTATGGGGCAGCTGTGGGGGCATAATGCTGTATGAGGGAATCTGTGCGGGCATTATACTGTATGGGGGCATCATGCTGTACAGGTCATCTATGGGGAATTATACTGTATGTGGGAATTTGCGTGGCCATTATACTGTATAGGGGCATCTGTGTGGGCATTATACTGTATGGGGGCATCTGTGTTGGCTTTATACTGTATGGGTGCATCTATAGGGCATTATACTGTATGGGGTTATCTGTGTGGGCATTATATTGTATGGGTGCATCTATAGGGGCATTATACTGTGTGGGGGGCAGCTATTTTGCATTATACTGAGGGGGAGGCACTATGGGAGCATTATACCGTGTGGGGCAGCTATAGGGGCATTATGCTGTGTGGAGGGTTCATTAGGGGCATTATACTGAGGGGAGGCACTATGAGCACATGATACTGTTTGGGCTGAACCAGGTGTGTATGGGCGGGGGTTGGGCGGGGTTAGAGGCGTGGCTTAAAATGGAAAAAATTGTCCCTCTTTGCGATACTTGAAAGTTGGGAGGTATGCTCACTGTAGCAATTCAGGCCAACTAAAACATGGAACTTTCTAAACCCCACCATGAGCTGCCTTACAGCCTCCCCCCCCCCCCCTGGGTTTTAACACAGCACCACTCACAACCTCACAACCCCAGCAGACTTCAGAAAACTAGTCCCTCAGGCTGACAATGCACTGCAGCCTGTACCACTTCAGTGATGGCCTGCACGGAACGCTGCAAACCCCCCTAATCCACGGTGCAAACTTTTAGTCACTTGCTAGCTCACCGTCCGTTACATAATAGATGCTCCATAATGCCTTGCTCACTTCCAAGCAGGCAACCTCCTTCTCAACTCTGCATGGGCCTGCGTAATATCACCCCACCCCCAGTTCACCACTCCTATAGCTGCAGCCTCCTCTGCCTCAAGGCAGAGGGAAATGATTGCTATCAATGGCAACGAGGTCCCGGCTTAAAGAGGCTCTGTCACCAGATTTTGCAACCCCTATCTGCTATTGCAGCAGATCGGCGCTGCAATGTAGATAAGAGTAACGTTTTTTTTTTTTTTAAAACGAGCATTTTTGGCCAAGTTATGACCATTTTTATATTTATGTAAATGAGGCTTTCTAAAGTACAACTGGGCGTGTTTAAAGTTAAAGTACAACTGGGCGTGTATTGTGTATGTACATCTGGGCGTTTTTACTTCTTTTACTAGCTGGGCGTTGTGAATAGAAGTATCATCCACTTCTCTTCACAACGCCCAGCTTCTGGCAGTGCAGACACAGCCGTGTTCTCGAGAGATCACGCTGTGACGTCACTCACTTCCTGCCCCAGGTCCTGCATCGTGTCGGACACATCGGCACCAGAGGCTACAGTTAATTCTGCAGCAGCATCAGCGTTTGCAGGTAAGTAGCTACATCGACTTACCTGCAAATGTAGCCTCTGGTGCCGATGTGTACTCGCTCATCCGACACGATGCAGGACCTGGGGCAGGAAGTGAGTGACGTCACAGCGTGATCTCTTGAGAACACGCTGTGTCTGCACTGCCAGAAGCTGGGCGTTGTGAAGAGAAGTGGATGATACCTCTCGTCAGAACGCCCAGCTAGTAAAAGAAGTAAAAACGCCCAGATGTACACACATAATACACGCCCAGTTGTACTTTAGAAAGCCTCATTTACATAAATATAAAAATGCTCATAACTTGGCCAAAAATTCTCGTTTTTAAAAAAAAACAAACGTTACTCTTATCTACATTGCAGCTCCTATCTGCTGCAATAGGAGATAGGGGTTGCAAAATCTGGTGACAGAGCCTCTTTAACTTCAGCTTAGACCAACAGCTTCACACAGACCATCAGCAGTTCTTCCGTTCTCTTCTCCTATTGACACCAGACCTCCTCCATAAAGGGGACACGCAGTGTATCAATGTCACCACGCTCTGTCCTCTACCAGCACCAGGCTCTTCCTACGCCTAGCCAGCCCTACTCCCTGCAACTGTCACACAGAAAACTCTCCTTCCTTGTCCAGTTGCAGCACAACATACATGCAACAGTGCCACAGGGCACCATTGCCCCTCATCAGATTACCCAGTATACAAAATAACATTTATACAGCACAACAAAAAATACATATATGTGACATGAACATATAAACACCTGAGCAGTTTTTCAGCAAAACTTTGCAGTCCTCCTAAAGTGACAGGCAACTGTTTGCAAAAGGATATATGGACAGTCCATAGGTTGTTAATAGGGGTATTCCGCTCACCCTCCTTACACCTATGTTTCTGTGGAAATGCACTCCAAACAAACCCTGTGCAGTCTCATACTGTAATCATACTCTCTTCCATCTATTACTAACATACATGTGGTAGGTTGGTAAGAAGTATGAGACAGAAATAAAGGAAATATGACTCCAGCTTTTGTTTGTGGTCTGGGTGGTATACGGCCCTTGCGTGTGTGTCACGGCAAAGATGGTAAGAAGAAGGAGAATAGTTGCAAATTTAAACTTTATTACGCCAGTGTTCTCAGCTCAACTGGCAACAGCAGGAAAACAAGAGCAGTTCTCTCTAATGCAGCTATCTCTCTTGTGATGCAGCCCAAGTTCTCTCCAATGTTCCACCCGAACACTGAACACTCACTGGCAGGAATAGCAGTGTTTTCTAAAATAGGCACCGCCCCCAACATAAGGATGCGGCATAGCCACGCAGCGAAGTCCTGGGGGTGTTATAGCGCGCCAATGCAAATAAAATTACGTCCAAACCATACATCCCAGCTCCAAACAGTTAAGACCAGCAAAGCCAACCATCATCATATCAGTACAAATCAAAGTAGAACTTTACAGTGCATTAAAGGGAATGTGTTGACAGCAAAACATGATTTTTTTTTTTTAGTTAAACAATTAGTGTATAAGTGATTAAACATTGTTCTAATTTTTTATTTTTTTTTCACGAGTCAGGAAATATTATAAATTGGATTCAATTGGATTCTAATTTATAATATTTCCCATTGCTGGTCACTAGATGGAGCCATTCCCAAAATTGCAGCATTGCATGTGGTAAAGCAACCACATTGCTTTATGATGAAAAATTGGGTAAAAAGCCCTCGCTCTAGTGAGCTGTCAGCATCCCCCCCTCCTTTATCCTGGCTAGTGCCGGGAGAAACGAGGGGTTTGAACGGTCTAACCTCCTACACTGTGTGTCGCCATTTTTTGAGCTAACACACAGTGTAGAAGGTTTACATACACTAGTAAACACACTGAAACACGAACATACATAGAAATCCCTTACCTGCTCCAGTCGCCGCCGCTCCCTCCGATCCATCCGCTCCGTCTGCTGCCGCTGCTCCATGTGCACAAGTCCGGAAGCCGCGACCGGAAGTAGTAATCTTACTGTCCGGCCGCGACTTCCGGTCCACAGGAAAATGGCGCCGGACGGCGCGCATTTCAAATTGAACTGTGTGGGAGCGGCGCATGCGCCGTTCACACAGACGGCGTACACCATAGTGACTGCGAACGGGCCCCGTTCGCAGTCCCTATGGGACTGTGGCTGCCGTATTCCATGTCTGTATGTGTCGTTAATCGACACATACAGAAATGGAAAAAAAATGGCAGCCCCCATAGGGAAGAAAAAGTGTAAAAATAAGAAAAAGTAAAACACAAACACACAAATTAATCCAAACGTTTTTAATAAAGCACTAACATCTTTAACATATTAAAAAAAAAATTGTGGTAACACTGTTCCTTTAAGATAACAGCAGAACAATAGGTGGGACTGGCCACATAAGTGCAACAGGCCGGATGGGCTTCTCCTCCTTTAAAATGCCACCTAGGAGAAACAAAAACAGCACTACCACACTTATATATACAAATATACCTAAGTAACACCATTACTGGTCAAGTATGGGACTTCTTCCCCGCACCTTTATGTTCTGTTATCTGGAACTGTAGACTCAAAGCAATAGGCTCGGTTCACATTAAAGTTAAGAGCCTCTGTCGGAGTTTCCATCACTTTTGACAGCAAGAAAATTGCAGTATTAAGAGCTATTCTTGCCATCAAAATGACGAAAAAACAGAATGCTGACTGACCCCATCAATTAGGTATGTGGGTCATCAATGTTTGGATCCATCACAGGTTCATGTCTACCGATTTGTTAGTGAGAACAAAGTCTAATCAAGACTATTTTCTTCACTTTTTCACTGCGATGGAACAAAAAATAATAATAATTTGGTTGTGAAGGTGACAAAGCTTTTACATTAGAAATATTGGAGAAATTAATGTATAACAGTATTCTGAGTAAATAAAGTTGCAAAAATGTTGCAAAAACATAACATTTCAATTAAGGGCTCAAATATGTAGAATGCACTCTGGTTGTATGATGAAATGATCAATAGAATTTCTATAACTTCTAATATACGATTGTATCTGATTTTATTGCAGTCGAGTTTGACGAACCCACTGACATTGTGTTCCTGATGGATGGCTCCAGCAGTGTTGGCTATAATAACTTTGAAAAAGTAAAAGAATTTGTAAAGATCACAATGTCTAAGATACTGTCTGAAGAAATGAACTTAAACAAAATGCTACGACTGGCTGTGATTCAGTACAGCAATACGGGGGCACAGAGGCTTGAAATACCTTTCACCGACAACTTAGAGGTTGCAGTGTCCTATTTGACAAAAGCTACATATATAGATGAGTCCACAGACCTACCAGATGCTTTAAAGTACCTGCTGAACTTGTTGAGTTCCAGTGGGAGATCCAATGTAAAAAGTAAAGTCATTATATTTTCTGATGGTAGATCTTCAGGGAATGCCCAAAACCAGATTGCGGCACAGGCAGCAGAAACCTTAAATCCCAGAACTGCACTATTTGCAATTACTGTTGGCGCCTTCCATGAACTCGGCATTTGTCAGTTAGTGAGTGGAAAGGAAAAGAATTTTAATTTTAATTATATTGAGGATAAAGTTTTCCGTGTCTCAGAATATAATGATCTACCAAGGAGAGGCACCTTGCAAAGCTTTCTAAAGAAAATCACATGACATCCTCAGACTGTTCGTTCCTTGCATTTTATGTATATATAAAAAAATAAACACTGATAAGATTGAAAATAAAAAGTGTCTTGAACTATACTGCAGAAATGTGTGTCAGCTTTTTAAAACAGTATTTTTCTATATAAAAGTTCACATTTTGGGGGATATTTAAGGATAAACTACTAAATCCCATATAAACTGTGTTAAGTGTAATATAATAATAAAATATGAATCACTTTTGTCCTCCGAAGCTCCTGTTCTATTCAAATACTTGTTAAGGGACATTTAAAGTGAAACAAGTAAAGAAATGTTATTGTTTAACTACATACACAGACATATCTCCCAAGCGTCTCGGATTCGGCGGGACAGTCCCGGATTCAAGGCAGTGTCCTGGGAGGCTGGTGGTACGACCCAATGTTAGCTGTATCTGCGTCCACAGGACGCAGATACAGTTGAATCCAATGCTGAAGCAAGGAACTATCTGCTCCCTGCTTCAGCATTGAACTATCTAGGAGCGGAATCCCCAGCCAGAGTGATCCCCTGATGTCACTGTCCATATATGGACAGCGACGTTAAGGGCTCCTCCTGGAGCAGATTCCCCGGCCAGAGCGTTGTCATGCTCTGGCCGGGGATTCCGCTCCAGGCATGATACAGATGTAGCTGAGTTTAATTTATTATTAAAGGAATACTCCAGGCAAAACTGATACATTGTGTTATGCCTAGTGCAGAGCCTGAGGGGACAGTGCATGACACAGAGAGTCAAAGAACACCAAAGACAAAAGTCATGCATCCCCCCTCAGGACCCGAACTAGACATAATACAGTGTAACAGTTTTGCCTGGATTGTTCCTTTAACTCTCTGGCTGCATCATCTCTATAGTGTGATAATATTCTACATATCGCTCTGCTTTACTGAGAAACCTCAACTTTGTATTTGTTTTTAAGTCATAAACATATATTCTAACAACAGCTAGAGGGGGATCACAACATGCAACCCATCATTTTTCTAAGAAAATGGATCCACAGATGTTCTTTAGAGTCCCTCATCTTTTCACATGCTCATTGACCCCTTCTCAATAGTAGTACAGCTGAGTTTATCAATTGTTGTTATCTGTGGTTCTACGTAGGAAGTCAAGTAAACATACAGCATTATTCTAGCCAAACTATCACTATGGCACAAACATTGCAGCCAGTTTCCATCAGGATCTCCGGTATTCTTGATAGCAAAAAGTAACATACTTTAAACTAACAAGGAATGTTGGGAGATTTCCCATGCCCACCTGTTCACTGCTATACTAGATCTGTATTTCTCCTGGTAATTGGTATATCTAGAACCTGACGATGATTGGTGCTAGACGAGGGCTCCATCTCGACTTTTTTTTAGTGCTACTGATTGATTTTAACTGATTATCTTTTCCAGTAGGTCTGTTGCAGATCTATATAGCGCTCCTTCTCTTTTCAAAAAGAGGTTCTTCAACAGCCGCAGTCTGTATTATACGTAGTATACCCTAGAATAGAATAGTACACGCAGCTGCTGCACTTGCTTTTTTAACCCCTTAACGACTAGCAACAGATATATCCATCACCAGCAGGTGGTAGTTCCGGCATCATGATGGATATATTGTGGGTACTGCCACGGTACCCACGAGATCAGTGGCAGGAGAATTGCTGTTATACACAGCCAATTGTAATGAATTCTACAAATAAAACTATGTGCTCACTATACCCCTAGATTAATTTTTTGAGGATTGTTGATTCCAAAATGGGGTAATTTCTGTCGGTTTCCACTGTACTGGTACTTTTGGGGTGTTTCTTTTGTTTTGGCAACTCAAGACCTCTTCAAACCTGAAATAGTGCCTAAAATATATTCTGATAAATGGAGGCCCCAAAATTCACAAGGTTCTACTTTATTTCTGAGGCCTATGTTTCAGTCCATTAGCACACCAGGGCCAAATGTGGGATATTTCTAAAAATTGCAGAATCTGGGCAATAAATATTGAGTTGTGTTTCTCTGGTAAAACCTTCTGGGTTACAGAACAAAATGGATTAAAATGGACTTTCTGCAAAACAGATTTAACTTTTACATTTCACCTCCATTTTGCTTTAAATCCTATGAAAAGCCTAAAGGGTGAAGAAACTTTCTTAATGCTGATTTGAAAATTTTGAAAAGTGCAAGATTTTAAAATGGGGTAATTTATTAAAGGTTTCTAATATACAGGCCCCTCAAAATCACTTCAGAACTGAATTGATCCCTAAAAAAATAGGTTTGGGAAATTTTCTTGAAAAATTGTTGCTAAAATTATAAGCCTTATAACGTCCTAGAAAAATAAAAGCAGATTCAAAAAATGATGCCAGCATAAAGTAGAAATATATAAAGTACAGTGAAGTTTACCGCTCAGACGGCACTGGTAACAGTCCAATATCATTCAGTATGGGCTCTCTCCCAGAAAAATGCAGTGGACAGTCCGCAATCCAATGAGGGTGTGGATGGTAATTCTTATCCTTGTAGTTCCACCAAGCTCCTTATCGTCTCTCTCCACATTCAAAGAACTCCTGATAGGAAAAGGATCTTATGTCTCTAATAGATGGAAAAAGGAAGACACATAGTGCAACACCCTCTGCAAAAAGATTGCTCCACGCCAAGTTTAATCCATACTCACAGAAGTAACAAGAAATAAAAGCATCAAGGTAAGTAAAAATCGTTAAAATTTCTAGGCGGCACGCAAAACACTCTCGCCCGACCCTGGGTTTCGCCCTTCCGGCTTCCTCTGGGGCGTGGAGCAATCTTTTTGCAGAGGGTGTTGCACTATGTGTCTTCCTTTTTCCATCTATTAGAGACATAAGATCCTTTTCCTACCAGGAGTTCTTTGAATGTGGAGAGAGACGATAAGGAGCTTGGTGGAACTACAAGGATAAGAATTACCATCCACACCCTCATTGGATTGCAGACTGTTCACTGCATTTTTCTGGGAGAGAGCCCATACTGAATGATATTGGACTGTTACCAGTGCCGTCTGAGCGGTAAACTTCATTGTACTTTAGATATATGTTATTTAGGGTATTTGTTGGATCATACCCAATTTAGTTTTGCCTGCTCCGATCTGAGAGAGATTTTGTGGGTATTTGAGCCAAGAGAAACCACCATTATATAAAGTAGAAATATCGGAAATGTGAATTATTAACTAATTTGTGTTGCAAGCAAAGAAAATTTATTTATTTAATATTTTCTCTAAATGTTGGTGCTTTCACAATTAAACACAGAATCTATCGACCAAATTTTACCACTAATATAAAGTACAACATGTCACGAGAAAACAATCTCAGAAGCGATTGGATACATATAAGCATTAAAAGCTTATTACCGCATAAAGTGTTTTTAATCTTCTTCTTGTATGGCAGGTCTGAGTAAATATGCATTCAATTTATTAAATCGATATTCCAGTTCCATCAAATAAATGTTATTTTGTATAAGGAAAAGTTATAGAATTTTCCAATATACTGTCTATATCTATTCCTCAGTTTTCAAGATCTCTGCTTGCAACCAGTTGTTAATTTTAATTATTTACAGGGGATAAAAATTTGTCCTGGTCATTTGATCATCACAAATGCTCGGCCTGTTAAACGACACAGCTCTGATACACATACCATAGGGTCCATTTCATACAGAGTTTTTCGGCACTGATTTTGACCTGGAAACCGTGTTGGAATCAGCGCCAAAAAACGCCCTAAATTTTCCTCTATTGATTTCAATGGGAAGCAGAGGCGTTTTTTTCCCGGGTGTTTTCTTACTTTCTGGGGGGGGGGGGTGTCATGCCCTATCTTGGAGCGGTTTCCATCTCTGAAACTCGGTTTTTGCTTAAACAAAAAAGTGTTTAGAAAATGCTTCAAAAAACTAATCAAAAAAGGGTAAGGCGGGATTCACACGACCGGGTCGTTCCCGAGCCCGAGTGTCGGCTGGTAAAATCGGCCATTTTGCCCGGCCGGTTTGCATAAAGTTATGCATCCGTGCCGGGCCGGGCAGATCCGGACAGTGACATCAGCGGCAGCTCCTGAAGGGGAATCCCCATGTGTTCGGGGATTCCGCTTCAGGAGTTTCCCCTGATGTCACTGCCCAGATATGGACAGAGACATCAAGCGCTCTGTCCAGGAGCGGAATCCCCGAAAACACGGGGATTCCGCTCCTTCAAGGAGCTAAAGTGCGGCTAGCACATAGCAGAGCGGGGAGATACCTCCCTGCTCTGCTATAGTGGCATCGCTGCAGTAGTAGCAGCCGCCGCAGCAGCAGCAGCTGCTGCTACTAGCGGCGCCATCGAAGGTGTCGCCGAGCCAGTGTGCTTTTAACAAGCAGGGGAAGGGAGCCAGCGCAGCGCTCCCTCCACCTGCTGTACACCCCGGCCCTGCAACACAGTGTACAGCGATGCCATTCGTCAGAATGGCATCAACTCCTCCTCCTCACATGCACTCTGCGCTGTGAGGAGGAGGAGATAGAGCGCAAGCGCCGGGAAACCCGGCCATCACTCGGAACACATTCCGGTGATCGCCGTGTAATACCCGGCCCGATAGACTTCTATGCGAGCCGGGCGGCCGGGTGCCCGGGCAAAGATAGAGCATGCCCTAGTTTTTAACCCCTTCCCGCTCCTTGACGTACTATTACGTCATGGCAGCTCTATCGTTCGCGCTCCATGCCGTAATAGTACGTCTTGCAGTTAGAACAGCGGTGCGCGCGCCCGGCGCGTTCATGCGCTGTGATAGCTGCTGTTTCTGACAGCAGGCTATCACGGCATAATGGGACGGGACCATTTACTATGGTCCCGCCTCGCCGATCGCCGCTATTGGCTAGTCAGTGAGTAACTAGCCAATAGCAGCGATCGGTCTCATTCAGCACAGCAGTGCTCGAGCCCGGCGTTCCTGAGCTGTGATAGCTGCTGTTTCTGACAGCATGCTATCACAGCATAATGGGCCGGGACCATTTACTATGGTCCCGCCTCGCCGATCGCCGCTATTGGCTAGTCAGTGAGTAACTAGCCAATAGCAGCGATCATTCTCGTCACTTCCTCTCTCTGACCTCACATCCTGCTGCAACCGCCCTGAACGCCCTGTTGGAGTTAGCGAGGCGTTGAGATCGGTTGTGAGCAGAGAGTCAGAGAGAAAAGAAGTGAAAAAAAGTGAAAAAAAGTTTCTAAAACAACGTTTTTTTTGCTTCCCACCACCCCATCCACTACCCACTCCTGTTCCCTTCCTCTTTGAGTTCTACCCACGTTTTTTGGTCAGTGATCTCCTATCACTGACCACTTTTCAGTCTTCAGGACCACATTTCTTGGTCCCTGGGGATTTTTTTTTCATTTTTTTCTATATAAAACATAAAACAAAAAAAAAAAATATAAAAGGAAAAAAAAGAAACAAAAAAAAATAGTTCGTTTAGCCAATTTTGAAAATTTAACTGGTTAGTTTAGTATTAGCCCCTTCCCGCTCCTTGACGTACTATTACGTCATGGCAGCTCTATCGTTCGCGCTCCATGCCGTAATAGTACGTCTTGCAGTTAGAACAGCGGTGCGCGCGCCCGGCGCGTTCATGCGCTGTGATAGCTGCTGTTTCTGACAGCAGGCTATCACGGCATAATGGGACGGGACCATTTACTATGGTCCCGCCTCGCCGATCGCCGCTATTGGCTAGTCAGTGAGTAACTAGCCAATAGCAGCGATCGGTCTCATTCAGCACAGCAGTGCTCGAGCCCGGCGTTCCTGAGCTGTGATAGCTGCTGTTTCTGACAGCATGCTATCACAGCATAATGGGCCGGGACCATTTACTATGGTCCCGCCTCGCCGATCGCCGCTATTGGCTAGTCAGTGAGTAACTAGCCAATAGCAGCGATCATTCTCGTCACTTCCTCTCTCTGACCTCACATCCTGCTGCAACCGCCCTGAACGCCCTGTTGGAGTTAGCGAGGCGTTGAGATCGGTTGTGAGCAGAGAGTCAGAGAGAAAAGAAGTGAAAAAAAGTGAAAAAAAGTTTCTAAAACAACGTTTTTTTTGCTTCCCACCACCCCATCCACTACCCACTCCTGTTCCCTTCCCTTCCCTTCCTTTCTACCCACGTTTTTTGGTCAGTGATCTCCTATCACTGACCACTTTTCAGTCTTCAGGACCACATTTCTTGGTCCCTGGGGATTTTTTTTTCATTTTTTTCTATATAAAACATAAAACAAAAAAAAAAATATAAAAAGAAAAAAAAGAAACAAAAAAAAATAGTTAGTTTAGCCAATTTTGAAAATTTAACTGGTTAGTTTAGTATTAGGGTTAGTTAGTGTCAGGGAACCGTCAAAAAGCGTAGTTAGGTATAGTGTCAGGGAATTTAGCGTCAGGAATCGGTCACCGTAGATAGGCTTAGCGTTAGGGATCCATCACCGTAGTTAGGTTTAGCGTCAGGGAAGCTCGGAATAATTAGATAGGTTTAGTGTCAGGCACCCGTCACCGTAGTTAGGTTTAGTGTCAGGGAAGCTTGAAATAATCTAGATAGGTTTAGTGTCAGGGAATCGTCGCCGTAGTTAGGTTTAGCGTTAGGGAAGTCCACATAAAATTTAGTTAGGTTTAGTGTTAGGAACCCTCGCCCTAGTTAGCTTTAGTGTCAGGGAAGTCCACTTGCTCTCTAAAAACAAAACACACATTTGTGCTAGTTGTGCTATCCTATTGCTCCCAGTTAGGGATTTATTTTTTTGCAGTATATAAATTTTGTCTTCGCACAACAAGCATGTCCCAACGGACATTTACTGCTGAAGAGGCGTATGCATTTCTGGCCTCCGACACAGACTCGTCGGATGGCGATACACTATTTTATTTGTCTACCTCCTCATCCAGCGATGAAGAGGAGGGACCCCCTAGGAGACGCCCCAGGACCACCACCATAGTAGAAATCCCTGAGAGAAGTGACCCCACAACAAGTGATACCCCTGAGCGAAGTGACCCCATTTGGACGCCCACACCAGACCATTATGAACCCCAAATCCCTGAGTACACGGGCAGCCCAGGCATCAAATTTAACACGGCAGGGTTCAGTGAGATGGACTTTTTCAAGTTCTTCTTCACTGATAACTTTATAGAGCTAATGGTCACCCAGACTAATTTATATGCCCAACAGTATATCACCAAGAACCCCAACTCATTTTATGCCCAATCCCAGAGGTGGACTCCTGTAAACGCAGCAGAGTTGGGCAAGTTCTGGGGACTGCTCTTGAACATGGGGCTTCTAAAAAAGCCATCCATTAGGACCTACTGGAGCACGGACATCCTATACCACACCCCGATGTACCGTATGGCCATGTCCAGGATGCGTTATGAGGCAATACTTCGCTTCCTACATTATGCCGATAATGAGCAGTGCCCACCCCGAGATGACCCCAGTTTTGACCGTTTATATAAACTGAGACCCCTATTAGACCATTTCAGTGCCCGGTTTGCCCAAGCATACACCCCCGAGAAGTGTATTTCCATTGATGAGTCCCTGGTACATTTTAAAGGGAGGCTTCAATTCCGCCAATACCTGCCAAGTAAGAGGGCAAGGTATGGCGTGAAGTTGTATAAGCTGTGCGAGAGTGCATCAGGGTATACATATAAATTCAGGATATATGAAGGGAAGGACAGCAGTATTCAGCCCCCAGAATGCCCCCCCTTACTGGGAATTAACGCAAAAATTGTGTGGGATTTGGTGCACCCACTGCTGGACCAGGGTTACCACCTCTACCTGGATAATTTTTATACCAGCGTCCCGCTCTTCAAGTGCCTCGCTTCCAGAAGGACTGCGGCATGCGGCACTGCTAGAAAAAATCTTAGAGGCCTCCCTAAAACACTGCTTGGGCAAACACTCAGAAGGGGTGAGAGAAGGGCACATTCTAGTAGCAACATATTGTGTGTCAAGTACAAGGACAAGAGAGATGTCCTTGTATTGACAACAATACATGGCCACACCAGTACCCATGTACCTGTACGAGGTACCAGTACAGAGACCCCCAAACCAGATTGCATCCTGGACTACAATAGGTACATGGGAGGGGTGGACTTGTCAGATCAAGTCCTGAAGCCCTACAGCGCTACGCGGAAATCGAGGGTGTGGTATAAGAAGCTGGCCGTGCACATCATACAGATGGCATTGTACAATGCGTACGTGCTACGTCGATGTGCAGGCCAGAGGGGAACTTTCCTGGAATTTCAAGAGGTGGTTATAAAGAACCTAATTTTTGGCGACCAGGAAGGAGGGGCACCCAGTACTTCTGGAAGCGAGGCCACACGCATCGTACCAGGGCAACACTTTCCAGGAGAAGTTCCCCAAACTGGCAAGAAGGGAAAAAGTCAAAAGAGGTGCAAAGTGTGCTATAAGAGGGGGATAAGGAAGGACACAACATACCAATGCGACACGTGTCCCGAAAAACCAGGGCTCTGTATGAAAGATTGTTTTAAAATTTACCATACATCCCTTGATTTTTAATTTACCCTGATGCACTCCGCACAGCTTATCCCCCTCATCTTTCCCTTTTGAGCCCTGCCATGTGCCCAAGCAGCAAATAACAGCCACATGTAGGGTATTGCCGTACCCGGGAGAACCCACATTACAATTTATGGGGTGTATGTCTCCGGTGGCACATGCTGGGCACAATATATCGGACACTGAAATGGCATATATGTATAGGAAATTGCAAATCTCACTTTGCACCATCTACTGCGCATTACCTTTTACACAATAACTGTTGGGTCAAAATGCTCACTACACTCTAGATGAATGTCTTAAGGGGTGTAGTTTTTAAAATGGGTTCACTTCTCGGGGGTTTCAACTGTACTGGTACCTCAGGGGTTCTGCCTACATGACTTAGCACCAGAAAAGCTCCAGTAGGCTAAATGGTGGTCCTTCCCTTCTGAGCCCTGTCGTGTGCCCAGGCAGCTAATAACAGCCACATGTAGGGTATTGCCGTACCCGGGAGAACCCACATTACAATTTATGGGGTGTATGTCTCCAGTGGCACATGCTGGGCACAATATATCAGACACTGAAATGGCATATATGCATAGGAAATTGCAAATCTCACTTTGCACCATCTACTGCGCATTACCTTTTACACAATAACTGTTGGGTCAAAATGCTCACTACACTCTAGATGAATGTCTTAAGGGGTGTAGTTTTTAAAATGGGTTCACTTCTCGGGGGTTTCAACTGTACTGGTACCTCAGGGGTTCTGCCTACATGACTTAGCACCAGAAAAGCTCCAGTAGGCTAAATGGTGGTCCTTCCCTTCTGAGCCCTGTCGTGTGCCCAGGCAGCTAATAACAGCCACATGTAGGGTATTGCCGTACCCGGGAGAACCCACATTACAATTTATGGGGTGTATGTCTCCAGTGGCACATGCTGGGCACAATATATCAGACACTGAAATGGCATATATGCATAGGAAATTGCAAATCTCACTTTGCACCATCTGCTGCGCATTACCTTTTACACAATAACTGTGGGGTCAAAATGCTCACTACACCACTAGATGAATGTCTTAAGGGGTGTAGTTTTTAAAATGGGGTCACTTCTCGGGGGTTTCAACTGTACTGGTACCTCAGGGGTTCTGCCTACATGACTTAGCACCAGAAAAGCTCCAGTAGGCTAAATGGTGGTCCTTCCCTTCTGAGCCCTGTCGTGTGCCCAGGCAGCTAATAACAGCCACATGTAGGGTATTGCCGTACCCGGGAGAACCCACATTACAATTTATGGGGTGTATGTCTCCAGTGGCACATGCTGGGCACAATATATCAGACACTGAAATGGCATATATGCATAGGAAATTGCAAATCTCACTTTGCACCATCTGCTGCGCATTACCTTTTACACAATAACTGTGGGGTCAAAATGCTCACTACACCACTAGATGAATGTCTTAAGGGGTGTAGTTTTTAAAATGGGGTCACTTCTCGGGGGTTTCAACTGTACTGGTACCTCAGGGGTTCTGCCTACATGACTTAGCACCAGAAAAGCTCCAGTAGGCTAAATGGTGGTCCTTCCCTTCTGAGCCCTGTCGTGTGCCCAGGCAGCTAATAACAGCCACATGTAGGGTATTGCCGTACCCGGGAGAACCCACATTACAATTTATGGGGTGTATGTCTCCAGTGGCACATGCTGGGCACAATATATCAGACACTGAAATGGCATATATGCATAGGAAATTGCAAATCTCACTTTGCACCATCTGCTGCGCATTACCTTTTACACAATAACTGTGGGGTCAAAATGCTCACTACACCACTAGATGAATGTCTTAAGGGGTGTAGTTTTTAAAATGGGGTCACTTCTCGGGGGTTTCAACTGTACTGGTACCTCAGGGGTTCTGCCTACATGACTTAGCACCAGAAAAGCTCCAGTAGGCTAAATGGTGGTCCTTCCCTTCTGAGCCCTGTCGTGTGCCCAGGCAGCTAATAACAGCCACATGTAGGGTATTGCCGTACCCGGGAGAACCCACATTACAATTTATGGGGTGTATGTCTCCAGTGGCACATGCTGGGCACAATATATCAGACACTGAAATGGCATATATGCATAGGAAATTGCAAATCTCACTTTGCACCATCTGCTGCGCATTACCTTTTACACAATAACTGTGGGGTCAAAATGCTCACTACACCACTAGATGAATGTCTTAAGGGGTGTAGTTTTTAAAATGGGGTCACTTCTCGGGGGTTTCAACTGTACTGGTACCTCAGGGGTTCTGCCTACATGACTTAGCACCAGAAAAGCTCCAGTAGGCTAAATGGTGGTCCTTCCCTTCTGAGCCCTGTCGTGTGCCCAGGCAGCTAATAACAGCCACATGTAGGGTATTGCCGTACCCGGGAGAACCCACATTACAATTTATGGGGTGTATGTCTCCAGTGGCACATGCTGGGCACAATATATCAGACACTGAAATGGCATATATGCATAGGAAATTGCAAATCTCACTTTGCACCATCTGCTGCGCATTACCTTTTACACAATAACTGTGGGGTCAAAATGCTCACTACACCACTAGATGAATGTCTTAAGGGGTGTAGTTTTTAAAATGGGGTCACTTCTCGGGGGTTTCAACTGTACTGGTACCTCAGGGGTTCTGCCTACATGACTTAGCACCAGAAAAGCTCCAGTAGGCTAAATGGTGGTCCTTCCCTTCTGAGCCCTGTCGTGTGCCCAGGCAGCTAATAACAGCCACATGTAGGGTATTGCCGTACCCGGGAGAACCCACATTACAATTTATGGGGTGTATGTCTCCAGTGGCACATGCTGGGCACAATATATCAGACACTGAAATGGCATATATGCATAGGAAATTGCAAATCTCACTTTGCACCATCTGCTGCGCATTACCTTTTACACAATAACTGTGGGGTCAAAATGCTCACTACACCACTAGATGAATGTCTTAAGGGGTGTAGTTTTTAAAATGGGGTCACTTCTCGGGGGTTTCAACTGTACTGGTACCTCAGGGGTTCTGCCTACATGACTTAGCACCAGAAAAGCTCCAGTAGGCTAAATGGTGGTCCTTCCCTTCTGAGCCCTGTCGTGTGCCCAGGCAGCTAATAACAGCCACATGTAGGGTATTGCCGTACCCGGGAGAACCCACATTACAATTTATGGGGTGTATGTCTCCAGTGGCACATGCTGGGCACAATATATCAGACACTGAAATGGCATATATGCATAGGAAATTGCAAATCTCACTTTGCACCATCTGCTGCGCATTACCTTTTACACAATAACTGTGGGGTCAAAATGCTCACTACACCACTAGATGAATGTCTTAAGGGGTGTAGTTTTTAAAATGGGGTCACTTCTCGGGGGTTTCAACTGTACTGGTACCTCAGGGGTTCTGCCTACATGACTTAGCACCAGAAAAGCTCCAGTAGGCTAAATGGTGGTCCTTCCCTTCTGAGCCCTGTCGTGTGCCCAGGCAGCTAATAACAGCCACATGTAGGGTATTGCCGTACCCGGGAGAACCCACATTACAATTTATGGGGTGTATGTCTCCAGTGGCACATGCTGGGCACAATATATCAGACACTGAAATGGCATATATGCATAGGAAATTGCAAATCTCACTTTGCACCATCTGCTGCGCATTACCTTTTACACAATAACTGTGGGGTCAAAATGCTCACTACACCACTAGATGAATGTCTTAAGGGGTGTAGTTTTTAAAATGGGGTCACTTCTCGGGGGTTTCAACTGTACTGGTACCTCAGGGGTTCTGCCTACATGACTTAGCACCAGAAAAGCTCCAGTAGGCTAAATGGTGGTCCTTCCCTTCTGAGCCCTGTCGTGTGCCCAGGCAGCTAATAACAGCCACATGTAGGGTATTGCCGTACCCGGGAGAACCCACATTACAATTTATGGGGTGTATGTCTCCAGTGGCACATGCTGGGCACAATATATCAGACACTGAAATGGCATATATGCATAGGAAATTGCAAATCTCACTTTGCACCATCTGCTGCGCATTACCTTTTACACAATAACTGTGGGGTCAAAATGCTCACTACACCACTAGATGAATGTCTTAAGGGGTGTAGTTTTTAAAATGGGGTCACTTCTCGGGGGTTTCAACTGTACTGGTACCTCAGGGGTTCTGCCTACATGACTTAGCACCAGAAAAGCTCCAGTAGGCTAAATGGTGGTCCTTCCCTTCTGAGCCCTGTCGTGTGCCCAGGCAGCTAATAACAGCCACATGTAGGGTATTGCCGTACCCGGGAGAACCCACATTACAATTTATGGGGTGTATGTCTCCAGTGGCACATGCTGGGCACAATATATCAGACACTGAAATGGCATATATGCATAGGAAATTGCAAATCTCACTTTGCACCATCTGCTGCGCATTACCTTTTACACAATAACTGTGGGGTCAAAATGCTCACTACACCACTAGATGAATGTCTTAAGGGGTGTAGTTTTTAAAATGGGGTCACTTCTCGGGGGTTTCAACTGTACTGGTACCTCAGGGGTTCTGCCTACATGACTTAGCACCAGAAAAGCTCCAGTAGGCTAAATGGTGGTCCTTCCCTTCTGAGCCCTGTCGTGTGCCCAGGCAGCTAATAACAGCCACATGTAGGGTATTGCCGTACCCGGGAGAACCCACATTACAATTTATGGGGTGTATGTCTCCAGTGGCACATGCTGGGCACAATATATCAGACACTGAAATGGCATATATGCATAGGAAATTGCAAATCTCACTTTGCACCATCTGCTGCGCATTACCTTTTACACAATAACTGTGGGGTCAAAATGCTCACTACACCACTAGATGAATGTCTTAAGGGGTGTAGTTTTTAAAATGGGGTCACTTCTCGGGGGTTTCAACTGTACTGGTACCTCAGGGGTTCTGCCTACATGACTTAGCACCAGAAAAGCTCCAGTAGGCTAAATGGTGGTCCTTCCCTTCTGAGCCCTGTCGTGTGCCCAGGCAGCTAATAACAGCCACATGTAGGGTATTGCCGTACCCGGGAGAACCCACATTACAATTTATGGGGTGTATGTCTCCAGTGGCACATGCTGGGCACAATATATCAGACACTGAAATGGCATATATGCATAGGAAATTGCAAATCTCACTTTGCACCATCTGCTGCGCATTACCTTTTACACAATAACTGTGGGGTCAAAATGCTCACTACACCACTAGATGAATGTCTTAAGGGGTGTAGTTTTTAAAATGGGGTCACTTCTCGGGGGTTTCAACTGTACTGGTACCTCAGGGGTTCTGCCTACATGACTTAGCACCAGAAAAGCTCCAGTAGGCTAAATGGTGGTCCTTCCCTTCTGAGCCCTGTCGTGTGCCCAGGCAGCTAATAACAGCCACATGTAGGGTATTGCCGTACCCGGGAGAACCCACATTACAATTTATGGGGTGTATGTCTCCAGTGGCACATGCTGGGCACAATATATCAGACACTGAAATGGCATATATGCATAGGAAATTGCAAATCTCACTTTGCACCATCTGCTGCGCATTACCTTTTACACAATAACTGTGGGTCAAAATGCTCACTACACCACTAGATGAATGTCTTAAGGGGTGTAGTTTTTAAAATGGGGTCACTTCTCGGGGGTTTTAACTGTACTGGTACCTCAGGGGCTTCTGCATACATGACTTAGCACAAGAAAAGCTCCAGTAGGCCAAATGGTGGTCCTTTCCTTCTGAGTCCTGCCATGGGCCCAAACATCAGTTTATCACCACAAATGGGGTATTGCCGCACTCAGGACAAATTGGGCAACAAAATGGGGTGTTTTATTCCTTGTGAAAATAAGAAATTTTGAACAAAAATTACATCTTAATGGAAAAAAATATCATTTTTTTAATTCACAGCCCAATTCAAATAGGTGCTGTGAAAAAACGGTGTGGTCAAAATGATAACAACAACCATAAATGAATTCCTTGAGGGGTCTAGTTTCCAAAATGGGGTCACTTCTGGTGGGTTTCCATTGCTTTCATACCTCTGGGGCTCTGCAAATGCGACATGGAACCCGAAAACCAATCCAGCAAAATCTGGACTCCAACAAACACATAGCGCTCCTTTCCTTTTGAGTCCTCCCATGGGCCCAAACGGCAGTTTATCACCACAAATGGGGTATTGCCGCACTAAGGACAAATTGGGCAACAAAATGGGGTGTTTTATTCCTTGTGAAAATAAGAAATTTTGAACAAAAATTACATCTTAATGGAAAAAATATCATTTTTTTAATTTCACAGCCCAATTCAAATAGGTGCTGTGAAAAAACGGTGTGGTCAAAATGATAACAACAACCATAAATGAATTCCTTGAGGGGTCTAGTTTCCAAAATGGGGTCACTTCTGGTGGGTTTCCATTGCTTTCATACCTCAACACCTCTTCAAACCTGGCATGCTGCCTAAAATATATTCTAATAAAAAAGAGGCCTCAAAATGCACTAGGTGCTCCTTTGTTTCTGAGGCTTGTGTTTTATTCCACGAGCGCACTAGAGCCACATGTGGGACATTTCTAAAAACTGCAGAATCTGGACAATACATATTTAGTAGTATTTCTCTGGTAAAATCTTCTGTGTTACAGAAAAAAATGGAATAATATTGAAATTCAGCAAGAAAAATGAAATTTGCAAATTTCACCTCCACATTGCTTTAATTCCTGTGAAATGCCTGAAGGGTTAAAAAACTTTCTAAATGCTGTTTTGAATACTTTGAGGGGTCTAGTTTTTAAAATGGGGTGTTTTATGGGGGTTTCTAATACATAGGCCCCTCAAAGCCACTTCAGAACTCAAGAGGTACCTTAAAAAAAAGGCTTTTGAAATTTTCTTAAAAATATGAGAAATTGCTGTTTATGTTCTAAGCCTTGTAACGTCCAAGAAAAATAAAAGAATGTTAAAAAAACGATGCCAATCTAAAGTAGACATATGGGAAATGTGAACTAGTAACTATTTTGGGTGGTATAACCGTCTGTTTTACAAGCAGATGCATTTAAATTCTGAAAAATGCAATTTTTTCAAAATTTTCTCTAAATTTTGCAATTTTTCACCAATAAACACTGAATATATCGACCAAATTTTACCACGAACATGAAGCCCAAAGTGTCACGAGAAAACAATCTCAGAATCGCTTGGATAGGTTTAAGCATTCCGACGTTATTACCACATAAAGTGAAATATGTCAGATTTGAAAAATGGGCTCTGAGCCTTAAGGCCCAAACTAGGCTGCGTCCTTAAGGGGTTAAAGCCCGGATTTCCCGGCCGTCAAAAAATCGGTCGTGTGAATAGCCCCATTAGGGGTCTATCATTCCTAATGCAGCCGGGTGCCGGACGATTTATGAACGGCCGGCACCCGGCCGGGAAACCCTGCCGTGTGAATGAGGCCTAAAACAAGACTGGGATTTCGCAATGTGCCTAAAAAATCCTGAAGGAATATTGAGGCAGATTTTTTCTGCCTGACAAAAATCTCTGTGTGAACTTACCCTTGGGTGCCGTATGTACAGAGATATTCACAACGCCTCCTTACTTTTGATTGAATCTAGTTAAGGACTCCAATTTCTCATTAAACCAATTTAATACAATATCGCGACATGATAGCAAAACCCTTGACAGGCTTTAATCCACATCACAACCACAGGGTGGTAACAAACAGACAAATATAATATCCCGAAATTTCTTTTTCAAAGCTGGTCATTTCGCACCACACATCTCTGGGATATGTGGAGATACGTATAAGGATAGGTAAGGAAGGACAAATCCATACACAGGGCAGTATCGGTGGTATTACAATCAGGGGCCCGGCCAAAACCAGAAAGAACAGGGGCCCAGGCCCACCCACCCGCATTTTCCACCACTGCAGCCCAAAGTTAATTTGCTGAAAGGAATGGGCCCCATTATATTGCAAGGCCCATTATGTGCAATATCATGACGTTATTTGCACCTGTTCCGTTCTCCAAGTTAACTATGCGGCAGTGGTGGACAGTGCGGGTGTGCCTTATGGCGGGTGAACGTGCCGGTGGGTGGGCGAACTTTCAAGCCCCTTTTTCTTTATTTTGGCCAGGCCGCTGTTTCATTTATTGGCCAAGCTTGTGAAGCAGGGCCCTGTTGTTCTGGAAGAAGAGGTGCCAGGGAAGAAGAGGCGCCAAAGAGAAGAGGAGGCGCCAAAGACTGAAGTGGAGAAAAAATTACCCAGGAACGGTAAGTACATAGGGGTCTGAATTTTTTGGGGGGGATCTGGTCTGGGGTGTAAAGTAATTTAGGGTTTGATTGGGGGATGTAAATTAAATTAGGGGTCTGATTGGGGGGGGGGTGTAAATTAAATTAGGGGTCTGGGGTATGAATTTTTGGGTCAGGATGGGATTCTGAATTAATTTAGCTGTTTGGTCTGGGGTCTGAATTAATGCACATATTTGATTGGGTGTAAATTAATTTAGGAGTCTGATCGGGGGGGTCTGAATTAACATAGGTGTCTGGGGTGTAAATTAATTTAGGAGTCTGAATTAATGTAGGGGTCTGACTGGGGTGTTAATTAATTTAGGGGCATGAATTAATGTATGGATCTGATTGAAGGTGTAAATTAATTTAGGAGTCTGGTCTGATTGGGGCAGTAAATTAATTTTGGGGTCTGGTTGGGGGTTAGAATTAAAGGGGTTGGCCAGTTTACCATAAATGGCTTCTAATGTGTGGCTGGTGGATAAACATATACTTACCAATATAATTTCTTAAAGAGGCTCTGTCACCAGATTTTGCAACCCCTATCTGCTATTGCAGCAGATAGGCGCTGCAATGTAGATTACAGTAACGTTTTTATTTTTAAAAAACGAGCATTTTTGGCCAAGTTATGACCAGTTTTGTAGTTATGCAAATGAGGCTTGCAAAAGTCCAAGTGGGTGTGTTTAAAAGTAAAAGTCCAACTGGGCGTGTATTATGTGCGTACATCGGGGCGTTTTTAATACTTTTACTAGCTGGGCGCTCTGATGAGAAGTATCATCCACTTCTCTTCAGAACGCCCAGCTTCTGCCTGATCACTGCTGTGACGTCACTCACAGGTCCTGCATCGTGTCAGACGAGCGAGGACACATCGGCACCTGAGGCTACAGTTGATTCTGCAGCAGCATCAGCGTTTGCAGGTAAGTAGCTACATTGACTTACCTGCTAACGCCGAGGCTGCTGCAGAATCAACTGAAGCCTCTGGTGCCGATGTGTCCGACACGATGCAGGACCTGTGAGTGACGTCACAGATCTGCACTGCCAGAAGCTGGGCGTTCTGAAGAGAAGTGGATGATACTTCTCATCAGAGCGCCCAGCTAGTAAAAGTATTAAAAACGCCCCGATGTACACACATAATACACGCCCACTTGGACTTTTACTTTTAAACACACCCACTTGGACTTTTGCAAGCCTCATTTGCATAACTACAAAAATGGTCATAACTTGGCCAAAAATGCTCGTTTTTTAAAAATAAAAACGTTACTGTAATCTACATTGCAAGTCCTATCTGCTGCAATAGCAGATAGGGGCTGCAAAATCTGGTGACAGAGCCTCTTTAAGCTCTTCTGCCTTATTCTTCTGTTCCGGCAAGCCATGCCCCCAGGCTAAGAAAATATTTTTCCCTGCAGTAACACCGCCTCGTCCATCCCAGCGTGCGGCATGGAGAGGCAAATAACAGGTCGTCCATGCCTGAACGGTCCTCCTGCGCTTGCTCTGAGTTTCGACTCGTCTGGCAACAGCGCTAGCGCTCTGGATACAGACGCCATCCACTTTCACACTAATGTGCGATCTTTCTGTCAGTTCAGGATTATCGCACAAGCAAACATGATTGTTGCTCATGTAAAGTGCTGAGCGGCAGTGTGAGGGGGTGGACTAAATCCATTTGACTAAAAATTATCTATAAGCAGGGTCGGCATCAGCACCCGGCGAACCCGGGCAAGTGCCGGGGCCCACTACCCTTAGGGGGGACCCACTCGGCCGACGGATGCTGTCGCTGCTGTCGTCACGGCATCACTGTCCATATATGGACAGTGATGCCGGGAAGAGAGAATGAGTCCCAGGCAGAGCGCTAGCGGCTCTGCTCCTGGTCTCTGGGAAAGCTTCTAACACCACTGTCCATATATGTACAGTGATGTCAGAGGGAGAGAAGGAGTCCCAGGCAGAGCGCTACAAGTGGCTCAGCCCGGGACTCCGTCTCTGGGGAAGCCCCTAACATCACTATCCATATATGGACAGTGATGTCAGAGGGAGAGAAGGAGTCCCAGGTAGAGCGCTAGCGGCTCTGCTCCGGGACTCCGTCTCTGGGGAAGCTCCTGACATCACTGTCTATATATGGACAGTGATGTCCTGAGGAGAGAAGTAGTCCCAAGCAGAGCGCTAGCGGCTCTGCTCCGGGACTCCGTCTCTGGGGAAGCCCCTGATATCACTGTCCATATATGGACAGTGTTGTCAGGAGCAGAGCAATGTCCCAGGCAGTGTTCTAGTAGCGCTCTGCGCGGGACTTTTGCTCTGGGGTTGCCCCTGACATCACTAGCCGTATATGGAAAGTAATGTCAGGTGCTTGCCCAGAGCTGGAGTACCGGAGCAGAGCCTTTACTAGCGCTGTGCCTGGGACTTCAGCTCTGCTCCAGACATCACTTTCCATATATGGACAGTGACGTTAGGGGTTTCTCCAGAAGCGGAATCCCCCAACCAGAGCATCGGCAATGCTCTGGCTGGGGATTACACTGCTAGAGGGAACCCCAAAGGCACTACCTACAGGGAGGAAGGCTGTGTGGTACTACGAGAGAGAGTGGCTGTGTGGCACTACCAGGGAGGGGGGCTGTGTGGCACTACCTGGGAGGAGGGGGCTGTGTGGCACTACCTCGGAGGGGAGATGTGTGGCACTACCTGGGAGGTGGGGGCTGTGTGACGCTACCTGGGAGGTGGGGGCTGTGTGCCACTACCTGGGAGGTGGGGGCTGTGTGCCACTATGTTAGGGGGGGGCTCTGTGGCACTACCTGGGAGGTGGGGCTGAGTGGCACTACCTGGGCGGCTGAGTGGCACTACCTGGGGGGCTGTGTGGCACTACCAGGGTGGGGGGCTGTGTGGCACTACCTGGGAGGGGGGCTGTGTGGCACTATCTACAGAGGGAATTACATTTACAAACTGGGGGCCTAACTTCTATATAGGAGCATAAACAGGGCCTAACGTCTATATGGGATCACAAAGTGACGTTTTCTGCCATTTTACTGCCGCCGTCAGTTCCTCCGCAAAGGGGCCTACTATGTCTGTGTCGCCCAAGGGCCCACATAAACCTGGAGCTGTCCCTGCTCATATGGGTCTTTATATTGTTATATATAGGTCAGAGCCATGTTATATATAGTGTAATACAGCTATACATATATACATACTGTATAACACTATTTATAACATGGCTCTGACCTATATAACAAGTTCATAGTTGCTAACATTAAAAAAAAAAAAATCAGGGACACTTAGAGTGTGGCCAGGGTTGCCAACCTCCACTTCATTAATTTCTGGACAACTGAGCTAAAAATCACGGACAGACCAAAATTGTTATGAACACATTACAAAATCATTGCCTGTGCACTGTGCAGTGTGCTAGGAGTGACTCACCAAACACAGCCGCTCTTGTAGCTTTCCCCCCGCTAACTTAGGTGATGTTTTCTCTGATTAGTCGTTCACTTTCCCTTTTCTTCTCCATCCGGCCCAGATCACTGTGACGACTTATTCCAGCCACGACTAGTTTCTGTAGAATTTGACACACAGACATGTTGGTTTCTCGCTTTTCCAGCCCCATTCTCTAAATAAACTCGTAATCCACAGTGCCCCAGACATTAACCCCTTCCCGCCGCAGTCCTTTTTCAGATTTTCATTTTCGTTTTTTCCTCCCCACATTCCAAAAGCCATAACTTTTTTATTTTTCTGTCTATATAGTCCTTTGAGGGCTTGATTTTTGCGGGACGAGTTGTAGTTTTCCGTAGCAGCATTTATTTTGCCATATAATGTACTAGGAAACGGGGAAAAAATTATTTGTGGGGTAGAAAATGAAAAAAAACTGCGATTCCTCCATTGTTTTTTACCCGTCGTTTTTACAGAATTCACTGTGCAATTAAAACAACATGTTAACTTTATTCTGTGGGTCACTACGATTATGGTGATACCAAATATATATAGTTTTTTCTATATTGTACTACTTTTACAAGTAAAAACCTAAGTGTAAAAAATACAATTTATTTTGTGTCGCTAAAGTCCGAGAGCCATAACTTTTTTATTGTTCCGTCGATTAAGTGGTATGAGGGCTAATTTTTTGCGGGATAAGCTGTAGTTTTTAATGATACCATTTTGGGGTATAAGCGATGTTTTGTTCACTTTTTATTTCATTTTTTGTTGGAGATGAGGTGACCAAAAAATAGAGATTCTGGCGTTGACATATTTTTTTTTTTTATGGCGTTCACCATGCGGGTTAAATAATGATATATTGTAATAGTTCAGACTTTTACGGACGCGGCGATACCAATTATGTTTATTTTTTTTTACTATTCTCTAGGGGGAAAATGGGAAAAGGAGGGTTTTTTGAACTTTTACTTTAAATTTTTTTTTTACATAAAAAAACAACTTTATTTTGCTAAGTTTTCCTTTTTTTATTAGTGCCCCTAGGGGACTTCAACCAGCGATCATTAGATTAGACTAATGTATTGCAGTATATCGTGATTCTGACAGGCATCTATTAAGCCCTGCCGGAGGCGATGAGCTGTTAGAGGGGGTCGCCCCCCTCTTTCTAACGATTTAAATGTTGCGGTCGCTATTGACCGCGGCTTTTAATGAATTAAACGAGCGGGATCACGCTCGAGCGCGATGCCGCTCGTTACTCTGAAGTGTCGGCTGTAACAAACAGCGTAGGGAGTGGGTTCACTCCGTGTGCCCGTTCCATACTTCCCCTACCCGACTTTGGCGTATGGATACGTCAAATGTCGGGAAGGGGTTAATAATGATCCCTTAGTGCTCAACATAATAAAAGTGCCCTCTCAGTAACCGTGCTCCCTTTGTGTCCCCTGTAGATAGCGCCACACACAGCACCCCCTTGTAAATAGCTCCAAACAGCCCCCCCTGTAATTAGCACCACACAGCCCCCTTGTAAATAGCACCACATAGACCCCACTTGTAAATAACTCCACACAGCCCCCCCCCCTTTGAAAATAGCCCCACACAGCCCCCCTTGTAAATAGCTCCACACAGCCCGCCCTTGTAAAAAAACTCCACACAGACCCCCCTTGTAAATAGCACCGCACAACCCCCCCTGGTAAATAGCTCCACACAGCCCCCCTTGTAAATGGCCCCACACAGGCCCCCCTTGTAAATAGCACCACACAGGCCCCCCTTGTAAATAGCACCACACAGCCCCCCCTTGTAAATCGCTCCACGCAGCCAGCTTTGCCGCTACCACTCTTCGCTCTGCCTGACTTGACTCACCGAGGTGGTCATGCGACGGAGGTTCTCTTCTGACTGGGGTCGGTAACGGCCCGGGAGTGGACCAGTCCAGTCACCTGACCTGAATCACCTGACCTCATGTCGCTGACCTGAGGTCAGGTGACTGAATTGGTCCACTCCAGGCACCGACCTCACTTGGCAGCATATTTTCAGATTCCGCTGTCAAGCGCATGCGCAGTGCAAAGTTCTGGGAGAATAAAGAAAAATCCCGGACCGTGCTTTTTCTGCCGGAAGCTACGGATGGCAGAAAAAAACACTTATTTTTGCGGACTGTCCATAAAATTACGGCCGCTTGGCAACCCTGGGTGTAGCGTCTTTGGTTGGTGTGGCTTATGGGGCATGGTTCATCTGGTGGGCGTGGCTTTTCAGATTTTCTCCATACAAAAAACAAACAAAATTTCTGCACTAGTTTGAATAACAACCACTATGGTGGCCAGTATCTTTGTGGTTATCTGGTTGTTGACAGGCAGGTAATGTGTCACTTTATCACTAGGGCTAGGCGATATGTGCTGAACACTACTGGAAGCGTAAAAACCAGCGTAGACAGTGCCACACTCAGTGGCCCTTGTAGATGGTGCTCCACACTGCCCCCAGTAGATATTGCCACACACTGATCCCTGTAGATGATGCCACAGTGCCCCCTGTAGATAGTGCCAGAGTGCCCTCTGTAGATAATACATTGCCCTCTGTAGATAGTGCCACGCAGCTCCCCTGTAGATGCCACACAGACCGCTTGTAGACGATGCCACACAAACCCTTTGTAGAAGATGCCACACCCCCACTGAAGATGATGCGCACAAACACACACACACACACACACATACTTTAGATAATGCCCCCCCTGTAGATGATGCCACACAGCCCCCTGTAGATGATGCCACAAAATCCCCCTGTAGATTATGCCATACAGACACCCTGTAGATGATGCCACATAGACACCATGTAGATTATGCCGCCCCTTGTGGATGATGCCATACACACCCCCTGTAAATTATGCCACACACAGCCCCCGGGTAGGTAGTGCCACACACCTCCCTGTAGATAGAGCCGCATACTCCCCCTGTAGATAGTGCCACAAATTCCCACTGTAGATAGCCCCCACTCCCCCCTCATCCCCGGCCAGGTGTCGGTAATGCTCTGGCCTTGGATTTCGATGCAGGAGGTGCCCCTGATGTCACTGCCCTTATATGGATAGTTTCCTGCTCTGCCATAGTATTCAATTGTATCTGCGTCCTGAGGAATGTAGCAATTGCTGGAACAAGTCCCGGAACAGTAATTTGCCGGGACTGTCTCTGTAAATTCGGGACAGTCCCTGTAAATTTGGGACAGTTGGCAAGTATGTCCTCTACTGCAGCCCTATGGCTCAGTAAGAAAAGGAGCTGTAATATGGCTGTGTGCATAAGCCCTTACTGTAATCAGTCCTAAACCTCTCTGTCACTAGGACAGACTTTTATCCACTTGAAATAAACAATGAAGGTTCCTAGTGAATGACAGCAAGCAGAGATCTGTTCAAAAACATGAGGAATTTACACAGAAAGTATTTTGTAAAAGTGTATAACTTTTCTCTATACAAAGACTAAAATGCATTTGTTGAAACTGAAAATACTTTTAGGCCCTGTTCCCACTGAGGTTTTTTTTCAGGCAGGAAAAATCTGTCTCAGAATTCCTACTGTACATCTAGAAGCCTAGCGCACGTATTTTTTCACTGCGTTTTTCGCCTGCAGCCATTGAAGCTAATGCAAGGACCTGAGGCAAAAAACACCATGAAAAACTGCCGTTTTCCGCTCCTGAGTTGCCCCCGTGAGGGTCCCGTTTTCACGGATCCCCACATACTTGTCTATTGAGGGATCTGTGAAAACGGAACAAAATAGGACGTTTTAATTTTCAACAGACCCTTCACACGGTTGAAACAACAGCCGTGTGAACGGCCCCATTGAAATACATGCGTCCGTGTGATGGCTATTGTTTTAACGGCCGTTACACGGACATATACCACGGTCATCTGAATTCGGCCTTATACCATTTGTTTCTGCAAACTATTATCATACAGCAATGACGTGGAGTTAGAAAGAAATGTTTTTAGTGTTAAAATTGTTTAAAAATCTTCTATAATAAAGTGTAGTTCTTATGACACTACTGATTCGGGTGCTCTCGTTCTATACAATGTGTTACACAAAGCAACCAATCAGAATCAAGCTTTCATTTTCAAACCTACTCGGGAAAAGTGATGTCTGAAATCTGATTGGTTATTACCAGGACATAGATACATTTGTTTAGTTTACGTATGAGGACCGTACATTTCCTCCTGTGTCACGGTGCAGCCGCCACACATAACACCTCCACTTTGCAGGTAACGAATCAGGAGATCTGCGCACGCCCAGTACTAACAGGAAGTGCGTGCCCCAGCCTGCCCGTCCCCTGGAAACTCCTCTCTTGCCTTTCAGTTTAGAGGTGGGGACGCGGCCAATCTCCACACAACAGTTCCGTATTGCTCGGTCAGCCCCGTCCTTACAAGCAGGTGAGCGGGGAGGAGGCTGCTGTGTCACTGACAGTGGGTGGAGGCAGCATGATGACTGGGGCAGCTCCTTCCTACTCATCACAGCATTGGAGCCGCCTGCAGAAACACAGGAGGAAGTGACAGTGTGCCCGAAACAGATAAACACGTCAAAAGGCAGAAGAGGTGCCACCAACACAGGACATCCTGCCACTCACTGTTTACAAGGTGGGACATGAAAGGGCACGAAGCCAAGGGGCACCGAGTCCATATACAGAGAGCATAGTCAGAAATACTGTGTATAGAAGGCTAGTTCACACCTCAGTATAGCCCTTTGATCTTACCATAGAAGACAGTGGATTAGCCGGGTCTGGGCATTAACATTGGATTACCAGGAAGGGTTTATAAAGATACCAGGAAACCATTCATCAAGATCATTGCTACTACTTCTCCAGCGGAGCCTGGCGATGGCACGTCACCAGTACCAGGTGTATGAATTACAGGCTGGGGTATGATGGGTCCTACTGGATACCCCAAAGAGACATTGCTGCTGAAGTGACTATGAGACCTCTAAAGACTTATAAAGAGAAGATTCTAAATACTAATCTATTCTGGACAGCAATCTGACAATCTGTCACAGGAAACGGCAAATCACCTGCTTGCTGACTGACACCAGAGCAAGACATCTCCTAAAACAAGTCAACCCGGATTATAAGATTAAAGAACCGTCAACTGAAGCATTGCCCTCCCCGATGCCAGTGTAGTGACTATACCCACCACTGAGTGCTGTATTGGCGGACACATTATTATACATATTTATTATTTCTTACCGTGCCGTATACTTAGTATCATTAATATATAGCTGCCACCATGGACGCCTCCACGCTCGAAGTGGATGCTCTGAAGTTTGCTAAATTAGCGGTGGTCAACGATGAAATAGGAAAATACAAGGAAGCTGTCTTCTATTACAAGGTATGGACATACATGATCCCACGTCCAACAGCTTGATACTGAATATAGAATAGACTCAATACAACTGTTAATCCACAAGGCTTATATTTGGAAACTACATATAAGACCCATGTGTATAAATGTATAGGATATAGCACAGTACGGGTACCTGTAGGTGCCATACCGCAAGGATTTTAACAGTGTTTCTTAAAGGGAACCGGTCACATCAAACATGCAGTCCAATCTGCGGGCAGCGTGTTATACAACAAGAGGATCTAGGCAGATTGATATATAGTTTTATATGAAAGATTTAGTATAAGGAGCTGTTCACGTCTGTGTTGAAGGCTCTGTTCGGGGACTCAGTCGCAGATCCAGCAGAAATGACTGGAAACAATATCACTGCATGCTTCGCTATTGCTTCCGGTAAAACCACGGACGCCCTGACCGAAAGCTAACGGTAGCCATTAAAGTTAATGGGTTCCGTCGGCCGCCGGTGGTGTCCACGTTGCAACGGAACCGTTGTGTCCGGCATTCTCTTGTTCTGCTCCTCTGACAGAGCAGGAGAACGGAATGCCCTGACGCAGATGTGAACAGGACCTGTACTTTATTGCTAACTGTGGCCTTAGGAGTCCAGTGGGTGGTCCTACTCAGTGATTGGCAGCTATTTCTGTATTCACACTTGTCAATCAAGAGTTGAGACCGCCCACTTGACTCTAGCTCACAGTGAGCAGGGACGTAAATCAATAAATTACAGGCTATGTTGAATATTTTCCCTTTAAGGGAGTCTTTCCCACTCCATTTTAATAGGCACAGCAGGACCACACCTCCATCCCCCACACATTTTAATGCGGTAGTCACAGTATAACCCAGCCCCCTCTCAGTAGTGACAACAACCCAACTCAGTAGTCACAGCAGGGCTCCTCCTCCTAGTCCAATCACCCCTGCCAGTAGTGAAAGCAATGACTACAACCCCTCCCCCACATGTACTTGCCCTCCTAACAGAGACTGATAAAGGAGCACACATGTATTTGGCACTGGGTGGAAGTTTTCGCCCGCCAAATGCTTGAAGAGCAGGGAGCAAAAATTGGGGGGTAAAGGGGTAAGATATACCCAGTGGTACAATGATAGTATATACCCTGTGGTATAGTCCTAGTATATACCCCGTGGTATAGTGATGGGATATACCCTGTGGTACAGTGATGGGGTATACCCTGTGGTATAGTGATGGGATATACCCTGTGGTACAGTGATGGGATATACCCTGTGGTACAGTGATGGGATATACCCTGTGGTACAGTGATGGGGTATACCCTGTGGTACAGTGATGGGGTATACCCTGTGGTACAGTGATGGGGTATACCCTGTGGTATAGTGATGGGGTATACCCTGTGGTACAGTGATGGGGTATACCCTGTGGTACAGTGATGGGGTATACCCTGTGGTACAGTGATGGGATATACCCTGTGGTACAGTGATGGGATATAACCTGTGGTACAGTGATGGGATATACCCTGTGGTACAGTGATGGGATATACCCTGTGGTATAGTGATGGGGTATACCCTGTGGTACAGTGATGGGGTATACCCTGTGGTTATAGTGATGGGGTATACCCTGTGGTACAGTGATGGGGTATACCCTGTGGTACAGTGATGGGGTATACCCTGTGGTACAGTGATGGGATATACCCTGTGGTACAGTGATGGGATATAACCTGTGGTACAGTGATGGGATATACCCTGTGGTACAGTGATGGGGTATACCCTGTGGTACAGTGATGGGGTATACCCTGTGGTACAGTGATGGGGTATACCCTGTGGTACAGTGATGGGGTATACCCTGTGGTACAGTGATGGGATATACCCTGTGGTATAGTGATGGGGTATACCCTGTGGTATTATACCCTGAGGTATAGTGATGGGATATACCCTGTGGCATAGTGACGGGATGTGCCCTGTGGCACAGTGATGGGATGAGCCTTGTGGCACAGTGATGGGATGTGCCCTGTGGCACAGTGATGAGATGTGCCCTCTCTGTTGGGCTGGGGTTTGCTGGTATGATATGGCCGCAAAATGCCGATTTTATGTGATGTATATTGTATTATTTGTGCTTTGTATACTTTTATACGTTTCATGTACTAGTATTGTTGTTGTTTTTTTTCAATGAAAAATGTATTTTTTAATAAGAGCATCAGAAGTACATGTATAATGTATAAGCTACTGCTAGGTCACAGATATCAGCAATGTATGCTTCGTTCATGTTTAAAGAGAATCTGTCAGAGGTACGTGCGGCTCAGTAAGGGCTTGTCCACACGTAACGGTATTGCTGCGGAAAATTTCTGCAGCATTTCCGTCAAAACTAGCATACATTCCGCTGCGTAAAAACTGCACCACTTCAGAAAATGGTGCGGATTTTGCGGCGTTTTTTTTTTAAGTCTGTGAGATGGTGATATCTCCTCCTGAAAAACGCAACAATTCATTTTTGTACTGTATCCCCATGTATAGAATATCGTAGCATACGCAATTCTATGCAACAAACCAAAAGTTATGTCAACGCACACTGACCTAAGGTATGCTAAAAGGACACTCTTTTGGCATACGCCGGTTGAATGGGGGTCTATGGATACGTTCAGCGTATGCCGGGAGCTTTCCCAACACACACACCGAATGAAGTGCTCTAATGCAATGGGAACGTAGCTTAAAGGGGTTATATGGGATTTTAAAATTGATGGCCTATACTTCGGATAGGCCATCAATATTAGATCAATGGGAGTCCGACTCTTGGCACCCCCGCTGATCAGCTGTTTGACCGAGTCGTGGCCCTCATGCGCTTGTTTACATGGATTTTTGTTCGTACTTGCGCACACACCATTACTTTCGTAGCGGCTGTACGAAAGTTTTTCAGCATTATCCTAATGTAGCGTATGAGCGCTGCCGAATCTTAAAACAGCTGATTGTCGGGGTGCCGTGTGTTGGACCTCCACCGATCTAATATTGATGGCCTATCCTAAGGCTAGGCCATCAATTTTTAAAATCCAGGATAACCCCTTGTAATAGTACATTTCACCAGAAAGGATTAATATAGGATTGACCTAGTCTCTAATTTACTTCTAGAACGCCTTCTCTTGTTTTTTCATGTGTTCTTCCAACTTCTCACCTGGATGTGTAATTCTATAGAATCCGACACAAAGCATGTGATCCTAGTGCACGTGAACTCACGCCCTGTACTCCGCACGTCCTGTATGCCTCGAATACCATTTACAATATGTCATCACTACAATAAGAGTTCTGTATGTTGAGGCATATGGTAAATGGTATTCCACATAAACACAGCTGAAGAACCTTTTATATTTTTATAACCACTTCTGTTTCTGTGATCAAAAGATTTCATTAAGGGTATGTGCACACACACTAATTACGTCCGTAATTGACGGACGTATTTCGGCCGCAAGTAGTGGACCGAACACACTGCAGGGAGCCGGGCTCCTAGCATCATACTTATGTACGATGCTAGGAGTCCCTGCCTCTCCGTGGAACTACTGTCCCGTACTGAAAACATGATTACAGTACGGGACAGTTGTCCTGCAGCGAGGCAGGGACTCCTAGCATCGTACATAAGTATGATGCTAGGAGCCCGGCTCCCTGCACGGTGTTCGGTCCGGGACTTGCGGCCGAAATACGTCCGTCAATTACGGACGTAATTAGTGTGTGTGCACATACCCTAAGAGTAATTCTCTAAAAAGACATTTAGTTTAGCGATAACTGCAACTTTTTGTGTCCCATGGGTTCTTGTTGAAAACCTCAGCTCTGTGGAAAGCTCCGTAAAGGGTGGTGGGATAGAAGTGGGCAGCACGTTGGCTCAGTGGTTAGCACTGTTGCCTTGCAGCGCTGGGGTCCTGGGTTCAAATCCAACCAAGGACAACATCTGCAATGAAGTTTGTATGTTCTCCCTGTGTTTGTGTGGGTTTCCTCCGGGTACTCCGGTTTTCTCCCACACCCAAAAAACATACCAATAGCGAATTATGATAGGGACAGTAAAAGAGGACCGCTATATAAGTAACTGAAATAATAATAAAGCCAAAATGGTAAATGAGGTAGCCCTAGAACAATAGGAGGCAGGTGGAGGATCGGTATTAGTTTTGCCGGTGGGAGACATGAGATGCAGAATCTAGGTTTCAGGCAAGGGGTGGACTGAGAGTGGGTTGGGTTTCTGGGCAACCTGACCAACTACCCTAGTCGTGACACCCAAGCAAGGTTAACACCATTGCGTTGTAATAGCATTTAGCTTATGTTTTGTACAGTATTAGGATATGATCACACAGGGCGGATACGCTGCATAAAGGAATTCCGGCCGAAAAACCGCACCAAATTGTCGAGCTGTTTTTTCGCCCGTAATATCTGCTGCAGAATTCCTGCGGCAAAAAAAAAATGACTACTTACCATTACAACGTCCTGTCGTTCTCCGACCCTGGGATGATGATTCATCCCATGTGACCGCTGCAGCCTGTGATTGGCTGCAGCGGGCACATGGGATGAAATGTCATTCCAGGAAGCCGGCTTGGACGAGGAAGTACAGATCTCTGGGTAAGTACAAGATTTTTTTCTTTTTTTTCTTGAGTTGTGTTTTCTTGCGGCGGAATCGCAGCTTTTCCGTCTCAAAAATTGCAACATCTGCTATTTGTTGCGCGTTTTACCCCCTATTGAATTCAATAGGGAAAACCCGCAACATAAAAGCAGCGATTACACAAATACAATTGACATGCTGCGGATTAATAAAAAAAACCACTCCGCAGGTCAATTTCTAAGCGTTTTTTTCCGCTTATCATTTACGCAGCGTGCGGTTGAGATTTGCTCAAATCTCATCCACTCTGCTGCTTCTCTATTATGCTGCGGATTTACCGCAGTATTTACGCAACGTGTGAACTTGGCCTTACAAGGCTTGAACTTAAAATGTACCTCCAGTTTTAATACATAATTTAGTTTTTAGGTCCAAAATTCTGTACTGATTAATTTGATAATACGCGTAGCTTTATAGTGTTTCAAACTTTTTTCTGATACTGAGCTCAAAATCTCCTGCTTCACTTCACACAGCCATAGATTAATGGTAAAATTCTGGCTGCCTGCAGCCACCACTAGGGGGCGCTTAGAAGCTTACTTACTGAATATGGATGTACTACTTTATAAGTTTAATGGGAGCTGAATAAATATATATTCAGGAAGCGTTAACAAGTGGCACAACATTCTGGACCTTAAAATGAAATGATGCTCAAATTTGGTAGACTTTAATTCTTTATTTTAGGTTTTATTAAGAGAAATGGTTTTATCTTGCCAAAGCGCCAAATGTCCCCACGCAGGAGGTGTCTATAAGTTCTGTTCACACAGTAAATGTTAAGGTTACATGCACACGTTGCGTATTTTGCTGCAGAAAATATGCAGCAAAACCACAAGAAATCGCAAGAAATTCACAGGAAAAAAACGCACCTGAATGTTCGTTTTTGATGCGTTTTTCGGTGCGGTTTTTAAGTTTTGCTGCGTAAATCGTGGCATTTTCATGCTGCTCGTTTTGCGTATTTCTCCAGAACTATGGAGATAGAATTCGCAAGCGGAGTCGAGAGATAAGTTGTCATTCTGCGGTTCAGAAAATACGCACCGCGGGTCAGCTTACGTGCGGGAAAATACTGCAGCGTGTACATGAGATTCCCTGGAATCTCATTGCCTATGCTGGTACTGTATTACGCTGCGGTTTTGCCGCAGTCACATGGGAGAGCTGCAGCAGTCACATGGGATCGGCATCCAAGGAGACCGGGCTGCAGGATTTCAGAGGTCCGTGTCGCCATGACTATGGGTAAGTATGTAGATCAAATCTGTGGCACTCTGCAAGTTGTCTGGGTGCTGTAGGTAGGGTTCCCACCCCGTAGATACTTGCAATGAAAAACTCAAGCACTCCTCCGGTTGAAATATGCAAAATAGGTTTATTTTAAATAAGGCAATATAAGAGAAAAGGGTGTAACGTTTCGGCCGCAATCCGGCCTTTATCAGACTCTATTGCCGCTGGTCAATAGAAAAAACCTAATAGGACATGACGCTGTGAAGATGGGTAGCTTGTACCTTGTCTCTCGTCAGTGTGCTGTCTAACTATGAACAGCGCAATAACCCATTCACACATTGCGAAAGACTTGGTGTCTTTTGCGGAAAACTCACTGCATGTCCTATTCTGATCCATTTTTGCGGATCGGACTCGCCCAATAAAGTATATATGTGCGTGGAAAAAAAACGAACCGCCCACAGTCAACCTCACTGAGCGTTCACATTTTTACTGCTCCGTTGCTAAAGAAACGCAAAGAAAAGTGAAAGCAGGAAGTTCTTGCAGAGGAGCAGCACAGATGAGAAAAACGGATGACACCGCACGGACAGTCATATGCGTGAAAAACTGCCTTTTTTTGCAATAGAAAATTGGACATGTCTAATGTGAATAAGGCCTAAGGGACAGATTCACGAAGACTGGCGTTTCATATGGTAGTCTTCGCTTTCTTCTTTCTTTTAGTATATCTGTTTTATCTTTCCGCTGGCCATGTGCCACAATTTTGGTTGCATGGCCTGGCACCACCCCATCCCTCTTACCCTCGTCTCGATTGGACATAAAATAATAGTGTACTTACCTCATCGCTCCGCTTCTCCCCCTTGATCTTCTCAGGCTCCATCATCATCAGGCCTCAGCGCATACAAGGTCTTGATATCAAGCTGCGTCAGATGTGCTGCGTCGCATCTAAGGCCTTGTCGCTGCCCAGTCAGTACCTAGTATGTGCGGAGGCCTGATGATGGTATGGTGGGGGGTGGTACTTTCTGCTTGTCCCTTGGTATGCCCTTACCTCAGAGCGAAATCTATGCCAGCTTTTAGAAAAGCGCCAAAACCAGCGGCGACAGAGAACTTTTAGGGCTAGTTCACACTGAGTTTTTTTGGTGCTGTTTTTGATGGGGAAACCGCACCAAAAAATAGCTGAAATGGCTTCCTATTGATTTCAATGGGAGGTGGAGGCGTTTTTGCCCACGGTTCCGTCTCTGACCACCCATTGAAATCAATAAGAGGCAGAGAAAGCGTTTTTCGCAGTCTTTTTTTGCCCGCGGCGCTCAATGGCCCCAATTATGTCTGTAAATAGTGAACTATTTGTGAGAGTCGGAAAGGTTCAGCCCTAGGGGGAATATATTTATCTAAAGAGTTGTTGGAATGACTATTCTGGACCCGGAAACAAAATTGTGGCGTTCCATTATACCCCTCCAGACCCACCAGCTATAATAATTCGCCATGGGACATGGGAAAGATATCAAGCGATGGCTATGTCTAAGTTTCCTCCATACTTATATGGAATGAGAAGACAACGGGAAGAGGGAGATTGGGGCAACTAGTGATGATTCTAAATAGAGCCACAGGGGTGCGGAGTTGTGAGCTGTGAAAACCGAGAGCTGGGCTACCTGGGCTGCACAAAAGTATTTGAGGAGATGTGGTCGTGAACGCACCCCTAGTTTCTTATGATAGAACATAATCTTTCTGTTTATTCGTGGTTGTTTAGCCGTCCAGATTGAGTGAAAAATACATTTTTGCAAGTCATTAAATCTGAGAGGGACAGGGGGTCCCATTCCCTGAGGTTTGCTTTCAAGTTCTTAAGGAGCGGGGATAATTTTGTAGTATAGGGTGTCTAGGGTGGAAGCGCTTTTTACACCACTATAGGAGGTATACTGAGGATGGGCTTAAAATCCAAAAATGAGATGTATAAGGTTGTGAGTGTGTGCAGGATTTGTTAATACACTTAAATGATTTAAATAATACAGTCCAAATGATTGATGTCATAATATGTGAGAAGATCACATTAGTGAAGTCTGAGATCTAGAATAGCCACTGATTTCCAGAATAGGAAGGAGGTGTCACGATCTTGACAGCCGATCAAGGGTTACTGCAGTCATGCACTGTCCATAGCGTCGTCACTGCAGCGGCCTGTGATCGCCCATAACGCTTTTGTCATGTATTCCCTATGGACAACCCATTAGTATATCACCCAGTAATCGGAAGGAATGGCCTGGGACCCGACAGCGGCAGCAGGTGGACTCTGTGGGATGAGCAAGGTGACTATATAGCAAAGTTAATTATTTTTTCTATTTTTGCCAGCTCAGCACCAATATGCTCCATTTCAGTGAACGGACTGTGCAGCAGTTACCTGGAGCCATGATGTGCCCAGAAAAACGGAAGAGACATCAACCCTTAACTAGCACTGCGGTACCTTCATTCTGTGCATGCGGTTTTTTATTTTCGTTGATGAACTCCCATTAAACGACATGAGAGTTTATCTACTAAAACAAAAAATGCATGGTAAAAACGAAACAAAAACGCACAGTGTGAATCCAGACCTAATCCATGCAGCGCGTGGCCTGCATGCCAGAGAAGAGTCAGATGCATTTTTGAGCTCTGCTCCCTTAGTGGTTAAAAAGGAAAACAGTTTATACTTACTCCGTTCTCCGTGTTCTTCTGTTCTCATCCAGGCCGCCCCCCTGGGATGAGGCTGCAGCCCTAGTGACTGCTATAGCCTGTGATTGGCTGAAGCAGTCCCATGGGATGAAACGTCATCCCACGAGGACAGCCTGGATGAAGAACGGAGGAAGGCTTCACTATGACAAAGGAGTAAGTATAAACTTTTTATTCATTTTGAAACCAAAAAAGGTGGGTTTTTTTTTTCAAATTTGCGATTTTTGTGGCAGAATCGTAGCTTTTCCGCCGCAAAAATCACAACACTTTATTTGTTGAGGGTTTCACCTCCCATTGAATTCAATTGGGAAAATCCGCAACAGAAGAGCAGTGATTCCGCAGCATACATTGACATGGTTAAGTTATAAGCAGGCTTTCTGCTGATTTCTTTTCTTCTGTGTGTGGATGAGATTTGTTCAAATCTCATCCACTCTGCTCTTACTGTAAATGCTGCGGATTTTCCGCAATTAAATCCGTTGCTGAAAATCTGCAGTTTACACGCTACGTGTGAAGCTTACTGTGCATAGGGAGCAATCTGTCCATGTAGGGAGCGTCCGCATATGAATACATCATAATCTGCTTACCATTTGAACTGGGCGGCCAGGTAGGGGAAATGTAAGGGCAGGTTCCCCTTTACACTGCACCCCAAGTCACCCAACTCTGCTAAGCAGATGCAATATAGAGTTTGGTTTGAAAGACTATATAGTTGCTGCCCTTTTGCTTCTGATATATTAACCCTTTATAGAGGGTCTTTTAGGGTAATGTCTACCTATTTCATGACGTGCTCTTTACAGTAACATACAATTAGACATTTAAACAATGTCGCTGCACTCGCTGAAAGATCACCCAAAAATAACCGGGACAATCACATAATAATTGAGCTAGAAATAGGATAAGCGTCGTTCTTCTGTGTCATTTACTGGAGCTTCTCAGCAGTTGAGTTACCTGTTATGTAGGTTTTACTAACAACTATATTAATATAAACATTGATTTTTGCCTTGCAGGAAGCCGCTCAAGCCCTAATTTATGCTGAAATGGCAGGATCCACACTAGAGAATATACAGGAGAAGATAAACGAATATCAGGAACGAGTTCAAGCTCTTTACACGGCAGGTAAGTGGATTTGGTGGCCAGGGGTCGGTATGCATCCGCTGCTATGTACATTATATCACTTCTTATAAACCATTATTATTACAGCATGGTCATGTCCCATAATAATGTATCCTTTGTTTATTATTAGTGTAATTGTAACCCTTTAAAGTGGTTCTCCGTAACCATAACATTCATGGCCTATCCTTAGACTTTGAAAGTTTGATTGGAGGGGGTCCAACATCCAGGAATCCCACTAATCCACACAATGAAGGGGCCACGGTGCTCCCCTTTATTGTTTACATATACGCAGTGCCTGGTACTGGACCTGAGTCACATCTAATCCTATTCAAGTGAATAGGGACGAGCCACAGTATAGTTTGGACAAGTCTCCTCCCTAAAAAACAATGTGATTAAAAAGGTCATATGCGCCCACAAAGGGTACCAATTAAAACTACCGCTCGTCCCACGAAAAACAAGCCCTCACACCGCCCCATCGATGGAACAATAAAAGAGTTTTGGCCCTCAGAATATGGCGACACGACAATTTTTTTTTTTTTGTAAAAAATTGTTCTTATTTTAGTAGTAAAACCTAAAAAAAAAAGCCATAATCTTACTGACCCGCAGAATAAAAACAACATGTTATCTTTACTGCACGGTAAACGCGAAAAATCAGCGTTCTCTTTCCGTTGAGGGGTTCCGTCTGAGCTTTCCATTGGGGGAACCTCTCAACGGAAAGGCAAACGAGAACCATAGCTTCCGTTTGCATCACCATTGATGTCAATGGTGACGGATACTTTGCTAATGGTTTCCGTTTGTCGCCGTTGTGAAAGGGTTCAGTTCTTTTGACGGAATCAATAGCTCAGTCGGAAGACAACGCTGATGTGCACAGGCCCTTAGAGATCCACTACGTTGTTCTTGTTTTTCAGGTTCTTCTGTTTTTACGATGTTTATGTTTAGTTAATAAAGTGTTTTATATAGCTTTATAGCAAAGGACTGTTCATGCCGGTTTAAATGTTATTCTAGCTACATTAACATTCTTTAGGATAAAACTTCCCTTTATGGCTTTATTAGTGTAAGGGCCCATTCACATCAGTGTTGTCTGTTCAGTTCAACCTTTCCATCCGAGAAACAGATAAACGGAAAGCCAAACGGAAACTATCGCTTCCGTTTACATTACCTTTGATTTCAATGGTATTTTTTTTTCTTTAAGTTGGTTTCAGTGTGCCTCCGTTTCGCTAGGTTTCCGTTTTTTCAACAGAGGCAATAGCGTAGTCGACTACACTATTGTTTCCATCTGTTCACATCTGCGTCAGGGCTTTGCATTGTTCTGCTCCGTCATCGAAGCAGAACAATAAGAAAACGGATCCGTCGCATAACAGAAACCAATGGCACCTGACGGAACCCATTGACTTTAGCGGTTCCGTCAGGCTTCTATCGTGGTTACCGTAGTTTTGCTGGACAAAAAAGTTTCAGCATGCTTCACTATTTTGTAGGGCAAAAACTACTGAATCTGCGTCAAAGACCCCTAGCGGAACCTCCACCGCAGAGATGAACTTGGCCTGACCTAGTGGATTGTATTGACTTATGTATTATTTGTTGGTGATATCACAGTTCAAGCTCAGAACATTGACCCTTTAAAGTCGAAGCAGCATTTGGATCTAGAACGAGCGCGCTTCCTTGTCACCCAGGCATTTGATGAAGATGACAAAGGGAATGCAGAAGAGGCAATTGAGTTGTACTCTGAGGCAGTGGAGCTTTGCCTCACAACGGTGAGTAAAATGTCTCATATTGCACATAATACCTCACAGTGGCGGTAAATATCATTGCAGAGTTAGGCTAAGTTCACACAGAGTTTTTTTGACGCGGAAACCGCGCCGCAAAACTCGTCAAAAACAGCCCTAAAATGCCTCCCATTGATTTCAATGGGAGGCGTCGGCGTCTTTTTCCCGCGAGCACTAAAACTGCCTCGCGGAATAAAGAAGAGACATGCCCTATCTTCGGGCGTTTACACCTCTGACCTCCCATTGACTTCAATGGGAGGCAGAGAAAGCGTATTTTGCTGTGTTTTATGCCCGCGGCGCTCAATGGCCACCGGCGAAAAACGCTGCGAAAATCGGCCTGCAGGCAGAGGAAAATCTGCTTCAAATTTCCAAACTGAATTTTGAGGCAGAGTTTCCTCCTGCAAAATACTCCGTGTGAACATAGCCTTAGGATGTTTAATAATATCTACTGTACTTTTTGTACTGCTGCAGCATAATCCGAATATGATCTTGGTGTTGCAATGTAGTCACCTAGGGCTATATTTACACGACTGTGAAAAAAATCTCAGTTAAAAATGGAGCAAACTTATTTTGTGCATCCGGATGTCTCTGAATTTTCATCAATTTCCCATCTGTCTGACTGTTTTTACCGGCCGTTTGTCATCTGTTTGTCATCCGTTTTTTATGTCTGTTAAAAAACAGATGAATTTAATTTGTCAGGGTTTTTTGTCCCATTGCCCTAAAAATACCACATGGCCCATGTAAATACTGCCATAATTTGCCTGTCAATAATGCCACACATTGCCCCTGTAGATAGTGCCACACACAGTGCCCATGTTGACAGTGCTAATGTAGATAGTGTCATATACTGCCCCCCGTGTAGGTATCGCCACAGTGCTGACTGTAGAAAGTGCCGCTGTAGATAGTGCCCATGTAGATTGTGCCACAGTGTCCCCCATAGTTTCCACATAGTGCCACAGTTTCCCATGTAGATAGTGCCACACTCACCTGTCCCCATTCCTGCGCCACCCTCTCCTCCAGCAATGCAGACCTGGTCTCTTCTAACCAGGCAGGTTCCCTTGCCTCTCCGCGCTGTCAATTGTATCCGCGACATAACAATGCAGATACAATTGAGTCCCCTTGTGAGGGCCTACCTGGGCAAGTAGAATAGTGGGGCCCTGGTCACAGGGGCGGCTCCAGGCAACTGGAAACTTACACTGCTAATAACCAATCAGTTTTCACCGGCCGTCACACGAACGGCTTTCTGAAAAACGAATGTTAAAAACGTATCTATTGACTTGTATGGGCGCCGTCGGGCTGTGAAAATGGCAGTAAATAGAACATGTTCTATTTTTTGATGGCTACTATTCACAGACCATAAAAAAAAAAAACAACGGCTGTGTGAATACACCCATAGAGCTTCATTGCTCTAAAAAGGGCCGTGTGACAGCCATTAAAAAATGGCGTCACGCGGACGTTTTTCACTGTCGTGCGAATATAGCCTTAAGCGTCACATCAATTTCTGCTTGTCACACATCCCAGCAATGTGTGCGGCACTAGTTTTGATAAATTTCCCCCATTATATCTAGTTAGTGTCTATTTTCCTACCTGTCTTGTTATATGCTCATATATTTACTTGTTTGTAGAGCGCATCAGTCCATATTCCCAGTGATTTATAGTGCGAAGTCCATATTGTGTTCCTCTCCCATTCAAAAAATATTCAACTGCTCTACACCCCCCGGTCATGAGGGATGGAGCTATACAACGCCTCAACATCAAGTGAAGCCAATAAAACATTGGTATCACACCGAATATGCTCAAGTTTCCTCAGAGCGTCCATAGTGTCCCTCACATATGATGGCAGGGACACCACAAACGGTCTGAGGATTTGGTCAGGTACAGACTAAATATTCCGATATGTTTTGCGGCTAGTCTGTATTATATGCAAGATATGTGGCTTTACTTATATCTGCATCATTTTCATCCACTCCTGTTTGTATGACGGTGTGATTTTTTTTTTAAACCGCCTGAGCTCCCCATAGTTACTTCGTCGTCATGGTATACTGATTGGCTGTCGTAATGGAGGCTTGCCACCGTCCGGGATGTCATGAATGACGATCTGAACACGGATTGGTGGACTGCCAAGATGACGTCAATCGATAGGAGGGCTTGAGCCTTTAAATATCTGTCGTCTCCGCGGCGCATGTACAGCCAAGACATTAGAGTCGTGCACACGTCGGGAAACCGAATAAGCACAATAACAGTGCAAACCGGCTGAATGAAAGTATAATCCCTGATGATGTATCCCACAACCTATGGATACTGAAACGCGTAGGATTAGCAATTGGTGGCAAGGGTTCAGAGAAACCTATTTCAATAAGGAAAAATTGGCGGTCTCTGGGTGGACGCATCTCCTATCACATCTCCCCTTTCTGACCACTTGCTTGTGCCTGTTTAGAGACTATTAGGCTTACGAGACAGTTTTATCAGCATTCTACTAATAAAGTTATATTATAGTCGTTCTTTCAGGCTGTGATAGTATTAAAATAGTTGGAAATGATTGTTTTATTTATTTATTCTAAAAATGTCTTCATTTTTTCCCATTTAGTCCAATGAAACTACAGATCAAAACCTGCAAACAAAACTGAAGCAGTTGGCTCGACAAGCTCTGGACAGGTGATCATTTTACTTGTTGTTTCAGTGCACTTTTGCTCCTTGTCTGTGGCACGTTCCATTTGTTGGAATATGACGTACTTTAGGATATCACGCCGGAGTTCTGTCTGATAATGAAATACTTGTACAATTAGACTGTGCGGCCAAGTGCAAGAACGATCCTTCGAGAGTAGAGACATTTGTGCTATCTGTGCCACTGCGTCAGATCCAGGGGCGAACACAGAAATCAAAGCGGCCGATAGCAAAGCTTACTATATCCCCACCCTCGACTGAGAGCTCAAAAAAATATATACACATTTTAAGTTAAACCCTTAATGACCAGGCCTGACCGGGTTATATGAGGCCTTGTTTTTATGCAGGAGAAATTGTATTTTTTCCTGCGCAGTTTGGGGGTACAAAATGTTTACTGGGTCATTTTATTTTTGCGGCGTGAATATAGGAAAAAGCGATTTTCGGTGTTGTTTTTTGTATATTTTTTATTTCGATTATGTTTTATGCTAAATGGCCCATCAAAATAATTCTTCAGGTTATTACGGTCGTGGAGATACCTAAAATGTGTAGGTTTCTTGTTTTTATGTAATACATGGGCAATAATTATTTAGCATAAAATAAATGTTATTATTTTTTTGGACATTTTTTTAAATATTTTTTGAATCCTATGAAGGGATAACTTTGTAACAACTTTAGTTTTTTTACTATAATGTATTAGCACACTCCTGTATGCTAATACCATGTACTGTGTCACTATGACACAGGCTGCTGTTAGGGCAGCACATAGTGTTCCCTAACTACTGGCTTACAGAACAGACAGCTCCGGGGTTCTTTCTAGGTCCCCAGGACTGACTGCAGAGGGTTCCCACATTCTCTGATCACATCACTGGGTCTCTGGTGATGCAATCGATGAGGGGAGTCCCCTTTGATCACGTCGCGGTCACGGAACACATCGATCAAAGAGTTAAACAGCTGGGGTTGGAGTTTTCGCCAAACCCAGCTGTATTAATAATGTGTTAATAAACGCTCATCGTTAGAGAATAAGCACTCGCAGGAGTGCTCGTAATGCCTTTTCTTCAGCGATGATAAAAGACGTTGCTGTAGACTGGGGACCCACACCGCCTGCCGTCAAGGCATTGCACTAAGGGGTTAATGTTCACTGTTCTATAACAGATCTTTATAGAGGGAGCTCTTTAGATACCGATGCACCGTGTAGGCCGCTCACCACGGTCTCTCCCCTGTTCAACAGATCTCAACAGATTGGAGTGTACTGTTGTACTGATGAATCTGGCTTAAAAGAGACTCTGTCACCACATTATAAGTGCCCAACTCCTACATAAGGAGATTGGCGCTATAATGTAGGTGACAGCAGTGCTTTTTATTTTAAAAAAACTATCTGTTTTCACCACTTTATTTGCGATTTTAGATTTATGCTAATGAGTTGCTTAATGCCCAAGTGGGCGTGTTTTTACTTTAGACCAAGTGGGCGTTGTACAGAGGAGTGTCTGACGCTCACCAATCAGCGTCATGCACTCCTCTCCATTCATTTTGGCAGCACATAGGGATCCTTTTAGATCGCTATGTGCTGTCTAATACTAATACATTAACAATACTGAAGTGTTTAGACAGTGAATAGACATTCCACGGGATGTCTATTCACAATCTCTGCACTTCGTTACTGTTTCTGTGGTAGTTACAGTACAGGAAGCGTGATCTCGCGAGATTACGCTGTAGATGACAGGTTACAATGAGATTACGCTTCCTCTGCTGTAACTACCACAGAAACAGTAACGAAGTGCATAGATTGTGAATAGACATCCCGTGGAATGTCTATTCACTGTCTAAACACTCCAGTATCGTTAATGTGTTAATATAAGACAGCAAATAGCGATCTAAAAGGATCCCTATGCGCTGACTAAATGAATGGAGAGAAGTGCATGATGCTGATTGGTCACTGATTGGTCAGCGTCATGCACTCCTCTGTACAACGCCCACTTGGTCTAAAGTAAAAACACGCCCACTTGGGCATTAAGCAACTAATTAGCATAAATTTAAAATCACTAATAAAGTGGTGAAAACAGATCGTTTTTTTAAAATAAAAAGCATTACTGTCACCTACATTACAGCGCCCATCTCCTTATGTAGGAGACAGGGCACTTATAATGTGGTGACAGAGTCTCTTTAAGCTAAAACCATCAGGTCAGACCTTTTCCAATACTTTTCTAAGTAGAAAAGTGGAGGTATTGTTGAATTTAAAAAGTTTCGCTCTGCTCGACTCTGAAGCTTTGCTGTCTTTACCCGACTTCTATGTAGGAAAAAGTGGAACAGGTGGAATATGGCACGAAGTCTAAATACCATACTTTTTAGTGTATTTACACACGTATTTTGTCTGGCATAAATACATTGATAAATCTCCATACAGTTGTAATCCCCTGCCACCCTTCACACAGTACATAATAAAACTGGCTGCCTGCAGCCACCACTAGGGGGAGCTCGGTGCATATGAATTTATACAGGTCCCATTTAACTTAATGAAAGCAGTAAAAATCTCCATTCACTGAGCTTCCCTCTAGCGGTGGCTGTAGGAAAATACTCTATTTTGGGAAGCAGGAGGCGTTCACGGCCGGGCCTCCTTCTTACCTCGGGCTCCGTAGCAGTGGCATAGTCTGGCTCTATGGTGAGTACACCGCTGGTCAGAGTATTGAATCTGTATTATGACTTACATCACCAAGTATGTTATAAGCAGCAATTAAATTAGGACAGAAATTACCTCTTTGGAATGCTGCTAAGCTGGTACATTCTGGGTATAATGAGGAGTATAGGTCTGCAATATACAGTATGTCTCTACTTGTAGTCTCAGTATACAGCTGCATACATTTTTATTCATTGAATTAAAATGTTGTCTCTAATAAGAGAGTATATATCAATAAGGTGATGATGTAATTACAGAGAATACCCTCGCACTACCCAGGGTGGCATTGCTAAAATAAACAGCCCTTACTACTAGTGAGAGTGGCCTGGGCGCTACCACCAAAGGGGGCCATAGATCCCTCCGAAATTGGCTGGATTTGCAAACAAATATCTTAGGCAACTTTTACACGTCAGTATTGTGGTCAGTATTTGTCACCTTGCTTCCCCCAAAAAATTTAATCAAAAGTGATTAAACAGTCGTATGTACCCCAAAATTGTACCAATAAAAAGTACAGCCCGCCCAGCAAAAAAACAAACCCTCACACCGCTCTATCGACAGAAAGATCAGGATATAGAGACACTAAACACATTTTCTTTAACAAATAGTTTTTATTTTGTAAAAGTAGTAAACATAAAAAAACGACATAAATTAGGTATTGACCTTCAGGAAAAAGTCCAAATGTAATTTTTACTGCACAGTCTACCCCATAAAAATCAAAAACCATGGCGGAGTTGTATTATTTTTCTTTCGAATTCACCCCGCAAATTTTTAAAAAAAAAGTTTCTCAATACATTATTTGGTACATTAAATGGGACCAATAAAAAACACAAATCCTCGCGCAAAAAGCAAACCCTAATACGTCTATGCTGATGGAAAACATAAAAAAGGTATGGCTCTTAGGAGAGGAGAAAAAAGCAAAAATGAAAATACGAAAACTGTCTGCGTCTGCGGCACCAAGAAATAGATGCAATGACAGACATATATATTTAATCACAATTTTTAGTACCAGAGACTAAAGGATTTCGTGTAGTTAATAATTAGGGTATTAAATGAAACCGTTTCGGTTTATCTTGACTTATTTGTATAAATCAATGAAACTTTTTTCTATTTTCCTCAATAGAGCAGAATCCTTGAAAGACTCAATGTCTAAGTCATCTTCAAAAGAGAAGTCATCTGCTCCTAAGCAAAACCAACCAACACGAGGCTTCCTTCCTTTGGGTCCTGACTTCAGCTTAAATGATAAAGCACCAGCTGCGAAACCGGCCCAGAACAGCGAGCCGGCTCGTCAGAGGTATACAGCGGAGGAGATACAAGTGCTCAGGTATGGCTGACCTCGGCCGGTCCACAAACTCTACTAGTATGTGGACTGCCAGATTACTGGGATCCAGAGGCAGGGCCTAACCAGGCTCCATGACTTGCTTGGTCCTAGCCCCCTAGCAGGCTGCATTCTCACACTGACGTCACTATACGCTGGTGACAGGTCCTAGCGCATTTCTTTACATTCCATGCTGACCGTTTTCTTTTTTTTTTACAGGAAGACCTCAAAAATAAACGGCATTGAATATGTGCCTTTCATGAGTGTTGACCTGCGGGAGCGATTTGCCTTCCCTATGCCGTTCTCGTAAGTATGTAGGAAAGAAGTTTTTTAAGCAGAATGTGAAATCTTGTAGGGTAACACCAATGTGTTTCTCTATCTCCTTTAGATAAGGGCCTGTTCACATCACCGTTGGCTTTCCGTTCCGGGGTTCCGTCGGAGGTTTCCGTCGGGTGAACCCCGCAACGGAAAGTGAAAGTGAAAGCACAGCTTCCGTTTCAGTCACCATTGATCTCAATGGTGACGGAAACATCGCTAATGGTTTCCGGTCGTCACCATTCCGGCAGGTTTCCGTTTTAACGACGGAATCAATAGCGCAGTCGACTGCGCTATATAACAACGCGTTATGCACACAGCATGGGGTTTTCTAGCACTAAACCAGTAATGACCTATTTTTAAGGAAGACCATCAATGTTTGATCAGTGGGAGTCTGACCACTCGAATCCCTGCTCATCATCAAAACAGCGACCCCTTTAATATTTATCCAGGGATGATCGCTCGTCTCTATGTATGGCAGTACTGCCGCTCAGCTCTATTCATTCTGTTGCTCAGCAGAATAGGAACCATATGGCTTGATTCACATAGGCATATATCAAGTCTGTGCAGGAGCCATACATTTAGCTCCAAAAACAGGATTGGATCTTGCCATGGAAATACTAGAAAACTTTTCCCACATGTTTTTTTTCTTCAATTCTATGATGGGATAAGATTTATATATAAGCAGCACATGAACCCACAGTACACTGGTGTGATTAAATATGAAGCAACTGCACACTTTCTTTTTACCACTAGATGGCGCTTTAGTGTTGTGCTACACATTTGGTATGTACAAAAACAACATCTTTTTGAATATGTAGACAGTTCTGGTCTTGGTGAAAGAGACTTCTCACATATCTCTGCTATTTTTAAGTCTAGTATGTAAATGGATTAAGCAATGGTGTTGCTGCATAAATTAATTTGCCAGTGTGTAGGAATGTGACACGTAGCATATGATATGACCGGAGATGGTGACTATTTAATGTAATGGTTTTCCATTTATCTAAATATGTTCTGGAATTTAAAAGCTATGTAAACGTTTGAAAGGCAATTTTTTTTATTTTTTTAAATAAAAATGTCAGTCAGCATGTTTTGTGCAACTTTGCAAATACTTTTTATTAAGAATTAGTTTTACTTTTTGAGATACAGCTGCTCTGTATTCTCCATACGCAGCAGCTGTATCTTTCGCTAAATCCTGCTTCCGTCAGGTCTGTGTGTCTGACGGATTCAGTGACAGCGGGTCCGCAGGATCCACCTGTTATCTGTCACATCTAAATTCATAATTTAGATGTGCTGGATTACAGGTGGATCCTGCGTGTCAGAGACACGCAGGACCCGCTGACACCGAGCCTGTCAGTCCTGACTGATTCAGGTCATAGTGAACAACACCACGGCTCTGTATACAGGATACAAAGCAGCTGTATCTCAAAAACACATTTTTAATAAAAACTATTAAGAAAGTTGCACTAATCACACTGACTGACCTTTTTGTTTTTTATTATTAAAAAAGTTGTGTTTATAGCCTTAAATGAAATACTATATATACTATACCTTTTATGTACAACATATGAGGTAGTACTAATATATCCAGGTTTATACACAATATATGCCTTACTAAAAGGAGAACAGATAATTGTACAAACAATGTTTCATATTAATCTTACCGATCATTAATTGGATACAATTGTGAGAAAAAAATAACCCTAATTTAAAAAAAATACACCAGAAATCCATGGTGCCTAATAAACATGCTCAAAATGCGTTGTTTTGAATTTACTATCTTTTATTTATATACAATAGCATCAGCACATCTTGTACAGATACATGGGACTCTACGCAATAATAATCTGTGGGGGAACCCTGCCGCAAGTTTTTCATTTCTTTGTAGCGCAACCACAGGGGAAATGAAGCATTACACAGTTCTCATTGAAATTAAAGGGGTTGGCCAGGGAAAAAATATTTTCTAAAAAGAGTCCCTCAGCGTTGGTTTGCCTTCCCTAAAACCCCCTACTGCATCTGAGGAGACAGCTTACATTCCACCCCCCTTCCTCCACCGCATCTCAGCTATTTACATATTGCCACGCCCCTCTATGTTCACAGGATCATTGCCTGCTCTAATTATAGTCACCCATCTCCATGCACTGTCACACACACCCAGTAATTATCACACAGGATGATGGGTGTTATATACAGGGATGATGACGGAAGTTATATACAGGGATGATGGAGGTTATATACAGGGATGTTAGTGTTATACACACGGATGATGGAGTTATAAACAGGGATGATGGGGGTTATACACAGGAATGATATAACTCCATCTTACCTGTATGCAACCTGCATGTAACCCCATAATCCCTTCGTATTACCCCATCATCCCTGTATATAACCCCCATCTTCCCTGTGTATAACGCCCATCATCCCTGTGTATAACCCCCATCATCCCTGTGTATAACCCCCATCATCCCTGTGTATAACCCCCATCATCCCTGTGTATAACCCCCATCATCCCTGTGTATAACCCCCATCATCCCTGTGTATAACCCCCATCATCCCTGTGTATAACCCCCATCATCCCTGTGTATAACCCCCATCATCCCTGTGTATAACCCCCATCATCCCTGTGTATAACCCCCATCATCCCTGTGTATAACCCCCATCATCCCTGTGTATAACCCCCATCATCCCTGTGTATAACCCCCATCATCCCTGTGTATAACCCCCATCATCCCTGTGTATAACCCCCATCATCCCTGTGTATAACCCCCATCATCCCTGTGTATAACCCCCATCATCCCTGTGTATAACCCCCATCATCCCTGTGTATAACCTCATCATCCCTGTGTATAACCCCCATCATCCCTGTGTATAACCCCCATCATCCCTGTGTATTACCTCATTATCCCTGTGTATTACCTCACCATCATCTGTGTATTACCTCATCATCCCTGTATATAACCCCCCATCATCTCTGTGTATTACCTCATCATCCCTGTGTATAACCCCCATCATCTGTGTATTATCCCCAACATCCTACACCGGGATGATGGGGGTTATATACAGGGATGATGACCCCATCATTCCTGTATATAAACCCATCATCCCTTTATTTATATAACCCCTGTAATAACTATATACCATCAAAGGGGGTTACAGCCGCTGGGGGGGGGTGTTGGCGATGAGAAGAGACGGGCAGGCAGTGAGAGAGAAGGAGGAGGAGGGGGTGTGTACTAGCAGAGACGACATTCCCTGTCTTTGCTCAGCCAGCACTTCAGGGAGAGCAGAGACACGGCGCGTCATCAACTACATTTACAGGCAGTGGGCCGGGCGTATGTTTCATGAGCCCTTCAGAGCTCCGCCTCTGGTCCCACTGCCTGTAAACCTAGTTGATGACGTGCCGTTGACGGAAGTGCTGGCTGAGCAAAGACACGGAACGTCAGAGAAAGTGGATAATTTACTCTGGGTGCAGTCACGTGACCGCACATTAGAAGTAAGTAACGCCACAAGATATAAACCGACATTATATTAGGAAGTTAATTGTACATGTCACATTAAGTTAAAATTGAAATAAAATGTATTCCTGGACAACCCCTTTAATGGGCTGTCCATGTAATGCATGGACATGGTTGGTCCTCCAGAATGAGAGACACTCTTTGTAGCTGCTCTCTACTCTGGCTAATAGATGATGGTCCTGAACAGGGGACCCCCCTCTAACTGAGAATTCCATATTATGGTATTTGAAAATGTAATGTACTCGTCATTCTGAAACCGTTTTAGTTAGGCTCTGTTCAAATCACGCTGGGGTTATACGTCAGAGGTATATGTCAGGAATATTCCCCGACGTATACCCTGGACGTATGCCACAGTGTAGCCAAATGGTAAAAAAACAAGATTTTTTTTTTTGCGGTGGTCCACTGTAGAAAAGCGCAGTCTGCTGAGCATTCCTATACAGTGAACATTTTTAAATAAGTTATTCCGGCGCATATCACTTAACACTTTCGGCTTTGTCGGGTGAATGGGGGCCCATGGCTACGTTCGGTGTATCCGCCGGGAGCTTTCCTAGCGCATACACTGAACGTGTTTACATAACTTGATGTGAACATAGCCTTGTGAAGTTTATTTATTTCACACATTTTATCAATTGTAAAAACTATATTACCACATGGTATTGTTATATTTATGACCATCCACATATTTTACTCCTCAGAGATAAGTTTGGCAAGTTGGCATTGTCTCCCAAGCAGAAAGCCATGTTTTCCAAGTGGGTGAGGCCAGATGAGCTTACAAACAACCCCACCATGATCTACACGGTGTCCAGTTTCAGCATTAAGCAGGTAAGACCGCACATATTGTAATATATAGTCCCCAATGTATGTTAAAAAGCATTAAAAAGTGGGAGATTTTTTTTTAGTTCAAGCTTTAGATCTCACCGGGAGTCACGAAACCTAGACCAAGACTCTATTTTATTCACTAGAATGAACGGGCAACTTGTCAGTCTTCATAAGCATAGTTCTCCGCATTCTCAAATGGAGCAGCACCCCACTCCCCCTGCAATTGTGCTAGTGATGAAAAAACAAAAAACATGTCATAAACTCATGGTGATTTCAAGTTTTTCTCTTTTATTATCTCCTCCTTTCATAGTAATAGACAGGATATTAAAATAATAATTTTTTTATATAGCGCCAACATATTCTGCAACAATTTACAATTGGAGAAGTAACAAACAAATGAGAAATAATAAAAAAGCATCACAATTAGACAAAAGAGAGGTTCCTGCCCATAAAAGCTTACAATCTAAATTGTGTTGAAAATTGTCAAGATTATGTTAATTTATAGAAACGCATTCTAGTTTTATAGGTTCATGAATGCAATCTCCATATAAATACTGCAAAATAAAAATGCCCCTTAGTTTCTAGGATAATGTTCAGCAATAATGTATTTTTTTTCTTTTCTGCTTTTGGTTTATTTCCCAAGGCCTTGTGCACACCGAATTTTTTTGCAGGCAGAAATAAATTTGACTCCGAATACCTTCTACCTGTGCTTTATTTTTTATTTTTTTTGCAGCTTTTATTCCCTTGGGCAAAAAGCGGTGAAAAAAAAAACCGCTCAAAAACTAACGCCGCAGGTTTTTTCTGCCTTTTATTGATTTCAATGAGAGGTCAGAGGCAGAAACCGTGGCAAGAAAGAACATGCCGCTTATTTTTCCCGCGATTGCCAAAACGCAGCCTGGGCAAAAAAAAAACACCTTTTGTCTCCCATTGAAATCAAGGGGGGGGGGGGGCAATTTTGGCCGTTTTCTGGCACTGATGCCGACGCGGTTTCTGCATCGAAATCCGTGCCAAAAAAGTCTGTTTGAACTGACCCTAATAATTAAAATAACTACAGTGCCTGCAGGTTTTCTAAAAACTTTTAAGAAATCAGTACGTTGATTCTGATAAGTGTGTCAATATATGGAATAACAACAACAATACCTTCATGATAGGGGTCCTCTGGTGTCGCCCATTTGCAGCACTAGCTATTCTTTTTTCCCATTTTGAATAAATTGGCAGCCATAGACTGTTCTGGGTAAGTTGCCACTTGGCATCAGACACTGATGTTGACTTTAGCAACCAACTCTATCTACTGAATATACGCACTTTTATTTGTGTTTGAGTTGCTTTGCGGGAACTATGAGATGAAAGTCTGTATGTTTTGTCTCCAGACAATAGTGTCCGATTGCTCTTTTGTCGCTTCCCTCGCCATCAGTGCTGCCTACGAGAGACGCTATAATAAGAAGCTTATTACAAGGTATGTCATGCTGAGACGACTACTGTGTCCGCGAATACATAACTATCCTGATATTAAGTGTATTGTCTGGGGGGGTTTAAGATCATGGAGATCATAAGAGTTTATAGGGAAATAACCCTCAGATTTATCCCATCATCCCATATATAAATTCAGAAAATCTTAGTGGTGAACATACTCATGAAATATTATCACTTCGAAGAGTTATGAGGGCTGCATAAGGTTGGAAAGCGCATCAAAATGATGCTGTAAATATGTTCTAATGTCATAAAGACATATCAAAAGTTTGGATCGGTGGGGGTCCGGGGGCTGAAATGAAGGTGTAGAGGCGCTCAGCAGAGCGCTTTGCTCCTTTAGCTGTGATCGGCGCTCATCATCGGGCTGAAGACGGCTCTCTTAGACATTCTACGTGAGCCATCTTCAGCTTGACAGGGAGCGCCGATTACAGCCGTAGGAGCACAGCGCTCTGCTGAGAGCTTCTACACCTTCCTTTTTAGCCCCCGGAACCCCACCATTCCAATCTATGACATATGATAAGCTTGAAAGTGTAGTTACTCTTCAAGTCTTTCTATTTGTAACATAAAGATAAGTGGACATAAATACCGTAGCTTGTGCTGTTGCTGTCCTCTAGCAACCTCCAGATCAGAATCCAAGGACAACCGGGTTTTGCTGAACCCTGGTTGGTAATCACTGGTATAAGATGATCAGGTCGAAACACTATGTGGCAAAAGCAGAATCAATTATTTATTACATACATGATGTGATGCATACATGCCCCCTGGAGTGAATGTTGGGTGATTGGCTCCTTGTGCGATCACCTCTTTAGCCAGGTGGATCCTCCTTCTGATGCTCTTGGCTGTATCGGTCTGAAAGTTGGGATGCACTATTTCTTATTTCTGGTTTTTTTTTCTTCTAAATCATGTTTTCTGATAATGTATCAGCATTTTCTTTTATGCTTAGCATCATCTACCCACAAAACAAAAAAGGAGAACCAGAATACAACCCATGTGGGAAATATATGGTGAAACTGCACATTAATGGCGTACCTAGAAAGGTAACTCATCATTTTTATCATAATATATATACTAATGATACTGTTTCCCATAGACCTATCTGTTCGGGAAAATGTTTCAGTAGTCCAAGGAGGAAAGGCTGTGTGACTGTTTCATGGATTTCTTCTATTTGCTTTATTTTTACAGGTGATCATAGATGATTTTCTGCCTGTGGATCATAACGGAGGGTTATTGTGCTCATATTCTAACAATAAGAATGAATTATGGGTGTCTCTTATTGAAAAAGCCTACATGAAAGTGATGGGAGGTTATGACTTCCCAGGATCAAATTCGGTAAGATAAAAGTGCTGTCTTATGATCTTTAGGAGAGCGTTCGATAAATCTGATAGCTACCCTTATCATAAAATACAAGTTTTATATTTATAGCTACCTTACATATACAGAACATTAATGAATCCGAATAGTGAAACCTAATCGTAAGACTGCACAGTTTCTTAAAGGGTTCCAGACTGATGATCGCCCGGTTGGGAAAAAATGTACAAGCAAAAGATGGCCCTCAAAGTAGGGCTTCATGCACACAACCATATTAGGGATCCTTGCCAGTTCTTGGATTTTAATATGGCACTAATGCTACCTCTGTGTGATCCTGTATTTTTGCTTGGAGTTGGATTTTTTTCAGCCCTAAACTGCAGGTGCATTAATGTGAGATTCAACTCGAAAAAAGCCGCTTCAGTGGTGCAGTTTGTTCATCCATAAAAGATGTTTTTAATCTATAAAAGTCATATGGTCGTTTCCCCCACTGGACAATGAGAGGGAACAGAAAACAAATTCTGATTTATATGTCATCTTCGTTTATTGTGTCCATAATGAAATGTTATTGACACCTTTGCACTGACATTTCCTATTGTTCATTTGTAAATAGAAAATTAAGCAACTTTCTAAATTGTCTTAAAAATGTCCTACTTTTTTGCTGCTGTAGAGTCTGTGTAACGCCCTCACCTAGCTGGTTATCCTGAGGTTTCTGACATAGATCCGGCAGCAAATTGCTCCTGGCTGTGTCGGCTCTCAATGCTTTCCCCCTCCCTTCTCTCAGTGTTAAAGGGTTATTCCCATCTGAAGTGTTAATTTATTTTTTCCCACTGACCGCTTACCTCTGTTTGACTAATCTACCCTATATTTTTCATGATTTGATACTGCTTCTCTGCTCCCTGTTCCATGGCCCAAACACATTTGTGTGCGGTACAAAGCGCTCCCCTGACGTCCCGGCATAATGCTGGTGCATGCTTCCGATGCTGCTACACTATAATATTACAAGCGTTATGATTTTCAGTGTCTCTGTTCCTGTTTTATTGGCTTCTTTCTGCTAAATGCAATTCAGCACTGTAAAAGAAGCCCGCACTGATACAGGGCTGGCTTCCTTACGGCAGATAGGAGCACCGGAGACCGAGCATTACGCTGCCTCATACAGCGGATTTATGTGCAGCTTACACCACGGACAGCGGACAGTCCATGCTGCTGTGTAGCATAAGTATGTAACCAACAATGTTACGTAGCTAGTCCTGAAAGGGCTCAGCTAACTCGGCCGGCCTGCACTCATGTGCCGAGTACAGGACGGCTCCAGGGCTACTGCGCATGCCTGTGGGCTGTCCTATATACTTGAATAGAACTCCAGAGAGGTGATCGGGCAAGGAGCTACTGCGCATGCCTGGGGGCTGTCCTATATACTTGAATAGAACTCCGGAGAGGTGGTCGGGCAAGGAGCTACTGCGCACGCTCTAGCATGCGCGTTCCCGAGACCCCGGCCATCCTCGCTGCAAAATAGAGAGCACGGCGCAAGCGCGACCACCTCTGCTGAAACACGGCGGTGGTCGAAACCATAAGTAACAGGTTACAAACAATGAAGGGAAGCCTGGCTGTAGAATAATTTATATGTGCAGATTTGAAAAATTTATATATTTACTAAAATACATATATTGACAATATCTAACAGTTTAAATATGATTGCTGAGTTGGGAATACCCCAGAAGGAAAGAGAATTAACATCTGTGCCATACTTGTCTTCCAGAACATTGACCTGCATGCGCTGACTGGGTGGATACCGGAGAGGATTGCTATGCACTCTGACAATCAAGTCTTTGACAAAGAAAGCACTTTTAGAATGTTGTACCAAAGGTATAATGTCAAAAGATATCTTCTACTTGCCTCATAGTCCCGCTGTGGTCCCTCAAATAACTACATTTCTCATTTTCCATTCATTTATTAATCAACATGAATTGTCTTCACTGGAAAAAGAACCATTCAGTTACAGGAGTTGTGTGCATGGCAAAAGTTGTGATCCTATTAACTTTATACATCCGTGTCTGTGCAGCCAGTATATGGGCACGCCGAGTACATCCAAGTCTATGTACAAAGTGTATCCACAGATTAAAATATATGCTTTTGTAAGTGAAACACAATCCACAAGGTCTTAGTTTGAGTAACGCCTCCAAATAAAGTGTAAATGGCAAGGTTTAATTAAAGGGAACCTGTAACGTTGGAAATTCAGTCTGAACTGCAGGAAGCAAGTTATAGCGCAGGAGGAGAGGAGTAGGTTGATGTATTGTTTTGTGGGAAAAGATTTATTATAACTTGTAATTTATTAATCTAAACCTCTGCTCATTGTGAGTTTAGGAGTCCAGTGGGCGGTCCTCAGTGATTGACAGCTATCACTGTATGCACACTTATACAGGGAAGACTATCTACGACTGAGTAGGACCACCCACTGGACTCCTAAGCTTACAATGAGCAAAGGATTAGATCAATAAATTACAAATTATACCAAAACTTTTCCCACAAAACTATAAATCAATGTGCTCGGCATCTCCTGATCTGTAACATGATTCCCTTTGATAGGATTGTTTTTTCAATGACAAGATTGACAAAGTACAGAGCCCCCTTAAGTGTGATCTTTTAGGTGGAGTGTAATGAGGTGTGAGTATAGATGCGAAGTCATAGTGCAGACTTTATTCCAGCAATATGTTATAACTGGGCCTGTGCTGTTCAGCTATAGACACATCAGTATGCATGAGTCACAACCGTGCTGCAAAGAGGGATGAACCAGAATTCTTTAAGGTCAATGTGCGGAACTGATCGTTGTTTTGTTGAAGGCATTTCTGCCCAAGGACATATGAGTTATTTAAAGGGGTTTTCTGGTCGTGGGCCGTTTTTTTTTTATACTGATGACCCATCCACAGGATAGATCATCAGTATATGATGGGTAGGGGTCCGACACCCGACCCTGCACCGATCAGCTGTTCCGGCATTGGGAGTTCTACAGTGTTCGGAGCCGGAAGCAGAAGGCTCTGACCACCGTATAGCGGCAGTTCTGCAGCTCTGCTCCTATTCAAATAAATAGGATATACTGTTATTCATGTAAATGACTCACCCTTCATCCTTATTTCTGCTGTACAACATTACAGATTATTTGCTGGATTTTGCTATAGTCCACACTGTTCCACTTCGTATAATATCAGTGGGATAGAGGTTTACAAACCTGAGATTTACACTGTGAACACTTTTCATCAGACTAGGCAAAGCATCTGTCATAATAGGGCCAAACCAATATTTACCATATGTCTCATAGGCCTTTCCAGTGATGTCATCATCCTCTGACACTTGTGTGATTATTTGTGCTGCACGCTGTGATCCAAAAACTTTTTTGCAGTCATCAGTTTTATCTGAAAGTAGAGCGACACTTTAAAGTTATAGTAAATTACTTGAAGAGGTTCTTAACTTAAAAATAATTTTACTCGATAGATTTAAACTGCACTATGGCCAGTTTCATAGGAAACAATTTAGCCTAAGAGTATGTTTTTGGAGTGTGCACAAGGGTGTATGTACCATAGTGACAGACCATTGGGGTACTAAGGGACCCGGCTAGACTGAATCACAACCTCTCTTTACAGGTCTTAGTAGCAAATAATGGTGGGGGGAATTAACTGAAGGATCGTGATGGGAGATGGAGGCCAAATAATCACCAAGAAGTCCTCCTGTCCCAGGTGGTTAGGGTATGGGGCTGTTAACCAGAAGGGGGCCCCGTTTTAATCTTTGCTATGGGGCGCCCTCATCGCTGTGTCCATGCAGATCTTCACAGATACCAATGGTAAAATTATTTTTATCATCAAATGATTGTTTAGGAAGTTTACCGATGCTTTCAGATGGTGGTATTACTGTACTCTTTTTGGGTCATGTACGAATGAACAGATGTATGGCAGTAGGTGAACATTTACGTCTATAACTGTCATTTAGAATTTGCTCCAATACTGTTCTAAACATACTTCCTGCTGGGAAAAACAAGTCGTGGAAATAAGGCCTCGTTCACATCTGCGTGTCCGATCCGTCCAATATACTAGAAACAATAGTGCTGCCTGCTACGCTATTGTTTCCGGTAAAACCACTGACAACCTGACAGAATCCATTAAAGTTAATGGGTTCCGCTGGCTGCCGGTGGTATCTATTGTTGAACGGAACCGGCGCTTCAGGTTATTCCTTTGTTCTGCTCCTGCCAAGCGCAGGTGTGAACCCAGCCTGAGAGCCTAACTTGCTACTAAGATTTTTCACTTGTACAGAAATGACTATTGAAACTATGTTTTTATTAAAAGTTTCTTCTGCCCCACTGTGATTTGACAAAGTCCTAATATGTTTCACTTTTCTTTTATTTAGGCCTCATGCACACGACTGTAGCCATGTGCACGGCCGTGATTTTCAGGTCGGCTGGCAGCGGACTGTCAGCCGCAAGCCGCATGCAAATCGCGGGCAATGCACATGGCCGCGGCCATTATTTTCTATGAGCCCGGACCGCAGAAGGCGGCCGTAATAAGACATGTCCATTCTTTCTGCGGTGCGGGCTCCTGGGCCATGCACGGACTGTAAAAAGTACGGTCGTGTGCATGGCCCCATAGAAATGAATGGGGCCGCAATTCTCCCATGGATTTTCGGGCGAATTGCGGCCGCAAAAGCACGTTCGTGTGCATGGGGCCTAAGAGATATGTGTATTCCTTTCAGATTTCACAAAGGTGATGTACTTATTACCACCGCTACAGGTATGATGTCTGAAGAGGAGGGTGAAAAATGGGGCTTGGTACCTACACATGCATACGCCGTCTTGGACATTAGAGAATACAAGGTTTGAGTTTGTTCTGTATTTTTATGTGTCATCCGTCTATACACACGTTTTTTTGTAACGTTAATAAGAGCCCTCTAGTGGCAGCTTTGTTCTCTAGAAATGTTTGCTTTTAAAGCGCATAAGTCATTATACTATGTTGCCCTGCGTAAGGGCAGCCTAGTACGGTTAAAGGTACGCTCTACTAATTGTCCACACGGCACAAAAAATATTGTGCCATCTAGCTAATAGCAGCTAACAAAGAATACAGTGGACTCCAAGTTATGAGTCTGATGTATGCATGAGGGGAGCGCACTCCGACTCGCCCACCGCCACCATGATGGCAGTGACTGAAGGCTGCCGTGTATCTGCATGTACACATGACAGGGGATCGGGGGAAACGCTTCTCTCATCAATGCATGGACTCGTTACAATGAGTCCACTGTATTATTGGTCAGCTGCTATTAGACGCACTACACAATATCTTTTTGTGCCATTTGCGCTAGTAGTAGAGCAGACCTGTACCCATATTATGCTGCCCTGAAAGAGGCTCATCTGTCTACGTAATGTTATAGCATAGCACAGAGGAAAATAAAGCAGGGTGAAGTCTAAAATTCCAGATGGTGTCTGATCAGACTGCAGGGAAAAGCGTACAATATACATAAAAAAAAGTCCAGGGGGGGGGGGGCGCAGGGATGGAAAGTTGTGTTTTAACCGAAGGTTTTCTTTAAGTAGTACGACATTTTAGTACAAGTTATCAGTTATCACTACTTAGAGAGGTTGTTTTATCTTATTTGTTTATCACTTTTCAGACATTACGTTTTCTCCAGCTTAAAAATCCATGGAGCCATTTACGGTGGAAAGGTCGTTTTTGTGAAAAGGATGAGAGAAGCTGGACCCCTGAGCTACAGAAATACCTAAACTTTGACCCTCGGACTGCCCAAAAAATTGACAATGGTAACGTCAATAGTCATGCGTGCTCCATGTGCTGCGCTTCGGTGGCTCCATGGATGAAGGATTCTTCTTATTCATGACAGATGAAAACTACCTCTGTTTATATAAGGCATATGGGCGTTCCAGACCTCCCCTATATGTGCCAGGGTGAAGAGACACCTTATAGGAATTTTATTTGTTTAATTTATTTATCTTAATGGCGGCCATGTAATATTATACTTTCTCTTCAGCTGCGGCGGCTTCAATATAAATTAGAAATGGGGTTGTCTCTGGTGATTATTTTTATGGTATCTCTTTTTGAAAGGGATCTGATCTTTTTTTGTTCATTTGATCTTTTTTTGGGCCTCCTCCAGTAATCATTCATAAGGAACAAATAAAGTAGGAATATAATTTGGGTATAAAGACCCTTGGACACTGCGTTTTAGCTATATGTTTGTTGTATGTGTTGGGAAAGCTCCTGGTGCATATGTCAAACATACCCATAGGCTCCCATTACAACGATGGAGGCCAAAAAAAACCAATTATTTTGACCTCCGTTGGCTGGTATACATCCGGTATACCATTTTTTTTGTGGCGGACACGTTAAACGGATGCCTAACAGTGCCATCCTTCACCCATAGACTATAATGGTATCTTTTTAACAGATTCGTCCTGAAAAGGGTCATGAAAGGTTATGATGTAGCCGTTAAACACACACCACTATAGTCTATAGTCACGGATGCCTCGGTTTGGCATACACATCAGGAGTTTTTCCCGGTATATATGTCACACGGAGATTATAAAATGCAGTATGAAGGAGACCTAAAGATGATATCTGCCTAATGACTGGTAGGAGGAAGGGAGATTTGTTACCAGGCAGGCACTCCAAATTGATTACACAGAATGCCCAGCAGAGGTCCCCATACAGTCATACAAGTGGGAGTGTGCTGAATTAAAGCAGTGGTTGTGGTTCCAGGGAAGAAACTCCACAAGCTACATTTTAAAGGAAGAGAGAGGTTTAGAAAATAAGCTGTCAAGTCACTAGAAACTGATACATTTGTAATAAATGTTCTTATACTCCAAGGTATTTTCTGGATCACATGGGAAGACCTGTGCCAGTATTATGATGTCATTTATTTGAGCTGGAATCCAAGTCTTTTTAAAGAATCCACATGCATTCACAGGTATGTCACATCCTCCGTCAACAAGGTTCATTGATTTTCTCGTGAGAGATCACACAGTCTTGTCGTCCTTGTCTTTGGAGAGCTGAAGAGTGAGAGCGTTTGGCGCGCGCCCGATGCCGCTGCCGAATATACTACTACCGCCATGGAACAGAAGAAGAATTCACCTTCTTCTTCTCCTCTTCTGTTTTGTCGTGTCGGCGGAGCTGCGCGTGCGCACACGCTCTCCTCTCTCACCAGCTCTTTCTGTAACACTGTCCATAGCAGATTGGACAGTGTCACAGCAATGTTAGATGCCCCCTTGCCATTTACACGCCCCATTTATACTTCAGAGGGTTATTAAAATATCGGGTGCCAAATATAACAGTACCAATATCTAAATAACAGAGAAAGATAGGATTTTTTTTTTATAGTGAGACAGGGTTTGTGCAGCCCTGCCCATCACATGCTGCACTCCGCTTCATATGTATAGGCAGGTGAAAGGTTCTCTTTAAATTAGCTTCTTGGTAAATTGTCACTTTGTTATTGCTTGAATATATTAGTCCTTCCCAATGAATTAGAATATCATCAAAAAGTTAATTTATTTCAGTAATTCAATTCAAAAAGTGAAACGCACATATTATATAGATTCATTACACACAGAGTGATCTATTTCCAGCATTTTTTTCTTTTAATGTTGATGATTATGGCGAACAGTTAATGAAAACCCAAAATTTAGTGTCTCAGAAAATGAGAATATTATATAAGCCCAATTTCAAAAATGATTTTTAATACTGAAAAGTTGGCCTACTGAAAAGTATGTACGTTATATGCACTCAATACTTAGTCGGGGCTTCTTTTGCATGAATTACTGAATCGATGCAGCGTGGCATGGAGGTGATCAGCCTGTGGCACTGCTGAGGTGTTATGGAAGCCCAGGTTGCTTTGATTTCGGACTTCAGCTCGTCTGCATTGTTGGGTCTGGTGTCTCTCATCTTCATCTTGACAATACCCCATAGATTCTCTATGGGGTTTAGGGCAGGCGAGTTTGCTGGCCAATCAATCACAGTGATACTGTGGTTATTAAACCAGGTATTGGCACTTTTGGCAGTGTGGGCAGGTGCCAGGTCCTGCTGGAAAATGAAATCAGCATCTCCATAAAGCTTGTCAGCAGAGGGAAGCATGAAGCGCTCTAAAATTTCCTGCTAGACGGCTTTGTTGACTCTAGACTTGATATAACACAGTGGACCAACACTGTTGCTCAGTGGTTTTCAGATGAAAGTAAATTTTGCATTCCATTGGGAAATCTCGGTCCCAGAGTCTGGAGGAAGAGTGGAGAGGCATCAATCCAAGTTGCTTGTGGTTCAGTGTGAAGTTTCCACAGTCAGAGATGGTTTGGGGGCCATGTTTTTTGTAAATTTACATTTATTCAAAAAGTTTCTTACTTTTTTTGTGCTGCAGCTTCTATGTATGCACTATACACAGAAGCTGCATAGCACCGATGTAAGTCGAATCTGTCAGTCACCTGGACCGATGGCTCGGCTGACAGCGGCTCCTGTGTGCCTCTAACACACAGTATAACCCTAATACAGATCACATCTAAGTGCAAAAAATAATAATTTAAATAATATATTTTTAGTCAATGTCAATTTAAAAAACGTTTAAAAACACACAACACATACATTTCATTAAAAAAAAAAAAAACACATTTAAATAGCCAGGGAGGCCACCAATTGTAACTTCATCCTGCCTGTTCCTGATAGCCTATTCTCTATTTTAGATTAAAAAAAATGTAAAAATAAAAAGTAATCGCTGCAGAGATGTAGTTAATGGTAAACACGATTATATGCACTGCCGAGTAGTTTCCAGTAGACCTAAAAATAATCCTGCCGGCCTAAAAATAATCCCCATATCACAGATTTCAGCTCATTTGGAATGCAGCTGTGGCAGCGATATGGAAGATGAGCGGTGCGAGTCATTACGTTTCAGCCGATGATCTAGGGATGCCACAAGTTTATACTTGAATGTTTTCTGAAGTGCAAATACTGAATCTGTAGACACGGAATTAGAATGTAGATCAGAGAGTGTAAGACAAAATATGAATCTAATCGTTGTTTATTCAGATTATATTTCTTCTAAAGTGACACCATTTTTTTGTTTAAAAATCATCAGTAGCTCGAATAGACACGAGCAGAACGATGTCTGAAGAGATTGTTCTATTAACCGGTTTTCATTCTGCTGGTGGTCTACAAAGAGGACATTTTTATTTTCTCAAACATGTCAGTGAACCCTCTTTTTTTTGTACAGGATAAAGGGGTTGTCCAGAATTAGAAAAACATGGCTGCTTTCTTCTAAAAAAAAAACAGTGCCAAACCTGTCCATGTGTTGTATCTGGTATTGGAGCTCAGCCCCTTCAGGTATGCAGCTCTTTTTGGAAAAAAGCAGACATGGTTTTTCTTAACCCTGGACACCCCCTTTAACACCACTGCATTCTGGCTCATAGAGGGGTCCATCGTGGGAATCCCTCTCAAACATGTCTCTATGTCCTAAAAGACCTATAGATGGGGGTTGTCTTCATGAGACAACCCCTTTAAGGCATCACACAATTGTCTTCCCAGGTAGAATGATTGACGCCAAAGTCTACTTAAAATAGAAAAATCCTAATCCTATATCCCTGTCGGGATTTTCTCATTGCTCACCACTGTCCAAACCTTTTGTCAAGTGTAAAATCCCTTTAATATTCATGAAATGAACTAGTGATATTGTATACACCCTACGGTCTACTGCTATTTCGAGATATGAAACCATTTGATATTTGTAATATTTTATTTTACAGCACATGGGATGCAAAACAGGGACCCGTGAAAGATGCTTATAGCCTCGCAAACAATCCTCAGTTCAGGCTTGATGTTCAGTGTCCAAAGGGCGGAGCTGCAGTGTGGATTTTGCTAAGCAGACACATCACAGATAAGGTTTGCATTGTTAATCACATGCTTTTTCAGTTTGACATGTAATGTCATCCATTCCTGGCATTAAAGGGGTCTCCTGAAACGACCGCTTTTTTGTATGGAAGCCGAGTGGGAAATCGGCTGTTAGATTATCATTTTGTTCATAAGAATTATGAGGACGGACGTAGCTTACAATTTAAGTTTGCCTTATTGGAATTTCACATTGGTAATAACCATTGCAGAGCAGGTTGGTTTACTTGTAGAACACTGTATTGTTATTGTATCTCAGTCACATTTCTGCAGAAATATAATACTATTAAAGGGGTTTTCAACCATCAGAGACATTTATGACATATCCCCAGGATATGTCATAAATGTCAGATAGGTGCAGGTCCCACCTCTGGGACCCGCACCTATCTCTAGAACGGGGGCCCTTAAACCCTGTTCTACTGCTCTGTGCTGTGGCTGAAGCGTGTGATTTCGAACGCTGTTTCCGTAACTCCCATAGTAGTGAATGGGCGTTACGGAAGCAGCGCAGCACGCGAGCTACACAGTTTCCGTAACTACCATTCAGTTCTATGGGACTTACGGAAACCGTGTAGCTCGGCGAGCGACGCTGTTTCCATAATTCGTGGTCAGAAATCACAGGCTTCAGCCACAACACAGAGCGGTAGAATGGGGTTTAGGGGGTCCCGTTCTAGAGATCGGTGTGGGACCCGCATCTATCTGACATTTGACATATCCTGTGGGTATGTCCTAAATGTCTGATGTGAAAACCTCTTAAATGTTCTGTAATATATATTTTTTCTATACAGTTTACGCTCATTGTTAAATATTCTACCTGACCACTTTTTTAATGATAAAGATTGAGATAAAGAGGAATCTCTTAGAAGAGCCGTATTGTTTTGCAATATTTTTCGGATTTATAAATCCACAATCCATTGCAGAAACAATGTGAGTTACACAATTTGTGTCAGGACACATATTAGTGAGCGACAATGCGGGCACACCTTTGTAACCCTGAGCGAGTAAATATTTACCCAGCACAAGGTGCACTGTACTTACTCAGGCTTGAGAAATCTGTAATTGACCAAGTCACTAATTACTTTGTACTTTGAGACACACCAGATAATAATGCAGAGATGGGTTTTCTAGTAAAGACCTTTTTATACAGGCCAATGATCGGGCAAACGAGCGCTCATATGAACACTGATTCCCGATCACTGCCATGTGTAATCAGGGCAATGCTCAGATGATGAACCAGCAAACAGGGAGAGGTGCGGACAACATGATGGAAATGTATGGGGACCAACGATCGTTTTGTTGATCGGTGCTCGTTTTGGCGGCACACATCGAACCTTACATTGCAGTTTTGTATAATTCATTACATTTGTTGGTCAGTAGAAATTAGCGAAACTTGGAAAATCAACCAGTTTCCTATTTGCAAATCAGAGACTCCCCAGGTCACACGATGGATGTTTAACACAGGTCCGTATTTTAGCCTCCAGTGGCAGAATTCTGGTTTTGTAAAGGAAAAATCACTAACCTCTCTTACTCACAAATTTGCTTATCTATAAGCTGTGAGGCAATGCTAACATGTCGCCTATAATAAAACCTGTTAAAAGGGAATTCAAATAACATTTAATAAATGGTCTGTATTAAAATGTGTAAAGATGTTAAATTGAAGGCAATAAATGGGGGATGTATATGTATTATGTGGAACACACACATTTAGCAACTATTCCTGCCTCACAAAATGCCCCCGTAATGGAGGGAATATACAGTAAGCCTGCCATGAATGTTTTCCTTAAGTGGCACACTGTTACATACAAGAAGACTTCTTCATTATACAGTAATTGGATATTACAACTTCTATATAGTGTAAGTTTTCCAAAACAGACACTCATGTTCGTATATAATAACAGTACTTAGTTGTACTTTGCTTATTCTTTATAGGATGACTTTGCACAAAATCGAGAATTTATTACATTGGTTGTTTACAAGAATGATGGCAAAAAGGTTTACTACCCAGGTGAGTTGTGCCATTACTGTCAAAAATGTCATTAATATGGCAGTAAAAAGTGTAGCATGTGTGGTGCTGGGCCTCCTAGCCCCTGGGTGATCTGAGGCATATCAGTTGCTAGGAAAACTCTAATTTAAGAATGTCAAGACAAACATTTTAGTCCCAGCAACCAGTCTGTCTCCAATAATTCCATTGCTCTGCTTAAAGAGGCTCTGTCACCAGATTTTGCAGCCCCTATCTGCTATTGCAGCAGATCGGCGCTGCAATGGAGATTACAGTAACGTTTTTATTTTTAAAAAACGAGCATTTTTGGCCAAGTTATGACCATTTTCGTATTTATGCAAATGAGGCTTGCAAAAGTACAACTGGGCGTGTTGAAAAGTAAAAGTACAACTGGGCGTGTATTATGTGCGTACATCGGGGTGTGTTTACTACTTTTACTAGCTGGGCGTTGTGTATAGAAGTATCATCCACTTCTCTTCAGAACGCCCAGCTTCTGGCAGTGCAGACACACAGCGTGTTCTCAAGAGATCACGCTGTGACGTCACTCACAGGTCCTGCATCGTGTCAGACGAGCGAGGACACATCGGCACCAGATGCTACAGATGATTCTGCAGCAGCATCGGCGTTTGCAGGTAAGTCGATGTAGCTACTTACCTACAAATGCTGATGCTGCTGCAGAATCAACTGTAGCCTCTGGTGCCGACACGATGCAGGACCTGTGAGTGACGTCACAGATCTGCACTGCCAGAAGCTGGGCGTTCTGAAGAGAAGTGGATGACACTTCTATACACAACGCCCAGCTAGTAAAAGAAGTAAAAACGCCCCGATCTACGCACATAATACACGCCCAGTTGTACTTTTACTTTTCAACACGCCCAGTTGTACTTTTGCAAGCCTCATTTGCATAAATACGAAAATGGTCATAACTTGGCCAAAAATGCTCGTTTTTTAAAAATAAAAACGTTACTGTAATCTACATTGCAGCGCCGATCTGCTGCAATAGCAGATAGGGGTTGCAAAATCTGGTGACAGAGCCTCTTTAAAGCTGGGTTGGCACTGTGCTCACAGCAGGGAAGGGGATAGCCTGTTGGCAGCAGCCAAGCCTAGCCATTCCGAACCTCAGACTGGTATTAATCAGGTAGAATTGTAAATATTCTGGGTAAATTATCTTTTAATAAAGGACTGGGGTCTATTTTCGCGTTAAGGACGGTAGGAATTTCTTTGCTTTTGCATTGCCGCATTCCGAGAGCCAAAACTTTTTTCTTCTTCCATTGATGTAGCTGCACGAGGGTTTGTTTTTTGTGGGACGAGTTGTATTTTGACATATAAACTGTGTATCGGACCCCCACCAATCAAAACTTCTGACATGTCACTATGACAAGTCAGAAGTTTGTCGAAAAAAACAAATAAACTGTCAGAATTGCTGCTTCTTTTTCTAATTTTCCCACAAAAAAGTTAATAAAATTTATTTTTGGATACATATAACTTAATAAATTAAATTTTATTAACTTTTTTGTGGGAAAATTAGAAAAAGAAGCAGCAATTCTGACAGTTTATTTTATTTTTTTTAATGTATGCCATTTACTGTGCAGCATGAATAATGCATTAATTTTATTCTATGGGTTGGTACAATTGACAATACTTAATATGTATTGGGGAATTTAAAGGGTAACTAAACGTTCGACAAACTTCTGACTTGTCATAGTGACATGTCAGAAGTTTTGATTGGTGGGGATCCGATGCACTGAGACCCCCACTAATCGCTAAAACGAAGCAGCAGGGGCGCTCGTGTGTGCGTTCATCCTCTCAATTTCTATTCAGCTTTTTCCAGAAAGCCGATGTATCGGATTTCGGGCTCATAGACTTTCTACTGAGCCCGTACTCCGACACATTGATTCCCGTAAAAAGCCGAACAGAAGCGAAGCGGCTGAATGCTGACACGAGCGCCCCGACTGCTTCATTTTATCGATTTGGTGGGGGTCTCCGTGCTCGGACCCCCACCAATCAAAACTTCTGACATGTCACTATGACAAGTCAGAAGTTTGTCGAACGTTTAGTTACCCTTTAACATGTCTATGCCAGACATAGAAATGTTGCAGACGGCATTCTCTGCTCTCGTCGCTTTTCAAAAAGACCTTAGCGGATGGGAACGCGGCCACTACAGCCCAACGCATTTACCATAATTCATGCCAGGAATTGGTATAAATTAAAGCAGAAACATAATCTGATTAGTGTCGCACGGACAGCCGAAGATCCAACAAATTTATTAAGAAGCGTGTGCCTCTTAATAAATTTCTTGCTTCTTGCTCTAGAGTGCTTTTTATAAAGGCTTGCGCCGTCTTAATACATCAACCCCCCAAAGTTTTTTATTTATTTTTTTATGTTTTACTTCTTTTGCTAAATAAAATCCTTTTTTTTTAATATATATAAACTTTATTTAAGTTTCTTTCATTTGTTTGATCGGTATTAGAATGCTCTATAAAGCATTATTGCTTGCCAGTAATAAACCAATAGGCAATAGCCATGGCAGGTCTGGGGGCCTTTAATAGGCCCCTGGCTGCCATGGCAACCCATCAGTACCCAACAATCGTGTCGCGGGGTGACAGATGTAGCTCCCTCCCTCTGTAGCCTCTTAGATGGTGCAGTCCCCATTGACCATAGCATTCAAGGGGTTAATTGGCAGAGATCAGCGTTTCCTCTGATGCCAGCTGATGTTGACTTTATTTTTTTGTCAATGGGGATGATCGATCAATACTAACATAAGATACGTGAATTTCCAACTTAATGAAAATGGTGCGTATTGTGCCAAATTAATAAAAAACAGTATAATGTATTTGGGGAAATTCGCTAGGCATGTTAGTAACATTTTTCTTCCCTCCGCCACCTCTTGGCTGCTGTACACCATTATTTGCCCCCAAAAAATGGAGGACAGGGTGTTAATATTTGATGGGATAATGATGGATATGCCAGTACAATGCAGTCCCGTACTCTGGCCATGTAAGCCGGAACATATGTTAATGATCATCGCTATAGTACTTTTCCAGCTTAATATTTAGCACAGCTGCGCGACGTTCCAGGAGGCCTTCATCCGTTTTAAATGTTATGTTGTGCATTACATCATGTTTGCAAGTATATGGGGGTGGGGAAGCACATTGATTTTTTTTTGGGGCGGTGTAAACCATAAGGCTTATTTATGTACACAGAATTATATATTCCAATACAACGTATTACAGTCTTATACTATCATTTCTTATTGTTCATAAGTTCCAGTCCATATAAATATGAAATGCATTAAAAAGATATTTCTTGAAGATTTTTTAATTCATCATTAGAAGGAATAATGAGATGCGTGAAAATTTAAAGGAAGGTCAGACAATAAAAATATTGGAAAAAAAGGTTATTATTCATTTGAAACCTTCAATTGCTCCATTGCTTTTAGTCATATAGTCTCCATGTTATAATTCAGAAATTTTTGCGCATTATTAACCAATGTTACCTCAGGCGGTTTTTGTAATGCTTTCTGATGGGTTTTATAGCGGACCCTCCTCCTTATATCGATGGAATACGGATAAATAGCCCTCATTATCTAACAAAGATACCGCTGACCTCACCTGGAAGCCACACGTTTACTTTGGTGGTGTCTCAATATGAAAAGCAGAACACTATTCACTATACGCTCAGGGTAAGTGCCAGAACAACAACTGTATTGGGTAAAAAAAATGAAGAACAATAAGAATTTGCTTCTTGGTCTACATGGGTACTTGCTTTAGCAAGTGCCCCAATCTATTTTCCGGGTAGATGAGGATGATTGACAGGCAGGTAATACTGCTCTAGAGGGGGTCACTGGCTTGCATGGAGAGCTGCTGTGAGGAGGACATCTAGGATACCTTTCATCGATGGAGAAGCCTGTTGCTACTTCACTGCCATGAGTCACTCTATAGAGACAAGGAACTGTAACATGAATGTTCTAAAGTAAAAAGCCAAACAGACAGCTGGTTCATGGATTTGGCATTACTTGGCCAAAGATTGCCCTCTTCAAAATTAAAGCAAATGTTCCAACTCGCTGCATGTAGGTATTGTCTGATTTTTAGATCTGCTCTTCTGCGCACAAAAGATGATAGATGACTTCAGCTTAGTTGTCTAATTTGAGACTGAGGTAGTTTATTTTCATCAGTGCTTTCTGCTTGGCTGCTTTTTACTTCAGCTCCATTTAGGCAGAGCTGAGATCTGTGACTACAGCTTAGCTACAGTGCCTAGAGGGTGTATCAAGTAGTCTGTGACACGCCTCCTGTTTCATCATTGGTTCAGGCTGCTGCTCTCTCCCTCCCACTGCAGCTCTGCCTCTCCAGATTGGTTTCTGTGTATAAACACGTCTATCACAAGCTCAGAGGGAAGTCAGCGCATGTAGAGCATGTTTCTATTACAGCAAGCGCAGAATGATTATAAAGTATAGACTACTAAACTACCAGTGAGAAAAAGATGATCAGGTAATTGCCACATCTATACAGAGGTTTAGTAAGGGGGAGCCTGGAGAGTCCCTTTGAATTAAATATGTATTTGAAGAGATTGTTCCAGCCAGCTGTTAAATCCCCTGGCAATCAGTTGATATCACTGGGGAAAGCTACAGTTGGCCGCACATTGTACTATCACATGGCACCCATTCAGATGAGCAAGTAACCATGTAATACATGGTTGATTTAAGGCCACCAGGGTGGGAGGTGCTGTTTTCAGCAACTCCATGCCTAATAAACCAGATCTTTCATCATACTACGCTGCCCTGTTTAAGGTCCACTCTACTATTAGCCCAAATGGCACAAAGGAACCTAACAAAGAACACAGTGGAATCATAATTACGAGTCTATTGTATTGATGAGGGGATCTCTCCCCCGCCCCTCACCACTGACTGACAGCAGCCTTGAAACTGCATGTGTATACCTGGTAGTCATCAATCACAAGTGAGATGGGCATGGGGAACACTTCCCTCATGAATACAGCGAACTCGTATCTATGAATCTGCTGTATTCTTTGCTAGGCTGTATTAGCCAAACGGCACATAGTAGAATGACAGATCTGCTTGAATCTAAATATTCATACCGTTTTGTACAGATGGGACAGATGATTTTGGAACTTTGTTCTTCTTCAATCCTGGTATTTCAGTTAAGAAATCAACATTGATGATCAGTATATTTCTGATTTCTTACATTACGATGTGCTTTTTTGGTTTTGTATTGTAGGTGTATGCAGCTTGCAAGTTTACATATTCGAAGATCCCAACACCATGTACCTTGAACAAACGGGTAAGAATCATCTGTCCAATAGGTTACATTGCACTACGGTTGACATTCTGTGTGGTTCTAAAAAGTACATCTTCTTCTAGATGAATGGCCAATGGAAAGGCCAAAGTGCCGGAGGCTGTGGCAATTTCAGAGACACTCACAAAAATAATCCCATATATCAGTTTAACTTGGAGAAAGCCGGACCATTATTGGTTGAGCTCAGAGGACCAAGGTCTGTTGTCTCGTCTTACAGTTTGTTATATTATAGTTGGATAAGTAATCGGACGTTGAACAATGGTAACAATGAATTTTACTATTTCTAAAATGTAAAAAAAATACTTGGGTTGAGAGGCAACCTAAAGCCCAGTACCCATAATTTGAGACCTTTTAACACAGACACTCACCGAAATATACAGACTGAGATGTGTGCCGAGAATCTGCTGTGATATTATAAATCTTACTAATCATATTTCATAAACGAATGTAAATTATAACTGTACGTTATAACTGCGTGTTATAATATGTGAAAAAGAACATAAAATATACGGAATGCAACTCTGTTAACAGCACTTTATGTGAACACGTGCACAAATGACGAACGTAGCCACAGGCCCCCATTCACTCATGGAAGCAAAAGAAGTGTCCTGTTGGCCTCCGTCTGGTTGGCATGCGCCGCCATTCTGTCCCTTTTTTTTTTTTTACTTCATAGCAAAGTGCAGCAGATTGTGCTTTTCCACCACGAAAAAACTAATACTTCGAAGTATACCGTTTTTCAACATTGTGGCCAAAGGCTGATGTATGCCACTACATGGCTATGCAGTGTCATATGTCGCGGAATACTCCTGAAGTATAGCCCCAGCTTGATGTGAACATGGCGTAACTAACATCGCCAATTTCACACATCAAGAACTGTCACATAACAGATAAGTGATCACGTGATATACACACACAACTATTTTGCCACCTGCTCTGCTTTCACTAGATCAGATGTGGAACTATAGCTCACTGCATCTGACCCATGCGCGCACACAGGCATCTAAATCTCCTGTATCTCCACATTCACCGGACATGACGAGCCACAGATTAAAATAAAGCAGGTGACAAAACAATTTTGTGCGTATGTCACGTGATCACTTCTCTATTACGTCATTGCTAAGAGACCACAGGTCTCAATTGTTTACACCAGTGGTTTCCAAATTTTCTGAGTCTGGGACCCACTTTTGACCGAGAGTTTTGTTTGGGATCCCCCACCACCGTATTTATCCCTATTTCGTCTGACGTATTTCAACATCATTCGTAGATAGATGCCGGTACTTAGCTCCATAAGTCACTGCAACATAGCAAACAACGACAATTGTGCAGGCGGGGGATCAGGTAGGCTCAAGGTATCCTGCTGCTGTGCATCGCTGAGGCCGGACTAAGGCTGTTGATGGTCGGTCATGTGACCCAGCCATCAGTGGCGTAGCTAGGGGTTTAGCACAGGGGGGTGAAACACATCTGAATAGGCCCCAACCCAGTGGGCCCATCTCACAGTATAATGACCCCTTAGTGGCACCCACACAGCATAATTCCCCTATAGATGCCCCCACATGGGATAATGCCCCTATAGTGCCTGCCCACACAGTATTATGGCCCTAAAGCAACCCCCGCACAGAATAATGCCCCCATAGCTGCTCCTACACAGTATAATGCCCCTGCAGCTGCCCCCGCACAGGATAAGGCCCCTATAGCTGGCCCCAGACAGTATAATGCCCCTACAGCTGCCCCCACACAGGATAAGGCCCCTAATGCTGCACCCACACAGGATAAGGCTCCTATATCTGCCCCCATAACCGCCATCATAGCTGCCACTTCACATTATAATGCCCCACAGCTGCCCCCACGTTATATAATGCCCCCATAGTGGCCTCCACACAGCCCCAATAGTGCCTAATAAAAATAATAACATACATACTCACTTATGCCCATTCACAGGACTGGTGGAGGAGATCCTTCTGCTCCTCCAGTGTGTAGCTCAGCGCAGACAGGCGCGATTACGTCACTAGATTGCGCCTGTCTTGACCGAGCCGCTCACATCATAGTGAATGCTGGAGCAAGAAGCCGTCCGCTCCTTGCTCCAGCATTGAATTCGACTGTATCTGCGTCCTGAGGACGCAGATACAGTTGAAACCGGGACATCAGTCAGGGGGTCGCGACCCACAGTTTGGGAAACACTGGGTTACACGGGGAGCAAAGGCTGTAATTAGTAAGTTGCGTATTTTATGCTCTTTAACAACATATTGAAGGGCAGAACCGATAAAAACACAGGGACATATACAAAAACACCGAAAAAGGCCATACTTACAAATGGACACAGCCAGGCCAGAAATGCTGATGAAAGGGCGAGCAGGTGCTTTAAATAATAATAGCCACTCCCACTAGTCTTGAGGGGAGTGGTGTGTGGTGCATGGGATGTGTAGTAAGAAATAATAAATGAATAGTGTGTGTGCAAGTGTAATACTATAAGTGAAATATAGGGGGCAGTAATAAATGAAGTGCCTCAATAGAAATAAATGGATAATGGAGTGCAAGTGAGTGAAACATGGAGGGATAGTGTGTACGTCATGAGGCACAACGTATATAGCCAGGTAGAAGCCTATTTGTGACGCCTTGATAATTCATAGAGCGGGCTACCCTGCTTGCTATGCCAAACAACAACACACCATGCTCTCCCAGCATCAAAGACCCGGCTGTGTCCAAGAGAAGCGAATATACATAATAATGAAAAATACCTGGGGTATTGGTAATCATTTTGGCCAAAAGGACGCAAGCTCGCAATCCACGACAAGGATCCCCAGACTTGCGAGTCCCTAACTCCTAAACTGGAACAGAACGTTCCTGATGCACAAACAGAACCGATAAAAACACAGGGACATATACAAAAACACCGAAAAAGGCCATACTTACAAATGGACACAGCCAGGCCAGAAATGCTGATGAAAGGGCGAGCAGGTGCTTTAAATAATAATAGCCACTCCCACTAGTCTTGAGGGGAGTGGTGTGTGGTGCATGGGAGGTGTAGTAAGAAATAAAACACTGGGTTACACGGGGAGCAAAGGCTGTAATTAGTAAGTTGCGTATTTTATGCTCTTTAACAACATATTGAAGGGGTCAAATACCCAAAACCGAGCTCATATCTTTTAATTCTGTTACTACCCAATCTGCTAGCCCATTGGAACAGGTGCCATTCACCAAATTCGGTAGGATATTAGGTAAGGTAATTATTACAGCCGAGCTCTAATACATTATGGGCCCATAATCTATCCAGCCACATAAGAAAGCAGGATTATAAGAAAAAAGCGAAAGAAAGATGGTTTACGTTTTTGGGGATAAAAATGGAAAAAAAAGAATAAATGTGGATAAAATGTAAATAAACCACAAAAAAGACAATGCATAACATAGTAGAATAGAGAAATGAAAAGAAGAGAGGGCAAAAGATACATAGGGTAAAAATGTTGATTGAGAAAAAGAAAAATTATCCATGGACCATGGGTAAGAATTTGAGGATAAAAAATAAGAATTTGATTTCAATAGATTTTTATTTTTCAAACAAACAATTTTAAAACATACATACAAAAAAAAGAGAAAAACGAACATATCTCTATGTTTACAATCTAGTTAGTTCCATATAAATTCTATACCATAAATACATATCCAACATAGTCAAAAATACACAAAAAAAAAAAAAGTGGAAAGGGAACAGCGGTCCAACATGCCATTTCTAATCAAAGAGTCGGCCATTACTACTATCTATTTTATAAATTCTACATCAGATACAGAGTAAGGCCTAATGCACACGACCGTAAAAACACCTGTTATTGCGGGTCGTAATTACGACCCGCAATAACGGGCTCATAGACTTCTGTTAGCCACGGGTACCTTCCCGTTTTCTAACGGGAAGGTGCCCGTGCCGTTAAAAAAATAGAACATGTTCTATTTTTCTATTTTACGGGCCGTGCTGCTATACTTTATAATGGCAGCACGGCTCGGAAAAGCGGCCGGCTGCCTGTGGCTGGCCGTGCTCGTAATTACGAGTCGTAATTACGAGCACGGTCGTGTGCATGAGGCCTTAGATAATTTTTAGAGATTTAGAAAATTCCCCCATAAACGTATCCATTATATTACAGATGTAGGTAAGTTTATTGCACGTGCACTTTCAAGCCATGGTCACCATTGCTTATACATTTCTGTACTGGATTTCAAATCACATGCATTTATAATCTCATGTTGGTTTACTAAGGCTATTACCTCCGAGACCTGGGAAATGATAGCTGGCTTCCAGTTGCGGGCAATCACCCTGCGAGATGCTGTCAAAATATGTGCACAAGTCCATCTTTCCTTATAGGGAGTATTATCTGGTCCCAAACAGAGTACCGCTAAGGCAGCTTTGAATCGGATATTAAATGCCTGTAATTTGTGAAATTAAATGAAATACTTGATTCCACAATGGAGCTACGTAGTGACAGAACCACCACATATGCAATGAGGTTTGTCCACATCCTCTCCAGCAGGAGGGCTGATAGAGATCATGCAAGATAATCTCGCAGGGTTCAAATACCATCGTAAGTGTAACTTCCTATTCTGTTCTGCGTGATTTATACAACTTGAGCATTTCATCGGCCAATATACAGTAGATTTCCATTCCTCTATAGAGAATGTAGTCTGAACTTCCTCTTCCCATTTAATCGTAAACCCTGCCTTATTGAGTAGGGTAGAGAAGTATAGGCTGTAGGCAATCCTCTTATATTTGTTGCTCTTCCCAGAGAAAATTTAGAGAGGAGGGGATATTGGGAAATGCCTTGTACTATATTAATAAATGATAAATAGAACATAGAATTGGGTAAGAAGTTTTTTTTTTCTGTAAAGTATCCAAAATATTATCATACAAATGGGCCAAAGTGGCGATACCTCTTCTAATCCATTCCCCTAGACGAAGATAAGGTATATGATATTCTATAGCGAGTAGGGGAATATCAGACCTCGATGGATTGAGAATCTTCTTCTTCAGGATATTAGATTCCCCATATAGAACTGGCAGCTCGCATGGTATAAAGCGGCAACTGGAAGCTAAATGGTTTTAAGAATTGAGTAGCTAAAGAAGCTTAAAGAGATGATCCTTTAACAAATGATTCTTCTATACCATTGTTGAGATTTGGTAGGTGCCCACCATTTTTTCATTTGATCAACTATATTAGCCTTATAGTACCTGGTGATATCTGGAACTCCCATTCCTCCTTTTCTGATAGACGGGTATAAAGCAGACTTATTAATTCAAAATAAGAACTTAAAAGAATGGAAGAATAAAGTCAGCATGAGTGCCAGAAACCAGGATAAACCAGTATTCATTCTTCATCACATTTAAATCCACCACAGCAGATATGTAGAGCATGTAGCCATAAGCCTTGTCGTTTACTACACAGGCAATACAGCGTGGGCTTTGAGGTAATAACGGTGTCCACATCTGGAGATCCAGGGCTATCAGGTTTCCAGAAGAAAAGCAGCGGTGATTACAGGTATAATGTTTGTCATACAGCACATATGGTGATCAACCTTATTATTATTATATAGTAATATTTTTCACTAAAGAACAAATGCTGCGGCACTCGCCACTTCTGCAGAAAAATTCTTTATTACGTGAGTTGGCCTCCGACAAAGTAATGTCCCGGCTCTGAACTGCCAGCTGCTAAAAAAAAAAGGACAGTCAAAAACGTACTAAAACCTATACTGATATTTTATGCTTTATATAGGCATGGTTATTGCAGTTCAATTTCACCTCCGGCAGTCCTCGCATGATAATTTCTCCGTACTTTTATTTGTATGTGAACATAAACAATAAGCCACCCCATTTGTCAAGTAAATGACTAAATTCAACACGGTCATGCTGGCCAGTTTTCCTTCATAACTAGTATGTCTGTTTAAACGGTATGTTAAAGGAGTATTCCTAGAAACATTTGTCCCCAATCACTAATCGACATAAAATTTGGGGACTTTGTAAATCCACTGTATTACATTACTTGTACTAGTCCTGAGTTACAGGATGTATTCTAGTCCAGAGCTGCATTCACTGTTGGAGACGGTTGACAGTCTTGTAGTCATACTGATTTCTATACGCTTAGCTGAGCTCCTATAATGCAGTGGCAGACTTCATTGTCCTACAGCATATTACTGTACAGTGCCTATTGTAAAGATGACACTTCCCAGATAACCACAGTAAGTAATGAGAGCTGGAGGCATAAGATTTGAGCTCTGAAGCCTCCAGATTTATTTTATTCATAATCTGCTAAATGGTGTTTAAAGGTAAACATGCACATTAAAAAAGTTCATAATAAATATTATTTTAGGATTTACATTGGAAAATAGACTTGTATATTTCCATTGTATGAAAAGGACTATTTTGCCTAAGATTAAAATATTTTTCCCTTTTTTTTTTCCTGTGGCCATCTGAAATGTCCTCATTTTAAATTGCATCTCCATGTAAGAGAACAACAGATTTACTATTCAGAATGCGCTAGAAACTTTTTGCGCCGCGGTCAACAAGGGAGCATGGCTTAGTGGGAAAGTCAGCGTGGTCTGGTGAAAAGCAGCATGGCTTAAAATGCAACATCATGCACCAAAAATGTGCCAAAATGTTGGCGCAAAAAACTGGCGTAAATTGAGTCAACCAAGGGGTGGTACAAGAAAGAGAAATATGTTAAGCATATTTAGCTAGATGCGTCAAATTTATCATACAGCATACACCACAAATTTTCTGACGCCTTTGTCTAAGTTTACAATGTCTAAAAGTTAAGGCCCTATTACACTGGCCAATTTTGGCCGATGCAGCGAGCGCCGATCAACGAGACAGCTTGTTGATCGGCGCTCGTTTGCTCCTGTCACAAGGAGCTATGTCTGGGGAGGAGCGCTCGTTACTCCGATCGCTCGTCCCCATATATAATCATGTCGGCAGCGCGTCTCTCTGTTTACACAGGGAGATGTGCTGCCAACAACGATAATATTTAACTTTTTTTTTAAACTATACGATCAGCGTTTGCTCGTTCATCTGCTGATCTCTGCCTTTTTACACGGGGCAATTATCGACAACGAGCGCTCTATGAACGCTTAGTTGCCCGATAATTGCCCTGTGTAAAACCCCCTTTTAGACCGTATTCGCAAATCTGCCCCATTGACTTTTTGCTATAGAGACGACAGCTGTACTGGTGACCATGGACTCTAGTACCTGCAGCAGTCAGCCAGTAACTCTTGATTCCATCGAAAATTAATTCAGTGCAATTAATGGCTGCAGATCCTACAAGATGAGAGCTTCCTGTGACTACTATCCTTCCCATTGTGTCCACAGCACTGCAATACTAGTCTCACAACCTTTGGGCAGAGATGTCCTTTGGGATGAGGTAGTTATTAGGGACCCGCTAAGGGTTGTAAGGCAGGCAGCACCTCTCAAATAACTCCAGGCAAGACTCACTGATAAAACTGCACTGAGCTTAGTAATGGAAGTTGGGGAAAAGAGGTTATGTACAAATAATACTAGGATTGGCCGTTAATATGTTGTCGGTGCAGGTACGACCCCTTTGGGTTTTACCACACACAGTCACCTTTGTCCACGCGCGATATCTGGTACGAGACAGCGCTACAATACGGGCACTGCGCACAGAAAAAGGTAGATCTGTGTGTGGTGAAAGTTGAGTCATGGTGCCCCTACAAGCCGCCCCCAGAAATCACATATTGATTTCATGTTCCATCGATACACAATGAATAATTTTAGTACTATCTCCTGTTTCATAAATCACTAGAGTTCAATAGCTTTATCTATGCTGCACATTCACTCTGACTGTTTTCCCTCTACACAGATGTGGTTTCTGCTATCTGGAAGTCGACAATGTACCTGCAGGAATTTACAATATTATCCCCACTACATTTTTGCCTGCACAGGAGGGCCCATTCTTTTTGGACTTTAATAGTGTAACTCCCATTAAAGTGTCACAGCTACAATGACAAAGAAAATGGAGCTGAATACTTCTCAGGACCTATCTCTGCTATACAATTCCACCTTTAGGGAGTTTCCTGGCAGGCATGGCATTTGTGATACTTCTCTAGGTTATCATACACCGCTTTTAGGTCCTACTCCATGAGGAACAAGCACATTTAGCGGAAGGGAAAGGGATCTGCTGTTAAGATGCAGTTTAAATGTCTACTTGAATATTTCAATGAATAGCCTAAAAATAAATAAATATTTTTCACCACCTTGCTGTAATGTTCTCTGTATTTTAGAGACTGATTTGTTGAACATAAATACTTTTCATGGGTATGAATTTTGAATTGACTAGAACGCCGAAGATTGTTTATAAAGACAATTCTAGGAGATTGATCAGTAATTAAGTGCATTAAACAAACTTTTTGTGGATATACTGCCCCTCATTTGCTTCTGGTGGAGTACAGTACTAAGGAACTTTTCCCAACCTTAGAAATTCTTCTACTTTTTTAAGCCGCACCCCCTTGTTGGCATAGTCTTCTGTCCCAACCTCACTTTGCTACTGTCCTGAAACTGGCCACAGATGGAGGGGAATCGGCACCCTTCATTGCAACAGACTGCCTGCGCTAGTTTCCAGGACGTCCAGGACCTGCGCAATCGCAGGTAAGACTACCAAACCATCTGCGATTCCGTAGGTACTGGACATCCAGGAAACTAATGCAGGTGCATATCATTCCAGCCATAATATTAAAACCACCTGCCTTATATTATGTAGTTTCCCCTCGTGCTGCCAAAACTACTCTGACCTGTCGAGGCATGGACTCCACAAGACCTCTTAAGGTGTCCTGTGGTATCTGGCACGAAGACATTAGCAGCAGTTACTGTAAGTTGCAAGGTGGGGCCTCCAGGGATTGAACTTGTTTTTCCAGAACATCCCACAGATGTTTGGTTTGAGTCAAGACCTTGAACGCTTTATCCTGTTCCTCAGACCATTCCTGAACAATTTTTGCAGTGTGGCAGCGGGCGTATTATCCTGCTGAAAAAGGCCACTGCCATTAGAGAATACTATTGCCATGAAGGGTTGTACTTGATCTACAACAATGTCCACATGAATGGCAGGACCCAAGGTTTTCCAGCAGGACATTGCCCAGACCATTAAAGAGGCTCTGTCACCAGATTTTGCAACCCCTATCTGCTATTGCAGCAGATCGGCGCTGCAATGTAGATTACAGTAACGTTTTTATTTTTAAAAAACGAGCATTTTTGGCCAAGTTATGACCATTTTTGTATTTATGTAAATGAGGCTTGCAAAAGTCCAACTGGGCATGTTTAAAGTAAAAGTCCAAGTGGGCGTGTATTATGTGTGTTACATCTGGGCGTGTTTACTACTTTTACTAGCTGGGCGTTCTGACGAGAAGTATCATCCACTTCTCTTCAGAACGCCCAGCTTCTGGCAGTGCAGACACACAGCGTGTTCTCGAGAGATCACGCTGTGTCGTCACTCACTTCCTGCCCCAGGTCCTGCATCGTGTCGGACGAGCGAGGACACATCGGCACCAGAGGCTACAGTTGATTCTGCAGCAGCATCGGCGTTTGCAGGTAAGTCGATGTAGCTACTTACCTGCAAACGCTGATGCTGCTGCAGAATCAACTGTAGCCTCTGGTGCCGATGTGGCCGACACGATGCAGGACCTGGGGCAGGAAGTGAGTGACGTCACAGCGTGATCTCTCGAGAACACGCTGTGTGTCTGCACTGCCAGAAGCTGGGTGTTAACGAACAGAAGTGGATGATGCTTATTCGTCATCATCATACACTCCCATTCCTAACGCCCAGCTAGTAAAAGAAGTAAAAACGCCCCGATGTACACACACAATACACGCCCAGTTGTACTTTTACTGTAAACACGCCCAGTTGTACTTTTGCAAGCCTCATTTGCATAAATACAAAAATGGTCATAACTTGGCCAAAAATGCTCGTTTTTTAAAAATAAAAACGTTACTGTAATCTACATTGCAGCGCCTATCTGCTGCAATAGCAGATAGGGGTTGCAAAATCTGGTGACAGAGCCTCTTTAAACTGCCTCTGCCGGCTTGCCTTTTTCCCATCTCTTCCCCAACTGAGCACTGCACATGCACACGGCCATCCACATGATGTAAAAGAAACATGGTTCATCAGACCAGGCCACTTTTATTCCATTTCTTTATGGTCCCGTTCTGATGCTCACATGCTCATTGTAGGTGCTTTCGGCGGTGAACAGAAGTCCACATAAGCACTTTAACTGGTCTGCGGGTACACAGCACCAAACACAGCAAGCTGTGATGCACTGTGTATTCTGACACCTTTCAAAATCGGCTATTGTTTCGACAAAAAAACGGAAACAAACCGAAACCAACTGCAACGGAAGCATTACCATTGAAATCAACGGTAATGCAAACGGAAGCGATGGTACCGATGAACGATGTGTTGGTTGATGAACTCCAACTGAGAGACATAGTTTATCTACTAAAATAAAAGAATGCATGTTAAAACGCAACAAAAATGCAGAGTGAACTCAGCCTTACAAAGTGTTTCAGCAGTAATCGGATTTTCAATGCAAGGGTATGTGCACATATAGTGTTTTCAGGTGTATTTTGGGGCATTTACGCCTCCAAAAAACACCTGAAAAAATGGAAGCAGAACACCTACAAACATCTGCCCATTGATTTCAGTGGGAAATACGGCATTCTGTTCCGACAGGGCATTTTTTTACGCCTCATTTTCGAAACACGGCACGAAAAAAGTGCATGTCACTTTTTTAGCTATTTTTGGAGCCGTTTTTCATTGACTATAGAAAAACAGCTCCAAACACGCGAGTGGCTTAAAAAACTTCTGAAAATCAGGAGTTGTTTTCCCTTGAAAACAACTCTGTAATTTCAGACGTTTTTAAGTTTGCGTGTGCACATACCCTAATGGTCACAGGCTTACAGCTGAATTGTTTTGTAAAAATTCAGTTATTCATAACCTGCATGCATTTTTAAAGGTGCAGATTTTTTTTAAGCGTTCCAAAATGTAACAAAAGCGCACAATGTGAACTCAGCCCATGGGTGAAAGTACCCAAATATCTAATAGCTGGGTTCGCATTGTGCGTGATTTTGAAATGCTGAAATTTGGAATGTTTTTACAAAAACATGCGTTTTGAGAGCAATGCAGATTTACTGGTGACTCTGTCTTCTCTGATTGGACAGCGTCGCATAGATGCAGGAGACCACGCCTATGGAGGAGAGATGAGGTCACCTTCTCCCTGTACCTTTACTCAAAATTAGCATGTTAGGTGCCAAAATGGAGTGCGGGCTGCAGCAAAACGGGGCCAAAAAATTACAGCACTCGAATCGGGAAGACGCAGGGAATAAGAGGAAATATGTGGTTTAAAAGAGAAAAAAAAAAATCATAACAGGCCCTCTTTACACAATACTGAACAGATGGGAGGAGCTATGACTGAACTAGACTGTGCCCATCTGATGTCATCCTTCATTATACTTTCAAGTAACAGCAGAAATATACCACACGTACAATCTGTGTCCACACTTTCTGCGATAACTGCAGGAGGTGAGGAGCCAGAGGCAGCAGGACAGTGCGCTCAGGCAGTAGGTGTTTGTTTCACGTGACTGGGTGGCATCATGGGCTCTTTGTGACCAGCCGTGTACATGTCTCCCTCTACTATAGGTGATACAGAGGACATTCTAACATAAGACCACCCCGCCTGCTCAGCCCTCATCTCAAAAGCGGCCACGCAGAGTGCCCATAGACGCACCCAGCACCTCCCAGGCAGGCCTGTCAGGCTTGCCCCAGGGAAGACAAGATGAGTGAGCGGGTTTACCCAGGTAGAAGGCCCTTCCATCCGGGAAGATGAGTCTTGATGGAAATAAGAACATACCAACGATCCACCGAGCTGCTCATTATAAAAGCCTTGTTCGCCAGGCTGGTGAGGGAAGTCTGCATGGAATATTCCTGCCGAGTGCTGCGTTATTGGCACTGCAGGAGACCAATGAGCATTACCTTGTCCAATTCCTTGCAGATGCCTATCTGTGGTTTCAATGTCAACAGGGTCACACTGTTCAATAATGACATACGGTTGGTGTGCAAGATCCATGGTACCCAAGATAATCTGGATGATGGCGCTCGGTACGAGGACTGAGGCGACCAAAGTTTTGTGTTATTGTTTTAAAATGGGTCAATATTTTGTGCTGCACGTAAAAGGCATCCCACCCTGTATTGTGTTTAGAGATAGATGCTGGGCATAATCTGCACGTTACACTGCCCACATAATACCCACACATTGTCTTTACTTGATTTCCATGAAGGAAGCTGATGGGGCATTAAATCCCCTTTTAGCAATATGGGGGTCTCAGGAACTCGTACCTATAATATCTTCAACGATGTGCCCGTTAATTATTCTTTTATTAGGATGTACACCCCCATACTGATGTGAATACTTGTACACTGATCAAGAAGTGCTGTGACTGCCACAGGAAACAGAAGCTGACGGCTGCTGTGGCTCTTTGGCTTGGGGTATGTGCACACGATGAGAGGCTTTTACGTCTGAAAAGACAGACTGTTTTCAGGAGAAACCAGCTGCCTCGTTTCAGTCGTAAATGCTCCTCCTCGCATTTTGCGAGGCTTCTCGGACAGCCGTAAATTTTGAGCTGCTCTTCATTGAGTTCAATGAAGAACGGCTCAAATTACGTCTGAAAGAAGTGTCCTGCACTTCTTTTGACGAGGCTGTATTTTTACGCATCGTCGTTTGACAGCTGTCAAACGACGACGCGTAAATGACAGGTTGTCTGCACAGTACGTCGGCAAACCCATTCAAATGAATGGGCAGATGTTTGCCGACGTATTGTAGCCCTATTTTCAGGCGTAAAACGAGGCATAATACACCTCGTTTACGTCTGAAAATAGGTCGTGTAAACCCAGCCTTGGGGAGCGGTGTTTTGGGACACAGAGTTGGCAGAGATGCCAAGGAAATACCCAAACACTCCGTGAGCCCGCTCCATACTTCCCCCTACCCGATATTGGCGTATGGATACGTCAAATGTCGGGAAGGGGTTAATAAATCCTTAAAAGATGATTTAGCTATTTAGTGAGAACTTTTAAACTAATTTAACCTCTTCACGCCACAGCCATTTTTCTGATTTTCAGTTTCTTTTTCTAATTTGGGGGGGGGGGGGTTTTGTTTTTACAGCGCTCACCATGTGGTAAAAACAGACATGTTAACTTTATTCTACGGGTCAATATGATTATGGTGATACCAAGTGTATATAAAGAAAAAACATTGCTAAAAATAAAATTTGTGCTTTGTCGCCATATTCTGAGAGCCATAACTTTGTATTTCCGCCGATCAAAGACCCATCATGCTTACTTACCTTCGAAATCGGAAGATGTCCAGCAGTGCCATCAGCTCAGAACTGGCAAAAACCAGTGGGACCCAGGTACAATAATCTACTGTTTGGAGAGGTCTGGCCAAAAATGGACTTCATGGAAGAATTGCGGCCAAAAAGCCATACCTTTGACGTGGAAACAAGGCCAAGCGACTCAACTACGCATCGAAACATAGCAACTGGGGTGCAGTTAAATGGCAGCAGGGGCTCTGGACTAAAGTGTCAAAATGTGAAATATTTGGCTGTAACAGAAAGCAGTTTGTACGCAGAAGAGCTGTAGAGTGGTACAATAATGAGTGTCTGCAGGCAACAGTGAAGCATGGTGGGGGCTCCTTGCAAGTTTGGGGCTACATGTCAGCAAAAGGAGTAGGGGATTTGGTCAGGATTAATGGTGTCCTCAATGCTGAGAAATACAGGCAGATATTTATCCATCATGCAATACCATCAGGGAGCTGTCTGATTGGCTCCAAATTTATTCTGCAGCATGATAACGAGCCCAAACATACAGCCAATGTCATTAAGATCTATCTTCAGTGTATAGGAGGCCTGGAAGTGATGATATGGCCCCCACAGAGCCCTGACTTCAACATCATTGAGTCTGTCTGGGATTACATGGAGACAGAAGGATTTGAGGAAGCCTACACAGAAGATCTGTGGTTAGTTCTCCAAGTTGTTTGAAGAACTTCCCTGCTGAGTTTCTTCTAAAAGTGTGTGCAAGTATACCTAGAAGAATTGATGCGGTTTTGAAGGCAAAGGGTGGTCTCACCAAATATTGATTTGATTTAATTTATCTTCTGTTCATTCACTTTGAATTTTGTTAATTGATTTAAAAAAAAAAAATATTAACACTTCTAATTTTGAAAGCATTCTTACTTTGCAGCATTTTTTTTTTTACAACTGCCTAAAACTTTTGAACAGTGCTGTATATCAGCTTTGTAGTTTACTTACCGTTAAAATTTAGTTGTATCATCCATGCAAATTCTATTTGTTGTTACGGACAATAGGGGTCTCCTTTCCTATAATCTGCGGTTCACCCCGTTGTCAAGCTAAATCCGTCACTAGTTACAGAGTAGAGGAGACTGACAGCAGGAAGTGTGAGGGGGGTGTCTCTTTACTACCTGACAATAGAAGTCTAAAGAGCGAGGAGGGGTAGCAAGAGCATGGAGCAGAGTGAGAGACACAGAGACGCTGCCAATAAGTTTTTCGAGAGGGAACGGGGAGCAAGAGCAGAGTGAGAAAGACAAAGACGTGCTGCAGCTTACTGGTAAGTGTAATATCCCACCCCAGTGCTGGACTCTGTTACACTGCTCATTACTGATGTATAATCTGCTCCATACTGCTGCGTTTTTTGTATATGTGATAGATAGAGAAGAAGAGAATCATGCTCTCCTATCTCTATGTGCAGAGCATAGAAGACATGATAGCAGTTAGGCTCCGCTCACTAGCTCAGAGACAACTGAGAATTAAGAAGGAGAACCTGCAGAGGGGAAAACTGCTAAATAATGCAGAATACAAGTTATATAATGGCCAGAAATTGTGTTATTCCTCATGTAAACATATAGGACAGCTTATTCTGAAAAGTCATCTGAAAAGTTAGGTACGCTTTAATGTTATATGAGCAGGAGTAGGTGTGAACATTCTCCCATTTCTGCTGCCAAGTAATGTCATCAGAGATATCGCAGATTTCCTTTTCCCATGCGGCTACATAGGAAGTAGAATCTGTAGTGCTCAGGTTCCTAAATTGGAGAGTTGAGAAATCATCCCTTTATTTTTAGGGGTCAGTCTGCAAATATTTTCCAGCCTGATTAAGACAGTTGCCATTTGTGACTTTTAAGCCTTTCCACCACTCTCGACACTTCTGAAGAGTGGGTGGGGTTTAGCAGAAGGGTGCGCGGCCACCACAGTCCAACATATTTCCTATAATTTACACCAGAAACTGCTCAGACTTTCTATACGAGCCGTCTTCAGCCTAAGAAGGAGCGCTGATCACAGCAGAAGATGCAGGGCACTCAGCGGAGTGCTTCTGCACTTTTGTATTAGCAACAGTGGGGTCTCTGCACCCGGACCCGTAGCGATGAAAACTTCTGTCTCTATGACATATCAAAAGTTTTTTGAAAGTACAGTTATTCTAAGTATTAGAGAGAACCCCGCTGGCAATTACAGATGCATTGGCACAATGAAGACACCTCTATAGGATTTAGGAAATCCTCAATATAAGACCTGTTGGGGTCCTATTGACTGGAGTTGAGGAACACTGCCCTTATCCATATACCCTATTAGACCATATGTACAGTATGTAACAGGTGTTCAAGGAAACCCAGAAAACCAAAGCACACAATTCATTTAAGGGACAGTTAAAGAGGCTCTGTCACCAGATTATCAAATCCCTATCTCCTATTGCATGTGATCGGCGCTGCAATGTAGATAACAGTAACATACATTTTTTTTTTTTAAACTATCATATTTGGCCAAGTTATGAGCAATTTTATATTTATGCAAATGAGCCCTTCTAATGGACAACTGGGAGTGTGTTTTCTCTTATTTCCAACTGGGCGTGTATTGTGTTTGTAACATCTGGGCGTGTTTACTTGTTTTACTAGCGGGGCATTGTGAATAGAAGTGTTTGTCAGCATCTTATGTCAGCATCATACACGCCCAGTTGTCCAATAGAAAGGCTCATTTGCATAAATATAAAATTGCTCATAACTTGGCCAAAAATGATCGTTTTAAAAAAAAACAAAAAAAACGTTACTGTAATCTACATTGCAGCGCCGATCACATGCAATAGGAGATAGGGATTTGATAATCTGGTGATAGAGCCTGTTTAAACACAGATATAGTCTTAAAGAGGTCTCAAAACAATAGTCTTGGTTGATTTCGGACATTGTGATTCCTGAAGATGTGACCTTGACATACATGAGTATTTAAAAATAACAGGAAAGACCAATTTTTATTGCATGAAACACCTTTTAATACACTTAATTTTGTACAGAAACATACAAGTTGTGGCTTTGACATGACACTAAACAGAAAGGATGGGGACAGGTCACATTCCATAAATACTAAAGTGGAAGTTATACAAAGCAAACAATTTTATATCATAGAAAACAAGCTAGCTTATACAATTACTACAAACTAGCAGCAAACTCCGCTGTCCCTAGAGAGCAGCATCATCGCGTGTGTTTCAACTAGCGTCTTCTTCCTTCCCACACTAGTAAGACCATACACAATACATGGTGGACGTCATTCACTTGTATTATTAATCTGGGCCAAGATACAGCAAGAACATAAGAATAATGTACGGAGAAGACTCCATAGAACTTTGATCAATCTTTACATATTGCTCACCCAATATTTAGATCGGATAATGGGGTCATATAGACAAACTGGACCAAATAAGAACATTGGTGTCCATGGAAATCAATAGGATGCCAGCTGCCATCACGACGTGAGCTAGGGTCAGAAAACTTTACCATGAATGACACCATTGTTTTTCCTCTCCACTAGCACTTGTATATGGCCTTATGATGTAACCATTGAATTGTATGTAGCTATGATTGATGGGAAGTTTTTTGGTATAGTAGCTGGGAGTAGTAGTATTCCCATGGCACATGATAGAAGTCAGACATTTAGATATAGTGGCTACCGCGTCTTCATCGCTTGTCTATATAGCTGTGGGTAATATACATCCTTTGCCCACAATCGAGTAAACACATATTTCTTATAATATGGCATACAATTCCTTCACTTACAATATTTTTTAACAAGTAGCAAATAGAGTATAAAGTCATATTTAAAAAATAAAACAGAATATGTGCAATTTTAAGAAAAGTTTTTTTTAAACTAATGGACATATGTGCTTTAAACAAGGTATGTAGCAGGTTGGTTAGATGACCATATGGGAAAATGCTGATGCAGCACATTTACAAGGATATCTCATTGGTAGGAAAATATACCTGAACGGACTTGTTTGAGGGAGTAGTATGAGGACGGGCACTACGCCAACTTATCAGGAGTGATTCAAGTTATATACAATCACCGGGCTTCATTTGATATACTGGTGTGTATGCATAAGATAAAATGGCTACATAGTGGACTAGGACTAGTTTTCTTGGGGGACTAATGGCTGGTAATCTGGATAAATACGACAAAGTCGAGTAGTTGAAGAAAGTGCACAGGAGCAATGATGAATGGTCAATGGTATGTATGTATAACTGGATGGTTCAAGAAAAAAAATAAAAGGCTATTGTGTAACGGTCTACTTCACATTGAAGTGTTACATGACAGTGACAGTCAATGGGAGACAGAGGTGCCTATTGTACACGGATGCAGAATCTCTGCTTTACCACTCAAGAATACAGTCATATATAGCAAAGACTCGAGAAACAGAAACCTTGTTACAAACACTTATTTTGGGATTTCTCCCATTTGGCAAAGAGTCTCGTATGCATTGCTTCAATTATTGCTCTAATAATGGATATCTTGCCCTTCGGCTCTAATTTCAGGATATATTCTGAATTAGGGCAGCAAACCGTATAGCAACCGCCTGCTGGCAAAGCCATCTGTACTTGCTTCATCACACTAGCTCATGCCACGTATCCATCCTTCAAACCAGGTTACGTCCCAGCAGTAGGCACAGCATGTGCTGAGAGAAAGTTGTTGGCACAGAGAGTCTGCTCTGTAATCCATATGTCACATTGTTCACACTGCATTGACCAACACTGGCAAAGCAAGGGACTGAGAGCGCGTACACTTCTTTATGTCCGCACTATTTTCTGTGTCTCCACGCTCTAAAGACAGCCGCTCCATCTTGTTGTCCAGCACCGGCAAAGCTCTGGATTTAATAATGTTACTGCTGTTATTATTTATTCTGTCCTGGACTTTGTTTTCCGATCCTTCTGCCCGACTGCCTTTAAAGAAAGTACACAGCAAATAAAAACGTGTAATCCAGCAAGAGGATTAGGTCACATCATACACATAAAAAAAATATATATTAAAAACAGAATCACTTTTAAAAAAAGGCAAACAATTCTGTGCTCATTTTACATTTTATAATATATATCTTTTTAGCAGTTGACGCTCAGTTTTCCTGATACAGAGCTCTAAATCCTCTGCATAATCAAACTTAAATAAAATTGCCTGCAACCACTAGAGAGAGTTTAGGAGATATACTGTATACATAGAACTCAATAATAACAACACTGTATGCAGAAAGCTCCTAAGCTCCCCCTAGGGGTGGCTGCAGGTAGAAGAATTGTATAATTTAACTCCATGGTTGTGTAAGGAAAGGAAAGCAGAGTATTTGCAGCTCTGGATCAAAAAAACAAAGCTCTGACGGCTGTAAAGACATAATATTATTTAACACGGATTGTTGGACCGAAAAACATTAAAAGTTGAAAGAGTTAAAAGTTGGACATTAACTTTAGGCACACTGACTGAAAACAGCTTGCTCTGTAGCTAGCTTGTCAATGTTATAGTCCCAGAGAACCCCTTTAAATGGAACACCCCAGACAAAAGTAATAAACTGTATTATGCCTAGTGCAGGGTTGGGGGCCGTGTATCACTAATCGCTTTGGATTTCTTTGAACCTGCCCCCTCAGGCACAGCACTAGACATAACACAGTATCAGTATTAACTGTAGTATTCTCTTACATTGGCTAACCTATTTCTTGTTTTGTTAGCCATGATTCCTGGATGGGAAGGCTAGCCATACAAAGACGTTTCCCCTATACGATGGACGATTTTTGCTATTAAAACGCTGCTTGGGAAAATGATACATATGAAAAGTTATTTCTTACAAAATATAAACAATCTTTCCTAGGAAAAATTGTTTGCATCGTGTAAATTATTGTCTTTGTATTTGCCCACATGTACTTTTCTGGGGCAATAGCTAAATAAACTGTCCGATAATAGTTTTACTAATAGCAATTAATAAAAGCCAGAACCACAAGTGATTTGTCCAAAAAATTTCAAATGATTGGAGTACCATGGACAAAACCATTATCGATAACCCTTATCAAATCATATAGATCGTAACATCTAGTTCCAGTGTTGCGATATCCTACTTTAATGGACAGTAAAGGGTTAGTATTGTAATGCAGAAAGAGAGGAGTACAGGAGATAAATACTGATTCTTAAGGCCCTCTTCACACGGCACTCAAAAAAAAAAAAAAAAAGACACGTGTAAACGTGTCAAAAACACTAGCGTTTTTGTAAAGCGCTTTTTAAAATACTGGCTTTTTGAAAAAAAAAATTTTAGCACTGCCATCGACTATGAAAATTGGGCGATGCGGTTCTTTAAACACGCGAGCGTAAAAAAAAACAATTCGTATGCACTACAATGCGGTTTTCCATTGAGGTCAATGGGTAGCTTAAAGCATGCATTTTTTGGCGCATAAAACGCGTCTAAAACGTATGGAATACACACCGTGTGAACAAGTCCTTACTGTGTGTATAGTGCCTTATCTAGACCTCCGGCAGCACAATAGAGCAGTCAATGTGGATAAAGATTTCTAAAATTTTACAAAAAAATTTGGGGAGGGGGAGGGGATTTATTTACAAGTCTTTGCTACTTTGGTGGTGGGGAAACAATTTTTGGCATACTCGTGCAAATTTGCGACTTTTTTCCCTTTTGTGCTGCTCTTGCCACTTTTAAAAAAGGTGGCTGATCCTATTGGAAGGGGACAGGGCCACCTGCAGCCTGACAAATTTAGTGTAATTTATGCAAGAAATTGGCGTAAATTAAAGTGGAAATCTGTGCCAGCCCATAACTGCCATATATTTCACTTTCTAGTGCACGCACCTCTTAATAAATTTGTTGCATCTTACTCCAACAGGCTTGAGTTTAAGTCTTCATAAATCTGGACTAACATGTTTTAATTATTCACTGGAAGTGTGTGTGTGTGTTCCAGTGGCCAGCACGAAAACTGGAATACTTTAAAATAATTTTAATATGAATAATCACATAACAAAAAAAAAAAAAAGATATACACACACACACATTATATGTATATATATATATATATGTATATATATATATATATATATATATATATATATATATATTTCAGCCCTTTCACGGGCTTTATGAGTGGCTATAGTTCTATAAAGCCCCAGGTTAGGTAAAATGACGGCCTTTTTTAGCATGTGTTTGTGCACCACATGAATCAGTACCCTCACCGTATGCCTGTTACACCTCACCTCCTAATACTTTGTTGTTCCTGCTACCAGCATAGTTAGCCTCAGGCTAGCTTAAAGGCTTATGTAAACGTATAAAAGGCATTTTTTATTTTTAATTAAAAAGTTCAATCAAAAGAGTAAATCTCGAATTTTTTCAATTCTATGGCCGATTTTCGATTTGAATCTTGATAGAGATTATATCTATATATATATATATATATATATATATATATATATATATATACACATACATACATACACACACACACACACACACACACACACACACATATATATATATACATACACATACACATACATGCATATACACACACACACACACACACACACATATATATATATACATACACATACATGCATATACACACACACACACACACACACACACTTTTAATAAAAAAAACAGATTTAATGATATGCTATTTTATGATACAATGTTATATTTCCTTACATTGAATGTTAAGACAAAGTGGAGTCCTCTAAAATATACTGAATTATTTGACTTTGTCTTGTTAATCTTTTATTGTGATGCAGGAATCCAGAATACACTACCAGGCCATTTCATGTTATTTGACTCACCTCTTTCCATATCACACTCAGGTGAGGACGCCCCGCTGCATTCACTTCGGGGACCAAGGACAGGAGATATTAGCCCAAATTCAGAAAGAGACATGGGGCTTGACAAATCTAAGCTGCCAGGCCGGGTTGCAGGAGGATAAGGACTCAGAACTTCTAAGGGACTTGTTGGGCCTGAGCTAAAGCTTGATAGAGACTGAGTCTCAGAGTCTTCTTCTGATACCAAACTGCTGAGATTGTCATCTTCAAACACCTCGGAGGTCACTGCAAAAAAACAATAGCAGGGAACTTATTTTCTGCTATCCAAAATACAATAATAGTCCTAAGACAACAACTCCTGCAAGCCTGAAACCTGTATAAAGTGCAACTGTATACAAAGGGATCTTATACATAGATCAAGTCTAAATGGGAGGAAAAACCCCACAAACCTGGTATTCGCAAACACACACTTTTTTTTTTTTACAACCTCCAGACAAAAATGGGGATTTGGAAGGGGGGGGGGGGTGGAGGAAAATGTGTAGTATGTATTATAAAGAAGAATGCTAGAGATTGGTGGGAAATAGGGGGCGACAGTAGGTAGCTAAATTAATAATTTTCCATCCAACAGCCATCATGCTGAACTTTTGAGGTTGAGGGTGGATGCTGCATTCTGGATACCAAATGAGCTGGTCCCACTCCAGTGTGCAGGTGCCTGTCTTGTAAATTCAGCTGTTTGTGCTCCATACTTTGTGTCTATGGATTCTGGGATGGGAATTAACGGTCAGCTATGTTAGTTGTTTAGGAGCTGCTCTTACGGTCACCCGGTCAACCAAAAGGTCCTTCTGCCTTCCTCAACTCTCCCTGGCAGCGTGAGCGAGAACTGCATAGAATGAGAGGTATGGCATGGGGTTTATAACAAATGTAGCAGCTTTTTGCACATATACCCTGAACAAAAATAAAACTTTAAAGGGGTACGGCTGGCCATTACAGTCTACGTGGCATCCTGGAGAAAGTTGAGCGGAGCTATCAGAAGACTATTTCGCAGTTGCTACACTATTCTATCGATCGCGGGGTCACATTGGTCGAACCCCCACCAATTCCACTCTGGGATCACATGATAGCGTTATGCCACTGAAGTCTTTGAGTAGACAACCCTTTATGATCTACAAACACAATTATCACATTGAACTAAAATAAACAATTCACAGAAACGCCGCTCTCATGTCAACAAAATCTAATTACAAATTCACTAGAAGCAGAATAAAGGTTGGATTCTTAGTTTCTCCGATAAACATTCTGCAGTCTGGAAACCTTGTTATGTCAGAAAATAGATAAAAGTAAAAGAGCGTTCTCTAGAATTCTACTTCAGTAAACAAACAGCCAAAGTCACGCATTGAATCAGGCCGGCTCTTTCCTGTGCGGTAGAAAAAACAGATCACTTGTATTTCTTTTGTCAGGTCATGCCATTCCACTGTAAATACAGGATGCCGTGTTTTGACTGCAGAAATAGGACCCCTGGTTTATTTATAGAGAATAGTCTTAAGGCTCAGTTTGACGGCATAAACCTTTATTTATGGAAGATATGTATACATCTACACCAAACTACTTAAAGGGAATGTCCAGTTTTCAACATTTATATTTTTTTGCGGAGAAAATTGTCAATATATCTTTAGAGGTCAGAGCTCGTTTTTTTCTGATGCATTATACAGATTAAAAAGAGAACATTTTGTCTGCCTACAGCCACCACTAGGGGGAGCTTAGTGCATATGAAATATACATTGAACTCAATAATAAAACAGTATGCAGTAAGTACATAAGCTCCCCCTAGTGGTGGCTACAGGCAGCCAGATTTGCTTGAATTCATCCTATATATGTGTGACGAGAAACAGGGGATTTAGAGCTCTGTATCGGTCAATCTAAGCTCCGACCCCTATAAAGATATATAAATGAAAATATTCAGCATAGAAAGTTGGACCTAAAAATTACATTGTGTTAAAATGTGGACTTTAAATTTAAAGAGCAGCACCTCCTATGGTAAAAGGGAAAAAAAAAAAAAAAAAAAAGAGAGAAAAAAAGTTTTATTGCAAATAAGTGTTGTCACCTAACTATCCATAGCGGTCGCAAATCTTCATTTTTTACAAATGTAACTGTGGAGAGAAGGGTGTCAACCCTCATGGGCACTGTAGTGTAGTCACTCAGCATCTATTAGCTTAGTAAGATAGCAAAATAACTCCAGATAAAAAATATATATAGATATTTAAATTTGCTCAAACAGACTAAACTGAAATCCAGAAATATGTTTTAGGTTTTTGGAAGGGAAACAGGGCATCTTCACACTAATCTGGAGGCCCTTCGCAAATTCCTTTGATAAATAGTGATAGAGCAGCTAAAAATGGGCATATATTAGCGAGCCAGAAGTTAGGATGACTACTGTTTTGTTTTTTTTATTCAGCCGCTGCAGCTATTTTTTGTAGAACTGACCACAGGAACACCCACATTGTCACTAATGAATTAACTTCTCAGAAAGTCAGCATGTTCTTATTGATCCAGTGATAGTTGTTCCATAAGTTCCTGAGAAGCAAATTCAAAAAAGTGACAATGAATATCCAGTATGGCCGCACTTTCTGTTGTCAATTCCTGGCTGCCTCTACTACACATTTTTCCAAACACCATAAAATAAACTTACTGGAAATGTTGTCCGACTCCAGTTTACATGCGGAGAGATCTTCTACTGAGTTGTTGCCTTCAGCACCGACCCCACGCCCTCTTGGGCCCATAGCCGAGGAACGCCTCCGCTCATGTATCTCATCAGAAATCATCTCAAGATTCTTCAGGGCAGTCTTGTATTCACCCTTTGCCAGGCAAAGCTTTGCTTGAAGGTCGTCCACAGTTTTCTTCAGTTGCTGAAGATAGATCATTATTGAAAAGTTATCACAATTTATACCACAATGCATTCATGAATAATTGTCTACCCGTGCCGTTTGCTAAACAGCCGCCCTAATTTTATGGCTTCACCTTAACATTGGCCGTGGCTTGCGGAGTAATATGGCAGATTTCCTCTCCGATCAGGCGGTGTAATTTGCCATACATATTTGCCTACTTTTCAGAATTATTTTCAGGGATACTTAAAAGGATTGTCTATGTTAACCCTGCCCATAACTATAGGCCACGCCTCCACAATGACAGCTTAATTGTCTCCATCAAAGGAGTTATCGCATGACTGGCATTTATGGCAGATCCACAGGCTATGCCATTAATGTCTGACAGCCGCAGGTCCCATCTCTGGGACCTGCACCAATCTCCCAAATGGGGGACTCCCGACCCCATCCCACCTTGTGAGGCTGCTGCGTCCAGGTAGGGAATCAGTGCAGAGCAGGACTGGATCTTGGTAAGAGCCAAGCGACGCAGTTTCCGTAACTCCCACAGAAGTAAATGGGAGTTACGGAAACAGCATTTCTTGTGGCTATGCCATAAAATGTCTGTCATGCCAACTAATTATATATATATATATATATATATATATATATATAAAATCATTTTTTTTTATCCCTCCACGGTTGGAGACCTGTTTTTTGTTTTCATTATAGCGCTTTAAGTCCCCTGTTTCTTTTCAAGTAGTCATAACGTTAAATGATAAAATTCTGGCTGCCGCAGCCTCCACAAGGGGGGGCTAACTGCATACAAATTTATAACACGTCCATGAAAGACAATCGGAGCGTTAGAAATATCCGGGAAAGTAAAAAAGTATGCCATTATATAAGCATTTCTGGTCCAGGCGGCCAGAGTACGGAAGATTGCATTAGTAGGTATCAAATGGATCCTTGTCTTCAGGTTATGTTTCACACTAGGACTGAGGAAAGGGTGACAGAAGGCTGATATCGTTATAGTGATCATGAGGTCATTTTTCTGTGACTCGCAGTCAGAAATCCTTTGGATCAGCACTACTGCCAGCCTCGGCAAAGAATAAAATGAATTGCATGGCAAATGTATAAAAAGTTAGACTTCGGGTTTGGTGTCCTTTTAAAAATGCAACAGGTTATTGGTTTACTATGGATTTAGATAGAATTATGTACAAACCTCAAGCTGCAGGTAATACTTTGCCTTCATTTCAAAATACGTTCTATGCAGGGAAAATAGAAAGAAATACAGGTTATTAAAAGACATGCACAGAGACAAAGGCAAACAGAATTGCGAAATAGTGGGCGATAGAAAATCAAACCACTGATCACCAGCCCTACAACCATGACGAGAGAACTACGATCAAAGGAACAACGTGTGATCCACCAAAGATGTCACAGCTTTGTACTAGAACCAGCGTCTTCATGTAAAGAAACCTATACAGCACAATACTGAAAGCAGGCAGGAGGCATTTATACATTTCCTATAGAACATTATAATCCATGCTGGGCTATACACGGATATGAAAGGGATTGTCCTCTTCCAATTGTCCCCATTATTGGAGATGTGTCGCATTGAATAGGGGACCTTTAGACAAAATGTAATATTAAACCTGAGTAAACGCATAACAGTTTTTTTAGTTCTTGACACAATTATCAAACATCCATATCACCCATGGCATAAAGTATCTACACCTTTAAACTTACTGGGGCTTTTTGGCTTTATGTAAATCGCTGTATAATGAAAAGTTCTGCAACTTCCCAACTTACTTTGTGTTTAGACTCCTCACCATTCTCAAAATCTTGCGGTCGTTGAATGGAAACATGTTTGTTTGTTTATATCCAATGGCTGAAAGAGTGGATAAATGGACACAGATGCAGGGCTTGTTACAGGAGACACTTAGGCCCTGTTCACACAGAGGTTTTTTTGCAGGCAGAAAAATCTGCCTCAAAATTCCATCTGGAATTTTGAGGCAGATTTTGACTTGCCTCTACGCCGTTTGCCGCGTTTTTCGGCCGCGGCCATGGAGCGCCGCGGGAAAAAAACGCTGCGAAAAACGCTTCCTCTGCCCCCCATTGATGTCAATGGGAAGTCCGAGACGGAAATGCCCAAAGAAAGGACATGCCGCTTCTTTTTCCCTGCAAAAGTTTTTTTCTGCTCGTGGGGAAAAAAATCACCTCCGTCTCCCATTGAGGATGGCCGTTCTTTGCCGCGGTTTCCGTCACAGTTTCCGCTGCAAAAAAAAACTGTGTGAACAGGGTCTTAGTGTGCAGTCACACGCAGAATTTGTTGCAGAAATCTCTGCGACTGAAAATCAGATCGGTTCAACTGAACTTGCAAAAATACTTGCATCTGCTGCAAAAACAACCCCATTCAGATGAATGGAACGGATTTTCAGTTGCAGAAATTTCTGCAACAAAATCTGCCGCATGTGAATCCAAAGCGGTTTATCGGTTTCAGTTGGAAATTATATTGGTAGGTTCACCTTTCGATTCGATGTAAACACTGCTCACAGCAAGCAGTCAGGTATTGAAACTAAAGTATTTTAAAAAGTTGCAGAACTTTTCCCTATATAAGGATTACATTTTATTGACATAAAATCCTGCTCGTACCATCTTTAACGACAATAGGCCCATTAGACTATACATATCAAAGAAGAGAAAAGGTGTCATATGCCTATAGCAGCCAATTGTCCTTCATGGCGTAATGTGTAGAAATAAACGGAAAAGTCAGACTATAGGTAAAGCTTTTTTTTGTGTCCCTCCCAATCCATAGGACTTAAACCCAAAAACAAGAATCTATTAAGAAAAAAATTAAAAGAAAAATAATCATCCTTTCAACCCCAGATCTGACTTATTCAGAAACCCGAAATAGCCGGAATATCTCAGAGCTTTTCTGGCAGAAAGGCGATTCTATTAATAGCGCTCCCCGACACGCTGTCTCTGGGGCATCATTACCACATAAGCAATTCTTCTAATTATAGGTTATAACGGAGAACGCCTAATATAAGAAACATAACTGTCCATCTGAAAAGAACGTAGATAAGAACGTCCATTCACCACATTTTTCTACCTGACATCCACGAAGCAGCAAACGGTTTAACATTAGGGGGAAGTATTTGGTGCAACCTGAACTGGACTAAAGACTACGACAGTTCTAGCCGTATATGTAACCTACTATTAAGATTCAACTGCTGCATACATACACTGGTATATAGCAACCACATAGCCATGTCCACGTTTTAAAAATGTTGCGGCTGCGGACATAAAAAGGTTAGTAATATGTATGCGACAAGATGTAAGATGTTGAGGACTTCAGGACTGTCCACCATTTTTTACTTGGTCGCAATGAACATATCAGCCCAACTGTGAATAAATAATAAAAACATTTTCTTCTATAGTCTTATACTGAGCCTTTTCTAGACGTATTTGATCTATTTCCCATTATTGATATACCACCTACATATTGAAAAGCACTATACACATAGTCTAGCCCAGTGAAGCTCACAATCTAATTTCCCTTTTAAGCACTCACATACAATACGTACACTAAGGTGAATTTTAGGGAGTTTTTGTTTTTTTTGTTAACCGACTTATTGTTATGCACAAACCCCACACAAGAAAAAAATCCAAGTTGCTCTGGTCAGATGTGAAACTAGAGTAGAGAGCTGTTACAAAGAGAGTCTCTCACTATGGAGGACCTGTCCTGTCCTGGATTACACAGACAATCTATTGATATGAATGGATACTGTGTAATGCTTAATTTCCCCTGTGGTGGCACTGCAGGGAAACTAAACACTTACTGCCAGGTTTCCCCACACATTAGAGCAGATTGCTGGGCGTCCCAGCGAGGGGACACTTTGTGATCAGCTTATTGTCAAGGAAACCTTCCAGTAAATAGCGAAGAACCCCTTTAAATTCGAGTGACCATACCCAATATAGCATAATCAGGATTATATAGAAAAAAGGTCTAACCGATAATAGGTGGCTTCCTTTAAAAAAACAAAAACATATTTTTCTGCATTTGAGAGGCTTAACCCACTTATGTCAGTAGCACCCAAATGGACCTACTGCCAAAGTACTATTGACTACACTGCACAGAGACCCCTTTCTCAAGTAGTACGAGCCTCAATTTCTGCCTAAAAAGGTGTGGGGTTAAAAATCGCATACTAATAATGCCATCATTTTGATTAGAGTCGGTTCCTGTTCACACACTATAGCTGGGATCCATCCAATCCATGACATTTCCCTTTAAGAGTCAGGATAGTGGAGTTAGCTACTCTAATTTTTTTCTGCAAAGTAAAACGGAAACCTGATAAGTCAATGGGCAGCAGGCACACTTTCTCTGCAACATCTTTGACACACGAAGCCAAATGTTTGTGGGGTCTACAAAACACTACTGGACTGGTAACAATGATTATTGGCAAGACAATCTCAGATATTCCCGAGAGTTGTAGAAGTGTCATCTAGATACATACTTTGATTTGTTGATGCTTCGCCTTAATTTCTTTTCTAATTGCTTCATTCTTCCCATGGCTGCGTTATATTTAGCAGCGGTTTCCTTGTGTACCAGTTCACTGCGGGTCTTCTTCTGTTCTTCTTCCATAACCTAGAATGAAAACTACTATTAAAAATATATTTTACTCAGTAAAAAAAAAAAAAGTTTAAATCATTCTTTATTATTCAGTATCATATCTTATACAGTGTTGCACTTCTCACCGGAAAGTGGATCCTTGAGCCACGACCGGCTTGGTACCAGCTAAACAGACCTACATTTCTGTGAGTCTTGATCCTGACCTTGTTTCTGGGTTACGCTCCCCTCAAGCGCCTTTGGATTTGTCACCTGGGACGCGGGCCTTTCAACTGACTCTGGGGCTTTCTACTGACTAAGTCTTCTCTAATAGCGAAACTTATATACAATTTTACAAAGGCAAAATAGACCCCCCCCCCCCCACCTTCTCACCCCTCTGTTCCATTTTACTAATAAAACGTAATTGTATTACCTTGGAATAAAGGACAACAAATCACACAAAAATACCACTCTAGTTAGAAAACCTTGCAGGCTCCATCAGATTTTAGTTTGCTACAATCTTGCTGGATGTTTAGCATTTTCGCATAGAAGAAACCCTTTAACATTTTCACAGCTTATAGCACCAGTTAAGCAATTTACTACCGAAATATAGCGAATACAATATAGGTTTGTGTTTTTGATAATTGCTGCAGTCTATTCGTCGTTCACATACTGAACAGAGTAGAGTCTCTGCGTTTTCAGGCGTGTAGGGGCGAATGGCGCAGAATGATTTGACTACGACCGGCTTTCTCTATATGCAATCATGTAGACCCAAAACTTATTGAGACACATCCAGTCCAACACACTATCTTACCAGTGGGATCTTGACCCATGCACTCCTTCGAATACCATTCATAAAGATTCTAAATCTAACTTGTAAACAAAAGTTAGATGCCTCTAGCTGGTTCCCTCTACACGTGGCCCACACTTAGGCTGGATTCACACGAGCATGTTCGGTCCGTAAAGGATGGAATGTATTTCGGCCGCAAGCCGCGGACCGAACACACTGCAGGGAGCCGGGCTCCTAACATCATAGTTATGTACGATGCTAGGAGTCCCTGCCTCTCCGTGGAAATACGGTCACGTACTGTAATCATGTTTTCAGTACGGGACAGTAGTTCCACGGAGAGGCAGGGACTCCTAGCGTCGTACATAACTATGATGTTAGGAGCCCGGCTCCCTGCAGTATAACTCTGGATTCTGAAATACTCTTTCCTATACGTATAATCTTTACTCATTATCAAATGCTCAAGCCCCCGGACTTAGGGCGCGCACACACACATACGCACACTGGACCTTGCCGGAGTGCGGCAATCTTTTTTTTTTCCTTGTATGGTATCTTGAGCTGTGGATTAAGCTCCAGTTGCTTTGCACCCATCACTTTATTACACGAGAGCTGTTTCATTTGAATATTTTTGGTATATTATATATAAAATTTCAATACAAAAGCAAATATGGCATCAAGGGTCCTCCTCATATCACATCAGATGATCCGTATTAGCCAATAGAAGCTCGCAGGTTCTTCACCCTTAGCCTCACTGACACACAGTTTTACACCAGGTTCCCATAATAACCCAGTCATTTTTGTTTTGCACCGGGTTTCCTTAACAATCCAGCCATCTTTCTTTACTCACCGTGAACGGACTATACCTATAGTACACTGTACGTATACTGGATTTCAGCATTCTCACAAATTGAACCCATTTCAGACCTGTCATGACTCCAAAATAGACTCCAGGGAAATCCTGTAATGTGTATCCAAATATCTCATATCTACATCCACATTTTTAGGCCTGTTTGGATGATAGACTTCAAAATTGCTCCTATTCTTGAGCTTAAAATTTTTTTATGTGCTCCAATTCAGGATAGCATTCATTAGATCTTATAGTAAGGGGCAAAATCTAGATAGATCATGGCAGGAGTGTACATGGGAGTGATTCAGAAATATCTTTTGCAGTGATCGAGAGGATATGCAGGTGGCGGTCGCCACAAAGTCCTGTTAAAAAAGGAGGCCAAATGAATAATCAAGACAAATGCCCTAGACGAGTCGAGGGTTTAGCAACTGCAATGTCTTTTTTTTAAATGTTTGATAAGTCACTCTGTTTTTAAATTTCTACAGTGTATGAAGAATTCCATGGCTTTGGACGCGATGCACGCTTAAAAAGGAGCGTGACTACGCATCACATCATCTAAGGGCTTGAGAAAGCATGCCTAACCGAAACAGCTGTTGCCTGTGATACTCACTGTCGGTACCCGCTTGTCTGTTTCTTACTATTGAGCAATAAAGAAAAGAAAAAGTCGACTTGGGTGTGCTGCTCTTTCTTCCTTTACTTCTGTGTAGATCTTATTATCACATGTCAATATTCTACACATAGGACAAGTATTACCGTATGCACATGCACGTCTAATGTACCAATTAATCGGAGTTCACAGATTAGGCTTCATTCACATCTGCATCGGGGGAACTCATGAAGGCAACCAAACAAAAAATCTGTGTGAAAATTGCCTTGTTCAGATCTGCGTCCGGGTTCCGTATATGGGTTCCGTCAGGGGAACCCATGAATGGAAACCAAAGGGAAACCATAGGTTTCGGTTTGCATCACCATTGATTTCAATGGTAACACTTATGTTGCTAATGGTTTCCGTTTGTCTCCGTTTTTCAAGGTTTCCATTTTTTTGGGGCGGAATCAATAGCGTAGTGGACTACGCTACTGATTCCACAAAAAAAATAAAAATGGAAACGTTACGGAATGGAGACAAACAGAAACCTATGGTTTCCCTTTGTTTCCATTCATGGGTTCCTGACGGAACCCATGAACGGAACCCCCCCGACGCATATGTGAACAAAGGCTAAGGCCATTTTCACACAGATTTTTTTTCCAGGCAGATTTTGACCTGCCTGCACTCTTTGCCACGTTTTTCAGCTGCGATCATTGAGCGCCTTGGGCAAAAAACGCTTTCTCTGTCTTCCATTTACTTCAATGGAAGGTCAGAGACGGAATCACGGGAGGAAAGAGAATGTAGTTTGTAGAGAATGTAAAAAAAAAAAAAAATCCGCCTCCGCCTCCCACTGAAATCAATGGGAGGCGATACCGGACATTTTTTGGCGCGGTATCCTCATCAAAAACAACGCCAAAAAAACTGTGTGTGAACTAGCCCCTAGGTGGACATTTTAGTAGCAGGCAAATATTAAAATATTTCGATAACACGTAAGTATATAGATACTTCAATGCTAGGTGGGTATTTGTAATTTAAAGGGGCCATTGTTTCCAAGGGGTTTGTTAGTTTCTCAAGTCAATTTTGCTGGCCTGGGAACCTATTATTTTCTTTGGGGTGAATATTCCCTCTTCATTCACCTGAGATGTTAGGAAGGGTAATTCTCTTTGGGATTTCCGCTTTGATAATTTTATTATTACTGAAGTCCACTGAAAACTATAGGATGGCTATAAGGGCCCATGAATCAAGAATACATTATTATTATTATTTTATAAAGTTGAAAAGGAAAACCTCTCATTAAAGCAAAGAGGGACACTTTGTGATCAGCTTTTTGTCAGGGGTCACTTCTAACAAATATTGATTGTCCAAAGCAGACAACCTCTATAATTCTACTACAGTCAGTAAGACAGTACTCAAGGTATTATGGGAGATACATAACTTCTAGACTTATAACCTTATGGAGGCCTAAGTGAGGAAGATCATATTAAGATCACATGGGTGTTCCCATTAGCTTATTATAGTACAGCTTATTACCAAGAGCGGTTATCATCATTTACAAATCTGTAAAGGTTTTTTTTGCAAACCGGTGACTCATTGGTCAGCATGTTGACTGGAGTCCTGCTTATGAATCAGAACAAGGCCAATGTTTCCTCTCACACGTCAAAGACAGACAGATAGGAGGAGTGGCTTTCTATGAAATCAGCGTGTGTGTGTGTGTGTGTGCGTGCGTGTGCGTGTGCGTGTGCGTGTGTGTGTGTGTGTGTGTGTGCGCGTGCGTGCGTGCGTGCGCGTAGCAAGAAATTACATGGTTAGTCCCTGTCACCAATGGGGTTCACAATATCTGTACAGTGCTGTGGTATATTTTGGTGTTCTATAAGTAACAAGAACTGGGAGGTCTGTGAGGTGGAGCAGAGGGCGGAAGCATGTGAGTGTGTGATGACACGCACAGCGGGTGTCGCCCCAGCATGCCAGATTTAGGGTCTGCAGGGAACATGTAGGTAATGTTCTTTGTGGTGGAAGATGTCGGCATTGATCTGTGCTGGGTGTAGACTAGTGATCCTTGTGCCCACGCGGCTTCAGATGTTTTAATGCTTCGCCCTGTCCCGTCGCATCCTCCTCCCGTTTGCTCTTCTATGCCAGACGATAGAGGTACTCTCTAAAGGTTGGCCAGCTCTATGTGTGTTTGCACACACAGCCTTGCTGATAACTTTTTTCAGTTGGAAACACTGCAGGATGAACGATGATGTTTATCTGGAAGCATGTGCTATGATCCCTGACGTGTTGAACGCTGGCAAGTAAACCCTTTAATTTCTCTCCACAACCACAACTTGAGGATGGATTTATGCTTTATGTGTCAAGGTTGAAAGCTCCTGAAATAATAAACCCTCAGTTTAGGATACTGTGAATACAAGTGGCATATGGAATCGATGAGAAAGAAATCGCTGTTTCTTCCTTAACCCTTTTACGACTGCCATACGGCTATATACCTTCTAACTGCCGATGCCCCGTGCAGTTAGCACGTGTCATCAACTATATTTACAGGCAGCGGGACCAGAGGAGGCGGAGCTCTAAAGAGCTCATGAAACATCCGCACAGTCCACTGCGTGGAAATTCTAGCTGAGCAAAGACACGGAACGTCACAGGAAATAACATTTTTTACCCTGGATGCGGTCAGAACCAAGTAACGAAGCCAGAGGTAAATAGACATTATATTAGAAAGTTACTTATATATGTCCAATTAAGTTAAAATATAAATAAAATTTTTTCCTTGACACCCCCTTTAACCCCTGACATCAATGTCCATATATGGACAGAGACATCAGGGGCTTCCTGTAGAAGCGGAATCTTCGACCAGAGGGATTCCGCTCCTACAGGGAGCTATTTACAGGAAGGGGGTGCCATTTACGTGGGGTGGGTGGCGCTATCTGCAGCGGGCGATATTGCTAAATACAGGGCGGGATGTTGTAATCTACAGGGGTGGCGGCGCTATTTACAGGAGGTGTGGTGCTGTCTTCAGGGGGGGTGCTATATACTGGGGGCGTGGTACTATCTACAGGTGTACTGTGGCATATTGGCACTATCTACAGGGGACACTGGCACTATCTACATGAGCACTGTGTGTGGCACTATGTGGGCATTATCTACAGGGAGAACTGTGGCACTATGGCACTATTTACAGTGAACACTGGCACTATGTGGGCATAGTGGCACTATCTCCAGTGGTATTCCGTCACTATCTACATGGGCACTGTGGTGGTTTCAGGGAATGGACAAAAAACCCTAACAAATAAAATGCATCCACTTTTTTTTTTTTTTAACGTCCAAAAAAACGGATGGCAAATGCCGGTTAAAAACGGTCAGACTGCCAGGAGATGGATTCTAATTTTGAGACACATCGATGCAAAACAGCCATGAAAAACTGATGGTTGATTTGTTGTTGGCAGACATTTTTTTCACGGTCATGTGTATATAGCCCTCTTCACACTCCCCTCGCAGCGATCCAGGGTGACGGAGATAGAAGACGACTAATTGTTACAGAGCTCTACAGTGTGTGTGTGTGTATGTGTATGTGTATATATATATAAATTAAATACAAAAAGTTTATTTTTTTATTTTTAATGATCGGTCTGCTCATAATAAAAATTAAAAAACACTGAATTAAACTAATCTAGAAAATTAAAGCCTCATAAGTCTTGTAAAAAAGTAAAAAAATAGTTGTGATATTGAAAGCGGTTCCAAAGATATGATCGTTTAAAAAAAGTGCATATCAAAAATTTATAATTTGACCTGGACACAGGGGCATCAATGACACCTCGGCCATGAAAAGGGTTAAACACTTTAAAGAGGCTCTGTCACCACATTATAAGTGCCCTATCTTCTACATAATGTGATCGGCACTAATGTAGATCACCGCAGTGTTTTTTATTTAGAAAAACAAAATCAATTTTGTTATGTATTTTAGATTTATGTTAATGACTTTCTTAATGCCCAACTGGGCGTGTTTTTACTTTTTGACCAAATGGGTGTTGTGGAGAGAAGTGTATGACGCTGACCAATCAGAGTCATACACTTCTCTCCATTCATGTACTTAGCACATAGTGATCTTGCTAGATCATGATGTGCAGTCACTCACACATTAACGTTACTGAAGTGCCTTGAGAGTGAATAGACATCGCTTCCAGGCAGGACGTGATGTTGATTCACAATCCCGACACTTCGGTAACGTTTGTGTGGGACTTAATGACAGCAAGCGTGATCTTGCAAGATCGCGCTGTAAGCTGTCATTTACAGCGTGATCTTGCGAGATCACGCTTGCTGTCATTAAGTCCCACACAAACGTTACCGAAGTGTCGGGATTGTGAATAGACATCGCGTCCTGGCTGGAAGCGATGTCTATTCACTCTCAAGACACTTCAGTAACGTTAATGTGTGAGTGACTGCACATCATGATCTAGCAAGATCACTAGGTGCTGAATACATGAATGGAGAGAAGAGTATGACTCTGATTGGTCACTGATTGGTCAGCGTCATACACTTCTCTGTACAACGCCCACTTGGTCAAAAAGTAAAAACACGCCCAGTTGGGCATTAAGAAAGTCATTAGCATAAATCTAAAATAGGTAATAACTCCATCAGAATTAATCATTTTTCTAAATAAAAAACACTGCTGTAATCTACATTGCAGCGCCGATCACGTTATGTTGAAGATAGGGCACTTATAATGTGGTGACAGAGCCTCTTTAACCCCTTAAGGACCGAGACATTTTTAATTTTTTTCGTTTTTCACCCCCCGCGTTCCAAGAGCCATAACTTTTTTATTTTTCCATCAATAGAGTGATGTGAGGACTTATTATTTGCGGGAGGAGTTGTAGTTTCTATTGGCACCATTTAAAGTACTAAAGTACTGGGAAACTGAAAAAAATCTTTGTGGGCTGAAATTGGAAAAAACTGCGATTCCTACATGGTCTTTTTGTTTTTCGTTTTTACAGCTTTGACCGTGCGGTAAAAATGACAACTGAACTTTATTCTGCGGGTCAATACGATTACAGCAATACAAAATTTATATATTTTTTTTTATATAGAACGACTTTTAAAAAGAAAAAACCTTTTTGTTAAAAAAAAAATTGTTTTATTTCACCACATTCTGAGAGCCAAAACGGTTTTATTTTTCCGTGCATTGAGCGGTGTGATGGCTTATTTTTTGCGAGACGAGCTGTAGTTTTTATTGGTACCATGTCTTGGTACGTCCAACTTTTTGATCAAATTTTTTTTGCGCCCAAAAGTGACCAAAAAAAAGCGATTTTGGCGGTTTAAATTTTTGCGTTTTTACTGCGTTCACCGTGCATGTTAAATAATGGTATATTATAATAGTTCAGACTTTTACGGACGCAGCGATACCAATTTTGTTTATTTTTTACATCCCTTTAGAGGAAAAATGGGAAAAGGGTTTTTTTTTTTTTACTTTTAATTTATTTTAATTTTTTTCACCACTAATAACTTTATTAAAAAAAGTTTGACACCATTTACTAGTCCTCCTAGGGGACTTAAACCAGCGATCATTAGATCGCTGGTACAATATACTGCAATACTAATGTATTGCAGTATATCGTTATTTTCACAAGCTTCTGTTAAGCCGTGCCAGAGATACAGAGATACAGAGGCAGACAAAAGGCAGCCCTGGGGGCCTTCACTAGGCCCCCGGGCTGCCATGACAACCACTGGCACCCCCCGATCGCGGTGTGAGGGAACCGATGAGCTGTCGGAGAGGGCCACCCCCCTCTCTAGAACGTCTCAGATGCTGCGGTCGCGATTAACTGCAGCATTTGAGGGGTTAAACGGCCAGGAACAGTGCGATCGCTGTTCCCGACCGTTAGTCTGGGCTGTGCGCTGTAAAACACAGCTGACACCCGCAGGGTATGGTGGTAGCTCAGCCCGTGCGCGCCCTCCATACTTCCCTATGACCCTTATTACTTGCATGTACGTGATAATGCGTCAAGGGGTTAAGGTACTTCCTCCTTCACCTCGGGTTAATTTATGTTACTTTGACGGCCTGTATCTTCTTTGGAGGACCATGGTAAAGTAGCAAAACTTTCAAGCCTGGTCCATTATATAATTGTATGCTTGGAGCGGTCTCTATTATAGGACTTGGAAAAAGGATTTTACAGGACTGTGCTTAGTTCATGCACTGGTGCATGTTATATCTATGTGAAAGTCTATACTGAAGAAGGAAAGAAGGAAACCTGTCAGATCTTATTTTGTTCCTGTATTTTGTTTCTCGCTTAAGTTGATAAATCGCTAAGTGGAGTAAATTCTGCCAAAGTCACATACAAATGTGCTGTACGAGACTTGAATACACCAACATAAATTTTTTGTGTTTCCACTTGGTTAAAACTTGGTATTTATTTCATATGTCAGGTTTATAAGGGGAAGGGGGGGGGGGGATATGGCTAATAGAAAAACTAAAGTGAACATGAAGGGTAGATTGTCAGATGTTTCACGGTTTCCATCAGAACAAACTAGAGTAGAGAAAACAGACAGAGGGAAAATGGAAAAATACCTGAGTAGATCAGGGGCTGTACGGAAGAAATCCCCAGAGGGGGATGGTGGTGAGGGGAGATGGTAGTGAGGGGAGAGGGGGAGAAGCTACAGAATGAAAATCCATCCCTAAAGGATATATCAGGGCGGATAATGCAATGTTTTGAGGCGGTGAACGGTATATATTGTCACAATTGGGTGGAATCAAGAGTGATTTGGCCCTAATAGGAACAGATATGAATGGGTTTAGAGTAAGGCTTGATGAGATAGAAACAAAAAACTAATACAATAGAAGAAACCTCACAGGAACTGTCGAAAGATTTAAAAAAGAGGCACAGCTTTTGAATAAAAGATTGTTGGATAAAAGTACTGGATCTAGAAAACAGATTGAGGAGTAAGCGGAGGATAGTAGGATTGCCTGAAAAAGTGGAGGGGGAGGATACGGTGAGGTTTTTTACAGGATGGTTTAAAGAAGTGGTGGGGGAAGAACACCGGTCAGGTATGTTCCAGGTGGAACGAGTCCATCGAGTCCCCTTTGATCCCGGGCAACCAGGGCTCCCCCCACAGACATTACTGGTAAAACTCCTGTCTGCTAAAGGATAAAGAGATTATAATTCAAAAGGTAAGAAAGAAGGAGAATATAATATATAATGGGGCTAAGGTGATGATATTCCCAGACTATGCTGCGGACATACAACAGGGGTCAGGTTTTACAGAGGTGAAAAAAAAGATTGAGAGTTAAAGGCATAAATTATTCTTTGGTTTATCCTGCTAAATTACATCTTGTTTATGAAGGTTCCTCATTTTTCTTTGAAAACCCAGGGGATCTCTCAAAATGGATGGAAAATAAGTCTAATGACTGGATGAAAGGGATTGATTACTAGAAAGACTGGGGTTGACACCCAATAGGGTATGCTTAGGTAGAATCTGTTTGAACAGATATATAGGGGGGGGTTCCTTCTTTTTTTTTGGGGGGGGGTTTAAAAATTTTTTTTGCCCCCGCTCTCTTCTTGCTCCCCTCTCCCCCTATTGATCACCTGTCCCACCCTGGAAGTAGGAGTTTAAACTCTTCTGAAATGTTAGGGGATTTGCTGATAAAATTAAAGGATTGACGGTATTCAGGCGGATTCAAAATGATCTGCCAGCAGTGGTCTGCCTCCAAGAGACCCGCTTAACACAGGAGACATAAAAATGTATTCAGAAAAAAATTCCCTTTGAGGTTAGATCAGCCTTGGTTGATCGGGAAGGTAGATATGTTTTTCTGTATGGTTCACTGGAACCTCCCTATTGTAAGTAGATTTAGCAGTAATGAATATTTATTTATACTTAGCAGTTTAGGTGGCATTAGTGTTCGCAGTGTGCGGTCGCCATTTTCTTGTGTGCTGTATAAATTTACAGTCACAGGCGTTCTTGCACCTGTATACATGTTTTGTTTCATTTTGTTTTGTTGGAATGTGCTGTTCAAACTTCTGTGTTTATGTAATTCACTAGAAAATAAGAGATGGGCGATAGTGGCGGTTTATATACCACCTCCCCTTAATTCTGAGGTATTATACAAACTTCCAGATTTCTTGGTTGATAAGGAAGAAGCAACATTACTTATTACTGGTGACTTCAATAATAATATAGAGGATAGATTGGATGGAAAAGTAGGGAAGTTCTCTGTAGGCAATAGGAAGTTTCAGGCTCTTTTGGAAGAATTTTGGTGGTGGAATATTCATACTATTCCAAAACATATGCAGTATTATCACGAATAGATTATGGTTTTAGAAATAGCCGGTTACTGGAAATTATTAAAAAGTTTGCGTATGAAACGAAGGGGATCTCAGATCATGCACCTTTAGTAGTAGAATGTGTAATGGGTAATAACACAGGGGAGAAAATATTTTGATTCAATCCATTTTGGATTCAAGTAATTGATTCACTGGGTACTATTGAAACTGGGTTAGCTAAATTTCTAACATATAATAGGCGCACATCATCACAATTGATAGTATGGGATGCTATGAAGGTATATTTGAGGGGTCACTGATCAGAGAAATTAGTCACTATAAGAAGAAAAACAAACAAGAGGAACTAGTCCTGAAGGAGAAAGTTAGTCAAGGTGAAAAAGAAGCGGTGTCCTCTTCATCCAAGGAAAAATTAGAGTGCTGGCAAAAGGCATAGAAAACGATGAAAATAAGTTTTTTTTTTAGAGCTCAGCAAGATCAACTCTTTATGAATTATGGTGTTGCTATAGAAATGGGAACCCCAGGGAAAAAGGTTGGTTGGGATTATTAAATCCCAAAGAAAAAATATATGTATCTCAGCTTTAAAGAATGACAAGGAGGAAATTGTGGTGGGATCGACCCCTCTCTTATTTTAAGAGTATTTATCACTCAAGGGGGAAGGGGTCTAAAAAGGAGAATGCTGAGTTTTTGATGAGATCAGGGCAGCCTTTCTTGACGGAGGGGAAAAAAGAAAAAAAGAATAGCTGGAATCACCAATTTCCTTGGAGGAATTGGAAAAGGCCTTGGCTGCATCTTCAGATGGAAAGGCCCCTGGTTTGGACTCACTCCCATTTGAGATTTATATAAAAAAATAAAAAAACTGGAAATCTTGTTGCCTGAACTATTAGTTACATATGAGGAAGCATTTGAGGTTGGTCTTTTACCTGAATCTATGAGGGAAGCGATGATTATACTTATTCCAAAAGAGGGAAAGGATCCATTATCTTCGGACACATAGACCAATCTCGTTAATGAATACAGATGTTAAGATCTTGGCTACGGTTCCGGCAACAAGATTAAAAGAAGTAGTGGGTGATCTAATCCACAGTGATCAGGCTGGTTTTATGATGGGTAGATCTACAATAGATAATTTATCCAGATTATACCCGAATATTCAGCTGATGCTGGACAATCCGGGGGAAAGAGTAATATTTTCGCTAGATGCAGCCAAGGCCTTTGATTCTATTGAGTGGGATTTTATGTGGGATGTTTTGAGGCATATAGGAATAGGTCCAAAATTCCTATAGTGGATAAAATTGTTATATACTGGAACAACGGCAAGGATATTGATAAATGGGACCATATCAGATCCATTTAAGGTTGATAGAGGAACTGTCAGGGATCATTACCATGTATATTGTTTGCAAAAATATTATCCTCACACATATGTATATACATTTCAGTTCTTTGTGTAATATACCGATATATAACAAGTTCTTTGTTCATGACGGACACTCCTATGGAGACACCGCACTGGAATGCAAGAGGAATGCACAGAAGAACTTACAGCTGAGGAGCCAAGGGTGTTTAAGCACGTCCCACATCTCTAGGGAGGAGACGTGTCTCTGTGTTCTTTGTTCTAAAATAAAGTTCAGTTCACTTTCTGTTTCACTGAAGGAAAGATGTCTACCAACTTGTCTGACTGGTCTGCTTCTTTCATGCATGCACGCATTCAGGTTTCAATTTACAGAGGTGGTTATTCAGTGTGGTTTAACAGGGAGAAGGAAGGTACCCTGAAATTCGGACCTGACAGAACTAGACAGGGTTGTCCCCTATCCCCTTTGACTTAGCAATTGAGAGCCATTGGCAAGTTATGTAAGAAAAAGCCCAGAAATAGTGGGTTATAGGTATGGATGGGAGGAAGAGAAAATAGCATTGGTCGCATATGATATTTTATTGTTTTTGGGTACACAAAATTCTATTGGGATTATCTTTAACCTATTTGATTGTATCGCGTGTGTGCGTATTAACTGGGGAAAATCTTCTATCTTACCGATTGATGAAAAGGAACATATTCCTGGAGGGCAGTTAAAAAGAATAGCAAAAAAAGATTACTTTAAATATCCGGGGATTAACGTCTTTAGTGATATAAAAGGAGCATGAAAAGTTAAACGTAGCCCCACTCTTGAAATACATATGAGAGAAGGTTCAGATCTGGAAAAACTGGATATAGGGTTGGCTGCAAGGGTGGCGTTGATCAAAATGATCTTATTACCAAAAGTTTTATATGTTTTGATGAATAGTCCGATTTGGTTGGCAGAAGCGATATTTAAAACTTTTGATAGTTTGTTCTCAGAATTGGTTTGGAGGGGGAAACGTCCTAGAATAAAACTTGAACAGCTGAAGAAACCAGTTGATAAGGGCGGTTTGGCAATTCCAGCAATGAGAGACTATTTTTTGGCTGCGTAAATTAATAAGATTATTAATACAAAAACTGATAATGTTAGGGCCCTAGGATATAAATTCCCATTCTGTCAGAATTATAACATGCATGAAATTCTGGAATTTGGAATGGGGAGAAGATACAGGATTGAGTTTCCCTCTTTGTATATGTACACTATGGTATGGAAAGTAGTAGCTGAGACTGGAAGGTTTCTAGAGTGGTACGCCTTTATGGGGGAATACAAATATGGGAGATGATTATTTTATTAAGGAGTATAAATTTTGGAAACAGAAGGGGATATATAAATTAGGACATATCCTTAAAAATGGAGGACTAAAACTGTTCCATAAGCCAACTAGGGAATATGGACTTGAGGAGAAAGATAGATTATGGTTCCTACAGCTCAGAATTGCACTTGGTCATAAATGGAGGGAAATGACAGAGGACTTGGAGGAGAAACCATCTGTGACCTTGATGTTGGGATTAGAGGAATGTGGTGGGAAAGGGAGACTCTCAAAGATATATAAAGTAATGAGTGATAAAAAGAGTCAAACTATTCTAATCCCTGCTCGGGTGAGATGGATACAAGATATGGGGGAGATCGGAGCGCTCCAATGGAAGAGAATACTTGGAAATATTTCTAAATTATCTCATGGACCTCAGCTTAGGGTCACACAACTCTTCATTGTTTATAGGGTGCATTGTGCACCATATAGGTTGGCTAAAATGTTTAAAGATCTGAAAGCAAACTGTCCTAAGTGTGCAGGGGAACAGGCAGACTTAATCCATATGCTGTGGTCATGTCCCCAAATAAAGAGATTCTTGGAAGACATCCTTAAAGAAATTGTAGAGAGATGGGGTTGAAATCCCTTTGGATCCGGTTATTTGTGTATTGGATTATGATGGACTTAAGGATAGAAGGGATATTAAGAAATAAGTCCTAGTGAAACTGCTATATTGGGCGCGTAAGACTATTATGTTTAAATGGATCAAGCACGATCTACCTATGGGAAATTGCTGGAGGAAATATGCGAGGAGGATGCTACAATACGAAAAAAATCTACTACCTAGCAAACAGTGGGAAGGTAGAGTTTGAGGAGTTGTGTGGAAGTTGGTTGCAATAGGAGGTTTGATGTATTTGTTTGTGGAGGAGAGAGATGGATGTGTTTTTTTTGCAGTGGGATCTTTATTAGGGGGACGTATATTTAACGTTTGTTTCCTGCTGTATATTACTATGAGGGGGATATCCTAATGGGACTCACTAGAATTAAGATACAAAAAAGGGATGATGATAATATATAGAAAAAAGAAAAAAAAGTCTAGATAAATGGGTGGACAATTTTTTAAGTGTGAGTTTAGAGGTCTGAATGGATCCTTATTATGGGGAAAGGGTGTATTTTGACAGTTTGAAAAGTATTGGTTTGGTTCGGTGACAAGAGTCCCATTCATAGATTAAAAACGTATAGGGAGGAAAATGGTGTTAAAGATTCCTTAAGTAAATGTATATATTATATGTGGTCTTGCAACGTATGCTTACCGATTTGTATTTTTACTAAAATCATTATAATAAAGATTGACAGGCCGTCCGTAATCACGGACCATGCATACCAAAAAAAACAAAAAAAAACTGTACAGATGGATACGATAAAGTAGTGATCACGGGCACAGACATTATTCTAGTAATCCCAATGAAAAACATTACAAATCAGCCCCTTCCCAACCTAAAAATTGCTGTGGAACAAAAGAGGGAATTTACCTGCACAGCAAATTCAGAGATGGACTCTGTTTAACGCCATTTTAATGTGTTTTTTTAGTATTATCACCTTTCTTAAAGTGAACTTTCTAGGTCTAGCTAGTTGGAAATAAGGTATTTGTGTCCCACGCCATCTATTTTTATTGTGTGGTTCCGTAGAGAATCTGACTGTCAAAAGCTACAAGGAGCATGTAAATTCTATAGTTTCTACTGTAAAATTGTACACTTGATGGGGTTTCAGAATTCTACAGTATTTCTAACAATCTTAATGTGTGCCTTAAAATGTCTCGTAACAGCTGTTCTGTCTGAAGAAACGTCTTTCTCCAACATATCTGCACACAACCATGTAAAATTAGAGCCGCTACGTTTTTTTTTACCCAGTTAAAAATGAACGGCTGATTCACAGCAATGGACTTGCTGCATAGATACTTATATCTTCTCAGGAAGACTATGGTTGTCTTTAAAAAAAATTCAGGTCATTAATTTCTGCAGAAACAGTAGTGCCAAAAAGAGCCCCAGACAACTTAATATAGAATGACCGCGAGAGATATTTTCCTTCTATGTCCTCCAGATCATGCTGTTCTGGCAGATCATGGGATCAAATGATGTCATCGCCAGTCTGGTAAAGGATCATAAAATGTCAAGAATGTGTCAGAAACTATTTATTCAACTCAAACAATACAATTATTTTATGATACAATCCAATATGTGTTCCATATTAATACCCAGTCATTCTATGGCTCACCCGCTGTGTGGCATGGTTCAGCATCTCCTGCCAAGCTGAATCAAACTGACGCTTGTCGTCTTCTAACAACCGCTGCTCTGCTAGGGATATAGTCTCCTTAGCTGCTCGAAGAACCTCCGTGGCACGTTGGAAGTCTTGCGTGGCTTTCTGTGCTTCCAACTGAGCCTGTGTGAGGGGAAAAATATATATATTCAGAATTACAAGAAATAATATACCTCACATATGTCTTAAAGTAAACGACCACCTTAAAAACCAGGTAATTTTTAGCTAAAAAAATAAATAAATTCAAGCGATTAATTACATATTATATCTTTAGAGGAGTCAGAGCTCCAAATTTCCTGCATATAGCTATAGTTAAATTATAAAAAATCTGGTTGCTGCAGAACCCACTAGGGGGAGTTTAGGAGATTAGTACATACTGTGTTATTGCCGAGTTGCAGCTCACAAGCTCCCTCTAGTGGTGGCTTATGGCCCATAATTTTAAAAAGTGGGATCGTTTTAGCCAATATCGAAGTTAAAGCTAGGCTAATGACACGTGTGGTGTGTGACATTTATAACTGCATGTGCCCTCTGATTAAATCTGTTACATCATACATCACTGCCATCAACTGTCAGACTAGCTAAAATTACTATGACAGGATATATGTGGTGTGACTTTTTTCTCAATTGCGAATTAATTTTTTATTTTTATAAAGAACCCGCATTTCATGAATTTGTCTAAATCCTGAGCTAGCAGTAAGCCAAACCCAATTTTCACTCCACTTTTGAAAATTGACTTGCATGGCGCAAATGGCTCTAAAATCATGGCGCAAATGGTTAATAAATATGTTGCAAAACAGATCAGGCTACTTTGGAGAAAAATGCACAAAAAACTAAAAAAAAAAAAAAAAAAAGGTTTACATACACTGATAAATGTGTACGTTCAAGAGTGTTCATTCACTTTAAGGTAAAATATTCACTTCGATAAGTATTTTGGGTTACTTATTCCCAACATTCAAGACACATTGATAGGAAGTTTTCCAACAGGGCAAAACAAAAACAAATGTTACAATTTTATCTACTACTTCAATTTCAATCCCGTCAACCGGTTCTTAATGCCAAGCATCAATGGTAACGAAAATAAGAGTCATGTATAAAAGTATGCGTTACCACTAGTGATCCTGGTTTACATTCTATGGTCTGTATGAGCTTCTGCTCTGATCACTGCTTCTAATAAGATAGAAAACCTAACACTCCGGGTTAAATGGTGAAGCGGTAGGTAAAACAGGGCTTCGTTTTGAAAAACATGCATGTTCTGCACATCTAAAACTGGCCATACATTTCAGATAACGGTCGGCCGAAAAAGCTATTCCTCCCGACTCCCCCATACACATGCACGCTCGGTTCAGTCGTTTTTATGCGTTCCCAATAGGGAGAAGGAGTAAAGCCACTGCCAGAGGTCTTTGGCAAAGTCTTATCTCTTGGCAAACAAAAGGATCTGACATGTCGAAACCCAACATGCCCAACCCTTCTCTCCCCCGACATCTGCTGTTGGGGGAGGGTCACAACATGACCATACAGATTAGATGGTTGGCCAGTCCCACCGAAAATCGGCGGGTTCAACTAACATACATCTAACGGTGTATGGCCACCTTATGTGTATGTGTTATGTTTTACTGCTGAAAACATAGCAGGGTTTAGGACTATGGACTGGAAAAAATTATATATAAAATGATTCTCCTACTACCACATTTCCATGTTAGACTGGCCATACACATGAGAATGGTCTATTTTTCCCTAAGTCCCCCATGAACTTGAAGTGGCTACGGTACCTATTTATTTTATTAGGGAGAAGGAAATAATATGTCCCTGTCAGACACCTATGGCAGCGGCTTCGCTCTCAGGGAAACAAAGAATGCGGCATGCTCAACTCCAACATGCCCGATCCGTTCTTTACCCCATTTGCAGTTAGGGGACAGTCGGGAGGAACCTATACACATTATATTGTCAGTTGACTTTTTTTTACAAGACGTCAACTGTTTTATTAATTTGAGAATTTTAACCGGCAAGTAATCAAATTAATGTAAGGCCTCATGCACACGACCGTGTTTTTGCGTCCGCAATTCAACCGCAAATCCACGGGTTAATTGCGGACCCATTCATTTCTATGTGGCCATACCCACTATCCGTGTTTTCACGGCTCTCCGCATGTCCGCACATCCGTGCCGCAGAAACTCCGGACATGTCTTATTATGGGCCGCAAATGCGGTGCGGACATGCCAATAGAAGTCAATGGGCCCGTGGAAATTGCGGATACACCTCCGTGTGTCATCCGCAGTTTTGCGGATTTGCGGAAGTGTTGCTAGGCGACGACCGGGAATGAGTTCTGTCGTCATCATGTTTTACCTAGGCTTTTTTTTTTTCATCCGCATTTTGCGGATTACATACGGATGAACTGCGGAGGACATACGGATGAACTGCGGATGACATTTCACGGAACACGGTCCTGGAATTTGCGGACCAGAAAAACACTACGGTCGTGTGCATGAGGCCTAATACTGAGCCAGTGACATTTTATAGCAGCAATACCTGAAGTCCTGTTATTTTAGCCTGCAGACATATTCATATCATGATAGATAGTGTTACAGCTGGATCACTTTTTCCAAGATGCCAACTAATAATCTATAGCACAATAAATCATTCAATAAAAAGAGGAGCAGTTTCTTGTGTCCATTACACTGTAATTACACAAAGTAGGGCAGTGAACCAGACCAGACGAGAGATTCATGTCACAACACAGACATCAATACAACAAGCACTTAAAGCAATACGCTTCTGTATGCAGCCATTGTAATTCACAGAAGACATCTATGCAGACAGACCAAGCAAGCAGAGGATGCTTAGGCCTTATTCACGCGATCGTGAAAAACGGCCATTTTCAGAACAATGATGTTCTATGGGTGTATTCACATGGCCGTTTTTTTAACGGCCCGTGAATAATGTCCGTCAAAAATGTCCTATTTTTGGCCGTTTTCACGGCCTAACTGCCCCCATAGAAGTCAATGGATCAGTTTTTAACGGCTGTCAATACATGTAACAACCGTTAAAAACTGATCTGTGACATGAGTATTGGCAAAGGAACTACTAGTTCCCTTGTTGGCTGTCGTTGTACATAGGTGGTCAACTCTAGTGAATTTTTCGGGACTGTCCAGAATTTACAGAGACAGTCCCTGAAAATTCCTACAGGGAGGGTGGGGGAGGGTGTGTGGCGCATAATCTACATCGGGGCTGTGTGGCATATACAGGGGGGCTGTGTGGCATCATCTACAGGGGGGCTGTGTGGCATCATCTACAGGGGGGCTGTGTGGCATCATCTACAGGGGGGCTGTGTGGCATCATCTACAGGGGGGCTGTGAAACAATCAGGACAATGACATTCCTTTGGGTGTTTTAAGGGGGTCAGGACAAAAAAAAGCCTGACAAATGAAATTCATAATTTTTTTTAACGGCCATGCAAAACGGATGTCAAATGGCCATGAAAATGGGCAGACGGACTGGAAATAAATGAAAATTTGGAGACACACGGATGCAAAATGGCCATGAAAAACTGACAGTTGATCAATTTTTAATAGGGTTATGGGGTGGCATCTGAGGTCACTGGAAATATAAGCACAGTACAGATGAAAATTAAAGCACTCTGTTATAGCTTATGTATTTACGTGTAGGAGTAGGGCTGCTTTACCAAAAGGGAAAACGTGTTTCTGTAACTGGCCCCCTCGAAAGGACACCACTTTTAAAGGTTTCCGTATCCACTCCCATGCCATCGGCTCCCTGCTACACCAATGCCTGTCGTAAGTATCAGGCGTCTAGGCCCTGCGGTGTGATGAAATGACAGAATCGTGCCACCTGTGCAATGTCGGTGAGAGCACAAAACGTGTGTTATCTTCCTATAGCTGTATAATAGAGGTGTTACTTTTCATTGTAATTCTGCCTGTGATAATGAGATGACTGCGGAGAAGTGATCTCTACAGAACAGGAAGGGTCGGTCTACTGTGAGGTCAGAGTAAAATGAAAACTACAAGATTTCAGGATTTGTTTTTAAAAAATTTAATATAGGGACATACATATTTTTTTAAGAATTTTAGCGGATTCGTTATTTTTGTTGAACATAAAAACTTGAATTAAAGCGTAGCTAAACTTTCGCAAAAAAAATAAATATTTAAACTGCTATTATGTCCTTCTATGTGAATACATTACTTCTAGCAATTTTTTTCACTTCAAAGTACATTTTTTGCCGCTTTTTTTCTTGTGAACATCTATTTTATCACACTTCCCGATTCTGTCCGGTTGCTAGGGGCGTGTTTTACTGTGTGTGATGCTACGATCACACACAGTAAAACAGACAGTATCTTTCATGGGCAGTGAACTCTGAGGAATAACTACAGTACTGCGAGCGTGCACTGAGCTATGCACAGCAGCACACATTATATACAGAGATGTGAATATCTCTGCACACTCCAGAGGAAAGCAATCAGAGGTTTTCACTTTCCCTGGCAAGTGCAGGGAAGATAAGACAAGACGACAGGGTGCTTGGAGGGGAGGGGGGGGGGAACAGATGGAGCAATCCTAGTCTTATCTGATGCTAATTAGCAGCTCAGATTACAGTGTCCTGAGACAGGGAGAGAATCACAGAGACCAGTGCACACAGTCTCTTCCATGAACTGTGTAGTGTATAGAGGCTGAGAGACCTTCCTGATGTCATGATGGGGGCGTGCACATCTGATGTCAGGATGGGGCCACCACCCACCCCGTACTCCTAGGCAGCAGAATCTGTATACCGATACATTCACACAGTGTACAGATTTCTGCTAGCACCAGGAGACATACAAGAAATAAAATGTGGTAGAAAAGTGTCAGAGTGGCCATTTAAAGCACATATAACAGAGAAAGGAGCCCAAATTCATTAATAAAGTATATTACAAAACATATTTATATTACACATGCTGCTAGAAAATAAAAAGTTGATTGAACGTTTAGTTACGCTTTAAACAACATTCCCTTTAGCTTGAAGATTCTGGGCCCTAGTACCAAATGCGTAGCAGGGCCTACCAACTCTTGCATACTATTTGTAGTGTTGCTATATTCTTATGCGATAGTTCTGGTGGAAGTGGGTGAAAATTCATTTCTATGTAACCTATAATTATCTTCTATGTAGGCTCTGTACCTTTAGGGTATGTTCACACGCTGAGAGGCAGTTACGTGTGAAAAGACAGACTGTTAACAGCTGCCTCGTTTCACACGTAAAAGCTCCTCCTTGTAATTTACGAGGCGTCTGAGACGCTCGTAAACCTTGAGCCGTGCTTCATTGATTTCAATGAAGAACGGCTCAAATTACGTGGCAAAGAAGTGCCCTGCACTTCTTTGCCGAGGCAGTAAATTTACGGGTCGTCGTTTGACAGCTGTCAAACGACGACTCGTAAATAACAGGTCGTCTGCACAGTACGTCGGCAAACCCATTCAAATGAATGGGCAGATGTTTGCCGACGTATTGTAGCCATATTTTCAGACGTAAAACGAGGCATAATACGCCTCGTATACGTCTGAAATTTGGCCGTGTGAACATACCCTTAGTATTCCATTTTCTAGTGTTCCTGTGCCGTATGTTAAGGAGCATAAAAGAGTCATATCTTCATTTAAAAAGAGCCATATCTTCATTCCTCAAGCCTTTCAGGGTTAACCCCGGCTCCTTACTTTTGATTGGCAGCTCTTTGCCTCCCCCCAGCACACACAAAAACTGGTGTTTGCGCATCAATGTCCTGTTCTGGTGCGTGCGCACAACAGGATACCATAGCGGCGCATGCACAGTAACTAGATTGGAGGCCCGGGTGGAACAGGGAAGGGCATATATGACGGGCACATTCGCGCTATCTCAGACAAGATTTTGGCATTTAGGGTGCTCCAGTGTTCTGTGGTGGGTGGGCATAAGAACAACGAACGAGACCGCCAGATTATTACCATAAAATGCGCAAAATGTTTGCAGACCGTTATTTACGGTTGGAGAAGAAGTTTAGGAGAGGGGATAATGGCAATGAACTTTTGAAAGCAACGACAGGTTCCCTTTAAAAAAGGGACCCCAGAGTTATAGGAGGTCAGCTAAACAGATAGACAGGTTGACATATATAATTTACAAACCTAGCAGGATGTGCCCAGAATAGATTTGTACCCCGTCCTCCAATTGTTAGGTGTTCAACATAAAAAAAAACTAACACCCACCGAAAAATGTGCCAATGTCATAGGAGAAAATAATCTCACAATGATACCAGTTCCATATCGCTGCTGCCGCTACACCTCCAGCATCGCAGAAGTGCTAAAAAAAAAGGTGGCTGATGTGCTAAAAATAAGTCAGGAATGTGCTGCATTAAAATTAATCTTGTGCTTCATTATACGACTCACACCCTCCCCCATGTTACAGTTTCAGGTGTAGAAAACTGCAGTGTGAATATGTAATAGTCTCAATGTAATACTGCTAAATAATAAAGAGCAGACAAGCACACCGAACAGAAGACGTTATATTTTACTGAAAATAATATCACTGTCTGGACCTAAAGTCCACTAATGACACTTGGTGCTAATACAGAAAACCTTGGGATGTTAGGACCTGTGCACATCGTATTTTTGAACTACTTTTAATGTATATGTCAGGTAGAAGCTCCCGACGTAAACACTAAACGTAGGCTGTGATGGATGCTGATCAGTGGCTTCCGTAACCCATAGGATATAATAGTATCCATTTAACAGATACATCATGAACTCTTATGACCCCTTTTCAGGAAATCCATTAAACGGATACAATTATAGCCTATGGGTGACGGATCACACTGTTATGCAACAGTCACGGGCCTCCATTTAATGGATACATTGGGAAGCTTCAGCAACGTAACTGTCCATATATGGTGAGTTATACTGGAGCTTTCCAACACCGCCGAGACCGACCTTCCCGCAGACTCTGGCTGCCCGGTCAGGCAATGTAAGCTTTCTGGGATCACACCTTTTGAGCAGCCGGATTCCCCGACTAAAACTTCCACAGAGGTAGCCCCAGTGACGTAATTGCATTAAAAGCATCAGAGTTCCTCGGCTAAGAGCTCGGCCAGGGGAAGCTACATCACTAGCGCTTCAATAGGGTAGCCCCTGTGACGCAACTGGCCACACATAGAGTTTTTCCACCATGGCCAAGAAGTTGACTTTTAATCTCATCTGACCAGAGAACCTTCTTCTATGTGTTTGGGGAGTCAGCCACTTGCTGTTTGGCAAATTTAAAACGAGTTCTCTTATGTTTTTGCAATTGCTTTTTTTCTCGCCACTTTTCCATAGAGCACCGCTCTGCGAAGCGTACGGCTTATAATGGTCCTATAGACAAATACTTCTATCTCCACTGTGGATCTTTGCAGCTCCTACAGTGTTATCATTGGCGTCTTTGTTTAAAACTCCTTGCTCAGTCTGAGTTTTGTGGGCGGCCTTTTCTTGTCATGGTTGTAGTTGCGTCATCTTCTTTCCATTTTGTGATAATGAATTTAATAGTTCTCTGTAGGATGTTTAAAGTTTTTAGGATATTTTTTTTATAATTTTTTTTTTTTTTTTAAACCCAACCCTGATCTATACTTCTCCACAATTTTTGATCTATACTTCTCCACAATTTTTTCTCTGACATGTTTCATGTTGCTGGCTATGTGGTGTTGCAGACTCAGGGTTTTTTCAGAACAGGTTTATTTATACTGACATCATGTGACAGATCATGTGACACTTTAATTGCACACATGGGGACCTTATTCAGCCAATTACATGACTTCTGAAGTTATTTTGTTTGACCAGATCTTATTTAGGGGTTTCATAGCAAAGTGAATGAATATATATGAAATCAGAAGTTTTCATGGATGTGGTTTATTTCGTTTTTTTTACACCAGGGTTTTTTTTTTTTCAATCCACTGTAGCAATTTGGAATATATTTGGACTATTTTCTCAGGTCCATTTCAAAATTTTATTTTAACCCGTTAGTGACCGTCCCATCGTCTTTCTACGTCTGTCACTAACGGGCTTTATTTCGATGCCATAGACTTTTTACGTCGCAGCATCGGAATAAAATAGCGCCGCCGGGGGGAGGTTTAGCTCCCTGCTCTCAGCTGCCGGAGGTAGCTGAGGGCTTGGAGCAGTGACTGGGGACCGTCTCAAGTGGATGATACTTCTATACACAACGCCCAGCTAGTAATAGTAGTAAACACGCCCCGATGTACGCACATAATACACGCCCAGTTGTACTTTTACTTTTCAACACGCCCAGTTGTACTTTTGCAAGCCTCATTTGCATAAATACGAAAATGGTCATAACTTGGCCAAAAATGCTCGTTTTTTAAAAATAAAAACGTTACTGTAATCTACATTGCAGCGCCTATCTGCTGCAATAGCAGATAGGGGCTGCAAAATCTGGTTACAGAGCCTCTTTAAGGGGTGTAGTTTGCAAAATGGGGTCACTTGTGGGGGTTTCCACCATTCTGACACCTATGAGCCTCTGAAAACCTGGCTTCGTGCAGGAAATCCAAATGTACTTCAAAATGTATAAAATGATTACTAAACTTGTAAGTCTTCTAAATTGATCAAAAAAAAATTTTTTTTTTTCAAAAGTGCTGCCAAAATAGAGTAAAGAGATGGAAATATATATTTAATTAAAAAAATGTGTACTGTATGTATGTACATATGTGACATTGCCGTTAAAAATAGGGAAAAATGATAATTTTTACAAAATTTCTTCTATTTTTTTATTAATTTCCGCAAATCGTATCAGTCTACTTTTACCACTAAAATAAAGTACAACGTGACGAAAAAACAATGTCAGAATTACTTGGATATTCAAAACTTTCGCTGAGTTATTCTCTGATAAAGTCACACATACCAGATTTAACAAATCTGGCTTTGTCATGAAGGCCCAAACAGGCCCGGTCATTTAGGGGTTAAAGGTTGTAATGCAAAAAAAACAGGAAAAACACCAAAAGGAGGAGAATTATTGGAAGCATCCGAAAAAAATAAAAATCATCTACTTGTGAGGTTGGATTCAGGAAGTCAACTATATGCTCCCGATATACAAACTCACTTATACGGCTTGTGTGTGCCCCGATCAAGATCATAATTGGTAACGCTGGATAGACCGCCCTGCAACAGACTCCGGGACTATTGATTCTCAAATTTTGTTATCATCTGATATTATTAATATTAAAAGGTTACACCGCCTGTGCTTTCTTACTCCTTTGTCAGTAGCGCTGTAAACCTTTCCCCTTGATGAACACTGTAATGCAGCTTTTACTGTACTTTCATTTTGCATAAATGACACTAAGGCCTCGTTCACATCAGCGTCGGGTTCCATTTGGGGTTTCCGTTAATCAGAGGAACAGATGCACGGAAAGCCAAACGGAAACTATAGCTTCCGTTTGCATTACGATTGATTTCATTGGTATTGCTTCCATTGCAAATGTCTTCAGTTTGTTTTATCCGTAAGGTTTCCGTTTTTTTTTAGTGGAAACAATAGCAGTCGACTGCTAACAGATGCGGGTCCCAGGTCTGGTACCCACACCCATATCGAGAACAGGGATCCCCTGATCCAATCTAGTAAAGTGGCCACTGGATTAATGCTTGTGTGCTAAGGTTTCTGTAATTCCCATTCACCTTTATAAGAGGTAAGGAAACAGCATCGCACAGCGAGCTTGGCTTTTTCCATAATGTCGACCACCTCCCCACTGAGTCTTTGGCTGGATGTGGTGGAGACGGGGCAACCCTGTTCTCGGGATAGGTGCAGGTCCCAGAGCTGGGACCCACATCTATCAGACATTTGTGTCATAATACCCCTTTAAGCCATGCAGACAGCACAGCCATCTTTCCCTTAAAGTCTATTGGGAGGATAACTGCACAGAATTGGTGAACAGGGTTACAGGACCCACACCAATCTGGCAAAATGTGATAAATACCCCTTTAAGAAGTCAGCATGATTTATGAATCAATTCCAATGCCTTATGCATTTCCTTACGGAATTTTATTATAAAATAGTCTCTTCCAAAAAGACAAACACAATACAAGTCCATTAATGAGGGCGTAACTCTCTACGTAAGTATGACCTATTTTATTTCCTTCTTCGTGGTTGTTCAGAGAAGCCAGACGTCTGTGACATCATGAATGCTTTTATTAGGAGGAGGAAGTGAATTATAATAGGTGGGAAAACAACAACAACATGGACTCTCAGCTAACCCAAGAAAAGAAGGCTTGGATATAGCACAATGGTTATTGAACAATGACCTGTGAAATCTTCCAGAATGTAACATATGCCAACATGCGTCACATCCTTAACATATTGTTACTCTCGCATTCATGCTGAGCAGCAGATTGGCCACGGACACATTTAGGTTATGTATCTACCTGTCAATTTGCTATCAAAAAGGTATGGTATTTAAAAGGAAATGTGCAGAACGTTAATACAAAAATATATATTGCTTATAGCAACCAGGGTCTGTTTTTAACAAATCTAGCATAGATTAGAAAATAAAAACTAAAAACTCTTATTAGTTGCTATAAGCAACACACCTATTTGATAAGTGAGGCCAATGCGTACAAGTAGGCTTACTCTACCTGTAAATAGTTTTTATGGATTGCAGTCACAGAAAGTTGTGCAAATATTATGCTTGCCTGAAATGAATGGAGAAACCTATGTTGAGGCCGTCTGATGTACATACTGCCATATTTAAAGGTTAAGTAAACCTTCAAAAGATTTATTTTCTTTTAATAAAAAAGGTGTGTGTTTTGTGAAACTTTTGAAATAGATTTTAGTAAGGAAAAAAAAATGTTTTACTTTGAGATACAGCTGCTCTCTATCATGTATACAGAGCAGCTGTAACTTACGCTAAGACCTGAATCCGTCAGGTCCTCGGGACTGACTGGTTCACGGTCAGCGGGTCCTGCCTGTCTGAGTGGCACGCAGGAACCACCTGTAAAATCGATCACATCTATGAACTTAAATGTGATGGATAACAGGTGGATGCAAGACCCACAGACACTGAACCCGTCTCAGATTATGTATATTCTGTGTAAGATACAATGCAGCTGTATCTCAAAAAGTAGAAAGAATAAAAATGAATTATAAAGTTGCACAAAAACATACTGATTGACCTTTTACAAAGGTTTACATAGCCTAGCGTGCCATATGGATTTGAAGCGCGATTTTGGCCTTTACAGAACTTATTGGATTCCTTTTTCGGTTTCAAATCAATCAACCTGAAGAGTCCAGAAGGGCATGATATCTGCAGGCCGCAAGATGAAATATCACACTTCTGTACCACACCCCCCCCCCCCCATATTCTCTACCACTTTTCGGTTCTTATTGTGCTTCTATATAACAAAACTACTTTTTTTCAAGTAGAACCTTTTAACTGTAACTGAACAATATGAACGCCAAACATTGCAGTTCTATGTATATTATGTTTTACAGTTCAAGGCTATTTTATTTTATTCCATCAGCAAATTCCTCAAAGCCTAAACAAAACTTTTCCCTATCCTGTGGAGGTAGATGGTAATTTCTAATATAAAAAAAAAGAAGTAGATATATAGATCGATAGATTATAATTTTTTGCGGTAATGAGACAATATCATCTAACATTATACTACAAGTTATTTTTCTCATAAAATGACTCAAACACTATAAAAGCATTCCATATTATACAGATCTTTGCTTCGGATGCAGGGCCGTATTTTACACTAGTCACTGGACGTCCAGTGAAGCACTTTGTGGGGGGTGGGAACAGGCTCATGAGAAATATTTATTGATGTTTTAATCTAGTACTAACCGGAATACCCCCTCTTTCGTACTTTTGATTTGATCTGGTGTCTTTTGGGGGTAGTGGGGGTGCAGAGTTTACGGTGGGCAGCAGATTTCAGCTGTAGCGCTAGATCAGTGCTGGGGCATTTAAATGCTGCTTTGTCTCATCTACATTATCCCTGCTGATAGACGAACTAGCGAGTTTAAAAGGTTTCTAAAATATTTTATAAACTATTTTAAACATTTCCAATTTCCAGATACCAAGCAGGAGTTCTGATCTAAGTTACGTACCTGCCTGGCCACCTTCCTGGCTTCCCAATAGGGTTTGGAATCCTCCACAGATTTTCCTAATTTTTTCAGCATCTCATCCAGTTTCACAGTGGCTTCTGTCAGCACAGAGCGGAACTTCTGTCGGGCATCCTGAAACAGATCGAATTACGTTAAATCTTTTGTATGTCAAAGTGTATTATCCAAGTTTCCTTCCTGGAAAAAGAAATAAAAATTGTCTTTCAGGTATAAAATTTACATACTTAAAATATATTAAAATAGAAAATGTTTTTTCATTTTTAAATACTGCAGTCCTAGCAGAGAGAGGGAGAGGTTATCAGTTTGTCAGTAAAAGTGGGCAATCATTTCTCTTAGGGAAATAAATGGTTATATTTTTAAAAATAAATTTCACTAGAAGATGTTGCAACCCCCCCCCCCCCCCCAAATATCTGTATAAATTAAATCCCAAAATTGCCTGTTTTGGGTTATGTTAACCCCGTTTAACTTTGAAACAAAACATACATTACATTGTATTCATTCAGACACCTCTCAAGCTGATAATTTGTGGGAAAACTGATTAATGGGCTAAAAAAGACAAACAAAAACCACCACATAGCTATTTACCGAGCAGATAATCAAGGGTCTGCCCCACACAAAGCCAATGGTAGGATGGCTTCTGATAAAGGAGATTCTAGAAAAGCGAAGGCGAATTACTAGCAAAAGTAAATACAGGTTCCACAAAGCCATTCACTTTGATTTCCTATGTGGCCTACATCCATTAGATTGTGAGCCTATCTCAACAAAATTAAGCTAATGTCTATGGGGGCCTAGGGACTGTCTCCCAACAGGAGATGTAGGGGTCTGTTCACATGTGCGTCGGGCTTCCGTTTATTAGTTCCATTCAACCTTTCCGTCGGAACCACCAATGAACGGAAAACCAAACAAACCATAGCTTCGGTTTGCATTACCACTGATTTCAATGGTGATTCTTCTGTTGCAGTTGGTTTCTATTTGGTAAAGTTTCCTTTTATTTTGCGGAAACAGTGTAGTCGACTACGCTATTGTTTCTGCAAATACAGCAGAAACCTTTTGGAGCGTAAACAAAAGGAAACCAAGTGCAATGGAAGCATTACCATTGAAATCAATGGTAATGCAAACGGAAGCTATGGTTGGAGTTTGGTTTTCCATTCATCGGTTCCACCGACGTAGAGGTTGAACAGAAACCCACAAACGGAAGCCCGACGCTCATGTAAACATACCCTTAGGGGAAAAGAGGATCGGGTATACATTGCTCCCATTTAAACATTACAATATACATTGGCACACTTTTTTTTTATTTACAAATGTAGACCAAAAACATGATGTCTACAGTGATAGGAGCGTCAGTCAAAGTATATCTGTCATTCCGGTATTTTTTATGGCAATATTAGCACGGTCTTCAGCAGATACCTGACTGACCCCATTGAAGTCAATGGGGGTCAGTCATTGTTAGTTTGGATCTGTCTGAAAACAGATGCGTCGCGTCAGCTTTAGTGAAGTCACAAGTTTTCTAAGGTTTTTTTCTTCTGGTTTCTACTAGTATAAAGCATGGCAACAATAACAACTAAATCGAGCAGACTACAAAAAGCCTATGCTCTACCTAATGTGTAAAAGGCGAACTTACACTTAAGTTGTTTCAAGTGCCGAAGTAAACAAGTTGAGCAGCAAGCACACTTCCGAGAAACAGGACAGTGTTCGGTTAATAATAAGCGGAGAAATAGCCCTGTTGTTCCATTCCAGGAAAGTTTAAGCTCACAATGTCCTGCAACTTGATTTGTATGATTATCCCCTTATCTCCTTAAAGCGTAGGCATGGTTGCAATTTGAATTTGCATAAATCACTACTTCATTTGAATACACAAAACTTTTGTAGCAACCAGTAGTTGACATTCTCCTGCAGACTCTCTGTAAACGATCAGAAATCTCCTCAGGCTTCCAAATATTATTAAAGGATATGTACACCTTTGAAATCATTAATAAAAATGTCTCCGTATGATTGGTGCAACTTTCAAAATACTTTTTATTAAAAATTACTACTTTTTGAGATACAGCTGCTTTGTATTCTGTGTACAGGGCAGCTGTACAGTGCGCTAAGAGCAGAATCCATCAGGTCCACGGGACTGACTGGTTTGAGTATCAGCGGGTCCAGAGTGTCACTGACAGGCAGGATCCACCGGTTTATCGATTACATCCAAGTTCTGAACTTGGATATGACCGACAGCAGTTCGATGCTGCGTGGACCCACTGACACTGAACCAGTCAGTCCCGGTTTCAGTGCCAGATTTGTATTTCAGGATACAAAGCAGCTGCATCCCAAAGTAAAAATAATTTTTATTAAAAAGTATTTTGAAAGTTGCACCAATCACACTGATAGACATTTTTATTGTCCATTCAAATACCAATACCTATAGTAGGTTATCGCTTTAATCAGACTACCGCTCATCTAGGGCTTTATAGACCGTGGACTTTACTAGAAGCCACATCGGAGCCCACACAAAAGGGAATGGTCAGAAAAGCTATTTGCAGAAAAATTACACTTATAGAACGGGCATGCGAGTCTGTATCCCTTTATACCAGTACAGCATTTGTTATATATTGCCTTATAGCTCCTATGCCAGTGTGCATGTTTGGATTCTGTACTACAGACCAATGGTATTAAGTGCTGAAGTCTATTCTTAGAGGCAATAATAGCACATTTATAGAAACCAGCAGAGGGAAGCAGTAAGACCCAAGATAAGCATGTTACACACTTTTATGTAATAATAGGTATGCTTTAAAACATTCAATCTAAAATAATGAAGCAGGGTCGAGGATCAAGCATCTAGTGTTGATTTGGATTCTGTGCAACAATCACATTACTCCATAAATGTTTAATCACGAGATATAAATTGTCACGTACAATTGCAATGCATTCGGAAAGTCTTCAGACCCCTTTACATTGTGAAGTTGAGCCCATGTGCTAAAATAAAAAAAAAAATCAAGCTGTTCATCATTCAGCAATCAACACCCCAAAATGACAAAGTGAAAACAGAATGTTAGTAATCTTTGCTAATTTATTGAAAAGAAAAAACTAAACATATTGCATTGACATAAGTATTCAGACCCTTTACTCAGTACTTAGTTGAAGCACCTTTGGCAGCGATAACAGCCTCCAGTCCTCTTGGGTATGATGCCACAAACTTTGCACACCTGGATTTGGAGATTTTCTGCCATTCTTCTCTGCAGATCCTCAAGCGCTGTCATATTGGATGGGGACCGTCGGTGGACAGCCATTTTCAGGTCTCAAGAGAGATGTTCAATTGGGTTCAAGTCAGTGCTCTGTCTGGGCCACTCAAGGACATTCATAGAGTTGTCCCTAAGCCACTCCTGTGGTGTCTCGGCTGTGTGCTTAGGGTCATTATCTTGTTGGAAGGTGAACATTCGGCCCAGTTTGAGGTCCAGAGCACTCTGGATCAGGTTTTCATTAGGAATCTCTCTGTACTTTGCTCCATTCATCTTTCCCTCAACCCTGACCAGTCTCGGATGCTGAAAAACACCCCCACAGCATGATGCTGCCACCACCAGGCTTCACTGTAGGTATGGTATTGGGCAGGTGGTGAGCAGCGCTTGGTTTCCTCCAGACACTAGGCTTAGAATTGAGGAAAAAAAGTTCAATCTTGGTTTCATCAGACCACAAAATCTTGTTTCTCACAGTCTTTAGATACTTCTTTGCAAACTCCAGGCGGGCTTATACGGGGAGGCTTTTTTCTGGCCACTCTGCCATAAAGCCAAGATTAGTGGAGTGATAGTTGACCTTCTGGAAGTTTCTCCCATCTGCACACAGGTTCATTGGAGCTCAGCCAGATTGACCATTGGGTTCTTGGAAACTTCTCTTACCAAGGCCCTTCTCCTCCCATTACTTAGTTTGGTGGGGCAGCCAGCTCTAGGAAGACTACTGGTTGTTCCAAACTTCTTCCATTTAAAGAGGCTCTGTCACAATCTGCGTTTGCAAGATTCAATCTTTTGTGGAGCCCGTGGTACAACAGTACCTTCTATAAATCTCTTTGAGTAGGTTCTGTCTTATAATTATGCAATGTCATGCTTTGTTCGGTGTTCATCTCAATATGACGCCATGACCACGAGAGTACACGCATACTTAGATATTGACTGTACAATATAGCTTTACTGCACTACATGAACGGTTTTTCTGTTTGGTTTTTCTGTTATGTTCTTTACTGTCATTTCAATGAGATCAAATGATACAGTTTTACCTCTGCTCCATGGCAATGTCTATGACTCATTGTCCTGTATCTCCTGTATACTTAAAATATGTAAACTTTCATATGTTAAAAAATTCTCAATAAAAACTATTGAAACGAAAGAGGCTCTGTCACCAGATTATAAATGCCCTATCTCCTACATAATCTGATCGGCGCTGTATTGTAGATAACAGCAGTGGTTTGTATTTTGAAAAACTATCATTTTTGAGCAAGTTATGAGCTAGTTTAGATTTATGCTAATGAGTTTCTCAATGGACAACTGGGTGTTGTACAGAGGAGTGTATGACGCTGACCAATCAGCGTTGTACAGAGGAGTGTATGACGCTGACCAATCAGTGACTAATCAGTGTCATACACTTCTCATTGTTCCAGCCCAGCATGATCCACAGCACAGTGTGATTGTGCAGTGAAAGAAGTAAACACGCCCAGTTGCTAAAAACACAATACACGCCCATTTGGAAATAAGAGAAAACACGCCCAGTTGTCCATTAGAAAGGCTCATTTGCATAAATATAAAATTGCTCATAGCTTAGCCAAAAATGATCGTTTTTCAAAAAAAAAAAAAAAACTTTACTGTTATCTACATTGCAGCGCCGATCACATGAAATAGGAGATAGGGATTTGATAATCTGGTGACAGAGCCTCTAAGAATTATGGAGGCCACTGTGCTCTTGGTTTTTGCTCCGACACGCTCGGTCAGCTGTGAGACCTTATATAGACAGGGCTGTGTCTTTCCAAATTATGTCCTGAACTGAATTCACCACATCAAATTAATTTACCACAGGTGGACTAAATCAAGGTGTATACACATTTCAAAGATGATCTAGAGAGAAACGGGAGGCCCCCAGAACTAAAATTCAGGTGTAATAGCAAAGGGTCTGAATACTTAAAGAGGCTCTGTCACCAGATTTTGCAACCCCTATCTGCTATTGCAGCAGATAGGCGCTGCAATGTAGATTACAGTAACGTTTTTATTTTTAAAAAACGAGCATTTTTGGCCAAGTTATGACCATTTTTGTAATTATGCAAATGAGGCTTGCAAAAGTCCAAGTGGGTGTGTTTAAAAGTAAAAGTCCAAGTGGGCGTGTATTAGGTGCGTACATCGGGGCGTTTTTAATACTTTTACTAGCTGGGCGCTGTGAAGAGAAGTAACATCCTCTTCTCTTCAGAACGCCCAGCTTGTGACAGTGCAGATCTGTGACGTCACTCACAGGTCCTGCATCGTGACGGCCACATCGGCAGCAGAGGCTACAGTTGATTCTGCAGCAGCATCAGCGTTTGCAGGTAAGATCGACTTACCTGCAAACGCTGATGCTGCTGCAGAATCAGCTGTAGCCTCTGCTGCCGATGTGGCCGTCACGATGCAGGACCTGTGAGTGACGTCACAGATCTGCACTGTCACAAGCTGGGCGTTCTGAAGAGAAGAGGATGTTACTTCTCATCAGAGCGCCCAGCTAGTGAAAGTATTAAAAACGCCCCGATGTACGCACATAATACACACCCACTTGGACTTGTACTTTTAAACACACCCACTTGGACTTTTGCAAGCCTCATTTGCATAACTACAAAAATGGTCATAACTTGGCCAAAAATGCTCGTTTTTTTAAAATAAAAACGTTACTGTAATCTACATTGCAGCGCCTATCTGCTGCAATAGCAGATAGGGGTTGCAAAATCTGGTGACAGAGCCTCTTTAAGTCCATGCGAAATTGGATTTATTTTTTTTATGAATTTGCAACAATTTCTAAAATTCTGCTTTCACTTTGTCATTATGGAGTATTTAGTGCAGAATGATGGGGAAAAACAGAATTTTTTTTTACACCAATTCCAAATTCCATAAAAAGAATAATGACAAGACAACTGTCAAATTCATGTGTAAGTCATCAGGCTTATTTCTAACTCCACAAACCATCACCAGATGCTGGAAATTAGTATTCTCAATGCAGATTAAGGCTCCAAGCGTGTATCTGTGAATAACCATTACTTAATATCCTGCACTATAATTCTATAACTAAATGGTTTGTGTCTATAATATACACATATATATATATATATATATATATATACACACACACACACACACACACACGCACACACACACACACACATCAGCCATAACATTAAAACCACCTGCCTAGTATTGTGTAGGTCCACCCCTTGCCACCAAAACAGCTCTGATCCATCGAGGCATGGATTCCACAAGAACTCTGAAGGTGTCCTGTGGTATCTGGCACCAACACATTAGCAGCAGGTTCCTTAAGGCCCCATGCACACGACCGTGTTCGGTCCGTGATATACGGTCCGCATGTCGGCCGCATTTCCTGGACCGAACACAGTGCAGGGAGCCAGGCTCCTAGCATCGTACTCATCTATGACGCCAGGTGTGACTGCCTGTCCACGGAACTACTGTCCCGTACTGAAAACTTGATTACAGTACGAGACCGTTGTCTTGCAGCGCGACCTAGCATCATAGATAAGTATGATGCTAGGAGCCGGCTCCCTGCACTGTGTTTGGTCCGTGACATGCGGACCGAACACCGTCGTGTGCATGGGGCCTGAAATTGCGCGGTGGAGCCTCCATGGATTGGACTTGTTTTTCCAGCACATCCCACAGATGCTCAATTGAATTAAGATTTGCGTAATTTGGATGCCAAGTAAACACCTTTTTGTCATGTTCCTCAACCCTTCCTGAACAATTTTTGCAGTGTGGCAGGGTGCATTATACTGCTGAAAGAGCCCACGGCCATTAGGGAATAGCATTACCATGAGGGGATGTACCTGGTCTGCAATAATGTTTAGGTAGGTGGTCCTGGTGCCATCTCTTCTCCAGCTAAGCAACACAAATCATGCAGCCGGCCATTCACATGATGTAAAATAATGCATGATTCGTCAGATCAGGTCATCTTCTTCCATTGCTCCATTGCGCTTTTAGCAGTGGACAGGTGTCAGCCTGGGCACTCACCAGTCTGCGGTTACGGAACACTGCCAGAACATAGTGTGCCTCAACACCTTTCTATCATAGCCAGAATTAACTTTTTCAGAAATTTGTGCTATAGTAGCCCTTCAGTGGGATTGGACCGTGCTAGCCTTCGTTCCCCCGCAAGCATCAATGAGTCTTAGGCACCCATGTCCCAATCGCTGGTTCTCCAGTCTTTCTTCCTTGGACCACTTTTAACCGGTTAAGGACATGGCCAATTTTGGCCTTGAGGACCGAACAATTTTTTAAAATATTTCCCGCTTTGCATCCCGGCGCTTATAACTTTTTCATTTTTTCTCCGACGTAGCTGTATGAGACTTTGTTTTTTGCGGGACGAGTTGTAATTTATGTAGGTACCATTTTTTTGGTACATTTACATTATCGTTTAATTTCTATAAACCTTTATTTTGGCAAAAACGTAGAAAAAAAAAAACCAAAAAACAGTTTCGCTGCAGTTTTCTTTACACCATACACCAATCATGAAGAGCGTTATACATTTATTGTACAGGTTGTTACGGATGTGGCGATACCAAATATGCGTATATTATTTTATGTTTTGGAAAAAGTTTATTTATTGTAAAAAATCTGTATTGCTGTGTATTTTTTGTACAATTTTTTTTAATTTAACAAAACTTTTTTTTTTTTTAATTCATTCAACTTTTTTTTTAATCCCATAAAGGGATTTTTCATTTTGATTTTTGAACTTTAATGTACTGGCATATATCTACACAGTGTTCCAAATTATTATGCACATTGGATTTAAGTGTCATAAACATTTAATTATTTGTTTTTCAATTAAACTCATGGATGGTATTGTGTCTTAGGGCTCTTTGGATCATTGTAATCAATCTCAGACACCTGTGATAGTTTGCCAGGTGTGCCCAATCAAAGGAAAACTACTTGAGGACATTCCATATTATTAAGCAGGCCACAGGTTTCAAGGAATATGGGAAAGAAAAAGGATCTCCCTGCTGCCGAAAAGCGTGAAATAGTGCAATACTTTGGACAAGGTATGAAAACATTGGATATTTCAAGAAAACTTAAGCGTGATCATCGTACTGTGAAAAGATTTGTGGCTGATTCAGAGCAGACGGGTTCGTTCAGATAAAGGCATAATGAGGAAGGTTTCTGCCAGACAAATTAATAGGATTATTAGAGCAGCTGCTAAAATGCAATTGCAAAGCAGCAAACAGGTATTTGAAGCCGCTGGTGCCTCTGGAGTCCCGCGAACCTCAAGGTGTAGGATCCTACAGAGGTTTGCAAGTGTGCATAGAGCTATTATTCGGCCACCCCTAAACAATGCTCACAAGCAGAAACGGTTGCAGTGGGCTCAGAAATACATGAAGACTAATTTTCAAACCGTGTTGCTTACTGATGAGTGCTGTGCAACCCTGGATGGTCCAGATGGATGGAGTAGTGGATGGTTGGTGAATGGCCACCATGTCCCAACAAGGCTGCGACGTCAACAAGGAGGTGGCGGAGTCATGTTTTGGGCTGGAATCATGGGGAGAAAGCTGGTAGGCCCCTTTAGGGTCCCTGACGGTGTGAAAATTACCTCTGCAAAGTACGTAGAATTTATGACTGACCACTTTCTTCCGTGGTACAAAAAGAAGAGCCGTGCCTTCCATAGCAAAGTTATCTTCATGCATGACAATGCACCATCTCATGCTGCAAAGAATACCTCTGTCTCATTGGCTGCTATGGGCATAAAAGAAGAGAAACTCATGGTGTGGCCCCCATGCTCCCCTGACCTCAACCCTATTGAGAACCTTTGGAGCATCCTCAAGCAAAATATCTATGAGGGTGGTAGGCAGTTCACATCAAAACAGAAGCTCTGGGAGGCTATTCTGACATCCTGCAAAGATATTCAAGCAGAAACTGTCCAAATACTCACAAATTCAATGGATGCAAGAATTGTGAAGGTGATGTCAAAGAAGGGGTCCTATGTTAACATGCAACTTGGCCTGTTAAGTTTTTTTTGATTGAAAGAGCTTTTGATTTCTGTAAATATGACCTCCTGATGCTGCAAATGCAACAAATTACCATTTTAGTTCTCTTTACAACCTTTAAAATGTTTTGATCTCTGTTGTGCATAATAATTTGAAACAGTGCATTTTGAGTTTTTTACTTCTAAAAAAAAATCTGTTATCATTAGGAGATTTGTTCAATAAAATTTGCATTATACTCCAACGGTTGATGGCTTGAAGATTATACTGACTGTCATTTGCATCGACTATTTAGGAAAATCAGCGAAAAATAACATTTGCATAATAATTTGGAACGCGGTGTATATGCCAGTACATTAGCTTGTGTTCTGATTGTACACAGGCAGTTGTTAGGGCATACCTAAGTATGCCCTCTGTTAGCAAGAGCAGCAAGTCAATCACAAAGAGGAAGTCCCGCTCTAGAGGGCCATGCCCAATAATGTATTCATTTGAACGTCCAGCATGTAATGCTGAGTATCAGCTGCTGTAGGGCAAACTTATGAAACGTATAGCAGACTGTGGCTTTCCCAGGTGAGAGCCAGGAATTTCTGAAGCCAGTCCCACAGCGATCAGCCTATCACCTCGCCGGCTTCAATTTAACAAGGGTTTGTATTCATAACCTGACATTTTTATAGAGAAGTTGCAGACCGTAGGTCAAATTAAAGAATGGTTTTACAAATCCGCAAACATGGTCCTGCAACGTTCTTGATAAATCTGCGCCACTTCATCTAGTCGTATGATTGAGGCAGTGGTAGAGGATGACCTAGTACAAGCTACTTGTGAAGAAACCACAGATAAGATGAGGTAAAGAAGTAACACATTCCCCTGCAGCCTCTGTTAGGGGGGATTCACACGAGCGTGTATTCGGTCCGTGCGGGCCGCGTGGTTTTCACGCGCCACGCACAGACCAATACAAGTCTATGGGGCAGTACAGACAGTCCGTGCTTTTTGCGCAGCGTTAGTCAGCTGCGCAAAAAGCGCGACAGGTTCAATATCTCCGCGTATTTTGCGCATCACGAACCCATTGAAGTCAATGGGTGCGTGAAAACCACGCAGGTCGCACGGAAGCACTTCCGTGCGAACCGACTGAAACAGCGCACCACGTGCTTTTCTGTTTCCAAACATCCAAATGGAGTGTCTTTGAGATGAGCAAACCCGGACAATCGAAGCGAACTTCACCGGGTTCGGCCGAACTCGTTTTGGCCGAACCCGTCAAAAAAATTTCCGGTACGCGACGTCCGGAGATAGTCACTGTCCAGGGTGCTGAAAGAGTTAAACTGTTTCAGCACCATGGACAGTGACTTCCGATCCCAATATACATGAACCTGTAAAAAAAAACGAAGTTCTGACTTACCGATAACTCCCGGCTTCTTCCTCCAGTCTGACCTCCCGGGATGACAATTCAGTCCAAGTGACATCTCCAGCCAATCACAGGCCAAGCACAGGCTGCAGGGGTCACATGGACTGCCGCGTCATCCAGGGAGGTGGGGCCCGATGTCAAGAGAGGCGCATCACCAAGGACGCGTCACCAAGGCAACGGCCGGGAAGTTCTCGGTAAGTACGAACTTTTTCTTTTTTTTTTAACAGGTTGCTGTATTGTGTTCGGCATTCACTGTCGAGGGTGCTGAAAGAGTTACTGCAGATCAGTTAGCTCTTTCAGCACCTTGGACAGTGACGGGCGTCGACTAGCCTCATCTCTATGATGGCGGCTGCGCGAAAATCACGCAGCCGCGCATCATACACGGATGACACACGCAGCTGTCAAATGTTTTTTGCGCGCGCAAAACGCTGCTTTGTTTGCGCGCGCAAAAACGCAACGTCCGTCTGTATCTGCCCTTAATGTTAGGAAATCTCCTGAGTCTTCCAAATATCTGTATAGTGTTTAACAGTAAGTAGAAGGCAAGGAGGAGGTGGATGCAGCTGCAGAATCTCTCCCTCAGTGTGCGTCTGTGAGAATCATGTCATGAGAAGGGAGCAGGGTACATCTGATTGGCTCAGAACACACATTACATCTCTTACATCACACCACAGAGCAAGAACAGAGAGAGAAAATGTACATTTATCGAAACCAGCAGATGTAAGGAATAAAGACCCAGAATATGCATGTTACACACACATAGTGGGATTTTAGGCACGGACACTTCCCCCAAAGTTTTCAGTTTGGTGGTTTCCATATCTCTGAGCTATGTTAACACGAATAGTTCCTTTTACTTCATTGGAACTGCAGTGAGAAAATGAGAAAAAGCAGCAGGTTAAGGCCTTATTCACACGAACGTGTTTTACGTTCGGGATACGCACGTGAAAATCACACACGTCGCACTGACCTATGTTAGTGAATGGGGCCGTTCAGACAGTCCGTGATTTTCACGCAGCGTATGTCCGCTGTGTAAAACTCACGACATGTCCTATACTTGGCAGTTTTTCGCGCATCACGCTCCCATTGAAGTCAATGCGTGCGTGAAAATCGCGCACGACACACGGAAGCACTTCCGTGTGACGCGCGTGATTCGCGCAACAGTAGATAAAGAAATGAAGGAAAAAATAAAAGCACTTCCTTCATTTCTTTTTTTAAACATCAAAATCACGCAGCCACCACTGATAACACCCAGAAGTGCAACACGCGCAAAACGCTGTGTTTTTTGCGCGTGCCGAACACGCTCGTGTGAATCCGGCCTAATAGGAATGGAGGCAGATTGAAAAAAAACTAAAGTCCACATCAGTTGTAAAGCTCAGGATAAAAAATAAAATAAAATAATCCTTAGGCCAAGATAAGACGTGACAGAACTGCAGCGGATTTGCGGTGCGGATTTCACACCGCTAATCCATGGCAATGTAGGAGTATAGTACATGTGAACGGGGTTTTCTAAATCCCCATCACGTGAAAAAACTTGGCACCGAAATAGGAGCATACTGAATTCTTTCAAATCTAGACATTGCTCATTATTTACAATGTATAGGGTGAAATCATAAGTAAATCCGCAGCACAATCCATGACAAAATCCACATGTAACAAATGCATCGGGCTTACAGGGCCCAAGCCCTGGATTTTTGGCCAGGAGCCCCGGATCCCTGGGCAACTGCAACATAATGGCGTAGCTATAGGGGGTCGCAGCAGTCGCAATAGCGTCCGGGCCCCCCCATCTATAAAAAGTTACTATAGTAACTGGGGCCTATGTAATAAAATACACTGGCCGCTGTTACTATAGTACTAACAATTTACTTTAACCTCCTCGTTCCCGAGCGCAGCGGAGGACCTGACGTCTTCCCGTGTCATGACGCTGTGCTCCGCGCACAACGTGGCGACGCTTGATGGCATCAGGACAGCCGCTGCACCCGGAGCCGAAGATGTCCTGACACCTAGTGTGATCCTGCGTGCGGAGCCCTGTATCTAAGCCTATCACATGGTAGGCGTAGATACATGGCCCATGTGTAATCCTGTCTGATGAGCCCTGTATCTAAGCCTACCATAGTAGGCTTAGATACAGGGCCCCAGCAGACAAACATGTGGTAGGCTTAGATACAGAGTCCAACAGACAGTATCACACATGGGCCTTCTATCCAAGGCTACCATATAGGTTACTAGTGGGGTTTGTTTGTGTTTGTGCTTTTTTGCAGATTCGGATGTTGGACTACGTCGGATTCGAGGACTACTTTCGATAACTGCTTTTTTTATTTTCAATAAGATAGTTAATGAGGGTTGTGTAGTTTTTTTTTTAATTCCAATAAAATATTTTTTCTAGGTCTTTGGATTTTTTTTAAACTTTATTACTACCGCCTTCATAATGGCCAATAGCTCATTGACAGCATCCATTACGAAGGCAAGGCTTAGTGTTAGCTGGTGAAAAGTCTAACACTAACCACCGGTACACACCACCACCAGGAAGAGTCGGGTACGATCCAGTACCCAACGATCTGTAGTGATGGCCGGGAACTGGGACGGCCGCAAGCCGGTATTATTAGACTGGGAGAACCCAGAAACAGTGGGCCTAACCCCCATGCTAATGCCAGCCTGCTGCTGCTTTGTTGTAGCTGACTGGTTATGAAAAAACGGGGGGGGGGGGGGAAGAGACCCCACATAAACAAAAAAAACATTTTTATTTTTTTTTAAATAACCAGCCAGATACAACCCAGCAGCAGCAGGCTAGCATTACCAGGGTGGGAAGGCCCACTGTTTTTGGACTTTTCCAGCCTAATAATACCAGCCTGCAGCCACCCCTGTACCCAACCATCGCTACAGATGGTCGGGTACTGGATTTCACCCGGCTCTTCCCAATACCCCTGGCGGCGGTGGGTACCGGGGTAATAATGGAGGTTAGACTTTTCACCGGGTAACATTAAGCCTCACCTTACTAATGGATGCTGTCAATCAGCCAGCAGCCATTACCAAGATGGTAGTAATAAATTTTTATAATATACAAGGCCATAGAAAAAATATTTTATTGAAATAAAACACCACACAACCCTTGTTAACCATTTTATCGAGAATTTAAAAAAAACGCAGTCATCGAAATAGTCCTCGAATCAGTCAGACATAGTCCAACAACCAAACCTGTAAAAAAAACAAAAACACAAAAAAATTTTTTTAAACACATAAGCAAACCAATTATTATACTTGCCTTTTCTGGGTCCAGTGCTGGAGCAGCAATGTGAGCGAGCTGGGCGATAGATTAGGATATCTAGACTAGGCTAATTAGGAGAGCTAGATTAGGATAAATAGATTAGGATAATTAGGAGAGATAGATTAGGATAATATAGATCAGGGGTCTCAAGCACGCGGCCCCTGGGGCTGTCATCTGCGGCCCGCGGGACACAGAGCCGCTAGTACAGCCTCTGCTCCGGAACTCTGGAATTCCCTGACATCACTGTACACATATGGACAGCGATGTCTGGGGGCTTCCCCAGAGCCAGAGTCCCGGGCAGAGCGCTAGTATCGGCTCTGCTCCGGGACTCGGGGAAAGCCTCTGACATCGCTGTCCATACATCGACAGTGATGTCAGGGGCTTCCTCAGAGCAGGAGTCCCAGTGATGTCAGGAACACAGCTGGAGTCCCAGGAAGAGCCTACTAGAACTCTGCCCTGGACTTTCAGCTATGGGCTTGTCCCTGACACCCATGTCCATATATATAGACAGTGATGTCAGGAGCAGAGCTAGAATCCCAGGCAGAGTGCTAGACGCAGCTAGCCTATACTAGTGCTCTGCTCCGGGACACCGGCTCTGGGGTTGCCCCTGATATCACATTCCGGTCCAGGAGGATCCCCCGACGTCACTGTGTATGGACAGTGACATCAGGGGCTCCAACAGTAGAAGAATCCCCAGCCAAAGCGTCAGCAACGCTCTGGCTGGGGATTCCACTGCTAGAGGGAGCCCCAATGGAGCTATCTATTTGGGAGGGGGGGGTGTGGCAGCATCCACAGAGGGCATGGTGGCAGCATCCACAGAGGTGTGTGTCTGCCAAACACTGCCAACTGAGCCGCCGGACTGCATTTAGCAACACTTAAACTGGAAAATTGGATTGTTGAAATAAGCAAGTGGAGAATTCGCTCAAATTTTAAACCTAGCAGTATTATTATAGTAATGTAGTATTATTATAGTAATATAGTGTTATAGTAGATCAAATAACTAATTGAATAACAATAATTTTGTATTGTATCAAATTTGAAAGTAATGCGGCCCGACAACTTCCCATTTTTTCTATATGTGGCCCACTTACCCGGCCGAGTTTGAGACCGATGGGATAGATACGATGGGATAGATACATATTTTTATTTTATTTTTTGGGGGGGGTGGGTAAACATAGACCCTTGCAACGCCCCTGACTCCAACGATCTTTTTATTTAACATAGGTTTGACATACATTCCTCAACATACTTTACGTAGTTTAGCCAATCCATTTGACAATATCGTCTTCTTAAAATAATCTCTCTCTGTATTAAGTCTGATTCTCCAGTACACTGAAAAGCTCCAGACTATATATTATTTTCTGATTTGTTTTAACTTCATCCTTGGTTCCTAAATGAATAACCTTTGTGTGTTTATTTTTCCCGTCCACAACATATCTACTTGTACTTGTTCAGAGTAAGAGCCCTTGGCATAGTGTCGGCCATCTGTAAGCGGTGGTCCTCTAAATCACTTCATTAGTCTCGTTCACAATAGGTGTAGAGCCGAGAAGCGAGGAAAACCAAAGACTAATTCTACTGCTATAAATAGTAATAACAGTACCGTGGGGTGTGATCTAGCTTAAACAAATCATTGGGAAAGTACCATCAAAATTATAAAATAAATACTTCTCCTTTCACTATGAATAAACTGATATTACCATACACTTAACCCTAAAAACACTGGTAAACAACCATCAGTATAACAACTACTTCGAAGACAAAATAGATATATTAGCAGAGATTCTTAAAACTGGTGCAAAGGAAAGTTGCTCAAAGCAACCAATCAGATGTTAGCTTTCATTTTTCAGGGACCCTTTTGATCGGGAAGTTTTGGACAACTGCTTCGCTTTTCCTTTTACACCAATTTTAATACAGCAACCTCCAAGAAGTATTTTTTCCCGTAAATACAGCCCCCTGGGCTCCAAATTTAATTTGAACTAATTTTTAATGAAAACACTTAAAATACATATCATTAATGTAGTAAAAGTACAGCTCCACTTCTTACCAAGTTTTAGGAAATTGCTTAGAAAACTTTTCGAAGGCATATATTAACAGATAAAAATTGTGAGGAATTAATACAGAAAGTATAATGAAAAATGGTGTAACATTATGCAAAAAATAAAAAAGTTGATTTGTTGAAACTGCAAAACCCTTTTATGAACTCCCCACCGTATTTTTCATCTGCAATTACAGACCCATTCATTTCTATGGGCTACAGACACCTTCCCGTATTTTTACGGATGGGTGTCCGTGCCATAGAAATTATAAAACATGTCCTCTTTGTCCGTAATTAAGGCACGGACTCCCCATAGAAGTTTATGGGCGCTTCCGTAATTCCGGATGTGCTTCAGTACCCATCCGTAATTCCGGAAGCGTTGCTATGCGACGCCAGGGAATTACCCAAGATTCCTCAGAATTTTTTTTTAATATCCGTAAATACGGATGCATTACGGACACCGATCCATATATGCAGATTATTTACTGATGACTATAAATGATTACGGATCCGTGTATACAGACAGTATTTACGGATGGATGAAATCCACGGACGTGTGCATGGGGCCTAAAATTGGTGGCTCTTCAAACTAAAGAGTTCCTTCCTACAGTAGTCGTTGCCAGGTCAATATCAGGTAGTTAGAGTATAACTAAGGGTCTACTTCAAAATACGGATGAAATACAGATGACCAATACGGATAGTTTTTTTCTTTACATTTTGTTCCATTTAGTTTCTTTATTGTATCCGTCTGTTCTGTATTTTGTAATAATCCTCCCACAAAAAATGGAACCAATACAGAAAAAAAACCTGATAATTTAACAATTTATATATTGTTATTGTAATGTTGCTGAAAAATTGAACAAATACGCACGTGAACTATGCAAAAATACAAAATGCGTTTTTAATTTTAACCCATTGGCTTCTATGGGCTAAAATTGCTACCAATACGGATCCATTGGAACATGATGCATATTGGAAAAAAAATAAAATAAATGGAAACGTGAAAAATAAACATTTATAAAATGTATTGGCACTGTTATATAAATGGAAAAAAAAAAAAAGCAATACAGGTCAGAAATACAGAAGTGTTAATAAGCCTTAGGACTGATTGTATTTGAAGAATTTGCTATAAAATGGATTTCGGACTGCAGAACCAAAAATCAGTAAACAAAGAATAATTTTCAGAGTAATGCCTTATTCACACGACAGGGTCCCACCCGAGCCCGAGTGTCGGCCGATAAAATCGGCCATTTTTCCCGGCCGGTGTGCATTAGTTTTGCATCCGTTCCGGGCCGGGCAAATCTGGACAGTGACATCAGGGGCAACTCCTGAAGGAGAATCCCCATGTGTTCGGGGATTCCGCTTCAGGAGTTTCCCCTGATGTCACTGCCCAGATATGGACAGAGACATCAAGCGCTCTGTCCAGGAGCGGAATCCCCGAAAACACAGGGATTCCGCTCCTTCGGAGAGCTAAAGTGGGGCAGCACATAGAGCAGGGAGATACCTCCCTGCTCTGCTATAATGGCGTCGCTACAGCAGTAGCAGCAGCAGCTGCTATCGAAGGTGTCGCCGGGCCAGGGCGCTTTTAAAACAAGCAGGGGAAGGGAGCCAGCGCAGTGCTCCCTTCCACCTGCTGTACACCCCGGCCCTGCCACACAGTGTATCTCCAGCGTAGAGCCATTCGTCCGAATGGCATCAACTCCTCCTCACATGCACTCTGCGCTGTGAGGAGGGAGCGAGCGACGGAATACATGGCCATCACTCGGGACACATTCCGATGATGGCCGTGTATTACCCAGCCCCATAGACTTCTATGGGAGCCGGGCAAACGGACGAAAATAGGACATGTCACATTTTTTGACGGCCAGGTTTCCTGGGCCGTCAAAAAAATCGGTCGTGTGAATAGCCCCATTAGGGGTCTATTGTTCCTACAGCAGCCGGGTGACGGCCGTTTTATGAACAGCCGTCACCCGGCCGGGAAACCCTGTCGTGTGAATAAGGACTAAGGCCCCATGCACACGAACGTGCTTTTGCGGCCGCAATTCCCCCGAAAATCCACGGGAGAATTGCGGCCCCATTAATTTATATCTTCCCATGCACACGACCGTGGTTTCCACAGTCCGTGCATGGCCCAGGAGCCTGGACTGCAGAAAGAACGGACATGTCTTATAACGGCCGTGTTCTGCAGTCCAGGCTCATAGAAAATAATGGATGCGGGCAGGTGCACGGCCCGCGATTTGCAGACACTCCGCTGCTGGCCGACCTGAAAATCAAGGCCGTGCACATGGCTACCAACGCGTGCATGAGGCCTAAGGGTATGTTCACACGGAGTGTTTTCAGACGTTTTTCGGGCCGAAAAAGTCCAGAAAAATCGGAAGCAGAACACCTACAAACATCTGCCCATTGATTTAAAAAAACGGCTCTCTATACAGACGGTGAAAAGGGCCGCGAAAAAGAAGTGCATGTCACTTTTTCAGCCGTTTTTCATAGACTCTATACAAAAACAGCTTCAAGAATGCAGCGAAAAACGCGACTGATTAAAAAAAATCTGAAAATCAGGAGCTGTTTTCCCTTTAAAACAGCTCCGTATTTTCAGCCGTTTTTTATTTTGTGTGTACACGTACCCGAAGGCACACTTGTATAGTAAAATACTGAAATGCTGTAGGAAACAGAAATGCATATAACGGAGTTTTATTTCTGTCATTTCATCTGGGCATAGGCAGCTGTAGCGTATTTGTCCTTTGTACCAACTGACATAATTAAAGGGTAACCTAGAAATGGTTGGTCGATTTCCTCATTTACCTACGAACCAACTTCTAACCTAATAATTAGCTTGACTGAAACAAGTTAAAGAATAAATGATAGGCCAATTATCATGTGAAGGAAAAAACAAAAAGTACTGAGATCATCTGGAAGGGACATCAGATGAACGTAAGGCATCCAAAATATCACAGCCATAAACATCAACTGAAATTAATTATATTGACCATTTCACAAGCCTTACCGCAGATTTAAGGAGCATCAGCTGTGGGTTTTACATGTGAGGCCGCACTAAGGGTAAGGACACACGAGCAGTGGGTGCGGACTGCAAAATTAATAGTTAATGGCTGCAAAATTTTGTAGGTAATACCACAATTTCCCCCGCAAGTCCTCGCAGACATTAAAAATCAATTTGTATTCCGCGTCTACAGCACAGGCGTAGTTTTTGGCTGCATGAGGCCGCCGATACGCATGTCCTCACCCTAAGTATTTTTCAATAGGGTAAAAATATACTCTTAGCATTTTTAAAAAGTCAAAGACAAAATTTATACGGTGGCAATTTGAGGCATGTGTTGTTAAAAATTCCCTGCACTTTGGATATAGATGTGCCTATTTACCATAATAAAAGTAAATTCAAGGTATTATAGGAACCCCTACCTCAAACATTTATGTGATATACAGTGGAGGAAATAAGTATTTGATCCCTTGCTGATTTTGTAAGTTTGCCCACTGTCAAAGTCATGAACAGTCTAGAATTTTTAGGCTAGGTTAATTTTACCAGTGAGAGATAGATTATATAAAAAAAATAAAAAAATAAAATCACATAGTCAAAATTATATATATTTATTTGCATTGTGCACAGAGAAATAAGTATTTGATCCCCTACCAACCATTAAGAGTTCAACCTCCTCCAGACCAGTTACACGCTCCAAATCAACTTGGTGCCTGCATTAAAGACAGCTGTCATCTGTATAAAAGACTCCTGTCCACAGACTCAATTAATCAGTCTGACTAACCTCTACAACATGGGCAAGACCAAAGAGCTTTCTAAGGATGTCAGGGACAAGATCATAGACCTGCACAAGGCTGGAATGGGCTACAAAACCATAAGTAAGACGCTGGGTGAGAAGGAGACAACTGTTGGTGCAATAGTAAGAAAATGGAAGACATACAAAATGACTGTCAATCGACATCGATCTGGGGCTCCATGCAAAATCTCACCTCGTGGGGTATCCTTGATCCGGAGGAAGGTGAGAGCTCAGCCGAAAACTACACGGGGGGAACTTGTTAATGATCTCAGGGCAGCTGGGACCACAGTCACCAAGAAAACCATTGGTAACACATTATGCCGTAATGGATTAAAATCCTGCAGTGCCCGCAAGGTCCCCCTGCCCAAGAAGGCACATGTACAGGCCCGTCTGAAGTTTGCAAATGAACATCTGGATGATTCTGAGAGTGATTGGGAGAAGGTGCTGTGGTCAGGTGAGACTAAAATTGAGCTCTTTGGCATTAACTCTACTCGCCGTGTTTGGAGGAAGAGAAATGCTGCCTATGACCCAAAGAACACCATCCCCACTGTCAAGCATGGAGGTGAAAACATTATGTTTTTGGGGTGTTTCTCTGCTAAGGGCACAGGACTACTTCACCGCATCAATGGGAGAATGGATGGAGCCATGTACCGTCAAATCCTGAGTGACAACCTCCTTCCCTCCACCAGGACATTAAAAATGGCTCGTGGCTGGGTCTTCCAGCACGACAATGACCCGAAACATACAGCCAAGGCAACAAAAGAGTGGCTCAAAAAGAAGCACATTAAGGTCATGGAGTGGCCTAGCCAGTCTCCAGACCTTAATCCCATCGAAAACGTATGGAGGGAGCTGAAGATCCGAGTTGCCAAGCGACAGCCTCGAAATCTTAATGATTTACAGATGATCTGCAAAGAGGAGTGGGCCAAAATTCCATCTAACATGTGTGCAAACCTCATCATCAACTACAAAAAAACGTCTGAGTGCTTTGCTTGCCAACAAGGGTTTTGCCACCAAGTATTAAGTCTTGTTTGCCAAAGGGATCAAATACTTATTTCTCTGTGCACAATGCAAATAAATATATATAATTTTGACAATGGGATTCTTTTTTTTTTTTTTTTTTATATAATCTCTCACTGGTAAAATTAACCTAGCCTAAAAATTCTAGACTGTTCATGTCTTTGACAGTGGGCAAACTTACAAAATCAGCAAGGGATCAAATACTTATTTCCTTCACTGTACAAGAGAGATACATAGGAGTCTTTGGATGGAATACTCCTTTAATTATAGCTTTTCAAACCAAAGTAGTATGATCCACAAAGGTAACCGTCATGAAAAGACGAGCAGCTTGCTGCGACTCACATGTAAGGGTATGTTCACACGGCCTATTTTTAGACGTAATTCAGGCTTTTTACGCCTCTAATTACGCCTGAAAGGACGGCTCCATTACGCCTGCAAACATCTGCCCATTGCTTGCAATGGGTTTTACGATGTTCTGTTCAGATGAGGTGTAATTTATGCGTCGCTGTCAAAAGACGGCGCATAAAAAGACGCCTGCGTCAAAGAAGTGCATGTCACTTCTTTGGACGTTTTTGGAGACGTTTTTCATTGACTCCATTGAAAAACAGCTCCAATTACGTCTGTAATGGACGCCGCGAAAAACGTGAGTACTTGCAAAAACGTCTGAAATTTAGGAGCTGTTTGCGCCTGAAAACAGCTCCGTAATTTCAGACGTAATTTGTTAAGACGTGTAAACATACCCCAACTCTCGACTCAGAGCACCATCCACTAGTAGAATAAACCTAGATGTCACTAGTTTGGCGACCGGCAGCTTAAGATCCTCTCTCACGTCCAAACGCAAATTACCCCCCACGCCACTATTGGGGCTATAACCCACAAAGCAGTATGTCCAGATCCCTAATCAGGTTAATTCTCCCAAACAGAACATTATCCTCAGCACCCACAAGCAAAGTTAGTCTTCCCTCACGCTGTACATTGAACCCCAAAAAGACAAGTCCCCTAAGCATCAGATCACCTGCCCCCAGTGCTGGTCCACCCTCAAAGTAGCAAATCACATCCCCACAAGGCTAATGCCCAGATATCTCTCCCTGTGTATCCAAAAGCAGCACATGGACCCCCTCTCCAGACAGCATATTCAACCGCAGGATAAAAAAAAAAAAAACAACCGATGGCAGCAGCAACTCTCGGATATGGAAGCTTACTTCGAAAACTAAATAAAAGAGGTCCTTGCATAGAAGGGGCGCTAGCCACTACCCTAGTAACAGTCTGCGCAGGGACCGCAGCAATTGACGTTACCAGCACAACCACTTAGTGGCTGACTGGCAGTGACGTCTATTGCTGCTGCCCAGCTGTCGCAAAGCTCTTGTGTACTAAAATGCATGTGATTGATTTTAACGTGTGCCAAAGCCTTTACAGCCATCAATAGCGTTGGCACCTTTTCCACCCAAAAATACCAGTTCAGTGGGTTTGCACTAGCAGATTTTGTGCGCTTATTTTTAATGATTTTGTGAAAAACGCAACAAAAAAAACACTATAATACCGACATGTGTAAATACACCCAACCATGGGTAAAAAGTGCGTGTGGTTTTGTAGGCATTGCTTAACATGGAGTGTAATATGCCACTTAGACAATGAATAACTAACTGTCTGTATCCTCCAACCTCTGCTCTTGACAGGGGCCCCCCAGAGCAGTATTGCTTGGGGGACACACGATGGTACAGGCATATTTAAATTTAATTTTTACTATTGTATTGTCGATAATTAAATTTTGTTTTAGGTGGTTTGTTCTGGTTTCCCCTCCCCCCTCTTATTTCAGTTGGTACTTACCTGTTGGCTTATGGAAGTTTCTGATAATCTGCCCATCACCAGGAGTCTGCACCTGATTGGTAGCTGTAGATAACGGCGGGAAAGATGTTGAAGTTCGATAATCTGCCCGGCACCAGGATTTGATTTTAATTGGCAGCTCAGATTATATAAATATATATAAATCCACGGTTTCGGAGGTTCGGTGCCAGTTCCTGAGCGTTCCAGTGACCACCCGCCCTCCCCAATAATTTTATTTCTCCCTTATTGTCGCAATTTTTTATTAGAGGTTTTTTTTGTCTCCCAGCTATTGCTGGATGGACTGATTTATTAAAATGTTTTTGTTTATATGTGGTTTTTATTATATCGGTTTTAAATTATTTTGGTTTTTAAAGTATTTATAATTATTGATCATCTTTGGTAACCCTTAATAAAAACATTGCAGCCTTTTTTATCCACATATCTGTTTTCTGTGTCTTATTTGGGTTAATTTTAGTTCATTGAATTGTGCCTTGTACTTTCATGATCCTTGGGGCACTTGTTACTGCCGGCAAAAACATACCAGCTGGGCTGGTGGCAGCCCCAGGCGTCAACAACACCTGTAGAGGAATTATTGCAACCTCTGTTTTCAATACCATCTATATGCAGGCAACACTGAAATCTCTCTGCTCCAAACCTAGACGCCCTTATAACTCGTACCCCTGACTGTCAGCCATCTACTCCTTTAAAGAGGCTCTGTCACCAGATTTTGCAACCCCTATCTGCTATTGCAGCAGATAGGCGCTGCAATGTAGATTACAGTAACGTTTTTATTTTTAAAAAACGAGCATTTTTGGCCAAGTTATGACCATTTTTGTAGTTATGCAAATGAGGCTTGCAAAAGTCCAAGTGGGTGTGTTTAAAAGTAAAAGTCCAAGTGGGCGTGTATTATGTGCGTACATCGGGGCGTTTTTAATACTTTTACTAGCTGGGCGTTCTGATGAGAAGTATCATCCACTTCTCTTCAGAACGCCCAGCTTCTGCCAGATCACGCTGTGACGTCACTCACAGGTCCTGCATCGTGTCAGACGAGCGAGGACACCGGTACCAGAGGCTTCAGTTGATTCTGCAGCAGCATCGGCGTTAGCAGGTAAGTCGATGTAGCTAATTACCTGCAAACGCTGATGCTGCTGCAGAATCAACTGTAGCCTCTGGTGCCGATGTGTCCTCGCTCGTCCGACACGATGCAGGACCTGTGAGTGACGACACAGCGTGATCTCTCGAGAACACGCTGTGTGTCTGCACTGCCAGAAGCTGGGCGTTGTGAAGAGAAGTGGATGATACTTCTCATCAGAACGCCCAGCTAATAAAAGTATTAAAAACGCCCCGATGTACGCACATAATACACGCCCAGTTGTACTTTTACTTTTAAACACACCCACTTGGACTTTTGCAAGCCTCATTTGCATAACTACAAAAATGGTCATAACTTGGCCAAAAATGCTCGTTTTTTAAAAATAAAAACGTTACTGTAATCTACATTGCAGCGCCTATCTGCTGCAATAGCAGATAGGGGTTGCAAAATCTGGTGACAGAGCCTCTTTAAGTCTTCCCTTTTCCTGAAACTAAACATGGACAATACTGAGCTTGGCATCTCCTCCCCCATCACACATTAACTTCCACACCCAAATATCCTTATCTGTTAGCACCCTACTATACCTCTCTACACAAGTGCATTGCCGTCCTCATCTGACCTTACAAAGCCCGATCAAACTTTCCTCCGTCTTAGGGTATGTTCACACGGCCTATTTACGGACGTAATTCGGGCGTTTTTGCCCCGAATTACGTCTGAAAATAGCGCCTCAATAGCGCTGACAAACATCTGCCCATTGAAAGCAATGGGCAGACGTTTGTCTGTTCACACGAGGCGTATATTTACGCGCCGCTGTCAAATGACGGCGCGTAAATAGACGCCCGCGTCAAAGAAGTGACCTGTCACTTCTTTGGCCGTAATTGGAGCCGTTATTCATTGACTCCAATGAATAGCAGCGCTAATTACGGCCGTAATGGACGCGGCGTTCAAGCGCCTGCACATGCCGGTACGGCTGAAATTACGGGGATGTGAACATACCCTTATGTCTTCTCTAATTCTCAGATTCCACCCCACACACAACTCCGCTCTGCCAATGACAACCTTCCGTCTACCACTCTATTCCCCCCAACCAATATTCCTGCCCCCACCTGAGCTGCTTACTCCATTCCCTGACCTCTTGTATCTATTCCTTATAAATTGTAAGCTGCTATGGGCAAGGCTTTTACCTAATGTATCTTGTGAACAATGGTTTTTATTTGTCTGTATCACATGGCCTTCCGTGATTGTTATAGTGTTTTACAGCCCCAATTTAAGTAAAGCTCTATGGAAGTTGACGGCACTAAAATAATAATTTAAAATATTTTATATGACTAGAATTACAGTTGTGAAATACTAGATGTTTATCATCCATGCAACACTTAGAGGCTCTGAAACCAAATCTCGTTTAGCTCCGTAATCTCGCGAGATTTCGTTTCACTTGCCGGAATCTCACAAAAAAGATTCAGAAGTGTCAGGATTCTGAGTACACATGACGTCCAGGCTGGATGGTCATGTGTATTCATTATCAGGACACTGTAGTAATGTTAGGGTTTGTGTATGTTGCTGCACATAGTGATATAACTATATCGCTAGTGCAGTGTAAATGAATGGAGAGGAGTGCATGATGGCGATTGGTCAGCGTCATGCACTCCCCTGTACAACGCCCACTTGGTCGGAAGTAAAAGTACGCCCACTTGGGCATTAAGAAAGCTCATTAGCATAAACCAAAATCGCTCCTAACGTTGTGAAAATAGATAGTTTTTTTTAAATAAAAAGCATTACTGTCACCTACATTACAGCGCCGATCTCCTTATATAGGAGATAGGGCACTTATAATGTGGTGACAGAGCCTCTTTAAAGGAAATCAGTCAGCAGTTTTGAGGCCTCAAAACTGTTGAAAGAGCGATATAAGTGAGGGGCATCATAACCACACCTTTTTTTCTTAGTCATGCAATGTTTGGTTCCCCGGGTGGGGTGGTTACAAGTGCCACTCTCTGCTCCAACTGACGTTTAGGTTATAGCGGCCAATCAGGAGGCCGCTACAGTCATCACTCAGAGCAGAGGGGCGGGGCTAATAGTACACAGCGCAGGAGCACTTGCACATCAAATCCCGCCCTAGTGGCACTTGCGATCGGCGCGCAGGTGGAATTCAACATTTTCTCTGTCATGCGAGACAAAGTGTGTTTACAATGCCCTACCCCTCCCCCTTATTGCCCTGTCAGCAGTTATGAGGCCTAAAAACTGCTGGCAGATTTCCTTTAACCCTTTCCCAGTGCAGCCATTTTTCGGATTTTCACTTTTGGTTTTTCCTCCCCACGTTCCAAAAGCCATAACTCTTATTTTTCCATCAATATTGGTGTATGAGGGCCTGTTTTTTGCGGGACGACTAGTAGATTTTCACAGCACCCTTTTTTGTACCATATAATGTAGTGGGAAACGAGAAAAATATATATATATATATATATATATATATATATGTGGGGTAGAACTGGAAAAAAACAGCGATTCCTCAACCTTTTGGGTGGTTTTGTTTTTACGGCGTTCACCGTACGGTAAAAACAGCACGTTAACATTATTCTGCGGGTCAATACGATTACTGTGATACTAAATTTATATCGTTTTCTTTACGTTTTACTACTTTTACAAGGAAAAAACTGTTAAAAATAAAATTTTAGTTTCGTCGCCACATTCTGAGAGCCATAACGTTTTATTTTTCTGTTGATTTAGCCGTGTGAGGGCTTATTTTTGTGGGGCGAGCTGCAGTTTATATTGGTATCATTTTGGGGTACGTGACACTTTTTGATTACTTTTTTATTTCATTTTTTGTGGGAGAAGGGACCAAAAAACAGCAATTCTGGTGTTTTTTTACGACGTTCACCGTGCGGACTAAATGATATATTGTAATAGTTCTGACTTTTACGGACGCGTCGATACCAGTTATGTTAGCTTTTTAATTTTTTTACATTGGGAAAATGGGGTTTTTTGAGCTTTTAATTATTATTATTTGTTAAAAAAAAGTTACTGTTTTTTATTTGTGCGCCTAGGGGACTTTAACCAGCGATCATTAGATCGCTTGCAAGATATACTGCAATACTAATGTATTGCAGTATATGGCGCTTCTGACAGTCTCCTATGAAGCCCTGCCGGAGGCAGAGCTTCATAGGAGATGCAAAGATGGCGGACCTGGGGGACTTAGTCAGGCCCCCAGGCAGCCGTGCCAACCAACGGCTCCCCCCGATCTCGCCGCGTGGGGGGGGGGGCATTACAGGGGGCCGCCCCTCTGTTTTTAGTAATTTAAATGGCGCGATCGCTATTGAAAGCGGCATTTAACGGGTTAAACAAGCGGGATCGCGCTCGAACGGGATCCAGCTGTAACACACAGCCGACACACTCGCTCTATGGAGCCGTCTCAGCCAGTGAGCCCGCTCCAAATTCCCCTATCCGGCGTGCGGGTTATGCAAAAACACATTATATATATATATATATATATATATATATATATATATCTCAAATAAAAAAAATATATATATATAAGTAAATATTAAAGAGAAAATTTGTGGCCACAATACAATTCTAAAAAAAAAGGAAAAATAGAGCAGCTCTAATAAAAGTGAAGAGGGGTAAAATCACTGAAGTGGATTTGTCCAGAGCTTAGTTATTATTGACAAAAAAAAATAAAAGTGGGTAAAAAAAAACATGAATGAGAACTAGAACTAATCAATTCATTATCACCTTTTTCTGGAAAGAGACACTTTCGTCACCTATTACACAAAGCCTTACGTGACATTCCCTGTGACTGTCCTACAGAACACAATGTCTTGAGGAACATTAATTATTGAATATCAAATGCTATTTTGTCCTTCGTGGTTGGTTGTACCTGCTCACTGCATGACCTTTCACGAAAACGGACAGCAACTTAGAAAAATCGCTTGAGGTATATACATTGACCTGAACACTAGCAAAATATTAATAGAAAAGTCAAACAAGCATTTATTCTAGTTAAACAGTCCAGCAGTTATGGGGAAAAAAAATTGAGTGGTTACAAAGGCTGACCAGAATTTAACAGGACTATCCACCCTTTTTGGTCATAAAATCACAATGAATGTCATATAAAGGGGTGAGGATCACTTTCGAGACCCCCTCTCTATGAGCCAGAACCAGATTGCATGAGACGAGATATTTTTTTGTACAAGCGCCAGCAGGGGACATACAGAACAGAAATAGTTTAGAATCCTTAGGTCATCTAGCGAAAAGCAGTTTTAGTTCCAGTGGAAAATTTCTCTTGAGCCAGCATAGAAGTAAATAAAAACTTGGCTCTGCAAGTCATTTTTTCATTGGTTCGCTGCCCATTCGCACTTCTATAACAAGGTTGACTATTTAAAATCATACAGGCTTTATTGGGCAAAAATCTTAGAGGGCACAAGTAATGAGAAGCGCACTTTAAGTTGGGGCAACTAGATAATAGATAACAGTTATATTTGGGCAGTTAGATGGCATAATGGTGCAGCATGAGAGAGCCATGTCATTCAGCGCCACCAAGAGGCTCATGACTAGTGTACTACAATACGATGGGATGATCTCACAGATTGTTATACAAGTTACCAGAGCTCAGTATTGTAACAAAACAAGAACCGGTGTAAGCATCACATAATTAGGAAAGATTTTCAGCCTCTGGAAAAAAGATGGTTCACATTCAGTGACTGCAAGCAAAGCTCTTAAAAACCTTGATAAAAAAAACCCTGGTACATTGAATGACTTTTATAGATCGTTTAAATAAATTGTATTTGCTGGAATTGGAGAAACCCCTTTGGGACCGGTCACCTCTCCTGACATGAAATAACAATCCTGGAACATGTTTTCTTAGAACTCTGCGTTGTGCTGTCCATCTGTTACTCCTCCTGGAAATACATGGACAACTGCGTGTTACCATTCCCTTTGTCAAAGAGCCGCGTCCCTACACACTCTCACTCGGTCAGCATTGATTTGACAAGATCAGTCTGTGTAGGGACATCACCAACTGGTAACACCCAGTAGTCAATTTATTCATAGAAGGAATAACAGAGGAATGGCACAACATAGAGTTCTAAGAAAAGATGCTCCAGAATTGTTTTGAGGGAGATTAATATTATTTAATAAAAAAAGACATGTTAGGAGAGGTGACAGGTCTTCTTTAAAGATGTTCACTTCTATCCGCACAGATAAAGGTGAAAAACCTGGTTGCTCTTTGATATAAGTAGTCAGAACTTGCACCGTCGCAAATCTAAAGCTCTGGTTACATCACCTTTCAGTCTTACGATTGTTTTTTTGTTGTATAGAAAATCGTAGTGGAATACAGTTTTCTACGTAAAGCAGACTTGCAAAAAAAAAAACGAAAAAAAAAATTGCACAGTAGACTTTTTAAACATTATTATGGGAACCAATGGGTGACATATGGGGGGGGGGGGGACGAACAAAGTGTATACAGTGGATATAAAAAGTCAACACACCCCTGTTAAAATGTCAGGTTTTTGTAATGTTACAAAGTCAGTCCAAGATGAATATTTCAAAACTTATTCCGCCTTTAATGTGTCACCTATAATTTGTACAATTGAATTGAAAAACAAACTGAAATCTTTTAGGGTGGAAAAATGAAAAACATAAGTAATGAGGTTGCATAAATATGCACACCCTTAAACTAATACTTTGTTGAATTACCCTTTGACTTTATGACAGCATTCAGTCTTTTTGGGTAGAAGTCTATCAGCATGGCACATCTTGACTTGGCAATTGTTGCCCACTCTTCCTTGCAAAGGCACTCCAAATCTGTCAGATTGTGAGGGCATCTCCTGTGCACAGCCTTCTTCAGGTCACCCCACAGATTTTCAATGGGATTCTGGTCTGGGCTCTGGCTGGGCCATTCCAAAACTTTGATCTTCTTCTGGTGAAGCCATTCTTTTGATTTGGAGGTATGCTTTGGGTCGTTGTCGTGCTGAAAAGTGAAATTCCTCTCCATCTTCAGATTTTTAGCAGAGGCCTGCAGGGTTTGTGCCAATATTGCCTGATATTCGGAACTGTTCATAATTCCCTCCACTTTGACTACAGCCCCAGTTCCAGCTGCAGAAAAACAGTCCCAAAGCATAATGCTGCCTCCACCATGCTTCACTGTGGATATGTGTTCTTTTGGTGATGTGCGGTGTTGGCTTTGTGACAAACATACCTTTTGGAATTATGGCAAAAAAGTTCAACCTTCATCTCATCAGACCGTAACACATTTTCCCACATGCTTTTGGCAGACTTGATATAGGTCTTTGCAAAACATAGCCGGGCTTGGATGTTTTTCTTTGTTAGAAAAGGATTCCTGCCACCCTACCCCACAGCCCAAACATTAAGAAAATGTGAGATTGTCATCACATGCACTACACAACCAGTACTTGCCAGAACATCCTGCAGCTCCTTTAATGTTTCTGTAGGCCTCTTAGCATCCCCCCTGGGACAATTTTTGTCTGGTCTTTTCAATAAAGTTTTGAGGGACGTCCAGTTCTTGGTAATCTCACTGTTGTGCCAAATGTAATCCACTTCTTGATATCTGTGTTCACTGTGTTTCATGGTATATCGAATGCCTTGGAAATTCTTTGGTACCCTTCTCCTGACTGCTGCCTTTCAACAATTAGATCCATTTGATGTGTTGCAAGCGCTTTACGGACCATGGCTTTTGCTTTCACATGCAACAAAGAAAATGTCAGGAAAATCCTAATAGAGCCACTGAACTTTATATGGGGTTACTCAGAATAATTTTTTTTAAAAATGGCAGCTGTGTACTGACCACTATTTAACATGAGTTTAAATGTGATTGGCTAATTCTGAACACAACCACATCCCCAATTATAAGAGGGTGTTCACACTTATGCAACCAATTTATTTTTTTATTTTTTCCCCCTCTAAATGATTTCAGTTTGTTTTTCAATAGAATTCTACAGATTATGGGTCACATTAAATGTGGGAAAAGTTCTGCAATTATTCATCTTGTACTGACTTTGCAACATGACAGAAACGTGGCATTTTAACAGGGGTGTGTAGACTTTTTATATCCACTGTATGTGAAACCCTTCCGTCAGAGGTTTACGCCGGGTTATACTACCGGCATATACGTTTGGAGGAATGCTCAGACGTGATGTGAACAGAGCCTTAGAGAGACCAGGTAAACCTACCTTCATCAATAAATGTAAACTTTCCCTTTGACTCACCTCTTTTCACTAACCATTTATAAGCCTAAACAACATCCAATCCCACTTTCTACAGTGAACTTCAGTATTCAACCAGAACAGTTTTTCACATACAGCTGAGAGTAAGAACGTTGAGTCAGTAAATCGATTTGTTTAACAATAGAAATACAACTACTTCGCAACAGAAATACTCTTTCACCACAATACAGGAAATACCGTGCTGAGCAGCACATTGTTGAGAGCTGGGGAAATAAAATTGTGACGGATTTCTGTTCATGTTTTATTATGACTAGTTCTAAAACCGGTATATATGACTGTACGGATATGGACACAAGTCTGGGCATACCTCAAGTTCGATTTCCCTCCGGTTGATGTCATCAGTTGACTGATTGAGCTTCTCCAACTCTCCCTGGATTAAAAAAAAAAAGAAAAAGAAACAAAATTGAATAATTTTTTTTTATATATAAAATGGATAGAAGGAGGTAAAGATATGCTCCTATAAATAACAGACATAAAATGTGTTTTTCATACATAAAAAGACTAGTCATTTTAATAAAATAGGAAAAAGCCATGTTGCAGGGCTAACCAAGACAGGACATTAAGGCCTCATGCACACGACCGTGTTTATTGTGGCCGCAATTCCCCCGAAAATCCACGGGAGAATTGCGGCCCCATTCTTTTCTATGGGGCCGTGCACACGACCGTAGTTTTTGCGGTCCGTGCACGGCCCGGGAGCCCGGACCGCAGAAAGAACGGGCATGTCTTATTACGGCCCGGTTCTGCGGTCCGGACTCATTGAAAACAATGGCCGCGGCCATGTGCATGTCCCACGATTTGCGGGCGGCCTGCGGCTGACAGTCCGCTGACAGTCCGCAGCCGGCCGACCCGAAAATCACGGCCGTGCACACGGCTACGGTCGTGTGCATGAGGCCTTAGGCTGGATTCACACGAGCATGTTCGGTCCGTAAAGGACGGAACTTATTTCGGCCGCAAGTCCCGGACTGAACACACAGCAGTGAGCTGGGCTCCTAGCATCATAGTTATGTACGACGCTAGGAGTCCCTGCTTCGCTTCGGGACAATTGTTCCATACTGTAATCAGGATTGCGGCCGAAATACGTTCCGTCCATTACGGACCGAACATGCTCGTGTGAATCCAGCCTAACAGTCCTAAAATGAAGGGTGACATAATATCTTTGTATGCACAAAGCACCGATGTACAGAAAATTGGAGAGAAGGTGCATAAGGTATATAATGTCTGTATAAGACCATATTCACACACAACAGTGAAAAAAAAATGTCCATCAAAAACTGATCAACTGTCAGTGTGTCTCTAAATTTTTATCCATTTCCAGTCTGTCTTTATTGGTCATTTGACATCCATTTTGCGTCAGTTTTTCATGGCAGTTAAAAAAAAAAAACTGATGAATTTCATTGGTCAGGCTTTTTTGTCCCAGCCCCTGAAAACACCCAAAGGAAAAAGTCACATTTTCACCTAGACACTACTTACAGCCTCCCCGTACAGGACGCCACACAGCCTCCCCGTACAGGACGCCACACAGCCTCCCCGTACAGGACGCCACACAGCCCCCCCCCCCGTAGATGACGCCACAAAGCCCCCTCCCGTAGATGACATCACGCAGCCCCCCCTGTAGATGACATCACGCAGCCCCCCCGCCCGTAGATGACGCCACGCAGCCCCGATGTATATGATGCTACACAGCCGACATGAATGCCCTACATACTCACCAATGCAGCACTGTCTTCTTCAGGTAAGGTCCCACGGGCTATGCGGCGATGAGATGACACATACTCACGATGCAGCGCTGTCTTCTGGTCTGGTCGCTAGTCTCACGGGATCTGAGAAGGTGGCGCGATGATGTCGGTAGTTCGCTTTCAAATCCCCATATCAGAGATAAGTTTTTAACGGTTGTTACATGTATTGACAGCCGTTAAAAACTGATCCATTGACTTCTATGTCCTATTTTTTGACTGCCATTATTCACAGGCCGTTAAAAAAACGGCCGTGTGAATACACCCATAGCTCATCATTGTTCTGAAAACGGCCGTGTGACGGCCGTTAAAAGAACGTCTGTCACTCGGCCGTTTATCACTGTCGTGTGAATAAGGCCTAAAGATGTATAACTGGGTCATCCTCATAAAACTGCATTTTTTGGGTCACTTATTGTTGTTTTTTTTTTAAACTATTTTTATTTATTCTATAGACGTGCTGGATCTGTCGCATGGCGGAAACCAAAAGCACCAAGTGGACCCCGTTGATTTTAAATGGTTGTCGGGCTTCCGTCATTTTGTTGGACGAAACAGTGCTGCATGATGCGCTATTTTGTCCAGCAAAAAATTACAGAATCTGCAATTCATTTTCTTCATTTGTTGCAAAATGGTTACAGGGGAGAATGGCAATTGAATATAATAACCTTGCTATAAATCATTTGAAAAGTTTCAGAGCTATTAGAGAAAAAACTATTTGTACTCTTTCACTTCAACCAGATATCTGGTAATGCAATATCGACATTCTGTTCTCAAATCTTGCTCTAAAATAGTTAATTAAAGGGGCTTCTGACTACAGTGCAAGGAATAGGTAGATGGACTGGTAAAGATAGTAGGGCTTAAAAGGTGGATGCATAATTCTGTTTTACTGCTTTATTATTTTTTCTGGGATCAAACTTTATACACATTCATACACTACTCCACATTGAAATTGCAACACCAAGGAAAAGTTTTGGTATTTTGGAAATCACAGGACCGATAGATATGTTAATGATATGCAAATGATAAAAAATGGAAACAAAATACTCCAAACAACTTTATGTATTCAGCATCGAGTAGGACACGCACTTACATGCCTTGGCATGCTATCAATGAGGGTATTAATAGTTGCCTGAGGAATGTTTTGCCACGCGGAATGCCCTTGGGCACGCAAATCATCAAGATTGGCTTCTGGCTGCTCCCTTTGCAATTGCCGACCAAAGACGTTCAAGATGTGCTTGATGGGAGACAAGTCCAGAGACGCTGCAGACCACGTTAGCACGTTTAGTCCACACACGCTGCTTACAGTAGAACAAGCAACATGTAGCCTGGCATTGTCCCGTGGAAAAAACGGCTTCTGGGAAACACTGGAGAAGTGGCCATACCACTGGTTCCAAAACCGAATCCATGTAAGGCCAAGCTGTTAGTGTAACTGAAATGAAAACTAAAAGGGGTTAGGCTACCGTACATTAGGCCACCCCATCATCATTCCGAGAATAGGACCAGTGTGACATTCGTTGCCCACGAGGTCTCCACACCAATCTAGAGATGCACGATGAACTTTGATACGGTTTCAATACCGTGCATCCCCAAACGGTTCGATACCGTTGTTTCATGTATTTTCGATACTTAGCTGTGCGGCCGCACAGCTCAGTATTGTAACACATGAATGTATAAGAGCGGGGCTGCGGCTGTGTAATACAGCCATTGCCCCGCTCCTCAGTCCTGACAAGTGCGCCAGCCGCATCGCCTCATGCTGACCGTGCGCCCACTTACGTCAGGAGCGGGGCAATGGCTGTATTACACAGCCGCAGCACTGCTCTATAACGGCAGAGATCAGAGAAATCGCTCATCTCCGCCGCTATTCCCCTGAATGCTGCGATCAAAGCGGACTGCATCATTCAGGGGAAAATGAGAAGGGGGGCTGCCCCTGGATCGCATCACAGGGAAAACCTGTGACGCGATCGAGGGCCATACCTTATATGGCCAGACAGCCCAGTGTCTATTGAAGGACCCCAGGGCTGTCTTACCATATTTCCTGTTGTTGGGGCATACTTAGGTCTGTCCTAACAACTGCCAATTTTTTTGCGTCATTTATGTGTACGCTGTAAAAAAAATAAAAAATTCTTTCACTTATTAATGTAAGGCACGAGGTGTGATGATGAATTTAACCTCCATGTGCCTCCCATTAATAGTAATTAACCCCATCATGTACCTCACACATTAACCCATTATGACTGAGAAACATGATGGGGTTAATTACTATTAATGTGAGGCACATGGAGGTTAAATTCATCATCACACCACGCGCCTCACATCAGAAAATGGAAGAACTTTTTTTTATTAATACTGTTGGCAAAGTATCGTTTTGGTATCGAAATCGCAATACTACACGAAGTATCGGTATCGAAGTCCAAATTCTGGTATCGTGACATCCCTACACCAATCCCCGGCTATCATCGCATCCGAGACAAAAGTGGGACTCATCCCTGAAGAGGATAGACCTCCATTCCATGCTCCATTGCCGTCTTGCTGTGCACCATGAGAACCTTTGAGAGTGGTGGCATGTGGTCAATGGAACACCTGTAGCTGGACGTCTGGCTTGTAGCCCAATGTCGTGCAAATGCCTTCTGATGTCGACGGGGTTTGCCGCCCTATTCTTCAAAGAGTTAATCTGTCCGTGCAGAGGTTCGCCTCCACACACCTCTTGCAGTCATTCATTTTTGTTGTTCTCCCAACCTCCAGGACACGCAACGTTAAACATTGCTGACATCTCAGCCTAGGCGCGTAGCGATCTGCCGGAATAATAAACCATGCTCTCTCAGTTCAAGGATTCTGTCCCTCTCAGTTGGCGATCACTGGCACGTCGATGAACAGGAGGCATCGCACAATCATCCCACACCTCTTGATCTGATTTTTGAGGTTTCATGTGGCTAAATAACTTTGCTTTCAATCTGGATTTTATGCCCCTCCACATGCCACAGATTGGAGCTAGGTGATTGAAAATGTGATAATTTGCAGATCTCGATTTACATAACCTTACAGCTTGCCCTTCTTGGTGTTAGAAATTCAAATGTTGAGATATTATAGGATAGATAGTATGGAAAAACAAAAAAGCCTTTGTATTTTCTTTTTTTTCAGACTCCCAAGTTAATTAGAGTTAGAAGCCTTGGATGAACGTCAACTCTGGACATATGAACATTACTTCGGCAAAAAAGTGGCTGGCATCCTGGCAACATGTCTTCATTTCAGATTATCTTTGGTTGGGGCATGGCATTGAGCTAATAAAGCGGTGACTGACCCTAACTCCACTCAGAAACAAGGGGATCCGTGTTATTTTATATTTATGCAGAATGTGGATTAATTGCACTATGTAAGCCCTGGCTCCAGGGTGTTTTTCTGTGTCGTTTTACGTTAGGCAATTCTAAATTAAAGTAAAAAAATGTTAAAAAAAACTATGAAAAAGATCCCAATTCTTGCAGCTTTTTTCTATAACAGAGCTGTAAACGGTCCCGGAATGTTAACTAGAAACAGACAATGTGGATCTTATTACAGAAATCCTCTGACAACGTTCAAGGTTGCACTATGCGGTTATAACATGCAATCCAAAAACAAACCAAGACGGTTTTTGTGTACAAACCCCATGATCGATCTACGACTAGGTCTGCAGATAGCAAGTTTTCCAACCTATGGAGAGTCATAGTTTCATAAGAGCTGGATCTTGTATACAGGAAGAAAAAGGAACGTGGCCATGAAATACAATGTAATAGCCATGATGTGTACATAGCGAAGCCTGGAATGTCCCTATGAACTTGTCTACACAATAATCATCTAAATGCAAAGGAGGAATGCTGAACTTTTCAACCTGAGCTACACACTGCAGATAAGCACCAACAGCGCACAGTTAATAAAAGTTTCATGTGTTTCCTAGAAATTATTCTCTTTATACAGACCTAATGAAAAAGGGGGCCGGTTGTATCGGGGGGCTCCTTCGCATGCATATTTCACAGATTTTCAGTTGCTTCACTTTGAAATAGTGTGTACAAATAAAAAAATATGCAAAAGATATTTAAAAAAATAAATACTCCCTTGTTTGTCTCTGCAACATTACTGCCCGTTTCACCAGCTGCATCTCCCGCCATCACGTTTAAAGCGTACCTAACCTTTCATAATATGTCATACGTGTGTATATGAGGAATAACACTATTTCTGGCCATTATATGACTTGTGTTCTGCATTATTTAGCAGTTTGCAGGCTCCATCTCTAATACTCAGGTGTTTCTGAGCTAGTAGGCAAAGCAGAACGTCTATCATGTCCTATACACTGCAGATATAGAAGAGAATCCTTCTCTCACTAATATATATATATATATATATATATATATATATATATATATATACACACATTACATACATATACACAAACTACCGTTCAAAAGTTTGGGGTCACCCAGACAATTTTGTGTTTTCCATGAAAACTCACACTTATATTTATCAAATGAGTTGCAAAATGACTAGAAAATATAGTCAAGACATTGACAAGGTTAGAAATAATGATTTTTATTTCAAATAATAATTTTCTCCTTCAAACTTTGCTTTTGTCAAAGAATGCTCCATTTGCAGCAATTACAGCATTGCAGACCTTTGGCATTCTAGCTGTTAATTTGCTGAGGTAAAATCGGGAGAAATTTCACCCCATGCTTCCAGAAGCCCCTCCCACAAGTTGGATTGGCTTGATGGGCACTTCTTGCGTACCAGCATCTTTTCAATTGTTCTGCGTCTCACAAATTTTCTTCTGTGTGTTCCAAACACCTCAAACTTTGATTCGTCTGTCCATAACACTTTTTTCCAATCTTCCTCTGTCCAATGTCTGTGTGCTTTTGCCCATATTAATCTTTTCCTTTATTAGCCAGTCTCAGATATGTCTTTTTCTTTGCCACTCTGCCCTGAAGGCCAGCATCCCGGAGTCGCCTCTTCACTGTAGACGTTGACACTGGCGTTTTGCGGGTACTATTTAATGAAGCTGCCAGTTGAGGACCTGTGAGGCGTCTATTTCTCAAACTAGAGACTCTAATGTACTTGTCTTGTTGCTCAGTTGTGCAGCGGGGCCTCCCACTTCTCTTTCTACTCTGGTTAGAGCCTGTTTGTGCTGTCCTCTGAAGGGAGTAATACACACCATTGTAGGAAATCTTCAGTTTCTTGGCAATTTCTCGCATGGAATAGCCTTAATTTCTAAGAACAAGAATAGACTGTCGAGTTTCACATGAAAGCTCTTTTTCTAGCCATTTTGAGAGTTTAACCGAACCCACAAATGTAACGCTCCAGATTCTCAACTAGCTCAAAGGAAGGTCAGTTTTATAGCTCCTCTAAACAGAAAAACTGCCTACAAACATCTGCCCATTGATTTCAATGGAAAATATGGAGTTCTGTTCCGACGTGGCGTAAAAAGACACCCGTGAAAAAGAAATGCATGTCACTTCTAGAGCCGTTTTTTTTTTATTGACACTATAGAAAAACAGCTCCAAAAAACGGCCGTAAGAAACACAAGTTTCCCTTGAAAACGGTTCCGTATTTTCAGATGTTTTTGAGTTTGCGTGTGCACATACCCTAAGAGTTTAGTGCTTGTTTTTAGCCATTTTCTGTCTCTCTCTAAACAATTTTTGGTAGGGGTGCCCTGAGGAAATTTTTTTTTTTCCATGGGTGACTGGAGTCCGAAAAGGTTGGGAAACTCTGGTCTAGATACTAAATGTGCCATGCTTGTTATAACGCCCCCTGATGTTCTGTGTCTAGCACAGGTAGACATGAATGCCCAGTAGTTCTGTCCCGCTCTTGAACAGGGTCGGCAGAGCGATTGTTGCTATTGTGCATGCCAGCGAATAAGAAGCAGCATACTAGAAGCGGCTTCTGCTTGACAGCACTGGACACATTAGGAGGACCTTTTAACCCCTTAACATTCGCCACACGTCCTCATGTAGGGTAAAATACTGCAGAATTTGTAGACCGGATTTTCTATCCGGACATTCTGCAGCGTATGTATGGACATGGCTGTGTCAGAAGCGCTTTCCTTTTACATTAACATGCCTCCTGTTGCTTTAAGAAAAAAAAGAGGAAATGAATCGGGTATGGTGGGAGATTACGAGATACAATGAATATTCCATACATCTGCTTATTTAGCATGGAGGAAATTGAAGATTTCCTCTGTGAGAAAACTGTAGTGTCGTTCTGCCTACGGTATATCCTTTGTACAAATGTTTCTGCCTTGTGTGAAGAAACCAATTCTACTTCACAATGCTACACAAATGTTTTCATCAACTCCAGAGACTACAAGAACAATAAATTGAAAGAAATTGAAGATGTCAAACTTTTTCTGAATTTCATATATGGGATTAGATGTACATACATTATATACAATGGCACCTCTCTATAGGTTCTTATCAAAGAATTTACCCCCCTGGTTGTATTTGGACATATATATTTTTTTTGGACCGTAATAACTATGCAACTATGTAATGTCGTTGGGAATTTTGCCAACTGCAAGCAATTTTTGTGGCCATTACGTGGCATGACTACCCATGTTCTTTTCTTCATAAGCATTAACAGAGCAGGGTCTGCCCAAAATACAGTATTACATACAGTAGTATCCACACAGGGTTCTTTAGGAATATACAAATATAGCTTAAATGAGAATATGTAACTCTCTCATTTCCTAATACAAACTGTTCAAATTTAGCCTCCAGCACTTATCTCGGAGACTGCAGCTGCGGTGGCGGGGGGGGGGGGGGGGGCGGTTGATTATGCGTTATTCAAAAAGGATTGGAGTTTTAAGGCTATGTTCACACGGGGTATTTTGCCGAGTTTTTTGACGCGGAAACCGCGTCGCAAAACTCGGCAAAAACGGCCCGAGAATGCCTCCCATTGATTTCAATGGGAGGCGTCGGCGTCTTTTTCCCGCGAGCAGTAAAACTGGCTCGCGGGAAAAAGAAGCGACATGCCCTATCTTCGGGCGCTTCCGCCTCTGACCTCCCATTGACTTCAATGGGAGGCAGGAGAAAGCGTATTTCTCGCTGTTTTATGGCCGCGGGCGAAAAACGGCGCGATAATCGGCGTGCAGGGAGAGGAATATCTGCCTCAAAGTTCCAAACGGAATTTTGAGGCAGATATTCCTCCCCCAAAATACTCCGTGTGAACATTACAGTGGCAAATGCTACATCTGAGAACAAGGCATATGTAAACATATACCTCCCAATCTCCCCGCAGCACCTAGGAAAGCAAATCGTAACAGAGTATACTGTATGTTATGAAATTGAGAGGGATCCCATTAGTAGGTTTGGAGCCACTAAATCACCATTATGCAGGTGGAGTTTAGCGTATCAAACAGGACTACCTTATAAAAAAAAAAAACAACATCATTTTGGGAATAGCTTGTGAAGTAAATTTTAAATTTACCGAGACATGACAGGGAGTGGCATCAGGCACATGCGCATATAAAGCCGAGGACAGTATACTGAGCATGCACAATGAAGCAAGGTGTACGGTCCTCGGCGTCATGTGTGCATTGCGCACACATCCGATGTCATTGGACTCCTTACCCGGACTCCTTTCAGTAAATTTTAAATTTACTTTAACGATTCCCGAAATGTCCGGTTTCGACGTGGCCAGGTTTAAACACTAAAGCCCAGCGGCATAACAGCTTGATGGTGGTTTAGTAGCTCCAAACCTACGAACAGGTTCTCTTTAAAGTACCACATGTGCTGCATCACAAAAGGCTTTCAATGTTAATAACTCTATCTTTTAAAAAAGGAACGGCTACAAAAAAGGCTGAGAGCCTGCAGTGCTCCCCGACAGGAACCTAAGGGCAGGTATGCCAACCATAGTTTACATACTAAGTAACTGAACTAAGAATCACAGACAGCCACAATGTTTTACAGACAGATCAGAAAACGAAAACTTAATCAAAGATTCTAGGCAACATGTCTATAAACTCCGGACACTAATTTGGAAACATTAGCATGTTTAATCTGGAAACAAGTCTATTTTTATTTGACTAGGATAGTATGTAATATGTGTCCATTAAATATAGTGCCAGAAAAATAACACTTATTTCCCTCCCTGTAAAAGTACCTATTAACATTTAAGAATGTGCATATAGATCAGCCGCCTCAGAGTAGACATTGGGGGGGGGGGGGGGGTAATTTAGCAATCTTTACATGCCAGTTTTCTGGCGTTGAAAAGTCGCAAGCGCGCCCAATACAAGGCCCAGTACAAACTGCGACATTTTTTTTGCACCACCCTGGCCACTTTTGTGGAAAAGGGGTGTGATGTCGGGGAAAGGGGGCATGGCCACCGTGGCTTGACAATTTAGAAAATGGACATAAAATTATAGTGGAAATCTACTCCAGCTCCTTGTTCGAGGCCTGCGACTCGTACTCCGCCCCCCATCAGACAGTTAAATAAAAATGTACTTACTTCCCCGACCCTCTTCTCCCCTCTGGATCCCCTCATCACTCCATCGCCACTCATACAATATAATCACACCGGGCAGCACAAGGAAATTATATGCGACACAGCACCGATGACATTCGAGTGCTGCGTCGCATATAAGACCCTGATGCTGCTCGGTGTTAGGACCTTGTATGAGTAACGCTGGAGTGAGGAGGGGGAGAAGAAGAGTGGTGAGGTGAGGTGAGTACGTGTTTTTATTTTATGGGCGACGTAAGGGGAATGTGTGGTGCGGTGCATAGCCAAGGTAGTCAAGCCACAATCATGGCACACGGCCTGGCCGAAAAATACAACACATTAAGAGGCTTTCGCCATTTTTCATAAATGTGTCGCACTTTGCTCCAATTTTTCCGTCTAATAAGACTGGCGCATGAAATGCCAGCCTTAATACATTGCCCTCATGGTGCGCGACAAAAACAGCCCAGTGTGTGTGAATTTGTGCTAGTCATCGCAGCTTCAAAATAAAATTATGGAAAGAGCAAGTCCACTATTTTACAGACTTCTGGACAGTTGGCAGCCCTGCTGGGTGCCCACAACTAAGAAAGTAACTGATGTTTACTTAGTAGGGTATGTCGACCCTTGCCAGGCGGCTGATATCGAGGTGTAACCTGAAGTTTGGATTATTCACGTGCAATTCCACTGCCCCCTCCAAACTTAGTAGCACCAGAAATCTGACTGTTGCTCATTCCCCTCCTCCAACACCAGAAATCTGAGGACCCAGAGGTGGTGCCCCCATCTATCAGACATTTATGGAATATCCTGTGTACATGCCACTAATGTCTAAAATGGGAATATCCCTTTAAAAAAAAAGTCACATTCACATGTGGCGGAATTGCTGTAGATACTGCACTAAATTACAGTATAATGAAAGACAATGGCGTTTTCAGAAAAGGTCTGCAAGGATTTTAGGACATGCTGCAGATTTTTGCAGGAGACTTGACCCGTTGCAATGCAAAGAATGACATTTCTGGCAAAAAATTTCTGCTGCATTTGAACGTAGCCTAATGTTTCATTCTCCATTCTGCTAGTAAGAGGAAACAAAGCATTAGAACTAAAGCTTGCCATACAATAGGGATTTTGGTTAACCGAAAATTGACTATTTAGAACATTTTCTACCAACCATCGCCGTTTATGACAGAAACAAGCGTAAAAGAAGCCAACCAAAGACCGATATCCGTGGAAAAGTTGATCCGCCGCGTTGGATTTTTTTCGGTCTTTGTCGGGTGCAGTCTTGTAAAGTCGTTGATGCCAAATGACAGATCTGATCCCATCAACAAAAGCCCAGATGACACTACCAATCAAGTAAGATATTGATTGGCAATTTGTCTGGACGACAACTCCATAAGTTAAAACTGCAAACGACGAATGAGAAGTCATTTTGGAAAAAGCAGTCTAAAATCCGTAACGTTCTGTATGGCCAGCTTTAAAGAGGTTATGAGCTTTGGACAATCCCTAATTGTTAGAGGGGTCTTTCGACAATAAGCTGATCACACCGTGTCCCCCTAGTGGGATCACCTATAATCAGCGAGGAAACCTTGCAGTAAGGCTGGATTCACACGAGCACATTACGTCCGTAATGGACGGAACGGATTTCGGCCGGTAATCCCGGACCGAACACACTGCAGGGAGCCGGGCTCCTAGCATCATAGTTATGTACGATGCTAGGAGTCCCTGCCTCTCCGTGGAACTACTGTCCCGTACTGTAATCATGATTACATGTGTACAACAGAGACAAATGGAAACCATGGGCACCGGATCAGTCACCATTGAACTCAATGGTGATGGAAATGGAGAGCTCTCGTTTCCGTCCTTTCTGATGAAAAGCTCAGACGGAAGGTCAGAACGGGACCCCAACGCAGATGTGAACAGAGCCTTATACGGTTTCTATATGGTCATTTGAACTTATGTATTGATTTGTGTGGGCTAGGGAAAGGATAGGGACAGTTTCTGCAATACATATATGCCCATATTTAGCTGCATGTTATATACGATATAAGTTCTTATGACTGTTACACTATGTATCTGAATATAAATCATGCGTTATGGCATGTAGTAGCGCTAACCTTTGATCTGTTCTTTCACCTGACAGATACAGCCCAGTTTCGGTCATGTTATTACTTTGAATTAATTACTCCATCCTGAGCGTCCTGCACAAATTACATTGTGCTGGTCCCTCGGGTAGGAGCGAGGACAACGCATGTGCGGTAGCTAAATTCACCTGAGGTCATGCGATAAGTCAAACATGTGACGCTTGCTGCGTCGCGGTGACTGACGTCATCACTGATTTCCTGAATGTCTGTACTCTGGGCCGTTGGGACGCGGGTCTTATACCAGCTGCTATCTCAATTATCATTTGTATCACAGGTTAGTGTGACAATTTCTATTGGTTCACCGTCACATAAATACCTCTCAGACTCTCATAAATACCTCTCAGACTCTCTGGCACCACCCCCAGACGAAGGCTTTTGGTTATTCTCGATATTGGTATTGTTTACTAATAAAATGTGGTCTGACTTATCTTAGGTCATGTTCACACAGCCTGTATTCAACATGTTTTTTGCCGCGTTTTACACGCCGAAAAACGCATGCTTTAAGCTTCCCATTGACAAAGGAAAAAATGCATTGTAGTGCATACAACGCATTTTTTTTACGCACGCGCTTTTAAAAACACGTAGTGCAAAAAAAAGAAGATTCAGGTCAATTCCTAGCATGTAAAACGCACCTAGTTCTCATAGTCAGGGCTTATTCAGACGAACGTGATATACGTCTGTGCAACGCACGTGATTTTCACACGCCTCGCACAGACCTATGTTAGTCAATGGGGCTGTATAGACAGTCTGCGATGTTCATGCAGCTTATGTCCGCTGCATAAATCTTACAACATGTCCTGTATTTGTGCGTTTCTCGCGCATCACGCACCCATTGAAGTCAATGGGTGCGTGAAAATAACGTGTGACGCGCGTGATTCGCGCAACAGCAGTAAAAACTATGAATGAAAACAGAAAAGCACCACGTGCTTTTCTGTTTACAAACATACAGTGTCAATGATGGCGGCTGCGCGAAAATCACGCAGCCACGCATCATAAGCAGCTGACACACGGAGCTGTTGTTATGTACCTTTTGCGCATGAAAAACGCAGTGTTTTTTACGCTCGCAAAACGCACACGCTCGTGTGAATCCGGCCTCAATGGGAATCCTAATTACATGATCAAAAAACACAGCAAAAGACACCCGTGCTTTAAAAAGCACGTTAAAACGTCGTTTTATTTGAGCGCCGCGTGAACAAGGCCTAAGTCACAATGATGGACAAACCCAATCGTTTGCCGTTACCCTTGGGTTATTTCTCACCTCTTTCAAAATTGCCCATTGTGCTTTTGGAGCGATCTTAACAGGAAGCCCTAGGAAGAGTAGCAACAGTCCTAAATTATCTCATTTTGTAGACATTTGTCTAACTGTGGATTGATGTACCTCCAGGTCCATGAATCTCTAGAACATGTCTTCTGAGGTCTTTTGAAAGTGGTTTGTCTTAACGCATGGTTCACACTAGCTAATCTTTGATAAGAACAGATTTGTCAGTAACCAGGCTGTGTGTGCCTTTATTTAAATGACAAAGCACCCGTAAAACACAGACTTAAATGGACACAAAATATTTCAACAACTTATGCTAGTCTAATAGTTTACCTGATTTATTTATTTTTGTTTAATTGTAATTCAACTTTACTTATTGATAAAAATAAATTAATTTATCCATGCAAATTCTGTGTGAAGTTACTGCCACTAGGTGTCTCCCTTTCTGTAATCCATGTCCACCCCAGTAAATGTATTAAAATAAAGACAAGTAACAGCTTTGTCACATATGTGACATGGCTGCAGAAGGGAGAACCACTGCAGCAGAAAAAGCCTCCCTGCACAATGTATGGGTGCCTATGGATGAGGGGGGCTGCATGTAGAGACTTGACTTGAGCACCAATGCATGTAAATATCAGTTACGTGGGTGCCGGGGGTAGGGAGAAAGCGTATTTATTTTTTTAACCAAACATTGTATTGCAAAGCCATTTTATTGTTCAAGAATAAGAGGGCTAAATCAAGGATGAATCCCAGAGAACCCTTTTAAGGGCACCTAGGATGTATTCACAAGTGATGCTTCTCCTGCAATTATTTTTGCAAAAACGTGGCATAAGAAAATTTTGACCACAACAAAACCAGTGTGTTTGTGAATACACCCTAGGTGCCCTAAATCACCCAATGCTGGCCAAACACAGAACAACTTTTTGTGCAGTTAGATTAAGGTCTCTTTCACATCTGCGTTCGAGGCTCCATCACAGATCCGGCTGAAAATAACGCAAATAATGGAGCAGCATGCTGCACTATTGCTTCCAGTAAAACCACGTCATTGGGTTGCGTTGGCCTGCTGGTGGTGCCTGTGGTGCAATGGAACCGGCGCTTCCAGGTTTTTCCTTGTACTGCTCCTCTGAACAGGCAGAACAACGGAATGGTAAACGCTGGTGTTAACCCAGTCTTAGGCCCTGATTACACTGAGTTTTTTGGCGCTGATTTTGACACGGAGACGGCGCAAAAAAAAAAAATCACATTCAAATCAATGGGAGGCAGAGAAGGCGGCAAGAAAGTGCAGGCAGGTCAAAACAAATTATTTTTTTCTGCCTGCTAAATACTCCGTGTGAACAGGGCTTTAGATTCAACGAAACAGGGCAACAATTATATACCGTAGTTGAAATGATACAAACCAGTGTTTTTAATTATCAGATAGATACAAGCTGGTAAAAAAAAAAAGTCACCACAAATTTAAATTCTTACTGTCTTTAAGACTTCAATACCGGCTGGTCTGGTGAGATCAGTTCACCCACATGGAGATACCCACACTGGCTAAGTGTTGAGAGCACAAAATAACACACCAAATTTCACAACTTTACAGAAGTGGAAAATTTGAGGATTTTTATATTTCTGGGTGGTTTTTTTATATTTATATTTGGTTGCCATGCTCAAAGCGTTTTTCCACTTTTAAGGTACTCAGTAGGAAACAGCATTTTCAGTAATTTAGTATTTTAACAGAAGCAAACAGGATCTGCTGTTGTGCTTCAATTCCGAAAAAAAGACTATACAGTAGAATGCTTTTTTCGATAAAGGGAAAAAAAAAAACAGCTTAGTCAGCTACGCTTTTCAAAACAAAGAATTAATGCAAAAAAACAGAAAAAACACACATTGCACAGTATACATTTTTCTTACAATGGGAGTCAATGGGAAATGTGTTCATCTGTATGCACGCATGCATGGGTACATGTTAGATTTCCCCGGTGTATACACCAGAAGAACATAATGTGAATGGAGTCTAACCAATTTCATATTTTTTTTTACATATTGTTACATAAAACAGAGGTTGTCCTCAGAAAGGGTCACTTAATTCTGAAACAAGCAGAACTACCTAACTCTTATCATAAAATATTTTTTAAGGTTAACACAATGGATAATCACTGGGGGAAAAAAACGCTGGAAATCGAAATATAGGTCAGCTCTATCCATTAGCAAAATGTATCTGAATAGTGAGTGACATTAAGGGCAGAGCGGAACCGTCAGAGCTGGAAGGCAAGTTATGGAAATACTAAACATTCATACAGAATTTCACCAACCTGAAAAAAAACCACTAACACAACTCCCCCACTGAGTGTCTCTCCGTATATGATCAAATCTATAAAAGTGACGAGAATGTTATTCTCTAATAGGCAAATCTCTAGTTCCAAACCCCAAGTGTACTTTTACAAGAAATAATATGTAACATTGGAGTTAAATATTGATAGTAATAGATGGCCCTGTAACATTATCGGATCAATAAAAATGGGGCTCACCAACAAACTTATCAGGATGTTTTTGGAGTGTAGGTGGGAACCAGAGTAACCCCACACAAACACTGCAAGTACACCCAAACTCCATGCAGACGTTGCACCAGGTCAGATTTAAACATAGGATCTTAGGGTAGTCACACAGCCTATTTTCAACTGTTTTTCGGGCCGTAAACGCCCCTGAAAAACGGCTGAAAATACGGGGGCTGAACGCCTCCAAACATCTGCCCCTTGATTTCAATGGGAAAAACGACAGCCCCGTAAAAAAAAAAAGTGCTTGTAACTTCTTGAACCGTTTTTCAATAGAGTCAATAGAAAAACAGCTTAAAAAACGGCCGTAAAAAAAAAAAGCAGCAAAAGGCGCTTGATGCATAAAAAATGGCTGAAAATCGGAGGCGGTTTTCCCTTGAAAACAGCTCCGTATTTTACAGTCATTTTTCGTTAAGTATGTGAGCATACCCTTAGTGCTGCAAGACAACAGCGCTAACCACTGAGCCATGGTACTTACTAGTTGTGATGTTTTTTCCTAGTGATTAATCTTCAGTCATAGGAAACTAAATAAAAACAAGGACAGAGCACCTATAGTAGAGTACGGAATACAACTTGCTGACCTACATTAGTTATGTGTAACGCACAACAGCCTGTATGCATGTGAAGTAGGATCAGGGGTTGTAGCCATCAACGTATGGTCAATGGCAAGCAGGGTCTTTTTGGGGCCTAGGGCAAGGGTTAATGGTGGGGCCCCCCTGCACTTCACAAAAATCATTGAGAATTCTATGGTACAGCATAGGCAAAGAAAGAATATATATAAAAAAAAAAAAAAGTTCACCTTTTAATTAAATAAACCAATTTATAAATAATGGTAATGGTGCCCCCCATTACTCAAGCAGTCTCAGCGCAGCACAGCCCGGTCCGATTGCTACTAGGTGGACCGACAGCGTGGGGTGAGCTTGTTTTGAGGAAAGTCAGCCAGCAGGTTGCCTGGCAAGTCACTAGTTGAAGATTTGTGGGGGTGACCTCATGCTGTCCATTTGATTTATTTCATAAACACATGATAGGCTTAGATACAGGCCTCCAGCAGACAGTATCACACATGATAGGCTTAGATACAGGCCCCAGCAGACCGTATCAAACAATATAGGCTTAGAGACAGGGCCCCAGCAGTTAGCATCACACATGAAATACACTTCAGAAGTTTTCTGAAAGTTTAGTTACCCTTTAAAAGGTGCAAAGTCAATGAAAAAAGACGTAATGAAAAATAGCATACCCAAAGCATACATAACTCCACTGATCACAAGCGTTAGGTGGGATTTTTTTTTAAATTACAGGAAAATCTCTGTGGTTTTGCAAAACTGCAGTGTGTTTGCTACGACTTTCACGAAAATTTCGGAATCACCGAAAGGGAAGGTCACTAAGGGTGAATGTGGAATCACCCTTAGGGAATGTTCACACAACAAACAAAAAGTGGACATAGAACACGGAGATGTTTTCGAGGGAAAACAGTCCCTGAAATTCAGCCGTTTTTTTAAGCATCAATTGAGACAATGAAAAACGGCTCAAGAAGCGACATGCACTTATTTACGGGAAATTTTTTTACACGCCGATTTTACAAACGGCTGCGTAAAAAAACCGAAGTGGAAACAAAATGCTGTTTTTCCCAATAAAATCAATGGGCATTCAGCCCCCGTTTTTCGGGCCGTTTACGGCCCAAAATAAGCCGTGTGAACATACCCTTACAGGTTAGCATTACAATAAGTAATCGTTTGATGGTGGTATAAGCTCTGCACACACGCCTTTCTTTTCTAGGTTTAGTTTAAATTTTAGTGAATTTATAAGCAACTATAAAGAAAAAAACTAGACAAAGGACACGAGGACTAAAGGGGGTTTTACACTGGGCAATTATCAGGCAGACAAGCGTTCATAGAGCGCTTGTTGACGATAATTGCCCGTGTAAACAGGGCAGCGATCAAACGCTCGTTCATCTGTTAATCGTTTAGTTTTAAAAAAATCTAAAATATTATCGTTGTCGGCAGCGCATCGCTCTGACGAGCGCTCGTCCTCATACATAGCGCCTTGTGATAGGAGCAAACGAGCGCCGATCAACAAGCTCCTTGCACCATACAAAATTGGCCGTTGTAATAGAGCCCTTAGGGATAAACGAAGGCGGCCAATTAGCCCTGCACGGCGGAGTCAGTACATTCTCAAAAAAAACATACAAAAACCATGACTAAACTAAGGCCTTATTCACACCGACGTGTCCGTTTTGCACGCGCAAAAAACGCTGCGTTTTGTGTGCGCAAAAGGTCCGTGTGTCATCAGCATATGGTGCGTGGCTGCGTGATTTTCGCGCAGCCGGCATCATGATGACACTCTGGTTTTCTGTTTTTATTCATAGTTTTTACTGCTGTTGCGCGAATCACGCGCGGCACCCGGCAGTGCTTCCGTGTGCCAAGCGCGATTTGCATGCACCCATTGACTTCAATGGGTGTGTGCAGCGCGAAACACGGGCAAATATAGGACGTCATAAGTTTCACGCTGCGTGAAAGTCACTGACAGTCTGAACGGCCCCATTCAGTAACATAGGTCAATGCGAGGCGCGTGATTTCCAAGCGCGTAGCACGGGCGTATTATACGTTCGTGTGAATAAGGACTAAGGCTGGATTCACACGAGCATGTTCGGTCCGTAAAGGACGAAACGTATTTCGGCCGCAAGTCCCGGACCGAACACACTGCAGGGAGCCGGGCTCCTAGCATCATAGTTATGTACGATGCTAGGAGTCCCTGCCTCTCCGTGGAACTACTGTCCCGTACTGAAAACATGATTACAGTACGGGACAGTTGTCCGGCAGCGAGGCAGGGACTCCTAGCGTCGTACATAACTATGATGCTAGGAGCCCGGCTCCCTGCACTGTGTTCGGTCCGGGACTTGCGGCCGAAATACGTCTGTCAATTACGGACGTAACGTGCTCGTGTGAATCCAGCCTTCGTATTCAAACGTCTAATATAGACAGACTCAAAACACGAGCCCTTCCCGGATAGACATGTATGAACTTTTGGAGTGTCATATATTAGGAAGGTTAGAGAAGCAGCCAAAATATTTTTTTTGTTTTTTTTTACATTTATGGAGATATTGGAATATTTTGCAAAAGCGACAACAGGAAGCTCAGACACATTTGTTGTCACTTTTTAATGAGCTTCTCAGCAACGAATGGTGAAACGGTCACTTGTTGTCAGGTTTGCAAAAATCTCCACCACAACTAAATGGAAATGACCAAATGTTGGGTAACGCATTAACTTGGGATTTACGAATATGAGGTAAATTTTACACTTTGGGTAGAATTGTCTTTTTTTTTTTCCCCTTTTTTTTTTTAAGGCCGGATTCACACGTGTTTGCCACGGAATTGTCTGTAGCAAACTTGCATCTGTTACATGCAAATTTTGATGTGAATTTAGATGCAGAATCACAGCGGTTTTGCCGTGGAACACACCCTTAGGCTATGTTCACACGGAGTATTTTGCCGAGTTTTTTGACGCGGAAGCCGCGTCGCAAAACTCTGCAAAAACGGCCCGAGAACGCCTCCCATTGATTTCAATGGGAGGCATCGGCGTCTTTTTCCCGCGAGCAGTAAAAATGCCTCACGGGAAAAAGAAGCGACATGCCCTATCTTCGGGCGCTTCCGCCTCTGACCTCCCATTGACTTCAATGGGAGGCAGAGAAAGCGTATTTCGCGCTGTTTTATGCCCGCGGCGCTCAATGGCCACGGGCGAAAAACGGCGCGCAGGGAGAAGAAAATCTGCCTCAAAGTTCCAAACTGAATTTTGAGGCAGATATTCCTCCCCCAAAATACTCCGTGTGAACATAGCCTAAGTAATGCCAAGGGTAAAATTTGCAGCAAGTTCATGGCAAAACCGCTTCAACAAAACCTGCAAGTAACACAGAAGTCGGTCTATAGTTCTCTTACAATATACAATTGTTTTCATACTTGCTTATTGCTTTATATGCTGTAGTTAGACATTTCCAAAGCTCTTCATAGACAAAGCTAGAAGCAACCATAACAGTTTTTACTGTCCGCAAATACCCATCCGATACACAACGGTAGCCGTCCACAATTGCGGAAGCGCCCATAGACTTCTACGGGAGAGTCCGTGTCGCAATTGCAGACAAGAATGGGACATGTTCTATATTTTGCAGATCATTTCTACGGCCCGGACACACATTCGTAAATATACGGTGTCCGTGACCAATACAAATGAAGGGGTCCGCAATTTCATCCGTATTTACGAATGAAAATTAGTCGTGTGCTTGGGACCTTACTATTACGTAGATTCCAGGCGCATAACTTGGAAAGAATACACGACTGCCGTGGTCCCAATGTACTTACACTGGAGTTACAGGTGAAGTGTAGCTCCGGAACTTTCTATGGATGTCACATGACTAAAGTAGTCGCCTAAACAGCGTTTATGTCAATGTGAAAATGTTCTCCGTAGATCATAATTTCTGCTACATTTGTATCGTCTTTTTTTTTTCTTCAGAATTTTACACGCAACGTAATAGAAGTATTGCATAAATTTATTTTACAAACATAATTTTTTCCCCAAAAATCATACTAATGATAAAAATTATAAACATTCTAATAAGAAGAAAACTTGTTCACGGCATTGGCGGTCGATCAGCCCACTGATGGTCCACTTTTAAATCTAGCTTTCCCGAAGATTGCATTTTCCTATTGTTCCTAAAGTATTTAATCTGCATTTCTAGAGGATTGTACAACAAACGACTTCACCAAAAAGCAAACGATAGTAAAGCTACAGTAATGCAGCCGGCCCTATACTGTACATGACCTGCTATATACGTGCACAGTTATAAAACATGTACTGTAGGTCTATACTATAGATTTAAAAAGGACTGTTATATAGGACCAACTTCTGTTAGAACTAGGAACGCCCTTGGCAATTACTGCAGCTCCAATTAGGTCGGCTGATTGCATTAAAGGGCCAGACGTTGGGAGACATGAACAAAAATGCCTTTCTTCAGCCGCGTTCACACACGTCACCGACTAATAGGAGACGATTACTGAGCAAATTAGATATACAGAGCAAATTTGATTTCATCACAAGTCCTATGATAAGCAAAAATCACCTTGGCCAATGCAAGCCAATGCCCTACAATCCTTTGTTTCCTTACCACGTGCTTCAATATCTGTGCCATGTGGGATTTTTGGGCATATTTAGCAAATCATAAACAGATTATATACACATACGTAGAATATTACTGATAGATACGGGAATAACTTCAGATAATCTCCTATCTAGAGAATTATGCAGGTCTTCCTGCCAATACGGATAGTCACATATACGAGTTCTCAAAGGCCAAATTAGCCCAATGCCAAGACAGTGGGCATTTGTACCAACAATCAGCTCATATAAAAATATATATATATATGTGTTTTTGTTGTTTATTACTGGGGGAAATGACTGAAGTATTGGAAGGCTTCTCTGGACAGTGATACGAAATGCCTGGAATTGTTATAGGATTGTGATGTGTAAACAGAAGTATTGGAATTCCGGCAATCGCTTATTGGAGATCAGTCAAACAGGACGATGTAAAAATGATGGGTCCAAGTTTATATTGTGCCAAGCAGCCAGTTCGCTGTATTGTATATGCCACTCTGATGTATATCTTATGTCTGTTCTACATATATGTTGGGTACATTACTATATACAATATTTATTATTGGGGAGTTGTTTATTTTACATCAGTGGTAGTTTTTATACCAATCAATGACAGAAGAAGCTATATACAGTACCTATAGGGCAACAATGTCCTCATATATTGCACCATCATAGCAGGATTCCTATAGTACCCCACATAATAGAACATCATACCGGGACAGCTGCAGTATTCGGGTTGTCTGGAGCCAACCAGACACACCTCTTCCCTGCAAGTCTCGCCTCGCCCGGGTGGCACACAATGGCAGTGCCCATGCAATCAGTACCTGTATTCTGGGGTCCACCTCCTCCTCTTCCTCCTCGGGCTGCACAGTCTCCTGCCGCTTGCTTCGTATCCCCATTGTTTCCATTATGCCGCAGACATATGTGGGTCAGTGCGGGAGGCTGCCGGTCACCGGAGGACACACAGGTCTGTGCAGTCACTGCTTCCTCCTATGTCCCGGTCACATTCACAGTCCCGGTCCGTCCAGTGCAGCAGCGCCGCCAATATACAACCGCCGAGAGCTGCTGACTGCCTGCAAATGAAAACCAGCAGCGGGAGGAGGGAGGAGAACAGCGCCCGCCCCCCATGTCTGACAGAACCGAGCGCCTCATTATTATGTGGGAGAGGAGACATCAGTGATAGTGACTGTATATATCACTCCATCCAATCCTCATCTATCTATCTATCTACCTATCTACTATCCATATATCTATCTACTATCCATATATCTATCTCTCTATCTATCTACTATCCATATATCTATCTATCTATCTATCTATCTACTATCCATATATCTATTTATCTGTCTATCATATATCTATCTATCTATCTATCTATCTATCCATATATCTATTTATCTGTCTATCATATAATATCTATCTATCTATCTATCATATAATATCTGTCTATATAACTATTTATCTATCTATCTATCTAATAATATCTATCTACCTATTTATCTGTCTATCATATATCTATCTATCTATCTATCTATCTATCTATCTATCTATCTATCTTATAATATCTGTCTATATAACTATTTATCTATCTATCTATCTATCTATCTATCTATCTATCTATCTATCTATCTATCTATCTACTATCCATATATCTATTTATCTGTCTATCATATATCTATCTATCTATCTATCTATCCATATATCTATTTATCTGTCTATCATATAATATCTATCTATCTATCTATCTATCATATAATATCTGTCTATATAACTATTTATCTATCTATCTATCTAATAATATCTATCTACCTATTTATCTGTCTATCATATATCTATCTATCTATCTATCTATCTATCTATCTTATAATATCTGTCTATATAACTATTTATCTATCTATCTATCTATCTATCTATCTATCTATCTATCTATCTATCTATCTATCTATCTATCTATCTATCTATCTATCTATCTATCTATCTATCTATCTCATAATATCTATCTACCTATCTATCTGTCTATCATATATCTATCTATCTATCTATCCATCTATCTAATCTATCATATAATATCTGTCTATATAACTATCTATCTATCTATCTATCTATCTATCTATCTATCTATCTATCTATCTATCTATCTATCTATCTATCTATCTACCTATTTATCTGTCTATCATATATCTATCTATCTATCATATAATATCTGTCTATATAACTATTTATCTATCTATCTATCTATCTATCTATCTATCTATCTACCTATTTATCTGTCTATCATATATCTATCTATCTATCTATCTATCTATCTATCTATCCATCTATCTAATAATATCTGTCTATATAACTATCTATCTATCTATCTATCTATCTATCTATCTATCTATCTATCTATCTATCTATCTATCTATCTATCTATCTAATAATATCTATCTACCTATTTATCTATCTATCTATCTATCATTTAATATCTATATATCCATTACTCTCATATCTATCAGTCATCTCATCTGTCTATCTAGTATATAATATCTATCTATCTCATATATATATATATATATATATATATATATATATATATATATATATATATATATATCACTCCATCCAATCCTCATCATCTATCTATCTATCTATCTAATCCAGGGGTCTCAAACATGTGGCCCCTGCAGCCACCCTCCCCCCCTGTACCATACAAATCCCACCCTGTCGACAGCGCTACAAACCCCCCCCCCCCCCTCTCTGTATATAGCTTCATTGGGGCTCCCTCTAGGATTGGAATCCCCAGTGATTTCACTCCTGGAGGAGCTCCTGACGTCACTGTCCACATATGGACAGTAACGTTAGGAGCCACCTGTAGGAGGGGAATCCCTGGTCAGAGCGTCAGCAACGCTCTGGCTGGGGATTCCAGTCCAGGGCAATGTCCCGCCAGGCGGTCCTCCTGGACCGGAATCCCCGGGCATAGCATTGCCGACGCTCTGACTGGGGATTCCGCTCCTAGAGGTGGCTCCTGACGTCAGGGGCTCCTCCAGGAGAAGAATCCCCGGCCAGAGTGTTGCCGACGCTCTGGCCGGGGATTTTGCTTCTAGAGATGTCTCCTGATGTCACTGTCCATATATGGACAGTAATGTCAGGGGCTCATCCAGGAGAGGAATCTCCAACCAGACCATCGGCAACGCTTTGGCTGGGGATTCCGATACAGGAGGAGCCCATGACGTCACTATCCATATATGGACAGTGACGTCAGGAGCCATCTCTAGGAGCAGATGGTCCCAATGGAGCTATCTACAAGTAAGGGGTTGTAGCGCAGTCGAGAGGATGGGGTGTGTGGGCGCTATCTATAGGGGGGGGTGTATGTGTGGTACTATCACCATGAGGGTTTGTGACACTATCTACAAAGCGGTGTGTGGCACTATATACAAGGGGGTGTCTGTGGCACTATCTACAAATGTGTGTGTCTGGCACAATCTGCAGAGGGCACTGTGGCATTAGCTACAGAGCGCACTGCGGCACTATTTACAGAGGGCACTGTTGCACCATCTACAGAGGGCACTATCTACAGAGGGCACTGTGGCATTATCTACAGGGGGCACTGTGGTATTATCTACAGGGGGCACTGTGGTATTATCTACAGGGGGCACTGTGGTATTATCTACAGGGGGCACTGCGGTATTATCTACAGGGGGCACTGTGGCATTATCTACAGAGGGCACTGTGGCACCATCTACAGATGGCATTGTGGCACCATCTACAGGTGGTGCACTATCTACAGAGGGCACTGTGGCATTATCTACAGGGGGCACTGTGGTATTATCTACGGGGGTGCGGCAATATCTACAGAGCGCACCGTGGCATTATCTAAGGGGGTTGTGGCACTATTTACAGAGGGCACTGTGGCAGTATCTACAGAGGGCACTGGGAGTATCTACAGAGGGCACTGTGGAAATGTCTACAGAGGGCACTGTGGCACTATCTAAAAAGGGGCTGCCCAATCTTGACATTCTTGTGTCTGACAAACGCTGCCAACTGAGCCACCAGACTGCATTTAGCGAGACTTAAACTGAAAAACTGCATTGTTAAAATAAGCACGTGGAGTAAACTTGCAAATTTCCAGTAAGTTTAAACCTAGCGCTATTATTATAGTAATGTAGTTTTATTATATTATCCATCAGCTATGCTTTTGGCATCTCAGTCAGGCTAGTATAGGTAGCCTATTTCACATCTGCGTTAGAGGCACTGTTAGGGGCCTCTGTTGCATATTCCGTTTGAAAATACCAGAAACAATAGCGCAGCATGATGTGCTATTGTTTCCGGTAAAACCAAGGATTCCTCGACGGAAAACCGACCGAACCTATTAAAGCTTCCAGTTATTCCCTTCTTCTGCTCCTATGATGGAGCAGAACAACAGAATAACGAACCCAGATGTGAACTAGGCCTTACATCGGAGGTATACGTCGAGAGTATCTCCTGACGTATAGCTCCGACTGACACTGAACGCAGTTTGAGAAGGGCCCGTATCTATCCACAGTATTTACATGTTCTACAAGAGAAAGTAGATGTCGCTACACGCTAAATTCCCATCATGGCCAGACGTATACCTATACGTTGCATATGTCTGTCTTGAAACTGCCATTAACTAAAAACGTATACGCTTGTTTACAGTTGTATTGAAAAGCCGTCCTGCAGGGTCCTAAGGCCCTGTTCACACGGAGGAATTTTTGCGGCCAATACCGTTGCAAATTTCCGCCTCCCATTCATTTCATTGCTTCTTTTTCCCGCTAGCTGATTTTTTTTCAGCCTGCGGACAAATTAAGTGTCCTGCCCGATCTTCAGGCGGATTCCAACCAAACCTCCTATTGAAGTGAATGCGAGTAGGAATCTTCCTGCTGACGACAGGAATAATGTTGCTGCAGATTTTGCGCCAGGACCAGCCAAACAAATTCCACCGTGTGAACATAGCGTGATGTACAAGTCCTTCTCCATATATTATATAGATTCATTACACACAGAGTGATCTATTTCCAGCATTTTTTTCTTTTGATGTTAAAGGTTATAGCTAACAGCTAATGAAAACCCAAAATTTAGTCTCTCAGAAATTTAGAATATTGGGTAAAAGTTGAAGATTGTAGACTCGTGGGGTCGCACTCTAATCAGCTAAACAACACAAAACACCTGAAAAGGTTTCCTAAGCCTTTAAATGGTCCAACTGTCTGGTTCAGTAGACAACACAATCATGGGGAAGACTGCTGACATGACAATTGTCCAGAAGACAGTCATTGACACCCTCCACAAGGAGGGGAAGCCACAAAAGGACATTGCTAAAGAAGCTGGCTGTTCACAGCATGCTGTATCCAAGCATACTAATGGAAAGTTAGGAGGAAGGAAAAAGTGTGGTAGAAAAAGGTGCACAAGCAACAGGGATAACCGCAGCCTTGAAAGGATTGTCAAGAAAAGGCTATTTAAGAATCTGGGGGAGATTCACAAGGAGTGGACTGCGGCTGGAGTCAGTGATTCAAGAGCCACCACACACAGACGTATCCAGGACATGGGCTACAACTGTCGCCAGTGGCGTAACTACCGCCGTAGCAGCCGTAGCGACTGCTACGGGGTCCGCGGCATGAGGGGGCCCGTGTCGCCCGCCGGCACGGGCCCCCACCATGGCCGGAGGCTCCGCTAGCAGCCGCTATGGCTGCTACGGCGCGACGCCACTGAACACTACGGCAGAGCAGGGAGGTATCTCCCCGCTCTGCCATTAAACAAAAGACATGTATCCCCTATCCACAGGACAGGGGATACATGTGTGATCGCTGGCAGCGATAGGGAAAACGGGGGACTAAAAGTCCCCTGAAGTTCTCCATCACAAACCTCGGACTTCCGTGGTCTGTGTCTGCAGCTCCGGAGAAATGAATGGAGCGCCGGTCCCGCTTGTGCGCATGCGTGACCAGTGCTCTTTTCATTTTTAGTGAGCTGCGCAGACGCCGGAAGTCAGAGGTTAGTCATGGAGAACTTCAGGGGACTTTCAGTCCCCCGTTTTCCCTATCGCTGCCAGCGATCACACATGTATCCCCTATCCTGTGGATAGGGGATACATGTCTTTTATTAGGACACACTGTAGGTCGCATTTTTTTGGGAGGGGGGACGCTGTATGGCGTTCCCTACAGGGGGGGGGCTGTGTGGCGTTCCCTTACGGGGGGGGACATACTGTATGGCGTTCCCTACAGGGGGGGACGCTGTATGGCGTTCCCTACAGGGGGGGGATGCTGTATGGCGTTCCCTACAGGGGGACGCTGTATGGCGTTCCCTACAGGGATGACGACGCTGTATGGCGTTCCCTACAGGGGGGGGGGCGCTGTATGGTGTTCCCTACAGGGGGGGGCTGTATGGCGATCCCTACAGGGGAGGCTGTATGGCAATCCCTACAGGGTGGGGACGCTGTATGGCGTTCCCTACGGGGGGAAGCTGTATGGTGTTCCCTATGGGGGGGCTGTATGGCGTTCCCTACAGGGGGGGATGCTGTATGGCGTTCCCTATGGGGGGCTGTATGGCGTTCCCTACAGGGGGGGCTGTATGGTGTTCCCTACAGACCCCCCCTATAGGGAACGCCATACAGACTCCCTGTAGATAACGCTATACAGCCCCCCTGTAAATAACGCCATACAGCCCCCTGTAGATAACGCCATACAGTCCCCCCTGTAGATAACGCCATACAGACCCCCTGTAGGGAACGCCATACAGCCCCCCCATAGATAACGCCATACAGTCCCCCCTCTGTAGATAGCGCCATACAGCCCCCCTGTAGATAGCGCCATACAGCCCCCCTTTAGATAGCGCCATACAGCCCCCCTGTAGATAGCGCCATACAGCCCCCCTGTAGATAGCGCCATACAGCCCCCTGTAGATAGCGCCATACAGCCCCCCTGTAGGGAACGCCATACAGCCCCCCTGTAGGGAACGCCATACAGTCCCCCCCTGTAGGGAACGCCATACAGCCCCCCCCCCCCCGTTGATAACGCCATACAGCCCCCTCTGTAGATATCTAAAAAGGGGACTGTATGGCGTTATCAAAAGGGGGGGTTTGTAAAAAAGGCACTATCTACAAGGGGGGGTTGTGTGACACCCAGGGGAGGGGGGTCCCAGTCAAAAGTTTGCTACGGGGCCCAGTCTTTCCTAGTTACGCCCCTGACTGTCGAATACCTTGTGTCAAGCCACTCATGACCCAGAGACAATGTCAGAAGCCTCTTACCTGGGCTAAGGAGAAAATGACTGGTCTGTTGCTCAGTAGTCCAAAGTACCGTCTTCAGATGAAAGTAAATTTTGCATTTCATTTGGAAATCAAGGTTCCAGAGTCTGGAGGAAGAGTGGAGAGGCATCAATCCAAGTTGCTTGCGGTCCAGTGTGAAGTTTCCACAGTCAGTGATGGTTTGGGGAGCCATGACATCTGCTGGTGTTGGTCCACTGTGTTATATCAAGTCCAGAGTCAATGCAGCCGCCTACCAGGAGATTTTCGAGCTCTTCATGCTTCCCTCTGCTGACAAGCTTTATGGAGATGCCGATTTCATTTTACAGCAGGACAGAGGAATGGCACAATGCAGAGTTTTCCTGCTCCAGCATTGTTATTTCAAGGGGAGTAAAAATATTTTGTAAAACAGACATGGGAGGAGAGCTAACAGATTCTCTAATATATTAGGATATGTTTACAGATGTACTATGCCTATATGGAGAGCACCAAAAGAGCAAAGCCAACCACCCCACAATCCCCAAAGGTTGAACATTGATTAGATAAATATCTTTGTATCAATATAAAATGTGTCTAAAAGTGAAAAAAGAGAGGGGAGGGGAGGCAGGACTTACACGCCCTAAATGAGCATGATGGTAACGGTGAAGATACCCTCTAAATGAATTATAAACCTAAAGGACGGAGTCTGACACACCGAAGGTTGATAAAAAGTTGAAGGTTTTTATTAAGACAAATAACAGAAAACACATTAAAAGTTTAAAGATGATTACCACAGTATAAGAAGGATACCAGACAATGATACATGCAATATTTGAATCATAGAAAAATGAAAGATGAAAAACCTGAATGACACTGTATAAGTGAATATTTAAATATTATTGTTAGTGTAAGATGGAGCTGTGATACCTAATGTCCTGCATCCAGATTATTAGGTAAAGACCACAAGTAGGTGGCACATTTTAATCAAGACTAGATGCAGGAGTCCAAGCACAGCAACCAATTACACCCAAATGAATATACACCAGTCATCACTGTCAATGAATAGTGATGCAAGGTGCATGTTATACCAAAATATGTAAGGAATAGGTAACTAATATATATTCAAAATGACTGTCTAAAGTGGTGAATGAAAAAAAAAATATATATATATGAGGTGTAAAGAAAAAATAAGTGAAAACATAGGTGAAAAATAATGTGATGAACGCACTTATGTAAACCCTGCAAGTAAAAAACAATATTACTAAACAATTATGCAAATATACACATCTGAATATCTATGCATGATGATGCTGTGCCCACACAATGTATACATGAACATCAATAGCAAAGAATTAGATACATCCCCAAAGCATGCTACTTGAAGATTGAATGAAGAAGTTGTTATGGACTCAACAAATCATCGGATGCTAAATCACAGCAAATTCATAAATGGCCATCTGTAACGCTAAAAATACATAAATAAAAGTTAGAAACGAATATTGCTTAACTCGTTGCCAAACAATTAAAACTAACACCATGAAAGATCCCGACACCCCTATAGAAACGCTGCAAATCCCAAATTTTCATTTAGGCCATTAGGTTGTACTGTCTTTAGTTTCCAGATCCATCTGGATTCCAATCTTAGCAGTTTTTTCATTAATGAACCACCTCTCAAATCAATTTTCACATGGTCTATACCTTTAACTTTAAGGTCTCTAGATTCACATCCATGGTGCATAAAGAAGTGTCTTGGAAGAGTTTTTAATAATTCTACATTTCCCAGGGCAGTGCCCCTCGCTGCCTCAATGCTATTCAAGTGTTCCCTTGTTCTAATTTTAAGTTCTCTTGTGGTGAGACCAATGTAGATCTTTGGACACGGACACCATGCGTAATAAATCACTCTCTTAGTATTGCAGTTAATTGGCCAAGTGATTTTATATGTAACCTGGCCAGTGGAATCCACAAAATCATCACTATTGACCACATTTGGACAGGCTATACATCGTCCACAAGGACGACAGCCCCATTTTGGTTTTGATGCTCCAAAGATTGGTTTTACACCTTGAGGTTGATGGTAACTATGGACAAGGGTATCACGAAGATTCCTTGCCCTTCTTGATGCTACCGCAGGTTTTATGGGTAAAATAGTATCGGTTTGTAATATTGACCAATGTTTGGTCAGACATTTCCTCATCTGCCCCATCTATCATGATAGGTAGTAACATACCTGATTTTTGGATCCACATTTCTCTTAGTGACAGGATGAAGTAGTTGGGTCCGTGTTGACCTCCGTGCCCTCTCATATGCCCTGTTAATGCATCTTCTATTGTAACCCCTGTCAAGGAAGCGTTGTTTTAAATTATTTGCCTGTTTCTCAAAATCATCGTCAGACGAGCATAACCTCTTAATCCTCAGAAACTGACCAATAGGGATGGCACGAATAAGATGACTTGGATGCGAGGATGAGGCATGTAGATATGAGTTAACTGACGTGTCTTTTCTATGTATATCTGTCCTGATGAGACCATCATTATCACGCCTAATAAGTACATCCAGAAAATCAATGGCCACTTCACTGGTCTTCCAAGTTAAACGGATGTTGAGGTCATTAATGTTAAGTTCTGTCATAAAAAGAGCAAACTCGTCTTTAGTGCCATGCCAGATGATGAAGATATCATCAATGAACCTGGTCCAGAGGACCACCTTGTCCATTGATGATATCCGATCAGACAGAAACAGATCCCTCTCCCACAACCCCAGGAACAAATTGGCATACGAAGGTGCACAGGCTGCCCCCATTGCCGTGCCCTGGAGCTGTAGGTAGAAGGATCCGTTGAAAGTAAAGAAGTTGTGTGTGAGCACAAATTCTAAAAGAGTAAGGATAAACTGAGACATAAGTGGGTCTTTATCAGTCATCCCCAGAAAATATGACACTGCCTGAAGACCATCCTGGTGTCTGATATTAGTGTACAGGGATTCTACGTCGCAAGTAGCAAGCAACATATTGGGTTCTAAATGAACCCCTTCCAATCTTTTAAGGAGGTCTGATGAGTCTCTAAGGTATGATGGTAAAGTCTCAACCATTGGTTTCAGTATAGCATCGATATACTTACTTATGTTGTCACTCAAGTTGCCTCTTCCGGATATAATGGGGCGCCCTGGTGGTAGTTTGGGGTCTTTGTGTATCTTTGGCAATAAATATAAACTTGCTACTGTGGGGTCCTGTACCATGAGACATTTAACAAGGGCAGCGGAGATAATGCCCTCATTCAGAGCCTCTCTAAGTATATCATCAAGTAAACCCCTGAAAGAAGAGAGAGGATTGAAAGTCAACTTTTTATAGCAAACAGCATTCCTCAATTGACGGTAGGCTTCCCGTTCATACATATTCCTCGGCCACACCACTATATTGCCACCCTTGTCTGCGGGTTTGATTACAGTGTCCTGAAGAGTTTTTAATCTCTTCAGGCTCTTCCGCTCAGCACAAGTTAAATTATCATGCTTGATACCCGTGGATATTCTTTCAAAATCCTGGGATACCAATTTAACAAATAAATAAATCGGTGGGCATATAGTGAATGGAGGAAATTTAGTTGATCGTTTCCTTATGGTTTGGGGAATCATTTCAGTCCGGGTCTCTGCATCCTCGGCCGGGCTGGGCTGCGGGACACGTGACTTGCATCTTCCGGTCCTTGCTCCGTGCCCCGGATGTTGACACGCTGGACTGGTGGATTGCGGCACATTATCTACATCTTTAGCAGCTTCAGCTGCTCCCCCTGCTTATGATTGGTTCTTCGATGTTTAAATGGCTCTGTGTCGCTCTCTGACACCACCCCCAGACGAAGGCTCCAGGGCCGAAACGCGCGTCGGGGTTGATGCCAGACAGTGCTGACTTTGACATGGGTAAGGTGCTCTATTTTAGAGCTATTTACATGTAGGCTCTATCTTGCCTCCTTTGCTGTCATTTCTGTATACACACTCACTGGTGTATATTCATTTGGGTGTAATTGGTTGCTGTGCTTGGACTCCTGCATCTAGTCTTGATTAAAATGTGCCACCTACTTGTGGTCTTTACCTAATAATCTGGATGCAGGACATTAGGTATCACAGCTCCATCTTACACTAACAATAATATTTAAATATTCACTTATACAGTGTCATTCAGGTTTTTCATCTTTCATTTTTCTATGATTCAAATATTGCATGTATCATTGTCTGGTATCCTTCTTATACTGTGGTAATGATCTTTAAACTTTTAATGTGTTTTCTGTTATTTGTCTTAATAAAAACCTTCAACTTTTTATCAACCTTCGGTGTGTCAGACTCCGTCCTTTAGGTTTATAATATGTTTACAGATGTGTTCGGCGTTCCTTTTGGGATTTCCATCAAAGCTTCTGTCACTTTGTACAATAAGAATAGTGCAGTATACAGCACTAGTCCTACTGTCAAAATGATGGAAACCTCATTGGATCCCATTACAAGATAATAGGATCTGTCAGGCGCCAATCGGATCCGTTGTTCGACAGATACGCCACACTGCTATGGCTTTTGTCATGAACGGAAGCCAAAGTGCAGATGTAAACAGTGATTTATGGAATTTCTGAAAGCATAGGTTACCTGTATAAAACGTAAAACGCTACAGGTTGCACATACGTCCGCCTTACTAGCAAATTACAAACTTTCTTTTTCTCAGCATTCACTGGCAATTTATAGTCCATCGCTAGGGTACTGCTTACGGTTTAAAAAAGTGTATTAGCATTTATATTCCCAACTATTATTTTTAATACATCTGCAGATACAGAAGTCTGAAGTCCTTGTATGACAGCCTGGAAATGCATGCGTTTTTAAGATGCGTCTTTATTTTTTAGCATTCAAAAAACAGCAAAAACGCTCAGTGTGAACCAAGCCTTAGGCCATATTCAGACGAGCGTGTCCGTTTTGTGTCCGCAAAAAAACAGACCATATTTCATGCATTGCCGTTCAGTGTGGTATCAGTGTGATGTCCGTGTGGCATCAGTGTTCCCGTTTTCTTTTTCTTTTTTTCTCATTTCTTTAGCAACTGGTTGGTGAAAAACACAGATAGCACACGGATGTTGTCCATGTGCTGTCCGTGTTTTTCAAGCACCCTTTGACTTCAATAGGCGATGTTGTCTGCAAAAACGGCCAAAATAAACATGCAGTGAGTTTCACGCAACGGAAACATGCTGCGTGAAAAACCACAGTCGTGTGAATAGTCCCATTGAATTGCATAGGTCTGTGTGCTGTCCAATTTTTTTCGGACAGCATAAGAACATATAATACGCTTGTCTGAATAAGGCCTTAGTAGAAGATACAGGGAAAGCAAATTCCCTGCATCTGCTCTTCTGCTGCTGTCAGTTGAATACAGCTGTCTGTCAATGAAAAAGCTGGAGGCTTCGACCTGATTCACTCCACCTCCTAAAAAGAGCAAATTAAATTTATAAATGTGTATGAGGAAATTGCTGAAAAGACACTTCCCTAATATATAAGTAAATGTTCATAAAAGGTGATTCACAAACGACAGTTTCTTTTAGTGTTGCTGAAGGTGGAGCATCAGGTTATTGTGAGTCTAAATGTCCTTCTGTTTTATTTCCTACCAAACGGTTCCGCTATTAAACATACGTTTTGCTCATTTGTAGAGTATTTTCTTTATTAAACCTCAATTGTATCAAAATTGTTCCAATAAATTCAGTGGTGTGAATTACAATATGCTACAAGATGATAAGAAACCTAAACCCCCAATGGTCTTGCATATATCTGCTAAACTTCCAGGCATACTGTATAGTACAGCTAATACATACAGCAACTCATAGTTACACTGTTCAGCCATATCATTAAAACCACTGAAAGGTGAAGTGAATAATATTCATTATCTCGTCACAATGACGCCTGTCAAGGGGTGGGATATATTAGGCAGAAAGTGAACAGTCAGTTCTTGAAGTTGATGTGTGGGAAGTACGAAAAATGGCTCTGAGCGACTTTCACAAAGGCAAAATTGTGATGTCTAGACGACTGGGTCAGAGCATCTCCAAATAGCAGGTCTTGTGGCGTGTTCCTGGTATGCAGTGGTTTGTATCCACCAAAAGTGGTCCCAGGAAGGACAAACGGTGAATCAGCAGACAGGGTCATAGACGCCCAAGGCTCGTTGATGTGCGTGGGGTGTGAAGTCTAGCCTGTCTGGTCTGATCTCACAGAAAAGCACCTGTAGCACAAATTGCTGAAAAAGTTACTGCTGGCTATGATAGAAAAGTGCGAAAACGCACAATGTATCGCAGCTTGCTGCATTTGGGGCTGTGAAGCCACATAAAAGTTAGAGTGCCCACGCTGACCCCTGTCCACTGCCCAAAGCACCTACAATGAGCATGTGAGCATCGGTACTGGACCATGGAGCAATGTAAGAAGGTGGCCCGTTTAAATAACGTTTCTATTACATTACTTGGACGGGCGGGTGCGCATGGTTTTCTTACCTGGGGAAGAGATGGCACCATGATGCACTATGGGAAGAAGGCAAGCCAATGGAGACATTGTGATGTTCTGGGCAACTTTCTGCTGGGAAACTTGTGTCCTGGCATTTATGTGTAAGTTACTTTGACACATACCACCTACCAAAAAATTGTTGCAGATCAAGTACACCCCTTCATGGCAAAGGTATTCCCTAATACCAGCAGGTTACTGCGCCCACCTGCCACACTGCCAAAAGCGTTTTGGTATGGAACATGACAAGGTGTTTACTTGGCCTGCAATTTCCCCAGATCTCAATCCAATCGAGCATTGGTGAAACACAAGTTCGATCCATGGAGGCCCGACCTCATAACTCACAGGACTTAAAGGGTCTGCCGCTAACATCTTGGTGCCAGATACTGCAGGACACCTTCAGCGGTCTTGTGTAGTGCATTCCTTGAAGGGTCAGAGCTGTTTTGGTGGCACGAGAGAGACCTACACAATATTAGGCGGGTGTTTTTTTAATGTTATGGCTTATCATGTATGTGATGCTTATGTAAATGAAACACATATTGACAGAACTTGTTACATTTGACTGACATTCGTTCGGCTAAGGCCTAAGTATTATTACGAATTATTGTTGTAAAATTGAATGAGTTTTACTGGGAAAGGTGAATCACTTCAGTTATACTTGAAGTGCTGTCATGGGACTATTTAGTTTCAAATGGTATTTATTGGTATAAAGGGAAGTAGAAAATGTAAAAACGTAGCATTGTGTATCCCCACATAGGGGGATAAAATAAGAAACAATAAAAAGGGTAAAGGTACATGGGAGCAGGGATAAGGAGGGACATAGGAAAGAATAATACAGATTAAATAACAAAAAGAATAATACAGATTAAAGAGGCTCTGTCACCACATTATAAGTGCCCTGTCTCCTATATAAGGAGATGGGCGCTGTAATGTAGGTGACAGTAATGCTTTTTATTTAAAAAAACGATCTTTTTTCACAACGTTAGGAGCGATTTTGGTTTATGCTAATGAGCTTTCTTAATGCCCAAGTGGGCGTATTTTTACTTTCGACCAAGTGGGCGTTGTACAGAGGAGTGCATGACGCTGACCAATCGGCGTCATGCACTCCTCTCCATTCATTTACACTGCACTAGCGATATAGTTATATCACTATGTGCAGTTACATACACAAGCCCAAACATTACTACAGTGTCCTGATAATGAATACACATGACCATCCAGCCTGGACGTCATGTGTACTCAGAATCCTGACACTTCTGACTCTTTTCTGTGAGATTCCAGCAAGTGAAACCAAATCTCGTTTAGCTCCGTAATCTCGCGAGACTTCGTTTCACTTGCCGGAATCTCACAAAAAAGATTCAGAAGTGTCAGGATTCTGAGTACACGTGACGTCCAGGCTGGATGGTCATGTGTATTCATTATCAGGACACTGTAGTAATGTTAGGGCTTGTGTATGTAGCTGCACATAGTGATATAACTTTATCGCTAGTGCAGTGTAAATGAATGGAGAGGAGTGCATGATGCCGATTGGTCAGCGTCATGCACTCCCCTGTACAACGCCCACTTGGTCGAAAGTAAAAATACGCCCACTTGGGCATTAAGAAAGCTCATTAGCATAAACCAAAATCGCTCCTAACGTTGTGAAAATAGATCGTTTTTTTTAATAAAAAGCATTACTGTCACCTACATTACAGCGCCCATCTCCTTATATAGGAGATAGGGCACTTATAATGTGGTGACAGAGCCTCTTTAAAGTACAATATATCATCATACAAAAATAGGGGAAGGTTCTATACAAAATCAAAAGATGACACCATAATGAAATATCACAGAGTAATGGTATAATGGAAATCGGGTGCATGGGTGGAGGAAAGCAATGGATCCCAGACCTCATGGTAAAGATCCATCGAGTCAGCTCTAATAGCTTCTCATTTTTCGTATATTGCTATACGATTGACTCTCTCTATAACAGTAGACAGGTTCAAGCCAGCAGTACGCCACTTCGAGGCAATGCAGATGTGAGTAGCTTGTAATATAAATTGGGCAAGTTTAAATCTAGCATTAGGCATTCGGGGAGGTGTGGCCCCCAACAGACATACGGGTAGGACTTTAAACTGACATATGTCAGAAATCAAGGAACATTCACCTTTCCATAGAGCTGTAACTTTTGGGACAGGACCACCAGGAATGATACATAGTTCCTTCAGACGTACAACCTCTAAAGCAACTGGCAGGGACCGTGGGATAAATTGTGTGAAGGCGTGTTAGTACTAAATACGCTCTATGTAGAAGTTTCACAAACCTGCCAGCTACCTTTACTTACTGTGTCACAGCACTGTATCCATTGTGCAATGGAAGGGTTGCTACCCATGTCCTCCTCCAATTTCAGCATATATGGAAGTTTAGTATCAGGAGGGAGAGCACTGAAAATACTATATAGCATAGACCAGGGGTCTCAAGCACGCGGCCCGTGGGCCGCATGCGGCCCCTGGGGCTGTCATCTGCGGCCTGCGGGACACAGAGCCGCTAGTATCGGCTCTGCTCCGAGACTCTGGAATTCCCTGACATCGCTGTCCACATATGAACAGCGATGTCTGGGGCTTCCCCAGAGCCGGAGTCCCGAGCAGAGCGCTGGTGTCGGCTCTGCTCCGGGACTCTGTGGAATTCCCTGACATCGCTGCCCATATATGGACAGTGTGTCAGGGTCTTCCCCAGAGCGGAGTCCCGGGCAGAGCGCTATTATCGGCTCTGCTCCGGGACTCTGGGGAAGCCTCTGACATTGCTCTGGGGAAGCCCGTGACATCATTGTCGATGTATGGACAGCAGAGTCCCAGTGATGTCAGGACCACAGCTGGAGTCCCAGGAAGATCCTACTAGCGCTCTGCCTGGGACTCCAGCTCTGGGCAAGCCCCTGACATCACTGGGGCAGCCTCTACAGAGGGCACTGGGGCAGCCTCTACAGAGGGCACTGGGGCAGCCTCTACAGAGGGCACTGGGGCAGCCTCTACAGAGGGCACTGTGGCAGCCTCTACAGAGGGCACTGTGGCGTTATCTACAAGTGGGTGTGTGACAGTATCTGAAGAGGACACTGGCATTATCTAGGGGTGTGTTGCATGACCTACAGAGGGCACTGTGGCCTCATCTACAGAGGGCACTGTGGCCTCATCTACAGAGGGCACTGTGGCCTCATCTACAGAGGGCACTGTGGCCTCATCTACAGAGGGCACTGTGGCCTCATCTACAGAGGGCACTGTGGCCTCATCTACAGAGGGCACTGTGGCCTCATCTACAGAGGGCACTGTGGCCTTATCTAGGGGTGTGTTGCATTATCCACAGAGGGCACTGCAGCAGCATCCACAGAGGGCACTGCGGCAGCATCCACAGAGGGCACTGCGGCAGCATCCACAGAGGGCACTGCGGCAGCATCCACAGAGGGCACTGCGGCACTATCTAAAAAGGGGCTGCCCAATCTTGACATGTGTGCTAACTGAGCCGCCGGACTGCATTTAGCGACACTTAAACTGGAAAGCTGGATTGTTGAAATAAGCACATGGAGAAATATCTCAAATTTTAAACCAAGCGGTATTATTATAGTAATGTAGTATTATTATAGTAATATAGTGTTATAGTAGTTCAAATAACTAATTGATTAGCAATAATTTTGTATTGTATCAAATTTGAAAGTAATCCGGCCCGTCAACTTCCCATTTTTTCTATATGCGGCCCACTTACCCGGCCGAGTTTGAGACCCCTGGCATAGACAATAAGCCCATATGGAAGTTTAGTATCAGGAGGGAGAGCACCAAAAATACTATATAGCATAGACAATAAACCCATATGGAAGTTTAGTATCAGGAGGGAGAGCATTGAAAATTCCATATAGCATAGACAATAAGCTCATATGGAAGTTTAGTTTTAGGAGGGAGAGCGCTGAAAACACTATGTAGCATAAACAATAAGCCCACTCGAGTGTGTGAGTAGATTACAAGTCTCTCAATAGTAGTATATTTCAGCTCCAGGGCCGTTTCTGCCATGAGGCGAGATGAGCATCTCGCCTCAGGCGGCAACTTGCAATGTTTTAAAGTGGGCGGCACAGCGGCAGATGCCCCCTTCTAAGGGCAGCAGAGGCACATGGATTTCGGCTGCTCTGCACTATTTTCTCAATGCTTCTTTTCCCTGATGCATTTCCTGCCTCTAAGGCCTCATTTACACGAGCGTGTGCGTTTTGCGCGCGCAAAAAACGCTGCGTTTTGCGCGCGCAAAAGGCACTTGGCAGCTCCGTGTGTCATCCGTGTATGATGCGCGGCTGCGTGATTTTCACGCAGCCGCCATCATAGAGATGAGGCTAGTCGACGCCCGTCACTGTCCAAGGTGCTGAAAGAGCTAACTGATCGGCAGTAACTCTTTCAGCACCCTCGACAGTGAATGCCGAACACAATATACACCAACCTGTGAATAAAAAAAAAATTTCATACTTACCAAGAACTTCCTGCTTCCCCCAGTCCGGGCTCCCGGCCGTTGCCTTGGTGACGCGTCCCTCTCTTGTCATCCGGCCCCACCTCCCAGGATGACGCCGCAGTCCATGAGACCGCTGCAGCCTGTGATTGGCTGCAGCCTGTGCTTGGCCTGTGATTGGCTGCAGCTGTCACTTGGACTAAACTGTCATCCCGGGAGGTCGGACCGGAGTTATCGGTAAGTCAGAACGTCTTTTTTTTTTTACAGGTTCATGGATTTTCGGAGCAGAAGTCACTGTCCATGGTGCTGAACCAGTTTAACGCTTTCAGCACCGTGGACAGTGACTGTCTCCTGACGTCGCGTACCCGAACATTTTTTACCGGTTTCGGTCAAAACGAGTTTGGCCGAACCTGGTGAAGTTCGGTGCGCTCATCTCGAATTTGACACTCCGTTTGGATGTTTGTAAACAGAAAAGCACGTGGTGCTTTTCTGTTTACATTCAGGAGTTTGACAGCTCTTGCGTGATTTTCGCGCATGCAACGCAGGACCGTCCGTGTGGCATGCGTTGTTTTCACGCACCCATTGAAGTCAATGGGTGCGTGTTGCGTGAAAAACGCAAGAATATAGAACATGTCGTGAGTTTTACGCAACGCACTCACGCAGCGCAAAATTCACGCATCGTCTAAACAGCCCCATAGACTATTATAGGTGCGTACGACACGCGTGAAAAGCACGCTTGTCGCACGCGCGTATAATACGCTCGTGTAAATGAGGCCTAAGGGTATGTTCACACGGCTTATTTACGGACGTAATTAGGGCGTTTTACGCCTCGATTTATGTCCGCAAAATGCGCCTCGATAGCGTTGGCAAACATCTGCCCATTCATTAGAATGGGTCTTACGATGTTCTGTGCACACGGTCATTTTTTTTACGCCCCGCTGTAAAAAGGCGGGGAGCAAAAAAGACGCCCGCGTCAAAGAAGTACCTGTCACTTCTTGAGACGTAAACGGAGCCGTTTTCCATGGAAAACCAGCCCCGTAATTCTCCTGAAAACAGCCCCGTAATTTCAGCCATTACGGACGCTGCCTTGTGAACATACCCTTAGGGTATGTGCACACACACTAATTACGTCCGTAATTGACGGACGTATTTCGGCCGGAAGACCCGGACCGAACACAGTGCAGGGAGCCGGGCTCCTAGCATCATAGTTATGTACGATGCTAGGAATCCCTGCCTCTCTGCAGGACGACTGTCCCGTACTGAAAACATGATTACAGTACGGGACAGTTGTCCTGCAGCGAGGCAGGGACTCCTAGCATCGTACATAAGTATGATGCTAGGAGCCCGGCTCCCTGCACTGTGTTCGGTCCGGTACTTGCGGCCGAATTACGTCCGTCAATTACGGACGTAATTAGTGTGTGTGCACATACCCTTACTCTGAAAATAAATTTTTAAAAAATTCAGTACGTGCAGTAAATATTATAAAATAAAAAAGGCAGATTACTCACCCTTTAAATTCTGCTGCTGCTCCAGCGTCAATGCTCTGGTTATACCCGCCGCTCCTGCAGCGATGATGTATCGTTTATCCTGCATGTATAGCATGTGACCGCTGAGGCCTGTGATTGCAGGAGTGGCGGCGACCATTGGTGCTGAAGCAGCAGGGAGGTTAAAGTCTAGCTAAGTGTTTGACAAACTTCTGACATGTCATAGTGAAATGTCAGAAGTTTGGAATCGGTGGGGGTCCGAGCACTGAGACCCCCACCAATCGCTAAAACAAAGCAACTGAAGCGCTCAGCCGCTTCGTGTCTGTTTGGCTTTTTCCGGAAAGCCTGTGTATCGGAGTACGGGCTCATAGACTTTCTATTGAGTCCGTACACCGATACATTTATTTCCGGAAAAAGCCGAACAGACACTCAGTGGCTGAGCGCTCACACGGGCGCTTCAGCTGCTTCATTCTAGCGATTGGTGGGAGTCTCAGTGCTCGGACCCCACCAATCCAAACTTCTGACATGTCAGTATGACATGTCAGAAGTTTGTCAAAAGTTTAGCTACACTTTATCATGTGAGTATTGTATGATTTTTTATTTTATATAATTTCATGCTGGCAGAATAACTTATTAACACTCAGGCCCCATGCACACACACGACTGTGCCTGTAATCATGGTTCGTGACAGCCATCCGCATTTGCGTGCTGTGCTCCCATATGATGTATGGGAGCACGGTCTGTAAAAAGCAAAAAATAGGACATGTCCTATCTTTTGCAGAGGCTTTCTACATTTCTAGATTTACAGCAAAGGAAACAAAATCTTGTTTACCTCGTAATCTCGCGAGATTACGCGTGGCTTGCTGGAAGCTCACAGAAAAGATTCAGAAGTGTCAGGATTCTGAATACACATGACGTCCAGGCTGGAGGTCATGTGTATTCATTATCAGGACACTTGTGTATGTGGCTGCCCATCGTTCTAGTAAGAACATTATGTGCTATGTAAATGAATTGAGAGGAGTGCATGATGCTGATTGGTCACTGATTCGTCAGCATCATACACTTCTATTCACAACGCCCAGTTAGTAAAACAAGTAAACACGCCCAGTTAAAAACACAATACACGCCCAGTTGTCCATTTCAAAGCTCATTTGCATATATATAAAATAGCTCATAACTTGGCAAAAAATGAACGTTTTTCAAAAAAAAAAACACGTTACTGTTATCTACATTGCAGTGCCGATCACATGCAATAGGAGATATGGATTTGAGAATCTGGTGACAGAGCCTCTTTAAGCTGATCACAGCATCTCAGTTTGTATCAGTCTTTTTTACAGGATCTGTACTGATCTTTTTTTTGTATTCATCCTTAAAGTCATTGGGTGACGGATTGAAAAATCGGTTGCAGATAAAAAAAAAAAACATTGGAAAAAATGCAAGTTTGAGCCCAGCTTTAGATTTAGTTAAATCTAAGTTTTTAGAACAGAGAAATATTGACACCCATTATAATTCTAAATATATGTTTAAAATCAACACCTTTCTATAAATCTATAAATGGCAACTTCTGAATCAACACACAAAGCATGATTAGGCTACAATTTCTTTCCATATGCCCGATTAAGGCATAAGGGCAAGCGTTATTCGCGCAACAGCAGTAAAAGAATGAATGTAAACAGAAAAGCACCACGTACTTTTCTGTTTACAAACATCCAAACGGAGTGTCATAATGATGGCGGCTGCGCGAAAAGCATGCAGCCGCGCATCCATATGAACAGGATACATGGAGCTGACACGCTGCTGCCACGCGCGTGCAAAATGCAGCGTTTTGTGCGCGCGCAAAACGCTCACGTTCGTCTGAATCCGCCCTAAGTCTTTTGTACACTCTAAATATATTTTTGTAAAAAGATGTCTAAAAACTCCATCAAGTAATCTATGAAAACCACAACTTTCCTTCTTATCGCTGAAGTGTTTTCCACTACATACTTGTTGATTGTTGATGACTAGCACTGAGTTCCTTTCTTCAAAGAAGTAGTGAGGGTTTTGTTAAATGCATCTGATTGGCTGGATATAAGGCCGGATTCACACAAGCGTGTGCGTTTTGCACGCGCAAAAAATGCGGCGTTTTGCGCACACAAAAGGTCCATAGCAGCTCTGTGTGTCATCAGCATATGATGCGTGCTGCGTGATTTTCGCGCAGCCGCCATCATTATGACACTCTATATGTTTGTAAACAGAAAAGCACGTGGTGCTTTTCTGTTTTCATTCATAGTTTTGACTATTGTAGCGCGCATCGTGCGCGGTACACGGAAGTGCTTCCGTGTGCCGTGCGCGGTTTTCACGCACCCATTGACTTCAATGGGTGCGTGATGTGCGAAAAACGGGCAAATATAGGACATGTCGTGAGTTTTACGCAGCGAACATACGCTGCGTGAAAATCACGGACAATCTGAACGACCCCATTGACTAACATAGGTCCGTGCGAGGCGCGTGAAAATCACGCGCATTGCACGGATGTATTAAACGTTTGTCTGAATAAGCCCTAAGTCAGATGCTCTATGGTGCGTGATTTCATGCTGGGAATTCCAGCTGGGAAGAGGAGGGGGAGCTGCCTCATTCTCAGGCGGGATTCACACGAACGGGTCGCGCCCGAGCCCGAGTGCCGGCCAGTAAAATTGGCCATTCTGCCCGGCCGGTTTGCATAAAGTTTTGCATCCGTGCCGGGCCGGGCAGATCCGGACAGTGACATCAGCGGCAACTCCTGAAGGGGAATCCCCATGTGTTCGGGGATTCCGCTTCAGGAGTTTCCCCTAATGTCACTGCCCAGATATGGACAGAGACATCAAGCGCTCTGTCCAGGAGCGGAATCCCCGAAAACACGGGGATTCCGCTCCTTCAAGGAGCTAAAGTGCGGCTAGCACATAGCAGAGCAGGGAGATACCTCCCTGCTCTGCTATAGTGGCGTCGCTGCAGTAGTAGCAGCCGCAGCAGCAGCAGCTGCTGCTACTAGCGGCGCCATCGAAGGTGTCGCCGGGCCAGGAAAACAAGTAGGGGACGGGAGCCAGCGCAGCGCTCCCTTCCACCTGCTGTACACCCCGGCCCTGCCACACCGTGTACAGCGATGCCATTCGTCAGAATGGCATCAACTCCTCCTCCTCACATGCACTCTGCGCTGTGAGGAGGAGGAGATAGAGCGCAAGCGCCGGGAAACCCGGCCATCACTCGGAACACATTCCGGTGATGGCCGTGTAATACCCGGCCCCATAGACTTCTATGGGAGCCGGGCGGCCGGGTACCCGGGCGAAGATAGAGCATGTCCTATTTTTTGACGGCCGGATTTCCTAATGCAGCCGGGTGCCGGCCGATTTATGAACGGCCGGCACCCGGCCGGGAAACCCTGCCGTGTGAATGAGGCCTCAGTCTATACACAGAAGGCGGCTGCAAACACCTATATATATATATATATATATATATACACATATATATACACACACACACACACACACACACGATACAGGCTTATTTTCTCTGTAACGTATATTTTAATGTATGAGCTATTTAGTGGTCCATAAATGTAAAATTGTGGGTATAAATTTTTTTTATTATATTAACCCCTTCCCTCCGCAGCCATTTTTCGGATTTTCACTTTTGTTTTTTCCTCCCCACCTTCCCAAAGCCATAACTCTTTTATTTTTCCATCAATATTGCCGTATGAGGGCTTGTTTTTTTGCAGGACAAGTTGTAGATTTTCACAGCACCATTTTTTGTACCATATAATGTAGTGGAAAACGAGAAGAAAAATATATGTGGGGTGGAATAGGAAAAAAAAAACAGCGATTCCTCAACCTTTTGGGTGGTTTTGTTTTTACGGCGTTCACCGTACGGTAAAAACCGCATGTTAATTTTAATTTGCGGGTCAATACGATTACAGCGATACCAAATTTATATAGTTTTCTTTACGTTTTACTACTTTTACAAGGAAAAAACTGATTGTTAAAAATAAAATTTGAGTTTTGTCGCCACATTCTGAGAGCCATAACGGTTTTATTTTTCTGTCGATAAGCCGTGTGAGGGCTTATTTTTTGCGGGGCGAGCTGCAGTTTATATTGGAACAATTTTGGGGTACGTGAGACTTTTTAATCACTTTTTATTTCATTTCTTGTGGGAGAAGAAGGAACCAAAAAAACAGTAATTTTTATGTTTTTAACTTTTTATGGCGTTCACTGTGCGACTAAATAATTATATATTGTAATAGTTCAGACTTTTACGGACGTGTCGATACCAGTTATGTTAGCTTTTTATCTTTTTTTACATTGTGCTTGAGGGAAAATGGGAAAAGTTTTTTTTTTTTAGCTTTTAATTGGTTGCCGACACAGCACGAGTATGCTCGTCCTGAGCGACGAGCACTTCGCGCATTAGGACGAGCATACTCTTCCTGTGTGACAGCAGTCTCTGCCGTCTCTGTGTATGCGATCGAGAGCGGGGCAACGGCTGTAATACACTGCCACGGCCCCGCTCTGGCAGCGGAGAGGAGAGAAACATCTTCTCTCCGCTGTTAACCCTTTGAACGCCGCGATGATAGCTGATCGCGGCGTTCAAAGAGGGGGGACTGCACATTGATCGCGTCACAGAAAATAACTGTGACGCGATCAAAGCCCATAACTCGTATGGCCAGACAGCCCAGGGTCCAGTGAAGGACCCCAGGGCTGTCTTAACATATTTCCTGTTGTTAGGGCATATTGAGGTATGCCCTAACAACTGCCTGTGTACAATCAGTACAAAGGCTAATGTACTAGCATATAGATCTATGCCAGTACATTGCAGTTACAAAATCAAAATGATAAATCCCTTTATGGGATTAAAAAAAAAAGTTAAATGAATGTCAAAAAAAATAACGGTAAATAAATAAATAAAAAGTAAATAAAATACACAGAAACACATTTTTTATAATAAATAAACTTTTAAAATATAAGTCCCAAAACATGAAATAATATAGACATATTTGGTATCGCCACGACCGTAACAACCTGTACAACAAATGTATAACATTATTTATGATGATCGGTGTATGGTGTAAAAAAAATAAATATTAAAACTGCTGCGCAACTGCTTTTTTTCTGCATTTTAATCTAATTAAAAATGTATAGAAATTAAACGATAATGTATTTGTACCAAAAAATGGTACGTACATAAAGTACAACTCGTCCCGCAAAAAACAAAGTCTCATACAACTACGTCGTACAAAAAATAAAAGCGTTATGAGTGTCGGGATGCAAAGAGGGAAATGTAAAAAAAATTGCTCTGTCCTCAAGGCCAAAATTGGCCGTGTCCTTAAGGGGTTAATTATTTGTTAAAAAAAACTTTCATTTTACTGTTTTTTACTTTTTTTTTTACTTGTCCCCCTATGGGACTTTAACCAGCGATCGTTAGATCGCTTGAACGATATACTGCAATACTAATGCCAACCAACGGCTCCCCCCGATCTCGCCGCGGGGGGGGCCGTTGGGACGTTACAGGGGGTCGCCCCCCTGGTTTGAGTAATTTAAATGCCGCAATCGCAATTGAAAGCGGCGTTTAACGGGTTCAACAAGCGGGACCGCGCTCGAACGGGATCCCGCTTGTTACCCGGAAGTGTCGGCTATAACACACAGCCGACACACTCGCTCTATGGAGCGGTCTCAGCCCGTGAGCCCGCTCCATATTCCCCCACCCGGCGTGCGCCGTATATATAAGGAAGGGGTTAAGACATTTGTATGCCTCTCAATGATTTGCACTGGTTTTTTTTTATATGCAATAAATAACCCAAAGGCTGTATATAGCCATACCTATTCCTAAAATAAACTGATCATTGGAAATACTAATTTATATGAGCTGCAAGCTCAATAACTGCAGCTCTGCATCTTGATGTTTAATTAAGTGTCCTGTGAATCACTTTAATAGTTAGGTAGGAACAGACCGAGGACATCAATCATTTTATAGTTGGTCTGGCCTCTGAGTCTTGTCATTTTTAATATGACCTATATCTTTATGTAGTAAAGTAGGATTGTAATTAGGAAGCCAAATATGTACCTTGGAAAGGTTTTCATTATTATTGACTCAAAACAATCATAATTTATATTTGATAAGTTCTAGTTAATATCTAGTTTACCGAAGGTTAACATTAAAGTTAATTCTGGTAAGAACAAGCCATCACTTGTCGTAGCTATTACTATACATGTACTAGTATACAATGATAAATTGGGTCACTGGGATTACACAATGCTAAATCTAGTTCTGCCAGCTTCAAACTTAGTTGTTTTTTTTTCTTCCTTTTTTGTCTTTTCAGCTCCCCTCTCGGATCCATTCCCACTTTTTCTTAGGGCTCATGTGCACAAATGTATTACGGCTGTTTTGTACAGAGCCATAATAGGCCTACCATAGAGTACTGTACCTCCGTATGCCTACGATTGCATATGGAGATCATTTTCAGTCAGATTCGGTGCAAAGCTGACTGAAAAACTATCGTGGTATGCTTGACCAGACTCCGTATGTACTGTATGGTGGTATTCTCCCATAGAAACATTGTTTCTAGCGTAAAATATCTCCATAGATACGGCGCCCAACAGAGATTTTTGAGCAGCATGCGGAAGCTCAATGGTTCCACACTAAGGCGTGCATGAGCCGTAAAAAGTAATTTTCAAAAATCAATTAAAAATAAAGGTAAATGTATCATCCATAAATAAAACTTATTGTTGTTTATTTAATGCTACAAATGGGCATCCTCTGACTTGCCCTACTGTACTGTATTACTAGTTTCATCTTTGTAATTGTTTTAACATCTATTATATAGTCTTAACAATTTCAGGAGTTGGCAGATGTTGATTGGTAGTGTAAGAAAATGGTGTAAATAAGTGTATAGTAATCCACAAATGTGATGTGTAAAGTCACAAAGATGACTATTCATATGAAATAGCAGTCAGCCAAACCCAATTTCCATATAAACTACGCATGCTTAGAATGGCCAAGTGTGTGTACTTATTTCAATGGGGAGAGAGGGATAAGCTGCTGCTAGACATCTCTGACAGCGACTTATCCCGTGAGGGAACCAAGGATCGGGCATGTTGGAATCCAATATGTCCGCTTCTTCTTTCTGCTGAACGGTCAGGCTGCTCTGACACACATAACATCTTTCGCAGACTTCACCAAAATTGTTGGACTTAGCCAACTTTAGTCTAATGTGTATATGGTTTGCTTTAGTATTTAAAATATTTAGCACTATATATTTGCAGTTGCCTACTTTATAATGGATTAATTTCTCAAAGAAATGCGTCAAAAAGAAAAAATGCCCAACAAGGGGTCATGGCTTTGCGGAAAGAGGGCATAACTTAAGTTGTGCCAAAATTGTGGCACAAAAAAGCAACTAAAATTAGTCAACGAAGAGGTGGTGTAAAAAGTTAAACAGAAATGTCTAAAGGCGCACCAAATTTATTAACCAGCATGAGCCACTGGGATAAATTTGGCGCATCTAATCTAATTCTAAGCTGTCTGAATTTAAACAGTATTAGTAAATCTGTCCCAATTTATCAAGGCCCTTTTACACTGGCCGATAATTTCTATCACACCCGCCTGTAATCTTTACTATCAACATATTACCATATAACACACTCCCCATTATGAAATACTTTTGCCTAGTCCAGCCTAGATTTTCATAATACAGTACATGTTATTGTCACAGAGGTAGTAAACATAGAAAAGCGATACTTAAACCACCCTCTAGTATGTTCCTAAAAATAAAATAAAAAATATTATAAAATATCTTATTTGTATAAGAAGCAGTTACACCTTGTAGTTTTGGGTTGACTGTGAGAAGATCATGTCGTGGTGAGGTGCTCCTCTTAGTTACTGCTGTTACACGAGACATTGCAGGGATCAAAATCAGCAAATATATTTTATTAACCCACCTCCAACTCCTCACGAAAAGGGGTTTTCCCACTATATTTAGTGACTTACTAAATATGGGGTGGGTCAACAGCAGGGACCCCCACAATCCTCATTTTGAAGGAGCAGTATTGCTGGTTAAGAACTGCAGCTCCTTCACAGATTTTGCATGCACAGTGATGCTTCCAGCCACCCATGTGCAAGGAACTACAATACAGCCCCATTCACTTGAATAGAGCGGTGTTGCAGATCCCTGGGTGGGCTGGAGCGTTCATGTGCAGGGAGCAAGCCAAAGGGAACTCTGTACCTTTGTTCTTATGATCTGCGATGGTCCCAGAGGGCACACCCCACCAGTCAATGTCATGGCATATCCTAGTGACATGCCATAAGATGGGAATAATACTTTGGCTTCTGTCAGCCTAGGTGAAAAGTGTCTGATTGCTGGGAGGCCCTACCCCTACCGATAGTGAGAACGGAGGGGGGGGGCTGTACCCTCTGTTCCTCCACACTGCTCCTGTTCTTCCTTACTGCTTGACCACAGTGAGGAAGACCTTGAAAGGAGCGGTGGTCGTACATGCGCGCTGCCACTCCATTTAAAGTCTATCAGAGTAATGGAAACAGTCGAACACAGTGCTCGGCTGTTTCTGTAATTTACATAGGCATTGAATTGTGTGGCCCCCAGCGATCACCCGTAGATAGGTGATAATTGTGTATTCTGGTACAACTCCTTTAACCCCTTTGATACCGCAGTCAACAGCGACCGCAGCATCTAAGCGGTTAGTCAGAATGGAGGGCCTATATATAAGTATTGCATTGTACTGATCCAACAATCACATGTCCAAGTCAATTCAAGATTTTAAAATAAATTTAATAGTTTTTAATAAAATGTATATATATCCTTTTCCCATTTTTTTTAAATACACATAAATCGGTTTCACCGCATCCGTAACGATCCAAACTGTTACAATATATTGTTATTTATCCTGCACGGTGTGCGCCTTAAAAACAATTTAAAAACGCCACCATTTTATTAAAAAACGGGATACAAATTGTTGTCCAAAATGTTTCGGGGGGGGGGGGGGGGGGGGGTGGACTGGATCTACATGTTCTGGCATTGCCCAAAATTATATAAATATTGGGGGAAAATCGTTGACGTCATGTCTGTCTTATTCAGTAGAACAATTCCTATGAAGATTATGTCTGTTAGAAGGCCTAATCGAGATATCAGATGCGGCTAGAAAAACCACTAGCGTATAGATTATTTTTTGTAGTGCGGATGCTTATTGCTATGCTATGGCCTTGTCAGCAATTCCCATTTTTTGTTTATGGAAGTTGAAAGTAGTTGAATTAAGAAATAAAGAGCTTATTCACTACTAAAGGGCAAATAGATATACCAATAAAACGTACAGCTCACCATGCAAAAAACTAGCCCTTAAACAGCCATCGATGGAAAAATAAAAAATGTATGGGTCTCCAAATATGGCTCAGTTATGTGTCTTGGTAGACGGGGAAGAATAAATGAAAATTTTAAAAAAACAAAAAAACTGGCTGTGGCTAGAAGGGGTTAAGCTCTATGCTATGACCCCTTTTACACACAGCTAAAAAAACTCCATGCGTTTCAAGTGTTTTTTTTTTAATGCAGTTTCAAAATAATTTTATTGGACAGTTTGATACAAAGAAACCCCACGCAGGGGGATTGCAATAGTCAAAACATCCTTAAACAGAGAGGACTAGTACAATAGAAAATACAAACAGTCAGATGGGTGAGCAAGCAGATACATCCACACTAAAGAGTAATAGAATCCATAAACTAGAGAGGTCTCTCGCCACGAGTTAAAGGTTGTAAGCGCTCATCTATTCAGGGTTGCCAAGTGATCAGGAATTGTGCCATACTATCAGATCGGACAACTAATATTTTTTTTACAAACTTATCATTTTACTTTCTCTCCTTAACTAAATTGAAAGACAAATGTTGGAATTTCCAGCTGGCCACAATTTGAATACTGGCTGCCATGCAAATGAACTGGGAAAGCTTGTGTTGCTGGTTATTCAAACCCGGGGGTCTATTTCCCAGGAGAAAAGCAGCTGGGGATTTAGGGAAAAGCGTCCTTACTGTAGTGCAAACAAGGTCACAAACTTTTGACCAGAAAGTAGAGACAATCTGGAAAGACCACCAAACATGTAGGTGAGAGTCTATCTCTTGGCAACCCTGGAAACAAAACGGGAAAGAAGATGGGTATATCAGATAAATTCGGGAAGGATGAACAGTGAAGACTTTTATAAAAGTCTCAACCAAACTGACTTGATGACTGCCCTTCGATACAGTTGTGCAGCAATGCTGCCGTGGGAGGTATAGGGTCACCCCTAAATCTTGTTCCCAGCGAAGCAAAAACTGTAGTCTAGTAGCATAGAACATCACTTCTTCAATGCCACTTTTTTTATATGCATTTATGTTGGATTTCACATAAAGAAGCCCATAGAAAATGCGCCATACCTAGGGCACGCTTTATTTAATTTTTTTTTTTTTTAAATGAAATCAGAAACGCTACAACACTGCACAAACCAATATATATATATATATATATATATATATATATATATATATATATAACGGAGGCCGGGAGGGAAAGTGTAGAGCGGGCTCACGGGCTTGGCTTGCTTCGGCTAACCCCTTAGATGAAGTGGTCAATGGTGACCGTAGCATCTAAGCCGTTAGAAAGAGGGGGCGGCCCCCTCCGACGTCCCATCTCCCCCTCCCGCATTGCAATCGCAGGATGCCGAGGGTTGCCATGTCAGCCTGGGGGCCTGATGAGGGCCCCAAGATCTGCCATCTTTGTGCTCTTATTAAGTCCTGCCCAATATACTGCAATACATTAGTATTGCAGTATATCGTGCAAGCAACCAAATGATCGCTGGTTCAAGTCCCTTAATTAGTTAAAAAAGTTAAATAAACAAAAAACATAACTGGTATCGATTGCCCCGCAAAAAACAGGCCTCACACCACTCAATCGACGGAATAATAAAAAAAAGTTATGGCTCTCAGAATATGGCAACACAAAATAAGTATTATTTTGAACAATCAGTTTTTTTTCTTGCAAAAAGTAGTAAAACAGTAAAAAAAAAACCTATATAAAATTTGCAATCGCCGTAATCGATTTGACCTGCATAATGAAGTTAACTTGTCGTTTTTACCGCACAATGAACAGGAAAAAACAAAACCCATAAAAAGGCAAAACCCTTAAAGACAAAAACCCATAAAACAATAGAGGAATAATTTTTTTTCCATTCCATCCCACAAATAATTTTTTTTCCAGTTTCCCAGTACATTATTATGGTACATAAAATGGTACAGTGAAAAACTGCCACTCATCCAGCATAAAACAAGCCATCATGTGGCTATATCCATGAAAAGATAAAAAAGTTAGGGAAGGTGGGGTCGGAAAAAACAGAAATGAAATAACGAAAAAAGGTCTGTGACAGGAAGGGGTTCCAGTTACATCTGGCTGCAGCGTTGTTTGAGTGAAAAAAAAAGCCATAAAAATTCCACCAAAAACACAGGCAAACGCAGTGTGTGAGTCCAGCCTTAACTCATATTCAATTGATCTTGAGCGACTTCAAATAAATTATAAGAAGTTAAATTGTCTATTGCAGTCTGAGGTAATCTGAAATCCACCGCCTCACTAGTGGATCAGGGACCTGCTCTATCCCACCCATATCTTTTACACACAGCTCTGCTTGTTCATTATTTGCTGCTGCAAACAAACACAAGCTCATCATGACAAATTAACCAGTGAGGCGCCATGCACACGACCGTAAAAATCGTTACGGTCCGCAATTATGGACGCATTCACTTCTATTGTTCACGGACACCTTCCCGTCTATTTACGGGAAGGTGTCCGGGCTGTAGAGGCATACCACAAAAGATAGAACATGTCCTATAATTTGAGTTTTACGGGCCGTGCTCCCATACTTTGTATGGGAGCACGGGCCGAGAATGTGGGCGGCTGTCCGCGGCCGTCCGTGCCCGCAATCATGGCCCGTGATTACAGGCACAGCCATGTGCATGAGGCCTGAGAAAAATAAAATTCACAGGAAACTGGCACACATATAGTCAAAAACTAACCTCAGTCTGGTGAAGTAGTCCCTCCTCAATATATTATAAAATTTTGACTTTATCTCTGATCTCATCAGATGAAGCAGGGAAGCCTCCTCCTTGAGGGAATCCAAAGTGAAGGGTTAAAAAATAGCTAACTGGTTTAACCCCTTAACGACATGTCACGTACTGGCTGAGGAGCTCACTCTACACACAGCGGGTGACGGCTGTGTTATACAGCCAACACCTCACTGCAACGGGCAGAATCAAGGATCACTTTGATTTTGATTCTGCCCGTTTAAGATCTTAAATGCCGCGGTCAATCACGACCACGGCATTTAAATTGTCAGAATCAGGGGGGGCGCCCCCTCAAACACGCCATCGTGCCCCCTCCTCGGCACAATCGGCCGTTTTCAGTGGTTGTTATGACAGCCTGGGGGCCTAATAAAAGGCCCCCAGGTCCGCCATCTTTGTACTCCTTTGAAGCTTTGCCTCCGGCAGGGCTTAAATGAAGACTGTCAGAATCATGATATACTGCAATACATTAGTATTGCAGTATATCATGCAAGCGATCCAACGTTCGCTGCTTCAAGTCCCCTAAGGGGACTAATAAAAAAAGTAAAAAACAGTAAAGATTTTTCTAATTTTCCCAAAAAAAAAATATTAAAAAGTTCAAAAAACCCCCCTTTTCCCATTTTTTCCCTAAAGCAATGTTAAAAAAAATTAAAAGTGAACATAACTAATATCGCTGCGTCCGTAAAAGTCCGAACTATCACAATATAGCGTTGTTTAACCCGCTCGGTAAACGACGTAAAAAAAACATAAAACATGCAAATTGCTGTTTTTTTGGTCACCTTAGATCTCCAAAATAAAGGAATAAAAAGTGATCAAAAAGTCGCATGTACCCCAAAATGGTATCGGTGAAAACTACAGCTCGCCCCACAAAACTTAAGCCCCACACTTCTAAATTGATGGAAAAATAAAAAAAGTTATGCCTCTCAGAATATGGCAACGCAAAACATATTTTTTTTTTAGCAAATAGTTTTATTTTTTTTAAAAGTGGTATAACCTAAAACAAAAGATATTAATTTGGTATCGCCGTAATCGTATCAATCTATAGAATAAGGTGAATATGTTGTTTTTACCACCTGATCGACGCCGTAAAGACAAAACCTCCCCCCAAAAAATTGCGTAATCGCAGTTTTTTGCCCATTTCACCCCATAAATATTATTTATTTTTTTTAAGATTCCCAGTACATTATGCAGTGCAATAAACGGTGCCATGAAAAACTACAACTTGTCCCGCACAAAAAAAAGCCCTCATACGGCTATGTCGACGAAGAAATAGAAAAGTTATGGCTGTTGAAAGGCGGGGAGGAAAAAACTAAAATGAAAAACTCAAATTGGCCTGGTCTTTAAGGGGTTAACATAGGAAATATGTCAATAATACACATCGGTTTTTATTAAGAAAGAGGAACATTAGTAGAAAGCAAGAGGGAAATCAGGCCAATTTTTTTTCTTCACTTTTCTCAGATTTTCAGAAGGATCCAACACTGTGTATGCAAAAAAAAGTTCCCTTTTTTTGAGGACCAAAGAAACGACACCATTGCCTTAAAATAAACAGCACACTACCACCATCTAGTGGACAATGCTTTGTGGACCTCATACCATGGAGTTCTACTCAAAAGTCTAGGAGCCATAAAATCGCTGGGGGTATATTTGTGAATTTTGATGATTAGCCCAGGACAGACACGTCACAATGTGTCTTATGTGGACACTGTGACGTGTCGGTTTGAGAATACACAGTATAATTTCTATCATTATTGTTTTATTATATACCCCACCTTTATGGTTTGACATGCAATTAATATAATTATTTTAACATTATTCTCTATAGAAAATACAGACTATGTTGCCGTTTAGGCTTAGGTTCTGCCCGTATTTTGGTCCGATACACTTTTTAGATGGTTCAATGTGGAGCAATCCCACGAAGGTGTAACAGAGGGGCACACGAACCTAGACTCTGGGTATCGGGGTTCATAGATGGATCTGGGTCCCTCAGCACAAGTTTGGAACAATTGAAAATATTACACCAATACACTTTGTTGATAACAATGTTACTCTGATTTTTTTGCATGTCGTTTCCCTTCTGTTGTGGGGCGTATTACTGTACTGGGATGATTGTCCGCTTCTTCACGGTGCGTTATCAGACAGACACGATTGATCCTGTCAATATGACACTATATAGACTTACTGTGTGCGGTTCTCCTGTATTATTCCAGATTATATACAGAGAGTTCTGATGAATCCTTTATATGTGCGGGTAATATTCTTTCCTCGCCTGGTTGCCATGCAACGGCAAACTTCCGGCTGGAGCGCGCGAGCATGCGCAGTAGGATATAGAGGACGCCAGGTTACCCGACACCACATGGATACTATATGAATGTTTACTATTATAGATTTACGTGCAGGTCTTCGGATTGGTGAGTGGTCCAGTATTCCCCACCCCTGCACACATTGATGCATTTTTGATTGAATACTATTTGTGCATGATTTTAATGTTTATTTATATGGCTATTATTGCATCACTATCACTGCCACGTAAATGCATTATTGTATTAATAACTTTATTGTAACATTAGGTGTATATGTACAATATCCTATTGCACTTTTTAATTATTACTCATTATGTTAAGGAGTCTGACATTTATATTGCACACGTTGTTGTAAAAAAAGGTCCCATAGTAGGACAGAAACGTTGCGGCTGTGTTGGCTGAATAAACCACTCTTTTGATTACTCCGGTGTGCTGTGGGATTTCGTGTGTGTGTGTGTATATATATACATATATATATATATATATAAAAATGAGAAAAAGAGTAAAGCAGCACAGCAACAGCAGTGGGTGCAAACCTCCTAGGTTGAGGCTAGGAACCCTTGTTAATGAAATCCAAAAAAATGAAGAGGCGGCACTCCAAGGAAATTGGTGAAAAAAAGTGGTGTGTTTATTCACCCCAGGCAGGCAACGTTTCGATCCGTCTCTACAAAGATCCCATAGAGAAGGATCGAAACGTTGCCTGCCTGGGGTGAATAAACACACCAAGGAAATTGGTGAAAAAAAGTGGAGTGCTGCCTCTTAATTTTTTGGGATTTTTTATATATATATATATATATATGTATATATTATATATATACACACATATATATATGTATATGTATATGAATTTCTGTTGTCTGTAATACAACATTTCTCTTTATATAACTTACTCGTAATATATACATAGGCAAAACATATGATTTTATTAAAAAAGAAAAAAAGTTAACATTATTTTTCCAAAAGTAGCCATCACTGAGGCTTATAAAAATTGCTCTGAACAAAAACCCGGGGCACACAGAGGCCTTCCTTCTTATTCACGGTTTCTCGCTGCACATACTCATTGGAGACTTCCTTGTACCCGGCTTTTGTGAATAAGACTCTCAAGTATTCTAAAAACGAAAAAAAAAATTGTGTAACTGCCAACTTCTCCTTTTCTAAATAATGAAATAGATTCTGGCCAATAAATTACGAACAAACTACTTCATGTGACAAGACATAACTATTCTTTAAGTACTGGGGGGGGGGGGGGGGGAATAGTACAAGAATACTCAATTTCAGAGCAGAATGCAGCAGGATCACAAAGATGATTTTTGTTTTTCTGGCTTTAAAATTAAAGGGGTTGTCGGATGACAAAAAACAGCATTCAATCAGCTATTCAACAGTAATAAAGCACTTTACTAATTTACGGTTTGTCTAAAAAATTTACATTTACACAATTTTTTGTCCGCTGCTCATGTCATGCAGCTTTCTAAAAATCTTGTCCGCTTACATCCCCCATAATGCTGTTCGACGCTGTATGGGATTGCAGTACCGGTGCTATTCATTTGAATGGGATTCAGCTGCAATCCTAAGCACAGCCACCGCCGATGCGTACGGCACTGTCCCTGGTAAAAACTGATGAGGCCACAGCGACGAACCCTTCAGTCAGATGATCATAGTGGTGTTGGGAGTGGGACCCCAACCGATCTGATATCGATGACCTATCCTAAGGATAGGCCATCAATAAAAAAAAAAAAAGTCCAGATAACCCCTTTAACTTTTGATTCTTGCAATAAATTATTTTTTAGTTCACAATTTGACACATTGGCACAACATTAGTGAAGATTTACAGTATATGTAAGCTAAAGTTAAGGCATGGTGATACATGCAGTGTTTATCAGTGGCCAGGAGATGATAAAGACATAAATGAATGTCACTAAACAGGTGTTGAGAAGGGCTATAATACGTGTTTTATGGGGATTAGTAAACAAACACAGCGAAATAGGGCTAAAACAATGACTAATGGCCATTGTTAACCCTTTCCGCCGCAGACAGTTATTTTTTTCCTTTGTTTTTCATCTCTGCTTTCCATGTGAGGGCTTATTTTTGCGAGATCAGTTGTATTTTTAATGGCACCATTTAATGCACTATATAAAAAGGTACTGAAAAACATTTAACTTTTTATTTTTTTGTAATATGAAATGGAAAAAAAAAATAAAACCAGCGATTGCGCCATTGTTTTTTGGGTTTTGATTTTACGCCGCTTATTGTGCGGTAAAAATGACATGTTAACTTTATTCTGCGGGTCAATACGATTACATCAATACCAAATTAATATAGTTTCTTGAAATGTTTTACTACTTTTACTAAATAAAAAACTATTTGTTAAAAAAAATTGTGTATTCTAAAATCCATAACTTTTTTAATTTTCCATCAATGGAGCTGTCCACTGGCTTGTATTTTTGAGGTTTGAGCTGTAGTTTTTATTGGTACAAATGTGGGGTACGTATGACTTTTTAATCAATTTTGGGAGGGGGGTAACCAAAAATACAAAACAGCAATTCTGTCTTTTTTTTTTTATTTATTTTTTACAGCATTCACCGTGTTTAGTCTCACTAGGGGACTTGAACATGCGATCATCTGATTGCTTGAATAATACAATGCAATACTTATGTATTGCAGTGCATTGTCCTTTTAGTGTTCTATTAACCCCTTCTCTGGCAGGGTTTAATAGCAGTACTAAGATGGCAGACCAGGGCCCTTCACTAGGCCCTTGCCTGCCATGACAACCCATCAGCACCCACAATCATGTCGCAGGGGGGCCATGGGGTGACAGAGTGGGCCACTCCCTCTGTCTAAATGTTTAGATGACGTGGTTGCTATTGACCAAGACATCAAAGTCGTTAAATTGCCGTTAGAGCAGGGTGTCAGGTGTAATACATGGCTGACAACTACTGCGTAGGGACATCTTGCTTATTTTAACGGCTTAGATGCATCAAAATGGTTAAACGGGCTTCCGGAATCGCAGTGATCGTGCTCCATACATCCCCTTGTCAGATACAGTTACGTGACATGTCGCCAAGGCCCAAACATGCCTGGTCTTTAAGGGGTTAATACTAAACAGTTTTCTTCATATCTCTAATTTCCTTATTATACTGAATGAAGTCTGCATGTATTTATAAAATAGATAAGATGTTTCCATACCGTCCAACACACGAGCCAATAATTACAAGTAAATTACTAGTAAACGATTGATGATGCATTGGCATTTATGTAGAATGGGCCTTACCTTCGAAAGAAAAGCTTGGTTGTGAAAAAAATAATTGCAGCAGTAAGGGCATGGGCACACAGGGCAGATATGCCAGTGGCGTAGCTAAGGGGAGCAGGCGGGCATGTGCCCCGAGCACAACTTAGAGGGGGGCGCCAGCGCCACCCCCTCCTGCACTATAATTGTACCTGCGTCTATAGGTCATAGGTACAATTAGAAGCAATGAATGACCGGGTACGTTCTGTGCCCGGCCATTCAGCGCTTTTCTACGAGTGAAGCGGTACCGCGCTTCCGTCATTGAAAGGCGCTGACTGACAAGGAAAGTCATTCTGCACAGCCAATCAGCGCCTTTCATAGACGCTTCGTTCAACCCCAGGAGACCTGCGCAGAAGAGAGCAGGTCTCCATTGCTGCCAGCCGGCGTGGGAACGGGATTAAGGCGAGTTTGAATAGTTTGTTATTTTATTGTAATACAAAAGTGTGTGGCATTATCTACAGGGTAGGCTTTATCTACAAGGGGGGCTTTATCTACAGGGGTAGTTTTATCTACAAGGGGGCTTTATCTACGGGGGTGGCGGGCTTTATCTATGGGGGCGCTATCTATGGAGCACCATATACAGGGGTGGGCTATATCTACAGGGGCGCTATATACAGGGGTAGGCTATCTTTGGAGCACTATATACAGTGGTGGACTATATGTGGAGCACTATATACAGGGGTGGGCTATATCTACAGGGGGCTATATACTGGGGTGGGCTATCTGTGGAGCACTATAGGGGGAGCTATTTGTGGGACACTATATACAGGGGTTGGCTATATGGGAGCACTATTTACAGGGGGCTCTATGGCAGGCACTATCTATAGGGGGCAAGGTGTGTGTGACAGTGTATGCTCTTATAATTAGAGGTGCAGTGTATGGCGCTATTATATTTAGGGGCGTAGTGTGTGGTATAATGAGAACTTTATCTTTATTTATAGGTGTAGAAATGTTGGAAAAGTTAGAAGCTGAAGACATCTGAGCGGCAAACTGCAGAAATGGTCTGTGATCGGGAGAAGTCATCATAGAGGTCTGGACCGAATGGAGAAAAAGAATTAGAATCGGAGACGTCACCGGTGAGTCACTTAATGTAAATGTTCATTCTGCCTCTAATCAGTAATGTAGTCACTGTATGATCTGCAGCGAGATGATGGGTGATGTGATTATGATATGATCTATTTTTTGTGAAACAGCAACTCCCAGCATATCTTTACCATTGTTCGGGCCATGCTGGCAGCTGGAAACAATTTAGTGCAAACCTATATGGCAGGGGTTGCACTAAATTGAGCTATATTTGTGCTGGTCTTGTATTTATGTACTGAGCTTGGTTCTGGTGTTGTATATATGTACTGAGCTTGATTCTGGTGTTGTGTATAGAACTATATTGCTTGTAAAATGTACAAATGTTTTTATGCTCGAGTTCCATAAAAGAAAATGTGGAAAAGAAAGGACACGTCATTTATTGGTAGAGAAAACAAACACGGCGAGGGGGAAGGAGATGTCGGGAAAGAGGTTAGGGGGGGGGCACCAAACTGAATCTTTGCCCCGGGTGCTGGAGAACCTAGCTACGCCTCTGGGATACGCTGAGTATTAGTCCTAAAAGCTGCAGGGAATTCCACCCGCAAAAACACTGTTAGAAACAAAAAAGTTAATACCTACTCAGTTCTCCATTGTCATAGCGACGCATCCCTCTACTGTGAGTACAGCCCGGCTTCTTGGGTTAACGATGCAGTCCATGTAACCGCTGCAGCAGTCACACGAGATGAAACGTCATCCCAGGAGGCTGGCCTGGACAGAGAACAGAGGAACGCTGTTGCTATGACAATACCCGGGTTTAAGTATTAACCTTTTTATTATTTTTTAAACCAAAAAAAGTTTAGGTTTTTTTTCTGATTTGCGATGGAATTGCAGCTTTTCCCTGTTTGTTGGTGGGTTTTATCTCCTTATTATATTCAATGGGGAAAACCCGCAACAAAAGAATAGCGATTCCACAGCGTATATTGACATGCTGCAGATTGAAAAAACTCACTGCAAATCAATTTCTAAACGGTTTCTCTGCATATTTTTTCCGCAGCGTGTGGATGAGATTTGTTTAAATCTCATTCACCCTGCTGCTACGGTAATACACTGCAGATTTTCCGCAATGAAATCCGTTGCAGAAAATCTAAAGTGTTTACACTGTGTGTGTTCCGACCCTAACAGCATAGACTTGAAGATACTAGGGCCAGAAGAATCTGCCAGGGAAAATGCTGACATAAGGGATAACAATGGGCACAAAGAGAAATTAGAAAAGCATATGGTTGAATACGGAATATATGTACTTTAACCAATCATATCCACTAGGAAAGCAATCTGGCAATAATGCCAGACTATTTTAGTTACTTGAGTAGTACAGAATAGGGCTTTCTATGGGGTAAAGCAAAAGAGAAGAATATTTACCTGTAGTAAAAAAATACGACCGTGTTCCATCTTGTCTAACATAAAAGTTTTCGCCAAGTTTGTTTCCTGTTTTAAAGCGTAACATGGCATGATCATTAAGCCCATAGTCACGGAATAAAACACAGCCGCCTGGTTTTAGTATCTGTAAAACAAAAGAAAAAAAAAGTAAAAACGTATACGACCACTACTCCATTTATAGCAAAGTGCGCATGATGACAAAAAAAACCAAGAAGAATCCTGAGGAACTCAACATCTAAAAACAACTATATCAGGATAATTACACACAAAACTTACATATTTGCCCATATACACAAGGTTAACCTGCCACACCAAGGTCATGCTACTATACTGGTGCAGTCATACTTTGTAATGAGGACTGTCCTCTAGATCTGTGCATCCACGGCACAGATTTCATTAACTCAGTCTTTGCAGCGTGAGAGCAGAATGGCCATAAGTGAGCACTATAAGCAAATCACTGGCAAATAGTTTAGAAGGAGGGATGGAATAACCAGGGAACGTTCTGTCGCTGAATAAGAAGGCAAGACAGGTCTGGAGAAGAAATATTTTTGATAGAAAATATAAGCTAATCAGGCAAATTACCTTGTAAATGTTTTCTACGGCATAGTGCATTTTGTCTGGATGGATAGCAGAGAGGACAAAAATTAACGTTGCAACATTCACACTGTCTGCAGGAATAGTGTCGGTAAGATCATCTTTGGTCAGATCACATTGGAAAGCTTTGCAGACATCTGGATTATAACATGGATTTTGCTGTAAAGGTCAATACAAAATCCCCAGGAGTGAAGAGAGATAGTTTAATTTGACATTTATTGTATTTTTATGTTTTGTTTGTGCACATATCAACAAGTGACAAAATCTAAAGAGAATAAAACAGTTACGTTGAATACTCAGACCCATAATATGGATTTTATACAAGTTTTTTTTTCCATGGATTTTTACGTGATATATGAGAGAAAAAAAAGCACATGCTCCATTGCATTCTATTTAATGCAGGTATACTCCCCTAGAAGCAAAGTTATGCCATACAGGGGTTTGCACACTGTGGTCCATGAGCATGAGCCCTAAGGCCCCATGCACATAGCTGTGGCCATAATCACGGCCGCCAGCATTTTCGAGTCTTGCTCCCATACAAAGTATGGGAGCATGGCCTGTAAAACACTAAAAAGCGGACATGGTCCATAATTCCCGGTACAGTTCTATGGCATGGACACCAACCCGTAGCGATACAGAAAGCGGTCCGCGGTCAATAGAACTGAATGGGGCAGTAACTACGGCCGAATTTATGGTCCAGTGCATGGACCACATGTGCGACTACTACTGTGATGTATAAAGTGATACAAACCTTCACAAAATCTACGGCTCTAGGAGAAAAGTCGCAAGCGTAAACAAAAAGATGAGGATCTTCTGCTAAGAGTGGAAATAAACAGTTGCCTACACCACAACCAGCTTCTAGCATAGTCAGTCCTTGGTTCTCAAACTGAAAAGCAGAAAATGGGACAATTTAGGGCACATGTTATTAAGAAATCCATTAGGGTATGTGCACACACACTAATTACGTCCGTAATTGACGGACGTATTTCGGCCGCAAGTCCCGGACCGAACACAGTGCAGGGAGCCGGGCTCCTAGCATCATAGTTATGTACGATGCTAGGAGTCCCTGCCTCGCTGCAAGACAACTGTCTCGTACTGAAAACATGATTACAGTACGCGACAGTTGTCCTGCAGCGAGGCAGGGACTCCTAGCATCGTACATAAGTATGATGCTAGGAGCCCGGCTCCCTGCACTGTGTTCGGTCCGGGACTTGCGGCCGAAATACGTCCGTCAATTACGGACGTAATTAGTGTGTGTGCACATACCCTTAGAGTTTGCAATACACTTCCTACCTAAATACATTGAAAGCCGCCATTTGTAGATTGACCCATATTCCATTGGAAGGACTAAAGTGATGCAATGCCATAACTAAGTAAACAAACATAACTACATAATTCTAAGAGAGTAAGCCCACCTCTCTGCATGCTTTAAGTTCCTCAAACTCCCTGGTTGTCCAATGTCTGTCCTTGAAGAAATTGGTGCTGTTTCTCTTGTAGAAAAGGTCCCAGTTCTTCTGAGCTTCTTTTTCTAGCTTGAGTTGCTTGAATTCAGATACTATTAGAACATCACTTTGGGCCACATAGGTGTTTGGAAGTTCTAACTTATCAACTTTTTTCTGGAAAGGTATCTCAGAAGAAGAAAATGTTCTACAAGTGGAGTCAGTATCTACCGATGACTTGTCCCCATCCAGAGTACAGGGTTCCATGTCGTTACTTTCTAAAGGAAAATTAGTAGGAGAAACGTTCAGGAGTCAAACATTCACTTATCAATGTTTATCTCCTTAATCGTAGAACACATTTTATCATTTACCTCTCCTAACAGAAATAGCATTTACTTTTCAATTTAAAAAGGTTTTCCGGGACCTATCCTTTATTCTCCCTGTTTTTATCAATAAAGTCTTATAAACATACTGTACAAATAACATTTTCAGAGGGAGCATGGGGAGAGGGAGCAAGGGGAGAGGGAGCAAGGGGAGAGGGAGCAAGGGGAGAGGGAGAAAGGGGAGAGGGAGCAAGGGGAGAGGGAGCAAGGGGAGAGGGAGCAAGGGGAGAGGGAGCAAGGGGAGAGGGAGCAAGGGGAGAGGGAGCATGGGGAGAGGGAGCAAGGGGAGAGGGAGCATGGGGAGAGGGAGCATGGGGAGAGGGAGCAAGGGGAGAGGGAGCATGGGGAGAGGGAGCATGGGGAGAGGGAGCAAGGGGAGAGGGAGCAAGGGGAGAGGGAGCATGGGGAGAGGGAGCATGGGGAGAGGGAGCATTGATTACGATAAAATGGATTTTAAAAAAGTAATGAAATCGGTAATAGACATAAAAAGGGTATTCTGTGCTGTTTATTTTAAATCAGAAAACTAATTTTAAATACCTTTAGTGAACAAATTGTCTACACTGTTTTAAAGGCAACATGTCATTCACATTATGCTGGGATGGTAGGGCGCCATTCCAGGAAACAAGACATGACCGGTTAATATGGGTGATGTATTGATGTGGGGGATTGTGATGAAATCTCATCAATTTTGCACTCAGCAGTTTAACTTGTTTTGTGGCAAAACTTTGGCTATTCAAGTAGCAGTTCATTGGTATTTGTAATACTTACAACATGGTTATTCACTATATACCAGTTACTAGCCATCTTCAACTTATTCCTTTTTCTCTAAACCATACTGCACTTTAGTATTTTTTCATGTTATGTATAAAACTATTTAATATATTTGCACAACTTTTGTGATATTTGTATGTGATAACCCTGTAGTGGTGATCTCATGGTCATCCGTGTGGATTCATTTTTTAATGTATTGTTACTTCTAAAGAATATGAAAAAATGTATTTATTTTTATTCAGCTCAAAGACTTAGTCTCTAATGGGTTTTTATATATACTGTCCGAGTACAGATCTCTAACTTTTTGGGATCATTAAGATGTTTAGGTAATGGAATCACATGCAGCGGATATAGTTTGGATCATACTGTTTTAAAGGGAACCTGCCCTCACTGAGATGTGCCACCAGAGATAAGCCTGGCCTATTCATGAGCTGCCACAAGCTCTGCCCACATTCAGCCATCTCCGCTGATTGGCAGATGTCTCCTTATGCACAATAATAGGGAGAAATCTGTCAATCAGCAGTGAGTGGGCGAAGCTACCAAAAAGTGGGCAGGGCTCACGGTAGCTCACAAGTACGCTGGACTCATCTCTGGCGGTGCTGCTGGGGCTCTGCATGTTCGTTCTCATAAAAGGGTCCACATTAGCACATACGTGACAGACTGCTGAAATCAGCGTATCTTCCACTACATTATACTACCCTCAGGGAGGGCAGCTTAATGTTGATAACAGATTCCCATGAAATTACTTTTTTCTACGCTTACATATGATTAATGGAAGTAAGGGCCTGTTCACATCAGCATTGGCTTTCCGTTCCGGGGCTCCGTCGCAGGTTTCCATCGGGTGAACCCCGCAACAGAAAGTAAAACTGAAACCACAGCTTCCGTTTCAGTCACCATTGATATCAATGGTGATGGAAAAATTGCAAATGGTTTCCGTTCGTCACCATTCCGGCAGGTTTACGTTTATTCCGACGGAATCAATAGCGCAGTCGACTGAGCTATTGATTCCGTCATTAATATGATGCTGCCTCACGGAGCAGGTGTCTTTTGCCACATGTTAATTATGGTGATGTGGACACCCATAATTCATCCAGGAGCAGGGAGCGGGAAAAAGCAGCCAGTAAACGAAGACTTAGTGGGACTTCATCTGGTTAAAAAAAAAAAAAGACCCCAAATGGGAGTAACGGTATTTTACGTCCGGAATTGTGGAGAAAAAAAAAAGCAGGAAATGGTTTGGTTTTTCGGCAGCGAAATTTCTGCTACTTTCTGCGGAATTGCTACAGAAATTTTCTACAGCAATTCTGTTACGTGTGCAGAAGCCCTTTAAGTCCATATTTATCAAAAATGGTTAAAAAATGCCCCACATATGGGGATGCAAATGTTGGGAGGTATGCATACATCACCGCAATTAACGTTCACACTGGATAAAAATATGGCACTTTTTGTATGTCAGGGTCTATGTGGAGTAGAGATGTGAGTATGTGTGCATTTTTTTAAAAATTATTTAAAAAAAATGGCATTTCTTAAATGTGTCTTAATCCTGGCCAGGCAGTAAGTCACATTATGCTCCAATTTTACATGCATGGCGCAAATGGTTAATTAATAAGGCGCACTTATATATACACTATAATAGGTTTTCCAGCAACTAAAAATTGACGGCCTATTCTCAGGATAGGCCATCATTAGCTGATGGGTCGGGGTCCGACTTCCGGGACCCCCGATCAGCTGTTTTGAGTGGGCCGAAGCGCCCGTATGAGCCCTTGTTCCCTTTAATTTCTTCTTGTTCACTGTGAATCGTCGACACGCATTTAGCGGCGATTCACAGGTATTGCAGCCCTTTCCCCCATTCACCTTGGGGGTATGTTCACACGCAGTGGTTTCAGACGTAATTCGAGTGTTTTACGCCTCGAATTACGCCTGAAAAAATGGCTCCATTACGCCTACAAACATCTACCCATTGCTTTCAATGGGAATTTACGATATTCTGTTCCCACGAGCCTTTATTTTACGCGTCGCTATCAAAATACGGCGCGTAAAATGACGGCTCGTCAAAAGAAGTGCAGGACACTTCTTGGGACGTTTTTAGAGGAGTTTTTCATAGACTCTATTGAAAACAGCTCTAAAAACAGCCGTAAAAAACGCAGCGAAAATCGCAGCTCCGTATTTTCAGATTTTTTTGGTTAAGCGTGTGAACATACCCTAATGGGAGAAAAGGCTACAATACCTGTGAATCGCCGCGAAACGCGTGTCGGCGATTCACATTGAGCAAGAAGAAATTAATAGGAGGCTGTGACCCCTTCAAAACAGCTGATCAGAGGGGGTCCCGAAAGTCAGACCCCGACCCTTCAGCTATGCATTGCCTATCCGGAGGATAAACAACCAATTTTTAGTGGATGGAAAACCTCTTTAAATATGCAAAAAAAAAAATTGAATACATTGATAAATGTGGGCCTTAGTGTTTCAATTCCTCACCATTTCAAGATCTCTGCTTGCTATCAGTGAATAGGAAACTTCTTATTTTCAGCCAGAGGTGTAAGGTCCGTCTGAATCATGTCCAACTAGACACAGGTGCATGGCTCATTACATGTAAGCGCTCTGAAATACTCAGGGTATGTTCACATTTTTTTCTAGACAAATTTCGGAGCGCAAAACAGTCGCATTACGGTCCAAAATACGCCTGTACGCAGTTTACCATTATTTTCAATGGTTAAAAGCTCAGTAGTGCATAAAAGGCTTAATTTTACGCCGCTGTTTCAAATAAACGAGCATAAAATTACACCTCGTAAAAAAGTGCATGTCACTTCTTAAGGCATATATTGGCCACATTTTGACAATTTCCTATAAACAATGCCAAAAACGCATTGAAGAAACACTTCAAAAACTGCCAATTAAACAGCTGGTTTTCAGAGACTGTTTTCTTTTCAAAGCAGCCTCGTATTTTTTATCTGTGCACGGTAGGTGAGGAATTAAGAATATACAAGAAAGTTGCAGCTTTTTATTATGCATTGTTTAAACTGTAACCAATAAACCATAAAATTAGGTAACCCCTTTAAGGACTCTTAAACGGTAACTTTTATAGTAACCAACATAAAAGCCATTTCTTATTAAAATACATAAAAAAAATCTTAGAAGTTGGGACTACGTATGAAAAATAAGGAACTATGTAGGACAACGTCAGGTTTCTGCGGAATATTACATCGCAGCACACTGACACTCTGTACTGAAGGATGGACTCTATGATATGGTACAGCGCGTCACTAACTGCGTTGTGCTTGCAGGTAGGGAACCCTGGGCTCATGTCAGTACTGCGCCTGCGCATCCAGGGCGATAGAGGAAGACGCACTTACCGTATTGTTTATGTGATTACCGACATATCTCGTAAAGCACTAGATTAGGAGAAATGAACGGGACGCCACCCCCACCTCCTTTGGACCGGGATGAACACGGACTAAGATTAGGAGAGAGTTTCGAGAAGAGGCCGCGCTCCTCCTTCCACACTGTGCGCTGTGAGTACCGGATAAATACGTCATATTGCTTCTGCCAATCAAGTGCTGTTTCATCCTGTGACGTCATCCATGTTTATTGTTGACCACCGAACTAGGTCATATTGCTGATATCATTCAGTCAGTGACAAATTTAATAAGAGTGCCCCTACCTATGAATGAGTGTCCCCATAAAGATGTGACTCCCCTAAAGTGCAGTACTTCACTATATAGGTTTAAAATAAATTATACTTAGAAATGAAAAGTAATAAAACATCTCCTCACATATTACTGGACTAGTATCGATCTATTCTTAAGGTCTGCTATGCACAAAAATGGAGAGCATGGCTTGGGACCCCATGAAAAGGGCCACCCTGAGTGCCCCCGTGAATAAAGAAAACCAAAAAAAATGTAAAAAATTCCCCCTTTGGCTTAGATGTATCTGATAAGGCAGTTCTCAGTGCGGGTACAGGGCGATACACCCTGAATCTATAGACCAGCGTGGAGAACTGGTGTACGCACGCTCCCCGTACATGGTAGAATGCCTGTAACCTACCCATATATATATATTATTTATACAGTGAATATTTACAGCGGGCACACATTGGCGCATTTACAACTTCTTATACACATCAGATTTTGTGTTTGTAACATTGATATATATGCTTTTTATTATATATTACCAGAGCATGTACTTATAGTATAACTGAAATAGGAAAATAATCCATAAATACAAGCAGCTTGTGGGCACCAGAGTCTTAGATTCATCTACCTAATGTTTATCATGTCAATTACGGAAATAAGACGGATCAGGTGTCAACGAATTGTAAACATCTCTGTATTCTGCACTTTCTACAATACAAATATCTCAGCGGGTGCCATCATGACGCCCCTTTACTATGTGATCTGTATGTAAAGGAGTGCTTTGTTTTGCGCACAGTTGGGGGTATTATTTGGGCACTGTATTTCCGGATACTGTTTGTGCTTTGTATTGTATTTTTGAGAAAAACGTGTACTTTTACTTTACTTTAGTTGTTACTGTCTTTTTTGTTCATGTGTTCCATACAGCCTGTTTTTTCTGCCACCTACGTGGCTTCACTAGATGCGACAGCTGTAACACGATTGGTTAAAACGGCAACATCTCCACTTGGTGCAGTGAGATGGCAGTCTGTATTCTGACAATAGACTAGTTATTATTGACCACTCCATAGGGGGAGTCTTTGATCATAACACTCTATTAGGGGATTGCTCTTTATGCTAATCCCCGATATGACATTTAAAGGGATTTATTCTCCGTTTCATACAGATTTACTAGTCCGTCATTGACTCAAAATGAGGTAATGCTCAAGCAGATTGGCTGTGGAAGGAATTCATCAACCCGCAACATTTAAGAATGTTTGGTTTTTTTTTAGATGATTTTAAACCAGCTTCCATAGACACGTCTTGTGAGGGAGAACTCCAAGTTGGAAAAGGAGATGAAGTCACAATTACTTTGCCACATATCCCAGTAAGTGAAATGTGTCTGTTCAGATATGTCAGTTTTGTTGTATTATATTTGCTGTTACACTCGATTTCAGCTAAATATGATATTGAAGGACAACTCCCATTGTAATTACTCATTGGGGAACCGTTCTGACTCCCTAATGAATAATTACCTACATGTTTTGCTTGCCAAGCTGCTCCATCTGCTTGTACAGATTATATTTTAGTAGCGGAAAGCATGACCTGCTGATGACAATGCTGGATCCCCATTCTGCAAGTAGACCTAGCGCTGGATCATAGACTTACCCAGAATTCCATTTCATTTACCCACACAATTGTTAATATGCGACGTGGATTTAAAGCTCCTTCAATCTAGCAGGTGCAGATTGGGTTTCCAGGTTTTAGGCCATGTTCACACAGTTTTTTTGTAGGCAGAAAAAATTCTGTCTCAGAATTCCTTTTTTTCCGTGGCGTTTTTCACTGCTCTTTTCGCCCGTGGCTATTGAAGAAGCTAATGCAAGGACCCCAGGCAAAAATCACTGCAAAAAAATGGTTAAAAACAAGCTCTGACGGTTTTTTTCTCCCTCCCACTGATTTCAATGGAAGGTCCGAGGCGTAAACCGCAGCAAGAAAGAATATGCCGCTTCTCTACCCGTGAGTGGCCAAAAAAACACTTCTGCCTCCCATTGAAATTAATGGGAGATGGTTTTGACAGTTTTTTGCCTCAAGCTCATGCTTAAAGAGGCTCTGTCACCAGATTATAAAATCCCTATCTCCTATTGCATGTGATGGGCGCTGCAATGTAGATAACAGCAAAGTTTTTTGTTATTTTTAAAAACGATCATTTTTGCCCAAGTTATGAGCAATTATAGATTTATGCAAATGAGCTTTTCAATGGACAACTGGGCGTGTTTTCTCGCTTTACCAACTGGGCGTGTATTGTGTTTTTACCAATTGGGCGTGTTTTCTCGTTTTACCAACTGGGCGTTGTGAATAGGAGTGTATGACGCTGACAAATCAGCGTCATACACTTCTCATCGTTCTCACCCAGCTTCTTTCACTGCAGACACACAGCGTGACATCACCCACAAGTCCTTCAACCTTGGCGTCGGACTAGAGAAGATACATCGGCTCCAGGCGTCCGAGAGGGTAATATGCTCGTCTCTAGGGAGTTTACTATGCTTACCTGCACACGGTGATGCTGCTGCAGATTCAACTGTACCCTCTCGGATGCCTGGAGCTGATGTGTCTTCTCTCGTCCGACGCCAAGGTTGAAGGACCTGTGGGTGACGTCATTCTGTGTGTCTGCAGTGAAAGAAGCTGAGTGGGAACGATGAGGTCACCCACAGGTCCTTCAACCTTGGCGTCGAACGAGAGAAGACACATCGTCTCTAGGCGTCCGAGAGGGCACAGTTGAATCTGCAGCAGCATCACCATGTGCAGGTAAGCATAGTAAACTCCTTAGAGACGAGTATATTACCCTCTCGGACGCCTGGAGCCGATGTATCTTCTCTCGTCCGACGCCAAGGTTGAAGGACCTGTGGGTGACGTCACGCTGTGTGTCTGCAGTGAAAGAAGCTGGGTGGGAACGATGAGAAGTGTATGACGCTGATTTGTCAGCGTCATACACTTCTATCCACAACGCCCAGTTGGTAAAACGAGAAAACACGCCCAGTTGGTAAAAACACAATACACGCCCAGTTGTCCATTGAAAAGCTCATTTGCATAAATCTAAAATTGCTCATAACTTGGGCAAAAATGATCGTTTTTCAAAAAAATAAAAAACCTTGCTGTTATCTACATTGCAGCGCCGATCACATGCAATAGGAGATAGAGATTTTATAATCTGGTGACAGAGCCTGTTTAAGAAAGGCTCTGTTGCGCTGAAATGTTGCATGTTGAATAAAAGTTCCTTTTCTATTGGATGTAATGCCTGTGACTCGTTGTTTCTGCCAGTGATTTATGTCACTACAGAGGGCTGTTTTGCCCTTTAGCTGGGTCACTTTTGGATGCCCCAGTTACAGTGGAAAACTGGCTGCAAAGTAAAAAATATACATATACTAGTCCTTCTCAATGAATTAGAATATAATCAAAAAGTTAATTTATTTCAGTAATGCAATTCAAAGAGTGAAACTTATAGATTCATTACACACAGAGTGATCTATTTCCAGGATTTTTTTCCTTTAATGATTATGGCTAACAGTTAATGAAAACCCAAAATTTAGTCTTTAGAAAATTAGAATATTGGGTAAAAGTTGAAGATTGTGAACTCATGGTGTCCCACTCTAATCCGCTAATCAACACAAATCACCTGCAAAGGTTTCCTAAGCCTTTAAAAGGACTGGTCTGTTGCTCAGTGGTCCAAAGTCCTGTCTTCAGATGAAAGTAAATTTTGCATTTCATTTGGAAATCAAGGTCCCGGATTCTGGAGAAATAGTGGAGAGGCATCAATCAAAGTTGCTTGCGGTCCAATGTGAAGTTTCCACAGTCAGTGATGGTTTGGGGAGCCATGTCTTCTGCTGGTGTTGGTCCACTGTGTTATATCAAGTCCAGAGTCAACGCAGCCGTCTACCAGGACATTTTAGAGCGCTTCATGCTTCCCTCTGCTGATAAGCTTTATGGAGATGCTGAATTCATTTTCCAGCAGGACTTGGCACCTGCCCACACTGCCAAAAGTGCCAATACCTGGTTTAATAACCACAGTATCACTGTGCTTGATTGGCCAGCAAACTCGCCTGACCTAAACCATATAGATAATCTATGGGGTATTGTCAAGAGGAAGATGAGAGACATTAGACCCAACAATGCAGACAAGCTGAAGGCCGCTATCAAAGCAACCTGGGCTTCTATAACACCTCAGCAGTGCCACAGGCTGATCGCCTCCATGCCACGCCGCATTGATGCAGTAACTCATGCAAAAGTAGCCCCGACCAAGTATTGAGGGCATATACTGTACATACTTTTCAGTAGGCCAACAGTTCGGTATTAAAAATCATTTTTGAAATTGGGCTTATATAATCTAATTTTCTGAGACACTAAATTTTGGGTTTTCATTAACTGTTCGCCATAATCATCAACATTAAAAGAAAAAAATGCTGGAAATAGATCACTCTGTGTGTAATGAATCTATAGAATATGAGTTTCACTTTTTGAAATGAATTACTGAAATAAATTAACTTTTTGATGATATTCTAATTCATTGCGAAGCACTAGTATAGTGTGAATGTCTCTAATAGTTTTTTAGGACTTCTTAAGGGGACATTTTATGTAAGCAAAATATACAAAAATAAGTAAAAAAGAATATATAAAATACATATGTAGTTAAAAAAACACAAGCAACACCACCCATGCCAATCCATCGCTGTAGTCACCCGAGACTATCCAAATTTAAAAAAATTAACTATAAACGAAAAAAAATTATATTTTTTTAACTTTTTGTACAATTTACTCGTAATAGATTTGAAAAATAAAATATATCAAAAAGGTATAAAAAAACAGCCTTATGTCTCAAATAAAAATAAATGTTTTTTTTAACAGACAAACAAAGAAAAAAAAATGAGGGGCCGGTAAACCACAACATGCGCGAAATGCCTAAAAGGTGTCTAGCCATTTATGACCAAAGCACTCTGACCATAAGGGGTTAAAGGGGCTGTTGTGATTTTCTGACAGCTCCTGTCAGGGGCGTAACTAGGAAAGACTGGGCCCCATAGCAAACTTTTGACTGGGGCCCCCCCTCCCCTGGGTGTCACACAACCCCCCCCCCCTTGTAGATAGTGCCATTTTTACAGCCCCCGCTGTAGATGACGCCATACAGCCCCCCTGTAGGGAACACCATACAGCCCCCCCTGCAGGGAACGCCATACAGCCACCCCCCCCCCCCTGTAGGGAACGCCATACAGCCACCCCCCCTGTAGGGAACGCCATACAGCCACCCCCTGTAGGGAACGCCATACAGCCACCCCCCCTGTAGGGAACGCCATACAGCCACCCCCCCCCCCCCCGTAGGGAACGCCATACAGCGTCCCCCCTCCCAACAAAAATGTGACCTACAGTGTGTCCTACAAAATACATGTATCCCCTCTCCACAGGATCTCCACAGGACAGGGGATACATGAGTGATCGCTGTCAGCGATAGGGAGAACGGGGGACTGAAAGTCCCCTGAACTTCTCCATGACTAACCTCTGACTTCCGGCGTCTGCGCAGCTCAATAAAAATGAAAGGAGCGCTGGTCACGCATGCGCACAAGCACGACCGGCGCTCCATTCATTTCTACGGAGAAGCCGACATAGACCCCGGAAGTCTGAGGTTTGTGATGGAGAACTTCAGGGGACTTTCAGTCCCCCGTTCTCCCTATCGCTTCCAACGATCACGCATGTATCCCCTGTCCTGTGGATGTCCTGTGGAGAGGGGATACATGTCCTGTGGAGATCCTGTGGAGAGGGGATACATGTCCTGTGGAGAGGGGATACATGTCCTGTGGAGATCCTGTGGAGAGGGGGATACATGTCCTGTGGAGATCCTGTGGAGAGGGGGATACATGTCCTGTGGAGAGGGGATACATGTCCTGTGGAGATCCTGTGGAGAGGGGATACATGTCCTGTGGAGAGGGGGGGGGGGATACGTCTTTTGCTCTATTTTGCGCCTTCAGGACCAGACACCGTTTAGCCATTTTTAGCACGTGTTAGTTAAATGGCTATAACGTTTTTATTTGTTGGGCTAACGACATGATTTTTACGACGTTTTTTTCCGTAGACAATGCAGGTTTCTTTTTTTATCGTTTTTATACACACCTTTTTTGCTATTTTAGAATTTTTATTCATAAAGTTTCAAAATAATAGTAAAAAAAATAAGCTTTTTTACGTTTGAGCTATTTGTTTTTGGTAATAACATAGTTTTACCCTAAAATAGACCTTTTATTTGTGATCGTCATTGTCTACCGTAAATTTTTATATATTACATGTCTATATTAGCGTAATTGGGTCAGTGCTAGCGTTACAACAATGATTGGCGGAGGGAACGTTTTTTTTTTGGGGTGGGTATTTTATGTGTATTTATTATTTACATTTTTTTTGCACTTTATTATTTTTTTATTACTATGGTCTGTTCCTCAAAGGTCAAAAAAGACCTTTGGGGAACTTTATATATTTTTTTTTCTTTCTTTTACACCATGTTTTTCCACTGTAACTGGAGCTGCACAGCAGCCCCAGTTACAGGTGAAATCAGCCCTCTCATAGTGACGATTGTCACTAATAGGGCTGTGCTGGGTCTAGTAAGACCCAGCAGCAGTCTGCCACTAACGGCACCCGGCGATCATGTGACCAGTCACATGATCACCGGGAGGAATAGAGACGGCGCCGCTGCTGCTGTCTCTATTCCTGTACACAGCGCGCATTCAGCGCTGTGTACAAGTCATCAGAGAAGACAGAAGCAGCGAAAGCTGCTTCTGTCTTCTCCTCAGGGTCCCCGGCAGTCACTGACAGCCGGAGACCCGACATTCAGCTGCCCGATCGCGCGGGCAGCAAGTTAAAACCCGAGCCGTAGAAAGTCTATGGCTCGGGTTTTAAGGACCCGTCCCTGACCGCTGGCCGTAAAAATACAGCCAGCGGTCGGGAACCAGTTAGTGGCAGAGCGGGGAGATACCTCCCCGCTCTGCCGTAGTGATCAGTGGCGTCCCGCTGTAGCAGCCATAGCGGCTGCTAGCGGAGCCTCCGGCCATGGTGGGGGCCCGTGCTGGCGGGCGACACGGGCCCCCTCATGCCGCGGGCCCCGTAGCAGCCGCTACTGCTGCTACGGCGGTAGTTACGCCACTGGCTCCTGTGATCGTTTTATTCACAGCATACAAGTTACCATAACTTCTGTTTTGCTGCTAGCTCTTGTAGGAAAGAGGATGGGGATCTGATTTGCGCAACCTCTACCACGCTCTATTATCAGAATTACACTATCTTGTACAGTCAGCGCTTCCCATATTAATACTGTTAGGTTCGGGTGTTGCATTACAAGCAATTCTCTTATATAAAAAGGATCCAAACAGAATTTTCACTTCACTTCTTTGTCCTTGGATCAGTAATTCTGTAAGTCACTGCTCTGCTCTGTAATATCAGCATCTATTTCTGGTTTACACCTGGGCCATGTAATCTTCCCTGTGGATTTCTAGCCGAGCTTTGTCTCTAAAGCATTGTTTTCTGAGACGCCTAGTGAAAGGTCATTAGTAGCTGCTGGTATCTAAGGTACAACAGCCTATTGCCCGTCAGACCGTCGGTTCCTCATTTATTCTACTATTTACTAAGGCTCTGTTCACATAACGTTTTGGCCCTTCGTTTAGCAAGTACGTCAGGAAAGCAATCAACGTACATGCTAAACGTGTCCATAGGGCTCCATTGTAAGACGAGGCCAAAAGTCATTATGCCTCAAAAAGAGGTATGGAATAGTGTAGTAGACTATGCTATTCCATCCTGCAGAGTCCAGTAAACAAAAGTAAACGTTAAATGTATACGTTTTTTTTACAAACTATATGGCATCCATCACAGGCCTCTGTTAAATATAGATGTCATGAGGTGTTCAATAGCTTTCATGGCGTATCCATTTAATGGATGCCTATGGGTGATGGATGCTTTAAATGGATGCCTAACAGTGGTTTCTGTAACCCATAGGCGATAATGGTGCCTGTTTAACGGATACGTCATGAACTGTCATGACCAATATATCATATGGGTGACGGTTGCCACTGTAAGGCCATGTTCACATCACATTTTTAGCCTACATTTGAGAAAGCTCCAGACGTGTACGTTAAACGTAGGCTCTCCGGATACCTAAGACTAGCACCATAGCCTTTGATAATATCTGTTAAATGCATATGTCGTTAAATGAATCGTCCTGGCATGGCAGGAGGCGATGTCTGGTCATTCTCCCGTCACTCCAGTGAAGGAACTGCGGGAGTAAGTGACGTCACAGCGTGATCTCGCTAAATCACGCTGTGCTGAGAATAAAGCTGGGCATGAATGAAGAGAAGTGTATGACGCTGATTGGTCAGAGTCATACACTTTTCTTTACAACGCCCACTTGGTGAAACTAAAAAAATTAGGGCATTTAGAAAAAATTTACATAAATCTAAAAATTATCAGATCTTTGGCAATAATAAACTTTTAGTTTTTTAAAAAAAACATTAGTTACCTAAAACAAAGTGTTTATTAGATTAGGTAGGAGATAGGGAAGTAATAAACTGGTGGCAGAGCCTTTACATTATCAGGTGCATTTCTTACATTATCGGGTGCATTTCTTACATTATCAGGTGCATTTCTTACATTATCAGGTGCATTTCTTACATTATCGGGTGCATTTCTTACATTATCGGGTGCCTTTCTTACATTATCGGGTGCCTTTCTTACATTATCGGGTGCCTTTCTTACATTATCGGGTGCCTTTCTTACATTATCGGGTGCATTTCTTACATTATCGGGTGCATTTCTTACATTATCGGGTCCCTTTTTACATTATCGGGTGCCTTTCTTACATTATCGGGTGCCTTTCTTACATTATCGGGTGCATTTCTTACATTATCGGGTGCCTTTCTTACATTATCGGGTGCCTTTCTTACATTATCGGGTGCCTTTCTTACATTATCGGGTGCATTTCTTACATTATCGGGTGCATTTCTTACATTATCGGGTGCATTTCTTACATTATCGGGTGCCTTTCTTACATTATCGGGTGCCTTTCTTACATTATCGGGTGCCTTTCTTACATTATCGGGTGCATTTCTTACATTATCGGGTGCATTTCTTACATTATCGGGTCCCTTTTTACATTATCGGGTGCCTTTCTTACATTATCGGGTGCATTTCTTACATTATCGGGTGCCTTTCTTACATTATCGGGTGCATTTCTTACATTATCGGGTGCCTTTCTTACATTATCGGGTGCATTTCTTACATTATCGGGTGCATTTCTTACATTATCGGGTGCATTTCTTACATTATCGGGTGCATTTCTTACATTATCGGGTGCCTTTCTTACATTATCGGGTGCCTTTCTTACATTATCGGGTGCATTTCTTACATTATCGGGTGCCTTTCTTACATTATCGGGTGCCTTTCTTACATTATCGGGTGCCTTTCTTACATTATCGGGTGCATTTCTTACATTATCGGGTGCATTTGTTACATTATCGGGTGCCTTTCTTACATTATCGGGTGCCTTTCTTACATTATCGGGTGCATTTCTTACATTATCGGGTGCCTTTCTTACATTATCGGGTGCCTTTCTTACATTATCGGGTGCCTTTCTTACATTATCGGGTGCCTTTCTTACATTATCGGGTGCTTTTCTTACATTATCGGGTGCATTTCTTACATTATCGGGTGCCTTTCTTACATTATCGGGTGCATTTCTTACATTATCGTATGCATTTCTTACATTATCGGGTGCCTTTCTTACATTATCGGGTGCCTTTCTTACATTATCGGGTGCCTTTCTTACATTATCGGGTGCATTTCTTACATTATCGGGTGCATTTCTTACATTATCGGGTGCATTTCTTACATTAACGGGTGCCTTTCTTACATTATCGGGTGCCTTTCTTACATTATCGGGTGCCTTTCTTACATTATCGGGTGCATTTCTTACATTATCGGGTGCATTTCTTACATTATCGGGTGCATTTCTTACATTATCGGGTGCCTTTCTTACATTAACGGGTGCCTTTCTTACATTATCGGGTGCCTTTCTTACATTATCGGGTGCCTTTCTTACATTATCGGGTGCCTTTCTTACATTATCGGGTGCATTTCTTACATTATCGGGTCCCTTTTTACATTATCGGGTGCATTTCTTACATTATCGGGTTCATTTCTTACATTATCGGGTGCCTTTCTTACATTATCGGGTGCCTTTCTTACATTATCGGGTGCTTTTCTTACATTATCGGGTGCATTTCTTATATTATCGGGTGCCTTTCTTACATTATCGGGTGCCTTTCTTACATTATCGGGTGCATTTCTTACATTATCGGGTGCATTTCTTACATTATCGGGTGCATTTCTTACATTATCGGGTGCCTTTCTTACATTATCTGGTGCCTTTCTTACATTATCGGGTGCCTTTCTTACATTATCGGGTGCCTTTCTTACATTATCGGGTGCCTTTCTTACATTATCGGGTGCATTTCTTACATTATCGGGTGCCTTTCTTACATTATCGGGTGCCTTTCTTACATTATCAGGTGCCTTTCTTACATTATCAGGTGCCTTTCTTAGGCTGTGTTCACATCGCCGTCACTTTCCGCTGAGGGGTTCCGTCGGGTTAACCCCTCAGCGGAAAGGCAAATGGAAAGCGTCGTTTTGACAAAATCAATAGCGCAGTCGACGGAACCCTGTCACAATGGTGACAAACGGAAACCATTAGCCAGTTCAATGGTGAGGGAAACTGAAGCTTAGGTTTCCGTTCGCCTTTCAGTTGAGGGCTTAACCTGAAGGAAACCTCCGACGGAACCCCTCAATGGAAAGCGACGGTGATGTGAACAGGCCCTTACATTATCGGGTGCTTCCCTTACATTATCGGGTGCTTCTCTTACATTATCGGGTGCTTTTCTTATATTAGCAGGTGCTTTTCTTACATTTTCAGGTGCATTGTGTAGTTGTTTTGTTTTTCAGGGTTCAACTCCTCCTATGACTGTATTCAAGGGAAACAAACGTCCCTACCAGAAGGACTGTGTGCTGATCATCAACCATGACACCGGGGAATATGTTCTGGAGAAGCTCAGCAGCAGTATACAGGTCAAGAAAACAAGGTACGGCTATTAAGTCCTATTTGTGGTATAGTGTTATGTGTTGTATTCCCTGAATGAACTGAACAATGGGTATTACAATAATAACCTCTCCTTATTTTTTGATGTTTAGTTTCATAATCATTTCTCAGGGCCTGTTCACATCAGCGTCGGGTTCCGTTCATGGGTCCTGTTTGACCTTTCCGTCGGAAGAAACGATGAACGGCAACCCAAACGGAAACCATAGCTTCCGTTTACTTTATCATTGATTTCAGTGGTAATGCTTCTGTTGCAATTGGTTTCCGTTTGTTTCCTTTTTTTTGGCGGAAACGATAGCGTAGTCGACTGCGCTATTTCCATGAAAAAATGGAAACCTTGCGGAACGGAAACAAACGGAAACGAATTGCAACGGAAGCATTACCACTGAAATCAATGATTTAATGGAAAGGTCGAACGGAACCCATGAATGGAAGCCCGACGCTGATGTGAACAGGCCCTTATCCATAATTCTCAAATACCGCTGCGGTAGTCCATTGCAGAAATATTCCCTTTTCGATAGCATCTTTTCATTTTAGATATTAATTCATTCAGGCGTAAATAAACATTATTGTGTACATTGCACAAAAAAATTACTTAGTAGTTTGCCACAGCTTATAGACAAGCACAGTATATTCAGCATTACCTACGTGAACCTATAGTGTCCCATATCCATTAGCTGACTGGATTCTTTTCCATATGTACTCTACAAAACTGGAACTCTTCTGTTACAACAGTGTTGATTTTAGTGCAGTAATGACCAGGATGATAAAGTCCAAAGGCTTCATAGAGCCACCAATTTCTACACCTTTTCATGGCCATATGGTATATTTTTATTTTACTTCAACGGACACTGTATAATACTTAAAGGGGGTATTCACTGACATAAAATTGAAGGCCTATCCTTAGGATAGGCCATCCATATCTGATTGGTGGGGGTCCAATGCTCGGTACCCCCGCTGATCTGATCAGCTGTTTACATGGGCCGCGATGTTTACACAGCTCCGTACTGTACAACACTGTCACAATTGTAGCGTCTGTCCACAGTTTTAAACAGATGTCGCACTACGTATTTGACAACAGAGTAAAAATACTTGCATTTTCGGTGTATGTTCACGCAGTTTTTTGGCGCTGTTTTTAACTCCGAAACCATGCCAAAAAACGTTCAAAAACGCCTCCCATTGTTTTTTTCGGCTCGCAGGAAAAAGAAGCGTCATGCCTTTTTTTCAGGTGTTTCTGTCTCTGGCCTCCCATTGACATAAATGGGAGGCAGAGAAAGCGGTTTTCACAGTGTTTTTTGCTCACGACGCTCAATGGCCACAGCCGAAAAATGCCACGAAAAACGCGGCAAACAGAGTGCAGGCAGGTCAAAATCTGCCTCAAAATTCCAGAATGAATTTTGAGGCAGATTTTTCCGCCTGCAAAAACTGTGTGTGAACTAGGCCTTAGACTGGGTTCACACTGAGTTTTTTGCAGGCAGAAAATCTTCCTCAAAATTCCATTCGTGGGGAAAAACGCCTCCGCCTCCCATTGAAATCAATGGGAGGCATTTTCGGCAGTTTTTTGGCGCGTTTTCCGACGCGGTTTCCGCGTCAAAAAACTCTGTGTGAACTGGCCCTTAAAGAGTATTTTGAGCCAAGGAGCAATATATAATTTGCATTAGCACAGTTACATTGTAAATACACTACTGAAAATGTGTGTGTGTGTGTATGTATATATATATATATATATATATATATATCCACACTTGTCATCAACCTTTCACCCAGGGTGTAGAGTAATTTTCAGAATATTTCATTTTCATCTTCCGCCTGTTTCGGCTTCTGCTCCACTCGTCACCTCAGTCCTCCTGGCAGCAGTGAGTGTTTTGGGAGTGCGCTGCCCCCTGCCACAGCTTTTTGAGGAACTGCCAGCCGGCTCCTAATGATGGCGCACACATAGAGCCTAACTGAAGACATTAGGAGCCGCCCGGTGGACCTGCAACGGCTTCTTATCTTCTTATTTTACCTCTCAAACGGAGTAGGGATGTCACGATACCAGAATTTGGACTTCGATACCGATACTTCGTGTAGTATTGCGATTTCGATACCAAAACGATACTTTGCCAAGAGTAATAATAAAAAAATAAAAAAAAGTTCTTCCATTTTCTGGTGTGATGAATTTTGAATGTGCCTCACAATAGTAATTAACCCTTTCATGTTTCTCAGTCATGGGTTAATGGATAAGGTACATGATGGGGTTAATCACTATTAATGAGAGGCATACGTAGGTTAAATTCATCACACCTCGTGCCCCACAATAAGTGAAAGAAAGTAGTTTTTATTTTTTTTACAGCGTACACATCATAAATGATGCAAAAAAATTGTTTTGAAGGTTATTACGGCCGCGCCAATACCGAATATGTGTATATTTTATGTATTGAGACTTATTTTAATGTTTATTGTAAAAAATGTGTGTGTGTTTTTTTAAATTTAATATTACTTTATTTTTAAACTTTAATGTACTGGCATATATCTATATGCCAGTACATTAGCCTGTGTACTGATAGTACACAGGCAGTTGTTAGGACATACCTAGGTATGCACTAACAACAGGAAATATGGTAAGACAGCCCTGGGGTCCTTCAATGGACCCTGGGCTGTCTGCCCATATATGGTTTGTCCCTCAATCGCGTCGCGGGGATTCCTGTGATGCGATCCAAGGGGCATCCCACCTTCTCATTTTGTCCTGAATGCTGCAGTCAGCGTTGATCGCAGCATTCAGGGGAATAGCGGCAGAGATGAGAGGTTTCTCTGATCGCCGCCGTTATAGAGCGGGGCAGCGGCTGTGTAATACAGCCATTGACCCGCTCCTGACAACAAGCGCACGCGGTCAGCAGGAGGTGATGCTGCCGGCGCTGCACTAATGAGCTGCGGCGCAGGCACTGAAGACAGAACGTGAGGGGTGTTTTGCAGTGTGCCCGCTATGTTCTGTCTTCCGTGCCGCCGCCCATTAGTGCAGCGCTGGCCACATCACCTCATGATGACCGCGCGCACATGTCAGGACTCTGGAGCGGGGCAATGACTGTATCACACTGCCACATACATTCATGTGTTACAATGCTTAGCTGTGCGGCCGCACAGCTAAGTATCGAAATACATGAAATAACGGTATCGAAACAGTATCAAAGTTTCGATGCACTGTGCATCCCTAATACTGAGAGTACCAGAGTTGTCTTCCCGCCCAAAGTGAATTCATTCTCATGCGTAAGAATACGCACGAGACTGATTTCAGAGTGTTCAGGAGTCCCTTTGGGCGTCAGCGACTCCTGTAGAGGCGTTATTGCTACCTCTGGTATTACAGCTTCCTCCATTCACTTGATTGGTGCTGCAGGGAAATTGAACAGTTGCTGCTGTATTTCCCCACAGATTACAGCTGATTACTGGGGGTCTCCGCAGCAGAACAACCTGTGATCAGGACCTTACTAACAAAAGGGGATCGTCCAAAGAGCATGGGCTGAAGCTTCAGTCACGTGTTAAAACGAAAGCCTTGAGTTTGTCACTTTGAACATTGCTCAAGGAGCTTGGTAGGGAGAGGCAGATCTAGTTTTAATGAAGTTTTGAAGCATCATCTGTGTAATGTCACCTGATTTTTTTTTAAAAACAAATCCTTTCCATTGCAGCAATACACAGCGCCTATTGAAATTTGAAGGAAATAATAGATAAGCACAAAAATATACAATTTGTATTTATCATTTTTAGGGCAGAGGGCAGCAGCAAGATTCAAGCCCGGATAGAGCAGCAATCTGCCCGATCCTCACAGCCGGCGTCACAGTTTAAAACCCCATCAAAACCCTCAGCAGGACCTAAAACTTCACCCCTGAAGGATCATCCTTCTCCTGAACCTCAGCTAGATGACATTAAAAGGGGTAAGAGAACATCATTTATTTTATTTCTCCTATTTATATAGCGCTAACCTTTTTCACAGCCCTGTACAGAGATTGTCATCATTCACATCAGTCCCTGTCCCCAATGGGCTCACAATCTAATTTCCCTTCCTCAGACACACACACTAGGGTCAATTTCAGTATGTTTTTTTGGAGTGTAGGAGGAAATTGGAAAACCTGGAGGAAATCCACGCAAACACAAGGGAAACATACTTGTGCATTGTTTTCTCTTTATTTGAGAGGCTTAAAAAAAGCATCAGTCTGGCGCAGCTTCTTTCTCAGTTAGGCACATTTTATTGTGTCTTTTATAGGATTTATATAAAAAGAGAATTATGATACATTGTGTGGGGATATTCATTAAATACACATTGATTTTCTGTCCAGGTGTTGTATCCGGATTGTTCATAGCAGCCGTATTTAGGTGACTATAGAGTGCGACACTATACTAAAATAATAGCCAAACGAAACATTAGTACCAGACATAATATCTGCTAGGCCCTTTACTATACAGCAACATTTTGAAAAAGAAAAAAGAATGTACCTCTTAGGAGTATTACAGTTGCAAGTCTTAAGGTTCTTAAAACAACATCATTAGATCATCTAAGCTAGAACACAGAACATGAAGTGAGGTCATGATAGGTCATAGGAGTAGAACTTTTGCAGACTTCTGGAATGTATCATATAAAAAATTCGTATTTTTTAAAAGTTTTTTTTTTATTCTAAACATATTTTAACAAAGATTTGTGGTTTTTTTTGTTTACTGGCCACATTAAAAAAAAAATACTGAAATGTTACATTTTTTACACTAGAGCAGTCACAATAGGTTTGCACTTAAACTGCTCACACACTAAAAGGAAACCTGTCACTAGGTTTGTAGCCACTAAACAACCAGCATGTCGTTCTGTAGCTAGGGTTTAGTGTTCATTCAAATGCTCATTCAGCCAACAGTTATTCCTCCCAACTCCCGCATACACATGCACGATCTGCATGGCAACCGTTTATGTGTATTCAATGGGGAGAGGGAAATAAACTGGCTTATCTCCTGCGGGAACAAAGGATAGGACATGTTGAAATTCAACGTGCCAGATCCTTCTTTCCCCCGACATCTGCCAAGGAGGGAAAGCCAGGCCAGCCCCACACACATTAGATATTCGTCCGTTCCCGACGAAGTCAACAAGTGCGTGTCATTGATGTGTATGGGCACCTTTACTGTTTTCTGTAGCTTACTTTTGAGTTTTTCTGTATAGATTTTTGAGAATGAACAGAATCATCTCATTACCATGAGAGGGTGGGCAGGTTAATGACACCTCTATTGTTCTGCTGGAGGCCCAGGTAAGGCAGGGTAGTAACTATACAAAATACACACAGATAAGGATCTATATGCATCTGCCCTGTCAATCCCTGGTCTCTGGGGGAAGGAGCTGTACTCCTTCCTGCACTCTGTAATAATCTATGACATTTATCATTCTTTGCAGCTGCATAAAGCGCGCACCCTGCTGGAAGGAAGTGTGTGTTTCCTGCGTCATCCTCAGTCTTCAAATCTGGATTGGCACATGCGCAGAAGGGAATTCAAGCCTCTGTTAACAACAGGGAGCTCCCAAGGCACATGTGCCGGTTTTCTGCAGAGTGTCATCCACGACCATCAGGAAAAGATGGGTTGGGTTACTTACAGGCCTCATTTACATATGTTAGAGTTGCCCTCACAGGTACTGCCGGAGAATAATACGACAGGTGTATCATGGATTTTCTGAAAAGAGCAGTTTACAGATTTTTTTTATATACAAAGAGTAATGCCTCATCCACACGATCGTTGTGCCACTCGGGCCGTTTTTAACGGCATCCGAGTGGCACCCGATAGTCTTCACGGACTCATTCACTTTAGCGGATGAATCGGATCCGAGTCTCCGATCCAAGGAAAGATACTACATGTCCTATCTTTCCTCGGATCACTGACGGGACTTTGACGGCTCACACAGTCCTGTGCATGAGGCGTTATTGTAAAAGTATAATTGTTATCATATTCAATATACAAGTATGAGCCACCCGTCCTTCAGCTTGGCCAATCTGCAACAAGCGCTTCCCTCTAGAGCAAAAGTAAAATTGTAACAGAATGGCAAGGATGCTACCTACCCAAAATTGGCTGCACGCCCAGTAAGTTCATCTCAGTAAGGGTGTGCTCACATCAACGTTGGGTTTCGTTCATGGGTTCCGTCAGACCTTTCCGTCGGAGGAACCCATCAATGGAAAGGCAAACAGACCATAGCTTCCGTTGGCATTAGCCTTGATTTCAATGGTAATGCTTCCGTTTGTTTCTGTTCGATAAGGTTACAAATTTTTTGACGGAAACAATAGCAAAGAAACATTGATTTCAAAGGTGTACAGAGCCCTATACCTTTATTTCAACATACCTGTGCCTGCATTTGTTGTTCTAGTCTACAGCATTGTTTGGAACAGCTGTTTGTTGTTCTACATAAAAAAAAAACTGTGTATTTTGGTTTACAAGTAACCTCTGCATGGTATATACATGTGTTTCCTTAGGCCTCATGCATAAGACCGTGCAGTATTTACTGACCCTAATTCTCACATTATAAAGTATAGGAGCACGGTCCATAAATGCAAAAATAGGACACAATTTTTTGCGGGTCATTTCTACGTCCCGGACACACAGCCGTTAATATACGGGAAGGTGTCCTTGGCCGACAGAAATTAATGGGTCAGTAATTTATCCGCAATTACGGTCGTGTGCATGAGGCATTTTACATATCATTTTGGTCCAGTAAATTATTCATGACACCTGACTTAAAGTGGTATTCCACTTATATACGACTAGAATACAGAAGCATGAGTGTCATTGATAATCGATGATTGATAATTAATAAACTATATGGACTAATAATAATAGACCGTGCATCCAGGAAATCCAGGCTCTTTTCTGGCACTGTACTCATGAGTATATTTATTTCCTAAGCTAACAATAGGTCTGTATTGTTTTCGCAATAGAACTAAGGGCAGAGGTGGAGATTATTGAGCAGATGAGCAGCAGTGGCAGCAGCTCCTCTCAATCAGGAAGCTCCTCGGGGAGTGATGATGACAGCTCAAGCAGCGGTGGAGAAGATGACACACGCACATCGCCCTCTCAGCAGTACAGCAACAGAACGCCCATCTCTAATGGGACCAACAGAGGCCAGGGAAGTAACCAGCTGATTAACACACTTAGTAAGTGGAGCCCTCTGCTGTTCAGTCATTGAAATCACAGTCACATGAAACATCCTACATATGTCTGAAGAGTAATAATAATAATGTGGAAATATAACGAGAGCATTAGGTATTCGTTGTGTTTTTAAGCACATGAAAAACTTTAAAAAGGAGAAACAAGTTTAAGGGAATCCTACCGACGTATACTGCTGACGGAAGGCTCAAACGCAATGGGAACAGGGCCTAAGTTACATGGCTGACTCTGTTGGATGTAGCCTCAGTTATAGTAAAGGTCCAGCTTCATACAGGGTAACCAGCATGGCTAACATAGCCGACAATGGTGTTTCTCTGTCAGTTTCCTGAATGTCATCTATGGAGTCTAAAGGTCTTTACAGCAGGTATATATGCCGTAAAAGAGCGCCGATTGACGATTTAGCACTTAACTCCATTTACATAGCGTTTACATAGTGCAATCATTGTACTGTATGGGGACAAATTAAATCGTTCATCCCCATACAGTTTTGATCGTTATCGGCAGCACATCCCCTGTTTACATCATATGTGCTGCCGATAATGATGATTAAAAAAATTTAAAAAGTCAAAATAATATCTTTAGTAAAAACCGTTTAAAATCCCATAATACGTTGTTTTATTAAGAAAAAAAAGAAAGTGTGTAAATGTTTAAATGGCCTTTAACCAGTTCAGGACCGGGCTATTTTGCGCCTTCAGGACCAGACACCGTTTAGCCCTTTTTAGCACATGTTAGTTAAATGGCTATAACTTTTTTATTTGTTGGGCTAACGACGTGATTTTTGCGACGTTTTTTTTCGTAGACAATGCAGGTTTCTTTTTTTTAATCGTTTTTATACACACCTTTTTTGCTATTTTCGAATTTTTATTTATAAAGTTTGAAAATAATAGTAAAAAAATAAGCTTTTTTACGTTTCAGCTATTTTTTTTTGGTAATAACATAGTTTTACCCTAAAATAGACCTTTTATTTGTGATCGTCATTGTCTACCGTAAATTTTAATATATTACATGTCTATATTAGGGTAATTGGGTCAGCGCTAGCGTTACAACAATGATTGGCGGGGGGGAACGTTTTTTTTGGGGTGGGTATTTTATGTGTATTTATTATTAATTATTTTTTTGCACTTTACGTTACTATTTTTTTTTATTACTATGGTCTGTTGCTCAAAGGTCAAAAAAGACCTTTGGGGAACTTTATTTTTTCTTTCTTTTACACCATGTTTTTCCACTGTAACTGGAGCTGCACAGCAGCCCCAGTTACAGGGGAAATCAGCCCTCTCATAGTGACGATTGTCACTAATAGGGCTGTGCTGGGTCTTGTTAGACCCAGCAGCAGTCTGCCACTAACGGCACCCGGCGATCATGTGACCAGTCACATGATCACCGGGAGGAATAGAGACAGCGCCGCTGCTGCTGTCTCTATTCCTATACACAGCGTTTATTGAGCGCTGTGTACAAGTGATCAGAGAAGACTGAAGCAGCGAAAGCTGCTTCTATCCTCTCCTCAGGGTCCCCGGCAGTCACTGACAGCCGGAGACCCGACATTCAGCTGCCCGATCACGCGGGCAGCAAGTTAAATCCCGAGCCGTAGAAAGTCTATGACTCAGGTTTTAAGGACCCTGACCGCTGGCCGTAAAAATACAGCCAGCGGTCGGGAACCAGCTAAGGCATCTGCGATTACGATGCCACGTATCTGCATTAGGATGGCTTTATGCCTTCCACGCACTCCCATTGAAGTCAATTTGAGTTGCATGCATTTGGCAGTTGAGAGCCAGACATGTCTCTCTGATAGCATTTCCTGTAGAAAAAAGAAAAATGCAACTTACATGTATCTTGTGTTGCGCAACTTAATGCAACAGTGAGTCACCTATATATGAACCTTCTAATGCAGTTTTTCCCCCTCTTCTATTAGGACATGACCTACAGCTAAGTGAATCGGGAAGCGACAGCGATGACTGAGAAGACATCTTCTTCTTCTTGTATATATTTTGATTGTGTACATAGAAGCACTGATGCACCCAAATGCTTGAGCACTACAATAGTATAACAATGTACTGCAATAGTTATTTATCACAAAGTAGTAGATTGTCTTATTTAGACTTTCACACACACATATGTGTACGTATGGACTCTTGCATCCCCTGTGAATTGGGGTATGTTCACACATAGCGTAATTGCGGATTTTCAATCTGGATTTGCGGGTGGAAAATCCACAACATTTTACAGTAGCCTCAGAGTGGATGAGATTTAACAAACCTAATCCACACGCTGTGGGAATTTTCCATGCAGAAATTGACCTGCGGTCTGGATTTTTTAATCTGCGGAACGGTCGCACATTTGTTGCAGATTTTCCCCATGAATTTCAAAGTAAAAATCTGCAACAAATGGCAAATGTTTAGTTTTTTGCTTTGGAATAGATAAATTTCCGCAGCAAAAATCGCAACTAGGAGAAGAAAAAAAACTTTTTCCGCTTTAAAATAAAATAAAAAAGACTATACTCACCTCCCCTGGTGCTCCAATCACAGGCTGCAGCTTAACATGGGACGAGACATCATCCCAGAAGGCTGGCCCAACAGAGACCTGCCGGGGGAGCAGGGACGCATTGTTACGGGAGCTCCTGGGGGAGGTATGTATGGTATTTTTTTTTTATTTTTTTTAATACCATCTTTTATCCTCTTGTTCTCTGCACTGGCAAATCGGGACGAAAATCTGCACCAAATCAAACATAATTTGGTGTGGCCTTTCGTCCGGAATTCCTGCCAGAATCTGGGACGGATTTGCTGCAGAGTTTTTTAACCAGTGTGAACATACCCTTAGACATTTGTAAAAACTAGCATATCATCATTATTTGCCTGTAGTGGAAGCAGAAACTTGAGGATGCCTTGACATTTCTCTGAGACAATTGATAGCAATCTCTAAACAATAGGTAAAATCCTCATCATTTTGCACATCGTATGCTTAAATATAAGGCAAAACTGTTATGAATTTATTATTTGTGTATGTTAAAATTATGTTTGCTCCATGTATGTGTCTGTGCATATATATATATATATATATATATATATATTACCATTTTTAAGTATAATACGAATTCTTATTCTGTGGGCTCTCTGATATTAGCCATCAAAATAGTACTAAAAGCAGATACTTTGTTTTAAGAAGTTACCAAGAAAACATTTACAGGGTAATTCAAACTTTGTCATATACAGTACTAGTCAAAAGTTTGGACTCTTCAATTGTTTATTTTTGCTATTATCTACATTGTACATTGATATTGAAGACATGATAACTATGAAGGAAAAGATGAGGTTAAGTGGTAAACAAAAAAAAAGTGGTAAACAAACCAGAATATGTTTCATATTTTAGATTTTTTAACGTAGCCCCCTTTTGCTTTGATGACCGTTTTTCACACTCTTGGCATTTAAAAAAAAAGAAAAACCATGGAAGGAAAAGGTGTGTTAAAACTTTTGACTGGTGCTGTACTTAAAGGGGTTGTCCAGTTCCTAAAAATGTATGGCCTATCCTCAGGATAGGCCATCAATATCTGATCGGTCATGGTCCCACTGCCGGGACCCCCACCGATATGCTGTTTCTAAGTGAATGGGAGAAGACTGTTATACTGTGAACCGCCGCTACTGCTTTGTCTGCTGTGAGCTGTAAGGCAAATTAAGGGGAAGAAGCGCTCGTACAAGCGCTGCGGCCCTTTCAAAACAGCTGATCGGTAGGGGTCTCGGCAGTCAGACCCTGACCGATCAGATATTGGTGGCCTATCCTTAGGATAGGCCATCAATTTTTAGGGACTGGACAACCCCTTTAATGTTGAATATTACTTATATTCAGTCTCACAATTTTGAAGTTCCTAATGTAAAGACTGTACTTCCTAGAATGCAACTTAACAGAGCAAGCTCTATGTAGACATTAAGCCAGCAGGGACTCTTGAGGGATTTTAGCTCTGAAGCCTGTAGAATTGTGAATACCGTTTTGGGCTATAATAAAGGCTGTAAGTCCGCATCGAACAAGATGAGGAATGTAAACTTATTTTAATATAAAATTTACTCTATGTAGTCTGTAATTTACCCTATGTATTCTGTAAAATGATGTTCACAGCAAAATCTTCACTTTAATGTTGTTGAATAGGAATGTTGTATGTTTAATTTATATCTTTAAGTAAAGTTCCAGTTGGTAATACCTAAAATATCATAGTATATGTACGGTAGCCTGCATTCTGTAAATAGACGTCTTTATCTTGGACTGTGTTGGTATATGTTAGCAATATATATACAGGGTGGGCCATTTATATGGATAAACCTAAATAAAATGGGAATGGTTGGTGATATTAACTTCCTGTTTGTGGCACATTAGTATATGGGAGGGGGGAAACTTTTCAAACTGGGTGTTGACCATGGCGGCCATTTTGAAATCGGCCATTTTGTATCCAACTTTAGTTTTTTCAATGGGAAGAGGGTCATGTGACACATCAAACTTATCGAGAATTTCACAAGAAAAACAATGGTGTGCTTGGTTTTAACGTTACTTTATTGTTTCATGAGTTATTTACAAGTTTCTGACCACTTATAAAATGTGTTCAAAGTGCTGCCCATTGTGTTGGATTGCCAATGCAACCCTCTTCTTCCACTCTTCACACACTGATAGCAACACCGCAGAAGAAATGCTAGCACAGGCTTCCAGTATCCGTAGTTTCAGTTGCTGCACATCTCGTATCTTCACAGCATAGACAATTGCCTTCAGATGACACCAAAGATAAAAGTCTAAGGGGGTCAGATCGGGAGGCATTTCTTCTGCGGTGTTGCTATCAGTGTGTGAAGAGTGGGAGAAGAGGGTTGCATTGACAATCCAACACAATGGGCAGCACTTTGAACACATTTTATAAGTGGTCAGAAACTTGTAAATAACTCATGAAACAATAAAGTAACGTTAAAACCAAGCACACCATTGTTTTTCTTGTGAAATTCTCGATAAGTTTGATGTGTCACATGACCCTCTTCCCATTGAAAAAACTAAAGTTGGATACAAAATGGCCGACTTCAAAATGGCTGCCATGGTCAACACCCAGCTTGAAAAGTTTCCCCCCTCCCATATACTAATGTGCCACAAACCGGAAGTTAATATCCTTAACTATTCCCATTTTATTTAGGTGTATCCATATAAATGGCCCACCCTGTATATATGACTCTTCAACATTGAATTTTCAACACCAAGAAGGAAGTTTTGGAATTGTGGAAATCACAGGATCGATAGACATGTTAATGATATGCAAATGATAAAAAAAAGGAAACAGCATATTCCAAACATCTTGATTTATCAGAAATACATGCACTTACACACCTTAGCATGTTATCAATGAGGTTATTAATGGTTGTCTGAGGAATGCTATGCCATACTGAATGCACTTGGGCGTACAAATCATCAAGATTGGCTGCTGGCAGCTCCCTTTGAAATTGCCGACCAATTATGTCCCAGATGTGCTTGATGGGAAACAAGTCTGGAGAGTCCCAGGAGTAGGACCAGTGTGCCCACGTTTTCTCCAGACCAATCTCCGGCTATCATTGCATCCGAGACAAAAACAGGACTCACCGCTGAAAAGGATAGACCTCCATTCCAGCCTCCATTGCCGTCTTGCTGTGCACCATAATAGCCTTTGAGAGCGGTGGCATGTGGTCAATAGAACACCTATAGCTGAACGTCTGGCTCGTAGCCCAATGTCGTGTAAATGCATTCTGATGGTTTGTGTCAATACTGGTTGTCGCCTTAGGTTTGGGATGTGATGACCAATTTTACTTGCAGTACAGAATGGATCATTTTGTGCCATTCTTCCAATCAGACGATCTGTCCGTGCATAGGTTTGCCTCCGCGCACCTCTTGCTGTCATTCTCGTTCGTTGTTGTTCTCCTAAGCTACCGGGACACGCAATGTTGAACAGTGCTAACATCTCGGCCTAGGCTCAAGGATTCTGTGGCCTCTCAGTTTGCAACAAGTGGCAATCGCTGGTATATCGACAAACTGGGTATCGCACAATTATCCCACGCCACTTGATCTGATTTCTGAGGTTTTATGTGGCTAAAAAACTTTGCTTTCAATCTGGCTTTTATGCCGCTCCACATGCCACAGATTGGAGCTAGGTGCTTGAAAATCTGATCATTTGCAGATCTTAGCGACACCTGCTACCTCCCCGATTTGCATAACCTTACAGCTTGCCCTTCTTGGTCTTGCCATTTCAATGTTGTGTGTGTGTGTGTGTGTGTGTGTATGTATGTAAAGAAAAATTTATTGCAGTAGGTGGAACTGGCACTCGTCTGCTAAAAAGTCATAGCAAAAAGGAAAGTTTTACCGCTCAACAGCGCTGGAAAGGAAGTCCAACGTGTAGTTTATATGAACAAGAGTTCCATTGGGTAGCGATAGACAATCAACGAACCAGTGTAGGTATAGATGGTCCCGATGGTACTAGTAGTTCCACGCGTATGCAGCCGATAAAACGACGTCTTTCCAGTATGAAAAAGCGAAGAATAGTGCAATACCCTTCAACACTTTGTTCGTCGCACAAGTTTATTCCATACTTACAAAATAGGAAAAATATTCAAGCTCATAAAATTAGGATAAAACATATGCGGCAATTTTATGAGCTTGAATATTTGTCCTATTTTGTAAGTATGGAAAGCATGTTGGTTTTATTTTTTATTATAGGAAAAAAAACACATATTTTTAAACGTTTATAAAACATTTTTAGTAACATTTTTCTAGCGGCAAATTTTTTTTCTTATTCGTTCAGCCCACAAAGTATCATGCTCCCATAGTGCCCTACACACAGTATAATGCCCCATACAGTATAATGCCCATACAGATGCCCCAAACAGTATAATGCCCATACAGATGCCCCCATGCAGTACAATGCCCAAACAAATTCCCCCATACAGGATAATGCCCCATAGCTGCCCCCACAGTGTAATGCCCCCCCCCAAAACCAGGCGGACATACAGTAGATCCCGGAATATGTTATTCAAAAATTACTGGAACACAGCTGAACCATTACACAGTCTATAGGCCATCATAAAAATATTCGTAGTGACCGTCTCTGGTGTTCAATGCACTAATCACCTTTGCAGATATGGATCAAGTTATAATCCCCGCGTAGATCCAGCTTTGTAAAAATCTTTGCACCGAGTATTCTGTCGAAGAGCTCAGAGATCAGCGGTAAGGGGTACTTGTTTTTTTGGACAGTGATTTGGTTCAAACCACGATAATCGATACAAGGCCGACACAATGAGAAAACCGGCAGGAGAGGTCGACTTTCTAATGAACCTCCCCCCACAAGGTCCTCCTTAAAGTATGCCGACATGGCTTGGGTCTCTGGCAGAATGAGAGGATATACCCGTCCTCGAGCAGGTGAAGTCCTGGGGAGCAACACAACTGGACAATTGTAAGGACGATGCAGAGGCAGAGTCTCGGCCTCCTTCCTGCTAAATACGTCAGCATAACAAGCATACGGTGGAGGCAGACCAGGAAGAGACTGAGGTACAAGAGGTCGGACAGGATTAACCTGGGACAGACAATTATGTAGACACCGAGGTCCCGACTGGAAAATTTATCCGGAGTTGTAGTCCAGAATCGGAGCACATTTACGAAGCCAGGGAAGTCCCAGAAGGATTGGGTTAATAGCCTCAGTAGGAACATAGAAAACTATAATTCCAGTGTGTAGAGCTCCCACTTGTAATTTCAATGGTTCGGTAGTGGAGATAATTAGATCTGGCATCGGATGTCCATTAATAGAAGCCACTGCTAGAGGTTTCTTTAGAGGAGTTGTAGATAAATGGAGACGATGCATTAAATCTTGATGCATAAAATTTCCGTCTGCTCCAGAATCCAGTTAAGCGGGAACAGAATGAGTGAAGATAAGGACTGTAGTTGAAAGTCTAGGAGAGAATTTTGCAGTGGGTATGGATTCAGCTTAGGTAGTCTCTCCTATCAACCCTAGGTGCTGGAGTTTCCCGGCTTCTGAGGACACTGACGCACGTAATGACCCTTTCTTCCACAGTACATGCAGAGATTAGCAGCACGTCTATGCTGCCGCTCTTGGTCCGATAATCTGACCTGATCAACCTGCATAGGTTATTTAGAGGCTGCAGCAGAAGGAGGTAACAGGGGTCTCTAAAAATTGAGTGCTAGTCTACAGGACTTTGTCGAAGGACCTCCTGGGAGCGCTCTCGGAAACCTCATATCAATGCATGTAGCCAGAAGTATCAGGGCATCCAGGGTAGAAGGAAGATCACGACCCGCCAGTTCATCCTTGACTCTACTAGCTAGTCCCTGCCAGGTTGCCACCAAGGCCTCGTTTCAAGCGAGCTCTGCTGCCAAGGTACAGAATTATATGGTGTACTCTCCAACCGTCGAACCTCTGCGAAGTGACAGAAGTGAAGCAGGGGCTGCAGAAGAATGGCCAGGTTACTCGAACACAGTGCGAAAAGTGTCTATGAAAAGCTGCAGATTAGAAGACTCAGGTCCCTCACGTTTCCAGATAGGATATGCCCATGCCAGGGCCTTTCCAGACAATGGGGACACAATGAAGGCTACTTTAGTCTGATGTGACGGAAAAAGAAGAGCATGCAGCTTGAAATGTATTTTTCATTGGTTAAGAAAGCCTAGACAGATTTTCGCTTCTCCATCGTAAAGTGGCAAAGAAATTCCGGCTCCGGAGTGGACTGGAGCTATGATAGGTTGAGGAGAGGATGGAGCAGCTGCTTGTGGGTTGCCAGAGGTGTTTCAGGAGCAATGTACAGGCGCGTGGCAATAGTATAGACTGCTTGTAGAAACTGATCCTGGCGTAAACTAAGGTCTTGCATGTCCGCCTGCATGGCTTAAACTGCAGTCTTGGGTTGACCGGCGAGATCCATGGCCTGAGCAAACTGTAAGTCTGAAGTTACTACCAGGTCAAAGCTTTACAACAGCACTTTAGGGATTGAGGTTATCCAATGGAAATTCATTAAGGTGCATATCAGGAGGCATAGTCAAAAGATCAGGCATCTCTTCTCATCCCCAAGTCCCCTAAAAATAAATTACAATCTAACTTGTATTATTTGCATAATTGACAATAGAGCACCCAGGGCCAGCCTTAAGGGTGTGCGACCTGTGCCATTTCACAGGGTGCATCACTCCAACAGGTGGAAGGGGGTGCTGCGCTGGCTCCCTTCCCCTGCTTGTGTTTCAGAACAGGGTTCCCAACCGTCGGTTAATTCATGGACAGTCTGTGAAATTAGAGGACTTTTGGCAACTGTCCGTTGTGTCCGGAATAAATAAAAATATGGTGTCCATGGTTTCTAATTTTTTGTTTTTGACCAAAGCTGCGCATGTGCAAGTTGCGTTGGTTAGAGGAAGGAGATGTATGTGCTGGGTCACACGCAGGCTGTGTGGTGACCTCATGAAATACCTTGTGAGCATTCCCAGCCTCCACGCAACATGTCTGGTATGTACTACTAGCAGGGTCATCCTGCCTGCCAGAGAGAAGCAGGAGGACGGAGTACAGCAGCAGAGAGCGGCTTGGCTGGGACCTGACAGGTGGCACAAGAGAATAAATGCAGAGCAGGACGCTGGGCTGCCGTTACTTCAGCTTGTACTGCTGATGTGTGAAGCCCCTGCCCAGCTGCCTGCTCGTCATTGAATTCACTGGCCAGCAGCTGTGCACCGTGTTCCAAATTATTGTGCACATTGGATTTAAGTGTCATAAACATTTAATTATTAGTTTTTCAATTAAACTCATGGATGGTATTGTGTCTTAGGGCTCTTTGGAGCATTGTAATCAATCTCAGACACCTATGATAATTAGTTTGCCAGGTGTGCCGAATCAAAGGAAAACTACTTAAGAAGGACGTTCCACATTATTAAGCAGGCCACAGGTTTCAAGCAATATGGGAAAGAAAAAGGATCTCCCTGCTGCCGAAAAGCGTGAAATAGTGCAATACTTTGGACAAGGTATGAAAACATTGGATATTTCAAGAAAACTTAAGCGTGATCATCGTACTGTGAAAAGATTTGTGGCTGATTCAGAGCACAGACGGGTTCATTCAGATAAAGGCATAATGAGGAAGGTTTCTGCCAGACAAATTAATAGGATTAGGAGAGCAGCTGCTAAAATGCCATTGCAAAGCAGCAAACAGGTATTTGAAGCTGCTGGTGCCTCTGGAGTCCCGCAAACCTCAAGGTGGAGGATCCTCCAGAGGTTTGCAAGTGTGCATAAAGCTATTATTCGGCCACCCCTAAACAATGCTCACAAGCAGAAACGGTTGCAGTGGGCTCAGAAATACATGAAGACTAATTTTCAAACCGTGTTGTTTACTCATGAGTGCCGTGTAACCCTGGATGGTCCAGATGGATGGAGTAGTGGATGGTTGGTGAATGGCCACCATGTCCCAACAAGGCTGCGACGTCAGCAAGGAGTCATGTTTAGGGCTGGAATCATGGGGAGAGAGCTGGTAGGCCCCTTTAGGGTCCCTGACGGTGTGAAAATGACCTCTGCAAAGTACGTAGAGTTTATGACTGACCACTTTCTTCCGTGGTACAAAAAGAAGAACCGTGCCTTCCGTAGCAAAATTATCTTCATGCATGACAATGCACCATCTCACGCTGCAAAGAATAACTCTGTGTCATTGGCTGCTATGGGCATAAAAGGAGAGAAACTCATGGTGTGGCCCCCATGTTCCCCTGACCTCAACCATATTGAGAACCTTTGGAGCATCCTCAAGCAAAATATCTATGAGGGTGGGAGGCAGTTCACATCAAAACAGAAGCTCTGGGAGGCTATTCTGGCATCCTGCAAAGATATTCAAGCAGAAACTGTCCAAATACTCACAAATTCAATGGATGCAAGAATTGTGAAGGTGATATCAAAGAAGGGGTCCTATGTTAACATGCAACTTGGCCTGTTAAGTATTTTTTTTTTTGAAAGAGCTTTTGATTTCTGTAAATATGACCTCCTGATGCTGCAAATTCAACAAATTACCATTTTAGTTCTCTTTACAACCTTTAAAATGTTTTGATCTCTGTTGTGCATAATAATTTGAAACAGTGCATATTGAGTTTTTTACTTCTAAAAAAAAATCTGTTATCATTAGGAGATTTGTTCAATAAAATTTGCATTATACTCCAACGGTTGATGGCTTGAAGATTATACTGACTGTCATTTGCATCGACTATTTAGGTAATTCAGCGAAAAATAACATTTGCATAATAATTTAGAACGCGGTGTATGGTCAGCAGCACCCTGCTCCTTCACGGAGTCTGCACTGCTGACCTGTATAGCTGCTGCTGCTGCTAAAATGTCTCCTAAGTCCTGTACAGCCCAGTACTCCAGTCCTTGATAGCCCCTTCAGCTCCTAATATCCCTCTGTACACCGCTCCCCCCAGCACTGGGGCACCACCACCTGCTGAAGAAGTGAGAGGAGACAGAAGTTGCCGAGAAATAGGATCCGACTACAGGAAGGAGATAAGTGTCAATGTATAAAGCCAAAGGGGTGACTGGAGTGTTCAATTACTGTGTGTCTCAATGTATGTGTATGTATGTATGTATATGTGTAGTGTGTATGTATGTATGTATGTATGTGTATATGTAGTATGTGTGCAGTGTGTGTATGGGAGGGGTGTATATGTAGTATGTGCAGTGTGCATATATGTAGTGTGTGTGCAGTATGTATGTATATGTAGTATGTGTGCAGTGTGTATATATAGTATGTAGCTATATCTCCTGTTATCCATGTCGCACTCTCTTTATAAACTGCACCGATCTTCCTAGAGCTGGGGGCGTTTTGCCACAGCCATGTTGAACTGAACCAGAACATTACAAAAAGTAAAAAGTTGACCTGACCCTATTATTATGATTTTTAACTATTATCCCTTTCTAATTCACAATTAACATTGCTAACCTAAAAAATTTCTGTCTGTCCGTGATTTTGGGCCAACTTGTCCAGAAAAATAATAATTGGTGGCTGGCAACCCTGCTTCCGAAGCGCCCGGGCACGGCAACTCAGCAGCTTCCTTTCAGCCTGGGTGCTTCTTTTCTCAGTGGCGTCAGTACCGCTGTAGCAGCCAAAACGGCTGCTAGCGGCGACACCGGGTATGAGTGCGCCCGTGCCGCCCGCCGTGACGCCATGGCTGGTGGCGCCTCTAGCAGCCACTGTGGCTGCTACAGCGGTAGCGATGCCACATTCAATAGTATTACTATTGAATACTATTACTAATTACTAGTAATTACTAATAGTAATACTATTGAACACTATAGCAGAGCAGGGAGGTGTCTCCCTGCTCTGCTATCTACTAGGCCAGTGGTTCCCAACCGGGGTGCCACGACACTGTTCTGAACCACGGCCATGCTTTCCTCACAGCGCGAAGTGCTGTAGATGGCGCCACTGTAGCTGCCTGAAGGAGCAGAATCCCCCTGTGGCCAGGGATTCCGCTCCTAGATGGAGTGCTTGATATCTCTGTCCGTATATAGACAGTGACATCGAGGTCAACTCCTGAAGCGGAATCCCCGTCCACAGCGTTGCTGGCACGGTGATTCGGCTCCAGGAGAAGTCACTGTCCATAAATGGCTTCTCCTGGAGTGGAATCCCCGGTCACAGCGTCGGCAATGGTGTGGACAGGAATTCCGCTTCAGGAGTTGCCCCTGAAGTCGTTGTCCATATATGGACAGGGATATCAAGCGCTCCGTCCAGGAGCAGAATCCCCGGCCACAGGGGGATTACGCTTATTCAGGGAGGTACAGTGGCCCTATCTACAGGAAGGGGGTGTGCTACCTACATGGGGGCTGTGTGCCACTACCTACAAGGAGGAGGTGGGGAACGTATGTCACTGTCTACAGGGAGGAGGTGGGGGATTATGGCACTGTCTACAGGGAGGCTGCATGGCACAATCTACAGGGGAGCACTATCTACAAGGGGGGGAGCTGTGTGTGGCAGCCAGGGGAGGGGGGCATTATACTGTGTGGAGGCCACTAAGCGGACATTATACTGTGTAGGGGCACTACAGTGGGCAATATAGCGTGTGGCACTTAGGGGGCACAATACTGTGTGGACACAATTAGAGGACAAAATACTGTGTCCTTAAAGGGGTTATAATATATTATATTATTAAATATTATGCTGTATGGGGGGCACTATACTGTGTGGGGGCACTATATAGGGCATTATACTGTGGGAGGTCATTATGCATTTTTATGGGGCATATTTTTATGATGGGGTGGGGCGCCGAAAGATAATTTTGCACGGGGCGCCATCTATCCTAAGGCCGGCCCTGACAGCACCTGAGATCAAGGACATTACCAGTAGGTTTTGTGACTGTTTTAGATCATGCAATGACCGGAGGGACATTCTGCCCAAATATCATGCCATTACATACAGGAAAGATAAGTATCTGCCGGGTGCATAATCACTTTACCAGCTCTTGCCTCACGGTACGTGGTTGTACACGAAAACTGACAGCTGCATTCTTGTGGCTCTTTTTTTTTCATTAACTGTAACTCAACTGTAGTTTTCCCAGCAAACAGTGAACAAGTGATATGATTAGACTGCAAACCTTTTTTACTTAATGCATCTCATTTATGATGTCATTTGGATACGATCATCTTGACCCACAGTCTTTTAGTTTGTGATATCATCTGGTACAACAATAGTTAAATGAACACAGCAAATGACATGAGCACATCTGCAGTATAAGGCTGGGTTCACACACCCTATTTATGGACGTAATTCTGGCGTTTTAACCTCGATTAACGTCCCAAAATATACGGCTCCAATGCGCCGGCAAACATCTGCCCATTCATTTGAATGAGCTTTACGATGTTCTGTGCCGACGGTAATTTTTTTTACTCGCCGCTGTCAAAAGACGGTGCGTAAAAAAAGACGCGCCTGTCACTTCCTGGGACGTAATTGGAGCCGTTTTCCATTGACTCCATAGAAAAACAGCTCCAATTATGTCCGTAATGGACGCTGCGAAAAACGCCTGCACTTGCCTTTACGTCTGAAATTCCAGAGCTGTTTTCTCCTGAAAATAGCTCCGTAATTTCAGGGGTATCGAACATATACGTGTGGACATACCCTGACTGAGCAAATGCATGATACATGAAGATAGAGCCTGCAACAGAAAATGATAGAGAAAATTAAAGGAAAGTTTGCACACAGTGTGCCGCAACACCCCATAATGCAGGGGTGGGGAACGCCAGACCCTCGAGCTATATAAGGCCCACAGAATCATTTGTTCTGGCCCGACCTTACTCAGACCGCGCTGCCGCCGCGTCATTCGCTACTTGGCTCCGTCCGCTCTACTCACTCACAATTAGGAGCAGAAGGAGAGTGGCGGTCTGAGTGAGGCCGGCGTGAGAGTGGACCTGTCCAGTCACTTGACCTGAGTCACCTGACGTGTGGTCAGGTGATTCAGGTCAGATGACTGGACTGGTCCACTCCCGGGCCGGCACGTACTGACCTCCTCACTCAGACCGCGGCATCGTCATTCACTAGTAGTGAATGACAGTACTTGGCTCCATCTACCCTGCTCCTGTTGCTGACATAAAATTTAGAAACTTAGCTGAGGCCTAAATGTAGAAATTTAGTTGTAGTGTAGACATAGGACCTGTCCTAAACGCATAAAGTGAGGTCAGGTGACTTAAAGGGAAGGTGTCGCGAAATTATTTTTTTTTATATAAATTTGCTTTTAGTATGTTATTAAAATAAATTGTATTTATTTGTGTTTGTGTTGTACTTTTTTCTTACTTTTACGTCTCTATGGGGGCTGCCATTTTTTTTTTCATCTCTGTATGTGTCGATTAACGACACATACAGAGATGGAATACGGCACATACATCCCCATAGAGAATGCGAATGGGAGCCGTTCCATTCACTATAATGTACGCCGTCTGTGTGGGAACGGCGCCGCTCCCACATAGTCCAAAAGGAAGGTCTTCGGCAAAGCGACATCCGGTGCCATTTTCATGTGAACCGGAAGTCGCGGCCGGACAGTAAGATGACTACTTCCGGTCCCGGCTTCCGGACATATGTTCCAGGCAGCGAAGACGCGAGGAGTAGGATCGGAGGCAGCAGCGGCGGCAGGAGCAGGTAAGTTATGTTTGTATATGTGATGTGTGTACTATGTTCGTGTTATACTGTCTGATTACCACTGTATATAATTCTCCTACACTATGTGCTGCCATTTTCTGAGCGAATGCACAGTGTAGGAGGATTAGAAGATTCAACCACCTCCTTCTCCTGGCACTAGCCAGGATAAGGGAGGGGGATTGTGTGAGAACACTAGAGCGTGTGTGTCTACCCCAAATTTGTAGCATAAAGCAATGAGGTTGCTTTACCACATTGCAATGCTGAAATTTTGGGAATTGCTCCCTCTAGTGACCAGCACATGGAAATGTTATAAATTTAAGGCCTCATTTACACGAGCGTGTGCGTTTTGCGCGCGCAAAAAACGCTGCGTTTTGCGCGCGCAAAAGGCATTTGGAAGCTCCGTGTGTCATCCGTGTATGATGCGCGGCTGCGTGATTTTCGCGCAGCCGCCATCATAGAGATGAGGCTAGTCGACGCCCGTCACTGTCCAAGGTGCTGAAAGAGCTAACTGATCGGCAGTAACTCTTTCAGCACCCTCGACAGTGAATGCCGAACACAATATACACCAACCTGTGAATAAAAAAAGACTTTCATACTTACCAAGAACTTCCTGCTTCCCCCAGTCCGGGCTCCCGGCCGTTGCCTTGGTGACGCGTCCCTCTCTTGTCATCCGGCCCCACCTCCCAGGATGACGCCGCAGTCCATGAGACCGCTGCAGCCTGTGATTGGCTGAAGCCTGTGCTTGGCCTGTGATTGGCTGCAGCTGTCACTTGGACTGAACTGTCATCCCGGGAGGTCGGACCGGAGTTATCGGTAAGTCAGAACGTCTTTTTTTTTTTTTACAGGTTCATGGATTTTCGGAGCGGAAGTCACTGTCCATGGTGCTGAACCAGTTTAACGCTTTCAGCACCGTGGACAGTGACTGTCTCCTGATGTCGCGTACCCGAACTTTTTTTTACCGGTTTCGGTCAAAACGAGTTTGGCCGAACCCGGTGAAGTTCGGTGCGCTCATCTCGAATTTGACACTCCGTTTGGATGTTTGTAAACAGAAAAGCACGTGGTGCTTTTCTGTTTACATTCAGGAGTTTGACAGCTCTTGCGCGAATCACGCAGTTCGCACGGAAGTGCTTCCGTGCGGCATGCGTGGTTTTCACGCACCCATTGACTTCAATGGGTGTGCGTGAGTGCGCGAAAAACGCACGATTATAGAACATGTCGTGAGTTTTTTTCTGCGCACACGCGCTGAGCGCAATTCACGCATCGTCTAAACTGCCCCATTGACTAATATAGGTGCGTACGACATGCATGCAAAGCACGCGCGTCGCACGCGCGTATATTACGTTCGTGTAAATGAGGCCTAAATCTAATTTATAATATTTCCTGACTTGTGAAAAAATTAAAACAATGTTTAATCACTTAAATACTAACTGTTTAACTGAAAAAAAAAAATAATAATTTCTAGCGACACATTCCCTTTAAACTAGTTTTCTCATCAAGGACATTTATGATATATGCACAGGATAGGTCATAAATGTCAGATAAGTGCGGGTCCCAGATCTATCTCTAAAATGGGCCCCCTAAACTCCGTTCTACCTCTCTGTGTTGTGGCTGAAGCGTGTGATTTCCGACCATGAATAAGAAAACATAGCTCGCTGAGCTACGCTGTTTCCGTAAGTCTCATAGAACTGAACGGTACTTACGGAAACAGCATAACTCTCATGCTACGCTGCTTCCGTAACTGACATTCACTACAATGGGACTTACAGAAACAGCGTAGCTCAGTGAGCTACACTGTTTTCTTCTTCATGGTCAGAAATCAGCTGGAAAACAGAGGAGGTAATTAGGGGGCCCCGTTCTTGTTATAGTTGTACCTGCACTTATCTGACATTTAGGACATATCCAGTGGATATGTCATAAATGTCCCTGATGGTAAAACTTCAAGTGAGTCGGAACAACTTACTGCTGCGAGCAGTTCTTTTCAAAACGTACCATTGCAAAGAGTCAACTACGCTCCAGGCTGACCAACGCAGTAGCAACATCATCAATACCAGCTAACATCACACACCTCACCAAAGAGAAGCAGTTCTAGCCATCACATTAGAGGTGAGTTAATCATAGATGTTTGACCAAATATAGCAGGCTCATTTTTAAGTTGCTAATTTTGTATGGCCCGCGAATGATGTTATAAATATCCAAATGGCCCATGGTAGAAAAAAAGGTTCCCCACCCCTGCCATAATATCACATGGGGACCAGGCCAACAGACATCATCAGTTGGCCCGAAAAGGCGATGGGAGGATTATTGTGTTAGAAATACATCAACAAGTAAGCGTAAAATCTTTTTGAGTTCTTAGAATTGCTTCTACAGGAACCACAAAAACTACAAGTGAACTAATGCTTGGGGTTTTCATTGTTGCTGACATTTTTAGTGTCAAGAACGGAATTGGATCCCTGCTTTGTCTTGATGGGATCTGATTTAGTTCTTGGCACTAAGTATAAGGCTTTCATTTGGAGCCGTATTAAAGAGGCTCTGTCACCACATTATAAGTGGCCTATCTTGTACATGATTTGATCGGCGCTGTAATGTAGATAACAGCAGTGTTTTTTATTTAGAAAAACGATCATTTTTGACAGAGTTATGACCTATATTAGCTTTATGCTAATGAGTTTCTTAATGGACAACTGGGCGTGTTTTACTTTACTGACCAAGTGGGCGTTGTACAGAGGAGTGTATGAGGCTGACCAATCAGTGACCAATCAGCGTCATACACTTCTCCCCATTCATTTACACAGCACATAGCGATATAGCTATATAGCTATGTGCAGCCACATAAACACATTATAACGTTACTGCAGTGTCCTGACAATGAATATACATTACCTCCAGCCAGAACGTGATGTGTATACAGAATCCTGACACTTCGCTAACACAATCCCAACACTACAGCACAGCAAGCATAATCTCGTTTGAAAAGACAGTGAATAGACATCACGTCCTGGCTGGTAGTGATCTCTATTCACTGTCAGGACACTTCAGTAACTTTAGTGTCTGTGTATGTGGCTGCACATAGTGACCTAGTAAGAATACTATGTGCTGTGTAAATGAATGGAGAGAAGTGTATGACGCTGATTGGTCACTGATTGGTCAGCGTCATACAACACTTCTCTTTATAACGCCCACTTGGTCAAAAAGTAAAACACGCCCAGTTTAAGTAAGTCATTAGTATAAAGCTAAAATAGGTCATAACTCAATCAAAAATGATAGTTTTTCTAAATAAAAAAACACTGCTGTAATCTACATTACAGCGCCAATCACATTATGTACAAGATAGGGCACATATAATGTGGTGACAGAGCCTCTTTAAACCTTTTTTGAGTGATCTTTTTTTTTTATGTCACATAAATTTGCTTTGATTATGACTCTTATATACCGTATGAGGAGCCTCAGAAATACACAATTCTTAATTCAAGTGAATTAGAGCATACCTAACTTTTTAGGTCACTTTTCAAAATAAGCTGTAATATGTGTGTACATGAGTAAAAACATTGTTTCTGACCATTTTTTTTACTTTTATATGGCTTTTTTTTTTAGCAGTTTTTCTCTCTGCAGGCTTTAAAGCTCTATTTCTCTGTTTTCTCTGAACTACACCGCATTCCAAATTATTATGCACATTGGATTTAAGTGTCATAAACATTTAATTATTAGTTTTTCAATTAAACTCATGGATGGTATTGTGTCTTAGGGCTCTTTGGATCATTGTAATCAATCCCAGACACCTGTGATAATTAGTTTGCCAGGTGTGCCCAATCAAAGGAAAACTACTTAAGACGGACGTTCCACATTATTAAGCAGGCCACAGGTTTCAAGCAATATGGGAAAGAAAAAGGATCTCCCTGCTGCCGAAAAGCGTGAAATAGTGCAATACTTTGGACAAGGTATGAAAACATTGGATATTTCAAGAAAACTTAAGCGTGATCATCGTACTGTGAAAAGATTTGTGGCTGATTCAGAGCACAGACGGGTTCGTTCAGATAAAGGCATAATGAGGAAGGTTTCTGCCAGACAAATGAATAGGATTAGGAGAGCAGCTGCTAAAATGCCATTGCAAAGCAGCAAACAGGTATTTGAAGCCGCTGGTGCCTCTGGAGTCCCGCAAACCTCAAAGTGTAGGATCCTTCAGAGTTTTGCAAGTGTGCATAAAGCTATTATTCGGCCACCCCTAAACAATGCTCACAAGCAGAAACGGTTGCAGTGGGCTCAGAAATACATGAAGACTAATTTTCAAACCGTGTTGTTTACTGATGAGTGCCGTTCAACCCTGGATGGTCCAGATGGATGGAGTAGTGGATGGTTGGTGAATGGCCACCATGTCCCAACAAGGCTGCGACGTCAGCAAGGAGGTGGCGGAGTCATGTTTTGGGCTGGAATCATGGGGAGAGAGCTGGTAGGCCCCTTTAGGGTCCTTGACGGTGTGAAAATGACCTCTGCAAAGTACGTAGAGTTTATGACTGACCATTTTCTTCCGTGGTACAAAAAGAGGAACCGTGCCTTCCGTAGCAAAATTATCTTCATGCATGACAATGCACCATCTCATGCTGCAAAGAATACCTCTGTGTCATTGGCTGCTATGGGCATAAAAGGAGAAAAACTCATGGTGTGGCCCCCATGTTCACCTGAGCTCAACCCTATTGAGAACCTTTGGAGCATCCTCAAGCAAAATATCTATGAGGGTGGGAGGCAGTTCACATCAAAACAGAAGCTTTGGAAGGCTATTCTGACATCCTGCAAAGATATCCAAGCAGAAACTGTCCAAATACTCACAAATTCAATGGATGCAAGAATTGTGAAGGTGATGTCAAAGAAGGGGTCCTATGTTAACATGCAACTTGGCCTGTTAAGTTTTTTTTGATTGAAAGAACTTTTGATTTCTGTAAATATGACCTCCTGATGCTGCAAATTCAACAAATTACCATTTTAGTTCTCTTTCCAACCTTTAAAATGTTTTGATCTCTGTTGTGCATAATAATTTGAAACAGTGCATTTTGAGTTTTTTATTTCTAAAAAAAAATCTGTTATCATTAGGAGATTTGTTCAATAAAATTTGCATTATACTCCAACGGTTGATGGCTTGAAGATTATACTGACTGTCATTTGCATCGACTATTTAGGTAATTCAGCGAAAAATAACATTTGCATAATAATTTGGAACGCGGTGTAGTGAGTGGGGCTTAACTGCTATACACTGTACACATAGAAAAGGTGAATCCTGCTCATATCTCAATCGATCACATATATAGAAGCTGCAGCAGCATGGAGATTATACAGCAGTAATGAGCAGTGTAGCTGAGAAAAAACCCCACTAAGGGCTTATTCAGACGAACGTATAATAGGTCCGTGCAACGCGAGTGATTTTCACGCGCCTCGCACGGACCTATGTTAGTCTATGGGGCCGTGCAGACTGTCCGTGAGGTTCACGCAGCGTGTGTCCGCTGCGTAAAACTCACGACATGTCCTATATTTGTGCGTTGTTCGCGCATCATGCACCCATTGAAGTCAATGGGTGCGTGAAAATCACGCGCAGCACACGGAAGCACTTCCGTGGGATGCGCGTGATTCGTGCAACAGCTGTCAAACTATGAATCTAAACAGAAAAGCACCACGTGCTTTTCTGTTTCCAAACATCCAAACGGAGTGTCATAATGATGGCGGCTGCACGAAAATCACGCAGCCGCACATCATACGGGGCTGACACACGGAACTGTTAAGTGCCTTTTGCGCACGCAAAACGCCGTATTTTTTGCGTGCGCAAAACGCACACGCTCGTGTAAATCCGCCCTTAACTGTCAATCCCAGTTCGTTGTCTATTTAATAAACTGCATCTGTAAGGGTGTGTTCACACGGACTATTTTCGTCCGTTTTTCGGGGCATAAACGCCCGAAAAATCTGAAGCAGAACGCCTCCAAACATCTGCCCATTGATTGATCACAGCCCCCCCTGTAGGTAACGCTATACAGCCCCCCTGTAGGTAACGCCATGCAGCCCCAACCCCCCAAAAAAAATCCGACCTACAGTGTGTCCTACAAAAGACATGTATCCCCTATCCATAGGATAGGACAAAATTTAGAAACAGCAAATACTGTAAGGGTATGTGCACACGATGAGAGGCTTTTACGGCTGAAATTACAGACTGTTTTCAGGAGAAAACAGCTGCCTCGTTTCAGCCGTAATTCCTCCTCCTCGCATTTTGCGAGGCTTCTCTGACAGCCGTAAATTTTGAGCTGTGCTTCATTGAGTTCAATGAAGTACGGCTCAAATTACGTCTGAAAGAAGTGTCCTGCACTTCTTTTGACGAGGGTGTATTTTTACGCATCGTCGTTTGACAGCTGTAAATGACAGGTCGTCTGCACAGTACGTCGGCAAACCCATTCAAATAAATGGGCAGATGTTTGCCGACGTATTGTAGCCCTAATTTCAGACGTAAAACGAGGCATAATATGCCTCGTTTACGTCTGAAAATAGGTCGTGTGAACCCAGCCTTAGGGTATGTTCACACGGACTATTTTCGGCCCGTAACCGGCCGAAAAATCGGAAGCAGAGCGCTTCCAAACATTTGCACATTGATTTCAATGGGAAAAACTGCGTTTTGTTCCGACGGGACTGTTTTTTATGCGGCCGTTTTTAAAAACGGGCGCGTAAAAAAACGGCCGCAAAAAAGAAGTGCATGTCACTTTTTCAGCCATTTTTGGAGCGGTTTCTCATAGGCTCTATAGAAAAACAGCTGCAAAAACGTCCGTAAAAAACGCAGCGAAAATCGCGAGCGGCTTGAAAACAGCTCCATATTTTCAGACCATTTTTGAGTTTGTGTGTGCACATACCCTTAGGGTATGTGCACACACAAAATCAAAAACGTCTGAAAATACAGGGTATGTTCACACTGCCTATTTTTGGCCGTTTTTCGGGCCGTAAACGCACGAAAAACAGAAGTAGAATGCCTCCTAACATCTGCCCATTGATTTCAAATGGAAGAACGGCGTTCTGTTTTGACGGGCGTTTTTTTTGCTTGAAAAACGGCCGCGTAAAAAAATGGCCGCAAAGAAGTGCAGGTCACTGTTTGGGACGTTTTTGGAGCCGTTTTTCATAGACTCTATTGAAAACAGCTCCAAAAACGGCCGTAAAAAAACCCTGCAGAAAACGCTGTGAAAAACGCGAGTGGCTTAAAAAACACCTGAAAATCAGGAGCTGCGTTCGTTTCAAAACAGCTCCGTATTTTCAGACGTTTTTGGTTAAGTGTGTGAACATAACCTGAAAATAAAGCTTCTTTTAACTTGGAGCTTCTTTTGAGGCTTCTTTTGAGGCGTTTTTTGAGGCGTTTTTCATAGTGTTCAATGGAAAATCAGCTCCAAAACACGGCTCAAGAAGTGACATGCTACTGCTTTTTACGGAGTGTCTTTTTACGCTCCATTTTTTAAAACAGCGGCGTAAAAAGACGCCCCGTATGTACTAAATGCTGTTTTTCCCATTGATTTCAATGGGCAGATGTTCAGCCTCCGTTTTTTCAGGGCGTAAACCCCCCGAAATACATCTGAAAACACTGCGTTACCCTTATTGTTACCCATTTCCAATATTTACACTGCCGCAACCTTTGTAACAGACGATTAGATTTGAACCCCAAATCGCCCATTGGGATATTCCCTGAACTTATAAATGGTGGCGATGAACCTCTGTCACCACCAATATATCTCTATGCCAAATGTTTCAAACACTTCCCTTCAGAAAAATTCAGAGGGCTTCATTCATCGTGGCAACCAGCTGACTTTTATTACCCTTCTACCCCACCCGCTCATCCCGACCTCTGTAGTCCTCTTTGGAGGAACGTCTGTTATCCTTGATTTCAGCATTGTGTTTTACGCAGTAACTAGCTTGACCGCTCTGAGCCACTGTATGTTCACACAGAGTGTTTTCGGCCTTTTTTCGGGCTGTAAGCGCCCGAAAAACGGCCGAAAAAATCGGAAGCAGAATGCCTCCAAACATCTGACCATTGAAATCAATGCGAAACACGGCCTTCTGTTGGCCCATTTTTTTACCGCGTAAAAAAATGGCCGTGAAAAAGAAGTGCAGGACACTTCTTGGGACGTTTTTGGAGCTGTTTTTCATAGACTCTATTGAAAAAAGCTCCAAAAACGGCCGCAAAAAATGCTGCGAAAAACGCTGCGAAAATGGCGAGTGGCTTAAAAAACGCCTGAACATCAGGAGCTGTTTTCCCTTGAAAACAGCTCCATATTTTCAGACGTTTTTTAGTCTAGCATGTGAACATACCCTCAGATAGTATGTAGATACATCCTTCCGACGAGGTACCAATGACTTTAACCATAGACAAATAAAGCGGCATTTCCGCTCTGATATGATTCTATTAAACCGGATGACACCACGGATCGGAACCTCACCTCTCTATATCCTGATCACGGCACCGCATTTCCCCAACATCTACCATTCAGGTCTCTTCTCAGCAGGAGAAAACTATCACTATGATCGTTTGCCGACTTTTGATTTTGGATCCTGTATTGCAAGTGTTTGATGTGTTGTCCATGTTTGTTTTAATATGTGCATATCTTTACCTATGAAGATTACTGCAGTTTTTTCCCCTATGTTTTAACTCTAATACCTTACTCCTATTTATTATCCTTTACACATTTATAGGTTTGCTCTTACACCTATTGTAATCCTCTTGTGGACATTCATTCTGCCTGTTCCATTCACATAACCTTGATTGTCTTGTATTTGGTTATACCTTAAACTACACAATCCTTGTCACGTTGGGTGCGTGGACACACTGGGCCATACTGCCTTGACGGTATAGCAGCTGGCCAACAGGATACCAATTCAAAGTCTATAGTTCGGATAGGTGTACCTGTGGTAACTTCAGACAGTAGCGAGGATAGGCTCTGAGGGGACCTTGGTAGCAGGCAGAAACCAAGCGTGGTGTAACCAGGAAGGCGTAGTACACAGCACAACATGACTCCAACTCTAAATGGCACTTGGGCCAAGATAGCACGGAACACAGGATACAGGTAGCAGGAACGGGAACACTGGGAACTGGAAAACACTTAAAGGACCATTTCCAGAGATGAACATAGGTAATTGACAACAATGCTCAGGCAATGCTGGAAGGGGCAGGGCCCTTCTTATTGTCCAGGAATCATGGGCTAATTTGGTAACTAATTCAGGTGCGCACGCTGGCCCTTTAAGACCGAGCACGAGCGTGCGCGCTCACCCTACGGGACACAGCACAGTGGAGCGGAAATGAGCGCTTGCGTCTCCTGAGGTGGAGATGCGGGCCAGCGCTCTGAACCATGGCTGCGGCCGTCAGGAGGTGAGTAATCCTGATGGTCCGTGGCCATGGGTGTTACAATCCTAAGGGTATGTTCACACTCTTAACAAGAAACTTCTGAAAATGCGGAGCTGTTTTCAAGGGAAAACAGCTCCTGATTTTCAGACGTTTTTAATTCAAAGTCGCGTTTTTCGTGGCCTTTTTTACGGCCGTTTTTGTAGCTGTTTATCTATAGAGTCAATGAAAAACGGCTCCAAAAACGGTTCAAGAAGTGACATGCACTTCTTTTTTGCGGGCGTTTTTTTACGCGAAAATGAGTCGTAAAAAAACGCCCCCTCGGTACAGAACTTCGTTTTTCGCTTTGAAATCAATGGGCAGATGTTTGGAGGCGTTCTGTTCCCGACTTCTCAGCTGTTTTTCAGGCCGTTTACGGCCCGAAAAACGGCCGAAAATAGTGTGACCATACCTTTAGTGTCTGACTTCCTATGATGTTGCAACAGACTTGAACAATCTTAGTGATTGCATTAACCTTTAACCTTATGGCAAGGCATCACGATTCATTTTGGCAAGTTTTTCCACTTCTTTAATAATTCTGTATGTATATAAACCCTTGCAAGGGGCTCCCTTTATCATTTGTATTTGATCTGAGGAAGAGGCCGGCATGGCCTCAAAATGCGTAGTATCTTATACAAATAAAGCATATGGAAATAAGAGTTGGAGGATCCTTGACTGTTTGACTCGTTGGACAACCTTAAAACTCCTTAAAGAATTCCTAGCAGCGCGAGGGTGATATCCGTTTTTTTCTGCTATTTCTTCTGCGTGTACATTCGCTGACACTGTCAGAGCAGGAGGAATAACAAAGGATTGCTAAATGTACAGTTCTAAGTAAAGATGCCCTAGCTTAGTTATTTTTGGGGAATACAAGCATTTGCTAAAACAGACATGTCAGGAGAGCTGACGGTCCTCTTTGACCTTTCTAGATGGTTGCTGATTCCTATCCTGTATTGTGTATTGGTTTAATTTTACTGATGTCTTCATCCTACTATCGAACAGGATTTACTGGTTCCGTAACTCCTTGCTTGTTGGTTGATGCTCTTGATCCTATTAATTTTATTTTTTTGCAGTCTTTTTATTAAACGAGAAAGGGTACAAACAGATAGCACATGACAGATGTACAAACATAATATACATTATTTAGGTACACTATGACAAGTTTAAATAAATCGCCTTCACGGCGACGCATAGGCTACAGCATCCTATCAAACAGAAGAGGTACCAAAATGAAGACGTCACAGGGCACCTGTCAGAGGCAGTAATGTACATCAGGAAAGAAACTATATACAACAAAAGAAAACACAGAAATAAACTCAGCCCGGTATTTCATCACATATATACATAAACATTATGGCTTAACACTACTATAGATGGTAGTCGTTAGGTGCAATGTGAAGGTTCAAAGTGTATAGTAATAATCCCATCTCGTAAAGAGATACCAGAATTCCAATATGGGAATGATAGTGGCACATATAGATGCGACAACATTGCAAAGAACAAGTAAGGCAATTACTAGACCTTTTACAAAGCTATATCAAGAATCACTAAGGTCGTCGCCTCCATGGGCCAGCTAGGGTCCCCACACCTTCAAATATGCAGCTCTAGAATGTTTCACCCAGGCTGCAAGTTCCTCAAGTCTGCAAATTTGTTTTAACTTATCTAACCAAAGTACCACAGTGGGAGGATCTTGTTGTCTTCAGAGGGTGGGAATGAGTAACTTAGCTACCGAGATCATCAGTGTTGGGAGGTTGTTAAATGAAGGGGCAACCAAATCAGTATCAGTTCAGCAATCAGACTTATATTAGTAGAACAAATGGTGTTGAATTATCGTTCAACCTCTCTCCAAAATGTAAGTATTCTGGGGCCTGACCACCAAATGTGTAGGTAGGAACCCACCTCTTGCTGGCATCTCCAGCAGGAGCCATCTGATACCAGTCCTATTGAGTAGAGGAATTCTGGAGTACGATACGAATGTGTGACTAGATTACAAGAATTCTCCTGTATACGTACACAATTGGAGAGACCAAGTGCATATTTCAGGACAAAGTCTAATTCTGGTTGTCAAAAGGGCCTCTGAAGGGCTCTCTCCCAACTCCCCATATAGTGGGGTTTCTGTGTTGACAAACCCGAAAGAGGTCCCTTATATAGCTCAGACAATATCTTTATCAGGGGGAACAGGTAGCAAGATATAGTTCTCTAGCCAAGTCGGATCGACTGGTGGTGTTGGGGAAGTACCCCTGAAAGCGTTGGGTGTAGCTTTAAAATATGACAATTGTAAAGCATTGGGTTATCCCAATCCTAAGTCCTGGAATACAGATAAAAGGATGGGAGGACCCTGTGGCCCCAGAAGAACAGAGACCTGCACAGAGCACAACATTTTCCAGAAATCTGCAGTTTGACTAGGTTGTCTACCGAGGAAGGAGGGCAAAACACTCAATGGGGACAATGGTGAGATGGAATACCTAGACATGTTAAGAGCTTTCGTGCTCTGACATCCCCTAATCATACCCCTGGTAAGAGGGCTACAAACGCCACGTTTAGACAGTAATGTAGCACCTACCCAGAGCAGATGAACCCGGTCCGATCCTAAAAGGGGCCTTTCCAGTGTAACAGACAAGGAAGTATTTTTTGTATCTGCTAATTGCGTCCATCTGGATAATTGGTTGGCTATAAAGTATGTCTCCAGGTAGGGAAATGCCCCTCTGCTCTCTTTTTTGTATAAAGTATGAAGAAAAGAGATAAACAAGGTTTTGAAATTTCTAAAGTAACTTTTCGGGATATCAACAGGCAATGCAAGAAAGAGATATAAAATCTGCGAGAGGATATAAGAATCTAGAAGGTGTTTCCTGCCAAACCACGAAAGATAACTGCAATTTAAGGGATAATAGTTGTGTTTGAATTTTAGTAAATAGGGGTTTATAATTAAGCAAAGATAAGTCATCAGGGTCAGCTGGGAGCATTATCCCAAGGAATTTAATCACTTTGTGTGGCCATTTGAAAGGAGTGCATCTCTGCAGCAGTGTTAACAGTGAGGCCTCTAATATCATAATGTCTAATATGTAACAATAGTGATTCTATTGTGAGTATGAAAAGGGCCGGAGAAAGAGGCCATCCTTGTCGTGTGCCATTTTGTATGGAGAAGGGGGCCGACAATATTCCATTCACTCTAATAGTGGCTGTGGGTTGGGAGTATAGTGTAAAGATGGCTTTTATAAAGGGCGGGGGGAATTAAAATTTTTCTAATACAGAAAAAATATATTCCCAGCTGACCCTGTCAAAGGCCTTCTCGGCATCAGTTCCTAGAAGGACAAGAGGTATCCCCCTCCTCTTAGCAAAATGGATAGAATGGATTACTCAAGATACGTTGTTCTTGCCCTCCCTCCTCGGGAGAAAGCCCACCTGCTCCTCTCCAATTAGTGACGGCAGAAACGTTGCTATTCTTCTAGCCAGCAGTTTAGCCCGCCACTTATTTTTTACATTGTGCTTGGGGAAAAAGTTTTTTTTTTTTTTTTCACACTCCTGAAAATGTATTTAACATTTTTTTTTTTTCTTACACATTTTATTAGTTCCCCTAGGGGACTTGAACCAGCGGCCACTTGGTGGAGTTACTTAAACAGCGTAACTCGCTGAGCTACGCTGTTTCCCTAACGCCCATATAAGTGAATGGCAGTTACAGAAGCAGCGTAGCATGCGAGCTACACTGTTTCCGTAACTACGTTCAGTTCTATGGAGGGAAAGGAAACAGTGTAGCTCAGCAAGTTACGCTGTTTCAGTAACTCCACATGCAATCAAGTGGCCGGGAGAGCACAGAAAACTAGAACAGGGTTTAGGGGGCACCTTTCTAGAGAGAGGTGCGGGTCCCAGAGGTGGGACCTGCATCTATCTGACATTTATGACATATCCAAAGGATATGTCATAAAGGTCCTTCATAGAAAAACCCCTATAAACGCTGCGGTCGCTATTGACCGTGGCATTTAACTAGTTAAAGGGGTTTGCCATAAAACACATGTATCCCCTATCCACAGGATAGGGGCCACATGTGAGATCTCTGGGTGTCCGACCGCTGGGACCCCCAGCGATAAGGAGAACAGGGGACGAAAGTCCCACAAAGCGCTACATGAGAAGCCTGGACTTCCGCGTTCTGTGTTCGGCTTATCTGTACCGCAGCTCCATAGAGATCAATGGGGAGCCGCTCGCTCATGCGCAGAAGAATGCCAATCTCTATGAAGCTGCCGGACACAGAACGCGGAACTCACAGCTTCTCATGCAGCACTCTTGGTAACTTTTGGTCCCATTCTCCTTATCGATCACACATGTATCCCCTATCCTGTGGATAGGGGACACATGTGTTTTATGGCACAAGCCCTTTAAACTGTCAGGAACAGTGAAATTGCTGTTCCTGGCCGTTAGAGGCTGACACCTGCAGTGTATGGAGCGGGCTCAGCGCGTGAGCCCGCTCCATACATCGCCCCCCCTTCCTTGATGTGCCCCGGCACGTCATGGGTCGGGAAGCGGTAAAGTAATGAAGCGGTCATGGGGCCCGGCGATGCCGGGTCCCTTGACTGCGGACTATTAGATGCAGGGATTTTTTAGCAAGATTCATTCTTGCTAAAAACTGCGTCTTATAGTCCGAAAAATACGGTCGTTTAGTATAAAATTGTCTAAACGCCTCAGCAATATGGGGTGTGTTAGAGACCTTGTGAGCTGCATAATTTCTAATGAATAACACATACAACTTTTCTGTCTGTGTCTTTAGCATTTTGGACATCAATTTCGAGCCTCTATCCCCGTGCAAATAGATTTTACATTTAAAGAGGCTCTGTCACCACATTATAAGTGCCCTATATTGTACATGATGTGATCGGCGCTGTAATGTAGATTACAGCAGTGTTTTTTATTTAGAAAAACGATTATTATTGACTGAGTTATAACCTATATTAGCTTTATGCTAATGAGTTTCTCAATGGACAACTGGGCGTGTTTTACTATATGGCCAAGTGGGCGTTGTACAGAGGAGTGTATGACTCTGACCAATCAGCATCATACACTTCTCTCCATTCATTTACACTACAAATAGCGATATAGCTATATCGCTATTTGCAGTCACATAAACATACTATAACATTACTGCAGTGTCCTGACAATGAATATACATTACCTCCAGCCAGGACGTGATGTGTATTTAGAATCCTGACCACTTCTGTAGCGTCTCTGTGATTTACAACACAGCACAGCGAGATCTCACTGTGAATGACAGTTTACAGCGTAATCTCGCGAGACTACGCCTGCTGTGCTGTAAATCACAGAGACGCTACAGAAGTGGTCAGTAGAATGAATACACATCCCGTCCTGGCTGGAGGTAATGTATATTCATTGTCTTGACACATGAGTAACGTTATAGTGTGATTATGCGGCTGCAAATAGCGATATAGCTATATCGCTATGTGCAGTTTAAATGAATGGAGAAAAGTGTATGATGCTGATTGGTCAGCGTCATACACTCCTCTGTACAATGCCCACTTGGTAAAACACGCCCAGTTGTCCATTGAGAAACTCATTAGCATAAAGCTAATATAGGTCATAACTCAGTCAATAATGATCGTTTTTCTAAATAAAAAACACTGCTGTAATATACATTACAGCGCCGATCACATAATGTACAATATAGGCCACTTATAATGTGGTGACACAGCCTCCTTAAGTCGCAGAAAGGACATGGCAGCTTTTAAGTTAAGCATGTCCTTCAGTTGTTTCCTGAGCGAGTCAAGGTCTGTACGAGTGGAGACCGAAGTGGCTTGTTTAGGTAGGTGTTCCAGAGTAGAGCTTTGCGCTAAGAGTGAGTTGAACCTCTTAGTCCCGGTTCTTTTGGAGCAGAGGGCAATAAACTCTCCCCTGATATATGCCTTATGGGCTTCCCACATAGTTGGTATAGTTACATCAGGGGTGTTATTCAATTGAAAATACTCCTCTAACTTTGCCCCCATAGCTGTAATATTAACATAATCTGATAAAACAGTGTTGTTAAGTCGCCATGTCGAGAATATGAAAGGCAAATCCCGTACCTGGATTTCTGCCTTAACTGGTGCATGATCGGATACTGTGATATGTCCAATAGATGCTGCTTGCAAGTTAGGGAGGTGCAAAGTGGACAGAAGAATATAATCTAGTCTGCGATAGACATTATGTCGATGCGAGTAGATAGTATAATCCCTGTCCTGAGGGTGAGATAGTCTCCACGCATCAGTTAGTTGGCATTCGGATAGCATTAATTTATGTTTACGTAGAGCACGATAGGAGGACAAATAAGTGGATGAGGTGGAGTCGAGATACGGTTCCAAAACTACATTAAGGTTGCCCCCAACAACAAGCATCCCCTCCCCAAAGTTCTTAAACAACTGCAAAACTTTCAATAACCAGGGGATTTGTCTGGCATTGAGCGCATATAAGTTAGCTAAAGTTTTCGTATTAAATATTGAACCTTTTAGAAAAACGTAATGGCCCTCTGGGTCAATTTGCGAGAGTTCCACCTTAAAGGGAAGGTGTCATGAATTTTTTATTTTTTTATAATATTGCTTTTAGTATGATATTAAAATAAATTTTATTTATTTGTGTTCTTGTGTTCTACTTTTTTCTTACTTTTACTTCTCTATGGGGACTGCCATTTTTTTTTCATCTCTGTATGTGTCGATTAACGACACATACAGAGATGGAATACGGCACATACATCCACGTAGAGAATGCGAACGGGAGCCGTTTCATTCTCTGCAGCGTACGCCGTCTGTGTGGGAACGGCGCATGCGCCGCTCCCACACAGACCAAAACGAAGCTCGTTAGCAGAGCGAAATCCGGCTCCATTTTCATGTGGACCGGAAGCCGCTGCCGGACAGTAAGATGACGACTTCCGGCTGCGGCTTCCGGCCATATGTTCAAGGAAGCGAAGACGCAAGGAATAGGAGCGGAGGCGGCAGTGGTGGCAGGAGCAGGTAATTTATGTTTGTGTATGTGATGTGTGTATTATGTTCGTGTATGTTTGTGTTATACTGTCTGCTTAGCACTGTATCTAATCCTCCTACACTGTGCAGTCACTCAGAAAATGGCGGCACACAGTGTAGGAGGTTTGAAGACTCAAACCCCTCCTTCTCCTGGCACTAGCCAGAATAAGGGAGGGGGGATTGTGTGAGGACACTAGTGTCTACCCCAAATTTGCAGCATTAAGCCATGAGGTTGCTTTACCACATTGACCATGCTGCAATTTTGGGAAATGCTCCCTCTAGTGACCGGCACATGGAAATGTTATAAATTAGAATCTAATTTATAATATTTCCTGACTTGTGAAAAAATTTAAAAAATTTTAAAAATTTTAAAAAATGTGTAATCATTGAAATAATAATTGTTTAACTAAAAAAAAAATAAAAAATTTCTAGCGACACATTCCCTTTAAATGAAAAATGTGAATACCTTCAGATACTCCCCTAGAAGCAGATGTATGTGTACTATGCAACCATTGATTGTACGCAAACTTGGAAAGTTACGGTGTGTGGTTATGTCTAAAATGCATCTCTTATATCATCAGAACCCCTGGTGTCTCCCGCCCCAACATTGACAAAAACCTGGGAACGATTTCGAGGTGTATTGAGCCCATTCACATTGAACGTTAAGAAATTAATTGGAGCCATAATCCAATATAAGCGTTATAGGATAATACTCGAAGCGTGTGTGAAAGTCCCGGACTAAGTGTAAACTATATAGAACTATGTACAAATGATGAGCATGAAAGAAAACCAGGTAACGGCATACAAAGAAAATGAAGTTGTGAAATGGCGCCTCCCATCCCATGGAGAGCGCTTATCGCTCGGAAATGCAGGCACCAAAATGTAGGGTTGGGGGGGGGGTTGGATGAGGAAACTTGCCACATTGAGCAAAGAGAGAGAAGATAGACTTCTAATTGTGTCTAAACATGTGAGAAATATGTAGAGGGTAGTGAGGACTCTGCCCCGTTACCGTGATCTTAAAATCAAGTAAACGTGGGCAGGGGTGTTTAGCATGGAGCAAACAGAACAAAATAGCACAAAACTATTACAGGCATCATACAAGAACAGAGTATGTCACTAGAGTAGAGGTAACATGGTCAAATAGATAGCGCATCAGAAACGCTAAACTCACGCGAGCACATAGTTGAGGAATCAAACAGTATGAGAACCCCAGGACAGGGGACAAAGAAAGTCCTCTTTCAAGCGTCCATCTGCTGGTACTGTCTTTTCTTACTGTGTGGCGTCTTGAACTTCTGTGATCCTTGCCAGGCATGTGGATCAGATAGCTCGGGCAGATGGGTGTCTTGTTGTATCGGCATCCAGTTTGGTAAATCGATTTTCTCAAGACCCAGTTTGCACCAGGCCCTAGACAGGTCGTCTGGTGTTCTGATGGTGATCTGCCTGCCCTCTTTCAAGAAGGTCAAACGGGAAAAGCCAGGGCTCGGTGAGCACGTTTAATAACGAGTTGTGTGGCACTGTCCTGGCCCAAGAGGGTGGTAAATGTCTGACGGTAGCTAGGATCTCCTCAGCAGTTAACCGTTCAGGTATGCCTCGCAGCCTAACGTTTTTATGCCTGATGCGGTTTTTTTGGTCTTCAATTTGAAGGTAAGTATTATTCAAATGGGTATATTGGGATTTCACAACAGCTTTCAAAGCGTCCGCATGGTATATAGTGGCGGATTGAGTATCTTCTAGTGTTCCCGTCCTCTGACCTACATGATGTATGTCCGCTTTAATGGAGGATATTTCCTTCAGCACCGAAGTCATTGCCCATGCTAAAGTCAATTTTTATAAAGGCTCTGGTGATAGGCAGAGGGTCAGACACACCTATGGCGTCTGAATGATTGCAGGAGCTTTCATCGTCTGAGTCCTCTTCCCGATACACCTCAGGTGGATTCAGCGTCCCCGCTGCCATCTTGCTTTTCCCAGCTGGGGAAGCGTGTTTCTTTTGGAGGAATTTCTCCATATCAGACTGGGGTTTACCGATCCTCGGTGTCCCCCGGGAGTCACTGGACTTATCCCTATTCGTACGGACCATTATTAGCTAGAAATCAGCCCTCCAGCTGTAGAAGTCAGGCTCTCTGTGCGGAGAGCCGAGATTAAGCGACCATCAAACAGTAAGGCAAGCTACGACCCCTGCTATCTACTGTGGTTTTTTTTAAACTCAAAATTTATTTACTTACCTGCCTATTTCTCTGTTATATACTTTGTCACCACAAATGGTCATCATGGCTTGCCTTTGATTGGTGTGAAATCTCTGTAGGGATTGTGTATAAAATCTGTCTCGATGAGATCTGGAGAACTTTTGGGACTTGCCAGGTATGTTAGTCAAATCCATGACCCTTACACAAAAAGAAGAGGAAAGATAAATTCTACTATATTCACACATCGAAAACAATTTAAGAATACATGAATTCATGAATACATGAAAAAGTACAAACAATGAGCACAGCAGTAGTCAAAAGGGAAAAAACATCTAAAAATAATTACAATCAAAGAAAAAAAAGAGAGCACATGTCCCTGGCCTGAATAAATGCCAAAGGGACCCAGACTATTGCCCTATTAGAATTTAAACAGGAAAAATTTCACTTCAAAGAAAGGACACTTGGAAAAATCTGCATTTGAATGACTGAAGATGCAATGTCAACTATAGAATGCAAAGACAATGCAAATAAAGACAGTATGCAAGATAGAAAAAGATTTGATTATCACACTATTGCCATATGTATGCACGACTGGAGCCGGAGTTCCAGGGTGAATACCTCTGTGGCAGATGTGAGCATGTTGGTCACCTGGAAGCTCGCATTAGAGATCTGGAGGAGCAAAATACAACACTGAGGAGGATAGACAATCTTGAGCGAAACATGCTGCTCACGGAGCATGCAGTTAGTGGGTTAGAACTGGAGGGTGAAGACATGGGTGAGCAGGATCAGGTAAGTAGCTGGGTTAATGTAGTTAGGGGCAGTAGAAAGGGGTCAAAGAAAAGGAAGGCCGATCCGGTTTCTGACATTCCAACCAAAATTGCCAAGTTGGGTGATGATGCGAGGGTGTCAGTCTCAGAAATGGCAGCCCTAGTGGATACTGATCTCCCTAACAGCCGGGAGAACAGCCCATCTAGTAGTCGGCGGGATGGTAATGCAGGTAAGCCAAGACAATTGATAGTCGTAGGGGATTCTATAATCAGGAAGACTGATAGAATAATTTGTCGCCAAGACCACCTCAACCGAATGGTTTGCTGTCTCCCTGGTGCCAGGGTTCGGCATGTGGTGGAACGGGTGGACAAATTGCTGGGAGGGGCTGGTGATGATCCAGCTGTCGTGGTCCATGTCGGTACCAACGACAGAATAAATGGTAGGTGGAGGAACCTTAAGAATAATTTTAAAGAACTAGGCTACAAGCTGAAGGGAAGGACCTCCAAGGTTGTATTCTCAGGAATACTGCCTGTGCCATGCGCATCACAGGAAAGACAGCGGGAGCTCAGGGAGTTAAATGCATGGCTTAAGTCTTGGTGTAGAGGAGAAGGATTTGGGTTCCTAGAGCACTGGGCTGACTTTTCATTGGGGTACAAACTGTATTCTGCAGATGATTTGCACCTAAATGGAAGGGGGTCCGCTGTGCTGGGGGAGAGAATTCTAGCTGGGGTGGTGGAGTATTTAAACTAGGGCTGAGGAGGGAGGACAATGTAGAAAAAAAAGGGGTAGCCAGGTTAGAGAGGGGTCAGACTATATTGGTGGGGGGAGAAACAGAATGTGGGGAGAGGACTAGGCAACAAGATAAGGAGATCCTTTCGTTACAGAACGGCAGTGTAAATAAAAATGCCCAAATAATGTCAAATCACATTTCTGATACCGTGTTTCCCCGATAGTAAGACACCCCCGATTGTAAGACGTATCGGGGGTTTCAGGGGGGTCGGCTAATATAAGCCGTACCCCGAAAGTAAGACATATGTCTTACTTTCGGGGAAACACGGGGGTATTGCCGCCTCCTGCCCACTTCCGCGCCGCCCCCCTCTCCATACGTCACCGCGCCGTCCTGTGATGGCGCGGGTACTGAGACTGTACCCACGCGATCAGCGGCAGGAGCACGGCTGTTATACACAGCCTGGCTCCTGCTGCAACTGCCGGAATCGAAGCGCGCGCCGATTCCGGCAGTTTAACCCATTAAATGCCGCTGTCAATAGTGACAGCGGCATTTAATGTGTTTGACAGAGGGGGGAGCTCCCTCTGTCACCCGATCGGCGCCCCCGCAAACAAATCGCGGGTCGCCGTCGGGTTTCCATGACTGCCGGGGGTCTAACAAAGACCCCCAGGTCTGCCTTCAGCATCTGCCTGTTAGGCGATGCCGGAGGCATGACCTAATAGGTTGCCTGTCAGTTTTACACTGACAGGCAATAATGCTTCGGTATACTAAGTATACCAAAGCATTATATATGCGATCGGCACATCGCATAGTGAAGTCCCCTGGTGGGACTAAAAAAAAAAATGTAAAACAGTTAAATAAAGTTTGTGAAAAAAAAATAAATAATAATTCGACAATTTTTTTCCAATATAAGACATACCCCGAAAGTAAGACATAGTGGGGCTTTTGGGGATAAAAAGAAAGTAAGACACTGTCTTACTTTCGGGGAAACACGGGTAGTAAAAGTGAAAAACTGACAGGCAAGTTAAAGTGTATGTTCACAAATGCCAGAAGTCTAGCAAGCAAAATGGGGGAGCTGGAGGCCTGGATACTGGAAGAAAATATAGATATAGTTGGTGTTGCTGAAACATGGCTGGACTCTTCACATGACTGGGCTGTAAATCTACAGGGTTTTACACTGTTTCGGAAAGACAGGACAAATAGGAAAGGCGGTGGGGTATGTCTGTATGTGAGAAATGATATGAAGGCGAGTGTGAAAGAAACAATAGTGGGTGAAGATTGTGAGGAGGTTGAAACCTTGTGGGTGGAACTAGAAAGGGAGGTAAACACTGAAAAAATTACTTTTGGTGTAATCTATAGACCCCCCCCAATATAACTGAGGAGATGGAAGGTCAGCTATATAAACAGATGGAGCGGGCTGCACAGGCGGGTACTGTAGTGATAATGGGAGATTTTAATTTCCGGGATATTAATTGGTGTCATGGTTCAGCTTCAACTGCAAAGGGGAGACATTTCCTCAACCTATTACAGGAAAATTTTATGGGCCAGTTTGTGGAAGACCCGACTAGAGGTGAAGCTCTGTTGGATCTGGTCATTTCTAATAATGCAGATCTTGTTGGGAATGTCAATGTTCGTGAAAACCTCGGTAACAGTGATCACAATATAGTTACATTTTACCTATACTGTAGAAAACAAACGCAGGCTGGGAGGGCAAAAATATTTAATTTTAAGAAAGCCAAATTCCCCAGGATGAGGGCTGCAATTCAGGGTATAGACTGGGAAGAACTAATGTCATATAATGGGACAAATGATAAATGGGAGATTTTCAAATCTACTTTGAGTTATTATAGTGCAAAATTTATTCCTATAGGTAACAAGTATAAACGACTCAAATTAAATCCCACATGGCTTACACCTTCTGTGAAAGGGGCAATACATGACAAAAAAAGGGCATTTAAAAAATACAAATCTGAGGGTACAGCTGTAGCCTTTGTAAAATATAAAGAGCTTAATAAAATCTGTAAAAATTTAATAAAATTAGCAAAAATACAAAATGAAAGGCAGGTGGCCAAGGATAGTAAAACAAATCCCAAAAAATTCTTCAAGTATATAAATGCTAAAAAGCCAAGGTCTGAACATGTAGGACCCCTAGATAATGGTAATGGGGAGTTGGTCACAGGGGATCAAGAGAAGGCAGAGTTACTAAATGGGTTCTTTATCTCTGTATATACAACTGAAGAAAGAGCAGCTGATGTAGCCGGTGCCAGTGCTGTTAATATATCAGTTGATATACTGAATTGGATGAATGTAGATATGGTCCAAGCTAAATAAAATAAAATAAATGTGCACAAGGCCCCGGGACCAGATGGGTTACACCCTAGAATTCTTAAAGAGCTTAGTTCAGTTATTTCTGTCCCCCTTTTCATAATATTCAGAGAATCTCTAGTGACTGGTATAGTGCCAAGGGACTGGCGCAGGGCAAATGTGGTGCCTATTTTCAAAAAGGGCTCTAGGTCTTCCCCGGGTAATTATAGACCAGTAAGCTTAACATCCATCGTGGGGAAAATGTTTGAGGGGCTATTGAGGGACTATATACAGGATTATGTGACAAAAAATAGTATTATAAGTGACAGCCAGCACGGTTTTACTAAGGACAGAAGTTGTCAAACCAACCTAATCTGTTTTTATGAAGAGGTAAGCAGAAGCCTAGACAAAGGGGCCGCTGTGGATTTAGTGTTTTTGGACTTTGCAAAGGCATTTGACACTGTCCCCCATAGACGCCTAATGGGTAAATTAAGGACTATAGGTTTAGAAAATATAGTTTGTAATTGGATTGAGAATTGGCTCAAGGACCATATCCAGAGAGTTGTGCTCAATGATTCCTACTCTGAATGGTCCCCAGTTATAAGTGGTGTACCCCAGGGTTCAGTGCTGGGACCACTATTATTCAACTTATTTATTAATGATATAGAGGATGAGATTAATAGCACTATTTCTATTTTTGCAGATGACACCAAGCTATGTAATATAGTTCAGTCTATGGAAGATGTTCATGAATTGCAAGCGGATTTAAACAAACTGAGTATTTGGGCGTCCACTTGGCAGATGAAGTTTAATGTAGATAAATGTAAAGTTATGCATCTGGGTACCAACAACCTGCATGCATCATATGTCCTAGGGGGAGCTACACTGGCGGATTCACTTGTTGAGAAGGATCTGGGTGTACTTGTAAATCATAAACTAAATAACAGCATGCAGTGTCAATCAGCTGCTTCAAAGGCCAGCAGGATATTGTCGTGTATTAAAAGAGGCATGGACTCACGGGACAGGGATGTAATATTGCCACTTTACAAAGCATTAGTGAGGCCTCATCTAGAATATGCAGTTCAGTTCTGGGCTCCAGTTCATAGAAAGGATGCCCTGGAGTTGGAAAAAATACAAAGAAGAGCAACGAAGCTAATTAGGGGCATGGAGAATTTAAGTTATGAGGAAAGATTAAAAGAATTAAACCTATTTAGTCTTGAAAAAAGACGACTAAGGGGGGACATGATTAACTTATATAAATATATTAATGGCACATACAAAAAATATGGTGAAATCATGTTCCATGTAAAACCCCCTCAAAAAACAAGGGGGCACTCCCTCCGTCTGGAGAAAAAAAGGTTCAACCTGCAGAGGCGACAAGCCTTCTTTACTGTGAGAACTGTGAATCTATGGAATAGCCTACCGCAGGGCTGGTCACAGCAGGGACAGTAGATGGCTTTAAAAAAGGATTAGATAATTTCCTAGAACAAAAAAGTATTAGCTCCTATGTATAGAAATTTTTCCTTCCCTTTTCCCGTCCCTTGGTTGAACTTGATGGACATGTGTCTTTTTTCAGCCGTACTAACTATGTAACTATGTAACTATGCTGGTAGAATTAAACGCTGTGTCCTGTGAGGGCAAGAGTGGGGCTGGGAGCTCGCGCGTATCACCATTGGTACGGCTTCACCAGGGGTAACTCTCATTGGACAAAATGCTGTATATTATATCCCTAACGGTACAATATAATCAATGGATACATAGAATTGACAAATGAATGGAAATAGTGGTGGCTGTGATGTACATGGACAAGACTCCCCTCAGCCAAAAGGACTCCATGCCTGGTTTAGAAAAAACACTCCATCCCACACACAGTTTAGGCGCCAAATCTAAACAGGAGGATGATGTGATTATAAGTGGTGTGAGGTGCTTGCCATTTTTTATCTTTTTGGCTATAGAACTATAGCTATGCATTTTTTTAATATTGGCTTTCTCTTTGCCAACTTCTCATATTTTTTAATATTGGCTTTCTCCTTGTCACCTTTCCATAAAGCTGCCACTGGAGAAGCTTGTAACCGTTTCAGAATTGTCATCCATTGGTGGCCTCTATCTCTAATATGAATGTTTACACAGTTTTTCAGGTCAGTCTCATATCCATCCCCTGTCTGATTTGGGTTTTAGTATTAAAAACTGGAGCTTTTGCAAGGTTCCGTGAGAATCAGGGGTGGACATACCATATGTGCAACCTGTTAAGCTGCACAATGGTACAGTAGGTATAGAACCCATTGCCACCTTAAAAGGAGATAGCAGCTTCAGTGTCTTACAGGGGTAGGCAATCTTTATTGTACGGCATGCCGATTTAAAAAAACCTAACCAAAGATGAAGTACTCAGTGTGCCATGTAGTACATGAAAGTCATATAACACAAACTGATTTCTATAGTGAAATCTCATGCAAGCGTTGTGCGTTCCCTGGCCCTGAAGAAACCAGTGATGTTGGCGAACACTAAAGCCATTAATTAAGCCAAGGGTGCGGTTTTGGGCTAGGTTTAGGCTGGAGAGCACTTGCAGGGCTTAGGACTCAGCGTGCCAGGCAAACATGTCCCACGTGCCAGCTATGGCACACGTGCCATAGGTTGCTGTTCCCTGGCCTATTCGTTTGCATGGAAGGGCTTAAGCTAATAAATTTAATGTGCTCAAGGCCTTATTCACACGAACGTGTTAAACGTCCGTGTGATGGTCGTTGAAAATACGGCTGTCACGCGGACCTATATAATCCAATGTGGCCGTTCACACGGACGTTGTTTCAACGGACCGTGTGAAGGGTCCGTGAGAAAATAGGACATGTACTATTTTTTCACGCTTCACGCATCCCTCCATAGACTCTAGTCTATGGGGGATGCGTGATATCGCGTCCTGCAGCGCAGAGCACTGATGCACCTCGGACGTGAAAAACGTTTTTCACGTCCGAGATACGCAACGCCCGTGTGAATCTAACCTAAGGCCTGTACGAGTAAGACAGTTCATCTCCGTAGTGTGCAGCCGCACAGCCTCTGTGTGCTGCCATATAGGTTCTGTGGGGTGGCGTAAGTACTTAGATGTTTTCAGGGCCGGCCTTAGGGGTGTGCGACTTGTGGCATTGCACAGGGCACATCACTCCAGCGCTGGCTCCCTCCCCCTGCTTTTGTTTCAGAAGCGCCCTGGCCCGGCTACTCAGCAGCTGCCTACCAGCTGCCAGGGCGCTTCTTCTCTCAGTGGCGTCGCTACTGCTGTAGCAGCCATAGCGGCTGCTAGCGGCGACACCTGGCATGAAGGCTCCTGTGCCGCCCACTGGGATGGCCCCCAACATGGCTGGCAGCGCAGCGATGCGAAATTCAATAGTATCTGCCTCCTTAGGACGCAAATACTTTTGAAGACTACAGTAGAGTAGGGAGGTATCTCTCTGCTCTGCTATCTACTAAACCAGTGGTCCCCAACCGGTGGGCCACAGCACCCTGGGGTGCCGTGAGAACCCTCCAGGGGTGCTGCGACTCTCCTCTGAACCACTGCCACGGCCATGCTTTCTCTCCTCCTCACAGCGTGAAGTGCATGTGAGGAGGGCGACATTTTATGCAGCCCCCATTTAGATAGCACCCTTCCATGCAGTACATAGCGCCACTGTAGCTCCCTGAAGGAGCAGAATCCCCCTATGCCCGGGGATTCCACTCCTAGACGGAGCGCTTGATGTATCTGTCCATATACAGTGAAGGAAATAAGTATTTGATCCCTTGCTGATTTTGTAAGTTTGCCCACTGTCAAAGACATGAACAGTCTAGAATTTTTAGGCTAGGTTAATTTTACCAGTGAGAGATAGATTATATTTTAAAATAAACTGAAAATCACATTGTCAAAATTATATATATTTATTTGCATTGTGCACAGGGAAATAAGTATTTGATCCCTTTGGCAAACAAGACTTAATACTTGGTGGCAAAACCCTTGTTGGCAAGCACAGCAGTCAGACATTTTTAGTAGTTGATGATGAGGTTTTGCACACATGTTAGATGGAATTTTGGCCCACTCCTCTTTGCAGATCATCTGTAAATCATTAAGATTTCGAGGCTGTCGCTTGGCAACTCGGATCGTCAGCTCCCTCCATAAGTTTTCGATGGGATTAAGGTCTGGAGACTGGCTAGGCCACTCCATGACCTTAATGTGCTTCTTTTTGAGCCACTCCTTTGTTGCCTTGGCTGTATGTTTCGGGTCATTGTCGTGCTGGAAGACCCAGCCACGAGCCATTTTTAATGTCCTGGTGGAGGGAAGGAGGTTGTCACTCAGGATTTGACGGTACATGGCTCCATCCATTCTCCCATTGATGCGGTGAAGTAGTCCTGTGCCCTTAGCAGAGAAACACCCCCAAAACATAATGTTTCCACCTCCATGCTTGACAGTGGGGACGGTGTTCTTTGGGTCATAGGCAGCATTTCTCTTCCTCCAAAAACGGCGAGTTGAGTTAATGCCAAAGAGCTCCATTTTAGGCTCATCTGACCACAGCACCTTCTCCCAATCACTCTCAGAATCATCCAGATGTTCATTTGCAAACTTCAGATGGGCCTGTACATGTGCCTTCTTGAGCAGGGGGACCTTGCGGGCACTGCAGGGTTTTTATCCATTATGGCGTAATGTGTTACCAATGGTTTTCTTGGTGACTGTGGTCCCAGCTGCCTTGAGATCATTAACAAGTTCCCCCGTGTAGTTTTCGGCTGAGCTCTCACCTTCCTCAGGATCAAGGATACCCCACGAGGTGAGATTTTGCATGGAGCCCCAGATCGATGTCGATTGACAGTCATTTTGTATGTCTTCCATTTTCTTACTATTGCACCAACAGTTGTCTTCTTCTCACCCAGCGTCTTACTTATGGTTTTGTAGCCCATTCCAGCCTTGTGCAGGTCTATGATCTTGTCCCTAACATCCTTAGAAAGCTCTTTGGTCTTGCCCATGTTGTAGAGGTTAGAGTCAGACTGATTAATTGAGTCTGTGGACAGGAGTATTTTATACAGGTGACCATTTAAGACAGCTGTCTTTAATGCAGGCACCAAGTTGATTTGGAGCGTGTAACTGGTCTGGAGGAGGCTGAACTCTTAATGGTTGGTAGGGGATCAAATACTTATTTCTCTGTGCACAATGCAAATAAATATATATAATTTTGACTATGTGATTTTTTATTTTTTTTTATATATAATCTATCTCTCACTGGTAAAATTAACCTAGCCTAAAAATTCTAGACTGTTCATGACTTTGACAGTGGGCAAACTTACAAAATCAGCAAGGGATCAAATACTTATTTCCTCCACTGTATGGACAGTGACATCAGGGGAAACTCCTGAAGCGGAATCCCTGTCCACAGCGTTGCCGGCGTTGTGGTCGGTGATTCGGCTCCAGGAGAAGCCCCTGACATCACAGTCCATAAATGGACAGATATGTCAGGGGCTTCTCCTGGAGTGGAATCCCCGGTCACAGCATCTGCAACGCTGTGGACGAGGATTCTGCTTCAAGCGCTCCATCCAGGAGCGGAATCCCAGGCCACAGGGGGATTCCGCTCCTTCAGGGAGCTACAGTGCCGTTATCTACAGGAAGGGGGGTGCTATCTACAAGGGGGCTGTTTGGCACTACATACAAGGGTGTGTGTGACACTGCCTACAAGGGGGCTATGTGGCACTACCTACAAGGGGGCTTCGTGGCACTATCTACAGGTGGGGTGTGGCACTACCTACAGAGGGCTGTGTAGAACTACCGACAAGGGGGCTGTGAGGCACTACCTACAAGGAGCCTGTATGGCACTACCTACAAGGGGGCTGTGTGGCACTACCTACAAGGGGCTGTGTGGCACTATCTACTGGGGGCATATGTGAGTGGCGGGCTGATGGTCATTTTAATGAGAGTGGAGGGCTGATGGTCATTTTACCATGAGTGGGGGGCTGATGGTCATTTTACTGTGAGTGGTGGGCTTATGGTTATTTTACTGTGAGTGGGGGGCTGATGGTCTTCAAGTAGTTTCCACCTCTGAGCTCCAATTTAAATTAGGATTAGGATGCAGAAAATCCCTGAGGCGCTCGTTTGGAGTTTTTTGCCTGCGTCTGTTGCATTAGCTTCAACGGCTTAAAAATACGAGAAAAAAAAAGTCAAATAATACTGTCAATTCAAAATCAGCTTGAAAATTCCTGAAGGAATTTTCAGGCAGATTTTTTCTTCCTTACAAAAAACGCTCTGTGAACATACCCTAAGAGTGTAGTGCTTGTTTTTAGCCGTTTTCTGTCTTTCTCTAAACAATTTTTGGTAGTGGTGCCGAGGAAATATTTTTTTCCCAGGGATGCCTCGAGTCCGAAAAGATTGGAAAACTCTGTACTAGGCTACAGGCTACTGGATCACGCCAGCCTATGCAAGGATCCCATCGTCGGCATTGTGGAGCAGCTCCGTTCATCGTGGGAACGGGGCCTAGGTGAGTACAATTTTTTTGGTTTGGGGGGCACTGTCTACAAGGGGGAGGTGGGGGGCTGTATGGCACTATCTACCAGGGGGAGGTGGGGGCTGTATGACACTGTGTACAAGGAGGTGGGGGCTGTATGTCACTGCCTACAAGGGGGAGGTGGGGAGCTGTATGGCACTGTTTACAAGGGGGAGGTGGGGGCTGTATAGCACTGTCTACAAGGGCAAGGTGGGGTCTGTATGGCACTGTCTACAAGGGGGAGATCATGTCAGTCTTTCCCACCCTTACCGCCTTTAGACAGTTGTTCTTAAATAAAGCCCGGTGATCAGCCCCTGTATCGTCCCTTTATTCCCCTCTCTTTCCCCTCCTGGACTCTCCCATTATTCCCCTCCATCTCCCCTTATAGAATTTCCCCTTTTGGACTTTTCCATGCGCAGGAGGCGTGGCTGGTGTTGATTGACAGTTGGTAAGAAAAAGCAGTTGGAGGTTGGAGTCAGCCATTTACAGATGGGGTATCCAGGGTCCTGAGTAAAGAAAGAAAGCAGAGTATTTACCATCAACCAATAGACTTTATCACAGCGAGTGGTATGTGCACTGTGCCCCTCTGTGTCTCCCTCAAATAAACACGCTGTTTTAACTGTTAGGCTGGGTTCACACGACCTATTTTCAGACGTAAACGAGGCGTATAATGCCTCGTTTTACGTCTGAAAATACGTCTCCAGTACGTCGGCAAACATCTGCCCATTCATTTGAATGGGTTTGCCGACGTACTGTGCAGACAACCTGTCATTTACGCGTCGTCGTTTGACAGCTGTCAAACGACGACGCGTAAATGGACTGCCTCGGCAAAGAAGTGCAGGGCACTTCTTTGCCACGTAATTTGAGCTGTTCTTCATTGAACTCAATGAAGCACAGCTCAAGATTTACGAGCGTCTCAGACGCCTCGCAAAATGCGAGGAGGAGCATTTCCGTGTGAAACGAGGCAGCTGTTTTCTCTTGAAAACAGTCTGTCTTTTCACACGTAAATGACAGCTAGCGTGTGCACATACCCTTAAACTATTTTCTGCGTCCGCCTGGATTATTTCACCCACAACGGCGATACCAAACAACCGGTATCACCACATTTGGTGGCAGCGGTGGGATAATAATCCAGCCCATAAAACGGGGAAGCGGCAGGGGACAAGTACTCCCGGTACCATCCAGCGCTTCGCAGCCAGATAGTCAAAAACAGCAGAAGGAGTGCACACGGGATACGACGCATGCTTTGACCCCAGAAATGTCTTCCGACAGCCAAGGTGTTCCAGTGGAACCCAGCAGCAGCCCCTACCTCAAAAACACAAAGAGGACATTGCAGGAGCTTTGCCAAGGTTGATGGATCCAGTTCGAGTTGACTGAGGTAAAGGCCAGGCTGGCAAGCAAGCTCATTGTGTGGGACAGAGCGCACCACGAGTTGAGTGATGAAGAGAATGACGAGAAAGAGGGGAACGGCTCCAGTGACCGATATGACAGTCGGGGGTCATTACACAGAACCCCCTCTTCGGACACCGCCACTCTCATAGGTGAGATGCTACCCTCCCTGGGCCCTAATTGTACCGAGCACGAGAGAGCCTGCGTAATGGAGTCGGTGCTCCGGATCCCTTCCAGTGGGTAGCCATAGATACCCTGACGCCGTGGCTCTCTCATCCCTGACTGCAGAGCACGTCGCCCAAGGTCTGATGGACATATTCAGTAGGGTAGGGTTCCCAACCAATGCTCCCAATTCCATGGGGAACTGATGCAGTCCCTCTGGAATCGGTTCGGGGTACGTCCACTAAGGACTACCGCCTATCACCCCCAAACGAACGGACTGTACGAAAGGTTCAATGGAACCCTCAAACAATTGCTGCTCCGGTATGTCCACGCGGAGGGGTAAGGACTGGGAACGATCTCTGCAGCAGCTACTCTTCGCTTATAGAGAGGTGCCGCAGGAGTCTACCGGGTTCTCCCCATTCAAAATGATATACGCGAGGAAGGTCCGAGGGCACTTGGCCTTAGTCCGGGAAGGTTGGGAGGGATCTTTCTCAAGCCCGGAGGCCCCAGTAGTAGAATATGTGCACAACCTGCGGAAACGCCTGGCCAAATTGCTGGATTTGGCCCATGAGAATTTACGTGTCGCTCAGGGATGCCAGAGGCAAGGTTACGATCAGCGAGCCAGGCCCTGCGAGTTAGAAGTGGGAACGAAGGTATTAGTTCTGGTGCCCGGAAAGCGTAACTAGCTGCAAGCCAACTGGTCAGGACCCTTCTCAGTAGTTGGACAGCACGGGGAAACTAACTACTCAATAGACCTAGACCAAGAAAGAACCAGGATACACCTGTATCATATTAAAAGATTAAAAGCTTACGTGGAGCGGGAAGTCACTGCCATGGCCGTCTGTTGTCCGCCCATAAATTACCCCGATGCCGATCACATCCCTGACCTGCTAGCCGAACCCCGACAAGGTCAGGAAGTAGCAGAAGTACAGCTAGGGTCCCAATTGTCCCCCGCTCAGAGCAGACAGATGGGGGAGGTGTTGGATGCATAGGAACCCCTGTTCACCACGCATCCAGGCCGTACCTCCTTGGTCTCCTATCAGGTTGACACTGGGGCTCCCGCAGTGTTAGATATGATGCGAAAGGAGGAGGATGAGATGCTGGAGATGGGGATCATTGTACCATCTCACAGCCCTTGGGCGGCTGGCATCGTGCTGGTCCCCAAGAAGGACAAAACCATGAGGTTCTGTGTCGACTATCGGAGGCTGAACGAGGTAACCGTTACGGATGCCTATCCCATGCCCTGGATCGACGAGCTGCTTGATAGGCTGGGGGGGGGGGGCACTCTACGTGTCTACTCTGGACCTCAGCAAGGGCTACTGGCAGATTCCCCTGACCAGAGAGGCCCAAGAGCGCTCCGCCTTCATCACCCCGTTTGGCCTGTTCGAATTTACAGCATGCCGTTTGGGATGAAGAATGCGCCCGCGATCTTTCAGAGAATGGTCGACCGGATTCTCGTGGGGTGTCAAGGCTATGCCCAGACGTACCTGGACGACATAGCCATCTTCAGTGAGACCTGGGAGGAACACTTAGTTCATGTGGTGCAAATTTTAGAGCGCATCAGGCTCGCAGGCCCTGACAAATGCCAAATGGGAATGGCTGAGGTTTCCTATTTAGGTCACCGGGTAGGAAGTGGGCGCATCTGCCCTGAGCCGGCCAAAGTGGAAGCCATTCTCCAGTGGCCCCGGCCAACTAACCAGAAACAGGTCAGGCATTCCTAGGGACCACAGGGTATTATCGAAAATGTATACCTCACTACAGCTCCCTGGCCAAACCCCTGACAGACCTCACAGCCAAAATGTTCAACAAGAATATGCCCTGGACCACTGACTGTGACCAGGCTTTTGAGAGTATTGGCCGCCCCTGACTTCCATCGGCGGTTGCTAGTACAAACAGATAGATGCCTCTGATGTTGGACTGGGAGCAATAGTAAGCCAGGTTGACCAAGCCGGTCACAAGCACCCATTGCCTGCCTCTCCCGTAAGTTGCTGGACCGAGAGTGGGCTTACGCTGCAATTGAGAAAGAGTGCCTGGCCATTGTGTGGGCCCTCATAAAACTGCAACCCTCGTTTATGGGAGAGAATTCACTGTCATTACGGATCATAATCCTCTTAGTTGGCTGCACCAGACTGCAGGAGACAATGCTCGGTTGTTGCGATGGAGTTTGGCTCTGCAATCCAATAATTTTGTTGTTTTCCCCAAGAAGGGCCGAGACCACGGAAACGCTGACGGTCTCACCCGGCAACAGGGCACTGATAGGCGTAGAACCTCATTACCGGGCCCCCAGGTGACCGTCGACCCGACAGAGGTCCCTTTATTCCCCTCTCTTTCCCCTCCTGGACTCTCCCATTATTCCCCTCCATCTCCCCTTATAGAATATCCCCTTTTGGACTGTTCCGTGCGTAGGAGGCGTGGCTGGTGTTGCATGACAGTTGGTAAGAAAAAGCAGTTGGAGGTTGGAGTCAGCCATTTACAGATGGGGTATCCAGGGTCCAGAGTAAAGAAAGAACGCAGAGTATTTACCATCAACCAATAGACTATCACAGCGAGTGGTATGTGCACTGTGCCCCTCTGTGTCTCCCTCAAATAAACACGCTGTTTTAACTGTTAAACTATTTTCTGCGTCTGCCTGGATTATTTCACCCACAACAGCGATACCAAACAACCGGTATCACCACAGGCTGTATGGCACTATCGTCAAGGGGAGGTGGGGGGGGGGGGGCTGTATGGCAATGTCTACAAGGAGGAGGTGGGGGGCACTGTATACAAGAGGGAGGTGGGGGGCTTTATGGCATTGTCTACAAGGGGGAGGTGGGGGCTGTATGGCACTGTCTACAAGGAGGAGGTGGGGGATTACGGCACTCTCTACAGGGAGGCTGTATGGCACAATCTACAGGGGGACACTATCTACAAGAGGGGGCTGTGTGTGGCAGCCAGGGGAGGGGGCATTATATTGTGTGGAGATCACAAAGCAGACATTATATTGTGTAGGGCCACTACAGGGGGGCAATATACTGTGTGTGGCACTTAGGGGGCATTATACTGTGTGGGCACAATTAGAGGACAAAATACTGTATCCTTGAAGGATAAATATTGTTAATATACTATATAGGACCTTATACTGTGGGGGAGCATTATACTTTTTAATGGGGCATTGTTTTATGATGGTGTGGGCGCTGAAAAATAATTTTGCATGGGGCGCCACCTATCCTAAGGCCGGCCCTGGATGTTTTCCCCTAGTACATATGGAGTCCAACGGAGCATGAAATTTTTTTCTGCCAGATTCGTGTGGAATCTGTCAGAAACACCTCTGCCGTCTTATGGCTCCTAACTACTCAGAGGCTGTATGGAGTCGCCATACTTCTGTGTCCATGAGCCATACGTCAGTACACCATTGCCAGTTTATCCAACCTTAGGGAACCTGTCATCCCCATTATGCTTCCCTCACTGTGGGCACCATAATGTAGTGACGGACACGCAAATTTCAGCGGTCTGTCACTTATGTGCTATTTGAACCCTTTTATGAGGACTTACATTCAGAGCCAATGATGAGTTCTACATATTCATGAGCGGACACTACCTCTGCCCACTTTCTGCTGATTGACAGATGCCACTAATACTATGCCTAGGGAGACATCTGTCAATCAGCGGAGAGTGGGCGTAGCTAGTGGCAGCTCATGAATACGCTGGACTCCTTTTTGGCGTTGCTGCCTGTGCTATGAATGTAAGTTGTCAGAAAAGAGTTCACATTAGCACATAAGGGCGGGTAGCATAATGTGGATGACGGGTTCCCTTTAAGTGTTTTATATACGACTATATAAGGTAATTGCCCTTTATAGATTCCATAAAGCAGCTTCAAATGTGGCGTTTCCCTTTAAATGCAGCATTAGTTCATATGAAGATGCCTGCGGCATGCGTGCGATATTCATTATTATTAGCGGGTCTCAGCCGGGCCTGTTGGGCACTGACGCCCCGTTTTTTGGGTCCTGCACATAGGTGGAGACAGTAGGACGCCGCCATCCATCGCAAGGTTATTACCTCGAGGATGCTGCATCTTTTATCCTCTCAGCAGCGTAGAACCTGGTTGGGCACCGCCTTAATGACGTCACGAAGGCTGACAACTCAGCTGTTCACAAGGCAGGGCCTGCTGTGACGTCACTGACCTGCATTATCTTCGTCACACGGTTACAGCCCAACCCGCAGCTGTGTTCTGAGCGGCCGGGGAGGTGAACAATAACCCAGCATCCGCTGCAACGCCGCGGCCTTCCCTGCCCCCATTCTCCTCACACCCTCCATGAACAGCATGTAAACAATGCATACATAGGCTGTCACCTGGGAGATCGCAGCGTGGGCATAGGCCAGGATGGATTTTCAGCAGCTGGCAGACGTCGCCGATAAATGGTGCTCGAACACCCCTTTCGACCTGATCGCCACCGAGGAAACGGAGCGCAGGATGGATTTCTACGCCGACCCCGGGGTCTCCTTCTACGTGCTGTGTCCTGACAATGGCTGCGGGGACAATTTTGTGAGTGTCGTGCGGTGTGTGCTGTGTGGTGTGCCAGGTACCCTGCCCAGCAGTTCTAACAAGGGCCTGGTGCCCGAGGTGGGCATGACACAGGGTGTGCTGAGGAGATTAACCTTGTGTGAGGGTGGTATCGCTACTTATAGGTGGGCATTGGTTATGTATACTGGGCCTAGTGTTTACATTATGGGAGCTGGCATATGCAGTCGAGTCTGGTGCACTGCAGGCAGCACGGGAGGCTGGCCAGCCGACAGCCAGGCCTGGTATTGTCTTGTCGGTCTGTGGACACAACATACCACCGGCCATCATCATTTCTCCATACGTGGAAGCATTTACTTTACGTTGTTCTGCTTTGCCTCCACCCTTGGATTCAACAGCTGCCCCCCCTTGGCATGAAAACAATTCTGGCCACTGCCCTGCTCTCCCTTTATTGATGAAACACTTTAACAATTACAATAAATGCCCAGCACAGTGTCAACACAACTATGGGCAGAGTATGGTGGCTTCTCATGTAGAATTATTAATGGTGTAATATATTCCCATATTTACACACCAGGCACACTCACATACTGGCGTTTGTTACACATGTGCTTGATGATCAAGAGTGGATGGCATGGGGATCGGTGGCACCCTGGCGCAGAGGTGTGGCATGCACTTAGCAGTACATTTTGTTTCTATTCATAATTAAAGGGCTGTTAACTCCTTCATGCCCAGAGGTTGGTTGATATAAATATGGAGAACAAGGAGTGTTCATTATTGGAGTATCGGATGTGTATATAAAGGTTGGGCTTGCTCATCTCATTTATCTGTTTCACATCGCAATGTTGGTTTTCGCTACTTTTGGGTCAGCTATTCATACCCTTCCACAGGGCTTATAGTCGGTCATGCATAACTAAAGTTAAAGGGACACTCCAGCCAAAACAAAACTTCCCCATGTGTACCATTATGTTATTCCATGTGCCAGTCTCTCACCTGTCATTTTTCTTGCTGCTTCTATCTCTATATATCAGACTGGGATGGTTGCTTAGCAGCAGTGTGAACCAGGCTCGGTGACATGCTTTCTCTACTTGATTCTATGTGTCACCCAACACAGGCTTCAGTAGTTTCTGTACCACACTAGTTTTGCACAGGGGGGGGCAGAAACTCCTATCATCCGCTGCCACTGATACTTAGACAAGCTCCTGTCACACGGGTATAATGTAGAAGAATATAGTGCAGCCTCCCTGTCTGTATACTTATAGTTTCACAGTGTCCCCCATCATGCAGAATTGGTATGGTCTTTAGCTAGTCATGTGATGCTGTGCTGAAGCATCATGGGATTAATAGCAAAACAGAGAGGAAAAGAAAGCTGTGGAATTCTAAGAATCGAAGATGGAGTTTTTTTTAAAGCACAGGCAAGGCAGCAGTTCAAAAAGTAAGTCCAGTATACATAAAAGAAGTGTAGGGTATGGTATACAGTCAGGTGGGGAATGCAGACATGGAAAGTTGTGTTACCACTGAAAGACTTCTTTAAAGGGTATTGACCTGAGTTGCCATCTTGTGTAAAGTTCTTTTTTCGAGAGAATCTGTAAGGGAACTTCTCGGGAGTATTGATCATGCTGCTGGTAATGTCGGAGGTCGGGAGACTCCATGCCATGTGTAAGATGTTGGTCAGTTTCTTTGTTGTTCTTATGAAGAGGCTGGTCATGTGCATATAACGCAAGGTCTGATTTTTGGTCCTTTTACTCATATCCCCCAACTGTCCTGGATTCAGCGGGACAGTCCCGGATTCCGGGCGCTGTCTTGCTGTCCCGGGCGGTCGGGGGTATGTCCCGCTGTCAACTGTATCTGTATCCTCAGGACGCAGAAACAGTTTAACCCAATTCTGAAGCAGGGCACCATCCGCTCCCTGCTTCAGAATTAGTTCAGAGCAGAGGGAGCTTCTCCGCTTGCCAATGACTCCCCGGGCACAGCGATACTTTATGCGCTGTGCTCGTGGAAGCCCTTGACGTCACTGTCCATATATGGACAGTGACGTCAGTGGCTACTCCTTGAGCCGAATCCTTGTTGCTGATCTGGCAGGGGATTCCGCTCCTAGAGGAAACCCCTGGGGTCACTGTCCATATATGGACATTGACGTCAGGGGCTCCTCCTGGAGCGGAATCCCCGGCCAGAGTCTACTACGGGGATTCCGCTCAAGGAGTAGCCACTGATGTCACTGTCCATATATGGACAGTGACATCAGGGCTTTCCTCTATGAGCGGAATCCCCAGCCTATGCTCTGGCTGGGGATTCCGCTCCTAGAGGGAGTCCCAATGGAGTGATCTACGGGGGGGGGGGGGGGGGGGGGGTGGCTCTATCTTCAAGGGCGGTGTGGCACAATCTAAATGGACAATGTGGCACTAAATAGGGGCACTATCTACAGGGGACACTGGTGCCATCTACATTTGCACTGTCTACATGGGCACTGTCACTACCAAGGCACTGGCACTAGGGGCAGCTAAGGGGGCATTATACTGTATGGGGTCATCTGTGTGGGCATTATACTGTATGGGGCACCTATGGGGGCATTATGCTGCACGGGGCAGCAAATGAGCATTATGCTATATGGGCGAATTTGTTTGGGCATTATACTGCATGGGGGCATCTGTATGGGCATTATACTGCATGGGGGAGTCTGTGGGCATTATACTGTATGGGGGCATCTATGGGTCAGTATACTGTATGGGGGCATTATTCTGTGTGGGGGCAGATTTTTGGTATTCTACTGTGGCACTATGGGAGCATGATACTGTGTGGGCTGAACCAGGTGTGTATGGGTGTGGATTGGGTGGGATTACAGGCGTGGCTTAAAAGAAAAGAAAAATCGCCGTGCTCCGCATTGGTTGTCACTCTTTGTGATACTTGAAAGTTGGGAGGTATGCTTTTACCTGCGCCAGGAGAAGGAGCTCCAGGTCACAGCACAGAGTTAATTCATTTTTAAATGAAGCCCCTTCCTGTACCAGGATGCACATCTATGACACAAGTCCGGGTAGTTACCACATTGAGACGTACATTTGGTTTGCGGAGATCACACCGCACCATGTTACTGCCCTCGCAATCACCAGCAGGAAAGTGTCTGACTTTGTCAGTCAAAGCGTGGCTGACATCATAAGGGGAACCCCAGTGATGCAATCTCCAGGGCTTCACTATATGTACAAGCAACATGAGGTCGTCCTGCTAGATGGCTTGTTATAAAGGCCTATTTGGTGTGCCCTAAGATTATAAACTAATACATTGGCATATCAACATATGCCGGTACAATATAGGTAAAAAGTAAACATCCAAAGGGAAAAAAAATCTAATAACATAGTAATTGTTTATGTAAAAATTGTGGTTTTTTTTTTTTGTTTTTTTTTATAGTGTATTCGGTATAGTTCACACAACAACAAATAACATACGCTTAGGCCCTGTTTACACTGCCGACACAGCTTTCCTTTCTAAATGATCCATGACGGATCCATTTTGTAATAGATCTTAATGAATCCCATTGACTTTGAATAGAACAAAAAGGAAAGAACCTATCTCTCTATATACTCTGTACGTCATTGTTCGATCCTTTGGGGTGCACTCACATGTGTCGTACTTTCTCTCTATTTCACAATGTAATCCTATGGGAAAAATATTCTGCAATGCAAGAACTAGAGAACTCTGTCGGAGTTGCAGAATAATTTTCCCATAAGCATATATTGTAGTTTTCTAGGAGATACAAAGCAAGTACATCACGTGTGACTGCACAATAACAGAGTTTTTAAAGGTGACTCTGGTTAATAGCCAAACCAGTTACACCCATCTGTGGCCAGCACTGTTCTGGAACTGTTGATCCTTATCAGTATAGGGTTCAGGTTGAGTGAGATGCTCTTGGAAGGCACTGATTCTCCTTGCGAAGATCCAGCTGGTGGGAGTCTTAGGTCCCATTCACACTGAGTTTTTTTTGCCGCGGTTTTTGCGAAAAATCACGCATGTCTGAATAGCCCCATTGAGTTGCATAGGTCCATGTGCTGTCCATTGTTTTCACGCACAGCACATGGACGTATACAACGTTCGTGTGAAGCAGGCCTTACACTGATGGGTCAGAGGCTCAGTGGTCGCTCTGCCCTAGCCAGCGGGTCACTTTCATATTAGTTGCGAACTATAGAGGGGTCCATAGCTCAGCAACAGGGGACGCACAAGTACAGGACAAACACCGCTGGACTCCGACACAGCGACTATTAGGTGGGACTACTAACTCACTTTGTAGGACCTAGTGACCGGTCCTCTTTTTAATACATTTCTTCCTTTGTGTTGATGGAGAAACCTGTCTCATGACACAAAAATGGCTGATGCTTTTTTTCCCAAATGTAGTTCGTGTGTAAAGGCCCTTTTACGCAGGCCAATGATCAGATGAACTAACGTTCATACAAACGCTCGTTTCCAATTATTGCCCTGCGTAAACGGCAAAGATCAGCCGATGAATGAGTGTTTGCTCCTTCATCGGCTGACCGCATCTTTTATGCGGCCAAAATGGTGGTTGCTAGTCACCAGCACATTTCCCACAGACGTTGAATGTAGCGTTAGTGCACGTTCGTGACCAACGTTCCATTTAAACAGGGGACACGGGACCCTCGTTCTCGTGATTGGTTGCGGTCTCCCAGTCATCATACAGTTTTCACCTATCCTGTGGATAGGTGATACATTTTTTTTTGTACCCTTTTAAAGCTCCTTCTAGTGGTGACTGCAAGCCGACAGAGTTCATTTATAAAATGATGTGTGGGATTTTGAACTCTGTATTAATAAACAGATCTCCAACCGCTATAAAGATATATTATGAAATAATAAACACACAATGTTGAATTTTTTTGGGGAAAAAAATGGCTTCCAGGGCATTCATTTTATGGTCAAGTTCTTGTGGTGAAGAGAAAGTATGCAGCACACTTTTTTTAAATCCTGAGGTTGAAGCAAAAACGCAACTTTCCTGGATGTTCTATACAGTCGAGTCATGTTATTGTGACCACCACCTACTTTCGATGTCGGCAGCGCATAGCCCATGAAGGAAGTGGTGTGTCGTGGGTATATAAGGTGTGTGATAGGTTGTCTGGACACATATCACTCGTTGTTGCCATGGGTAAAAGGGGCGATTTATCAGGGTTGCAATGAGGGATGATTATTGGCTTTTGGGCCAAGGGTGGCATATTTCTCATACAGCGCAGTTTGTGAACTGTTCGCATGCTGCTGTGGTGAAAGTGTATCGTGAGTGGACAAATGGCACCATTGTGAATGACCGACGTGGAAACTGCGGAGCAACACGTGCCATTGATGTGAGAGGTGAGCGTGTGCTACGAAGGTGCGCAAGGGCCGAACGTGATGCTACAGTGGAGCAGCTCACCGTGAAAATCAACCAGGGGGCTACCAGATGTCTGTCTAAAACTACAGTTCTGCGAACCCTACTGTGTATGGGACTCCAAAGCAGACGAATGGTCACTGCTCCTATGCTATCAAAGGTGCGTCGGGGAAAAAAAAGGCTTTAATTTGCATGGCAGTATCAGAATTAGACCACTGATGATTGGCAAAGGGTTGCCTTCTCCGATGAGTCATGTTTTTAGCTTCATCGAATGGATGGACATTGGTGTGTCAGGCGCGAAACATCAGAGAACAAACACCCTGCAACCATTGCTGGAAGAACACAAGCTGGTGGCGGCAACGTTATGGTCTGGGGAATATTTTCATGGCATTCTCTGGGCCCACTCATCCATGTGGACGGCACTCTGAACCGATTTGGGTATCAATCCATCGTTGCAGATCATGTCTACCCATACATGCTGTTTGTCTTCCCTGGGGCAGATGGAACATTCCAGCAAGACAATGCGATGTATCACACGGCTAGAAACGTCTGACAGTGGCTGGAAGAGCACGACCAAGACTTCCAAGTACTTCCCTGGCCCCCTAATTCACCAGACTTGAACCCAATTTAGTATCGTTGGGACCACCTCGGTCGTCTTGTTCGCACTATGGACGCACACACGCACTCTACAGCAAATGTGGGATGCACTGCGGTCAGCATGGCTCCAGATACCGGAGACAACCCACCAGCACCTGAGTCACTCCCACCCCGTCTAGTTGCTGTTCGTGCTGCACACGGCGGTTACTCTGGATATTAGCTGGGGGTCATAATAATTGGACTCGACTGTGTAGATCATGCTGAAGATTTTATAAACCACGGCGTTCTTTTACTTCTATGCAGATTTTTCCGTGGCGTGTGGGGTTCTCTAAACACCATTCGAATGCATTATACTGCACATTGTGGTGGATTTTACTACGAAATTCCACATGTAAATAGCCTATGTATTTCCGGTTATCTGTAAAATTGTATTGAAGTACAGTTTTTTTGATGTAGTGAAGTAAGGAATTAGCAAAAAAAAAATGATTAAAAATAACCGTTGCTGTCCAGTAGAGGTAACCAGCTGTGCCAGCGCTTGATCTCATTTTGTACGATGTCGGATGATGAATGCTCCATTATTAGTTTGACAAAAGCCTTAGACACACAAAGATCATCTCCTTTAGCTGTGCGAGCAAAACCCTATAATCAAGTACCACACAAATGTCATTGTTGGGGCCTAGCTTCATTGGTGTAATTATCCAGTCATAACCACGGACCACAATGGCACATTCTCTGTACTTAGTGCCTATGTAGGCAGAAGTACTGACAGTCCAATGGGTAAAAATAAACATCCTCTCGTGTTCTTAAAAAATGTGATGAGATGCAGTAACCGGAGAGCGGCGGCGAATGACCTTTCACCTCTGCCATGTTGTCTGCCTTTACTGTGTTACATAATGTATTTTATTGTTGCTGGAGTATAATAGTTCATTGGTATTATTTCCTTTTATTGCCTTGCAGCATGTGTGGAGTGAAAGTGAAGACTGCTTGCCTTTCCTGCAGCTCGCTCAGGATTACATTTCTTCTTGTGGGAAGAAAACGCTTCATGAAGTACTGGAGAAAGTCTTCAAGTCTTTTAGGCCAGTAAGTTCAATGTTTTGTTGTGTGTTTTTTTTTTTTTTTTTTTTTTCTTTTTCCTTTCCTTTTTTTTGCTCCGTAAATCTGACTACTATACATTGTATGTGTAAATAACAAATACAAAAAATAAATGTTTAAAAAAACGAAGTAAAATATATATAAAAAAATTATATACATTTTAGTATCACCATAATTATCGACACGCAGAAAAAAGTAAATTTCATTTATAGCGTACGGTGAACGCTGTAAACAAAAAAATTTAATAAAAAACATTGTTTGAATTGCTTGTGTTTAGTCACCTTACTTGCCAAAAAAATTGAATAAATAGCGCATGTACCCCAAAATGGTGTTAATGAAAACTTCAGATTGTCCCGCAACAAACAAGCTCTAACACTGCTCCGTTGGAGAAAAAATAAAAAAGTTCTGTCTCTGAGAATATGGCGACACAAAATGTGCAGTGTGTTCCAAAAGGGGGATAAGATTGGGCACCATTTATCAGTGCGACGCTACCCACACATCTGCGGATTATTTATTTACTGCATTATTATACCCTGATGTACCCCACAGTTTACGTATACCCTGATGTACTCCGCACTGATTACATGTACCTCCACATTATAAACGAAAATACTAGCAATACCCCAAACAGAACAACTACCGAGCGAAATCTGCTCTGCAAAAGCCAAATGGCACTCCCTCCCTTCTGAACCCTACAGTGTGCCCAAACAGCTGTTTATGTCCACATATATGGCATCGCCATACCCGGAAGAACCCGCTTAACAGTTTGAGATATTTGTCTGCACTGGCACAAACTGGGCACCACATATTGGGCACTAAAATAGTAGATCAGTGGAAAATTGCAATTTTCACTTTGCACCATCCGCTGAGCGTTCATTTCCAATAAATAAAAAAATAATCCCTGTGGGGTCAAAATGCACACTACACCCCTTAAAAAATGCCTTGAGGGGTGCAGTTTGCAAAATAGAGGTCACTACTTGGGGGTTTGTTCTATAATTTGACATCAGAGCCCTGCAATTGTGGGTCAATTCTGTTAAAATCACCAAAGTAGACCTCAAATGCACATGTTGCTCTTCACTTCTGAGCCCTGTCATATGTCCAGACAAATGATAAATGCCTTGTAGTTTCCAAAATGGGGTCACTTCACAGGGGTTTCTATTGTACTCTGGTACCTCAGGGGCTCTGCAAAGGCGGCATGGCGCTCGTACACCAATCCAGCAATATCTGCGCTCTAAAAGCCAAATGGCGCTCCTTCCATTTTGAGCTCTGCCAAGTGGGGTGTTTTAAAGGGTTTCAAATATATGGGCCCCTCAAAGCCACTTCAGAACTGAACTGGTCCCTGAAAAAATAGCCTTTTGAAATTTTCTTGAAAATGTCAGAAATTGCTGCTAACGTCTTAGAAAAATAAAAGGACAATCGAAAAATGATGCCAATCTAAAGTAGACATATGGGAAGTGTTAATTAGTAATACCACCCAAAATAGTTACTATAGGTTTTTTCAAGCCGATACATTTAAATTTAGAAAAATCATAATTTTGGCAAATTTTCTCAATATTTGTGTTCTTCACAAATAAGCATTGAATTTATAGAACAAATTTTTCCACTATGTCACGAGAAAACGGCCAAGTTACGTCTAAAAACGCATCGTGTGATCATACCCTTATTTGGCGATTCCAAAACACAAATCCTCTTCTGTTTCAACTATTCAGTTGACTTATTTCTGGTCTTTGGGTTGTCTTGTTGATTTACCCAACATCTCTTCAGCTTGAGGTCATGGACTGCTGCCCTTACTTTCTCCTGTAAAATGTTTGGACACTCCTTTCAAGTCATTGTTCCCTCAATGATTGCAAGGCATCAAGGCCCTAAGGCAGAAAAGCAGCCCCAAACCAAGACGCTCCCTCCACCAGGCTTTGCAGTTAGGATAAGGTTTTGGTGCTATTGGTGTTCGGTGTTCTTTTTCCTCCAAACATAGTGTTGTGCATTTTGAGACATACAGAAAAAGTGTTTTTGGGCAGCAGCTGCTCCCTTTGGGACAGCAGCTGCTGCCAGAGGTTTTTGCAGTTTGTAGAGTCTTCAGTAAGTCTTTTGCTGTTACCCTTGGGTTATTTCTCACCTTTTTCAGGATTGTCCCTTTTGCTCTTGGAGTAATCTTAACAGAATGCCCACTTCCAGGGAGGGTAGCAGCAGTCGTGAATTTTTTCCATTTGTAGACTATTTGTCTAACCAAGAGTTAATGTACACCCAAGTCTGTAGTAGCCTTTTCTAGTTTCATGCGTCTCCATAACATGTCTTCTTCAAGAAAGATTGGTTAGTATGAACCATGGCAAGAGACAAACAACTTTCATTTGTCAGTGACCAGGCTTTGTGTAATTTTACTTAATGGTAAAAAGCACCTGTGAAGCCCACACTTCCAATCTGACCCCCTTAATTATAACACCTTTTATCTCGTGGAGAAGTAATTAACACAGAGGTTCACTTAGTTTATCTCCCAGCACACTGGATGTTTGCTAAATGTGGCAGATATATTTTGCTTGCTAAGCCTTGGTTCTCTCTAGTTGTGTGTGTGTGTGTGTGTGTGTGTGTGTGTGTGTGTATATATATATGTTACTTGCATAAGCTTTATTATTTGCGTGTGCCAGACAGAACTGCATTTTGCACCATGCTCAACATGGTAATCTGTATTTGTAGGAAATTGTCGTAATTTTGTCTTGTCTTGTTTTAGTTGTAACATGTTTTGGGCGTTTTTTTTTTTCTTACATTTTCTGGTGCAAATATCTTGCGCAAACTAAACCGGCTCCAAGGTGTTTTAAAGTTAGACAGAAATGCCTAAATATGCGCCATTTATCATGCAGCAGGCGCAAATTTTCAAACTGCTTGGCAAAATGTATGCAGTTTAAGGCTCATATAGATGATTTGAGGTTTTTCTGTCTAGACTTGCAGGTAGAAAATCTGCAGCTGAAGTCTGTTGTGGGTAAGATTTAAAAAAAAGTCTCATCCACATTCTGCTGAACATTTTCGGTATGGAAATAAGAAGAGCAAGCTGCGCATTTTCAAATCTTGCAACTCATTCTGCTCTGGATGTTCACTTTGGATTTCACTCTTAAAGGCGATGTACAACTGTAGATAGATAATATTTTATATATTTTTTTTATGTCTGTCCGTGTGATTGGAGCAACTTTAAAAATACTTTTTTATTAAATTACTTTTACTTTTTGAGATACGGCTGCTTTGTATCCTGTATACAGAGCAGCTGTATCTAGAGCAGAAACCTGTATCTGTCAGGTCTGCGGGACTGATGGGTTCAGTGCCAGCAGGTCCTGCGTGGCTCTGACAGGCAGGATCCACCTGTAATCGATAACATCTAAGTTATAAACTTCTATGTGATCGATAGGAGCTCGATCCTGCGTGTCAGAGTATTTTGAAAGTTGAACCAATCACACTGATAAAAAAAATTCTATCTATCCAATCTATCCTCCAGAGTAGAATGAGTTGCAAGGTTTGAAAATGCGCAGCAGAATGTGGATGAGATTTTTTTAAATCTTATCCACTTGCCCGCAACAGACTTCAGCTGCAGATTTTCTACCTGCAAGTCTAGTATGTGTATATGTATTAGAGATGCATCGAAACTTCGATACTGTTTCGATATTTTGCATCCCCAAACGGTTCGATACCGCTATTTCATGGATTTCGATACATAGCTGCGCAGCCGCACAGCTCAGTATAGTAACACATGCATGTATGTGAGCGGGGCTGCGGCTGTGTAATACAGTCATTGCCCCGCTCCTGAGAAGCGCGCGGGGTCAGGATGATGCGATGCGGCCGGCGCTGCACTAATGAACCGCCGCTCATTAGTGCAGCGCCGGCCGCATCACCTCATGCTGACCGTGCATGCATTTCCTGTCAGGAGCGGGGCAATGGCTGTATTACAGAGCCGCAGCCCTGCTGGCGGAGATCAGAGAAACCTCCTCTCCGCCGCTATTCCCGTAAATGCTGTGATCACAGCGGACTGCAGCATTCAGGGGAAAATGAGAAGGGGGGATGCCCCTTGGATCGCATCACAGGAATTCCTGTGACGCGATTGAGGGATATACCATATATGGGCAGACAGCCTAGGGTCCATTGAAGGACCCCAGGGCTGTCTTACCATATTTCCTGTTAGGGCATACTTAGGTATGTCCTAACCACTGCCTGTGTACTATCCGTACACAGGCTGATGTACTGGCATATTGATATATGCCAGTACATTAAAGTTTAAAAAGAAAGTAAAAACAAAGTAATATTAAATTTAAAAAAAATACACATACACATTTTTTACAATAAACATTAAAATAAGTCGCAATACATAAAATATAGACATTCAGTATCGGCGCGACCGTAATAACCTGCACAACAATTTTTTTGCATCATTTATGATGTATACGCTGTAAAAGAATAAAATAAAAACTGCTTTCTATCACTTATTGTGGGGCACGAGGTGCGATGAATTTAACCTCCATGTGCCTCACATTAATAGTAATTAACCCCATCATGTACCTCACACATTAACCCATTATGACTGAGAAACATGATGGAATTAATTACTATTCATGTGAGGCACATTCAAAATTCATCATCGCACCTCGCGCCTCACATCAGAAAACGGAAGAACTTTTTTTTTTATTACTGTTGGCAAAGTATCGAAATCGCAATGCTACACGAAGTATCGGTATCTAAGTCCAAATTCTGGTATCGTGACATCCCTAATATATGTGTGTGTGTGTGTGTGTGTGTGTGTATATATATATATACACATACACACACTATGTGTTTTATCTCAAAGGTGTATGTAGAAGGGGTGAAATCCGCCGCAAAATTTGCATGCAACAGGTGTGGATTATGCTGCAGAAAATCCACTACGTGCATGGGTACCCTAACTATTAGGATTTGTTCACATGTGGGCTCGCTTTACCGTTTCTCTATTCTGTCATAGAAACAGAAACACAGAAGTGCCCAATCCGTCACATGACTGAAACCAACGGCGCTCAATGGAACCCATGGACTATAGTGGAGTCCTTTTGGGTTTCCGTCATTTAGCTGGACAAAAAGGTGCTACAATGGAGGCTCCGAACAGCCTCAGACACAGATGAGAACATAGCCCTGGACAGTATTAGTAAATCTGTGCACAATAAAAGACATGAACAGTCCTTACAGAACAGGAGCAGCTGCAGTCCCTCCATAAGAAATTGCCACGCAGAAACTATTAAACCCCCACCGTGTTCTGTGCCAGGAGCAATAAAGAAAAGTGCCAGTTTTTGCTACTTCTTGGCTATAGTGCAGAATGGAGAGAAATGGGGCTGTTCAGATGATAAGTCCCCTATTCTTTATAATCAGACACAGTGCTCAGTATACAGTAGCCTGATCACCACACAGTACCCACACCAATTAAATAAGGCGAGGGTAAGGCTAGCCAGACATTAGATTAAAGATGGCTGAATGTGCCTATTTCAGACTGTCCCCCGCCTTGCTGGATCCTATGCGACTACAGGAGATAACCTTCTGTCACTGCAGCTTATTCCTCCTTCATCTAAAGGAGCCAAGCGTGAATGTCGATGGAGAGGTCAGTGAAGAGAGCCGTTCACCGGCAAGTGCTTAGCCAACGTCTATGTATGGCCAATTTAAGACTTAGTTGAAATTCTTGCTAATGTAATCCCTATTGTGAATTATCAGAGATTCTATTAATTGTGTCTGCATTTTCAGGATTGCACGCTGAAGTAATTTCCATCCGATTAAAGGGCTATTCCCAAAGTAATCGCATCTTGCCAGGATACACCATCACTTTCTGATCGGTAGGGGTCCAACCTCTGGGACCCAATTATGTTACAAGGAAAAAAAGTGCTTTAGCACGGCATGCCTTTGACCGTTTTTTTCAGGAACTGCGATGCTACTGGCTGTGCAGAGAAATTAACATATCTCAGAGTAAAGAAATGAAAGTCACTGTGATGTTTTATGAATCATCTTAAGATGTGAAGTACCTATTTTATCAAAAAGGTTTGCTGTTTACTCACTGTGGTTCTCCCTAGTCACAGGAGTGCCTATTATTCTGCTTCTAGTTCTGATTCCTTCCTACAGCCAATCCAGGCTCTGTAATTCTTGGCTGGAGATAAACCCATGTACAATACTTCATCCCAAACCCTTTTATCAATGTCTGGCCTATTCATAGTGATATCTGAGGCTCGGCCGCACTAGTCTAGATCTTTGACCGAGACTCAATACATGTGATGAATGTAGATGGATCTTGTCAACATCTTAATGATCATATTACATTATCCCTGAGTATGACAAAGAAATAAATAATTTCGCTAAAGCTTTGCCCACAAAACACTGATTAAGGCACACTTATTATATTACTGGAATTTGTTACACACCTGATTCTGCAGTGCCATGCGTTTTTCACTAGGCACCGTGCTTTATAACCGTTTTATCTTTTACAGAGGAGTTCCACTTACATTTAATTCCTGGCATAACTTTGGACCCTCCGATTAGAAAATAAAGCTTTGTAGAAAACCACAGAAATCAACAATGCTGTGTTACAAATTCTGTGTTGAAGATTTACGTTGCTCTCTACAAAGTGCATGGGATCTTAGGTCAAGGCCTCATGCACACGGCCGCCGACGCCCGGGGGCCACATTTTCGGGCCGTGCTCCCATACAGCGTATGGGAGCACGGCCCGTAAAACGCAAAAGATAGAACATGTTCTTTCTTTAGCGGTACAGTTCTACGGCATGGACACCTATCCGTAGCGATACGGAATGTGTCCGCGGCCAATAGAACCGAGTGGGTCCTACGGTCGCCAATTACGGAGATTTTTTTTTTTACGGTCGTCTGCATGGGGCCTATCCGTGTGGTTCAGAGCTCAGATGCTCCCCTGTTATTGTCTTATGTCTATTTTACATATCAAAAGATAAACTTATACCAAATATACCTTTAAATAATGCAGACCGTCATGCACTTTGAAAATATGTTCTGAATTAGGCAAAGGCGGATCATTCAGCTTTTGGCCAGATTTATGAAGCCCAGTATGTCCTAACATTTTTGTTAACTTGCATGGCCCCATTTTAGGGATCCCCTACATTTCTCAGCTGAAGCCTGTGCTGGCCTTGGTAAAATGACAACTGAGCAGCACTGTCAGGGAGTTGGCAGTTTGAGTAAAACCAGCATTTAGATGGCTATGATATGGCTTAATTCATATGTATATGTATATATTATATATGTAATATATTATACAGTACTGTGCAAATGTGTTAGCCAGTTGTGGAAAAATGCTGCAAAGCAAGAATGCTTTCAAAAATAGAAATGTATCTAAAATCAAACCAACATTTGGTGTGACCAACCTCGGCAGGCAGGTTATTCCACACATATTGGAGAACTAACCACAGATCTTCTGCGGATGTAGGCTGCCTCAAATCCTTCTGTCTCTGCATGTAATCCCAGACAGACTCGATGATGTTGAGATCAGGACTCTGAGGGGCCATATCATCACTTCCAGGGCTCCTTGTTCTTCTTTACACTGAAGATAGTTCTTAATGACATTGGCTGTATGTTTGGGGTCGTTGAATAAATTTGGAGCCAATCAGACGCCTCTCTGATGGCATTGCATGATGGATAAGTATCTGCCTGTATTTCTCCGCATTGAGGACACCATTAATCCTGACCAAATCTCCAAACTTACAAGGAGCCTCCACCATGCTTCACTGTTGCCTGCAGACACTCATTATTGTACCACCCTACAGCCCTTCGGCGATAAAATTGCCTTCTGTTAGGGTATTTTCACACACAGTGGTTTCAGACGTAATTAGGGCCATTTACACCTGAAAAAAAGGCACCTTTACGCCTCCAAACATCTGCCCATTGCTTCCAATGGGATTTACGGTGTTCTGTTCCCACGAGGCTTAATTTTACGCGTCGCTGTCAAAATACAGCGCGTAAAAAGACGACCGTGAAAAAGAAGTGCAGGACACTTCTTGGGATGTTTTTGGAGACGTTTTTCGACTCCATTGAAAAACCGCTCCAATAACGGCCGTAAAATACGCCGTGAAAAAAGCGAGTTGTTACAAAAACTTCTGAAAATCAGGAGCTGTTTTCGCTTGAAAACAGCTCCGTTATTTCAGACGTTTTTTGATAAGCGTGTGAACATACCCTTACAGCCAAATATTTAACAGTTTTACTCATCGGTCCAGAGCACCTGCTGCCATTTTTTTTCTGCACCCTAGTTCCTATAATTTCATGCATAGTTGAGTCGCTTGGCCTTGTTTTCGTGTTGAAGGTATGGCTTTTTGGCCACCATTGTTCCATGAAGACTACTTCTGGCCATACTTCTGAACAGTAGATTAGTATACTTGGGTCCCACTGGTTTCTACCCGTTCTGAGCTGATGGCACTGCTGAACATTTTCCGATTTCGAAGGGAAGTATTCATGATGTGTCTTTGATCTGTTGCACTAAGTTTCCTTGGTCGACCACTGCGTCTACGGTCTTCAATGTTGCCCGTTTCTTTGTGCTTCTTCAAAAGAGCTTGAACAGCACATCTTGTAACCCCAGTCTGCTTTTGAAATTTTGCCTAGGAGAGGCCTTGCTGATGCAGTATAACTACCTTGTGTCTTGTTGCTGTGCTCAGTCTTGCCATGGTGGATCTTTACATGAAACGGTTTTCCACAACCTCACCTTTTTGTAGCAGAGTTTGGCTGTTTCTCACCCAGTTTTAAGCCTCCTCCACAGCTGTTTCGGTTAGGGTATGTTCACACGGCGGGGGTCCGTAACGGCTGAAATTACGGGGATGTTTCAGCCTGAAAACATCCCCGTAATTTCAGCCGTACCGGCATGTGCAGGCGCTTGAACGCCGCGTCAATTACGGACGTAATTAGCGCTGCTATTCATTGGAGTCAATGAATAGCGGCTCCAATTACGGCCAAAGAAGTGACAGGTCACTTCTTCTACGCGGGCGTCTATTTACGCGCCGTCATTTGACAGCGGCGCGTAAATATACGCCTCGTGTGAACAGACAAACGTCTGCCCATTGCTTTCAATGGGCAGATGTTTGTCAGCGCTATTGAGGCGCTATTTTCAGACGTAATTCGGGGCAAAAACGCCCGAATTACGTCCGTAAATAGGCCGTGTGAACATACCCTCACAGTTAATGACAGTGTTTCAACCTACATATGAAAATGATGATCATTATAACCTGTTTGGTATAATTAGTTAGTCATACTCCTGACCGTAATCCTACAAAATCCATGACTTTGTGAAAGTGTACCTAGAATAATTGATGCTGTTTTTGAAGGCAAAGGGTGGTCACACAAAATATTGATTTGATTTAGATTTCTCTTCTGTTCATTCAGTTTGTATTTTGTTAGGCCTCATGCACACGACCGTAAAAATCGCCCGTAATTGCCGACCGTAATTACGGTCCGGATTACGGACCCATTCACTTCTATTGACCACAGACACCTTTCCGTATATTTACGGGAAGGTGTCTGGGCCGTAGTAGAAGTGTCCTGCAAAAGACAGGACATGTCCATTGCTTTGCTTTTTATGGGCCGTGCTCCTATACTTTTGTATGGGAACACGGCCCAAAAATGTGAATGACTATCTGCGGCCGGCCGTGGCCGTGTGCATGGGGCCTTAATTGATGAAAAAAAATATATTAACACTTCTATTTTTGAAAGCATTCTTACTTTGCAGCATTTTTCCACAACTGCCTAAGACTTTTGCACAGTACTGTATATTTATATTCGTGCCAAGAAGGGGATCGGGTTCCCCCGAAGGCAAAGCAGGGAAATCTTTCCCTACTTCGTCCTGATGAGAACCGATTTTGTTCTTGGCACCAAATATATGCAACCCTATGGAGCTGTATTATGGACGTTGATGTGCAGTCTGAGGGTATGTTCACACGGGCTATTTTCAGCCGTTTTTTGAGCCGTAAACGCCGTAAAATTGATTTCAATCGGGAATACTGCGTTCCGTTCCCACATTTTTTATGCCTCCATTTTTAAAAACGGACGCTTAAAAAAAACGCCTCGTAAAAAGAAGTGCATGTCACTTCTTGAGACGTTTTTGGAGCCGTTTTTCATTCACAATAGAAAAACAACTCCTAAGACGCCGCAAAAAAACCAAGTTGCTTAAAAAACGGCTGAGAATCAGGGGCTGTTTTCCCTTGAAAACGGCTCCATATTTTCAGCCGTTTTTGTTAAGCGTGTGATTGTAATTCTGATACAAGCTAGCGGGTGGCTCGTGACAACGCACCTCTGGTGTCATGGCGAGTACTGTAGGCCAAAAGATGATAGCAGTGGATCTCCAGAATTGCACCATCTATGTAAGTGAGACTTTGGGTGCAAGAAGAAATATGGCCAAAAGCTGAATTTTTAGATTTTGCCTGAATCTACAGTATACTTAACCTATAAGTTACATCTTTCTTCCATTGATCTATTTGAAACGAGATGGAGAAATTCCATAACCACATTTTTATACATATGGCTTTAGTATGGGGTCATGCGTGATTAGCATGTTAACACTACAGTAATCCAGTTTCCCTGTTCTCCATATGTCTACTTTTTGTTGACTGTCTGCATGTCACATTGTTGCAGAAAGAAAAGAACCTCAGAACAGCTGTCACCCCACAGCTGTTTCTTTCCCTTTCTTCTGTCATGTGACACACACCATTTCTGCTGGATGTTCACTCCGATTAACCCTGCTAGGCAGGGGAGAGCTGGAGACCCAAGCCTGCTATTGTCAATGTAGAATAGTCAGATTTGCTGCTGGCCATGTATGTTACATATCTGCTATTAGACCAGAGCTATTAATAATTTGTGTACTGGGACCTGGTCTCTAATGGGGTCAATCTTTTATTTCCTACAGCTACTCGGCCTCCCAGATGTGGATGATGACACTTTTGAAGAATACAATGCAGATGTGGAGGAAGAAGAACCTGAAGCAGATCACCAGCAGATGGGGGTCAGCCAGCAGTAGAATACCTAGGATATTCCCTATAGAAAGGAAAAACAAACCAACATAATGTAATAGTAAACACATTTGACAAAAATGCAGAAACCCTCACAGCGAGCAGAGCATCAGGCTTGCCGACAGCAGCGTTTCCATGGGAGTTTTGTTGCTTTCCATCATTTCTGATTCTAGAATCTCTATCATTGTTTTGAGGCTGTTGGGCTCATTTTGGAATGGATCTGACTAATAGGAATTGAAAGTTCTGATAACTGATTCAATATTACTGGATAGGGACCCCCATAGGGAATTGGTTGTACACAAAATAGCCCAAACTTCGTATTCATGATCGGTTTTTATCTAAGCATAGTGAGCACTGAATATTATTTCTATTTTAAGGAAGACCAAATAGAAACCTCTCACATTTTGGTGAATATTCCCACCTCCGTAGTGTATAATAGGCATTTTGCAGGCCCCATTATTAGTGATTAAGTGCTTGTATTTTAGTAATTAACATCACGATCAGCCAGAGCACTATGGGTGCTGACCATATCCGTACAGGTGCAGGGGTGTCACATAGTGTTTTATATGGCCAGCTCACCTATATCCCCTAACTAAAAGATTGATCAATTTTGGTAAAAGTTATAGCATTTTTGTGGTCTTACCCCCACTAAGAAGCAATAGAAAAACATTGACGTACTAAGTAATAACTGTTCCCTCTCAGATGAGCAAATCAAAATATTACCATATAAAGTTTATGGTGGGAAATGGATTCCTACTTTAACTCTTTCTGTGTTCCTGAACTTAGAGGGGTTATTGTTTAAGGCCTAGTTAATGAGCTCTCTTTAACACTGTGTGTATGGCAAGGGAACTTTTTATTTTGTTTTGTTCTGATGATACATTATACATCATAGAGGCCAATGACTATTGCATCCCACAAATTATTTATTGTATTGCAAATGATGTATACGTTATTTATTATTGCTCATTAGTTCAAGAATGGACAATACTAAAAAGTACAAAACATTCAAATATTTGCACATGCAGAAGTCCCTTCAAAATGCCAAGTGAAATCGTACAATTGGATTAGTTCACTTCTTCCTTAAGTATTCACATTCTGATGAGGAGCGGCAAGGAAATACTGGTTAGCAATTAGAGGCGCCATACACTTTTTTTTTTTAACCACTTCTCGCTTAGCGAGCCTATACACATTGTTGAGTTTTGTTTCATGTACACACATATACATTCTGCTGTTACTTAAACCTCATGGCTTCGTGTGAGTAGTGTCATCCCTCCATGATGTACTTGTTTCGAGTGGGGCACTGCATTGCACCGGAAGAGGGAATGGTGATGATAGAAGATGTAAAGTATAAGAATATCTTTCCATTGTCACAGGTTATCAGCAAGTCGCCCTAGGATCTTCTGCAGACATATGTCAGATGCTGGTGCCCCCTGCTGGGCTGCATAATTTGCACTGTTATGGTTGAACTGGAATTCATTACACAGAGCAGGAAATATATATCTTGATATATTTAGCAGATTACACTCATTATTAATGTCTCATTGTATTATATCCGAACACTTTCTGCGACAAGGACCTTGTGACAACAATGTCTAAGTTTGCCATACTCGTATAGCATGCATAGATATCTTGCATTCCAGTCTCCTGTTGCTTTTTTGCTAGCGGGGCTGACACCACATAACATACATCTACAATTATGTGGGGGGAATATAACAATATTGCATGTAGTTCAACTGCATACCAATGTGATATAATTTAACATGATATATTTTGTTCTTTTTATTTTATTCACTGGGTAAGCTGTACCCTGCAACTTCCACACTACAGGTATTGTCAGAGTTTGCCTATTTGAAGTAAGGCCTCATGCATACGACCACATTGGTTTTGCGCTCTGCAAAACGACTGGTCCGTCAGACCACAAGAGACCCTTGTTTGCATTTGTGTGTCACCCGGACTCACGGATCCACAACAATTCACCAGTATTGGTGAATCTGCAAATCCGGACCGTAAGACGACTTGTCCTGAGTCTTTGAGGTCCAGATCCCCCCCCCCCCCCCCCAACACACACACCGATCCGGGTAAATCACGGTTTTTGTGCATGGGGCCATAGAAAAGAATGGGTCTGCAAAAATGTGGTTAAATTGTGGCTGCAAAAAAATAGCCATGTGCATTAGGCCTTAGCAGTCTTTAATATTGAAGCAAGAACAGGCTATAAAGGTGACAATGTAGCAAGATTTGTAAAATATTATGACTAATAAGGAAAACACAACATGTTCATGTCCTAATCATTAAAGGGGTTTAACAGAAACAGCGCCACGGTTGTCCTTTAGGTTGTGCCTTGTATTACAGCTAAAGCCCTTTTCACGTCACATTTATGTCCTTTGCTTAACATTATACACCAGGAAAAGTTCCTCATGCATACGTTAAATGGATGACTCAGACGGATGCCATACAGTGGCATACGTCGTCCATCGGGTCCCATTGTAAAAAAAATACTGCATTTTATATAATATATAATATTTCTTTACTGGATACTGTTGTATGGAACACTGTAGTCTTCGATGCTTTTCCATACTTTTTTTTTTTTTTTTACTGTGCAGTATACCAGCTAGGTGGAGTCGAAGAGGACACTTTTTGGCCTCCGTCGGGTTTAACATAACTCTGTGGACACGTTTAGCATGTAAATCGGGAGCTTTTCCACTTTTTCACACTAAACGCACTTGACAAACGTGATGTGAACAGGGCCTAAGCTCCATTTACTTGAATGGGGATGAGATGCAATACCAGACACTCCCCATGGACAAGAATGCCGCTGTGTCTGGAAATAAAGTAGACTCTAATCTAATGTAACTATAGATTTAAAATTAATATAACTATTTTTATAAGGGAGTTCTCTCTCTCTAAATCTACTTTTAGAAAAATATGATTGATAATGCATTAAAAGTATGGAAATTGGATGGCTTTACTGCTTCCAAGAGCTTTTCCCCTTCTCTGTCAGCATAGTGGCAGACCAGCTATAAGCCGAACACCTGAGTCATGTCTGACAGCTTGGTTGCTAGGATACTTTACCGCCTAACAACTGGATTGTCGGGCAAATGTCCTTAAGTAATCTGAGACAAACCGTTTGCTGAATCTTACGTTTGAGGCATAATTGCCAAAGGACAGATAAAAGTGAATAGACAAGGAGGCTAGGGAAGACTTAAACTACACATTTTCCTAACTATTTCTGACAAGTTAACTATTTTTTTATAAAGTAGATTCAAATGGAGAAGCTCTTCAAATGTCGGTACAATGAGCAGTAGTTTGTTCTTGACAACACTATCATGGAGAAGGCAGCAGAAAGGGACAGTTGTTACAATCTTTCTATCAGGAAGTCTTATAAGAAAACGTGCTGAATAAAGTGTAGCTCCCGGTTTAGACAAAAAAAGGACACGGGCAGATCCTACTTATTGCAGTTCATGTGCCATATTCTACATTAACCTTTCATGTTCTGTTTCGTTACAGCCGCTGATCCTCTTAGTCTCTGCTGCATGCTGTGTAAATCTTCAGTGTCCCCTCTGCCTTGTTAGTGACCTTTCCTTGATGAACGCCAACTATTGACTCTAAGGGTTTGTTCACACGCAGGGGTTTCAGACGTAATTCGGGCGTTTTACGCCTCGACTTACGCCTGAAAAAACGCCCCTAATACGCCTACAAATATCTGCCCATTGCTTTCATTGGGAATTTACGATGTTCTGTTCCCACGAGCCTTTATTTTATGCATCGCTGTCAAAATACGGCGCGTAAAATGACGGCTCGTTAAAAGAAGTGCAGGACACGTCTTGGGACGTTTTTGGAAGCTTTTTTCATTGACTCCATTGAAAAACCGCTCCAAAAAACGGCCGTAAAAAACGCAGCGAAAAATGCGAGTTGTTAAAAAAACGTCTGAAAATCAGGAGCTGTTTTCCCCTGAAAACAGCCCCGTATTTTCAGAAGTTTTTGCTCACTGCGTGTGAACATACCCTCATAGGTTGCCTGCCAAAAGGAGGGTTCAGTGAGTGCAAAAACTATAGAGGCAGAGAGAGCGATCTGTGTATTTACATTGGACGCAAAAGGAGTTTCCGAAGTTAATATAAAAATAAAAAAAAGGGTATGGTAGGTTTAATAAGCATATGGCATATTTAACTGCTGTAAGATTTGCCTGCTTGTCATTTTTATCTAAAACTTGAAGTGCACTTTAAATGCAAAAAGTATTCTGGGGGTCATCCAAAAAAAACTAGAGCAGAAAACAATGGTAAAGCCCAAAAGTCTATTCTTCACATTCAAAATGCCACTTGGCTCTTGTCTGCTCTACTTTTTAGACAGGACCTTCTCCTCCTGACAAGTCCTTTTATGTCAATCTGAATTATAACGTAATATTGGAAAGATTTGTGGAAAAGAGAATATAGTTGATCTGGGAATCATTTGTAGCTAAAAGAGTATTCCATTATCCTCCTTTCAGTCCACCTAATAGTAAGTCCTAAACGTTCCTAAATATGATTTCTGGCTCATCCACTACTAAAGAAGCCATAGTCTATTAACAGGTTGTCTGACCGAATGCCAGAACACATATGACTACTTATATCAACATACTGACTGACACTTGGCACCAGGCAAATGCTAATATCCACCCAGAAGATCTTCCATCTTGTTTTCAGTGTCCTTGTTCTGTGCGGCTGACGTCTCTTCCTTTAGTCTAGAATTGGTCGACATAGTAAAGACTCTTTACAAATGTTTATTTTCAGCCCTTGAAATATAAAGTTAGGTGGGATTAGCTGCCGTTTTGTGTGTAAAAACCAGAGAGGATAAAGTTGAGGGCTATGTGGACCTTTTTATTTATTTTTAAATATTCTTTTTATTCTATATAGATAAATTGTATACATGCTCATTGACATGATTCAGATTTGTAGTGCCTCTCCAAAGTTAAACATGTTCATATCCATTTTACAATCCAAGGGATACTACACCTATAACGTGTTGGGCTTCATTTGACTGAGTTGTTTTGATAAATTTAATTTTGTATTGTAAAGTTCTAATCGGAATATGTTTAGAGGTTGTGTTCACTTTTAAACACCAGTTTACTTATAGAATTATTATACATAAAAAGTTGAGTAACTTTGCAAAACACTTGTACAGATGCAAAGTTCCTACTTGTACAGAGCTGCATTCAAAATTCTGCTGGCTGAAATGTCCCAGCATTCCTTTCTGGCTCACGGTCTATACAGATCTTGCTCTAGTGATGTGTATCTTGGAAAGTGTCGTCTATATACCGCACACTATCCAGTAATCTTATCTATGACAACTAACAGTGCCCTGGTTAGACCAGCTTGTTGACTGTTTCCAATAGCAGCCACAATAACTGAATAGAGCTCTGGACAATAATACAGGCTGTAACTCGGGATCAGTACAAGATAATTAATCAAATATGTTCTCAAACTTTTTATGCAGAATTACTATTTTAAAATGGTGTTCAAAGATGAATATATTCTTTAACAACATAGTCACTGAAGAGATGGCACAGTAGGCTGACATTTTGTTAACTAAAGTTAGTTTAAAGGTAACCGATGCCAGAAGAAGGCAGAATATTGCATATTATTGAGACACAAGTGAGCCTAACCTCCGGTTTGGGTGTATTTTTCCTTTACAAGCCTACTGTATTCATAGCTCAACTCCATATTCAGATTTGCATTGTTTCCAAAGTTGCTTCCAACAACTTAATCTTTTGTGTAAGTTACCAAGCTGTGTGTAAAAAAAATAATAATAATAATAAAAAAAATGCTTTGTATTTCATGTAGACAAAGGTTTGTGGTGGCATTGCATGTAAAAGATGTTTGCTTCTATCTGTGGACTGGGGTCTTGGTTAATAAATCATCTACACTGAGAAAACGTATGTCTGTTATTTCACAAAGTGAACAAATTGAGTGATTTTGAAGGGGTTTTCCAAGCCTGGTAGCCAATGTGCCTAGACATCTGCCCCTAACTTTTAGGCTGAGTTCACATGGGGCAGATACGCTGCACGACAGCACGCAGCGTATCCGCCCTGTGCGCTGCAGGGAATGCCGGGCGAAAAACTGCACTAAACTGTGGTGCAGTTTTTCGCCCATGTCCGCTGCAGAAAACTGCAGCACTTAACGGCCTGCTAGCTGCAGCGGTCTCCTGGGTTGAAATGTCATCGCAGGAGGCCGGCCTGGACAAAGAAACAGACTCCTGGGTAAGTATAAGATTTGAATTATTTTTTTTCTGAGTTGAGTTTTTTGCAGTGGAATCGCTGCGAACCCACCGCAAAAAAACGCAACTGCTATTTGTTCCGGGTTTTACCTCCCCATTGAATTCAGTGGGGGAACCTGCAAAAAATAAGCAGCGTTTACGCAAATACAATTCACATGCTGCGGAATAAAATTCCGCCCCACGGGATAAATTTCTGAGCGGTTTTTACGCAGTGCATTTTGTTTTAGCTCATCCACTTTGCTGCTACTGTATTCGCTGCGGATTTTTCCGCAACTGATTCCGTTACAGAAAATCTGCATTATTTACGCAACGTGTGAACTGATCCTTATAGTTTTGTTCTATTGATGTCTTTGGGAGCTCTTATTCCATGGCTACGCGAAGTCTACATTTACCACCATGTGACCCTAAAAAAAAAGTAATGTAAAAAAATTAAAAACATGTTCACTTTATTGTAGGGGATTATATGATGATGGTGTTTTTTTTTTTTTTGTTACCACCCAAAAAATTAATTGTTAATTTTTTTTTTTTAAGTTTCATCACATTCTGAGAGCCATAACCTTTTTTAATTTTTCTGTCGCTTTTAGTGGTGTGATGGCTTTTTTTTTTCTTGCAAGACAAGCTGTAGATTTTATTTGTACCATTTTGGGGTACATGTGACTTTTTGATTACTTTTTATTCCATTTTTGTGGGAGCTAAAGTGACCAAAAAACAGCAATTTGGACATATACGTTTTTTTTTTTCTTATGGCATTCACAGAGCGGTATAAATAACGGTATATTGTAATAGTTATTTTACAGACGCGTTGATACCAGTTTAACTTTTTTTTTTAATTAGGGAAAAAAATGGGAAGAGGCTTTTTTGAACTTTAAATATAAATATTTTTTTGACATTATAAAAAGACCAAAACACTTCCAGCGATCGCTGAATTGCTTGCAATATATACTGCAATACTAATGTATTGCGGTATATAGCGATTTTGACAGGCTTCTATTAAAGAGGCTCTGTCGCCAGATTCTCAAATCCCTATCTCCTATTGCATGTGATCAGCGCTGCAATGTAGATAACCGTAACGTTTTTTTTGAAAAACGTTCATTTTTGGCCAAGTTATGAGCTATTTTATTTATATATATATATATGCAAATGAGCTTTGAAATGGACAACTGGGCGTGTTTTTTTCCGTATGTCCAACTGGGCGTGTATTGTGTTTTTAACTGGGCGTGTTTACTTGTTTTACTAACTGGGTGTTGTGAATAGGAGTGTATGATGCTGACGAATCAGTGACCAATCTGCATCATGCACTCCTCTCCATTCATTTACACAGCACATAGTGTTCTTACTAGAACGATGTGCAGCCACATACACAAGTGTCCTGATAATGAATACACATGACCTCCAGCCTGGACGTCATGTGTACTCAGAATCCTGACACTTCTGAATCTTTTCTCGTAATCTTGCGAGATTACGAGGTAAACGAGATTTCGTTTCCCTTGCTGGAAATCTCACAGAAAAGATTCCGAAGTGTCAGGATTCTGAATACACATGACATCCAGGCTGGAGGTCATGTGTATTCATTATCAGGACACTTGTGTATGTGGCTGCACATCGTTCTAGTAAGAACACTATGTGCTGTGTAAATGAATGGAGAGGAGTGCAACACACAGTTCTTGTGCTGATGTCACTTCCAGAGCAGTTTGGAACTCTACAGTGATTGATGCAACAGGGGATAGGCTTTAAATGGGATTTTTATGCACCCAGTCAGGGCCAGCCTCCAGGTTTATGTGGGCCCTTGGGCGACACAGACTTAGTGGGCCCCTTTACGGGGGAAATCACAGCGGCAGTAAAATGGCAGAAAACTTCACTTTGTGCCCCCATAAAGAAGTTAGGCCCCCAGTTTGTACCCCCATAAATTTAGTGCCCACTGTAGATCCATGCAGCCCCCTTCCAAGGTAGTGCCACACAGCCCACCCTCCCTGGTAGTGCCACAGAGCCCCCTCCCCGTAGGTAGCACCTTTTGGGGCTCCTTTTAGGAGTGGAATCCCCAACTAGAGCATTGCCCACGCTCTGGCCGGGGATTCCGCTTCAGGAGGAGCCCCTGACGTCACTGTCCATATATGGACAGTGATGTCAGGGGCAACCCCAGAGCCATAGTCCTGGGCAGAGCGCTACCTCTCTGCCTGGGACTCCTGCTCTGCTCCTGACATCCCGGGCAGAGCGCTAGCAAAGCCTGTGGGGAAGCCCCTAACATCACTGTCCATATATGGATAGTTATGGATAGTGATGTCTGGGGCAATACCAGGGCCAAAGTCCCAGGCAGAGCGCTACTAGCAATCTGCCTGGGACACGGCTCTGCTCCAGACATTACTATCTATATGTGGACAGTGATACCAGGGGCTTCCCCCGAGACGGAGTCCCGGAGCAGAGCCACGTCTAGTGTTCTTCCTGGTCGAGCAGCTGCAGGCAAGCTTAAGATTACCAAGCACAATACCATCATTAGACTCCAAAGCGTGGAAGCTTGTTCTCTGGAGAGATCAATCACGTCTCACAATCTCAAAGTCTGATGGACGAATCTGGGTTTAGCAAATGCCAGGAAAATGCTACCTACCAGAATGCATAGTGCTTACTGTAATATTTGGTTGAGGTGCTATAATGGGACAGTATTAGTACCCCCACTCAGTAATGGTGCCCCACACATAGTACGGATGCCCCCTTAATGCCCCACATATAGTAAGGATGCCCTCTTAGTGCCCCTACACAGTAAGAATGCCCCCTAAGCCCCTTCGATTCTATTAGGCTCTGTTCACATCACGACATAGCCCTATATTGGGCGTATGGCCCCTGTTCACCCAGTGTGTTTTTTTTGGCATATGCAGGCCAGAAGGCCGACCATTCTTGGAACCTTTTAATCTAATACAGCTGTCTGCAGGCACAAACAACATACTGTTTGTGTCGAAATAACTTTTACAGTCTAAAATATGATATTGTATTTCTATACTAGGATCAATACTGACAGAGCAGCAGAGTAGAATAGGCATTAGAACCATTTCACGTTGTTTCACTTCCAAAAGATTTCCTCTAGAGGTCACTAATTAATAAATAAAAGCTCAAATACAAGACCATTTTAAATGCATCATTGAGTCTTAATAGAGTATTTAACTAAAAACTTACTTGATTTTCCTGGAAATGGGTTACTCAGTGATTTGGCTTTACTCGTTTTAGAACTAGGCCTTGCTAAGCATGCAGCAAAAATGCTGAGCCCGTACTTAATAAGCACAAAGGAGTTTTGAGGTGTTTTCTTTGGTTGTCCATTCTCGAGATTCTTGGCAATGCCTATCTATTCCCGGCTGGCAATTCTCCAACAATAGAGGCTGCTAAATAGTATCCTAAATTTTACTGTCAGGGATACAGACTGTACATGTTTTTGGGCACTCTATATTTGTATTGACTGAGCAGTATTAATTGGTAGTGTTACTTGACTACTTTACAATATATTATCAGGGAAGTGTAGGGTTCTATTATTTTGGCTTTGTATATGGGCCCTTTAACACCGGCCAATTATTGGGCAAACGAGTGTTAACAAAAGCCCCGTTCCCGATAATTGCCCTGTGTAAACAGGGCAAGGATCATCCGATGAACAACCAAACGCTCATTCATCGGCTGATGGTATAGTTTAGGCAGCATAAAATATTATCGTTGTCGGCAGCACATCTCCCTGTGTAAACAGAGAGATGTGCTGCCGACATGATAGAAATGTATGGGAACGAGCAATCGGAGTAACGAGCACTCGACCCCATCCATAGCTCCTTGTGAAAGGAGCAAACGAATGCCGATCAATGAACCTTAACTCTGTTATTATTTGGGCAAATATGTGGCAATGTTATTTTGGCTCTGTGTTGCATTGTTATTTAAGAGGGTTTTCCTGCTCTATCGTTTTTAATCATTGTATTATTAACAGTTCTACAACTTTGTGTTTTAAGGACCTATTACACGGTCCGATATGGGCCGTGAAAACGAGTGCCGATCAACTAGGCAGCTTGCTAATCGGCACTCGATTTGCTCCTTTCACAAGGAGCAATGTTTGGTTATGCATGGGGACGAGCAGTGGTTACTACGATCGTTCATCCCCATACATTTCCATCATGTCGACAGCACATCTCCCTATTTACACAGAGAGATGTGCTGCCCACAACAATAATTTTTATTGCTGCATAAAAGAGCAGATCAGTCGATGAACGAGCGTTTATATGAATGCTCGTTTGCCTGATCATTGGCCCATGTAAAAGGGCCTTTACGTAGGACAGTTGGATGCAAAGGCTCTGTGAGCTAAATATATCAATATCCCTAATCTGTAATCCTAATTGAATCCAATGTACCCGTTTAGGTAAAATGTATAAGCCTGGTGTCAAGACTGTTTAGTTCATAGAGTATAGCCTAGGCGGGACTAGGTCTATAAGGCCGGGTTCCCAAAACTGAAACCTAGTGGAACGGAAGCAAACTGAAAGAAAAAATTCCTTCTTTCGGAACAGATGAACGGAAAGAGCAAACTGAAGGCAAACGTGATGTGAAAATTGCCTAACCCGAGGAAAACGCGAGAAATCATAGTAATTAAATAGCTGTGATGAGTAGTATTAAATAATACAAGGTCACACAAGAAAACAAGAACAAGATAGGACAAGGAAAGGGGAGACCACCACTGGGTGTAGGAGGGAGAGCATAAGACAGACCGAATGGGAAAAAACAATGCAATTTGAAGAGAGGTCTAGCAGGGCCCATAGAAAAACTAAAAAAAGGATCAGTGAGTTCCTGAAGTTGTAGAAAGGTTTGTGTCCCATAGGGACCATACTTTGTCAAATAATAATTCTAGGGTATTACAAATCCAAGCAGTGAGAATTTCCATGGACCTGACATCTGCAATACATTGATATAGGTCTTGTAAAGACTGTATGGTGGCCCGTTCTCAGAACAAGAAAATTAGACATTCAGCTGCAGTTAGCAAGCATGGGAGCAACCTAGGGGCGTGTTTATGCAAATGTGTAATTTAAGAATACACTATATGGACAAAAGTATTGGGACACACCTCTTAATCATTACATTTAGGTGTTTCATTCAGTCCAATGACCACAGGTGTATAAAATCAAACACCTAGCCATAAAGCCTACTTTTACAAACATTTGTGAAAGAATCGGTCATTCTAAAGAGCTCACTGAATTTAGGCGTAGTACTGTAAAAGGATGCCACCATTGCAATAAGTCAGTCTGTGAAATTTCGTCCCTCCTAGATATTCCACGTTTAGGAATCACAGCAACTCCGTCACAAAATGGCAGACCACGTAAAGTTACAGAGCGGGTTGCCAACGCTCTGCTGAGTCAATAACTGCCGAGTTCCAAACCTCCTCTGGCATTAACTTCCACACAAAAACTAAGCGGTGGGAGCTTAATGGCATGTTTCCATAGCCAAGCAGGTGCATGCAAGACTTACGTCACCAAGCAAAATGGCAAGTGTCGAATGGAGTGGTGTAAAGCACGCCACTACTGGACTCTGGAGCAGTGGAAACGTGTTCTGTGGAGTGACAAGTCACTCTTCTCTATCTGGCAGTCTAATGGAGTCTAGGTTTGGCGAATGCCAGGAGGACATTTCGTGCCTGACTGAATTGTGCCAGCCAACTGTAATGTTTGGTGGAGGAGAGATAATATTATTGGGTTGTTTTTCAGGGGTTTGTCTCTGCCACTTAGTTCCAGTGAATGGAAATCTTAATGCTTCAGCATACCAAGATATTTTGTACAATTGTATGCTTCCAACTTTCTGGGAACAGTTTGTGGAAACCGTTTAGGCCTTTATGGACCTCGCACAAAGCAAGGTCCATACAGGCATGGTTGGATGAGTTTGGGTGAGTTTGGTGTGGAACAACTTCACTGGCCCACAAAGAGCCCTGAACTCAACCCCATCAAACACCTTTGGGTTGAACAGAACGGAGATTATGAGCCAAGTCCAACATCAGGGTCTGACCGCACAAATGCTCTTCTGGATGAATGGGCTAATATTCCCAAGGACACACTCTTGTAGAAAGCCTTCCCAGAAAAGTGGAAGCTGTTTTAGCTGCAAAGGCGGGACCAACTCCATAGCAATGCCTATGGATTTAGAATGGGATGTAAAAAAAGTTCCTGTAGGTGTAATGTGTTTGTGTCCCAATACTTTTGTCCTTATAAGTGTATATGAAAACCATTTTCAAATACACTATCATAAAATTCTGATTTATTTGAGGGTATGAACCCACATTTATTAGCCAGAGAGGAAAGCTGCTAGATGGATTATATCTTGCTCTTGAGGACCCAGCACATCTATGCATTACAATTGATTTCAAAGAGAAGTGTGTAATAGTTCGTTTCCACTGCAGTTGCGCTGCAAGGATATTGCACACTTGCTCAGGGCCGGACTTAGGGGTGTAAGACCTGTGCGAGTGCACAAGGCACTGCACCCTCCCAGCATGTAGGGGGCGCCACTGGGCTCTTCCTCTGCTCCTTGTTACACACACATGGAGGAAACAAGAGCCAAGGAGTAAGAGCAGAGGAGGAAACTCCGCTCACAGCTCATCCTGTGAGCCTGTCAGCAAGGAGAAATGGTAAGTGTCTATGTGTGTCTCTGTGTTTCTCTGTGTTTGTGTGTATATATGTTCCAGTATGAGTGTGTATATGTGTATATATGTCTCTGTTATTGTGTATATATGTAGGCCTCTGTGTGTCTTTATATATGTGTGGGTATAGTTATCACTGTGTGTTATCTGTCTTGTTACATAGGACTGCAGGTAACATCTACATTATCTGTACCAGTGGCGTAACTATAGGGGTCACAATTGCTAACGGACCCTGAAGCCAGGGAGCCCATGGCCCCCCCAACCACATCAATAAAAAGTTACTATAGTAACTGGGGCCTATGTCATAAATTACATGGCCCCTGTTACTACAGTAATTGACAGTACTTACCCTCCTCATTCCGGAGTGCAGTGGAGGTCCTGACATCACAACGCTGTGCGCAGGGCATGACGTCACGACGCTGTGCGCCGTGCACAACATCCCGACCCTGGATGGAGTCAGGACCTCCGCTGCGGCCGAAGAGGAGGGTAAGTTTAATATCACTGTCTGCTGGAGCTAATAGGTTGGGGTCCGACTCCTGGGACCCTTGCCAATCATCTGTTTTCAAGGGGCTGCAGCGCTCGTACAAGCACTACTTCTACTTCATTCCGGGAGGTGTCGGCGATTCACAGTGTGAGCAAGTAAGGGAAATGAAGGGGAAGCAGCGCTCGTATGAGAGATGCACCCCCTTCAAAACTGCTGAGTGGCGGGGGTCCCGGGAGTCGTACCCCGGCCCATCAGCTATTGATGGCCTATCCCTGAGGATAGGCCATCAATGTTTAGTGACTGGACAACCCCTTTAAGCCTATAATGTGGTAGGCTTAGATACAGGGCCCATGAAACAGGATCACACATTGTGTGATGCTGTCTGCTGGGCCCTCTATCTTCGCCAACCACATGGTAGGCTTAGATACATGGCCCATGTGTGACCCTGTATCTAAGCCTGTGGTAGGCTTAGGGCCAGTTCACACGTTGCGTAAATACTGCAGATTTTCCACATCGGAATTTGTTGCGGAAAATCCGCAGCAAATACAGTAGCAGCAAAGTGGATGAGATAAAACAAATCTTAGGCCTCATGCACACGACCGTAGCCCGACCGTAGCCGTGTGCACGCCCGTGATTTTCGTGTCGGCCGGCTGCGGACTGTCAGCGGACTGTCAGCCGCAAGCCGCCCGCACATGCACATGGCCGGGCCATTGTTTTCAATGAGCCCGGACCGCAACTCCGGACCATAATAGGACATGTCCGTACTTTCTGCGGTCCGGGTTCCCGGGCCGTGCACGGACCGCAAAAACTACGGTCGTGTGCACGGCCCCATAGAAAAGAATGGGTCCGCAATTCTCCCGTGGATTTGCGGGGGAATTGCGGACGCAAAAACACGGTCGTGTGCATGAGGCCTTATCCACACGCTGCGTAGGCGGAACAAAAGCTCAGAAATTGACCTGTTGTGCAGAATTTTATTCTGCAGCATGTCAATAGTCTTTACGTTAACGCTGCATATTTGTTGCGAGAATTCCCCTTTGAATTCAATGGGAATGTAAATCCCGCATCAAATAGCAGTTGTTCCGTTTTTTGCGTTGGTTTCGCAGTGATCCCGCCACAACAAAAACGCAAATCAGAAAACAAAAAATATATTAAACTTACCTAGGAGTCTGTGTTTCATCCTCCTGGGATAACACTTCATCCCATGTGACCTCCGCTGCAGCCAATCACAAGCTGTACCGGTCTGGAATGAGACGTCATCCCAGGAGGCCAGCCGGCTAAGTGCTCCAGTTTTTCGCAGTGGACATACCAGGAGAAAAACTGCATCACAGTTTTGTGCGCTTTTTCGCCCCGGAAATTCCCTGCGGCGCACAGGGCGGATACGCTGCCGGCTTATTAACCCGTGAAGGTGTTCCCGCAAACCGCAGTACAGTTACATCGCAGTGATGGTGCGGGCTCAGAAGCAGAGCCGCCACCATCACCGCGGGGTGACAGCTGTATTATACAGCTGGCACCCTCCTGTAACTGCCAGGACCGGAGCTATTCTCCGATCCTGCTGATTAACCCCTCAGATGCTGCTCTCAATAGAGCGCAGCATCTGATGGGTTTTAACCCGACCGGCAACCTAGCGACGCAATCGCTGGGTTGCTATGGCAATCGGACGCCAAAAAATTGCGTCCGAGTCTGCCTTGTACGGGAGCCGATGAGGACCCGCCTGCGGCGAGTCCTCATTGGCTTGCTGTCAGTGAATAACTGACAGCGCTAATACACTGCACTATGTATGTAGTGCAGTGTATTAGAGTAGCGATCGGGGCATCACGCCCTCATGTCCCCTAGTGGGACAAGTAAAAAAAGTAAAAAAAAAGTAAATACAAATGTCGTAAAACAAAAAAAACACAAGTTTCAAATTTAGAAAAAAGCTAAACTGCCTTTTTTCCCATAGTAAGTCTTTTATTATGGGAAAAACCGTAAAAAATAAAAAACTATACATAATTGGTATCGCCACGTTCGTAACGACCCAAACTACAAAACTATTAAGTAAATTATCCCGCACGGTGTACGCTGTAAAAAAACAAAACATGAAAAACAACGCCAGAATCTTTGTTTTTAGGTCACATCTCCCAAAAAATGCTATAAAAAATGATCAAAAAGTCACATTTACTCCAAAATAGTACCAATAAAAACAACAATCCGTGCCACAAAAAATAATCCCTGACACCGCTTTGTGCACGCAAAAATTAAAAAGTTATGGCTCTTAGAATATGGCGACACAGAAAACAAATGATTTTATAAAAAAAGTGATTTCATTGTGCAAAAGCTGCAATACATAAAAAAAACTATATAAATTTGGTATCGCCGTAATCGTATCGACCCGCAGAATAAAGCTAACATGTAATTTAGGGCGCACTGTGGATGCTGAAAAAAAAACCAATAAAAAACTATTCCAGAATTGCTTGTTTTTGGTAATTTCCTTTACCAAAAAATGAAATAAAAAGTGATCAAAAAGTCGTATGTGTTCCAAAATTGTAGCAATAAAATCTACAGCCCGTCTCACAAAAAACAAGCCCGCACACCGCTCAATCAACTGAAAAATAAAAAAGTTATGGCACTAGTAATGAGGTGATGAAACATCTCAATGCGCAGGCCGGAGGGGAACATTCCTTCAGTTTCAGGGCCCTAGTATTGAGGAACTAGGAAGGGAAGGGACATAGCACATCCGCTGGAAGCGAGGGCGCCCGTATTATACCAGCGCAAAACTTTCCCAGTAATATTTCCCAAATTACGAAGGAGAAAAAGTCCCCAAAAGGTGCAGAGCGTTACAAAAGGGGGATAAGAAAGAAAAACGTTTATCTGTGTGATACCGGCCTGCGCATAACGGATCGCTTCACATCGTAACACACATCTATGGATAATTAGAATGAATATATAGACTCCAAACAGAGTTGTGTTAATGGCTGGAGACTGCTTTAAAGCACCACTGTCCCCCCAAAAATCATCTAGGCAGCTCCATATACAGATAGTTATAGCACAAAGAGACAAAAGAGTTTTAACGCCAATGTATCAATATATAAAAAGTTATAAATTTTATTTGGACAGACAACATATACATTAAAAATAATACAAAAAGTATGACTCTAGTAAAGTTACAGAGACCGCACTCACAAACTGCTACACACTATAATATATGGGCAAGCAATACCCACCACTGTATGGACCACCCCACAGTTAAAGTCAAAGACAATGCATAACATAGGGTTGAATGGTCAGATCAAGGGACTTACCCATGTGTGAGACAGAAGGTGAAAGAGTGTCTGCTCCGCCGTATACCCCGACACGCGTTTCACCACGAAAAGCTTCCTCAAGGGGATGTGTAACTATGTATGTCCCACCACTACCCCTTTATAGTGTCCATTGATTACAATTGTGCCCAGCGGCGCATGAACGCTGAAGCAGCCGGAAGCGAGGCAAGCCCCACATCCGGCTCCAGGCACGGCAGCACACATCCCGACGCGTGACGGGAGTTCCGGACATGCGCAATGCGCCCACGGAGACGGAGGGGGGATGCCCCGCAGCCAGCCGCCGCAGCGGACATGCGCACAGCACTGCCGAATCAAGGACAATGGGATCTGTAACGGTATGTGTCCCCGGGCCGATAATCACAGACATTCACATGTCAGATGCATCGCCAATATGCATCCCAATACATCTAATTCCTACATGACCCCACTCTCCAACTACATCCCATGATCTGTTCCTATCCCCAAAAAAAGGGGACACTGGTTATTAAATATAATGATATGTAAGGTCATAGAGAGTCAATAAGAATTAATAGGATACAAGTTACTGTTGCTATGGATACTGTAATTTATAAACGTTCATCATGCCCATTATATATTGCTTTGATCCCATAGATACTGTGACAGTGAATACAGAATACAATATTAATCATATTTACAACGATATATAACAAACAAATAACACACGCACAAAATAATAAATATGACTCCATATCAAGATAGAGATAAAGAGAAAAAAGAAAAAAAAAAAGGAATGTACAGTGTAAACAAACAGATAATATAGAATGAATAATTTATAAATATATATAATAAATGGATAAATAAAGTGCATATGTGACCTGATCTAGTAGTTTATCATATAGAATAATATAATGTGAGAACAGTAAAAAATAGTAAAAAATAAAGGATATAAATATAGAATGTAATGAAAAATCGTGAATAAGAATAAAAAATATATAAATACGGGACGGGCATAAGATACGTATATGTGTCAACAGAGAGATCAACAGTTATATATCTATATACAATCGATGTTACGTCAGCCATATCCATAATTCCAAAGAGGTACATGTCAAGGGACCAATGTCATTGTCCCTATTTAGGAGCATTATTGGCAATGCAGTTTTTCTAGGAATGTTGTCCCGCGAGGGTTCATAGGATTCAGGCCGATTCCAAAGGACACAATAGGGGGCTTGGTCAGTTACTCGTCATATCTAATGAAAAGACATATAAAATAGATGTAATTAAAAATACAAATAGAGACATACACGGGTGGTAGGGACTGTGAGGTAAACCTATAGGAATGGAACAAAACTGAGATTCTCATTAAGTCCCCGTGGAGTCATGGATCCCAACATAACTATCCATTTGCTTTCCCTTTGCGCCAAAACCTTCTTCGCATTACCCCCCCTGATGCCGCAATGTATCCTATCAATACCTTTCACCAAAAAGGTTTTTGGATTGGAATCATGGTGAAGTTTAAAATGTCGGGGTATCGTTTTTAATTGTGTCAAATCGTCAACCGTGCGAGCGTTCACAATATCCCGCACATGCTCACGGGTGCAAATTCGCAGTTCTCGGGAAGTCAGTCCAACGTATATCTTGGAACACCCACATGTGGCAAGATAGATAACGTAAGTGGTACTGCATGAGATATAGTCCCGAATCTCAAAGTGACGTACTCCATCTGCTGACAAGAAGTCAGTTGCCCGACATATGTTGGCACAGGCTCTACATTTGCCACAGGGAAAACAGCCCTTTCTAGGTCCGCTTGAGCCAAAGAGCGCCGTCTGACGTGGGACATAGTGACTTTTCACCAATAGATCCCTCAAGTTCCTAGCTCTTCTAGCTGTCATGAGGGGTCTGTCAGACAGATTTTGAGCTAATTGTGGTTCAGACATAAGAATGGGCCAGTGTCTCTCTAAGATGCCACGCATCTTATTCCACTGCCCATTATAGGTCGATATGAACCGTACCCCGGGTTCCTTATCCTGTTGCTGTTTTGATATAAGGAGATCCCGGCGTGGCGTTGTTTTTGCTCTCCTGTAGCCAGATTTTATAGCTCTCTTACTATAGCCTCGTTCCAAAAATCTCTCCCTTAAATCTGCGGATTGATGTTCAAACAGTGCATCAGAGGAACAGATCCGCCTCATCCTGAGAAATTGACCAACCGGGATGGCTTTGATCAGGGATGGAGTATGGGCTGATGAGGCATGCAGCAGCGAGTTAACCGATGTAGACTTACGGAATACATCCCTGTGCAAGTAACGCTCACTATCCGAAAAAATTTGTATATCCAAAAATTCCACCTGTTGCCGGTGGTATTTGTATGTCAATTTGATGTTAAATGGGTTTTGGTTAAGCTGCTGCATGAATCCCATCAGGCCAGACTCCGATCCCTGCCATATGAAAAAAATGTCATCAATGTATCTCAGCCACATCTGCACCTGGTCGGAAGCGTGGGCGCCGTCCCCCAGGAAAACCTGTCTCTCCCATAATCCCAGAAACAGGTTCGCATAGGACGGCGCACACGCCGCCCCCATGGCAGTACCTTGTCTCTGCAAGTAGAAACAGTCCTTAAATACAAACAGATTGTGGCTGAGAATAAACTGTAATAGTTCGAGAATAAATTCACATAGATGGCCATCCCGGTTGCCGGTCCCCAGGAAGAAGCGGACCACCTCCAACCCATCCTGATGCCTGATGCTTGTATAAAGCGACTCTATGTCTGCAGTCACCAGATACATGTCTGTTTCGATTTGGATTCCACTGACCCTCCCAAGCACGTCCGTCGTGTCCCTGACATAGGACGGCAGATCATATACCAGTGGTTTCAAGTAATGATCAATGAATTTACATACTGGATCACACAATCCATCTATCCCGGACACGATCGGACGGCCCGGGGGGTCAATGGGATCCTTCTGAATCTTTGGGAGGAGGTATAGAGTTGGAATTCTTGGATCCTCAGGGATTAGTCCATCACGTATTTTTTGGGGGATAATGCCATCTTCAAAGGCCATGTCTACAATACTCCTCAACTGCTGGGAAAAAAGGTTAATTGGATTCGAGGGTAGTTTCTCATAGGTCGCCTTGTCGCGCAGCTGCCTGAACGCCTCCTTCTCATATTTGGCGGTTGGCCAAACCACGACATTTCCCCCCTTGTCCGCAGCCTTAAAAACCACATCATCCAAGGCCTGAAGTTCCCTCAATGCCTTTCTTTGGGTGTGGGTTAAGTTGTCATTATTATTCCTAGTTGATAACTCCTTGAAATCTTCAGTAACCATTTTTGTGAAGATTTCAACCTGTGGGCATAAGGACAAGGGGGGAAATCTGGTGGATTTGGGTACAACGGCAGATGGAAATGTGCCCTGTCTTTCCACAGTTTGCTCCAGAAGGAGGTCTTCCAATGCTCGTAAGGCATCTCTCTCAGCCTGGCTATTAAATTCATTGGGCCCGCTATTGTGTCGTTTTTTCAAGACTACCTTTCTTGAAAACAAATGCAAATCTTTCAGGGCTGTAAAGAAATTAAAGGAATTTGAAGGTGAAAAGGTGAGGCCCTTCCCCAATACCTCACACTGGGCATAAGAGAGGGCATGCGACGAAAGGTTTATTACCTCCAAGTTGTTTCTGGATTTTTTGTCCCGTTGGTGGTTAAAGGTATTCTTCCGCTTAGCTTGGCGATCAAACTGCCATCGTGGTCCTTGTGTGCTTTGGGTATTCTCAGGATCTCCCAGATTTCTAGTTATTCTCATTCTGGTAGTTCCTCAATAGAGGTACGAGAAGAGGCGGACGATGATCTTGAGTGGGAGACAAAGCTACCATTTCTAGGTCTACCTCGTTCTCTATGCCACTTATAGACCCTGTGTTGTTGGTAGTCTTGGACATCACGTTGAAATTTGCCGGCCTTAACTGAGCAAATCTCCTTCTCCCATTTTATGTACTCTTTGTCAAGATCATCCGACATTTTATTCAGTGCTACACTCGATAATTCTGATCTAAGTGTATTCTGAATCCCCTCTATTTCTTTTTCAATTAGTGCCAGGTTGTTTTGATTGGAAAGAACTAGCAATTCCATAAATCCCCTAGAGCATTTGTCAGAAAGCTCTTCCCACTGTGTTTTGAAGGTGGCATCATTCATCTCAAATGAAGGGAAAACCTGTACTCGTAACCACCGGGGAATAAGATTTTTGGACAGATATTTCTCAAGGAACGCCTTGTTCCACCAAATTTTTGTTCTTTGATGTAGTAAGGTTCTTAATTTTTTGTTGCTCTCTCTACAATCACTACCAGTCCCATCTAAAAACAAGCTAGAGTCATCTTTAAAAATTTCCTCTAATTGCACGAGCCATGATTGCTCACGAACCCTAAAGTCCACCCGCAGAATAAAGCTAACATGTAATTTAGGGCGCACTGTGGATGCCGAAAAAAAACCAATAAAAAACTATTCCAGAATTGCTTGTTTTTGGTAATTTCCTTTACCAAAAAATGAAATAAAAAGTGATCAAAAAGTCGTATGTGTTCCAAAATTGTAGCAATAAAATCTACAGCCCGTCTCGCAAAAAACAAGCCCACACACCGCTCAATCAACTGAAAAATCAAAAAGTTATGGCACTAGTAATGTGGTGATGAAACATCTCAATGCGCAGGCCGGAGGGGAACATTCCTTCAGTTTCAGGGCCCTAGTATTGAGGAACTAGGAAGGGAAGGGACATAGCACATCCGCTGGAAGCGAGGGCGCCCGTATTATACCAGCGCAAAACTTTCCCAGCAATATTTCCCAAATTACGAAGGAGAAAAAGTCCCCAAAAGGTGCAGAGCGTTACAAAAGGAAAGAAAACGTTTATCTGTGTGACACCGGCCTGCGCATAACGGATCGCTTCACATCGTAACACACATCTATGGATAATTTTATTATTTATCGCATTATTATACCCCATTATTATGCCGTGATGTGCTCCACACAGGTTACATATGCCCCCACATTATAAACTGAAATACCAGCAAAACCCCAAACAGAGCTACTACCAAGCAAAATCCATGCTCAAAATGGCGGTCTTTCGCTTCTTAGCCCTACAGTGTGCCCAAACAGCAATTTATGGCCACAAGTAAGGCATTACCATACCCGGGAGAACCCGCTTAACAATTTATGGGGTAAGATTCTCTAGGGGCACAACATATTGTCCGGTGAATAGGCAGATCAGTGGAAAAATTTCAATTTTCACTTTGCACCATCCACTGAGTATTCATTTCTGAAAAACACCTGTGGAGTCTAAATTCTCACAACTCCACTTAATAAATGCCTTTAGGGGTGTAGTTTCTAAAACAAGGTCACTTTTGTTTGGTACATCAGTGGTTTTGCAAATGCAATATGCTGTCCGCAAACCATTCCAGCAAAGTCTACGCTCCAAAAGATAAATACCGCTCCTTTTCTTCTGAATGCTCCCATATATGTAAACAGCTGATTATAACCACATATGGGGTGTTACCGTACTCTGAGAGAAATTTCTTTACAAATGTTGGCGTGCTTTTTCTTCTCTATTCCTTGTAAAAATGAAAAATGTTGATCTAAAACTACATCTTGTTGTACAAAAAAAATATTTTTCATTTTCATGGCTTAATTCTAATTAATTCAGCAAAAAACCTTTGGGATCAAAATTTTCACTATACTCCTAGATGATTCCTCAGGGGGTGCAGTTTCCCAAATGGAGTCACTTTTGGGGTGTTTCCACTGTACCAGTACTACAGGGGCTCAGCAAATGTGACATGGCGCCCAGAAACCATTCCAAAATCCAAATGGTGCTCCTTCCATTCTGAGCCCTACCGTGTGTCCAAACAGATGTTTATGACCACATGTGGGGTATTGTTTTACTCGAGAGAAATGTCTTTACAAATTTTATGGTGCTTTTTCTCCTTAGTCCTTGTGGAAATGAAAAAAAATTAGCTAAACCTACATTTTATTTGAAAAAATATAGATTTTCATTTTCACAGCCTACTTCCAAAAATTTCTGCAAAAAATCTGTGGGGCCAAAATTCTCACTATACCCCTAGATAATTTCCTCAAGGGGTATAGTTTCCAAAATGGGGTCACTTGTTGGGGGTTTCCACTATTTTGTCCCCTCAGGGGCTTTGCAAATGCGACATGGCCACCGCAAACCATTCCTGCTAAATTTGAGTTCCAAAAGCCAAATGGCGCTCTTTCCCTTCTATGCCCTGCCGTGTGTCCAAACAGCCGTTTATTACCACATGTGGGGCATTGTTTTACTCGGGAGAAATTTCTTTACAAATTTTATGGTGCTTTTTCTCCTTTAGTCCTTGTGGAAATTAAAAAAAAATTAGCTAAACCTACAATTTATTTGAAAAAAATGTAGATTTTCGTTTCAATAATTTTTATTAAGATTTTGCAGAGTGATTTTACAGAATAATAAACAAACAAAGAAATGTGCATTGTCTTAAATCAACATATATCAAGACAGGTCAAATATCTGTTACCATCTTGTGTATTGGTCACCAATGTGTAATATTCCGACCTTTATAGGCACTTTCAGAAAATGGCAAAAGAGCACATGAACAGCAGAACAAGAATAACCAAAACAAGGTTAACCCCTTAATGACCAGCCTATTTTGGACCTTAATGACCAGGCTATTTTTTACGTTTTTCAATCGTCGCATTCCAAGAGCTATAACTCTTTCATTTTTGCGTCGACATAGCTGTATAAGGTCTTGTTTTTTGCGGGACAAGTTGTATTTTTTAATAGCACCATTTTTAGGTACATATTATTTCTTGATTAACTTTTATTAACTTTTTTTTGGGGGGGAATAGAAAAAAATCTGAAATGTCGCCACTCTTTTTTGCGTCCGAAATCTACGCCGTTTACCGTGTGGTATAAATAACACAATAACTTTATTCAGCGGGTTGTTACGATTGCAACGATACCAAATTTGTATAGTTTTTTTATGTTTTACTACTTTTACACAGTAAAAACGCTTTTTTTTCTAAATTATTTGTTTTTGTGTCTCCATATTTGAATAACCGTAACGTTTTTATTTTTTCGCCGATGCGGTTGTATGAGGGCTTTTTTTTTGCGGGAAGACTTGTAGTTTTTATTGGTACCATTTTGGAGTAGATGTGACTTTTTGGTCACTTTTTATCACATTTTTTTAAAGTCAGTATTCACAGAAAACAGCAATTTTTCCATAGTTTTTTATTAATTTTTTTACGGCGTTCACCGTGCGGGTTAAATAATGTAATAGATTTATAGTCGGGGTCGTTACGGACGCGGCGATACTAAATATGTGTAACTTTTTAACTTTATTTAGTTTTTTTAATAGTAAAGCATTGTGTAAGGGGAAAAGCTGGGTTTTTCATTTTTTTAAAAAAAATTTTTTAAATTAACTTTATTAAACTTTTTTTTAAACTTTTTTACTAGTCCCATTAGGGGACTATAATATGCGATTCTGCGATCGCATTTATAATACACTGCAATACTTTTGTATTGCAGTGTATTATGCCTGTCCGTTTAAAACGGACAGGCATCTGCTAGGTCATGCCATTAGGCCCCCGGCTGCCAACGCAGACACAGACACTCGGCGATCGTATCGCCGGGTGTCGGTGGGAGAGAGAGGGAGCTCCCTCCCTCACTCCAAAACCACTCAGATGCGGTGCTCGCTATTGAGCACCGCATCTGAGGGGTTAAACGTGTGAGATCGATACTAATATCGATCTCACACGGCAGAGCAGGGACGCTCCCAGCCCTCAGCTGCCTCCAGCAGCTGAGAGCAGGGAGATTTGACAGCTCCCTGCTCTGTAAACATATTCCGATGCCGCGACGTAAAAAGTCTATGGCATCGGAATAAGGCCCGTTAGTGACCGATGTAGAAACACGATGGGCCGGTCACTAACGGGTTAAAATAAACAAAACAATGTTAAACCCACATCAGCTTATATATCACTTGCGATAAGACAGTATAGAGGTCTTTACAGAGAGAAGATGGACAGGTCATCAGGTGGAAATACAGTAAGAGCTATGAGTCCACGCATTCCATCTCTTAGTAAATGTACCAGAAGTGAAATTCCCATATGCAATAAACCTCTCGTGTACATAAGACATATTGATCAGCGCAACCAGCTCAGGTAGGGGTGGGGTCGTAGGGGATTTCCAATATCGAGTTAGAACCAATTTAGCCATGACCAATATTTTACATATCAAGATCCGAGATTGTGGAGGAATCTCATCCATCTGAAGGAAAAGTAGGGCTATCTGTGGTGACATGGGGATCCGAATCCCAAGCAGCTCTCTCAAGAGGTCAAACACCCCCTTCCAGTAGCTACCGATAACAGGACACTCCCATAAAACATGGATCAGCGTACCCTTAGAAGCACAGTTTCTCCAACATTGGGCAGTAGTATGAGGGAATATCTGTTGGAGGCGGTCTGGTGTGTAGTACCACCGTAGGACAGTTTTGATCGCAGCCTCTGCATGGGACGAACATGATAAGGAGACATGCATGAGTTTAAAAGCCTTGAGCCATTCTTTGTCTGTAAAGCTAGTCCCTAGATCCCTTTCCCAAAAAATGTAGATTTTCATTTTCACAGCCTACTTCCAAAAATTTCTGCAAAAAACCTGTGGGGTCAAAATGCTCACTATACCCCTATATAATTTCCTCAAGGGGTATCGTTACCAAAATGGGGTCACTTGTTGGGGGTTTCCACTGTTTTGTCCCCTCAGGGGCTTTGCAAATGTGACATGGCCTCCGCAAAGCATTCCTGCTAAATTTGAGCTCCAAGAGTTAAATGGTGCTCTTTCCCTTCTAAACCCTGCCGTGTGTCCAAACAACTGTTTACTACCACATGTGGAGTATTGTTTTACTCGGGAGAAATTGCTCTACAAATGTTGTGGTGCTTTTTCTACTTTAGTTCTTTTGGAAATGAAAAAAAATTAGCTAAACCTACATTTTGTTTGAAAAAAATGTAGATTTTAATTTTCATGGCCTAGTTCCAAAACTTTTTGCAAAAAAACTGGCGGGTCAAAATGCTTGCTACAACCCTAAATAAATTCCTCGAGGGGTGTAGTTTCCCAAATGGGGTCACTTTTGGGGGGTTTCCACTGTTTTAATTCCACAAGACCTCTTCAAAGCTGACATGGTACCTAAAATATATTCTAATAAAAAGGAGGCCCAAAATCCACTAGGTGCTACTTTTGCTTCGGAGGCCGGTGCTTCAGTCCAGTAGCACACTAGAGCCACATGTGGGATATTTCCTAAAACTGCAAAACCTGGGCAATAAATATTGAGTTGCATTTCTCTGGTAAAACCTTCTGTGGTACAAAAAAAATGGATTCAAAATGAATTTCTGGAAAAAAAATAATGAACTTTGTAAATTTCACCTCTACTTTGCCTTAATTCCTGCACAATGTCTAAAGGGTTAAGAAACTTTCTAAATGCTGTTTTGAATACTTTGAGGGGTGCAGTTTTTAAAATGGGGTGACTTATTGGGGGTTTGTAATATCTAAGGACCTCAAAGCCACTTCACAACTGAACTGCCCCCTGTAAAAATAGCATTTTGACATTTTCTTGAAAATGTGAGAAATTGCTGCTAAAGTTCTAAGCCTTGTAACGTCCTAGAAAAATAGAAGGATGTTCAAAAAACGATGCCAAACTAAAGTAGACATATGGGGGATGTTAATTAGCAACAATTTTGTGTGGTATAACTGCCTGTCTTACAAGCAGATACATTTAAATTGAGAAAAATGCTAATTTTTGCAATTTTTCGCTAAATTTTGGTGTTTGTCACAATTAAATACTAAATGTATCATAAAGTCCAATGTGTCACGAGAAAACAGTCTCAGAATCGCTTGGATAGGTAAAAGCATTCCGAAGTTATTACCACATAAAGTGAAACATGTCAGATTTGAAAAATGAGGCTCTGTCAGGAAGGTCAAAAGTGGCCACAGCGGGAAGGGGTTAAAGGGAATGTGTCGCTAGAATTTTTTTTTATTTTTTTTATAGTTAAACAGTTAGTGTATAAATGATTAAACATTGTTCTAATTTTTTTAATTTTTTCACGAGTCAGGAAATATTATAAATTAGATTCTAATTTATAACATTTCCCAGTGCTGATCACTAGATGGAGCAATTCCCAAAATTGCAGCATTGGCATGTGGTAAAAGCAACCACATTGCTTTATGCTGCAAAATTTGAGAAGACACACTCGCTCTTGTGAGCTCACAGAATCCCCCCTCCCTTATCCTGGCTAGTGGCAGGAGAAAGGAGGGGATTGAACGTTCAAACTTCCTACACTGTGTGCCGCCATTTTTTGAGCGAACACACAGTGTAGTAGGTTTACATACAGTAGTAATCACATACTAAAACACGTACATACACAGAAATAACTTACCTGCTCCTGCCGCCGCCGCTCCCTCCGCTCCGTCTGCTCCCTCCGCTCCAAGTGCTTGCATTAGAACACAAGTCCGGAAGCCGCGACCGGAAGTAGTAATCTTACTGTCCGGCCGCGGCTTCCGGTCCACAAGAAAATGGCGCCGGACGTCGCTCGGCCGAAGACCTTTCATTTGGACTGTGTGGGAGCGGCGCATGCGCCGTTCCCACACAGACGGCGTACAGCATAGTGAATGGAACGGGTCCCGTTCGCATTCACTATGGGGCTGTATGTGCCATATTCCATGTCTGTATGTGTCGTTAATCGACACATACAGAGGTGAAAAAAAAATGGCAGCCCCCATAGACAAGAAAAAGTTCAAAAATAAAAAAAAGTAAAACACAAACACACAAATAAATAAAACATTTTTTAATAAAACACTAAAAGCAAATTGATATAAAAAAAATAATTGTCGCGACACCATTCCTTTAAGCAGTGTATCTGCCCCGTGTGAACTCAGCCTTAGATACAGGGCTCCAACAGACAGTAATATTATACTGTATAAGATTACTGTCTGCTGGACCCTGTGTCTAAGCTTACCTTGTGGTAGGCTTAAATACAGGGTTCAACAAATAGTATCGCACATGCACATGGGCCCTGTATCTAAGCCTACCACATGGGTTACTAATGGTTTTGTTTGTATTTGTGTTTTTTTACAGGTTCGGTCTTTGGACTATGTCAGATTCTAGGACTACTTCGATGACGGCTTTTTTTATTATCAATAAAATAGTTCTCTAGTGTTGTGTGTTTTTTTTCTATTTCAATAAAATATTTTTTTTATGTCTTTGTATTTTTTTTAAACTTTATTACTACCTCCTTGGTAATGGCTGTTGGCTGACTGTCAGCGTCCTTTACTAAGGCGCTTAATGTTAGCCAGTGAAAAGGCTTACACTAACCCCCATTATTACCCCGGTACCCACCACTACAACGGGTGCCGGGAAGAGCCGGGTACGATCCACTACCCGGCCATCTGTAGTGATGGTCGGGCACTTGGGTGGCCGCAGGCTGGTATTATTAGGCTGGGAAAGCCCAAAAACTGGGCCTTCCCACCCTTGTAATGCTTGCCTGCTGCTGCTATGTTGTGTCTGGCTGGTTATAATTTTAGCCTGCAACCGCCCCAGTGCCCAACTGTGTGATACTGTCAGCTGTGCCACTGTATCTAATCCTATCCATAGCTATAGCGTCGTAGTGCTATAGATATGCTGTCTCATATATATATATATATATATATATATATATATATATACACACACACACACATATACATACACATATACAGTTAGGTCTAGAATTATTTGGACAGTGACACAATCTTCATGATTTGGGCTCTGCATGCCACCACATTGGATTTGAAATGAAACAACTGAGATGCAATTGAAGTGTAGACTTTCAGGTTTAATTCAAGGGGTTGAACAAAAATATCCTGTGAAACGTTTAGGAATTGCAACCATTTTTCTACACAACCTCCTTATTTCAGGGGCTCGAAAGTAATTGGACAAATTAACATTACCATAAATAAAATGTGTTTTTTAATACTTTGTAGAGAATCCTTTGCAGGCAATGACTGTCTGAAGTCTGGAACCCAAGGACATCACCAAACACTGGGTATCCTCCTTTGTGATGATTTGCCAGGCCTTTACTGCAGCTGTCTTCAGTTGTTGATTGTTTGTAGGTCTGAGCAGAAATTTTAATCTGAGTAGAAATTATATCCCTGAACACTTCATCCGGCTGCTTCTGTCATCAGTCACATCATCAATAAACACTAGTGACCCAGTGCCGTTGGCAGCCATGCATGCCCATGCCATCACACTGCCTCCACCATGTTTTACAGAGGATGTGGTGTGCTTTGGATCATGAGCCATTCCAAGCCTTCTCCATACTTTCTTCCTGCCATCATTCTGGTACAGGTTGATCTTAGTTTCATCTGTCCAAAGAATGCTGTTCCAGAACTGGGCTGGCTTCTTTGGATGTTGTTTGGCAAAGTCTAATCTGGCCTTTCTATTTTTTAGGCTGATTAATGGTTTGTACCTTGTGGTGAACCCTCTGTCTTTGCTCTCATGAAGTCTTCTCTTTATGGGAGACTTACATACTGATACTCCTACTTCCAGGAGAGTGTTCTTCACTTGGGTAGATGTTGTGAAGGGGTTTTTCTTCACCATGGAAAGGATTCTGTGATCATCCACCACTATTGTCTTCCGTGGACATCCAGGCCTTTTGGAGTTCACGAGATCACCAGTGCGCTCTTTTTTTTTTTTTTCAAGAATGTACCAAACTGTTGTTTTGGCCACTCCTAACATTTGTGCTATGTCTCTGATGGATTTCTTAATTTTTTTCAGTCTAGGGGTATGTTCACACAGCTTATTTACGGACGTAATTTGGGCGTTTTACGCGTGGAATTATGCCTGAAAATACGGCTTGAAAGCGTTGACAAACATCTGCCCATTGAAAGCAATGGGTTTTACGTTGGTCTGTTCCCACGAGGCGTATATTTACGCGTCGCTGTCAAAAGACGGCGCGTAAATAGACGCCCACGTCAAAGAAGTGCCTTGTCACTTCTTCAGACGTAAATGGAGCCGTTTTCCATTGACTCCATGGAAAAACAGCTCCATTTACGTCCATAATGGACGCAGCGATATAGCGCCTCAACATGCCATTACGGCTGAAATTACGGAGCTGTTTTCTCCTGAAAACAGCCCGGTAATTTCAGCCGTTACGGACGCTGCCGTGTGAACATACCCTAACGATGGTCTGTTTCACTTGCATTGAGAGATCCTTTGACCTCATTTTGTGGGTCCACAGCATCAGATCCAAATGCAAATGCCACACCTGTGATTCCTAAACCCTTCTTCAAATTAGGATGTGAATACCCTCAAATTAAAGATGAGAGTCTGCACTTTAAGCCCATATTGATTATATAACTGTATATTCAATATGTTTTGGTAAACAGCTAAAATGCCAAAACTGGACCTAACTGTACATACACGCACACACATTTTCTTGGGGTGGGAATATGTATTGGGGCTATTTCCCCTGACGTTTTAAGACCTTAGTGATACCCCTGGCTGCTATGCTGCATCGTCACTTAGGAGACCCAGCGATGCTGAGAGCTGTGGGCTGCGGGCCGTCGGCCATGAGAAGTTTGGGGGGGGGGGCAAGAAGAACTTTTGCATGAGGACCCATGAGCCTTTCTACTACATTATCTGTGCTGTGTATATATGTGCCTGTGTCGGTATATATAGATCTGTATGTGAATGTGTCTTTATGCCTGTATATATGTGCCTTTTATATATTTGTATATGTTCCTGTCAGTGTATTTATGTGCCTGTGTGTGTGTCTGTATACACAGTATGTATGTATGTCTATATACTTATACAGTGTACAGTGCCCACCAAAAGTTTCGGAACACCCTCATAAATTTTGAACGGCTCGAGGTAGAGGGTTGAAATTTGGTGGGATTTAATGGGGTCATAAAATCTACCAGTTAACAGCAAAAAAACCAGCCCCACCCCCTTGGGGGCGGTGTGGTGGTCAGGGGTAGCAAGATCTTAAATGGCATGGGGGGCTCATTTGAAAGCTATTTTCAATACAAAAACAATGCCGCAATCGATTTTGAGATAGGATTTTTTTTTGCTGAGATATTTAACTTTAAAGTTATCATCTTCATTATCGGCTACATCCGGTGTTAGCATTACCCAAAATGTACCGCGCAGGTAAAATCCAAAATTTGTATGGGTGCGTGTGTGTGTGAGCCTTGGAATGTCACATCAAGGTGACTTTAAATTACGTATTATTACAACCGGCCTCAGCGATACAAAATGGACCTCTTCTACGATTGTAACATGATTTCATCTGTACACATTTCGGTAGTCGCTTGTGAATTTCAGAGAGCGCTAATTCCGAGTCATTTTCATTTTTGTACATTTCTATTGTCATATCACAAAATGCATTTGACCGAAATGGAAAGGATCACTTTATTGATGAAGAGAGGGTATGGCAAAGACAAAATAAGATCCTATTGAGAAGTAGCGGTTTTATTCAATGCCACTTATCCTATCTGTGATCCAATTTCATTGTCAACTGTTAAAAGAATCTGTCTCGAGTGGAGCACAACGAAATGATATCAGCGCCACAACAGTCCGTCGAATTTTGAAGAGGCATCATTATCATCCTTATAAAATACGTCTAGTTCAGGATCTATCCGAAGATGATTATGACAGAAGAGTGGAATTTTGCGATACAATGATGACACGATTTGATGATAATCATCAGATTTTCAACTGGACCTGTTTTTTGGATGTAGCTACGTTTGAACTAAACGGCTCTGTAAATCGACAGAACATGAGGTATTGGGCAGACAAAAATCCACATTAGATGAGAGACATTCATACCCAGTATCCTCAGAAGGGTAAAGTTTGGGCCGGAATATTGCTCAATCATATTGTAGGACCGTTTTTCATTGAAGGAAACATAAATGCAGAAAATGACTGCAATTTGCTAAGAAACCAAGTGATACCGGCTATTCAAAATATTGCTGGAGAAGCTTTCCGCAATGTTTGGTATCAGCAGGATGGAGCTCCGGCTCATTTTTCTCTGCGAGCTCGAAATCTTCTGAACGATAATTTTCCTGATCAATGGATTGGTAGAAGAGGCCCGATAGAATGGCCACCGAGATCACCAGATCTGACCCCATTAGACTTTTTTTACTGGAGGTATTTAAAAAGTAAAGTCTATGAGACTAGGATCGCAAATTTAGATGAGCTGCGGGAAAGAATAGTGAACATTTCGAATTCAATCACACTAGATGTTATAAATAACGTTATCAACATGTTTTACGTTCGCTTAGGACAAATTGTTGAAGCACATCAGTTCAAACATTTGATTTAATACAGTAATAGTTATGTTTGTACTAATACACATAATACATGTCCTCGGTCTTGCTTTGTAAATCCGGCCGTGCGACCTCCGCGCGGTACATTTTGGGTAATGCTAACACCGGCGGTAGCCGATAATGAAGATGATAACTTTAATGTTAAATATCTCAGAGAAAAAATCCTATCTCAAAATCGCTTACAGAATCTTTTTTGTATTGAAAAGAGCTTTCAAATGAGCCCCTACACGACCTCCCCATGCCATTTGAGATTTTGCTGCCCCGCCCACCGCCCCAAGGGGGTGTTTTTTTTTTTTGGGGCGTTAACTGGTAGATTTTATGACCCCATTAAATCCCACCAAATTTCAACGCTCTACTTCAAGCCGTTCAAAAGTTATGAGGGTGTTCCGGAACTTTTGGTGGGCACTGTATATTCCAGAATGTGTGCGTATATATATTTGCCTGTTTGTCTAAATATGTCCCTCTATGTATGTACAGTTTTTATGTTCCAGAATGTGCGTGTCTATATATGTGGTTAATTTTTGGTTTGTGGAGAGCGGCAATAGAGAATCCTGCACAGGGCGCATCCAACCTAAAGCCGGCCCAGCACTTGCTGATGGGTTCCCTCACAGATTGCATCTGATTGCAAGGGGTCCCAGCAGTGTGACACCCTGTATTCTGTATTCGAGAAGTCTTCTAACAAAAAAAGAATTTCCTAAAGTCGCCAGTGGAATTAGCACAGTTGTTTTATAATCGAAAACATTCTACACACAATTTTGGTCCATGACACCCTGGATTGTATATGAAAAAAGTATCCACAGGGATGCTCTTGTGTTGTTACATCAGGTGTGCACCACCAAAATATAGTCTATGTATGAGGGGGAAAAGGGATGAAGATGGGGAATAGCGACGTAACAAAAACAAAATTTTTTTTTTTTAATTTTTCGCTATTCCGACACCCTGGAGTGCCAGTCGTCTCCAGACAACTGATTATGTCTCACTTGTTACAATTCAGAAATTGTAAAACTTGGAACCAATCCTAGACTCTTTGTGTATGGCCTGAATGAACAAGACGCTGAGCACTGTCAGATGAGATTGAATATCCCTCACTGCTTACCTGCTGTAGATAACCTCACCAGCTGCTGCCCCGCACGTCTCTGCTTATAGCCAGTTCACCACTATTAATCCACTGTCTGTAGAATAGACCCAGCAAGATTATTCGTCACTGCTGGTGATATTTGACCATCAACAAAGAACACAGCAAAACCACCAAAAAGGCCATACTTACTAGGTAGGTGGGTGGGTGAAAACCCGTTCCCATCAGGACGCAGACGGGTCAAAGAATGCTGCAGAAGGAGTGTGCATTAAATAGTGATAGCCCCTCCCACTAGTCTTGAGGGGAGTGGCAAACTAAGTGCTCAAAGGTGTGCGATAAATGAGTGTCAGTGTAGTGCTAGGGTGTGAATGGATGGTAAAAAATAAATATGTATGTATGAAAGTGTCAGAACTGTGTAATAATGTAATAAAAATAAATAAATAAATAAATAAATGTGATGAATAGGGGTCAGTGCTGTGAATAGTACATGGGGTGTCAGTACTATGTGTAATACGTGGAGGGATAATGTGCTGGTCGTCAGGCATGGCGTAACTTGCCGAATAACAGCCTATTTGTAACGCCGCTAGTGTTAGCTAAAGCGGGCTGCTCTGCATTCCAAACCAAACGCCAGCACATCATGCCCTCCCAGCATATAAGACCCGGCTGCGTCCTGAAAAAATGTGTAGTATACGTAGTAAGAAATATCCATGGCCTTTTTGGTGGTTTTGATGATATCTATGTCCCATTTTTTCTGTTTGTGTTTTTAAATTAGGAACGTAAAGTTCTGGTTAGGGACTCGCAAGGCACTGGGGACCCTTGACGTTGGGTTGCGAGCTTTGCGTATTTTGGCCAAAATAACAACTAATACCCCATGTTTCATGGATATTTCTTACTACGTATACTACACATTTTTTCAGGACGCAGTTCCTGTATCCTGTTTCCCGTGCTATCCTGATCTAGTACCGTGCTGAGCTGTTGTCGTGTTGTGCTGCATTCCACACCTGTTCCACTACTCCACGCCTGACGTCTACGTGCCGCCTGGTCCCAGCCAAGCCTGCCTTGCTACTGTCCGAGTTGCCACAGGTACCCTTTCTGGACTATAGACTCTGTACAATACCTTTTTGGTCAGCTGCCATCCTGCTACGCGGTACGGTCCAGTGGGTCCTCACCCCGCATTAATGACATTAATGATATGCAAACGATAAAAAAAATGGAAACAAAACAGTCCAAATATATTGATTTATTCAGTATCGGGCACGAGCGCCACGTACAGAAATACACACACTTAAACGACCTTGGCATGCGTTTATTAATGGTTGTGTGAGGAATGTTATGCCACGCTGAATGCACTTGGGCACCCAAATCATCAAGATTGGGTGCTGGCAGATCACTTTGCAATTGCCGACCAATGACGTCCCATATGTGTTTGATGGGAGACAAGTCTGGAGATGCCACAGGCCATGGTAGCACGTTTAGGCCACGCAGGCTGCTCACAATAGCATGTACAATATGTGGCTTGGCATTGTTCTGTTGAAAAACGGCTTTTAGGAAACTTTGGAGAAATGGCCATACCACTGGTTCTACGACCAAATCAATGTAAAGCCGAGCTGTTAGTGTACCTGAAATGAAAGCTAGAAGGATCCGGCTGCGGTACATTATGTCACTCCACACCATAATCTCAAGGGTAGGACAGGTGTGACGTTCCCTTGTAAAGGCCTCTTCATGGCGTTGACCAGGTGGTTTCCAGACCAATGTCCGGCTATCATTACGTCCGAGACAAAAGCAGGACTCATCGCTGAAGAGGATAGAACTCCATTGCCATCTTGCTGTGTGCCATGCTAGCCTTTGAGAGCGGTGGCATGTGGTGAATGGAACACCTGTAGCTTGACGTCTGGCTCATATCCCAATGTCCTGCAAATGCCTTCTAGTGGTTTGTATCAACACTGGTTGCCGGCCTGTGCTTGGAATGTGATGTCTAATTTCACTTGCAGTACAGAATGGTTCACTATGCGCCATTCTTCCAATCAGATGATCCGTCCGTGCCGATGTTCTTCTCCACGCACCTCTTGCTGTCATTTCCGTTCATTGTTGTTCTCCCAACCTCTGGGACACGCAACATTGAACAGAGTGATAAATCAAGGTCTCTCAGTTCAAGGAGTTTGTCCCTCTCAGTGTCAAGTGGCGATAAAGGGCAAGTCGTCAAACAGGAGGCATCGCACAATCATCCCACACCACTTGATCTTATTTTTGAGGTTTAATTTGGCTGAAAAACTGCTTCAATCTGACTTTTATGCCCCTCCCACATGCCACAGATTGGAGCTAGGTGCTTGAAAATTTGATAATTTGCAGATCTTAGCGACACCTGCTACTTCATCGATTTTCATAACCTTACGACTTGCCCTTCTTGGTGTTGCAATTTCAATGTTGAGCAGTGTATGAGCCAAGCACTTCTGTCAACCAAGAGTTCTTACAACTCATTAATAATGGCCATCACTCTTTATTACTAACAAAGAAAGAACGCAACTTTATACCCATACAACAACCATCATTCTTCTATCGCTAAAATTATAATTCTAAAATTCATAAATCAATACCCAATTCCCCATGCCGTACCATCATTTTAGGAATATATTGCTTACAGGAGTTTACTACTAGAAAATCTGTTACATTTTTTGGTGCCGCATTCCCTACGAGTAAGGCCCCATGCACATAAACGTAAAAACGGCCTCCAGTGCGGCCTCCCGAGATGACGTTTCAGCCCATGTGACCGCTGCAGCCAATCACAGGCCAGTCACAGGCTGCAGCGGTCACATGGACTGCCGCGTCATAGAGGGAGGTCGGACTGGATGTCAAGAGAGGGACGCGTCACCAAGACAACAGTCGGGTAAGTATGAATTTCTTTTACTTTGGAAAGGGATAGAGGAAAGGGGCTGCCGATTAGTGCAGTGCAATTTTGCAGCGAAAACGTGCCCGTAAATACGGGTGGAATACTGGCGACACCGGACCCGTATTTACTGGCACGGGACCGTAAATACTGGTGCAATACGGGTCGAATACGTGTGACCAAGGACCCGTATTTACGCCAGTATTTACGGTAGGGAAAAAATATGTTCGTGTGCATGAGGCCTAACATTCAGGAGAGCACCCACTATCACAAATATTTTAGCTCCAAGCAGACTAAAGTCGCAAGGAACCAAAAAATCCATCATAAATCCAGGATGCCACAAATGCATTAAAATAAGAGGTGTCTATGCTGTCACTGAGGCTACATTCACACGACAGTGAAAAACAGCCGTGTGACGGTCGTTTTCTGAATAGCCGTCACACGGCCATATTTAGAACGATAATGTTCTATGGGTGTATTCACACGGCCGTCTATTTAACGGTCCGTGAATATTGGCTGTCAAAAAATAGGATATGTCCTATTTTTGGCCATTTTCATGGCCAGACGGTCCCCAGAGAAGTCAATGGATCAGTTTTTAACGCCCGTCAATTCATGTAACAACTGTTAAAAATGGGGATTCAAAAGGCAAGGGAACTATTGGTTGGCTATCGGTGGCACGATGACGCTGAATGCCCTACACACTCACTGATGCAGTTCCGTATTCAGCTGTGGTCTCTACTCTTCACGGGTTCTGCGAAGGCGGCGCGATGATGTCATCACACCACCTTCGCAGAACCCATGAAGCCTAGAGAGCATACCTGAAGAAGATGGCGCTGCATTGGTGAGTGTGTCATCGCGTCGCCTTCGTAGAACTCGTGAAGACTAGAGACCACACTTGAAGAAGACGGCGAAGCATCGGAGCGTGTGTAGGGCTGTGTGGCATAATCTACAGGGGGTCTGTGTGGCATCATCTATATTGGAGCTGTGTGGCATCTACAGGGAGGCTGTGTGGCATCATCTACAAGGGGACTGTGTGGCGGCATCTACAGGGGGCTGTGTGGTATCATCTGCAAGGGGGCTGTGTGGCATTATCTACAGGGGGCTGTGTGGCATTATCTACAGGGGCTGCTTGCCATCTATATGGAGGCTGTGTGGCATCATCTACAGGCGGCTGTGTGGTATCATCTACAGGGAGGCTGTGTGGCATAATTTACAGGCAGGCTGTGTGGCATCATCTACATGGAGGCTGTGTTTCATCAGATACAGGGAGGCTTTTTGGCATCATATACAGGGGGTCTGTGTGGCATCATCTACAGGGAGGCTGTGTGGCATCATCTACAAGGAGGCTGTAAATAGTGTCTAGGTGAACATGTGACCTTCCTTTGGGTGTTTTCAGGGGGATGGGACAAAAATAGCCTGACAAATGAATTTTGGGCCTGTTCACATCACCATTCGCTTTCCGTTCCGGGGTTCCGTCAGAGGTTTCCGTCAGGGGGAACCACGCAACAGAAAGTGAAACTGAAACCACAGCTTCCGTTTCCGTCACCATTGATATCAATGGTGACGGAAACATTGCTAATAGTTTCCGTTCATCACCATTCCGTCAGGTTTCCGGTTTTCCGACGGAATCAATAGCGCAGTCGACTCCGCTATTGATTCCGTCATTAAAACGGAAACCTGCCAGAATGGTGATGAACGGCAACCATTAGCAATGTTTCCGTCACCATTGATATCAATGGTGACGGAAACGGAAGTTTTTGTTTCAGTTCCACTTTCCGTTGCGGGGTTCACCCGACAGAAACCTCCGATGGAACCCCGGAACGGAAAGAGAACGGTGGTGTGAACAGGCCCTTCATCAGTTTTTTTAACGGCCATAAAAAGCGGATGCAAAACGGATGTCAAACGGCCATTAAAAACGGATAGACGGACTGCAAATTGATGAAAATGAAGAGACACACTAATGCAAAATAGCCATGAAAAACTGACAGTTGATCAGTTTTTTATGGCCAATTTTTTTTTCACTGTCGTGTGAATGTAGCCTTAATCTCAAACAGGACAACCAATTTCCAGTCTGCCATTACAAAATAGAAGTTTCCCATAAATTTCCTTCGCACTTGCCAATCACGTTTTGTTATTTATCTATTACAGTGCCCCTGTCTCGTCCAATATGTGGGGCATACAATTTAGCTGCAACACGCCGTACCTAGGTCCTCTATGGATTTTTTTAAGATGACCAAATGAAGCTCCTTTTATATTTTATGGATGTACTGAGGAACTTTCATTTTTTTTACATCCTACAATTTAGCCCTTACATTGCCACATCAATAAACCCTGTTTAAATTGTGCAAAACAATTTATGAAACAGTGTATCCAGACACAATGCCATAATAGAAACTTTGAACAGCTTACAGTAACTCCTATCGATCACATTCCAGGGACAATAATACACAATTGCTTTGAAGCGTTAAAAAAGAAATGTATTGGATATAAAAATTGCAAACTCTGACTCTAGACAGACTAAATGTAATATATGAAACGATTGTTTAAATGCAAACTGATTGCCAATACACAGAGAGTTGATTGGGTAATGGTCAGAATAATGTCTTTGTACTCTGTATATTATCTGTGTTTAATATGTTTGTTACATATTATTATATTTATTCCTTTCACGTATTTATACAAAACGCTTTAATCTTTTTACACAGTTACCCGATTCACCCATCTCCTCGCCCCCCTTTACCTCCCTAAATCCTTCCACTACTTTCAAACATAGCAAATACATCAAACTTCCATTCCAGCCCGCTACTCCAGGGGTGGGATCTGGCCGGTTCGCCCCGGTTCCCCCGAACCGGTTGTTTAAATTACAGCCAGTTCGCAGAGCCAGGGTGAAGCGGGAAACCGGAACCGGTCCCCTGCACTCAATTGTATCCGCGTCATTAGGACGCGGATACAATTGGGTTGGCTAGCACTGCCCTGGCGAGGCACAGGATGTCTCGCCATTCGGCGCTTTAGTCAAGATTAAGTCATTGCGCCGCTGCGTCGTTCCGCTGGACGAGGACTGGCATCGCTGGAGGACGGAGCGGGAATGGGACAGGTAAGCATATAATGTTTTTGTTTTATTTCTCTTCGACAGTGGGCAGCGTTGGGGGTCTTATCTGTAGGGGACTATATAGGAAACACTAACTACAGGGGACTATATAGGGATCACTAACTACAGGGGACTATATAGGGAACACTAACTACAGGGGACTATATAGGGGGCACTAACTACAGGGAACTATATAGGGGCACTAACTACAGGGGACTATATAGGGAGCACTAACTACAGGGGACTATATAGGGGCTCTATCTACAGGGAACGCCTCAGGGGGCACTATCTACAAGGAGCGCTACAGGGAACGCCATAGGGAACACTATATACAGGGAAAGCCACAGGGGGCACTATCTACTAAGAACACCACAGGGGGCTCTATCTACAGGGAACGCCACAGGGGCCACTATCCACAGGGAACGCCACAGGGGGCTCTACAGGGAATGCCACAGGGGGCTCTGTCTACAGGGAACGCTACAGGGGGCCCTGTCTACAGGGAATGCTACAGGGGGCCCTGTCTACAGGGAATGCTACATGGGGCCCTGTTTACAGGATACGCTATAGGGGGCTCTATCTACAGGGGATGCTACAGGGGGCCCTATCTATGGGGAACGCTACTATCTACAGAGGGCTATATGGGGAGCACCATCTACAGAGGGTTCTACGGGGAGCACTATCTACAGAGGGCTCTATGAGGGGCACTATCTACAGATGGCTGTATGAGGGGCACTATCTACTGTGTGGGTGTGGTGCATTACTTTACAGTGTTTGACACAATTTTATTCATGGGCACAGTGTGTGGTGTAACGTACACGGCTGCGGACAGTTGTTCCGACTTACCCCTCAACGGCCATGGGCTTGTGAGTGCTGGCCGACATCTCCTTCCTAGTGTATTATTCTATTATATTTAGGAGCATAGTGTGGCACCATGATAATTTTCTCCTCGTTTATAGGTGCGGAAATATTGCAAAAGTGAGGAGCTGAAGACATCTGAGGGCCAAACTCTGCAGAAATGGGTCGTGGCCGGGAGAAGTCATCATAGAGGTCTGGACCAAATGGAAAAGAAAAGAGAAAAAGAACGACTCCAATCTGAGAAGTCGTCACCGGTGAGTCACTAAATGTTTAGGCCCCATGCACATGACCGTAAAAAACGTCCGTAATTGCAGACCGCAATTACGGACAAATTCACTTCTATTGTCCACAGACACCTTCCCCTGCTTTTACGGGAAGGTGTCCGGGCCGTAGGAGTGTACCTCAAAAGATAGGTAGGACATGATAGGTAGGCCGGTTGTGCCCGCAATCGCAGACTGTTATTACGGGCACGGCCGTGTGCATGAGGCCTTATTCTCCCTGTGACTGAGCAGTACTATATTCACTGTATGATCTGCAGCGAGATGATAGGTGTATCTTTTTTTGTGAAACAGCAACTCCCTGCATATCCTTACCGTCGTTCTGGCTATACTGGGAGCTGTAGTTTTATGCCGTACAAACTTATATGGAAGGGGTTAAATTGAATTTGCAAATGATCTCTGTACTGAGCTGTATTGGTGCTTGTACTGGTGCTTTATATATATATATATATATATATATATATATATATATATATATATATACAGTGGAGGAAATAAGTATTTGATCCCTTGCTGATTTTGTAAGTTTGCCCACTGTCAAAGACATGAACAGTCTAGAATTTTTAGGCTAGGTTAATTTTACCAGTGAGAGATAGATTATATTAAAAAAAAAACAGAAAATCACATAGTCAAAATTATATATATTTATTTGCATTGTGCACAGAGAAATAAGTATTTGATCCCCTACCAACCATTAAGAGTTCAGCCTCCTCCAGACCAGTTACACGCTCCAAATCAACTTGGTGCCTGCATTAAAGACAGCTGTCTTAAATGGTCACCAGTATAAAAGACTCCTGTCCACAGACTCAATTAATCAGTCTGACTCTAACCTCTACAACATGGGCAAGACCAAAGAGCTTTCTAAGGATGTCAGGGACAAGATCATAGACCTGCACAAGGCTGGAATAGGCTACAAAACCATAAGTAAGACGCTGGGTGAGAAGGAGACAACTGTTGGTGCAATAGTAAGAAAATGGAAGACATACAAAATGACTGTCAATCGACATCGATCTGGGGCTCCATGCAAAATCTCACCTCGTGGGGTATCCTTGATCCTGAGGAAGGTGAGAGCTCAGCCGAAAACTACACGGGGGGAACTTGTTAATGATCTCAAGGCAGCTGGGACCACAGTCACCAAGAAAACCATTGGTAACACATTAAGCCATAATGGATTAAAATCCTGCAGTGCCCGCAAAGTCCCAATGCTCAAGAAGGCACATGTACAGGCCCGTCTGAAGTTTGCAAATGAACATCTGGATGATTCTAAAAGTGATTGGGAGAAGGTGCTGTGGTCAGATGAGACTAAAATTGAGCTCTTTGGCATTAACTGAACTCGCCGTGTTTGGAGGAAGAGAAATGCTGCCTATGACCCAAAGAACACCGTCCCCACTGTCAAGCAAGGAGGTGGAAACATTATGTTTTGGGGGTGTTTCTCTGCTAAGGGCACAGGACTACTTCACCGCATCAATGGGAGAATGGATGGAGCCATGTACCGTCAAATCCTGAGTGACAACCTCCTTCCCTCCACCAGGACATTAAAAATGGCTCGTGGCTGGGTCTTCCAGCACGACAATGACCCGAAACATACAGCCAAGGCAACAAAGGAGTGGCTCAAAAAGAAGCACATTAAGGTCATGGAGTGGCCTAGCCAGTCTCCAGACCTTAATCCCATCGAAAACTTATGGAGGGAGCTGAAGATCCGAGTTGCCAAGCGACAGCCTCAAAATCTTAATGATTTACAGATGATCTGCAAAGAGGAGTGGGCCAAAATTCCATCTAACATGTGTGCAAACCTCATCATCAACTACTAAAAACGTCTGACTGCTGTGCTTGCCAACAAGGGTTTTGCCACCAAGTATTAAGTCTTGTTTGCCAAAGAGATCAAATACTTATTTCCCTGTGCACAATGCAAATAAATATATATAATTTTGACAATGTGATTTTCTGTTTTTTTTTAAATATAATCTATCTCTCACTGGTAAAATTAAAGGGGTTGTCCCAAGTTGACTCAAATTTTTTTTTTTATACATTCTAAGCAGGAAATGAATTTTAAAACATTTGGTGTTAAAAAAATGTAACAATTAATTTCCTAAGTGCCTTTTTTTTACACTTGATAACTCAGCAAGTGCTGGTTATCTTTTCTAAAAAGGGGCGTGAGCGGCTCGATGTCAATCAAGCCGCTCCGCTCTGCAGTGTGCGCGCTCCCGATGTTGCTAGATACTGTAGTTCTAGCAACATCGGGAGAATGTTCGTCTCAAGCGGGCATGGTAAGCCCGATTGAGACGAACTTACCGTGAATGTACTGTACATTACACTACACTACATTCACCCCGTTTCGGCAAGCCACTTTTCCCTCACCCCCTCCCTGTCACTACATTTTTGTACCCGCCGCATCGGTGCTGCATCAGCACCCGGCGAACAAGTAAAAATATATAAAAAAAAATAAACTCACCTAAGACGTTCTAACGGCGCTCTGAACGGTCCCGTCACTTGCCATCTTCCTTCTTCTTGGCGCCGCTCGCATTCATAGTAAGGGTATGTGCACACACACTAATTACGTCCGTAATTGACGGACGTATTTCTGCCGCAAGTCCCGGACCGAACACAGTGCAGGGAGCCGGGCTCCTAGCATCATACTTATGTACGATGCTAGGAGTCCCTGCCTCGCTGCAGGACCACTGTCACGTACTGAAAACATGATTACAGTACGGGACAGTTGTCCTGCAGCGAGGCAGAGACTCCTAGCATCGTACATAAGTATGATGCTAGGAGCCCGGCTCCCTGCACTGTGTTCGGTCCGGTACTTGCGGCCGAAATACGTCCGTCAATTACGGACGTAATTAGTGTGTGTGCACATACCCTAACAATGCGTTGTGGCGCAGATGACGTAATCATATCAGGCCCACGTGATTACGTCACCTGCGCCCACCGCTCTGTTAGTGTGAATGGGAGAAGAAAAGTGACAGTACCGTTCAGCTCTTCGTGGGAACGTCTTAGGTGAGTTTATTTTTGTATGTATGTTGTCATGTATGTATGTTTGTATGTATGTATGTATGTTGTCATGTTTGTATGTGTATGTATGTTGTCATGTTTGTATGTGTATATGTGCATGTATGTATGTTTGCATGTATGTATGTTTGCATGTATGTTTGCTTGTATGTATGTTTTCATGTATATATGTTTTCATGTATATATGTTGTCATGTTTGTATGTGTATATGTGCATGTATGTTTGCATGTATGTATGTTTTCATGTATGTATGTATGTTTGCATGTATGTATGTTTTCTTGTATGTATGTATGTTGTCATGTTTGTATGTGTGTATGTTTTTATGTATGTGTTTTCATGTATGTATGTTGTCATGTTTGTATGTGTATATGTGCACGTATGTTTGCATGTATGTATGTATGTTTTCATGTATGTATGTTTGCATGTATGTATGTTCTCTTGTATGTATGTATGTTGTCATGTTTGTATGTAAGTATGTGTTTTCATGTAGGTATGTTTGCATGTATGTATGTTTGTATGTATGTTTTCATGTATGTATGTTTTCATGTTTGTATGTGTATATGTGCATGCATGTTTGCATGTATGTATGTTTTCATGTATGTATGCATGTATGTTTGCATTTATGTATGTTTGCATGTATGTATGTTTGCATGTATGTATATATGTATGTATGTTTGCTTGTATGTATGTTTTTTGCTTGTATGTATGTTTGCTTGTATGTATGTTGTCATGTTTGTATGTGTATATGTGCATGTATGTTTGCATGTATGTATGTTTGCATGTATGTATGTTTTCATGTATGTATGTTGTCATGTTTGTATGTGTATATGTGCATGTATGTTTGCATGTATGTATGTTTGCTTGTATGTATGTTTTCATGTATGTATGTTGTCATGTTTGTATGTGTATATGTGCATGTATGTTTGCATGTATGTATGTTTTCATGTATGTATGTATGTATGTAAGTATGTATGTATGTTTGCATGTATGTATGTTTTCTTGTATGTATGTTGTCATGTTTGTATGTGTGTATGTTTTCATGTATGTTTTTTCATGTATGTATGTTGTCATGTTTGTATGTGTATATGTGCACGTATGTTTGCATGTATGTATGTATGTTTTCATGTATGTATGTTTGCATGTATGTATGTTTTCTTGTATGTATGTATGTTGTCATGTTTGTATGTGTGTATGTGTTTTCATGTAGGTATGTTTGCATGTATGTATGTTTGTATGTATGTTTTCATGTATGTATGTTGTCATGTTTGTATGTGTATATGTGCATGTATGTGTATATGTGCATGTATGTTTGCATGTATGTATGTTTTCATGTATGTATGTATGTATGTTTGCATGTATGTATGTTTGCATGTATGTATGCATGTATGTTTGCATTTATGTATGTTTGCATGTATGTATGTTTGCATGTATGTATGTATGTATGTATGTTTGCTTGTATGTATGTTTGTTTGCTTGTATGTATGTTTGCTTGTATGTATGTTGTCATGTTTGTATGTGTATATGTGCATGTATGTTTGCATGTATGTATGTTTGCATGTATGTATGTTTTCATGTATGTATGTATGTTTGCATTTATGTATGTTTGCATGTATGTATGTATGTTTGCATGTATGTATGTTTGCATGTATGTTTGCTTGTATGTATGTTTGCTTGTATGTATGTATGTTGTCATGTTTGTATGTGTATATGTGCATGTATGTGTATATGTGCATGTATGTTTGCATGTATGTATGTTTGCATGTATGTATGTTTGCATGTATGTATGTTTGCATGTATGTATGTTTGTATGTATGTTTTCTTGTATGTATGTTATGTTTGTATGTGTATATGTGCATGTATGTTTGCATGTATGTTTGCTTGTATGTATGTTTGCTTGTATGTATGTTTGCTTGTATGTATGTATGTATGTATGTATGTATGTTTGCTTGTATGTATGTTTGATGGTATGTATGTTTGCTTGTATGTATGTATGTTTGCTTGTATGTATGTATGTTTGCTTGTATGTTTGCTTGTATGTTTGCTTGTATGTATGTATGTTTGCTTGTATGTATGTATGTTTGCTTGTATGTATGTTTGCTTGTATGTATGTTGTCATGTTTGTATGTGTATATGTGCATGTATGTTTGCATGTATGTATGTATGTTTGTATAAATGTCTGTATGGCCATGTATGATACTGTCTGCTGGCTCCCTGTATCTAAGCCAACTTTGCCGCAGGCTTCTATACATGGTATAACAGTCAGTATCACACATGAAAGTGAAACTAAGCCTACGACATGTTTTATTTCATTTTTTTTTTTTATATTTTTGATTTTTTTACAGGTTTGGTGTTTGGACTACGTCGGTTTCGAGGACTAATTAGATGCCGCTTTTTTTTTCATCAATAAAATGGTTAATGAGTGTTGTGTTGGGGGTGCTTTATTTCAATAAAATATTTTATCTATATCTTTGTCTTTTCTTTTCAAGTTTTATTACTATCACTTTAGTAATGGCCGCTGTCTGAGTGACAAGGTCCATTACTAAGGGGAGGCTTAGTGTTAGCCGGTACAGAGGCTAACACTAAACACCATTATTACCCCGGTACCCACCACCACCAGGGGTGCCGGGAAGAGCTGGGTACGATCCAGTACCCGACCATCTGTAGTGATGGTCGGGCTCTGGGGTGGCCGCAGGCTGGTATTATGAGGCTGGGAAGGGCCAAAAACAGTGGACCTTCCCACCCTTGTAATGCTAGGCTGCTGCTGCTGTGTTGTATCTGGCTGGTTATAAAAATGGGGGGGACCCCACGTCATTTTTTTAAATTATTTTTATTAAAAAGACATGGGGTTCCACCCAATTTATCATAACCAGCCACAAACAACAGTGTTATTAGCCTGGGAATGTACTAAACCAGTGGCCCCTCCCACCCGGCCTTGTATATGGCTGGTTATTAAAAATGTGGGAGACACAACGTCTATTGTTAAATTTAAAAAAAAAACAACGTGGGGGTCCCCCACATTTTTATAACCAGCCCGATACAACGCAGCAGCAGCAGCCTAGCATTACAAGGGTGGGAAGGTCCACTGTTTTTGGCCCTTCCCAGCCTCATAATACCAGCCTACGGCCGCCCCAGTACCCGACCATCACAACAGATGGTCGGGTACTGGATCGTACCAAGCTCTTCCCGGCACCCCTGGTGGTGGTGGGTACCGGGGTAATAATGGGTGGTTAGTGCTAGCCTCTGCACCGGCTAACACTAAGTACCGCCTTAATAATGGACGCTGTCAATCAGCCAACTACCATTATCTAGGTACTAATAAAGTTTGAAAAAAAAACACAAAGACAATTCTTTTTTATTGAAATAAGAAATCCCCAACAAAACCCTCGTTAACCATTTTATTAAAATTTTCAAAATACGTAGATCTACACAGTAGTCCAACGAATCGAAGACGTAGTCCAATTGGTACATCAAAATCTGCAACAACATTAAAAAAAAGTTATCAATGTGAACAATACCGATACTTATACTCACCTACACACACACAAACAACCACACACAAACATATACACAAACACACACCCATATATTACACAAACACACACATAAACACACAAACAAACATATAAACAAACACACACATATACACACAAACACCCACATATACACAAACACATGTACACAAACACCCATATATACACCAACACATACACAAACACACACACACACATATACACAAACACACACACACATATACACAAACACACACGTATACAAAAACACACCCATATATACACAAACACACCCATATATACACAAACACACACACACACATATACACAAACACACACACACATATACACAAACACACACGTATACAAAAACACACACACACATATGCACAAACACACCAATATATACACAAACACACACATATACACACACACATATACAAAAACACACAAACATATACACACAAACATATACACATATGCACAAACACAACCATATATACACAAACACACACACATATACCCACACACATATACACACAAACATATACACACAAAAATATGTACACAAACACACCCATATATACACAAACACGCATACACAAACACACAAACATATACACAAACACACCCATATATACACAAACACACCCATATATACACAAACACACCCATATACACAAACACACACGTATACAAAAACACACACAAACCTATACACATATGCACAAACACACCCATATATACACAAACACACACATATACACACACACATATACATATACAAAAACACACAAACATATGCACAAACACACCCACATATACACAAACACACACACACATAAACACACAAACACACACACACACAAACACACACAAACATATACACAAACACACACATATACACACAAACATATACACAAACACATGTACACAAACAAACCCATATATACACAAACATACACATATACAAACACACACACACACACACACACACACACACAAACATATACACAAACACATGTACACAAACAAACCCATATATACACAAACATACACATATACAAACACACACAAACATATACACAAACACACCCATATATACACAAACACACCCATATATACACAAACACACACATATACACCAAAACACACACATATACACCAAAACACCCATATATACACAAACACACACACACACACACACACACACACACACATAAACACACCAAAAAAACACACACACACACATATACACAAACATATACACATATACACACAAACATATGTACACAAACACACCCATATATACACAAACACATACACAAACCCACACATATACAAAAAAACACACACACACACACACACACACGCAAACATATACACACAAACACACCCATATATATACACACACACACACACACACACACACACACACACACAAACATATACACAAACACAAAAATATACACACAAATACACCCATATATACACTCACACATATACACAAACACACCCATATATACACAAACACAGACACACACACACACACACACTTACCTTTAGCGGAGCGCAGACTTCCCGCGACGGGTGCCTTCCACTGCATCTCCTTGCATCTCCTGCGCATGCGCCGAGATGCGCGTTCATGAGTAAATGACATCCTCGGCTCGGGACGCAGAGGATGTCATTACGCATGCGCGGCCACCGCTAAAGGTAAATAGCGGTGGCCGGGAACCTAGGCAACGAGCAGGATACAAAGAGGGACCGACCGCAACTTCAATCAACGATATCAAGAAAACGACATCGCTGGACGACGGACAGGTAATTAGAATTATTCTTACTTTTACATGGGGGAGCTTTATAGCTCCATTTATCAACTTGGGACAACCCCTTTAAGCTAGCCTAAAAATTCTAGACTGTTCATGTCTTTGACAGTGGGCAAACTTACAAAATCAGCAAGGGATCAAATACTTATTTCCTTCACTGTATACACTGTATATATATATGTACTGAGCTTGATTCTGGAATTATATACATCATAATAACCAAGCTCAGTACATATATACAGCACCAAAAAGAAGCTCGTTACATATATATATAACTCCAGAACAAAGCTCAGTACATTTATACAGCACCAGAACAAAGCTCAGTACATATATACAGCATCAGAACAAATCTCAGTACATATATAAAGCATCAGAACCAAGCTCAGTACATATATACAGCACCACAATAAACATCAGTACACATATACATCCCCAGAACCGAGCTCAGTATCACGGTCACAGGGTATGTGGACCCACTAGGCCACTCCGCCGTAGCGGGGAGGCAGCTGACCAGGTCACAGTCTACACGAAAGTCAATAGCAGATAGCAATGCTTGGGAACATGAACTAGTCCAGACGGTGGCTGTGGCTTCAGCACGGATGGAGGCCGGTGCGGCAGGTAGCGCCAGACGTGGCGGGCAGAATCCGATGTGGCAGAAGACATGGGACATGGCAGAAGACACTGGACGTGGCAGAAGACACAGGACGTGGCAAACAACACTGGACGTGGCAAACAACACTGGACGTGGCAAACGACAGCAGGTGCAGCAGACACGACTCCAACACTGGTAGGCACAGGATCAAGAACAATACGGGATACAGGAACAGGTAACAGGGCACGGGTAACAACTGGAAAGGGGAACACTAAGGGACCATTTGCAAGACAGACTGGGATAAATTAGCAATGCTCAGGCAAGGATCAGAAGGCCTGGGGCCGTCTTATAGACCAGGAAATCATGGCACTTGATAATGATGACGATTTCCTTTGTGCTCGCACTGGCCCTTTAAGGCCGGGCACGAGCGTGTGCGCGCACCCTACGTGACACAGCAGAACGGAGCGTCAGTCAGTACTGACATCTCCTAGGAAGGAGATGGGGACCAGCGCTCACGGATCCATGGCTGCGGTCGTCGGGAGGTGAGTAAACCCAACAGCCCGCGGCCATGGACGCTACAGTATCCCCCTCTTACGCCCCTCTTCTTGGGGCCAGAGCGAGAGAGGAACTTTTTAATAAGAGCAGGAGCACTGAGGTTCTCTACTGGCTCCCAGGACCTCTCCTCAGGACCAAACCCTCTCCAGTCCACCAAATAGAAAGTCCTTCCTCCTACCCTCTTGCAGTCCAGGATCTCCTTTACCTTCGAATACATCGGAAGGACCGCTGGGAGCAACTGTGGAACTAGAAGTCTTGCTGTAGTGGTTCAGGACCACTGGTTTCAGGTGGGACACATGGAAGGAGTTGGGGATTCTGAGGGTAGGAGGGTAGGAGGCAGCCACATCTTATAGGAGACAGGGTTGATTTGTTGCAGAATCTCGAAAGGAACAAGGAACCAGGGAGCAAACTTGTATGAGGGTACCTTCAAGTGAATGTTTCGAGAGGACAGCCAGACTTTAGTACCTGGAAGATACTGAGGCAGCCCTTCTCCTAGTATCTGCCTTTCTCTTCATGTGATCTACTGCCAGCAAAATAGAGGACCGGGTCTGTCGCCAGATTTGCAGGAAGTCCCCATATGCAGAGTCAGCAGCAGGTACCTGAGATGAAGACTACACAGGAAGAGGGACTCTAGGATGTTGACTGTATACAATGTGAAATGGAGTGGAAGTGGTGGACTCACTTGTATGGTTGTTGTATGAGAACTCGGCCCATGGAAGAAGCTGTACCCAGTTATCATGCTGTGAAGAGATGAAGTGGCGGAGATAATTCTCCATGATCTGGTTGATCCTCTCAACTGGCCCAAAGGCTAAGGAAAAGTCCAAACTCACATCCAGGAGTTTACAGAGGGCTCTCCAGAACTTTGAGGTAAACTGAACCCCCCGGTCGGACACAATGTGAAGAGGCAAGCCATGCAAGCGAAAGATGTGTTGAATGAAGAGACTCGCCAGTCGGGGAGCAGAAGGTAGGCCGATCAGCGGGATAAAATGTGCCATCTTAGAGATCCGGTCCACCACCACCCAGATGGTGTTGCATCCTGCTGAGGGAGGGAGGTCTGTGACGAAGTCCATTGCAATGTGCTGCCAAGGGGCATTGGGTACAGGCAGAGGTTGAAGCAGACCGGCCGGCTTGGAGTGACTAACTTTGTTAGAAGCACACACTGTGCAAGAAGAGACAATGTCCAGAACATCTTTAGGTAGCGTGGGCCACCAGAAGTGACGAGCAATCAGGTCTTGGGTTTTATGGACACCAGCGTGCCCAGCCAGTTTAGAACTGTCTGCCAACCGAACAAAAGTTCTCCCTGGCGGGATGTCTCTAATCTGCAAAGGATTAGCAGTGACAATGCAGGGCGGGTCTATGATAGTCTGAAGGGACTCCACCGTGTCTTCCGTCTCAAATGATCTGGACAGGGCATCGGCCCTCACATTCTTGTCAGCGGGACCGTAGTGGAGAAGAAACTGGAAATGGGGGAAGAACAGCGACCACCTGGCTTGACGAGGATTCAGTCTTTGAGCGGACTGAAGGTAGGTAAGGTTTTTGAGTAATTGCGCTCAGCAGAAGAAAAAAGTCTTGAGTAGTAGCCACATACTACTGCCTTTCCTTTGGAGCTCCTCTGGAACAGAAGTGCACCTGCACCAACAGAGGAAGAGTCCACCTCCAATGAGAACTGTTGAGATATGTCAGGGTGATGGAGGATCGAAGGAGAAGTGAAGGCTTTCATGAGGCTAATGAATACGGACTCTGCCTCTGGAGTCCACACCTTGGCGTTCACACCCTTCTTGGTGAGGGTAGAGATGGGAGCCGTCAGAGATGAAAAGTTCGGAATAAACTGCCGGTAGAAATTGGCGAATCCCAGGAACCGTTGTATGGCCCTTAGGCCTTGAGGACGTGGCCACTCCAGGACAGACTTTAGTTTCTCAGGGTCCGTCTTAAGACCTTGATCTGAGATGACGTAGCCCAGGAAGGGCAAAGACTTCCTTTCAAAGACGCACTTCTCCAACTTACCATATAAGCGATTCTATCTTAGTTCACAGAAGAACTTGACGGACATGCCTCCGATGGGTCATCAGATCTGGGGAGAAAATCAAAATATCATCGAGATAAACTAGAACACACATATAGAGGAGATCTCGGAAAATATCATTGACGAGTTCATGAAAGACTGCAGGAGCGTTACACAGTCCGAATGGCATTACTAGGTATTCCTCGTGCCCATCGCGGGTGTTAAATGCCGTCTTCCATTCGTCACCCCGGCGAATCTGGATTAGATTATAAACCCCCCGCAGATCTAGCTTAGAAAATTTTTTGGCTCCTCGTATGCGATCAAACAGCTCGGATATAAGTGGCAACGGGTATTTGTTCTTGACCGTGATCTGGTTGAGACCACGGTAGTCAATGCAGGATCGAAGGGATCCATCTCTCTTCTTAACGAAGAAGAAGCCTGCCCCAGCCGGGGAGGAAGATTTTTGAATAAATCCCCTCTCCAAGTTCTCCTTGATATAGGCTGACATAGATAAAGTCTCTGGCAAGGAGAGAGGATATACTTGTCCACGGGGAGGAGAAGCATTAGGAACCAGTTCAATGGGACAGTCATAATTCCGATGTGAAGGCAACGTCTCAGCCTCTCGTTTTCAGAAGTCATCCGCAAAACTGGCATACTGAAATGGTAGACCGGAGAGTGATTGAGGCAGAGGGGGCATAACAGGACGGACTTGTGACAGGCAATGGCTATGGCATCTGGAACCCCCTTGAAGAACCACTCCGGAATTTCAGTCAAGGACCGGGGCGTGTAGGCGGAGCCATGGCAGACCCAGCAGGATAGGATTGATAGCCTTGGGTAATACCAGGAAGGATGATCTGTTCTGAGTGAAGAGCCCCGACCCGTAGTGTCAACGGCTCCGTGATTAGCATAATTGGATCGGGCAATGGTAGACCAGTCACAGAGGCAACAGCCAGGGGTCTCTACAGACGGACTGTGCGTAGACGTAAACGATCCACTAGATCCTGCTGGATGAAATTAGCAGCCGCTCCAGAGTCAAGATAGGCGGAGGAGGGATGTGACGTCTCTCCGGAGACGATGGCCACAGGAATCGATAATTTGGAAGAGGTTTTAACGTTTGGAGACGTTCCACTTAGAGTTGCCTCTCCAACCAACCCTAGATACTGGAGTTTCCCGGTTTCTGTGGGCATTGGCGCACAAAATGACCCTTAAGGCCACAATACATACATAGTCCAGAGGAGCGTCTGCGCTGCTTCTCCTGTTCAGATAACCTGACTCTGTCTACCTGCATGGGTTCTTCAGGTAGCGCACTAGGGGAAGACAATAGTGGTCTCTGGACCGAGGGTGGTGGTCTGTGGGCCTGGCTCTCCTGTCAAACCTCTTGAGTGCGCTCCCGGATTCTCATATCAACCCCGGTGGCTAACAGGATGAGGGCATCCAAGGTAGAAGGAAAGTCGCGGGCTGCCAGTCCGTCCTTGATGTGAGAGAACAGTCCCTGCCATAAGGTTGCCACCAGTGCCTCATTGTTCCATGCCAGCTCAGCTGCTAGGGTACGGAAGGAGATAAACAACAACCTAAAAAATGAGTCAAAACCGAACTACGATGAAAAAATGAAAATTTTTATTGACACATAACAAGACAAAAATAATAAATATAATTGCTCACATGTTAAAAGACAAGGATGACTACCACAGTGTGGGAGAAAAGGAGGCCAGACACACATATATATATATTGGGGCTAGTATTGTAGCATATGCATGTAATGGATGGTACAAGGGTGCATAAATAAATAAATAAATAGATAAGTTACTAGCACCTGAAAACCATCAGAAGGTATATACATATCAAAAAGACTATGCAAAATCCCAGTTAAATGGTATGTGACTTATAACTGTTGGTGCAAATGGGCACCTGTTTAGCATAAGTCATTAATACGGAATACACATGCAGCTAGATGAAAGTGGCTTACCCATGCAGTATCAAACTGTTGTCTGGCGTCACACCCGACACGCGTTTCGACGAAAAACACCTTCGTCCCCCGTTTTTCACCTCGGGGGTGGAACAGTGAGTAGATCCAGGCGGACCCGGATAGAATTCCCAGCCTCAAGGAGTTGATCCTGACGTGTGCGTAGGTCATGCATCTCCGTCTGTATCTTCTGGACTGCGGTCTTGGGCTGGCCAGCAGGTTCCATGGCCTGAGCGTACTATCACGGTCACAGGGTATGTGGACCCACTAGGCCGCTCCGCCGTAGCGGGGAGGCAGCTGACCAGGTCACAGTCTACACGAAAGTCAATAGCAGATAGCAATGCTTGGGTACCTGAACTAGTCCAGACGGTGACTGTTGCTTCAGCACGGATGGAGGCCGGTGCGGCAGGTAGCACCAGACGTGGCGGACAGAATCCGATGTGGCAGAAGACACTGGACGTGGCAGAAGACACTGGACGTGGCAGAAGACACAGGACTTGGCAAACGACACTGGACGTGGCAAACGACACTCCGATTCTCGCTGCCACTACCTCCTCGCTACGACTGAGACGCAAGGTCCTGCAGGGGATTTCTAAACCAGTGCCAGATCCACTTCAGCCTACATGGCAGATCATTTCCTTCCGATGGTTCTAGAATCGCATTCATAGTCTCTCTCCTGGCTAGCCCTGGCATGGGCAAATCCCATCTGGGAACATCAGGAACCAGAGACCCGTGACTTACAGTGCTTCCTACAAACTTTCCGCACAGTATTTTAGATTGCCTCATTCTTCTAGCCACCCGGATTGACATGCGGATACAGGAACGGTCTCAAGAGGTACGCCGGTCCAGAAGATTTCCTAAGCTGGCACCTACATTTCAGCAACCCCTGTTGCCCTCATTAGCTACTCCACCTAAGGACCCCATGCAAGTAGACCGCCTCAAATTGTTTGTCCAAGAAAAACAATGCAGACGCACTTTGGGACTATGTCTGCATTGCGACCTCGGAGGCCATTTTGTGTGTCTGTGTCCCCAAAAAACTTCAGTGCCTAGGTTTGGTTGGAAAGACAAGCCTCCGGGGAGGACTTTTGTGCGGTTGGCAGACAGGAGGAGAATCCATCACTGGGGACACAGCTCCAAACTGGCTGAACACACGTGTGTTTTAAAGACTCGAGACATGATAAATCGTCATTTCTGGTGGCCCACGCTGCCCAAAGATGTTGTGGACTTTGTCTCTTCCTGTACTGTGTGTGCTTCAAACCAGGTTGCTCACTCCAAGCCTGCCGGTCTGCTCCAACCTCTGCCTGTACCCAATGCCCCTTGGCAGCACATTGCAATGGACTTTGTCACTGACCTCCCTCCCTCAGATGGAGGCAATACTGTCTGGGTGGTGGTGGACTGGTTTTCGAAGCTAGCACATTTTATCCCACTGACCGGCCTACCTTCTGCTCCTCAACTGGCAAGTCTCTTCATTTAGCACATCTTCCACTTGCATGGCTTGCCCCTTCACATCGTGTCCGATCGGGGGGTTCAATTTACCTAAAAATTCTGGAGAACACTCTGTAAACTCCTGGATGTGAGATTGGACTTTTCCTCAGACTATTACCCCCAGTCAAGTCGAGAGGTTTAACCAGATCATGGAAATTATCTCCGCCAATTCATATCCATGCAGCATGATGACTGGGTACAGCTTCTTCCATGAGCCAAGTTCTCATATAACAACCACACTAGTGAGTCCATGACTTCCACACCGTTCTTCATTGTCTACAGCCAACATCTACAAATGTACCCGCAGCTGACTCTGCATTTGGGGACTTTCTGCAAATCTGGCAACAGACACGTTCCTCTATTCTGCTGGCAGTCGATCGCATGAAGCGAAAGGCGGATACAAGAAGAGAGCCGCCTCAATATCTTCCGGATACCAAAGTCTGGCTTCTAAGCTTCGGCTGCCACCTACCCTAAAAATCCCCAACTCCTTTCATGTATCCCTCCTGAAGCCTGTGGGCCTGAACCGCTAAACTAAAACTCCTAGCCCTGCAGTTGCTCCCAGAAGTTCTTCCGATGTGTTCGAGGTAAAGGAGATCCTGGACTTCAAGAGAGTAGGAGGAAGGACTTTTTATTTGGTGGATTGGAAAGGGTTTGGTCCAGGGGAGAGGTCCTGGGAGCCAGAAGAGAAACTCCATGCCCCTACTCTTGTTAAGAAATTCCTCTCTCACTCTGGCCCTAAGAAGAGGGGGCGTAAGAGGGGGGGGGGGATACTGTTACATCCATGGCCGCGGACCATCAAGATTACTCACCCTCGATGGCCGCAGCCATGGACTTGTGAGCGCTGGTCCCCATCTCCTCCCCAGGAGATGCCAAAGCTGACTTCCGCTCCACTCTGCTGTGTCCCGTAGGGTCTGCGCGCACGCTCGCGCCCAGCCTTAAAGGGCCAGTGCGCGCACATGTAAATCATCAGTAATTAGCCCATGATCCCCCTGGACTATAAGAAGGGCTCTGCCCTTTTACTCCTTGCCCGAGCATTGTTCGTATTCCTCTGTTAGTCTTGCAAAGGGTCCCTTAGTGTTATCCTGTTCTTGTTGTTCCCGTGCCCTGCTATCTGTATCCTGTATCTCGTGTTGTAGTCGTTCCTGTGCCTGCTATAGTGTTGAAGTCGAGTTCTGCCATCGGCCATGTCTGCTGTGTTACACCATGTCTGGTGTAATCTGTCTCGTCTGCATCACCTGCTGTCAAGATCCCATCTGTGCCTAGCCGTTGCTACTGTCTGGACTATCACAGGTACCCTTGTGTTTGGACTATATATATTGATTTGGTACACTGTAGTTTGGTCAGCTGCCATCCCGCTACGGTGGTGCGGCCCAGTGGGTACACATACCCACAGATAGTGACAAGTCTGGTGCTGTTTATATGTACTGAGCTTGGTTGTGGTGCTGTATTTATGTACTAAGCTTTGGGTGGTGCTCTATATGTACTGAACTTGGTTCTCGTGTTGTATATACTAGTCCTTCTCAATGAATTAAAATATCATCAAAAATGTAATGTATTTCAGTAATTCAATTCAAAAACTGAAACTCATATATTTTTAGATTCATTACACACAGACTGAACTATTACCAGCACTTTTTTCTGTTAATGTTGATGATTATGGCTAACAGTTAATGAAAACCAAAATTTAGTGTCTCAGGAAATTAGAATATTGTATAAGCCCAGTTTCAAAAATTATTTTTGTAGGCCTTCTGAAAAGTATGTACAGTATATGCTCTCAATACTTCGTCAGGGCTCCTTTTGCATGAATTACTTCATCAATGTGGCGTGGCATGGAGGCGATCAGCCTGTGGCACTGCTGAGGTGTTGTGGAAGCCCAGGTTGCTTTGATAGCGGCCTTCAGCTCGTCTTCATTCGTTGGGTCTGGTGTCTCTCATCTTCCTCTTGACAATATCCCATAGATTCTCTATGAGGTTTAGGTCAGGTGAGTTTGCTGGCCAATCAAACACAGTGATAATGTGGTTATTAAACCAGGTATTGGCACTTTTGGCAGTGTGGGCAGGTGCCAAGTTCTGCCAGAAAATGGAGTCAGCATCTCCATAAAGTTTGTCAGCAGAGGGAAGCATGAAGTGCTCTAAAATTTCCTGGTAGACGACTGCATTGACTCTGGACTTGACATAACACAGTGGACCAACACGAGCAGATGACATTGCTCCCCAAGCCATCACTGACTGTGGAAACTTGTCCTGATTTTATTAGCAGAGAGTGAGACAGGAGATACTGCCTTTGATCTCCTGTCTCTATACTCTGCAGGGGACCAGAGAGGTAATTGGGGATGTATTATGTGATGCACTTGAGTACCACAGGACATCCCCACTGATTAACTTACCTCCCTTCCCCCTCGAGATTCTGGAGGAAGCAAAAGATTCCCACTGCTTGCCTCCCCCTCTCGCCAAGTAATGAGATTCCATGGGGGGGAGCCATAAACAGTCCCATGGCCTCCCCTCACTTGCACGTGCATGAGCATGTGATGTCATACAGAAGTGCACGGGAGGGTTTAAAAAGACAAACTGTCCCACACGTCTCTCTCTTGCCTCTTGCTCACTTGCTCCTGCTTCCTGGCCAGACACCAACTCTCTGTTCCTGACTCAATACCTAGGACCACATGTGCCAAGTATCCTCCCCCTCGCTCTTCCCCATCCTACCCTTCTCCCCATAACCCTACTTTCCCAAGTACTACAGATTTCCCCTGGTGTTTGACCCCTTGAGTGTATAGGGAAAGTTAGATCCAGATGGGGGGGGGGTGTCACAGATCAAGCATGAGTGAGTACACTGTAACTTGTATGTATGTTAGTGAAGTGGGTGAGTTTTAGTATAGTATTGTAATATATTGTGCTGGTACTGGGGCACGTGTAGTTATTATATGCATTGTGATATGCTGATGCTATATCGTGAATTATGTTAGGTAAGTGATGGTTCTATAGATTAGGATTGTGATACCTTGTTTATACTGTGCAGTGTAGTGTCAGTTTATTCAATACATATTAGGCCTCGTTTACACGAGCGTGATATACGTGCGTGCGACGCGCGTGCTTTTCACGCGTGTCGTACGCACCTATATTAGTCTATGGGGGCATGCAGACAGTCCGTGAGTTTTGCTCAGCGTGAGTCCGCTGAAAAAAACTCACGACATGTCCTATCTATGTGCGCTGTTCGCGCATCACGCACCCATTGAAGTCAATGGGTGCGGGAAAACCACGCATGCCGCACGGAAGCACTTCCGTGCGAACTGCGTGATTCGCGCAACAGCTGTCAAACTCTGAATGCAAACAGAAAAGCACCACGTGCTTTTCTGTTTACAAACATCCAAACGGAGTGTCATAATGATGGCGGCTGCGAGAAAATCTCGCAGCTGCGCATCATACGCTGTTAAGTGTAAATCAGGCCTTAAGTTGTTATGTGTATTGGGATACACTGATACTATACTGTGATTATTTACTGTGTTTGGTGTATTTTATATCTAAGTGTGACTACTGTTTGTGTTAATAAATATTACCCTTTATTTACATTGCAGTTGTATACACTTACTTAGTAGCAAAGCAAGTCGATTAACGTTAATACAAGAGAAAGGTAGGGAAGCTAGGTATAACCCTAGTGACCCTGATATAAAGGCGGTACTAATAGTGGGTGACACGAGTAAGTGAATCCCACCATTACCCCATATATATATATATATATATATATATATATAGCAGAAAAAGAATGGCGACAGCACACTGCGACACTAATGCCACCTAAACCACTAAATATAAATAAATATGCACTAAAGCTAAATCTACTTATAATAGGGAGGTTCTTAGTGCACATTTTGATCAAAAGTGTTTGCCCACCTGCACATACACCCAGAACTGGGACTAAGCCTACATACAGTGAAGGAAATAAGTATTTGATCCCTTGCTGATTTTGTAAGTTTGCCCACTGTCAAAGACATGAACAGTCTAGAATTTTTAGGCTAGGTTAATTTTACCAGTGAGAGATAGATTATATAAAAAAAAAAAAACAGAAAATCACATTGTCAAAATTATATATATTTATTTGCATTGTGCACAGAGAAATAAGTATTTGATCCCTTTGGCAAACAAGACTTAATACTTGGTGGCAAAACCCTTGTTGGCAAGCACAGCAGTCAGACATTTTTTGTAGTTGATGATGAGGTTTGCACACATGTTAGATGGAATTTTGGCCCACTCCTCTTTGCAGATCATCTGTAAATCATTAAGATTTCGAGGCTGTCGCTTGGCAACTCGGATCTTCAGCTCCCTCCATAAGTTTTCGATGGGATTAAGATCTGGAGACTCGCTAAGCCACTCCATCACCTTAATGTGCTTCTTTTTGAGCCACTCCTTTGTTGCCTTGGCTGTATGTTTCAGGTCATTGTCGTGCTGGAAGACCCAGCCTTGAGCCATTTTTAATGTCCTGGTGGAGGGAAGGAGGTTGTCACTCAGGATTTGACGGTACATGGCTCCATCCATTCTCCCATTGATGCGGTGAAGTAGTCCTGTGCCCTTAGCAGAGAAACACCCCCAAAATATAATGTTTCCACCTCCATGCTTGCTTGTCAGTGGGGACGGTGTTCTTTGGGTCATAGGCAGCATTTCTCTTCCTCCAAACACGGAGAGTTGAGTTAATGCCAAAGAGCTAAATTTTAGTCTCATCTGACCACAGCACCTTCTCCCAATCACTCTCAGAATCATCCAGATGTTCATTTGCAAACTTCAGACGGGCCTGTACATGTGCCTTCTTGAGCAGGGGGACCGTGCGGGCAATGCAGGATTTTAATCCATTACGGCGTAATGTGTTACCAATGGTTTTCTTGGTGACTGTGGTCCCAGCTGCATTGAGATCATTAACAAGTTCCCCCCGTGTAGTTTTCGGCTGAGCTCTCACCTTCCTCAGGATCAAGGATACCACACGAGGTGAGATTTTGCATGGAGCCCCAGATCGATGTCGATTGACAGTCATTTTGTATGTCTTCCATTTTCTTACTATTGCACCAACAGTTGTCTCCTTCTCACCCAGCGTCTTACTTATGGTTTTGTAGCCCATTCCAGCCTTGTGCAGGTCTATGATCTTGTCCCTGACATCCTTAGAAAGCTCTTTCGTCTTGCCCATGTTGTAGAGGTTAGAGTCAGCCTGATTAATTGAGTCTGTGGACAGGAGTCTTTTATACAGGTGACCATGTAAGACAGCTGTCTTTAATGCAGGCACCAAGTTGATTTGGAGCGTGTAACTGGTCTGGAGGAGGCTGAACTCTTAATGGTTGGTAGGGGATCAAATACTTATTTCTCTGTGCACAATGCAAATAAATATATATAATTTTGACTATGTGATTTTCAGTTTTATTTTTAATATAATCTATCTCTCACTGGTAAAATTAAACTAGCCTAAAAATTCTAGACTGTTCATGTCTTTGACAGTGGGCAAACTCACAAAATCAGCAAGGGATCAAATACTTATTTCCTTCACTGTATATACCTGAGGATGGTAGGAACCAGCATTGAACTAATTAAAATCCCCCAGGGCAAAATGGGAGGAGTGCAAGAACAAAAATGGAGGCAGTCACTAACCCCACATATATGGATCACATAAACAAAACAAAAATTTGAACAGCACATTCCAACTAAATGATATAAAATGTGTATGCAGGTGCAGGAACACCTGTGACTGCAAATATACAGCAGAAAAAGAATGGCGACAGCACACTGCGACACTAATGCCACCTAAACCACTAAATATAAATAAATATGCACTAAAGCTAAATCTACTTAGAATATATATATATAGTGAAGCACATATAAAAATAAGCAGCAGTTCCTTTTCTTAGCAATATGTTTTCTATGTATTTTTCTTATGTTATACAAAAAAACAATATAGCAGTAGTGTGTATGAGTAAAAAAATGTGTCACCCAATATGCTAGAGTCCTTTTTAGAAGCTCCGGTTAGACATCTCTTTTCCCAGATGGATTCTTGTTAGGACTTCGGCAGAGACACACGTGGAGAAACGTCTTGCTATGCCTGGTGTGACCTTTTGGGGGTCTTCTCCCTTTCTCAAGCGTGAATACATTTATGTTTCTATTTATATGGATATTAGTCTATACATAAATATTGTAGAGGTGATGGTGTAACTAGCGGACGTTGTATCCTGATAGAGTAGACAGGGGCGTAGCTAGGGGGGGGCAGGCGGGGCATGTGCCCCGGGCGCAAGGGAAGGAGGGGCGCCGAAGAGCAGCTGATCGCTGCTGACAGGCGCCCCGTATGTCGGACACCTGCAGCAGCTTAGGAAGAGCCAGGAAATTAGGTCATTCTGACTGGGTCTGTGACGGCCAGGGAGTGGACCAGTCCAGTCACCTTACCTGTCACCTGACCTGACGTCAGTTACGTCATAGCCGGGAAGGGGAAGTATGGAGCGGGCACACGCAGTGTCAGCTGTATGTTACAGCCGTCACTTCAGAGTAACTAGCTGCATCGCGCTTGAGCGCGATCCCGCTAGTTTAACTAGTTAAATGCCGCGGTCAATACCGACCGCAGCATTTAAATCGTGAGAAAGAGGGGGGCGACCCCCTCTAACAGCTCATCACGCCCCCCGCAACGCAATCGCGCAGGGTGGGGGGCGGTGGTTGCTATGGCTGCCTGGGGGCCTAATGAAGACCCCCAGGTCCACCATCTTTGTACACCTATTAAGTCCTGCCTCTGGCAGGGCTTAATAGATGCCTGTCAGAATCACGATATACTGCAATACATTAGTATTGCAGTATATTGTGCAAGCTAACAATCACTGGTTGAAGTCCCCTAGGGGGACTAATAAAAAAAGTAAAAATGAGTTAAATAAAGGGTTTTTTTTGTGTAAAAAAAAAACCTTAAAATTAAAAGTTCAAAAAACCCCCCTTTTCCCATTTTCCCCCTAGACCATAGTAAAAAAAGAAATAAATATACATAATTGGTATCGCCGCATCCGTAAAAGTCTGAACAATTACAATATATCATTATTTAACCCGCGCGGTGAACGCCGTAAAAAAAAAAATGTAAACGCCAGAATGTCTATTTTTTGGTCACCTAATCTCCCACAAAAAAATGAAATAAAAAGTGATCAAACCGTCAAATGTACACCAAAATGGTATTATTAAAAACGACAGCTTATCCCGCAAAAAATAAGCCCACATACCACTTAATTGACGGAAAAATAAAAAAGTTATGGCTCTCGGAATTTGGCGACGCAAAATAAATTTTCTTTTTTACACTTAGGTTTTTACTTGTAAATGTAGTAAAATATAGAAAAAACAATACATGTTTGGTATCACCGTAATCTTATTGACCCGCAGAATAAAGTTAACATGTTGTTTTAATTGCACAGTGAATTCCGTAAAAACAGCGCGCAAAAAACCATGGAGGAATCGCTGTTTTTTTCATTTTCTACCCCACAAATAATTTTTTTCCCGTTTCCTAGTACAGTGTACGGCAAAATAAATAGTGTTACGAAAAACTACAACTCGTCCCGCAAAAATCAAGCCCTCATAGTACTATATCGACGGAAAAATAAAGACGCTATGGCTTCTGGAATGTGGAGAGGAAAAAACTAAAATGAAAATCTGAAAGTTGTTTACGTCGGGAAAGGGGTAAGTCTGTTTTTAATATGTTTTAAAATCACGTTTCACTACTCACATTTGTTTTTGCAATCACCTGCATCACTCCTACTATTTAAACTAGCCCCGGATGTAACTGTTCACTCTTGAGAAAGGGGCAGACCCCCGTAAGGTCGCATCAGGCATAGCAAGACGTCGACTGTTTCTCCACGTGTGTCTCTGCCGAAGTACTAACAAGAATCCATCCGGGAAAAGAGATGTCTAACCGGAGCTTCTAAATAGGACTCTAGCATATTGGGTGACACATTTTTTTTTACTCATACACACTACTGCTATAGTGTTTTTTGTGTATCATAAGAAAAAAATACAAAGAAAATGTTTTGCTAAACATTGTTTTGCTAAAAAAAAGAAACTGTTTCTTATTTTTATACGTGCTTCACTATATATATATATATATATATATACATATATATATATACATATATACATACTCAGGGCCGGCCCTAGGATAGATGGCGCCCTGTGCGAAATTATCTTCCGGCGCCCCACCCCATCATTAAAAAAAAATGGCCCATAAAAAAATTATAATGCCCCTTTAGTGCCCCCATACAGTATAATAATAATATTTAAAAATATTATATATTACAACCCCTTCAAGGACACAGTATTTTGTCCTCTAATTGTGCCCACAGTATTATGCGCCCTGTAGTACCCCTACATAGTATAATGTCTGCTTAGTGGCCCCCACACAGTATAGTGCCCCCCTGTAGATTTTGCCATATAGCCTCCCTGTAGACAGTGCTATAATCCCCCACCTCCTTTTTGTAGATCGTGCCATACAGCCCCCCACACCTCCCCCTTGTAGACAGTGCCCCCAACAAAAACAAAAATTGTACTCACCTAGGCCCCGTTCCCATGACGAACTGAGCTGCTCCATGACGGGACCCTAGTACAGAGTTTACCAACCTTTTTGGATTCGAGGCAACACTGGAAAAACAAAATTTCCTCAGGGCCCCCCTACCAAAAATTGTTTTGAGAAAGACAGAAAACGGCTAAAAACAAGCACAAGGGCATGTTCACACACGTTTTTTGTAAGGCAAAAAAAATCTGCCTCAAAATTCCTTCAGCAACTGACAGCGTTGTGTGACCTTTTTTTGTGTTTTTTCTTAAGCTGTTGAAGCGAATGCAAAAGACGCAGGAAAAAAAAGCTCCAAACGAGCGCCTCAGGTATCTTCTGCCTCCTATTAATTTCAATTGGAGGTCAGAGGTGGAAACCACTTGAAGACCATCAGCCCCCCACTCACAGAAAAATGACCATCAGCCCCCCACTCACAGCAAAATGACCATCAGCCCACCACTCAGTAAAATGACCATCAGACCCCCACTCACAGATTCCCCCTGTAGGTAGCGCCACACAGCCCCTTGTAGGTAGCGCCACACAGCCCCTTGTAGGTAGCACGACACAGCCCCTTGTGGGTAGCACCGCACAGCCCCCTTGTGGGTAGCGCCAGACAGCCCCCTTGTAGGTAGCACCACACAGCCCCTTGTGGGTAGCACCGCACAGCCCCCTTGTGGGTAGCATCACATAGCCCCTTGTAGGTAGCACCACACAGCCCCCTTTTGGGTAGCGCCAGACAGCCCCCTTGTGGGTAGCGCCAGACAGCCCCCTTGTGGGTAGCGCCAGACAGCCCCCTTGTAGGCAGCGCCACACAGCCCCCATGTAGGTAGCGCCCCAAAGCCCCCTTGTAGATAGCGCCTCACAGCCCCCTTGTAGATAGCGCCACACAGCCCCCTTGTAGATAGCGTCACACAGCCCCCTGTAGAGTGTGCCACACAGCCCCCTGTAGGGAGGGCCGCACAGCCCCCTGTAGGGAGTGCCGCACAGCCCCCTGTAGGGAGTGCCGCACAGCCCCCTGTAGGGAGTGCCGCACAGGCCCCTGATAGGAAGTGTCGCAAAGACCCCTGGTAGGAAGTGCCACACAGCCCACAGCCCCCTGGTAGGGAGTGAAAAAAAGAATTAAAAAAAGGACAACTGCAGGAGCACACAAAATACCCAGCTTTCCCAGCTATCAAATAAATGTGTGGAAAAAAACTAAGTTATAACTTTTATTTAGTCTGAGTAAAGGATTAATCCTTTTAGCTAGATTAAATAAAAGTTATATCTAAGTTTATTTCCACACTTCTTTTTTTTATACCCGTGAAAGCTGGGTATTTTGTGTGCTCCTGCACAGTAGTCCTTTGTAGGTAGTGCCACAAAGCCCACAGCCCCCCTGTAGATAGCAACCACCCCTCCTTTCAGTAAAAATAACGCCACTGTAGCTCCCTGAAGCAGCGGAATCCCCATGTGGCCGGGGATTCCGGTCCTGGAGCGCTGCTTGATGCCTCTGTCCATATATGGACAGTGACATCAGGGAAAACTCCTGAGGCGGAATCCCCGTCCACAGCGTTGCAGACGCTATGACCGTCGATTCCACTCCAGGAGAAGCTCCTGTCGTCTATGTCCATGACGTCATTGGACAGAGTCTGCAATGCTGTGACCGGGGATTCCGCTTCAGGAGTTTCTCCTGATGTCACTGTCCATATATGGACAGAAACATCAAGCAGCGCTACAGGAGCGGAATCCCCGGCCACACGGGGATTCCGTTCCTTCAGGGAGCTACTGTGGCGCTAGTAGACAGCAGAGCAGGGAGATACCTCCCTGCTCTGCTATATTGCCCCCCCTGTAGATAGCAACCCCCCCCTTCCAGTATAGATAGCGCCACCGTAGCTCCCTGAAGGAGCGGAATCCCCGTGTGGCCGGGGATTCCGGTCCTGGAGCGCTGCTTGATGCCTCTGTCCATATTTGGACAGTGACATCAGGGATAACTCCTGAAGCGGAATCCCCGGTCACAGCGTTGCAGACGCTATGACCGTCGATTCCACTCCAGGAGAAGCTCCTGACGTCTGTGTCCATGACGTCATTGGCTTCTCCTGGAGTGGAATCCCCGATCATAGAGTCTGCAATGCTGAGACCAGGGATTCCGCTTCAGGAGTTTTCCCTGATGTCACTGTCCATATATGGACAAAGGCATCAAGCAACGCTCCAGGACCGGAATCCCCGGCCACACGGGGATTCCGCTCCTTCAGGGAGCTACGGTGGCGCTATCCTGGAAGGGGGGGGGTGATATCTACAGGGGTGCACCATAGCAGAGCAAGGGAGGTATCTCCCTGCTCTGCTGTCTACTAGCGCCGCTGTAGCTGAAGGGAGCTACAATTGCGCTAGTAGACAGCAGAGCAGGGAGATATCTCCCTGCTCTGCTATAGTGCCGTCGCTACCGCTATAGCAGCCACAGCAGCTGCCAGCGGCGCCACCGCCCTCATGCCCGGTGTCACCGCTAGCAGCCGCTATGGCTGCTACAGCGGTAGCCACTAAGTGAAGAAGCGCCCGGGTGCGACTGCAGTTAGTGTGTGTATCCCCGCTGGTAGTTGCAACGGCGCGGGGATACACACACCCACTGGAGCCCCTCTTGCCGTGTGGTGGCTGGCGCCCTCTGCGACCGCACTGGTCGAACATAGCTAAGGCCGGCCATGTACATACTAAGTTTCTGGGTTCTCGCATGATCATATGTTATCAGTAAAGGGACCGCATGCTGAATCCTTGTTTCCCTGCAGCAGAACTGGTATTACAATGCATACAATTAAATTGAATGGGCCCTCCACTGACTAGAACGCATGCACCAAGTCCTCCAGAGCAATAAACCCTACATATGATAAAGGTTAGATATTTTACTGGAGGAGTAGGTGACCCTTTTCATCTTTGAAAAACATCATACATTGCCCACCAAAAGTTTCGGAACACCCGAATAACTTTTGAATGGCTCGAGGTAGAGGGTTGAAATTTGGTGGGATTTAATGGGGTCATAATATCTACCAGTTAACGCAAAAGAAAAACACCCCCAGCCCCTTAGGGGCGGTGGGGTGGCCGGGGGCAGCAAAATCTTAAATGGCATGGGGGGGTCAAGTGGGGGCTCATTTGAAAGCTCTTTTCAATACAAAAAATATGCTGCAAACGATTTTGAGATAGGATTTTTTTGCTGAGATATTTAACGTTAAAGTTATCATCTTCATTATCGGCTATCGCCGGTGTTAGCATTACCCAAGATGTACCGCGCGGAAGTCACACGGCCGGATGTACATCTCATTGGGGTGCTAGATTAATGTGAGTCCCCTTGCCTCTCACTTTTGTGTGTGTGTGTGTGTGTGTGTGTGTACACAGCCCGAGATAAGGACCCCGGGGTTCGTTATTCCCCCGGTATTTAACTACTCCAAACCCTCTCTGCGCTGTGTGTGTGTGTGTGTGTTGTCTGGTCAACCAAAGCAAGACCGAGGACATGTATTATGTGTATTAGTACAAACATAACAATTACTGTATTAAATGAAATGTTCGAACTGATGTCCTTCAACAACTTGACAGTGTTCTAAGCGAATGTAAAACGTGTCGATAACGTTATTTATAACATCTGGTGTGATTGAATTCAAAATGTTCACAATCAAATTTGTCATATAGGTGACAAGCTTATTAATTATTGGTAGTAGGAAGTGCCAACCAATGATCAAAACCCCTTGATTTCTGGTGAATTTATAGTAGTTTGTAACCGGAATGATGATTTATTGAATGCAAATTTATCAGCCCCCATTTTATTCATCCCAACATTAGAGAAAAAGAAGGTCCTGATAAGCAGAAATGCCCAGACGTGGTAGAGCAAAGCATAAGAGATAGACATTGTCAGTAAAATGATTAGGATTATTGACTGAGGATGGGTAGAGCTAGCTAGACCTTAGAGAGAAAAGATACAGGGACAATTGTTGGCAAGGAAAGAAAACCCAATGCAGAACATGTCAGGGGAAATGTAGGCCGCAGATAAATCAATGGGTGGACATTTTGTGGTTAGTTATAAGTATTTAGCTAGGGACAATTTGGCAGAAATGAAATACACCCAAGAGAACACCTTAAGATAATTTAGTACTTGAAATAGTAGTGCTAGTATATCAGTTCAGCATACAAAAAAATCAAACTACCCCAATGGGTGGTAAGGGCAGAAACGATTCAAGAAACCATTCACAGATTACAATTTGTCTAATGGCAACAAGAACCCAAATTCCACTGTAGTGAAATAAGATATAACTTTTAATTCAGAATCTAAAATCCTATGCTAGAACACAAGTTATACACATCCTGTGAACAAAATGCCTATATGAAATATCTGCGTATCTCCACTAAATAGACAGTGAATAACCTAACTCTTAAGACGCTGTATAATATGATTCACAGCGTGGTTGCAGTCCTGGTGAAGCCAAATCAGGATCACTATGGCATCCTCAGGGGTATAACCATTCTAGTCCTTCAATAATCTGCCCTTTTTCTTATATATTGGAGGATGAAATTAACGAGGACAAGAACAAGATTTGCAAGCAAAACGTTTTTACCAATATTATAAACTCCAAAGACTATTTTTGCATGTAATTCTGTATGGGTACACACATTTGTGGACCAAAATTATAATACTTGTTTTAAGATTAGCTTGGATGTCTTATGTTGTGCTAAAAAGAGTGATTATGTGGATCCAAATCACTATACAACTTACTACCTCACATCCTAACGTGCTTTAACGGGTACTGTATTTATGTATGTACAGTATACACCGTGTTCCAAATTATTATGCACATTGGATTTAAGTGTCATAAACATTTAATTATTAGTTTTTCAATTAAACTCATGGATGGTATTGTGTCTTAGGGCTCTTTGGATCATTGTAATCAATCTCAGACACCTGTGATAATTAGTTTGCCAGGTGTGCCCAATCAAAGGAAAACTACTTAAGAAGGACGTTCCACATTATTAAGCAGGCCACACGTTTCAAGCAATATGGGAAAGAAAAAGGATCTCTCTGCTGCCGAAAAGGGTGAAATAGTGCAATACCTTGGACAAGGTATGAAAACATTGGATATTTCAAGAAAACTTAAGCGTGATCATCGTACTGTGAAAAGATTTGTGGCTGATTCAGAGCACAGACGGGTTCGTTCAGATAAAGGCATAATGAGGAAGGTTTCTGCCAGACAAATGAATAGGATTAGGAGAGCAGCTGCTAAAATACCATTGCACAGCAGCAAACAGGTATTTGAAGCCGCTGGTGCCTCTGGAGTCCCGCGAACCTCAAGGTGTAGGATCCTCCAGAGGTTTGCAAGTGTGCATAAAGCTATTATTCGGCCACCCATAAACAATGCTCACAAGCAGAAACGGTTGCAGTGGGCTCAGAAATACATGAAGACTAATTTTCAAACCGTGTTGTTTACTGATGAGTGCCGTGCAACCCTGAATGATCCAGATGGATGGAGTAGTGGATGGTTGGTGAATGGCCACCATGTCCCAACAAGGCTGCAACGTCAGCAAGTCATGTTTTGGGCTGGAATCATGGGGAGAGAGCTGGTAGGCCCCTTTAGGGTCCCTGACGGTGTGAAAATGACCTCTGCAAAGTACATAGAGTTTATGACTGACCACTTTCTTCCATGGTACAAAAAGAAGAACCGTGCCTTCCGTAGCAAAATTATCTTCATGCATGACAATGCACCATCTCATGCTGCAAAGAATACCTCTTTGTCATTGGCTGCTATGGGCATAAAAGGAGAGAAACTCATGGTGTGGCCCCCATGTTCCCCTGACCTCAACCCTATTGAAAACCTTTGGCGCATCCTCAAGCAAAATATCTATGAGGGTGGGAGGCAGTTCACATCAAAACAGAAGCTCTGGGAGGCTATTCTGACATCCTGCAAAGATATTCAAGCAGAAACTGTCCAAATACTCACAAATTCAATGGATGCAAGAATTGTGAAGGTGATATCAAAGAAGGGGTCCTATGTTAACATGTAACTTGGCCTGTTAAGTTTTTTTTGATTGAAAGAGCTTTTGATTTCTGTAAATATGACCTCCTGATGCTGCAAATTCAACAAATTACCATTTTAGTTCTCTTTACAACCTTTAAAATGTTTTGATCTCTGCTGTGCATAATAATGTGAAACAGTGTATTTTGAGTTTTTTACTTCTAAAAAAAAATCTGTTATCATTTGTTCAATAAAATTTGCATTATACTCCAACGGTTGATGGCTTGAAGATTATACTGACTGTCATTTGCATCGACTATTTAGGAAAATCAGCGAAAAATAACATTTGCATAATAATTTGGAACGCGGTGTATACAGATAGAAAACAACTGTGCAGAGAGAAATACATTTTTCCCATATTCCATAACATTTTGCCCTTTGAAGTAGCACTCTGTAGTTTCTAAGTGACCCATGCTGCTGTTTTCTTAAAAGTCTCTCCAAGTACATTAAAGCTGAATTTACACACAACTTTATCTCAGGTTTTCATTACATTTTCTGGTTGCTAAAAAACATAGCAGCCAGATATTTGCTGGTGGTCAATAGAAGAAGATGAAGCTCTAAATTAAAGGTAACACCTATATATAGATGACACAGGATCCACCATTGACAAAAGGTGATGGACAAGGCTCTTCTCCTATCCCTTCCTACACAATGACCTCTGCACAGGTCAGAGCATGACCAGAAAACTTTCTCATAGAAGTCAATGGGTCAGCTCTAGACTATTGTTTCCTACGGTCCATGTGGCTGCTGTAAAGCATATCTGTAAATGCTGTTAACAGCCGTTCAGGCAAGATGGCTGCCCCCAGAATAAAGTACTGAAAAAAAAATAATCACTGTCTGATTTTAATTAGTATCAAAATTATATGTGATATATTCCTTTTAATAGTAATACTACTGTACCCAGTGGCGGATTAAGTGTACCATGGGCCCTGGGCTGTTGACACAACTTGGGTCCCCTCCTTCCCCCTCCCACGCAATCCAACCCCCCCCCCCCCCAACCTGCTGACACTGTACCCGTCAGTGCCACTGACCTGACGGATACAGGTTTTAGCACTAGATACAGCTGCTCTGTATTCAGGATATAAAGCAGCTGCATCTCAAATAGTAAAAATAATTTTTAAGAAAAAGTATTTAAAAAGTTGCACCAGACACTGATACACTGTTTTATTAAAGAAAAATAAATAAATAATAATAATAATAAAAATTGTAACACCTCTCTTTAAAGTGTAACTAAACGTTTAAAAAACTTTTGACATGTCATACTGATATGTCAGAACTTTTAATCGGTTGGGGGTCCGAGCACTGAGACCCCCACCGATCGCTAAAGTGAAGCAGCAGAAGCGTACGATCGAATGCTGGGCCGCTTCGCTTCTGATCTGCATTCCTCGGAGTGGTGTACGTCCGTACGCCACTTGCTCAGCTTTCCGAGAAAAGCAGATCAGAAACGAAGTGGCACAGTGGTGCCCTGAGTGCTTCTGCCACTTTGTTTTAGCGATCCATGGGGGTCTCAGTGCTCGGACCCCCACCGAGCAAAACTTCTGACATTTGACTATGACATGTCAGAAGTTTTTTTAGAAGTTTAGTTGCATTTTAAAGGGGTTTTCCCTGTTTCTCTGTTTTCTCTGAGCTAGTGGGTGGAGCCTAACTGCTATCATGTCTTCTATACACAGCACATAGAGGAGAATCTTGCTCCCCTATCTCTATCTATCACATATACAGAAGCTGCAGCAGCTGAGTAATCCAGGCCTGCAGTATTTATAGGCCCAAGAAGAAATGCTAGCACAGGCTTCCAGTATCCGTAGTTTCAGTTGCTGCACATCTCGTATCTTCACAGCATAGACAATTGCCTTCAGATGACCCCAAAGATAAAAGTCTAAGGGGGTCAGATCGGGAGGCATTTCTTCTGCGGTGTTGCTATCAGTGTGTGAAGAGTGGGAGAAGAGGGTTGCATTGATAATCCAACACAATGGGCAGCACTTTGAACACATTTTATAAGTGGTCAGAAACTTGTAAATAACTCATGAAAGAATAAAGTAACGTTAAAACCAAGCACACCATTGTTTTTCTTGTGAAATTCTCGATAAGTTTGATGTGTCACATGACCCTCTTCCCATTGAAAAAACTAAAGTTGGATACAAAATGGCCGACTTTAAAGTGGCCGCCATGGTCAACACCCAGCTTGAAAAGTTTCCCCCCTCCCATATACTAATGTGCCACAAACAGGAAGTTAATATCACCAACCATTCCCATTTTATTTAGGTGTATCCATATAAATGGCCCACCCTGTATATTCTGTTCTATTTTTCCAAAAACCAGCTAATAAAGTAAATAAAAAAATAAAAAAAAGAACTAACATGATTCTTTACGTACCTCAACTCTGGATGACTATTCAGAATAAGCTGTCATATTTGTGTACATGAGGAATAACATTATTTCTGCCAATTTTATGACTTTAAGGGCACGTTCAGACGTGGCGGAATTTTTCCGCTGCAAATGTTGGTGCAGATTTGGGGCAATTACGCAGCGACTCTGCACCAACATTTGCATATTTGATAGGTAATTCAGACGTTGCAGAAAACACAGCGGACTTGCCACAGATTTCAGTTTTTGCATTGCAAAGGCTGAAATACGCAGTGAAATTCCGCTTCTTCTCTGCAACAGATAGTGCATGCTGCGGAGGGAAAATTCTGCACCGCAGCCTATGGTCCGCATCAGAGTTTTCCGCAACGTCTGAACTAACTTGCCTAAAAATGTATTGAAACAAATGTAAAAAACGTCCGCTGGAGAATTCCACTGCGGACTGTCCGCAGCGGAATTCCACAGCAATTCCGCCACGTCTGAACGTGCTCTTACCCTGCATTTTTTATCAGTTTTCCCCTCTGCAGACTCTCTTTTCTGTTTCTCTGTTTTCTCTGAGCTAGTGGGTGGAGCCTAACTGCTATCATGTCTTCTATACACAGCACATAGAGGAGAATCTTGCTCCCCTATCTCTATCTATCACATATACAGAAGCTGCAGCAGCTGAGTAATCCAGGCCTGCAGTATTTATAGGCCCAAGAAAAGTACTCCGCCCTAATCAACCAGGCAAAGCTAAATGATGACCAAATCAGGGTTCATACGAAAGCCATTGCCTAGTAACACCTAAACACAGAGATAACAAAATCATTGATCAGCAGCAGTCCGGCTGCTAATCGTAACAATATTCCTTCATGCACACCGGCATAGTAATCCCACCAGATTTCGAAACCATTTACTTCAATAATATTTTTTTTAATTTTTTTTTACTAATGCTTTAGAAACCTCTTCCATTTACAGTAACACAAATGGTTTACATTTTATATGCCTATGTAAAGCTATTGATTAATCTAAATGCACCACTACTGACTTCTGCTCATTATTATTTTTAGACATACTCACATGTTCGTTCCCGACACACCAGCTTGTCTTAAGAACTTCCAACAAAAAACAGACAATAGAGCTCTTTGTTTATATGGAGAAGGAATGTGACAAAGAAGATAGTCATGTCTATGTGGTGTATGATTAGACAACTGGCTGGAAATTATATTATCCAGGCTTCCATCCACATGCTACTTGTGTGATTATGTACTAAGAACTACTTCATCATGAATGTCCTAACACAAAAGCCTCTTTTATGCAGGATGGAGGACTTTTTTTTTAACCTTTTCAAAATGTAGACTGTATTTAAAGGATAATTACCAGAAATGTTTGATAAAAAAATTTTTTAAAAAAATTCTCGAAGTTCCCTATGATAACATTTTCTTTCCTGTGTTCTGAACTTTAGTGTTATCATGAGAACATTTTTTTATTTAAATTATTTCTGTATAGTATTTGTCATCTGTCAAAAAGTTGACATTTACAAAAAAAATTTACAAAAAAAATATATTTTGAATTTGTTATTTTAAATTATTTGTACAAATTCCATGCATATAGACAGATGTTTGTTTCTTAAAAGTTGGACCAAGGAGGGAATAAACTGCAAACTACACTGCAGGAAGAGTGACTGTCACTCAGACTGTAGTAAATGTCAACGCGGGCCAGTGTCAGCTTCCATGGATTTCACTGGTTTCCCATAGCCACTTAGCAGACCGTCTTCTTTAAAAGTTGATAGCAAAACCTATGAAAAACAAGAGCTTTTTTTTTCAGCTTCTTGTCAGCACACTGTGGAAACGACAGCTGCAGTCACCCATGTAAATGCATTCTACTGAAATGCTGAGCTGAAATGTTAGCTGTCAAGAAAAAAGATAAAACAATGCCCACCACAAAATCCTGATATCAATTACATCTTTAAAAGGGACACAAACTTGAGAAGGATTGACTTTTGCCTGTGAAACAAAGCATACTGTGGGAATATATAAAAAGGTTTACGTCTGTTCTCTGGCGTAAAAAAGTTGCAAATTGTGGCGCACGCCATAGTGCCACTAAAGTTTGCAACTTTTTACTTGTCTCGACACTTTACGAAAGTGGTCATATAAGGGGGCATGGTTTAGCTGAGGCGGCTGGGCCTCCACTGGAACGACAGATACACCATAATTTATGCCAGAACCTGCATTACATTATGGGGCAAATCTACACCTGCTCATAGCAGGGGTAGATTTAAATTTCACAGACAAACATTCGCTAAATTTATTAATGCCTCATGCACACGACCGTTGTGCCACTCGGCCCGTTTTTGACGGCATCCGAGTGTCACCCGATAGTCTTCACGGACACATTCAGTTTAGCGGGTGTATCGGTTCCATGAAAAATGGTCCAAGTCTCCTATCCGAGGAAAGATAGAACATGTCCTGTCTTTCCTCGGATCACTGACGGGACTCAGACGGCACACACTGGGCCGAGTGCATGAGGCATAAGAGGTGTGCACCTTTTAAAAAATTTGGCACATTTTCCACAGACGTAAATTCTGTTAAGACTGGTGTTTGAAAACGCTGGTCTTAATATATTCCCCTCACTGTATTTAACGGTTAACCCCATAAGGACGCAGACAAACTTGGCCTTACAGGGAAAATCCAATCAAAACTGGACTGGTCCTTATAATGTGTTCTCATGTTTTCAGTAACAGAAATATAAGCCTCTATAAGGCATACATATAAGAATCGCCAGGGATACTTGAGCTGCCATTTTTTTCTATATAAAACCCATTCACATCAGTATTTTCCATAGCCAATGTGCCTCCATTAACAGCGGCATTACATTGACTCGATTAACAGTGTCATCCGAGTGCCCCAATAAACAATACCTAGCAGAAGCTCCCTAGAAAAAGTGGCATCAGAATGTCCCATAGAAACAGTGTCCGAGTAAATTAAATATTATTTTAAGTGGAGAATTTCTTTGAATTAGGTCTGAAGTACACGGCTGTATTACAAATCCATAATATAGAATCTACTGTATGGCCTGCTATAGGCCTATACTGTACCTCTGTGTGCCTCTATTGTTAGGGCTTGTCCACACATAACGGAATTGCTGCAGAAAATTTCGTTATGTGAAAAATATACGCACCGCAGATGAATTTCTGCTCTGAAATTTTACACAGTGTGTGGATGAGATTTGTTAAATCTCACCCACTTTACTGCTACTGTATTCTGCTGCATATTTCCCGCCCGGAAAATACGCAGCAATTCCGTTACGTGTGGACAAGCCCTTATACGGAGCAATTCTTATAGGGGAGAATACAGTGCCTGGTGGAGGTACTATACGGGGGCATACGGAGTCCGCATGCATGAGCTTCAAAACTCCCTTTTGACAATTGTGCTTTTTCTTTACCATTATGCATTTTTCCCATTGGGCCTCATGCATTAAAGCTAGTGCAGACAAAGAGTTGTTGCCCATAGCCACCAATCAGATTCATGCTTTAATTTGTACAAACAATGGCTGCTGGAATCTGATTGGTTGTCATGGACAACTTCTCACCTTTGTGTCTTAGTTTTTATACTGTAGCCTATTAGGATAAATTGTATAGGTCAATATTTTTGCATTTGGCTTGTTATGGCACTTGTCTTCACAAGGCAGCTCAATGTTTTATTTCTCCAGTGGGATAATGATGAATTGGCCATATTACACCGCCAGTGCACGACAAGCTCTATACTCTCAATGATCTGTTTCCAATACATCTACATGTGGGACATTTTATAACCTTCATTTAAAAGGGCAGTAAATTCTTGTACAGATCTGTAAATCAGCCGCTGAATATATAAATTGGGGATACTGATATAAAATAACATCCATATTAATGATGACAGTTAAAGGAATCGAGCTGTTTACTGATTTATATGTATTTCTTACGTAAGATCTCATAGTTATAACTCAGTAGGGTCCATACAGTGGTCCGTTCGTGGAGATGTAACATTTTTCCTGTACTATACCCTTTATTATTTAGATGAACAAATCTGCATGGATAGAAAAAAGATAGCTATATTGCCAAACCTTTTATGAAAAGCGGATAGTGATATAGCTATATCGCTATGTGCAGCCACATACACAAACACTAACATTACTGCAGTGTCCTGATAATGAATATACATTACCTCCAGCCAGGACGTGATGTGTATTCAGAATCCTGACCACTTCTGTAGCGTCTCTGTGATTTACAGCACAGCACAGCGAGATCTCGCTGTGAATGACAGTTTACAGCGTAACCTTTCGAGACTACGCCTGCTATGCTGTAAATCACAGAGGCGCTACAGAAGTGTCAGGATTCTGAATACACATCACGTCCTGGCTGGAGGTAATGTATATTCATTATCAGGACACTGCAGTAATGTTAATGTTTGTAATGTGGCTGCACATAGCGATATAGCTATATCGCTATCTGCAGAGTAAATGAATGGGGAGAAGTGTATGACGCTGATTGGTCACTGATTGGTCAGCGTCATACACTCCTCTCCACAACGCCCACTTGGTCAAAAAGTAAAACACGCCCAGTTGTCCATTGAGAAACTCATTAGCATAAAGCTAAAATAGGTCATAACTCCGTCAAAAATGATCATTTTTCTAAATAAAAAACACTGCTGTAATCTACATTACAGCGCCGATCACATCATGTGCAATATAGGCCACTTATAATGTGGTGACAGAGCCTCTTTAAGCAGACGGGATCTGAGTTATCTCCAATCCCGGCCATTACAGCGGGAGCCCGGCTGTCTGTGCCTGCGCGATCACCATGATGCAAATGTACGTGTAAAAAGGTATTACACTTTTAGTAACTAAAGATTATTCTTTGTATAATGAAAGGTTATACAATTTTCCAATATACTTTCTGTGTCAATTCCTCACAGTATTCAAGATCTCTGTTTGTTGTAATTCAATTGGAACGATCGTTGTTTACTTCCAAACTATAAAAATCTATCTGGGGGAGTGACAGGCCATCAGAGGGGGCCGCCCTCTTCTTTCAACACCTTAGATGCTGCGGTTGCTATTGACCTCAACATCTAAAGGATTAGGCTATGTTCACACAGAGTATTTTGCAGGCGGAATTTCTGCCTCTAAAGTCCGTATGGAAGCTTGAGGCAGATTTTACTCTCCCTGCACGCTGATTTTCGTCGCGTTTTTCGCTGCTTTTTTTGCCCGCGGCCATTGAGCACTGCGGGCAAAAAAACTCTACGAAATACGCTTTCTCTGCCTCCCATTGAAGTCAATGGGAGGTCAGAGGCGTAAACGCCTGAAGATAGGGCATGTCGCTTCTTTTTCCCGCAAGGTGGTTTTACCGCTTGCAGGAAAAACGACGCCTCCGCCTCCCATTGAAATCAATGGGAGGCATTTTCGGGCCGTTTTTGACTAGTTTTTTGGCGTGGTTTCCGCGTCAAAAAACTCTGTGTGAACTTAGCCTTAAACAGCTGGGATCGCAGTAATCTCAGAATTCCAGCACTGAGAGAAAGGTGTCAGCTGTAATATACCCGTGTGAGCCTGCTCCATACAACCCCCCTCCACCCATAATGTACATGTACCATGGATAGTCGTAGAGGAGTTAAAATTACCTGCAAAAGGAAATTAACTGCAGGCCAGGTTCACACGTGAGTTTGATGCAGTTTTTTTTTCCATATTTAAGAGTGGATCTTAAAGGGGTTGTCCGGGTTTGAGCAAATTAATGTTATTTTTTGTATACTTAAGGGCGGATTTACACAAACGTGTAATACGTCGTACGAGCGGCTGCACCCCCTTTAAAACAGCTGATTGGCGGGGGTCCCGGGAGTCAGACCCCGACCCATCAGCTATTTAATGGCCTATCCTGAGGATAGGCCATTAATGTTTAGAGACTGGACAACCCCTTTAAGCCTACGATGTAGCAGACTTAGAAAGGGCCCATGAGACAGGATCACAGATTGTGTGATGCTGTCAGCTGGGCCCTGTATCTAAGCCAATCACATGGTAGGCTTAGATACAGGACCCTTGTGTTATCCTGTCTGATGGGCCCTGTATATAAGCCCACATGGTAGGCCTATATACTGGGCCCCAGCAGACAGTAATCTTATACTGTATAAGATTACTGTCTGCTGGGGCCCTGTATCTAAGCATCTTACATAACCACATGGTAAGCTTAGGTACAGAGCCCATATGTGATACTGTCTGTTGGACCTTGTATCTAAGCCTACCACATGGTAGGCTTAGATACAAGGCTCCAGCAGACAGTAATCTTATACTGTATAAGATTACTGTCTGCTGGACCCTGTATCTAAGCCTACCTTGTGGTAGGCTTAGATACAGGGTCCAACAGAGAGTATCACAAATGGGCCCTGTATCTAAGCCTACCCCATGTGTTACTAATATTTTTTTTTGTGTTTGTGTTTTCTTACAGGTTTGAATAAAATATTTTTTCGATGTCTTTGTGTTTTTTTAAAACTTTATTACTACTGCCTTAGTAATGACCGCCGGCTGATTGACAGCGTCCATTACTAAGGCAGGGCTTAGTGTTAGCTGGTGCAGAGGCTAACACTAACACCCATATTACCCTGGCACCCACAGCCACCAGGTGTGCCAGGAAGAGCCGGGTACTTGACCATCTGTAGTGATGGTCAGATACTGGGGCGGCCGCGGGCTGGTATTAAGAGGGTGGAAAATGCCAGTAACAATGCCCCCCCCCCCCCCGGTAATGCTAGCCTGCTGCTGCCTTATTGTATCTGGCCGGTTATAAAAAACCTGCGTCATTTAAAAAAAAATAATAATTGGAAAGAACGATGTGTGGTCCCCCCTAATTTTCATAGCCAGCCAGATACAACACAGCAGTAGCAGGCAGCATTACCAGGGTGGGAAGGGCCACTGGTTTTGGCCTTCCCCAGCCTACTACTACCAGCCTGCGGCCGCCCCAATGCCCGACCGTCACTACAGATGGTCGGGTACTGGTTCGTACCCGGCTCTTCCCCTGGTGGTGGTGGGTACCGGGGTAATAATGGGGGTTAGTGTTAGCCTCTGCACCGGCATAACATTAAGCCCCGCCTTAGTAATGGACGTTGTCAATCAGCCAGCAGCTATTACTAAGGTGGTAATAATAAAGTTTTAAAAAATACAAGGACATAGAAAAAATATTTTATTGAAATAAAAAAAAACCCACACAACCCTCATTAACCATTTTATTGAGAATAAAAAAAAACGCTGTCATTGAAGTCCTCGAATCCAACGTAGTCCAATGACTGAACCTGTAAAATAACACAAACACACAAAAATAATTAGTAACACATAAAGAAGCAAAACAATTAATATTCTTACCTTTCCTGGGTGCAGCACTGGAGCCGCAATGTCAGTGAGCTGGACCCTATATCTAATCCAATCATGTGTGATACTGTCTGCTGAGCCCCTGTATCTAATCCTATCCATAGTATATAAGTTTATAGTGCTATAGATATGCTGTGTCCTATACACACACACACACACACATTTTCTTGGGGGGGACATATGTATTGGGGCTATTTCCCCTGACATTTTAAGTCCTTAGTGACGCCCCTGACATCATGTGTATCAGAGCTGTGTCTTCTAACGATCCCAGCACCTGTGTGTGCATCACATGACAATGGACAGAATTGTATCCACTGGAAGTAAACAATGATCCTACTGGATAACAACAAGCAGAGATCTTGAAAACTGTGAGGAATTAATACAGAATGTATATTAGAAAATGGTATAACTTTTAAGTATGCAAAAAATAACATTAAAGGGGTTGTCCACGACTGGACAACTGATGACCTATCCACAGGATAGGTCATCAGTATATGATTGTTGAGGTTTCCGACCCATGGACCCTGCACCGATCAGCTGCTCTAGTCGCCTCCGGGCACCGGTTGTCCAGGCCGGAAGCAGATGCAGCCGGAGCTGCTAATCAGTGTGGGGTCCGGGTGTCGCACTTGTACTGATCCTATACTGATGGGCTATCCTGTGGATAGGTCATCAGTTGTCCAGTCTTGGACAACCCATTTAATTTGTTGAAACCAGACAACCGCTTTAAAGGGTAACTCAACTTTCAACAAACTTCTGACATGTCATAATGACATGTCAGGAGCTATGATCGGTGGGGGGTCTGAGCACTGAGACCACCACCGATCTCCACGACAAAGCGGCAGAAGCACTCAGGTGAGCACTTGGTTTCTGATCGGCTTTTCTCGGAAAGCCGATGTAGTGGTGTAAGGACTCAATAGAAAGTCTATGAGCCCGTACACCGCTACATCGGCTTTCCGAATAAAGTCGGTCAAAAACAAAGCGGCTCGGCACTCACCCGGGGTATTCTGGTTACATGCTCATGCGCACTGCCGCTCCATTCATTCTCTATGGAAGTGCCGGAGATAGCCGAGTGCAGTGTTCGGCTTTTTCTGGCGCTGCCATAGAGAATGAATAAGGATTAACTTGTTGTAACCTGCAAAGTCGATCGGCGATAAAGGGTGTATTAATTCATGGCCACTAACAGGCTGTTTGACAGCCGCACCGAACATGGTGCCATCGTGGATTTTGGACGCTTTTTGGCGCTGATTCCGATGCCGTTTGTCAGTGTAAACTGACCCTGATAGTGTTTTTTCCATTAAAGATATTTAAAGATATGGCATATACCCAGTCTACCTGGGCATTCTGTGGCACTGTTCGAGCACTGTATGGCATCGTTTGACAGGGAACTGTGTGGCATTATCTTTTTTATGTATGCGCTATTTCTCTAGCTATTTCTCTAGCCAGTGTATGACACCATTTTTTGTGAGAAATGTGTGTAGTATTTCTGATGTTTGTTATATAAGTATCAATTATATACACAGATTTTTATATCGAAATACTTATCAAATCAAGGCCAATCTCTGCATGTATTTGAATGTTCTCCCTATGTTTGTGTGGGTTACCTCCAGGTACTCCGGTTTACTCTCTCACTCCAATAACATACTGATAGGTTAATTGTTTTTCTATAAAATTGACCCACTTGTATGTGTGTCTGAGATGTCCACCTCTGAGACCTGCATCTATCTCCAAAACAGGGGTACAGCGACCCCTGTCCCGCCTGGTGAGGTTGAAAATAAATAGAGAGTTGGCCGCGAATGTGTGTGGTTCTCTCCACTAATTTCATTGGGAGTTACAGAAACAGCCAAGCACGCTTGCTCGGCTGTTTTCATAACTCCCATAGAAATTATTGGAGAGAACCACACACATGTACGGAGGCCACCTCTTTATTTATTCTCCATCAGGATGCTGCAGCCAGTGGAGGTGGGACCTGCACCTATAAAATGTTTATGACACATCTTGTGGATATGCCATAAATAGCTTTATTGTAAACACTCCTTTAAGATTAATTGTACCCTAAATTGTAATTCCTACCAGGGTAAATGTGTCGGATACCTCCAACTGAGTCTATTTAGACCGAGGTTTATGGCAGATATTTCCACTATCATATAGAATTTGCTATTATGTTGTAACATCTATGGCCACGATGTGTCGTTCTAACTTACCACTCGACGACCCGCGGCCATGGATGTCCTGCTGCTGTGCTGCGTCGTCCCCCTGTGAGGCGCCGGCACTAACTTCTGGGTATCGAGTCTGTCTCCCAGAGGGCTCTTAAAGTGCCAGCGCGCGCACCTGGAAATCATCATCATCAACTCCTGAATTCCTGGACTATAGGAGGGTCACCACCCTTCTTATCCTTGCCTGAGCGTTGTTGTTGTTGTTTCCCTTAATCTGTCTTGCAAATGGTCTCCTAAGTGTCTTCCAGCTTCCCAGTGTTTCCCGTACCTGTATCCTGTTTCCTGTGCTATCAATACCTTCCTGGTCTACTGCCGAGCTGAACTGTTGTCCTGTTTTGCTGCATCTCCACGCCTGTTCTACTGCAGCACGCCTGACGTCTGCCTGCTGCCTGGTCGCAGCCGAGCCTGCCTTGCTACTGCCTACATTGCCTCAGGTACCCTTTTCTGTACTATTGACTCTGTAACATACCTGTTTGGCCAGCTGCCATCCAACTACGCGGTACGGCCCAGTGGGTCCACACCCCGCCTTGTGACAGTACGCTCAGGCCATGGACTCCTCTGGTCAATTTAAGGGCATGTCACCCTCCCAAGCCATGCAGGCGGACCTGCAGGATCTCCGAACAAGACAGGATCAACTTCTTGTGGCAGTGGACTCCATGGCGCAGCAGCTAGGGGCGCTAGCTGCTTCCATTCCTGCCTCTATACAAGCTCCTCCGAGCGACCCCTCTGCTACATCTCCTGGCGGTTCCGGTTCGGATTCCCGGTTCTCGCTGCCATTACCTTCTCGGTTCCATGGAGACGCAAGTACGTGCAGGGGATTTCTGAACCAATGCTATATCCACTTTTCCCTGCACGCCCGAGCATTTCCGTCAGACGGAACCAAGATCGCCTTCATCATGTCTCTACTTGCTGGCAAGGCCCTGGTATGGGTGAACCCAATCTGGGAACGACAGGGACCTGAGACTCGAGTCTTCCAGGGGTTTGTGTGGTTGTTCCGTACTGTTTTTGAGGAGCCAGGACGTGTCTCATCGGCAGCCACGGCTATCTTCAACCTTCGCCAAGAGGACACCTCCGTGGGCGAATACACCATCCAGTACCGGACCCTGGCAGGAGAGCTGTCCTGGAACAATGAGGCCTTGGTGGCATCCTTCTGGCATGGCCTGTCGCACAGGATCAAGGACAAACTTGCTGCCCGATACCTACCACCTGCCTTGGATGACCTGATTCTGCTGGCTACTCGGGTAGATATAAGGCTCAGGGATAGATCTCATGAGGTGCAACAGAAGACACAACTTCCTAGATTGGCGCCCAACTTTCAACAACCCTCTTGCCTTCATCTATTGCTACGCCCGAGGTGCCGATGCAGGTGGATCGCCTAAAATTGTATGTACAAGAGAAACAGAGCAGGCGCACCTCTGGACTCTGTCTGTATTGCGGCCTTGCTGGGCATGTTGTGAGTCTGTGTCCATAGAAACAAAAAAACCCCAACGCCTAGGTTTGGTTGGAGAGACAACCCTGGGCACTACTGCATCTAATCGTGAACTCTCTTCCAAACTGTCTATTGCCGTGACCATCGTCGCTGGCGAGAGGCTCCATTTGGTTTCTGCCTACCCGAACTCTGGCTCTGCAGCCAATTTCATTTGTCAAGACCTTGTGGATCTTCTCCAGTTGCCCACTGTCCGCCTGGAAAGGGCATTGATCGTAGCCTCGGTAGATAGACTGCCTTTACCTGATCCAGTTATTTCCGTGACCAAGCCATTGAGACTTCAAGTGGGAGCTCTTCACACTGAGCTCATCTCCCTGTTTGTTCTTCCCAAGGCCGTCAACCCCGTGCTGCTGGGTTTGCCTTGGCTCCATTTGCATGCCCCAGTCCTGGATTGGAACTCCGGAGAGGTTCTCCAGTGGGGTCCCAAGTGTCTCGACCGCTGTCTGGTTCATATCCATCCACCGCAGCCTTCTCCGCATCAGTCATTGGCAGGGTTGCCTCCTTGCTTCTCTCAGTTCACTGATGTCTTCGACAAGAGGCTTTCCGCCTCATCGTGCATATGATTGTCCGATCGACTTGGTTCCTGATTCATCCCCTCCTCGCGGTAGAGTATACCCTCTCTACCTGCCAGAGACTCAGTCTATGTTGACCTACATTAAGGAGAATCTGGAGAGGGGCTTCATTCGTAAATCCTCATCCCCGGCCGGAGCTGGGTTCTTCTTTGTCAAGAAGAAGGATGGATCCCTCCGTCCCTGCATTGACTACCGAAGCCTCAATCAGATCACGGTGAAGAACAGGTACCCTTTGCCTTTAATTCCGGAACTGTTCGATCGCATACGGGGGCAATTTTTTTTTCTAAACTGGACTTGCAGGGGGCCTACAACCTGATTCGGATTCATCAGGGTGACGAGTGGAAGACCGCATTTAATACTCGCGATGGGCACTATGAATAACTAGTGATGCCCTTCGGCATGTGTAACGCCCCCGCAGTGTTTCAAGAATTTGTCAATGACATTTTTCGCGATCTCCTCTATATCTGTGTTGTGGTGTATCTCGATGACATTTTGATTTTTTCCCCACATCCAGTAACTCATCAGAGTCATGTCCGCCAGGTGTTGCTTCATTTAAGGGATAATCATCTTTACACCAAGCTGGCTGGAGAAATGCATGTTTGAAAAAAGATCTCTTCCCTTCTTGGGCTACATCATCTCTGATCAGGGCCTCAAGATGGACCCTGAGAAGGTAAAGGCTGTCCTGGAGTGGCCACGCTCCCAAGGCTTAAGGGCCATACAACGCTTCCTGGGATTCGCCAACTTCTACTGGCTATTCATCCCCAACTTCTGGTCATTGAAAGCCCTCATCTCTTCCCTCACACGAAAGGGTATGAATGTCAAAGTGTGGACTCCGGAGGCTGAAGCCACATTTGAGACCTTGAAAAAAGCCTTCACGACAGCCTCTATTCTTCACCCCCCTGATGTGTCCCTACCGTTTTCTTTAGAGGTGAACGCTTCCTCTGTTGGTGCTGGCGCACTTTTGTTCCAGAGAGGTTCTAAAGGCAAGACTGTGGTATGTTGCTACTATTCCAAACTGTTTTCTTCCGCAGAGCACAACTACTCGATTGGGGATCGGGAGTTACTGGCCATCAAGCTGGCCCTGCAGGAGTGGAGACCCCTACTGGAAGGCGCAGGCCACCCTATCCTGGTCTTCACGGATCACAAGAATCTGACCTATTTAAAGACGGCTCAATGTTTGAATCCTCGTCAATCCAGGTGGTCATTATTCTTTGCTCGATTCCGGTTCGAACTCCACTATCGACCTGCTGACAAGAATGTGAGGGCCGATGCCCGTTGTCTAGGTCATTCGAAACAAAGGACACTGTGGAGTTCCCACAGAATATTATTGATCCCTCCTGCATCTTCTCTGTGAACCCTCTGCAGGTTAGAGACATTCCTCCAGGAAGAACTTTTGTACGTCTGGCAGACAGAAGAAGAATCCTTCGCTGGGGTCACAGCTCCAAGCTGGCAGGTTACGCGGGTACTCATAAGACCCAAGACCTAATCGCCCGTCAGTTCTGGTGGCTCATGCTGCCCAAAGACATCATGGACTTCGTCTCCTCATGTACGGTATGCGCAGCAAATAAAGTTGCCCACTCCAGACCAGCTAGTCTGCTATAGCCACTGCCTGTGCCCGATGCCCCCTGGCAGCATGTTACAATGGACTTTGTCACAGACCTCCCTCTCTCTGCGGGTTGCAGTGTGATCTGGGTGGTGGATCGATTCTCTAAAATGGCTCATTTTGTTCCCCTGACTGGCCTGCCTTCTGCTGCTCGACTGGCTGATCTCTTCATACAACACATCTTCGGTCTGCACGGCTTGCCCCTGCATATTGTTTCGGATTCAGTGGTCCAGTTCACTTCAAAGTTTTGGAGAGCACTCTGCGGTCTACTTGGTGTAAAGTTGGACTTCTCTTCGGTCTATCATCCCCAGTCCAATGAACACAGCGAGAGGATTAACCAAATTATGGAGAACTATCTGCGGCACTTTGTAGTGACCCTCGTGTATTAAAACTGTCTTTGTCTCTCATGACAACCAATCAGAGATCAGCTTTCATTTTACCACACTTTAAAAAATGAATCATGGACTTTGGTTGATATGGGCAAAAAGGCAACTTTCTTTTACTGAAACAGTTTTGATACATGAAACCCAGTGAATATTTCTGCCAAGCCGTTACATTTGGTTTGTTTTATCTAAAATGCATATAGCATGAAGACCAATCATAAAGCACGAAATATAACATGATGACCTACCCAGCTGAAGAGAAGACTGGCATTTATTTCATGTATATTACCAAGCAAGTTTCATTTACATTTGGGTCAAATAGTGGCTTGTCTTTTAGCTTTAACCCCTTAAGGACGCAGCCTAGTTTTGGCCTTAAGGCTCAGAGCCCATTTTTCAAATCTGACATATTTCAATTTATGTGGTAATAACGTGGGAATGCTTAAACCTACCCAAGCGATTCTGAGATTGTTTTCTCGTGACACATTGGGCTTCATGTTCGTGGTAAAATTTGGTCGATATATTCAGTGTTTATTGGTGAAAAATTGCAAAATTTAGAGAAAATTTTGAAAAAATTGCATTTTTCAGAATTTAAATGCATCTGCTTGTAAAACAGACGGTTATACCACCCACAATAGTCACTAGTTCACATTTCCCATATGTCTACTTTAGATTGGCATAGTTTTTTGAACATTCTTTTATTTTTCTTGGACGTTACAAGGCTTAGAACATAAACAGCAATTTCTCATATTTTTAAGAAAATGTCAAATGCTTTTTATTTAAGGTACCTGTTCAGTTCTGAAGTGGCTTTGAGGGGCCTATGTATTAGAAACCCTGATAAAACACCCCATTTTAAAAACTAGACCCCTCAAAGTATTCAAAACAGCATTTAGAAAGTTTTTTAACCCTTCAGGCATTTCACAGGAATTAAAGCAAAGTGGAGGTGAACTTTGCAAATTTAATTTTTCTTGCGGAATTTCAATTTTATTCATTTTTTTTTCTGTAACACAGAAGGTTTTACCAGAGAAACACTACTAAATATGTATTGTCCAGATTCTGCAGTTTTTAGAAATCTCCCACATGTGGCCCTACTGCGCTCGTGGACTAAAATACAAGCCCTAGAAGCAAAGAAGCACCTAGTGCATTTTGAGTCCTCTTTTTTATTAGAATATATTTTAGGCAGCATGCCAGGTTTGAAGAGGTGTTGAGGTGCCAAAACAGTAGGAATCCCCCAATAGTGACCCCATTTTGAAAACTACACCCCTCAAGGAATTCATTTAGGGTTGTTGTTACCATTTTGACCGCACAGTTTTTTCACAGCACGTATTTGAATTGGGCTGTGAAATGAAAAAAATGACATTTTTTCCAATAAAATGTCATTTGTGATCAAAATTTCTTATTTTCACAGGGAACAAAATACCCCATTTGGTTGCCCAATTTGTCCTTAGTGTGGCAATACCCCATTTGTGGTGATAAACTGCCGTTTGGGCCCATGGGAGGGCTCAGAAGGAAAGGAGCGCTATATGTTTGTTGGAGTCCAGATTTTGCTGGATTGGTTTTCGGGTGCCATGTCGCATTTGCAGAGCCTCAGGGGTATCAAAGCAATGGAAACCCACCAAAAGTGACCCCATTTTGGAAACTACACCCCTCAAGGAATTCATTCATGGTTGTTGTTAGCATTTTGAGAACACAGTTTTTTCACAGCACCTATTTCAATTGGGCTGTGACATTAAAAAAATGAAATTTTTTCCAATAAGATGTAATTTTTTATCAAAATTCCTTATTTTCACAGGGAAAAAAATGCTCAATTTTGTTGCCCAATTTCTCCTGAGTGCAGCAATACCCCATTTGTGGCAATAAACTGCCGTTTGGGCCCATGGGAGGCCTCAGAAGGGAAGGAGCGCTGTGTGTTCTTTGGAGTCCAGATTTTGCTGGATTGGTTTTTGGCTGCCATGTCGCATTTTCAGAGCCCCAGAGATATCAAAGCAATGGAAACCCACCAGAAGTGACCCCATTTTGGAAACTACACCCCTCAAGGAATTCATTTATGGGTAATGTGACCATTTAGACCCCATAGTTTCTTCACAGAACTTATTTGAATTGGGCTGGGAATTTAAAAAAAATATATTTTTTCCAATAATATGTCATTTTAGCTCAAAAATTCTTATTTTCACAAGAAATAAAATACTCCATTTTGTTGCCCAATTTGTCCTGAGTGCGGCAATACCCCATTTGTGGTGATAAACTGCCGTTTGGGCCCATGGGAGGGCTCAGAAGGAAAGGACCACCATTTGGCCTACTGGGGATTTTCTAGTGCGAAGTCATGTATGCAGAAGCACCTGAGGTACCAGTACAGTTGAAACCCGCAAGAAGTGACCCCGTTTTAAAAACTACACCCTTAAGGCATTCATCTAGAGGTGTAGTGAGCATTTTGACCGGAGACCTACACCCCATAAACTGTAATGTGGGTTCTCCCGGGTATGGCAATACCCTACATGTGGCTGTTAACAGCTGCCTGGGCACACAGCAGGGCTCAGAGGGGAAAGACGAGGGGGGATAAGCTGTGCGGAGTGCATCAGGGTAAGTAAAATTGGGGTAAATTATAAACCAAGGGATGGATGATAAATTTAAAAACACTCTTTCATACAGAGCTCTGGTTATTCGGGACACGTGTCACATTGATATATTGTGTCATCCCTTATCGCCCTCTTATAGCAGACTTTGCACCTCTTTTGACTTTTTCCCTTCTTGCCAGTTTGGGGAACTTCCCCTGGAAAGTGTTGCCGCCCTGGTACGATGCGTGTGGCCCCGCTTCCAGAAGTACTGGGTGCCCCCCCTTCTTGGTCCCTAAAGATTAGGTTCTTGATAATCACCTCTTGAAATTCCAGGAAAGTTCCCGTCTGGCCTGCACATCGACGTAGCACGTACGCATTGTACAAAGCCATCTGTATGATGTGCACGGCCAGCTTCTTATACCACACCGCATGGCGCTGTAGGGCTTCAGGGCTTGATCTTACAAGTCCATCCCTCCCATGTACCTATTGTAGTCCAGGATGCAGTCTGGTTTGGGGGTGGCCTTTCCTTCATATATCCTAAACCTGTAGGTATACCCTGATGCACTCTCACAGCTTATACATCTTCACGCCATACCTTGCCCTCTTACCCGGCAGGTACTCGCGGAATTGAACCCTCCCTTTAAAATGTACCAGGGACTCATCAATAGAAATACACTTCTCGGGGGTGTATGCTTGGGAATACCGGGCACTGGAACAGTCTAATAGGGGTCTCTGTTTATACAAACGGTCAAAACTGGGGTCATCTCGGGGTGGGCACGGCTCATTATCAGTATAATGTAAGAAGCGAAGTATTGCCTCATTTAATTTTTTAGGTTCCAGTTCAGTTCTGAAGTTGTTTTGAGGGGCCCATATATTAGAAACCCCTATCAAATACCCCATTTTAGAAACTAGACCCCTCAAAGTATTCACAACAGCATTTAGAAAGTTTATGAACCCTTTAGGTGTTTCACAAAAATTTAGAGCAAAGTAGAGGTGAAATTTAAATTTTTTGTTTTGTCAGAAAATCCTCTTTATACCATTTTTTTTATAACACAAAAGGATTTATCAGTGAAACACAAATTAATACGTATTGCCCAGATTCTGTAGTTTTGAGAAATATCCCACATGTGGCCCTCGGGCGGTAATGGACTGAAGCATCGGCCTCAGAAGCAAAGGAACACCTAGTGGATTTTGAGGCCTCTTTTTTATTAGGCACCATGTCCGGTTTGAAGAGGTCTTGTGGTGCCAAAACATTGGGAACCCCCCAAAAGTGACCCCAATTTGGAAACTAGACCCCTTGAGGAATCCATTGTAGTTTTCTTGGGGTGCATGCGGCTTTTTGATCAGTTTTTATTCTATTTTTAGGTGGCGTGGTGACTAAAAAACAGCAATTCTACTATTGTTTTTTTTTTTTTTTTTTTTACAGCGTTCACCGTGCGCTATAAATAAAATATTCACTTTATTCTGCGGGGCGATACGATTACGGCGATACCAGATGTTTATAGTTTTTTTTTATGTCTTATGGCGTTTGCACAATAAAATACGTTTTGTAAACAATCATTCACTTTTTGTGTTGCCTTATTCTAAGAGCCAGAACGTTTTTCTTTTTTCATCAATAAAGCCGTGCGAGGACTTATTTTTTGCGTAACGAACTGTAGTTTCGATCAGTACCATTTTTAGGTACATGCGACATTTTGATCTCTTTTTATTCCATTTTTTGGGAGGTGAAGTGACAAAAGAATTGTGATTGTGGTACGGTTTATTATTATTTTATTTTACGGCGTTCATCGTGCGGGATAAATAACGAAATAGTTTTGTAGTTCAGGCCGTTACGGACGCGGCGATACCAATTATGTATAGTTTATTTGTTTGTTTATATATTTTTATTAATAATAAAGGACTGATAAGGGAAAAGGGGGGATTTTTACTTTTATTACTTTTAAATCTTTTATTTTCTTATTTTTACACATCTTTTTTTAACTTTTTTTTTACTGTATTACTTTGTCCCACTAGGGGACATGAGGGCAGGAGGCCCTGATCGCTATTCTAATACACTGCACTACATGCGTAGTGCAGTGTATTAGAACTGTCAGCTACTCACTGACAGCAAGCATAGTGGGTCCTGACGTTGTCAGGACCCACTAGGCTTCCGTCTATGGCACAGCCGGACACCATTGTTTGGTGTCCGGTTGCCATAGTCACCATCGCCGGCCGCTATCGCGTAGCAGGCCGGCGATGGCAGCTTAACCCCTAAAAAGCCGTGATCTCTATAGAACGCGGCTTTTAAGGGGTTAATCAGCGGGGACACAGCGATCGGTCCCCACTGTAGGAGCTGTGACAGCTGCTGAACAAGACAGCAGCGTCACAGCTCCTGTATGTGTCGGGAGGACGGCCGAAACGGCCGTTACTCCCGTGATGTACTATTACGTCATGGAGCGCGAACGATACAGCTGCCATGACGTAATAGTACGTCAAGGAGCGGGAAGGGGTTAAGAATAACATTTTACAATACAATATTTCTAATAGGTGGAAAGAGTATGTCAATGCCTCCTACATTAGAACCTATCCTAAGAGTTATCGATCGAATGATCATTATATGTATTTATAGTAACATTTCAAACAACTGTAATAGAAAAGCTCTGTGGTTTTGTGAATTACTTCAGGGAAAACTCTGTCGATCAGACAACAGAAATGTACAGCAGACCATATATGCTGAGATCATTCTTTTACTAACGTTTGCAATAAAAACTGCCGCCATGAAGATATTGTTATAGGGTAGAAGACAGGTAGACAATCATAATTTATCAGGAATCCCTTACATTAAAATCCCTCAAAGGCTCAACAGATTTTCTATGATTTCTTATCCAGGCCACAGCAAAATTTATACTGACACCCAGATATTAGGTTCTGCTAGTCCACCTCACAAGATAAGGAACGGACAAGAAGAGGGTGCAAACTTTGATCACGGGCCCTTGTCTACTACCTATACCCTCTGAATCTCCTATAGGCACTGCAGGAGTACAAGAGGAGTTCAATCTACATGCAAATATTCCCATATCTGCCTATGACTACATAGCACAATTTGGCCAGGAAGAGATGATCTGCTGTGTTTTTGTGAATCCGTCCTACATTTGTTTTACCAATCTCCATGGGAAAATGCTGCCATACAAGAAATTGATCTTCCATCACGGGGATGACCAGATGTATGTAACTGGATCTGGATTAATCTGCATCAGCACACATTCTTTATAACATGATCTATATTTATCCAGAGAAAGGCTCGCCCTCCCCCAGACCGCCAAAGCTACAAAGCAATATTTATCAATGGACTCAAATAAATGAAAAGTGCATGCCCACATCTGGTACATGAATAAAATACGCCTGTTTTAGAATACTCAGCTTATCAGAAAGAAGTTGAAGACGCGTTTGTAATGCTTAAAGGGTTAATGCAAAAATACATGATGCAAATTGTCATACGAGTGAACTGCTTTATGGACTGAAATACATAATTACATCCCAGGTGAATGTCTTCTCTTCAGGATTAGATTACACAATGACACAATGTGTATACATAGGTACATAATGTTGCCTAGCAAACAAGATGCTGCTTCATTGAGTAAAGTAGCGGTAGATGCATCTGAAGCTTATATGTTTTTAGATTTCTCTGCTACGTATAGGTCAAGTGGCGTATTCCTATCATGAGGTGCTCCTTATTTCTCATAAGATATATTTATTCAAAATGTGTGGACCATTAGTAACAGACTAACCTTTTTGGATGCAAATTGTAGAGGAAAATGGGTTTTTCTGATATGGTTGAGCTTAGGTGGATCATTGAACGCTTGGGACTAATTTTTAATAAAGGATTAAAAAAAAAATATGTTTTGAGTGAAAAATAAGAATCCTACCTTAGACTCTGGTTTGAATAAAAATATGCTAAATTTATATAGTATAACCAAAATGTTAAATGAAATGAAAAATCTACAAATGTTGAAGAGTAACTGCACTCTTATCAAACTTTTGATATGTCATAGAGACATTTTGGATCTCTCAGGAATCGGGAGCTGAGCTCTCCACCGTTGCTGAAACAGGTGCAGAAGTGATCTTTGTATTAAGAATGATGTATGAAACGCCAGTCTTAATAAATCTCTCCCAATATATTTTGAGAAAATGTATAGATTGTGAAAATGTGGCACACAAACTGATTTGACACCTGACTCGGCAGAGGTAGATAGGTAACTATAGGCATTATAGTGCACAAATCAATTTGGGCACTAGAATAACTTTGATCATTCAGAATGCTGCATTTTTGTACATTGAAAGCTAATGTGTTTTTGTTTTCTTAATTTTACATTTTAAGGGTACGAACACACACAGCTTATTCAGGGCAGACACACTGCTTCAAGCTGCGCAGCGTATCCACCCTTAACACCGCAGGGATTGCCGTCCGAAATCCCTGGAGAACAAGCAGCGAACTCTGGGTAAGTATAACTTTATTTTTATTTTTATCTTACTTGCAATTTTTGCATCGGAATCGCTGTGATTCTGCCTCAAATATCGTAACACACTTTGTTGCGGGTTTAAGCTCCCATTGAATTCAATTGGAAACCACACAACAGAAGAGCTGTGATGTCAACTAATGCTGCGGTTGAAGAAACCACACATCAGGTCAATTTATGTGCGTTTATTTCGGTGGCATTTTTCCACAGTGTGAGGATGAGATTTGTTGAAATCTCACACCACACTGTTGCTACTGTAATACGCTGTGGATTTTCCGCAAATAATCCGTTGCAGAAAATCTGCAGGTTTTACGCTGTGTGTCAACATTGTGAGAAACTAGACATGGACCGCACATCCACAATATACACCGCATTCCAAATTATTATGCAAATGTTATTTTTCGCTGATTTTCCTAAATAGTCGATGCACGTGACAGTCAGTATAATCTTCAAGCCATCAACCGTTGGAGTATAATGCGAATTTTATTGAACAAATCTCCTAATGATAACAGATTTTTTTTAGAAGTAAAAAACTCAAAATGCACTGTTTCAAATTATTATGCACAACAGAGATCAATACATTTTAAAGGTTGTAAAGAGAACTAAAATGGTAATTTGTTGAATTTGCAGCATCAGGAGGTCATATTTACAGAAATCAAAACCTCTTTCAATCAAAAAAAACTTAACAGGCCAAGTTACATGTTAACATATGACCCCTTCTTTGATGTCACCTTCACAATTATTGCATCCATTGAATTTGTGAGTATTTGGACAGTTTCTGCTTGAATATCTTTGCAGGATGTCAGAATAGCTTCCCAGAGCTTCTGTTTTGATGTGAACTGCCTCCCACCCTCATAGATATTTTGCTTGAGGATGCTCCAAAGGTTCTCAATAGGGTTGAGGTCAGAGGAACATGGGGGCCACACCATGAGTTTCTCTCCTTTTATGCCCATAGCAGCCAATGACACAGAGGTATTCTTTGCAGCATGAGATGATGCATTGTCATGCATGAAGATAATTTTGCTATGGAAGGCACGGTTCTTCTTTTTGTACCACGGAAGAAAGTGGTCAGTCATAAACTCTACGTATTTGCAGAGGTCATTTTCACACCGTCAGGTACCCTAAAGGGGCCTACCAGCTCTCTCCCCATGATTCCAGCCCAAAACATGACTCCACCACCTCCTTGCTGACGTCGCAGCCTTGTTGGGACATGGTGGCCATTCACCAAGCATCCACTACTCCATCCATCTGGACCATCCAGAGTTGCACGGCACTCATCAGTAAACTGAAAATTAGTCTTCATGTATTTCTGAGCCCACTGTAACCGTTTCTGCTTGTGAGCATTGTTTAGGGGTGGCCGAATAATAGCTTTATGCACACTTGCAAACCTCTGGAGGATCCTACACCTTGAGGTTCGCGGGACTCCAGATGCACCAGCGGCTTCAAATACCTGTTTGCTGCTGTGCAATGGCATTTTAGCAGCTGCTCTCCTAATCCTATTAATTTGTCTGGCAGAAACCTTCCTCATTATGCCTTTATCTGAACGAACCCATCTGTGCTCTGAATCAGCCACAAATCTTTTCACAGTACGATGATCACGCCTAAGTTTTCTTGAAATATCCAATGTTTTCATACCTTGTCCAAGGTATTGCACTATTTCATGCTTTTCGGCAGCAGAGAGATCCTTTTTCTTTCCCATATTGCTTGAAACCTGTGGCCTGCTTAATATGTGGAACGTCCTTCTTAACCCCTTAGTGACCAGCCCATTTTAGGCCTTAATGACCAAGCTATTTTATTTGTTTTTCTATAGTCGCATTCAAAGAGCTATAACGTGTTTATTTTTTCGTCTACATAGCTGTATGAGGACTTGTTTTTTGCGGGATTAGTTGTGCTTTTTAATAGCACCATTTTTGGGTACATATAATTTTTATATTAACTTTTATTAACCTTTTTGGGGGGGATTATAACAAAAACCTGAAATTCCGCCATTGTTCTATGCGTTTTTAAATTGACGCCGTTCACTGTGCGACGTAATTAACATGTTACCTTTATTCTATGGGTCGGTACGATTACGGCGATACCACATATGTAGAGGTTTTTTTTATGTTTTACGACTTTTGCACAATAAAAACACTTTTGAACTAAAATTATTTATTTTTGCATCATCGCTTTGCAAGAGCCGTAATTTTTTTATTTTTCCATCAATGTAGTGATTTTTTGGGCTTGTTTTCTGCGGGACAAGACGTAGTTTTGAATGGTACTGTTTTGGGGTGCATGGGACTTATTGATTCATTTTTATTATGACTTTTTTGGGGGGCAATGTAAAAAAATTGCAATTTCGCCATGGTTTTTTGCGTTTTTTTTTACGGTGTTCACCTTGCGGTTTAAATGACATATTAACTTTATTAATGGAGTCATTACGGTCGCGGCGATACCACATATGTGTACTTTTTTTTTTTTTTTTACACTTTTACTAAATAAAACCACTTTTTATGGAAAAAAATGATTTTATTTATTTTTTTACTGTACTTTTTATTAATAATCTTTATTTCACTTTGATGACTTATTTTATTAGTCCCACTAGGGGACTTTACTGTGCGATGTTCCGATCGCTGCTATAATGCTTTGGTATACTTTGTATACCAGAGCATTATTGCCTGTCAGTGTAAATCTGACAGGCAATCTGTTAGGACGTGCCTCCGGCGCGTCCTAACAGGCATATGTCCAGGGCAGACCTGGAGGCTTTTATCAAGCCCCCGGCTGCCATGACACCCCATCGGAGACCCGCGATTGCATTCGCGGGCCGCCGATGGGTGACAGAGGGAGCGCACTCCCTTTGTAAACAAAATTAAATGCCGCGGTCGCTATTGACGGCGGCATTTAACGGGTTAAACGGCCGCGATCGAAGTAAACTTCGATCGCGGGTGTTGGAGCAGGAGCTCAGCTGTCATCAGACAGCAGAGCCCCGGCTCCTGCCTGCACGGGAGACCCGTGCAGGACTTAGACTAGGCTGACGTGAAAAGACGTCAGCCTAGCCTAAAGCCCATTAGTGACTCACGTGAAAAGGCGTATTGGTGGTCACTAAGGGGTTAAGTAGTTTTCCTTTGATTGGGCACACCTGGCAAACTAATTATCACAGGTGTCTGAGATTGATTACAATGATCCAAAGAGCCCTAAGACACAATACCATCCATGAGTTTAATTGAAAAACTAATAATTAAATATTTATGACACTTAAATCCAATGTGCATAATAATTTGGAACACGGTGTATACGTTGATCTGAGCCGCTAGGCATAATTTAGAAACATGAACATGAGGTTCTTTGTAAACATTTTGATCAAACTATATAAGCCCACTTGCCACTTCACAGCGACCTCTTTACGCTGTGTGTGTTCATACCCTAAAGGGTACTTCATTATTAATTAGACCGTTTTTTTAACTGTCTTTAAAAAAAATATTATTTAGCAAAGCAGGGCCACCTCTTAGTTAGAGGGGACATGGCTGTCAGTTGACCCCACGGACCTCCAGGCAAATGTGAAGATCCGGCATTGTCATTAATATGAGAAGCGTGGCTCATGTTCATACACTAGCACTTCCAGTCCTGCCTGTCATGGGGAGGCAGATGGTGTTGATGGGTGGGACCCAGTGTTAAATCCTGGATTCTTAGGTACTTTTTCCTTAATTTTTTTTCATTCTGTTATACATCATGTTGAAGAGGCATTGGGGGGTGGGGGTTGTAGTGAACTTTATGCAAAAAAAACAAAGAACTTCACCTTGGATTTGTGTCGGACATCGACCACAAGTAGGATAGAAGGTTCATTTATTTCTGACAATTAGTCATCTTAATTTATGTGTCGTAATGGTTAAACACAAAGTGAACTAAAAATAAAAAGTCTATACATATATATGGGTGCGTATAAAATATATAAAGTACTGTCAGGTCCGTATTTCACACCGAATAACCACCTCTGTAAATTGAAAGCTGAAGGCATGCCTGGAAAGAAGTAAACCAGCCAAAGATGTTTGGTACACAGCTTCCCTTGATCAGACAAGGAGAGAACTGAACTTTATTCAGAACAAAGAAACACACAGAGAAAAGACACATGCCCCTCCCTAGAGATGTGGGACTTGCTTAAGTCCCATTGGCTCCTCAGCTGTAAGTTCTCCTGTACATTCTTCTGCACACTCCTCTTTGCATTCCAGGGGGCGGTGTCTTCCATAGGCGTGTTATGCAGGCTATTTGTGCTCCATGAATCCAATCTCTTTGTGTAATATACTGAATATATATATATATATATATATATATATATATATATATATATATATATATATATATATATATATATATGTAAGGATAATATTTTTCAAACAATATACATGGTAATGATCCCTGACAGTCCCCCCTAAAAATATTATTACTCTATCCCTGAGTCTTGCCTATCAACCTACCACTGACCACTCGAACCAGGAGGGTAGGGGTTTTGGATTTCTTCACCAGCTTGAGACGAGCTACTCCTGATGAGTAACCCCCCTTTGTACCTGGACTTCCAAGGTTTCAGAGTGGTCCTAACTTTCCCTATTCTCCTCAGGATACAGGATGGTTTTCTTGGTATAATCTACAAACCGCTGCTGGTTGTAATATATATATATATATATATATATATATATATATATATGTGTATATATATAATTAATCCAGTCTACATTTTTGTTAATTGTAATAATTGTCGCACTGTCACTTACTGTCCTAAGGGACTTTTACCCGTGCAGATATAACAGGTCATGGACTGCACAGTGACCTTCACTTCACACCTTCACATAAACTCCTCAGATTGTAATTTGCAGCACCGTGGCATATTTACACACATTATAATTATAAACCTCAGACATTATAAACAATAGGGCCTCAACTAATAACATAATGCTATCACCAATCTCATGCTATCACCCTCAGGTTTCGGGTCCCATCAGTTCAGTGCCAGTCCTGTACATCATCGTCCCCTTCTTCTCCTGTCTTCTGCTCTTCACTGACTGTCACCCTCAGGGTAACCCACACAATTGTGGAGTCAGACTACGTTGGTGTCCAGTGGGGGAGTTATTATTACCCCCTCCTAGCCACTTACTTATCAAAACACTTGATACTGCTGACGGATTCACTCAGGTCTTTGGTCTTTACTTTGATCTTTGCTGATGTCATCAGGACTTGGTTTGGTCCTTCTCATCTGTCCGACACCGTCTCCTTTAGTTTACGTCACCAGGCTGTACATAGCACCTCATACTGTGAGCCTGGGGTGAGATCCCACGTAGGCGGATTAGTGGAGTTGTATTGTGACTATCACAAACCCTCCGCATCTGTATACTTCCTCTGGCAAGTTACTTGTCTGGGCGGAGGCTTAGAATTGTGACACTGCCGTCAGTTCATGATAAACGCGTTGTACTGGCTCAGGCTGCGCCTGCCGCATCTCAGTGATGGAGTTCATCGTGTTAAAAGTCTTTTAGTTCATGTTTACTGGCACTTGCTGGGGACCCCCAACTCTTGTCAATTGTTAAAATAAATACTAATCTGGTGATAACATCATCCGCATACATTATAAACGTTGTTGTAAAGGATCTGCCAGGCACTGCTTCAGGGTTAACTCCCAGAATTAATCAGTCAACACCTGAGTGTACATCCCTGAGACAGACACCAGCTTCCTCCACTCAGGCTGGCAGGCTTAGGAGTGGGAGAGCCTATCGCAACCTGGCCAGACTCAGCTAGCTCCCGCCCTCGGTCTATTTAAGCCTGCTCTTCCTGTCCATCTGTGCTTGTGAATTCTTTCCTTGAGGTTTCCTGGCCCAGCTACAGCTCCTGCTACTTTTTGATCCTGCTCCATACAGACCCTGGCTTACCGACTACTCTTCTGCTTTTCGCTTTGTACCTCGCACTCTCCTGGCTTGACTCGGCTCGTTCACTACTCTGTTGCTCACGGTGTTTCCGCGAGCAACTGCCCATTTCCCTTGCTTGTGTTCCCTTGTTTGTTTGTCGTGTTTGTCATGCACTTACTGAGCGCAGGGACCGCCGCCCAGTTGTACCCCGTCGTCTAGGGCGGGTCGTTGCAAGTAGGCAGGGACAGAGTGGCGGGTAGATTAGGGCTCACTTGTCCGTTTCCCTACCCCCCCCCCACCACTACAAATTCACAAGCCCTATACCTAGTCTACCCTGGTCCCTGACACCATTATGGAACCCCGTGAAACCCTGGCTCAGCAAATGCAGGGTCTCTCCCTACAGGTCCAGGCCCTGGCTCAGAGGGTCAACCAGCCTGATGCTACCTTGGTAGTTCCCCTCACCGCACCCCTTGAACCCCACCTCAAGTTGCCCGACCGGTTCTCAGGTGACCGGAGGGCTTTTCTCTCCTTTCGGGAGAGTTGTAAGCTTTACTTTCGCTTAAAGCCTCACTCCTCAGGTTCTGAGAGCCAGCGGGTGGGTATAATTATGTCCCGGCTCCAGGAAGGGCCCCAAGAGTGGGCCTTCTCCTTGGCTCCTGGCGCCCCTGAACTTTCCTCCGTTGATTGTTTCTTTTCTGCCCTCGGACTTATTTATGACGAGACTGACAGAACTGCCTTTGCCGAGAGTCAGCTGGTGACCTTACGTCAGGGTAAGAGACCTGTTGAGGAGTATTGCTCTGACTTTCGGAAGTGGTGCGTAGCTTCTCGGTGGAATGACCCTGCCTTAAGGTGCCAGTTTAGGTTGGGTCTGTCGAACGCCCTGAAAGACCTGCTAGTTAGCTATCCCTCTTCTGACTCCCTAGACCAGGTTATGGCTTTAGTGGTACGACTTGACCGACGTCTCAGGGAACGACAACGTGAACGTTTATGTGTTTTTTCCTCCGACTCCCCCATGATGCCTCCCGAAGTCCCGTTGCTTCGTTTGTCCCCTAAAGACTCAGAAATACCTATGCAACTCGGGGCCTCCGTGTCCCCTCAACAACGTAGAGAATTCCGCAGGAAGAATGGTCTCTGCTTCTACTGTGGGGATGTCAAGCATCAAGTAAACAACTGTCCCAAGCGTAAGAATGCTGCCAGAGAGCTCCCGCGTCTAAGTGATCATCGGGGAGGTCACTTGGGCGCACAGGTATTTCCCGTAAATATGAAACGTACTAAGATATTGCTTCCCTTTCAGGTCTCGTTTGGTGGTAGGTCTGCTACCGGCAGTGCCTTCGTGGATTCAGGGTCCTCTACTAATATCATGTCTGTGGAATTTGCTATGTCTCTTGCTATGCCTCTGATTGATTTGCCTAAACCTGTTCCGGTAGTGGGTATCGACTCCACTCCTCTTGCTAATGGTTATTTTACACAGCATACCCCTGTTTTTGAACTCCTTGTTGGCTCCATGCATTTGGAGCAGTGCTCTGTACTATTGATGCAGGGATTATCGTACGATTTGGTTCTAGGTCTTCCCTGGTTGCAGTTGCATAATCCCACGTTTGACTGGAATACTGGGGAGCTAACCAAATGGGGTAATGAATGTTGTACGTCATGTTTTTCTGTTAATTCTATTTCTCCCCCTAAGGAGGTGAATACGCTACCCGAGTTTGTTCAGGACTTCGCTGATGTTTTCTCTAAAGAGGCCTCCGAAGTATTACCGCCTCATAGAGAATACGATTGCGCTATCGAATTGGTACCAGGAGCTAAGCTTCCTAAGGGTAGAATATTTAACCTTTCCTGTCCCGAACGTGAAGCCATGAGGGAGTATATCCAGGAATCCCTGGCCAAGGGTTACATTCGTCCCTCTTCTTCTCCGGTAGGTGCTGGCTTCTTCTTCGTAGGGAAGAAGGATGGGGGTCTTAGGCCATGCATTGACTACCGTGGCCTGAATAAGGTCACGGTAAGGAACCAGTATCCCCTTCCTTTGATTCCTGATCTCTTTAATCAGGTTCAGGGGGCCCAATGGTTCTCTAAATTGGATCTACGGGGGGCGTATAACCTTATTCGCATCAAAGAGGGGGATGAGTGGAAGACTGCGTTTAACACGCCCGAAGGCCATTTCGAATACCTCGTCATGCCCTTTGGGTTGTGCAATGCCCCTGCGGTCTTCCAGAACTTCATAAATGAGATTTTGAGAAATTACCTGGGGATATTTCTTGTAGTGTACCTTGATGACATATTGGTGTTTTCCAGGGACTGGTCCTCCCACATAGAGCATGTCAGGAAAGTGCTCCAGGTCCTTCGAGAAAACAAACTGTTTGCCAAAATCGAAAAATGTGTATTTGGGGTACAGGAGATACCATTTTTAGGTCAAATCCTCACTCCTCATGAATTCCGCATGGACCCTGCCAAGGTTCAGGCTGTGGCTGAATGGGTCCAACCTGCCTCCCTGAAAGCGCTACAGTGTTTTTTGGGGTTCGCTAACTATTACAGGAGATTTATTGCTAACTTCTCGGTCGTCGCTAAGCCTCTTACGGACCTCACTCGCAAGGGTGCTGATGTCCTCCATTGGCCCCCTGAGGCCGTCCAGGCTTTTGAGACCCTCAAGAAGTGCTTTATCTCGGCCCCCGTGCTGGTTCAGCCCAACCAAAGGGAGCCATTTATTGTGGAGGTTGACGCGTCCGAGGTGGGAGTGGGGGCCGTCTTGTCCCAGGGTACCAGCTCCCTCACCCATCTCCGCCCCTGTGCTTACTTTTCTAGGAAGTTTTCGCCCACGGAGTGTAACTATGATATTGGCAACCGCGAACTTTTAGCCATTAAATGGGCATTTGAAGAGTGGCGCCACTTCCTGGAGGGGGCTAGGCACCAGGTAACGGTCCTTACCGACCACAAGAATCTGGTTTTCCTAGAATCTGCCCGGAGGCTAAACCCGAGACAAGCTCGATGGGCGTTGTTTTTTACCAGATTCAATTTTTTGGTTACCTATAGGGCCGGGTCTAAAAATATTAAGGCGGATGCACTGTCGCGTAGCTTCATGGCCAGCCCTCCTTCGGAGGAAGATCCTGTTTGTATTTTGCCTCCAGGTATAGTCATTTCCTCTATCGAGTCCGATTTAGTCTCTGAAATTGCTGCTGATCAAGGTTCAGCTCCTGGGAACCTTCCTGAGAACAAGCTGTTTGTTCCCCTGCAATTCCGGCTAAGGGTACTTAGGGAAAATCACGACTCCGCACTATCTGGCCATCCAGGCATCCTGGGTACCAAACACCTCATTACCAGAAATTATTGGTGGCCTGGTTTGCCTAAAGACGTTAAGGCCTACGTCGCCGCCTGTGAGGTTTGTGCCAGGTCCAAGACTCCCAGGTCCCGACCAGCGGGCTTACTGCGTTCGTTGCCCATTCCCCAGAGACCTTGGACACATATCTCCATGGATTTTATCACCGATTTGCCTCCATCCCAAGGCAAGTCGGTGGTGTGGGTGGTGGTAGACCGCTTCAGTAAAATGTGCCACTTTGTGCCCCTCAAGAAACTACCCAACGCCAAGACGTTGGCTACCTTGTTTATCAAACACATCCTGCGTCTCCATGGGGTCCCCGTCAATATTGTTTCTGACAGAGGGGTACAATTTGTTTCATTGTTTTGGAGAGCCTTCTGTAATAAGTTGGGGATTGATCTGTCCTTCTCCTCTGCCTTCCATCCTGAAACCAATGGCCAAACGGAGAGGACTAATCAGTCTCTAGAACAATACTTAAGATGTTTTGTCTCTGACTGTCAATTTGATTGGGTTTCTTTCATTCCCCTCGCCGAATTTTCCCTTAATAACCGGGTCAGTAACTCGTCAGGGGTCTCTCCCTTTTTCTGTAATTTTGGGTTTAATCCACGGTTCTCCTCCGTTTCACCTGGTTGTTCCAACAATCCCGAGGTGGAGGTCGTTCATCGGGATCTGTGCACAGTCTGGGCCCAGGTTCAGAAGAACCTAGAGGCGTCCCAGAGCATACAGAAGGCTCAGGCCGATAGAAGACGTTCTGCTAACCCCCTGTTTGTGGTCGGGGATCTGGTGTGGTTGTCATCCAGGAACTTGCGTCTCAAGGTTCCGTCCAAAAAGTTTGCTCCCCGGTTTATTGGGCCGTATAAGGTCATTGAGGTCCTCAGTCCTGTCTCTTTCCGGCTGGAGTTACCCCCGTCTTTTCGTATACACAACGTGTTTCATGCCTCCCTCCTGAAACGCTGCTCCCCGTCCTTGGCCCCCTCGAGGAAACCTCCTGTTCCCGTCCTCACCCCTGAGGGGGTGGAATTTGAGGTGGCCAGGATCGTGGACAGCAAGATGGTCCAAGGCTCCCTCCAGTACCTGGTCCATTGGAGAGGATACGGGCCCGAGGAGAGGACTTGGGTACCCGCCCGGGATGTTCACGCTGGGGTATTGGTCAGGAGGTTCCACCTGCGTTTCCCCAGTAAGCCAGGTCCACTTAGAAAGGGTCCGGTGGCCCCTCATAAAAGGGGGGGTACTGTAAAGGATCTGCCAGGCACTGCTTCAGGGTTAACTCCCAGAATTAATCAGTCAACACCTGAGTGTACATCCCTGAGACAGACACCAGCTTCCTCCACTCAGGCTGGCAGGCTTAGGAGTGGGAGAGCCTATCGCAACCTGGCCAGACTCAGCTAGCTCCCGCCCTCGGTCTATTTAAGCCTGCTCTTCCTGTCCATCTGTGCTTGTGAATTCTTTCCTTGAGGTTTCCTGGCCCAGCTACAGCTCCTGCTACTTTTTGATCCTGCTCCATACAGACCCTGGCTTACCGACTACTCTTCTGCTTTTCGCTTTGTACCTCGCACTCTCCTGGCTTGACTCGGCTCGTTCACTACTCTGTTGCTCACGGTGTTTCCGCGAGCAACTGCCCATTTCCCTTGCTTGTGTTCCCTTGTTTGTTTGTCGTGTTTGTCATGCACTTACTGAGCGCAGGGACCGCCGCCCAGTTGTACCCCGTCGTCTAGGGCGGGTCGTTGCAAGTAGGCAGGGACAGAGTGGCGGGTAGATTAGGGCTCACTTGTCCGTTTCCCTACCCCCCCCCCACCACTACAGTTGTTTTAAGTACATACAATAATGTCAGGCCCTTAAACGACATCAAACACCTTTATATAAGGAAAAAAACAAAACCTCTCTGTTACGATGGACAGGGCACATAGAAGATGTGTAATTATTGGGTACATTTCATTTGCACTTGGTGATACTTTTTCAGCAGGATTTGTACCTTGATCTCAGCTGATTGCCTAGAACATCTCCACCTCACAGAAACATACACAGATTCCACATGTTTATCTGACAAGTGTCTCAAACCAATTTTTTCTTACTCTAATCTGGTTCGTTCTACCTGGGAAGGCCTCTCAAGGTCGGTTCTCTTTGTGGGAGGCGGGTATGATAAGGTTGGCACCGGTCTGCCAGGACTGTTCTGTAGGCAAATCAAACAGCTCTAACAGAATTTAGCAGCAACAGCTGTAAAGCCTGGAACATACAAATTAGATCTTACCACGTCGATCCTTGCAGTCTTGGGGCATATGTGAGGTCATACACCATCAATACAAGTGCTATCAAGAGTGCCTTGGGTGTTACCGGTTTACCTTCCTTTATCCGTCCACATTCTGTCAGAATCTGGTTGTCACGCCTTCCACTCCCAGTTGGACTCTTCCTGTGAAGAACAAGCTGTTCATAGCCTAATCAGTAATTGATCTTAATCAGATAATTAACTTGAAGAAAAACATTAACAATGACAGATTTATTTTAAACGTTCACACTGGTCAGTAACTAAAACTTACAAACTGATTCTTCTTCTTTATATATATCTATACATACACATATACACTGCACAGAATTCTCTGCTCTAAAATTTCCCTTTCACAACAAAAACAAACAAATAAAAATGTTTTCGAATGGGAATATTCCGCTTCTGTACCTTTTAACTGACACTTCCAACAGCCCAATGCGGAGGCTAGTCTAGAACTTTACATAAAACTTAACTTCAATATTTAATATTCCCACAACCCTTCTTAAATACAGTTATTAAACAAACTAATCTTGGGACAATGTCTAGAAAACTGCTGACATCTTATCATTGTACAAACATCAGTTCAATACTTGGGAGAAGCACTGTTCCCCTGTCACTTACACACAAGTTCTGCAGTGGGGAAGATACCGGCCGGGCTTCAGGCCACCCTGAGAACAGGACTACACATACGAGCACATTGTCATACACTTCTACCTTGGGTAGTTGTATGTTCTGCAGTCGCTGGGACGGATAATCTGACCGGGCTGCACTTTTCACAGATACCTTTGCTGTTTTACCTATGTCATGCCGTGCGCACATCATGCCAGTTGCTACAAACCTAGTGGTGGCATTATTGTATCCAGGGACAAGCCAATTTACTGACACCTGGCTGCACATATCCTTGTTGTCAGGTCTGTCGTCTCTCGCTCTCTCAATTGGCTTACCCGATGATCCAATAAAGTTCCTACTACCAATGGGCCCATAATTGAGGGCGATGGCAAAAGCGTACCTAGAGTCAGTGTAAATGTCGGCCATCTTACCTTCTGCCAGGTTACAAGCCTCAGCGAGCACCTTCAGCTCCGCTCCTTGAGATGAACAAGAAGGTGAGAGTGGTTTCTGGGTAATTTACCTGGTGCCTCGTATCCTGTCTTGTACATACTGTATAATAAAATCTCTTTATTACAAATTTACATTAAAAACCCATGTCACATATAGATAGAACATTTCAAAGGGGTGGCGTCTTCATTCTCTAAAATAAAACCAAATATTATACACTTCTCCACACTCATCTGATAATCCAGAACACTTTGAAAATTTCACTTTTATCAGGGTCTGTAAATACTTGATTAATACAAAAACAAATAAAAATATATTCTTGAAATCTGGCATAAAATAAACAATGTTCAGACAATTTTTTTTTTTTTGGGTTTTGCCTTCTCCCCCATCTAAATCTATAAAGGCTAATCTGTGAGTGACATCACCTCGCCTCCTGTGTAAATTTGCTGGAGGGGGACGGTCTTTTACACACTACCTCATATTGGATTGAGACTACAGCACAGCATACCCAGTGCCATATTCACCGTTCTGGAAAGATCTGGAACCATCTACACAGAAAAACCTCAACATTTAGGTTACTCTCATACACATTTAATCTGGATTACTCATTGGGGTCTCATACACATTTTGTAGATTTCCTGAAACCAAATTAATTAATTCAAAACAAACCAAAATTGTACCTGATCAGTTCCTTCACCATTCCCCCCTTTGTGGACTCTGCGAAAGTAATGTAGCAGAGTTCAAAACTACATCTCAACATAACAAAGTCGGGCACTAGTTTAACCCCCTGTAATGTACAACAGCCTGAAACAAAAAATGACTTTTTCCTGATGAAAATACATTTGATCTTTACAATGACATAACTCATGTGTGAAATCAAAAACAAAACAATTGTAGTTAGTTATTCAATAAAACAGAAAATATTATATCTGATAACATTAATTACTGCAAACCAATAAACTGTATATAAAAATAGGGAACGGTGGGGGCACATACATTTTCAAAACCCCTTGTCTCACAGTATCTATAGTTTAATACATCTTAATTAACATCAAAACACATGAAATCTGATCACATCATAACACATAAATATCGTAACTTTTATAAACAACAGCGCATGCGCAAATATAAGAAATTTATTTAGGTTTTTAGACATTACTGATATATATATATATATATCAGTGCAATATTGTAATCCCTTTGTCTCATCAGCCCTGCAGACTGCACCCAGTCAGCCCCCCCTCCTCCTCCCAAACACAGCATACTACAGGGGGAGGGGGGGTCACACACTCACTTCTCACAGCTTCTAGTCTCATAATCTTAACACTTTCAATGCCGGCAAAACAACATACGTATCTGCAATCATTCATCACACCATTGTATAGGAATTATCTACGTTCAAAATATCAAACACATAATCTGTAACAGTCCAATCTGTCGGCCACCATCTCTATATTATGATGACGTGTTGTTTCATCAGTGAACAGCGTCCAGCACACTAGAATGGAACCTAAAAATAGAAAAAACACTGCAGCATGTGCTACAAATGACAAAATTAACAAGGCGATTATTTTCATACTGATTTGGTTGGGCCGGGCGTGGCCTCATCATGGGCAGGTAGGCAGCCTCTTCCATTGGAAACACAGCAATGCAGCTGTGAGGCGGGGGTTTCCCGCCCACAATGAGGACACACTCAACATGAGGTACGGACACCATTACCGGGCGTCGGCTGGTCCTGTGTTTTCTAATACATATAACATACAATACCTTTCTTATTCCTAACTTCCATTCGCTTCACCAAATCATGAATAGGATCGGGTGATCCTGATGATTTGAATATGGACCGTAAACCATCCATTCTAACAGTCTATATTATACACGTAATTTATATAACAGTCTTCGGTCTATAACTCTCTGACCTGGTTAATATATATATATTACCCACAACTTATCACACAATGTAACAGTTTTTTTTTATCAGTTTATACACCCCGCATGTGCCTTATCACACAACTTATCAGTGTTTTTTTTAATCAGTTTATACACCCCGCGTATGCCTTATCACACGACTTATCAGTGTTTTTTTATCAGTTTATACACCCCGCGTATGCCTTATCACGACTCAGTGTTTTTGTACAAGACAGGTTATAATACTATCCACGACTTATCAGTGTTTAGACACACCCCGCGTGCACCTGTATAAGACAGGTTATAATACTATCTAGTCCCTAATTACCCAGAGGATGATGGTTAGTCGGGCGCGACTAAGGTCTCACAGGTTTTCGACCTCACAGCGGAAAATATCACCTCTGTCGCCTGAGATAATCCAGGAAATCATCAAAAGGGTTCTACAGATCGCCACAAGACTGTCCACTAACACAGATAAGTCGAAGATTTATAAAATCAACTGACTTACCGTGCTTGTGGAGGTGATCAAATTCCTTCAGTGGGCAACTTTGAGTCCTCTGTTTCACCCTGTGATTGTCGATTGTCCGGATTTTGATATTTCCTCGAGTGAGGCCCCACGTTGGGCGCCAAATGTCAGGTCCGTACTACAAACCGAATAACCACCTCTGTAAATTGAAAGCTGAAGGCATGCCTGGAAAGAAGTAAACCAGCCAAAGATGTTTGGTACACAGCTTCCCTTGATCAGACAAGGAGAGAACTGAACTTTATTCAGAACAAAGAAACACACAGAGAAAAGACACATGCCCCTCCCTAGAGATGTGGGACTTGCTTAAGTCCCATTGGCTCCTCAGCTGTAAGTTCTCTTGTACATTCTTCTGCACACTCCTCTTTGCATTCCAGGAGGCAGTGTCTTCCATAGGCGTGATATGCAGGCTCTTTGTGCTCCATGAATCCAATCTCTTTGTGTAATATACTGAATATATATATATATATATATATATATATATGTAAGGATAATATTTTTCAAACAATATACATGGTAATGATCCCTGACAGTACCAGCACCAAATCATTTACTATGAGCAAATTGCAGGGCAGGCCACATTGTAATATGAAATAGTGAGCTCACAACATATAGGGCTTGTCCACAAACAATGGAATCGCTATAGAAAATTTCTGCAGCAATTCCGTTGAAAATATCAGACTTTCCGCTGCGGCAAAAACGCACAATGTCCTGCGGTTTTTACGTCAGAAAATGGTCCGCATTTTGCTGCATTTTTCTCATTGATGGGAGATGGTGACATCTCTGAAAAACGCAGCAATTATGTCCACTTTCTGCAGCAGGAATTGACATGCTGTGGTGCGAAAATTACGCACGGCAGGTCAATTTCTGCACAGAATTTTTACGCAGCGTGTAGATGAGATTTGTTAAATCTTACCCACTTTGCTGCTACTGTATTCTAATAAAAATATAAACTCCAAAAGAAGTCCTGTTAAGGGCTGAAAGATGTTTATAACACCAACATCCCCCCATAATTTACCATGCAGGCAGCTCCATAACTATATACACACCATACAAGAAAGAACTAGAGCATATAGCCAAAAGTATATAAGAATATAACAATTTTATTACACAAATATAACAAACAATGTATTAAAAAACATATAAAGACAAGACCCTAGTAAATTTTATGGAGCGAAACAATTTGCTGGATAGCATGTAAAAAATGAAAGGGCTGTACTAGATAACTGCAAGATTTATTTCAGACACAAAAGGGTTTCATACTGATTAACTCAAATCCCTGTAAATATTATTGACTATTAGGAAGGGGAACAGGAGAAAGTGTCAGTGCATGCAAATATAACTCAAGAACCAGCCTTACCCATGGCAGCAAAGGAAGTTTATATAAACCAATGTTCGCTCCACCACAGAGAGCCCAACGCGCATTTCACTGTGAGTGCTTCCTCAGGGGATGTGTGTTTGTGTCCTGACAATATCCAGCCCTTATATAGTGTAGAAGGAGATGTAACTACTGTACATCATCACCACAATGAGAGAAACGAGGCAACCCCCACTTCTGGCTCCAAGCGCCGGAGCGCACATCCGGATTCCCGACGCGTAATGGGAGTTCCGGACATGCACAGTGCGCATAAGGAGCCGAAGTGGGCAATGCATCGCGGCCAGCAGCCACAGCGCGCATGCGCACCTCATTGCAGGAGATGGTTTTTAGACGGGTGTAAGTCCAAGATATCATTCCCAGACTATATAATTGTATAGGATGTTCAAAGTACTTAGATTTGTTCTCTACTATTCGGGCAATCGGACATGAGAAGGATAAAAATGAAAAATACCTAAAAAGTGACATACAATACAGAACACAATTAGTAAAACAACATAAATGGTAGAGATTATAGAAAAGGAATAAAACTCAGTTTTTCACTCTGTCCATAGGGTTTCATTGATCCCAACAGGACGATCCATTTGCATCCTTTTTGTGCCAAAACTCTCTTCACATTGCCACCCCTGATATTACAATGTATTTGATCAATCCCTCGTACTGATAGAGTTCTGGGATTGGAGCCGTGGTGTAATTTAAAGTGTCTAGGCAAGGACTTTAACTGTGTTAGATCCTCGATTTCACTGGCCCCATAATATCATGCACGTGCTCTCTCGTGCAGATTCTCAACTCCCTGGAAGTAAGTCCTATATAAATTTTAAGGCAGCCACATGTGGCATAGTATATCACATGTGTTGTGTTGCATGAGATTAACAACAAAGTTGTCTCACAGGTATGGTAATTGGTTAGGTGTCACCCATTTGGTTATGTCAGAACACCTCCAAAGACATCACTACAGAGTAGCAAAACTCATAACAGAACATGAGAATAAGGAGTCATTACGCCACAAAAACATGGAAAAATATAATTTTTATTACATCCAATAATCAAGACACAAACTATAAAAACACAATGAGGTTCTAAAAATTGAAAGTCAATTAGTGGATCAGTCGTCTAACCCTGCAAACACAGGCATGGTATTGATGCTAAACACTGCAAATTCTCATTATTAGCTGGTCATCAGAAACATAGAGTAAATACTGTCTCATACAGATTGTACTGAGTAATTTTATGCCATCATTCTGTTCAATATCACCATGCTAACTGACATATGTTAATACCGTCTAAAGAGTTATATCTAACTGCTCTGTTGCATGGTCCAGGACATAAATCAGGGGCAAAGGTATCCTGAAATAGCCTGACGTAGAAGAAAACCTAAAACCACCTGGCAACACCAGGGGAATAAGTGAAGCAAATCTTACCCATGGAGGTTGAAAATGAAGTGATCCACCCGGTAATGAGGCACCCTGTTGCATGAGATGTATTCTCTGATCTCAAAGTGCCTCGTTCTGTCAACTGGCGAAAAATTAGTTGCCCGACCGATATTAACGCAAGCTCTACAATCTCTGCAAGGGTAGCATCCTTTTCTTGGTCCACGAGATCCAAATGGACATAACTGTCGTGGTATATAGTAGCTTTGGCAAGGAGATTGTAAAGGATCTGCCAGGCTTAGCTTCTGTGTCGATGCCCATAGGTAATCAGTCTGCACCTGCTTCTATGTCTGTGAGACTGACTCCATCTTCCACCACTCAGGGTGGCAGGCTTAGGAGTGGGAGAGCCTATCACAGTCTGGCCAGACTGAGCTTGCTCCCGCCCTCTGTCTATTTATACCTGCCTTTCCTGTTCCTCCTTGCTTGTGATTCTTCTCGTTTGGTTTCCTGGCCCTGCTGCAGCTTCTTGAACTATTTGTCCCTGCTTCATACTGACCCTTGCTTACTGACTACTCTCCTGCTCTGCGTTTGGTACCTCGTACACTCCTGGTTTGACTCGGCTTGTTCACTACTCTCCTGCTCTGCGTTTGGTACCTCGTACACTCCTGGTTTGACTCGGCTCGTTCACCACTCTTGTTGCTCACGGTGTTGCCGTGGACAGCTTTCCCATTTCCCTTAGCTTTTGTGTACCCTTGTCTGTTTGTCTGTCGTGCACTTATTGAGCGTAGGGACCGTTGCCCAGTTGTACCCCGTCACCTAGGGCGGGTCGTTGCAAGTAGGCAGGGACTGAGTGGCGGGTAGATTAGGGCTCATTTGTCTGTTTCCCTACCCCCATCATTACAGAGATCTTTTAGGTTTGCCCTTCTGGCTGTCATCATAGGTCTCTCTGATAAATTTGTAGCCAGTTGTGGTTCGGATCTCAAGATAGGCCATTGCCTTTCCAAAATTGTCCTCATCTTATTCCACTGTTCATTATATGTAGATATGAATCGTACACCTGGGTCACTAACACGTTATTGTTTAGGTCTCAAGAGATCACTATGGGGGGTTGCTCTTGCTCTCCTATATCCCACCTTGATGGTTCTATTACTATAACCCCTGTCCCTAAACCTGGACCTAAGATCTTTGGATTGCTGTTCGAATAGGGCATTAGAGGAACAGACCCACCTCATCCTGAGGAACTGCCCAACCGGGATAGATTTAATGGTGGATGGAGTGTGGGCCGATGAGGCATGCCGCAGAGCATTAACAAATGTTGACTTCCGGAAAACATCTGTGTGTAGAAAACCCAAATCATCCGTAAAGATCTGTATATCTAAAAATTCAACAAGTTGTGGATGATTTTTATAGGTCAACTTGATGTTGAAAGGGTTTTCAGTGAGCTGATGCATGAAACTCATCAGCCCAGACTCTGATCCTTGCCAGATGGAAAAAATATCGTCAATATAACGTAACCAGGAGTGCACATGGTCAGCGGTGCGGGTGTCGTCCCCATGGAAAAGCCAAGAAACAGGTTTGCATAGGACAGAGCGCACGCCGCCCCCATGGCCGTACCCTGTTTCAGTAAATAATAACAGTCTTTAAATACAAAAAAATTGTGATTATAAATTGTAATAATTCCAAAATCAAGCTACAAAGTTGGCCATCCCAGTTGCTGGTCCCCAGGAAGAAGCGGACCACCCCCAACCCATCATGATGTCTTATACTGGTGTATAGTGACTCTATATCCGCTGTCACAATATACATATCTGGGTCGATTTGAACCCCATCGATCCTCCCAAGGAAGTCTGTCGTGTCCCTGACTTGTGAAGGTATTTCGTTCACCATAGGGTTCAAATAGTGATCAATAAACTTGCAAACAGGATCACAGAGTTCGTCAATACCGGACACGATCGGACGTCCCGGGGGGTCAGTGGGATTCTTATGTATCTTTGGTAGAAAGTACAGGGTCGGAATTTTAGGGTCACTAGTCACCAATCCATCATATATTTTTTTAGGGATAATACCCTTGTCAAAGGCCCCATTCAAAATCTTAAGCAATTCCCAAGAAAAGAGGCACACTGGATTAGATAGTAACCTAGCATGTCTGCCTATCCCGCAGCTGTCTAAAAGCCTCTATCTCATATTTTGCTATTGGCCAAACCACAACGTTTCCCCCCCTTGTCCGCAGCCTTAAATACTACATCATCAAATGATTGGAGTTCTCTCAGTGCATTCGTTTGGTCTAAGGTTAAGTTATCCACTGTGGCTGGATAACTTTTTAAAGTCATCAATGACTAATTTAGTGAAAATTTCCACCTGAGGGAATAGGGACGGGGGGGGGGGGGGGGGGAAGCTGGTACATTTGGGCACAACAGCTGTTGGAAACATACCTGGCACATCGACAGTTTGTTCCCGCAGTAATTCTTCCAGTGCCAATAAGGCCTCCCTTTCCATTAGGCTAGTAATTTCCAGAGAGTCATCTTCCTTACTTTGTAGCTTTTTCAACACCACTTTCCTTGAGAAAAGATGCAAATCTTTTAGAGCTGTGAAGGAATTGAAGGAGTTAGTGGGTGAGAAGGTTAAACCTTTACCCAAGACCTCACATTGGGCATCAGAGAGGGCATGTGAAGAGAGATTTGTTACCTCTAGATTACTCCTAGGCTTCTTATCCCATTGGTGGTTAGACGCAGGGGCGTAGCTAGGTCGTGGGCAGGCGGGGCATGTGCCCCGGGCGCAACTTAGAGGGGGGCGCCAATGATCAGTGTCGGCGACCTGCCTTTTAGGTGAGCTTCTGGCCTCAGGCGCAGGGCACAGCAGCTAAGAACTGCCGCCCGACTGTAACAGCAGCTGTAGTCTGTGCTGCTAACAAATCTCCCCCTACAGCCCCCCTCCCTATTCTTTACACCTCTCCTCGGGCTGCTTCTGTTATCATTCGGAACTTGAGGGAGGGGGAGGGGAGACTGTCTGCGGCACTGTGTCGGGCCATCAAGCTGCAGAACTCCCTTCACAATTATCCTACATAAAAGGTAAGTGCATGTGTGGTTTACAATGTGTACTTTATATGTGTATAATGTGTGCATGTAATGTGCATATTTGTGATGTGTACATGTGTGTGTGTGTGTGTGTGTGTGTGTGTGTGTGTGTGTGTGTGTGTGTGTGTGTGTAATGATGGGGGTAGGGAAACAGACAAGTGAGCCCTAATCTACCCGCCACTCAGTCCCTGCCTACTTGCAACGACCCGCCCTAGGTGACGGGGTACAACTGGGCGACGGTCCCTACGCTCAGTAAGTGCACGACAGACAAACAGACAAGGGTACACAAAGCTAAGGGAAATGGGGCAGTTGCCCACGGCAACACCGTGAGCAACAAGAGTGGTGAACGAGCCGAGTCAAACCAGGAGTGTACGAGGTACCAAACGCAGAGCAGGAGAGTAGTGAACAAGCTGAGTCAAACCAGGAGTGTACGAGGTACCAAACGCAGAGCAGGAGAGTAGTCAGTAAGCCAGGGTCAGTATGAAGCAGGATCAAATAGTTCAGAAGCTGCAGCAGGGCCAGGAAACCACACGAGAAGAATCACAAGCAAGGAGGAACAGGAAAGGCAGGTATAAATAGACAGAGGGCGGGAGCTAGCTCCATCTGGCCAGGCTGTGATAGGCTCTCCCACTCCTAATCCTGCCATCCTGAGTGGTGGAAGATGGAGTCAGTCTCACAGACATAGAAGCAGGTGCAGACTGATTACCTATGGGCGTTTACCCAGAAGCTGTGCCTGGCAGATCCTTTACAGTACCCCCCCTTTTATGAGGGGCCACCAGACCCTTTCTAGGTGGACCTGGTTTATTGGGGAAACGAAGGTGGAACCTCCTGACCAATACCCCAGCGTGAACATCCCGGGCGGGTACCCAAGTCCTCTCCTCAGGCCCGTATCCTCTCCAATGGACCAGGTACTGGAGGGAGCCTTGGACCATCTTGCTGTCCACAATCTTGGCCACCTCGAATTCCACCCCCTCAGGGGTGAGAACGGGGACAGGAGGTTTCCTCGAGGGAGACATGGACGGGGAGCAGCGTTTAAGGAGGGAGGCATGAAACACGTCGTGTACTCGAAAAGATGGGGGCAACTCCAGTCGGAAGGAGACAGGATTGAGGACTTCAATGACCTTGTACGGCCCTATAAGCCGGGGAGCAAACTTCTTGGACGGGACCTTAAGGCGCAAGTTCTTAGACGATAGCCACACCAGATCCCCGACCATAAACAAGGGGTTAGCAAAACGTCTTATATCTTTCCTGAGTTTTTTGTATGCTCTGGGACGCCTCTAGGTTCTTCTGAACCTGGGCCCAGACTGTGCACAGTTCCCGATGAATGACCTCTACCTCGGGATTGTTGGAACTACCAGGTGAAACGGAGGAGAACCGTGGATTAAACCCAAAATTACAGAAAAAGGGGGAGACCCCTGACGAGTTACTGACCCGGTTATTAAGGGAAAATTCGGCGAGGGGAATGAAGGAGACCCAATCATATTGACAGTCAGAGATAAAACACCTTAAATATTGTTCTAGAGACTGATTAGTCCTCTCAGTTTGGCCATTAGTTTCAGGATGGAAGGCAGAGGAGAAGGACAGATCAATCTCCAACTTTTTACAGAAGGCTCTCCAAAACAATGAAACAATTGTGAGATGGAGGCAAATCGGTGATAAAATCCATGAAGATATGGGTCCAAGGTCTCTGGGGAATGGGCAAAGAACGTAGTAAGCCCACTGGTCGGGACCTGGGAGTCTTGGACCTAGCACAAACCTCACAAGCGGCGACGTAGGCCTTAACGTCTTTAGGCAACCCAGGCCACCAATAGTTTCTGGCAATGAGGTGCTTGGTACCCAGGATGCCTGGATGACCAGATAGTGCAGAGTCATGATTTTCCCTAAGTACCCTTAGCCGGAATTGCAGGGGAACAAACAGCTTGTTCTCAGGAAGGTTCCCGGGAGCTGAACCTTGATTAGCCGCAATTTCAGAGATTAAATCAGAATCAATAGAGGAAATGATTATACCTGGAGGCAAAATACAAGCAGGATCTTCCTCCGAAGGAGGGCTGGCCATGAAGCTACGCGACAGTGCATCAGCCTTAATATTTTTAGACCCAGCCCTATAGGTAACCAAAAAGTTGAATCTGGTAAAAAATAACGCCCATCGAGCTTGTCTCGGGTTTAGCCTCCGGGCAGATTCTAGGAAAACGAGATTCTTGTGGTCGGTAAGGACCGTTACCTGGTGCCTAGCCCCCTCCAGGAAGTGGCGCCACTCTTCAAATGCCCATTTAATGGCTAAGAGTTTGCGGTTGCCAATATCATAGTTACTCTCAGTGGGCGAAAACTTCCTGGAGAAGTAGGCACAGGGACGGAGAAGGGTGAGGGACCTGGTACCCTGGGACAAGACAGCCCCCACTCCCACCTCGGATGCGTCAACCTCCACGATAAATTCTTAAGGACCTCAAAAGCCTGGACAGCCTCAGGAGGCCAGTGGAGGAGATCAGCACCTTTGCGAGTGAGGTCCGTAAGAGGCTTATCGATGACCGAGAAGTTAGCAATAAATCTCCTGTAATAATTAGCGAACCCCAAGAAACACTGTAACGCCTTCAGGGAGGCAGGTTGGACCCATTCCGCCACAGCCTGGACCTTGGCGGGGTCCATGCGGAATTCATGAGGAGTGAGGATTTGACTCAAAAATGGTATCTCCTGCACCCCAAACACACATTTTTCGGTCTACGCAAACAGTTTGTTTTACCGAAGGACCTGGAGCACCTTCCTGACATGCTCAATGTGGGAGGACCAGTCCTTGGAAAACACAAGTATGTCATCAAGGTACACTACAACAAATACCCCCAGGTAATCTCTTAAAATCTCATTTATGAAATTCTGGAAGACTGCGGGAGCATTACACAACCCAAAGGGCATGACGAGGTATTCGAAATGACCTTCGGGCGTGTTAAACACAGTCTTCCACTCATCCCCCTCTTTGATGCGGATAAGGTTATACGCCCCCCGTAGATCAAATTTAGAGAACCATTGGGCCCCCTGAACCTGATTAAAGAGATCAGGAATCAAAGGAAGGGGATACTGGTTCCTTACAGTGACCTTATTCAAGTTACGGTAGTCAATGCATGGCCTAAGACCACCATCCTTCTTCCCTACGAAGAAGAAGCCAGCACCTACCGGAGAAGTAGAGGGGCGAATGTAACCCTTGGCCAGGCATTCCTGGATATACTCTCTCATGGCTTCACGTTCGGGACAAGAGAGATTAAATATCCTACCCTTAGGGAGCTTAGCTCCTGCTACCAAATCGATAGCGCAATCGTATTCTCTATGAGGAGGTAACACTTCGGAGGCCTCCTTAGAGAAAACATCAGCCAAGTCCTGAACAAACTCAGGTAGCGTGTTCACCTCCTCAGGGGGAGAAATAGAATTAACAGAAAAACATGACGTCAAGCATTCATTACCCCATTTGGTAAGCTCCCCAGTATTCCAGTCAAACGTGGGATTATGCAACTGCAACCAGGGAAGGCCTAAAACCAAATCGGACGATAATCCCTGCATCAACAGTACAGAGCACTGCTCCAAATGCATGGAGCCAACAAGGAGTTCAAAAACAGGCGTATGCTGTGTAAAATAACCATTAGCAAGAGGAGTGGAGTCGATACCCACTACCGGGACAGATTTAGGCAAATCAATCAAAGGCATAGCTAGAGACATAGCAAATTCCACAGACATGATATTAGCAGAAGACCCTGAATCCACGAAGGCACTGCCGGTAGCAGACCTACCACCAAAAGAGACCTGAAAGGGAAGCAAGATTTTATTACGTTTCATCTTTACGGGAAATACCTGTGCGCCCAAGTGACCTCCCCGATGATCACTTAGGCGCGGAAGTTTTCCGGCTGCTTATTCTTACGCCTTGGACAAATGTTCACTTGATGCTTGTCATCCCCACAATAGAAGCAGAGACCATTCTTCCTGCGGAACTCTCTACGTTGTCGGGGGGACACGGAGGCCCCGAGTTGCATAGGTACCTCAGAGTCTTCCATGGAAGAGCGAAGCAACGGGACCTCGGGAGGCATCATGGAGGAGTCAGAGGGGAAAACAAAAAAACTTTCAAGTTGTCGTTCCCTGAGACGTCGGTCAAGTCGTACCGCTAAAGCCATAACCTGGTCTAGGGAGTCAGAAGAGGGATAGCTAACTAGCAGGTCTTTCAGGGCGTTCGACAGACCCAACCTAAACTGGCACCTTAAGGCAGGGTCATTCCACCGAAAAGCTACGCACCACTTCCTAAAGTCAGAACAATACTCCTCAACAGGTCTCTTACCCTGACGTAAGGTCACCAGCTGACTCTCGGCAAAGGCAGTCCTGTCAGTCTCGTCATAAATGAGTCCGAGAGCAGAAAAGAAAAGATAAACAGAGGAAAGTTCAGGGTCGTCAGGAGCCAAGGAGAAGGCCCATTCTTGGGGCTCTTCCTGGAGCCGGGACATAATTATACCCACCCGCTGGCTCTCAGAACCTGAGGAGTGAGGCTTTAAGCGAAAATAGAGCTTACAACTCTCCCGAAAAGAGAGAAATGTCTTCCGGTCCCCTGAGAACCGGTCAGGCAACTTGAGGTGGGGTTCAAGAGGTGAGGTGAGGGGCACTACCATGGTAGCGTCAGGCTGGTTGATCCTCTGAGCCAGGGCCTGAACCTGTAGGGAGAGACCCTGCATTTGCTGAGCCAGGGTCTCAAGGGGGTCCATAGTAGTGTTAGGGACCAGGGTAGACTAGGTATATGGGCTTGTGATTATGTAATGATGGGGGTAGGGAAACAGACAAGTGAGCCCTAATCTACCCGCCACTCAGTCCCTGCCTACTTGCAACGACCCGCCCTAGGCGACGGGGTACAACTGGGCGACGGTCCCTGCGCTCAGTAAGTGCACGACAGACAAACAGACAAGGGTACACAAAGCTAAGGGAAATGGGGCCGTTGCCCACGGCAACACCGTGAGCAACAAGAGTGGTGAACGAGCCGAGTCAAACCAGGAGTGTACGAGGTACCAAACGCAGAGCAGGAGAGTAGTGAACAAGCCGAGTCAAACCAGGAGTGTACGAGGTACCAAACGCAGAGCGGGAGAGTAGTCAGTAAGCCAGGGTCAGTATGAAGCAGGGTCAAATAGTTCAGAAGCTGCAGCAGGGCCAGGAAACCAAATGAGAAGAATCACAAGCAAGGAGGAACAGGAAAGGCAGGTATAAATAGACAGAGGGCGGGAGCTAGCTCCGTCTGGCCAGGCTGTGATAGGCTCTCCCACTCCTAAGCCTACCATCCTGAGTGGTGGAAGATGGAGTCAGTCTCACAGACATAGAAGCAGGTGCAGACTGATTACCTATGGGCGTTGACCTAGAAGCTGTGCCTGGCAGATCCTTTACTGTGTGTGTGTATATATAGTTTATGTGAGGTGTATATATAGTGTGTGATGTGTTCATGTCTGTATATATAGTGTATGTGATGTGTACATGTGTATGTACAGTGTATGTGATGTGTACATGTGTATATATAGTGTATGTGATGTGTACATGTGTATGTATAGTGTGTAATGTGCTTATTTGTGTGTATATATATAGTGTGTGATGTGTTCATGTGTGTATATAGTGTGTGATGTGTACATGTGTGTGTATATATAGTGTGTGATGTGTACATGTTCATGTGTGTTCATGTGTGCCTATGACTTTCAACAGAATTGCTGCAGAAATTTTCTGCAGCAATTCTGTTGTGTGTGTGGACAAACCCTAAATCCGCAGTATAAGGGCTTCTCCACATGTATTGGAATTGCTACAGAAAATTTCTCTGAAAACATCTCTGAAAACGCAGCAATTCAGTCCACTTTTCGCAGCAGGAATTGACATACTGCGCTACGAAAAATACGTACCGAAGGTCAATTTCTGGTCAGAAATTTTTACGCAGCGTGTGGATGGGATTTGATAAGTATCACCCACTTTGCTGCTACTGTATTTTGCTACGTATTTAAATATGCAGCAATTCCGTTACGTGTGGACAAGCCCAAATGCAGTAGCAACAGAGTGGGTGAAATTTGAACAAATCTCACCCACACGATGAGCGGGAAAAAGGCTCAGTAATTGACCAGTGGTCAGTTTTTTTTAATCCGCAGCATGCTAATTGTATTTGCGTAAATGCTGCTTATTTGTTTTGGGTTTTCCCCATTTAATTCAATGGTGAAGTAAAACTCGCAACAAATAGCAAATGTTGTGTTTTTTTGCAGCGGAAATGCAGCGATTCCGCTGCAAAAAACACAACTCAGGAAAAATGTTAATCTTATACTTACTTAGAATTCTGTTTCTTTTTCTGGGCTGGCCTCCTGGGACGACGTTTCATCCCATGTGACTGCTGCAGTCAATCGCAGGCTGCAGCGGTCACATGGGATGAAACATCACCCCAGGGCTGCAGGATGTAGGAGGGAAGCGTCGACATGGTAAGTATCCATTTTTTTTTTCTGCTCAGTTTTCCGCAGCGGCCATTCCTGGCTGAAAAACTGAACCACAGGGCAGTGCTTTTACACAGCGTATCTGCCCTGTGTGAACATACCCATACAGTATATACATATTGTAGCTGCTGTCTTACAACGATACAGCTGCAAACCATGTCAACATGCTGCATTCCCACGAGTCAGCGCAGTTTTCAAATGATTGTTACTGTCCATGGAGTTTTTTGCAAACATTAACAATCATTTAAAAACTGCACCGACTTTTGGTAAAACTGCATGTGCTGCGTGTCTTACTGGACAATGGTTGTTACGATCTGATTGTTTGCATTAAAGGTTATGTACACCTTTGAAAGGGATTTTTTTTTAAATGTCAGTCAGTGTGTTTTGTGCAACTTTATAAATAGTTTTTATTAAAAAATCTTTACTTTTTGAGATACAGCTACTCTGTATCCTGTATACAGAGCAGCTGTATCTTACGTTGAATCCTGAACTTGTCAGGTCTGTGGGACTGATGTGTTCAATGTCAGCGGGTCCTGTGTGTCTCTGACACGCTGGATCCACCTGTAATACATCACATCTAAGTTAGATGTGATAGATTACAGGTGGATACAGTCGACTACTCTATTGATACCGCCAATAAAATGGAAACCTTGTGAAACAGAGACAAACAGAAATCATTTTAGCAACGGAAATCTATGGTTTCCGTTCGTGGGTTCCCCTGACGGAAAGGTCTGACGAAACCCATGAACGGAACCACGACGCAGGTAAGAACGAAGCCTAATTATTACTGTATGACCTTTACAGATGGTGGAGGGTACTATTTTTTTGGGTATAAGCAACTCCCAGTATATGATTACCATTATTCAGGTCAAACTGGAAGCTGCTAACCTGACTTTGCAAATTATCTCTGTACTGAAATGTATTTGTACTGAGCGATGTTCTGGTGTTGTATTCATGTACTGAGCTTGGTTCTGGTGCTGCATATATATCTATATATATATATATATATCTATATATATATATATACACATATACATATATATATATATAATGAGCTTTGTTCTGGCACTGTATATATGTAATGAGCTTGGTTCTGGTATTGTATATATGTACTGAGCTTTGTTTTGGCGCTGTATATGTGTACTGAGCTTGTTTCTCGTGCTGTATATATGTAATGTGCTTGGTTCTGGTGCTACATATATGTAATGAACTTGGTTCTGGTGTTGTGTATAGAACTATATTGCTTTTAAAATGTACAAATGTCTTTTTTGCTCGAGTTACATTAAAAAAATGTGGAAAAGAAATGACACGTCATTGATTGGTAGAGGAAACAAACATGGCGAGGGGGAAGGAGCTGTCAGGAAAGAGGTTGGGGGGGCACCAAACTGAATCTTTTCCCCGGGTGCTGGAGAATCTAGCTACGCCTCTGGTTAGATGGATTCTTGCATTTTACTTGTTTATCATAATGCCATCGCGAACCTTGAGATCCCTGGGTATTGCCAGATTCGACAGTATTTCTAGTCTCTCTAGATCTAGAGGACTCATCCACAGATGTACGAGATGAGGTGGAGGATGATCTAGAGCGAGATGTATTCCTAGATCGGCCCCTACCCATGCGCCATCTATATACCCAATGCTGTTGGTAATCTTGAACATCACGTTGGAATTTTCCTGCTTTTGCTGCACATATCTCCTTCTCCCATTTCTCAAATTCCCTATCAAGGTCCTCAAATAATTTATCCAATGCTTTACTGGAGAGTTCTATCTTAAGTATAGCTTGAATATTCTCTATACCTTTCTCTATTTCTATCAGAATCGCTTGATTAGAGAGTACTAGCAGCTCCATGAAACCCCTTGAACATTTATCATTTGAAGTCATCATTCTCAATATCAATATCCAAAAAAAGCCTTATTCCACCAAATTTTTGTTCTTTGATTCAATAATGTTTTCAGCCTTCACACGTCAGGGACACGACGGACGTCCTTGGGAGGATCGATGGAATTCAAATCGAACCAGATATGTATCTTGTGACAGCGGATATATATTGTCACTATACACCAGTATAAGACATTATGATGGGTTGGGGGCAGTCCACTTCTTCCTGGGGACCAGCAACCAGGATGGCCAACTTTGTAACTTGATTTTGGAATTATTACAATTTAGTTTGAATCACAATTTTTTTGTATTTAAAGACTGTTATTATTTACAGAAACAGGGTACGGCCATGGGGCGGCGTGGGCTCCGTCCTATGCAAACCAGTTTCTCGGCTTTTGGGAGAGACAGGTTTTCCATGGCCACGACGCCCGTGCTGCTGACCATGTGCTCTCCTGGTTACATTATATTGACGATATTTTATTCATCTGGCAAGGATCAGAGTCTGGGCTGATGAGTTTCATGCACCAGCTCACTGAAAACCCTTTCAACATCAAGTTGACCTATAAATATCATCCACAACGTGTTGAATTTTTTGATATACAGATCTTTACTGATGATTTGGGTTTTCTACACACAGACGTTTTCCTGGAAGTCAACACGAGAGAGCACGTGCGTGATATTATGGGGGCCAGCGAAATCGAGGATCTAACGCAGTTAAAGACCTTACCTAGACACTTTAAATTACACCACGGCTGCAATCCCAGAACTCTATCAGTACAAGGGATTGATAAAAATACATTGTGGTATCAGGGGTGGCAATGTGAAGAGAGTTTTGGCACAAAAAGAGTGCAAATGGATCGTCCTGTTGGGATCAATGAAACCCTATGGACTTAATGAAAAACTGAGTTTTGTTCCTTTTCTATCATCTCTACCATTTATGCCGTTTTACTAATTGTGTTCTGTATTGCATGTCACTTTTTAGGTATTTTTTATTTTTATCCTCATGTCCAATTGCCCGAATAGTAGAGAACAAATCTAAGTCCTTTGAACATCCTATACAATTATATAGTCTGGGAATGAGGATTCACCATTTCATCTCTGCAACTTAGTGTTATGTGGCTTTTCGTCTGCTTTTTGTTCCTATGGATATGTATATATATATATATATATTGTTTTGGTTCATTTATTTTTATTTATTGTTTAGTATATTATTATTATTTTTACTTCTCTCATCAAAATTTTTATACACCCTTGGAGAGTTTCTCTGTAGAGTATAATGGTTTGATATAAATATATCACATATGTATAAATATAGATTTCACTTTATTTAATATTTTGAGTACTTATCTCTGTTGTGGGACAATACACTTTTTTATGTACTTTGGGTTTAACATTAACCCCTTTATTTATGTATTGTCACTTTAAATGACACATTCATGCAGGAGATTTATTTGAGCATGTTTCACTTTATATTACATATTTGATTGATGTACTTCAGTACTTTTATTTTTATTTTTTATTTTAGTTTGTATCACTTGCAGTTTATCACTATTAGCCCTTTTTTTCTGTGGTTTACTTTATTTGATTTACTTATGTCACCATTATAATTTTATGTTAAACCTCTACTATATAGGGTCTCTCATCATTGATTTAGCAATACAGGTCTATTTATAGTAATTCATTGGGGACATATTATATTATTATAAATTTAACTTACCATTTTTTTTTTCTTTTGTTAAATTAACCCAGAATGTCGATCTATACAGTGTAGGTATCGTCTATTAGGTATCTTGGACTTACACCCGTCTAAAAACCATCTCCAGCAATGAGGTGCGCATACAAGCTGTGGCTGCTGGCGGCGATGCATTGCCCACTTCGGCTCCTTATGCAAACTGCACATGTCCGGAACTCCCGTTACGCATCAGGAATCCGGATGTGCGCTCCAGCGCTTGGAGCCGGAAGAGGGACTTGCCTCGCTTCCGGTCACGTCAGCGGGCATACGCCGTTTCACTAATTTCGGTGATGATGTACAGTAGTTACATCTCCTTCTACACTATATAAGAGCTGGATATTGTCAGGACACAAACACACACCCCCGGAGGAAGCACTCACAGCGAAACGCGCGTTGGGGTCTCTGTGGTGGAGCGAACATATAAACTTCCTTTGCTGCTATGCTGCTGGGGTAAGGCTGCTTCTTCAGTTATATTTGCATGGACTGACACTTTCTCCTGTTCCCCTTCCTAATAGTCAATATTTACAGGGATTTGAGTTAATCAGTATGAAACCCTTTTGTGTCTGAAATAAATCTTGCAGTTATCTAGTACAGCCCTTTCATTTTTTACATGCTATCCAGCAAATTGTTTCGCTCCATAAAATTTACTAGAGTCTTGTCTTTATATGTTTTTTAATACATTGTTTGTTATATTTGTGTAATAAAATTGTTATATTCTTATATACTTTTGGCTATATGCTCTAGTTCTTTCTTCTATGTGCTACTGTATTCTGCAGCATTTTTTCTGTCCGCAATTCCGGACAGAAAAAACGCAGCAATTCCACAGCGTGTGGATGAGCCCTAAACGTGCAGCTTACTGATAATTCCCACACCTATCACTCGTAGCTTCTCAGAATTGCAATTTGTCTAGGAAGGTGCAAAATGTTTTTGTGCTGTTTGAGCTAATAGTAGAGCGAATCTGTCCCCATGCTATGCTGCCCTTACATGGGGCAGCATAGTATGATGACAGCTTTGCTTTAAATGCTATGTACTCATTTGACATTTTTTTTAAATATATATTATATAAAATATTTAATAATCAGTGTGATTGGTGCAACTTTCAAAATACTTTTTATTAAAAAATATTTTAACTTTTTGAGATACAGCTGCTTTGTATCCTCTATGCAGCTGTATCGTGCGCTAAGATATAAACTTTTCAGGGACTGACGGGTTCAGTAAAATGTAATCTGTAATCGATTATGAACTTAGATGTGATCTATAGCAGCTCGATTGAACCCGTCAGTTCCACGGACCTGACAGATACAGGTTACAGCGCTAACTACAGCTGCTCTGTATACAGGATACAAAGGAGCTGTATGTATCTCAAAAAGTAAAAATGATTTTTAATAAAAAGTATTTTGAAAGTTGCATTAATAACACTGATACACCTTTTTTATAAAAAAATTTTAAAAATAAAAAGATTTCAAAGATGTACATACCCTTTTAAGAAAACTTGTTTAGAAACAAGCACACTTCAAAAGCAGGAGCTTCTCTATGATGTCTATAAAGTGTTAAAGTACTATACAGCCCTTTGAACGCTGATTAGGCGAGCTGTACACTGTGGTCTCCATACCATTAGTTTTGACAGCAAAATCACAATAAGGGTATGTTCACACGACCTCTTTTCAGACGTAATGGAGGCGTTTTACGCCTGAAAAGACGGCTCCAACACGTCGGCAAACATCTGCCCATTGCTTGCAATGGGTCTTACGATGTTCTGTGCAGACGAGCTGTCATTATACGCGTCGCTGTCAAAATACGGCGCGTAAAATGACGGCTCGTCAAAAGAAGTGCAGGACACTTCTTGGGACATTTTTGGAGCTGTTTTCTCATAGACTATTGAAAACAGCTCCAAAAACGGCCGTAAAAAATGCCGCGAAAAACGTGAGTTGCTCAAAAAACGTCTGAAAATTAGGAGCTGTTTTCCCTTGAAAACAGCTCCGTATTTTGAGACGTTCTTGACTCTGCGTGTGAACATAGCCTAAGGGTTATTCACACGCAGAATCAAAAACGGCTGAAAATGACAGAGCTGTTTTGAAGGGGAAACAGCCACTCATTTTTAGCCCTTTTTGTAGGCAAAAACTATTTTGAGGCATTTTTTGATGCATTTTGTTGGAGCTGTTTTTCCATTGACACAATGAAAAACAGCTCCAAAAACAGTTTAAGGGTATGTGCACACACACTAATTACGTCCGGAATTGACGGACGTATTTCGGCCGCAAGTACCGGACCGAACTCAGTGCAGGGAGCCGGGCTCCTAGCATCGTAGTTATGTACGACGCTAGGAGTCCCTGCCTCTCTGCAGGACAACTGTCCCGTACTGTAATCATGTTTTCAGTACGGGACAGTAGTTCCACGGAGAGGCAGGGACTCCTAGCGTCGTACATAACTACGATGCTAGGAGCCCGGCTCCCTGCACTGAGTTCGGTCCGGTACTTGTGTGTGTGCACATACCCTAAGAAGTGACGTGCTCATTTTTACTGCGTTTTTTTTTACGCACCGCTTTTTAAAACGGCGGAGTAAAATAACGCCTTGTCTGAACAAAACACAGTTATTCCCATTGAATTCAATGGGCAGATGTTTGTAGGCAAGCTACCGTTTTCTCAGGTGTATTTCGAGGCGTTTACGCCCCGAAATACGCCTGGAAACACAATGTGTGAACATACCCTAAGAGAGTTTCCGCAGGGCCAGATTAAAGGGGTTGTGTTATGACAGACATTTCCACAGGATATGCTATAAATATCTGATAGTTGCAGGTCTTACCTTTGAGACCCACACCAACTAGGCCCAGCCTGGTCAGGTGGCCGCTGCATCCAGGCGTTTCATCAGTGCACAGCAGGACAGGTTTTTCGGAAAGAGCCCAACTTTCCCAACATGTTGTGCACTCATGCCCCGTCTGCATGTAGTGGCCGCAGCCGCTTCACTAGTCGGGAGGGGGGATTCCTGTTAAGAAGATAGGCGCGGGTCCCAGAGGTAGGACATGCATCTATCAGATATTTATGGCATCTCCTGTGGATAAATGTCTGTCATGACACAACCCCTTTCAGGACATAATAGTGTGGAACAGCAGGTTTAGGGGTCCTCCATCCCACCAATTCCGGTCTATAGCTACACATATTGACCGCACAACCCACAGCACCACTGCGACCTCTTCTTACCAGTCATACTCTTACACACTACCCCCCCATAACTCAATAGAACATTTTAGGAGTATTTAGAGTGTATCTCTCATTTGGCCAAAAGCATATGATTAGGCGGAATTGATATACAACTGATATTCTTCAATATTCAGCCAATTGTACTGCCTATGGAAGATATTGCAGACAATCCTCTCAAAATCTGTGCTGCAGGATGTGTTGAAACTGCACAAAATGTAAAAAGGTCCTGCATGCAGCTTAAAGGCTATGTAAACCTTTGAAAGTTATATTTTCTTTTATATAAAAATGGCAGTCAGTGTGTTTGGTGCAACTTTAAAATTTAAAGTTTAAAAAAAATATTTTCACTTTTTGAGATAAATCTGCTTTCTTTCTATTCTGTATACAGAGCAGCTGTACTGTGTGCTAAGAACTGAATCTGTCAGGTCCGCGGGACTGACGGGTTCAGTGTTAGTTGGTCTTCTTTGTCTCTGACACGCATGATCGAGCTGTTACCGATCACATCTAAGTTCATAACTTAGATGTGATAGATTATAGGTGGATTCTGCATGTGGATTCTGCAGACCTGACGGATTCAGGTCTTAGCGCAAAATACAGCTGCTCTGTATAGAGAATAGAAAGAAAGCAGCTGTATCTCAAAAAGTAAAAATCATTTTTAATAAAAACTTATTTGAAAGTTGCAACACACTGAACTTTTTATTTTTAAAAATCACTTTCAAAGGTTTACATAGTTTTTAATGCTGTAATATGACCCATCAGATGCCATACATCAGATCAGGGCTATATTTACCACTAGGCACTGGGGGTGCAGTGCCTAGGGCGTCCAGCAGGGGGGCGGCTAGAGGATTGTTTTTTTTAACTCGTGGCCTGACCAGCCAGCGGTCAGGTCACACAGGCCAGGGGGGTAAGACACGCCCAATGTTAATGCATTGGCCAGAAATGCTCACGTGAGCAGCTGTGGCCAATTCGAGAACAGTGGACGTGTCTTAGACTCAGTCTAAGAAGCGCTGTAGGGAGAACGGACAGCAGAACAGGACAGGAGGTCACCGCAGCAGGTCAGGTAAGTACTACTACATGTTCTGTGTGATGTAATATAATGTAGGGTTGCAACAATACTACTTCAATGCCATGCACCCTCAAATGGTTCAATACTGTTAATTATTGTATTTCGGCCACACAGCTTAGTATCGTAATACATGAATGTAGTTAGAGTGGGGCTGCGGCTGTGTAATACAGCCGTTGCCACGCTCCTGACAACAAGTGTGTGCGCGCGTTTAGCATGAGGTGATGCGGCCAGAGCTGCACTAATGCTCATTAGCGCAGAGCAGCTCTGGTCACATCACCTAATGCTGACTGCGAGCGCACACTTGTTGTCAGGAACGGGGCAATGGCTGTATTACACAGCCGCAGCCCCGCTCTAATGGCGGATATCAGAGAAACCTCTCTTCTCCGCCGCTATTCCCCTGAATGCTGCAATCAAAGCTGACCGCAGCATTCAAGGGGAAAATGCGAAGGGGGATGCCCCTTGGATTGAATCACAGGGAATCCCTGTGACGCGATTGAGGGACATACCATATATGGGCAGACAGCCCAGGCTGTCTGACGATATATTTCCTGTTGTTAGGGCATACTTAGGTATGTCCTAACAACTGCCTGTGTACCATCAGTACACAGGCTAATATACCGGCATATAGATATATGTCAGTACAACAAGTTACCCCCACCGTTTACGAGAACAGGGGTCCCGTACCCCTCGTTTGAACAAAGCGGCAGGTCGCTCATGCGCACCACCACTCCATTCATTCTCTATGGTAGCGCCGGAAATAGCCAAACACTGTACTCGCCTATCTCTGGCGCTCCCATAGAGAATGAATGGAGTGGCAGTTCGCACGAGCGACCAGCCGCTCAGTTCAACCGAGGGGTACGGGACCCCCGTTCTCGTAAATGGTGGGGGTCCCAGCTGTCAGACACACTCCAGTAAGCAAGTTACCCCTTACTTTACGGATAGAGGGGAACTTGTTGTAACTGGAATACCCCTTTAAAGTTTAAAAATAAAAAAGTAAAAATAAAGTAATGTTAAATAAAAACAATACACACAGCCATTTTTTAGAATTGACCATAACATAAAAGTCTCAATACATAAAATATACACACATTAGCTATTGTCGCGACTGTAATAACCTGCACAACAAATTTATAGCATAATTTATGATGTGTACACTGTTATTAATTAATTAATGTGAACCACGTGGTGTTATGAATTTTATACCTCCACTAGCTTTTAAAAACACAAACAGAAAAAATGGGACATAAATATCAAAACCACAAAAAGGCCATACTCACTAGGTAGGTGGGTGGGTGAAAACCCGTTCCCATCAGGACGCAGACGGGTCAAAGAATGCTGCAGAAGGAGTGTGCATTAAATAGTGATAGCCCCTCCCACTAGTCTTGAGGGGAGTGGCGGACTAAGTGCTCAAAGGTGTGCGATAAATGTGTGTCAGTGTAGTGCTAGGGTGTGAATGGATGGTAAAAAATAAATATGTATGTATGAAAGTGTCAGAACTGTGTAATAATGTAATAAAAATAAATAAATAAAATAAATGTGATGAATAGGGGTCAGTGCTGTGAATAGTACATGGGGTGTCAGTACTATGTGTAATACGTGGAGGGATAATGTGCTGGTCGTCAGGCATGGCGTATCTTGCCGAATAACAGCCTATTTGTAACGCCGCTAGTGTTAGCTAAAGCGGGCTGCTCTGCATTCCAAACCAAACGCCAGCACATCATGCCCTCCCAGCATATAAGACCCGGCTGCGTCCTGAAAAAAAGTGTAGTATACGTAGTAAGAAATATCCATGAAACATGGGGTATTAGTTGTTATTTTGGCCAAAATACGCAAAGCTCGCAACCCAACGTCAAGGGTCCCCAGTGCCTTGCGAGTCCCTAACCAGAACTTTTCGTTCCTAATTTAAAAACACAAACAGAAAAAATGGGACATAAATATCAAAACCACAAAAAAGGCCATACTCACTAGGTAGGTGGGTGGGTGAAAACCCGTTCCCATCAGGACGCAGACGGGTCAAAGAATGCTGCAGAAGGAGTGTGCATTAAATAGTGATAGCCCCTCCCACTAGTCTTGAGGGGAGTGGCGGACTAAGTGCTCAAAGGTGTGCGATAAATGTGTGTCAGTGTAGTGCTAGGGTGTGAATGGATGGTAAAAAATAAATATGTATGTATGAAAGTGTCAGAACTGTGTAATAATGTAATAAAAATAAATAAATAAAATAAATGTGATGAATAGGGGTCAGTGCTGTGAATAGTACATGGGGTGTCAGTACTATGTGTAATACGTGGAGGGATAATGTGCTGGTCGTCAGGCATGGCGTATCTTGCCGAATAACAGCCTATTTGTAACGCCGCTAGTGTTAGCTAAAGCGGGCTGCTCTGCATTCCAAACCAAACGCCAGCACATCATGCCCTCCCAGCATATAAGACCCGGCTGCGTCCTGAAAAAAAAGTGTAGTATACGTAGTAAGAAATATCCATGAAACATGGGGTATTAGTTGTTATTTTGGCCAAAATACGCAAAGCTCGCAACCCAACGTCAAGGGTCCCCAGTGCCTTGCGAGTCCCTAACCAGAACTTTTCGTTCCTAATTTAAAAACACAAACAGAAAAAATGGGACATAAATATCAAAACCACAAAAAAGGCCATACTCACTAGGTAGGTGGGTGGGTGAAAACCCGTTCCCATCAGGACGCAGACGGGTCAAAGAATGCTGCAGAAGGAGTGTGCATTAAATAGTGATAGCCCCTCCCACTAGTCTTGAGGGGAGTGGCGGACTAAGTGCTCAAAGGTGTGCGATAAATGTGTGTCAGTGTAGTGCTAGGGTGTGAATGGATGGTAAAAAATAAATATGTATGTATGAAAGTGTCAGAACTGTGTAATAATGTAATAAAAATAAATAAATAAAATAAATGTGATGAATAGGGGTCAGTGCTGTGAATAGTACATGGGGTGTCAGTACTATGTGTAATACGTGGAGGGATAATGTGCTGGTCGTCAGGCATGGCGTATCTTGCCGAATAACAGCCTATTTGTAACGCCGCTAGTGTTAGCTAAAGCGGGCTGCTCTGCATTCCAAACCAAACGCCAGCACATCATGCCCTCCCAGCATATAAGACCCGGCTGCGTCCTGAAAAAAAGTGTAGTATACGTAGTAAGAAATATCCATGAAACATGGGGTATTAGTTGTTATTTTGGCCAAAATACGCAAAGCTCGCAACCCAACGTCAAGGGTCCCCAGTGCCTTGCGAGTCCCTAACCAGAACTTTTCGTTCCTAATTTAAAAACACAAACAGAAAAAATGGGACATAAATATCAAAACCACAAAAAAGGCCATACTCACTAGGTAGGTGGGTGGGTGAAAACCCGTTCCCATCAGGACGCAGACGGGTCAAAGAATGCTGCAGAAGGAGTGTGCATTAAATAGTGATAGCCCCTCCCACTAGTCTTGAGGGGAGTGGCGGACTAAGTGCTCAAAGGTGTGCGATAAATGTGTGTCAGTGTAGTGCTAGGGTGTGAATGGATGGTAAAAAATAAATATGTATGTATGAAAGTGTCAGAACTGTGTAATAATGTAATAAAAATAAATAAATAAAATAAATGTGATGAATAGGGGTCAGTGCTGTGAATAGTACATGGGGTGTCAGTACTATGTGTAATACGTGGAGGGATAATGTGCTGGTCGTCAGGCATGGCGTATCTTGCCGAATAACAGCCTATTTGTAACGCCGCTAGTGTTAGCTAAAGCGGGCTGCTCTGCATTCCAAACCAAACGCCAGCACATCATGCCCTCCCAGCATATAAGACCCGGCTGCGTCCTGAAAAAAAGTGTAGTATACGTAGTAAGAAATATCCATGAAACATGGGGTATTAGTTGTTATTTTGGCCAAAATACGCAAAGCTCGCAACCCAACGTCAAGGGTCCCCAGTGCCTTGCGAGTCCCTAACCAGAACTTTTATATTTATAGCATAATTTATGATGTGTACACCGTTATTAATTAATTAATGTGAACCACGTGGTGTTATGAATTTTATACCTCCACTAGCTTTTATACCCGGCGTTGCTCGGGAGGTTGACTTACGGTATAGATAGAGTAAAAGCTCACTATTTAAATACCTCTCAGTATGAATTTAATTGCTACCTCTCGATATGAATTTAATTGCTAGAGAGTGTAAATAATGTTATTGGAAGCATAAAAGAAATGAAATTAAGCAAATATATTCATTAGAGATTTATATAGGGTTGATTTAGGACTGCATGTTTCTATTCCAACGCTTTCTTGTAAACAATGTTTTTTGTCTTTTGATCCGGTGCCAAGATGTAGAGATTCTTTCCAGTGCCGACTCTGGAGCAAGCAACATATAGTTGCCCATTGGAAAAACAGGGACTTTAAATGTGTATTCCTGCCACTTTCAGGGATTGACCTTGAGCCTTCTTGTCATTGCGAAGGCTAGGCGTACTGGGAACTGTTGCCGCTTGAACTCGAAAGGAACATCATTTGGAGCAAGGGGAATGTGAGGAATAAAGACAACTTCCCCGTTGGCACATCCTGTTCGTATGGTGGCCTCGATGACGTGATCCATCAACTTCTTGACACACAGCCTCATCCTGTTGCAAAGTTTCGGAGCGTCAATGTTTCTCAACAGCATGATAGGTGACCCAACTTTCAACATCAATCGATGGGTAGGTAAGCCAGGCGGCTCGAGAGAGTTGAGAAATTCTGTCGGATAGTACACCGCCTGATCGGGGTCAATAACTGTGTCGGTGGACTTGTACAGCCTTTCTTGACCTGCAGAGTCATTTGAATTTGCTGATTGATGGCGTTGACAGAATCATTCTTTGGCGCCAGTATTGCCCGTTGACATAACCATTCATGATCTCTGTAGTTGAAGGCGATGTTGGGAAAGACACTGTCTGTAAGCTCTTCCACTGACTTGGGAAAATTTGCGAAATCATCGTGGAAGCTGATCAGATCCGTCCCATTGTCAACTTGAACATCTCCATTCCCCAGATTGAGTAATCTGCTGGCAAACTCACCAGCAGTGGCATCTCCATGCAGATGAACTCGCATGCTGGTGGTCAGACTCATCTTCTTCACATGCCTCCACAACACTGACTGCTTCAAGCAAGCTTTCAATTTGTCTGCTGGTGTCCCCTTTGGAACAATAGGCAATGTCTGACGGAAATCACCGGCCAACACCAAGACGACACCTCCCATGACTGTATTGTTTCCACGCAAGTCCTGCAAGTCGATCCAGAGCTTCAAGCGCCAACTTGTGTGCCATCGTGCATTCATTCCAGACAATCATCAAACATTCTTGCAGGACATTTGCCACACCAGTACCTTTGCTGATGTTACAAACAGGAGACGCATCTCGAGTCAAGTTGAGCGGTAATTTGAACGCTGAATAGGCAGTTCTGCCATCATCAAGCAATGTTGCCGCAATGCCTGAGGAAGCAACAGCCAGAGCAATCCTGGATTGTTATCGGATCTTTGCCAACAACAAGTTTATGACAAACGTCTTTCCTGTTCCACCAGGAGCATCCAAGTAGACAATACCACCAGTGTTTTTCACAACCATGTCCAACATCTGATTGTACGCCGTTGTTTGGTCAGCAACCAAAAGAGGTTCTTTTTTTGCAAGATAAGTCTCCAGAGCGCTCATGTCATAGCTTGTTTCTCAAAGCAATTCCCGTCCAAGTCTTTCGTCGGTGTTCCTTTCCGTCGCGGGAAGTCCCAGTTGCTCAAGTCTCTTTCCAACCATCATGAGGGTCTTTTCTTCAAGTAGGATCAATGACATGTTGAACATTTGCGGGGTACAGCTGTACAATTGGAGTCCCGGGTTTTGCCGTCGTGCTTGCAGAAGAACATCCTCTGAGTGGTGCTCGTTGTACTTTTCCCACAGTTCAAGTGGCTTTGATGGTCCACACGTCGTGAGTATGACAGCAAATAGGTTTTGCAAATTGGCAGTTTGCTGCTTCCTCTAAAGTCTTGTCCCAATGAGAATCACCCTCAAGTAGTCCCCTTTCTTGACATGCTTGCCGATAGGTTGTACAAACATGGTCGCCAACAGTCTTGAGGCTAACAAATAATGTCGGGCCTGCTACTGTGTGAAGAAGCAACTGGAGGAAGAAGCACTCATGGTTGTTTGGGTGCACTGTGTAGACTCTGCCAAGAGCATCACTTGACTTGATTCCAACATGTCCTTCAACTGGTGTTCCTGGGACTCTTCGCTTGAAAACTCTTGTAGATTTATTCCACGTATAATACTTTGGAACATCGCAGTATAGGAGTGTCGTTGCAAAGTCATCTTGTTGGTAAAGCTTGAAGAATGCTGTCAGCGTGGTGTCTTTGGGCTGCAAAACTTGTTGTGCAGCAGTTTCCTCGGTGAAGTAGACTCTCTGTCTATTTTCCAAGTGGACGTTGAGATGAACTACCGTCGGATAGCGGTCGTGAATTGGAAAGTCCAAAATTCGCCATACAGCCTCGTTGCTACTGATGTAACATCCAGTTTGGAAGCGATCAATTTCATCAATTGTTCATTCTTGTCTTTCTTGGCGATAGATTTCATCAGTTGTTCTTCCTTGTGTTTCCAAGCCAAAAGCTGCTTGATCCAATCCTTTGTTGACATATTTGCAGATGTACTTGATCGCCTTAACTGGTTGCCGACACAGGACGAGTATGCTCGTCCTGAGCAGCGAGCACTTCGCGCATTAGGACGAGCATACTCGTCCTGTGTGAGAGCCGTCTCTGCCGTCTCTGTGTGTGCGATCGAGAGCGGGGCAACGGCTGTAATACACAGCCACGGCCCCGCTCTGACAGCGGAGAGGAGAGAAACATCTTCTCTCCGCTGTTAACCCTTTGAACGCCGCGATGACAGCTGATCGCGGCGTTCAAGGAGAGGGGACTGCACATTGATCGCGTCACAGAAAATAACTGTGACGCGATCAAATCCCATAACTCATATGGCCAGACAGCCCAGAGTCCAGTGAAGGACCCCAGGGCTGTCTGAACATATTTCCTGTTGTTAGGGCATACTGAGGTATGCCCTAACAACTGCCTGTGTACGATCAGTAAGTAACAGGCTAATGTACTGGCATATAGATCTATGCCAGTACATTACAGTTACAAAATCAAAATCAAAATGATAAATCCCTTTATGGGATTAAAAAAAAAAGTTAAATGAATGTAAAAAAAAAATAATGGTAAATAAATAAATAAAAAGTAAATAAAATACACAGAAATACTCATTTTTTATAATAAATCAACTTTTTAAAATATAAGTCCCAAAACATGAAATAATATAGACATATTTGGTATCGCCACGACCGTAACAACCTGTACTACAAACGTATACCATTATTTATGATGATCGGTGTATGGTGTAAAAAAATAAATATTAAAACTGCAGCGGAACTGCTTTTTTTCTGCATTTTAATCTAATTAAAAATTTATATAAATTAAACGATAATGTATTTGTACAAAAAAATGGTACGTACATAAAGTACAATTCGTCCCGCAAAAAACAAAGTCTCATACAACTACGTCGTACAAAAAATAAAAGCGTTATGAGCGTCGGGATGCAAAGAGGGAAATGTAAAAAAAATTGCTCTGTCCTCAAGGCTAAAATTGGCCGTGTCCTTAAGGGGTTAACTGAGTTGCAATATTCAACATTGACATGAGGTTGAAAGGTCTTGGAAAGAAATGGCGAGTAGGGTACAATCCATCTGTTGTCAACCTCGATGTCCTGGTAACTATTGCCAATCTTCATCTTCATCAATGCAGTGAACCCGCCTTCTCCCACTTTTCTTCTTCGATAAAGTAGATAACCATCATCTCCAGACTGAGTTTCATGGATCAGCTGTTATGGGAATCTCTTTGTACAGAAGCCATCTTTTATGCATGGGGAGCTTGGATTCAGTCTTCCCCATGGTTCATGGACCATGTTCTTCATGATGATGTCGACTAGCTTTTGATCTTCTTGTGCATTTGAGATCTCTGCACTAATGACAGAATCGATCTGATTTGGTCAGATCTTCTTCTTCAGCCAGATCAGTATATGTGCGTGAGGCTAACCTAGTTTTTGCCATTCGATTGTGTACATGAAGCATTGAGTTTCTCTAAATACCTTGCCCTTCGTGAGGACATTCATGAACTTGATAACCTTTTGTCGAAAGACTCGGGCTACCAGATCGTGTCTATCAGTCGCCGATTGTTCTGGCAAGAGCTCTTGGCGACTTTCTTTCCATGTTGGGTTGCACGTAAAAGTAATAAACATGTCAGGCCCTCCGTATTTTCGCACATATGTCATGGAGTCTTGAGTGTATTCGTGCATATGTCGAGGGCTCCCTGTGAAGCTGGAAGGCAAGATAACCATCTGACCAATATTGCTCGTGTTTCCATCGTTGACGACAGCATCTCGAAGGAGGATATAGCTTTCAGCGCGAAGTGCCTTCTGATTGAAACAGATGAAGCGAAGTCGCTCCGTTTTCGATTTTAGCATACATATCAAACAAAAACTGATGTAAAAGATTCGATAGAACGGCATGCACAAAACTTTTTTCCCGGTGGTAACATTTCCAGTACTTGGATTTGTTTGGAATATTTGAATATCATATCCGTCTTCGCCTTGCCAAAAGATCAGTGGGTACTGAAGTGCATTATATGATCGATGGGTTTCAGAAACTCTCTGCAGATGATTCTCACGCTTCTGCAGCACAATATCCCGATTTTCAAATTCCCCAACGATGACGACAGCAACTTCATTGACAGTTGGTGCGTTTTATCGCCGCTCATGCTCTCCTGTTGGCCTTCGGTCAGCCTTGATGACCACTTTGTAGTTATCCGAAGTCATCATTTCCAAAGAGCTCTTGAATATCTCGACATAACAGTGATGTTCGTGAAGCATCTGCTGCAGTTCCAGCAAAATGTCGGCCCGAGTTCCAGGGACGTTGCTCTGTCGTTGCTGAACTTGAAGCTTTTCATCGCCCATGAAATAAATGTGCAGAAACTTTGGTGGTTCATTGGGCAATGGCAGGAGCGATCCAAGTCGATGGCAAACTTGCCCCTGAATTTTGAAGGTGGGCATGAAGCCTCTCTCTCGAATTTCGCTCACACCAAACAAAGTCATCTGAAAGCAAGAGTGCTTGGTTTGGGGAGTGTTCGCAGTCATCAGAGTAAATTTCAGTAAAAATTCAGTAAAAATCGAACTTTGTTCAATGTCCAATCAAAAATAGCTATTCCCTGATTTTAAACCAATGAAAAATCTGGCTTCAAACAAATAAACAAACAAACTTTATATTGTTCTATCCAGTATCAGGCTGCTCACACCAGCTGCCTTTGACTGTAACAAGATGGCTCCCGTCACCATAGTAACCAGCACAGCACATTGAGCCGCATTTATCAAAACTGTTTAATATAAAAACATATCCTGTGGCCCATAGCAACCAATCAAAGCTCAGCTTTCATTTTTTACCCACTGCGCTGGAAATATGAAAGCTGCACTGTGATTGGTTGCTATGGTCAACAAATCCAGTTTTTCTATTAGACAGTTGTGTTAAATGAGGTTCAATCTTCTCCTATAAGTTCGAAGATGTCTGCCATTGCAACCAGCACAACATATTGTTCTCATATAAGGCACAAGATGGCTGGTATCACCATAGCAACCAGCACAATCCATTCTTCTGACATAAGCCCCAAGATGACTGCTATAACCATAGTAACCAGCACAACATATTCTTCTGATATAAACTACAGTGGCCCTCATTATAAGACATATATAACATTGTAATTTTCAGTAAACACTAACACTGAAAGTCTAATTTATATCAATAACCAAAAGAATTGTCTGTAACATGGATATAAAAATGAACGTTATAATGGATTGTGTCCATAATAAATCTGGAGACATTTCCATTACAGAGACGTTACTGCACAGAGCGTTAGTGTGTGGATGAACAAATAGGTTATAATCTCACTCATACTCCTCCCCCGTACTATTTATCATTACCAATCAACCCAAATCCATAGTAGCAAAACATTGATGACTCGCCCCCTTTCTGCCTGAAAACACAAATTTGCATAAACACCACCTTTCCTAACCCGGCTTGCTGGACTGTCTCCCACAAAACAGGGTTGTTGGCAAATATACCAAAATACACAACCTGCCTATATATACTAACCTTTATCTAGTCTAGTAGAAGGACTGTGATGTCTCCCATGTTACATGTAGGAAGTTGTTCTGATCATGCCCCAGGAAAACACAGCAGAGATGGCTTCTCTTTGTAGCAGGAGATGGAGTACAGTCTTGTGAGGAATATTGTGTGTCCTCTCCTGGATGTGGAGTCTGGTGGCAGCAGGTGGTGTATTAGATGTGTGTCTGGTCTCTTAATAATGTACCGGGAGGCAGATTATGATATCAGCAGCAGCAGTGTGACATCAGTTGTTACATCCCTACCAGCAGCCAATCAGGTAAGCTTTTATAATTTCCAAAGCAGGTATTAAAAATCCAAGCAGCGATCTGATTGGTTGTTATTGCTTATAGATTTAAACCAATGAAAAATCGGGCTTCAAACAAACTTTCGAAAAGATATAATAGATGTGCCTCTCATTAATAGTAATTAACCCCATCATGTACCTCACACATTAACCCAATGTTTTCTATTATGACTGTGAGAAACACGATGGGGTTAATTACTATTAATGTGAGGCACATGGAGGTTCAAAATTCATAACACCTCGTGCCTCACATCAGAAAATGGAAGAACGTTTTTTTAATTACTGTTGGCAAAGTATCCTTTTGGTATCGAGAATCGCAATACTCCACAAAGTATCAATATCGAAGTCCAAATTCTGGTATCTGAGACCGAGGAACAGTAAGTCCACATGTGATAGCTCTGTTTGTAGGTTTAAGGACCCATGCACACAAACTTATTTTTCGTCCGTAAATACTGGCGTAAATATGGGTCCGTTGTCACCCGTATTCCACCCGTATTTAGGGACCCGTTTTCTCTGCTATATTGCACTGCACTAATCGGCAGCCCCTTCTCTCTATCAGTGCTGGATAGAGTTTCCACAGCGGAACGCAGCGATTGAAAGTAAAAGAAGTTTGTACGTACCTCGGCCGTTGCCTTGGTGATGCGTCCCTCTTTTAACATCCAGTCCGACCTCCCTGGATGATGCGGCAGTCCATTGGATGAAACGTTATCCCAGGAGGCCGGTCTGGAAGAAGAAGCAGGGAGTTTTGGGTAAGTATTAACTTTTTTTTTGTTACAAGTTTTTGAAGTTAACATTAGACATCTATATTGTGAGTGCCACGCATGGTACTCATGGTCCAGCGGTAGTCACTGTCCAGGGTGCTGAAAGAGTTACTGCCGATCAGTGCAGCTGCTTCTCTCTATCTCGCACTGATCGATTAACTCTTTCAGCACCCTGGACAGTGACTATACCCTGATGTCGCCTAGCAAGGCTCCCGTAATTACAGGTGCACACACACGTAGCCACCCGTAATTACAGGAGCCCCATAGACTTCTATCAGCCTGCCCGTGCCGTAATTACGGGCTGAAATAGGACATGTTCTATATTTTTCAACGGCCCGGGCACCTTCCTGTAAGAAAACGGGAAGGTACCAGTGGCCAATAGAAATCTATGGGCCCGTAATTACGGGCTCTAATTACGGGCGTTTTTACGTTTGTGTGCATGGGGCCTAAATGTGTGTTTTTAAATCAATCTCTTCACCTTATTATTGGGTACTTAAGTATTATACACCCACTAAATATAATTTGTACATTATACATTCTTTTTTTAAACACTTTTATTATGATCACTATACTATACCTATGTCATGTAGTGTTTGCTATTTAATATCATGATTATTACTTGTATTTTTTGTACTGTATCAGTTCATTATATTTTCTGATTGTTAATGACTCTTTGAGTCCTTATATACTCATCACATTGTGTATGTTCACATGCTTGAGAAAGGTCCTATTGGATTGAAACGTTGCATATTTGGGTGAAAAAAAATCCTCATTTTTTGTATGTGCCGTCTCGTCTCTCTATTCAAATTCTGGTATCGTGACAACCCTAATGTAATGTACTGCCTTCAATTGTATCCACGTCCTTAAGAAGCGGATACAATTGAAAGCGCAGGTGAAGCAAGTGAACCATTAGTTGCCTTTCTCATCATTTTGTGCTTTCTTGTGTCGCAGGCGGTGCGCCTCCTGCTGTCGTTACGCTGGAGCAGGCCTGATCAGAAAAGACCAGGCCTGCATCAACGGAAACTTTATTTCTAACCTCCGCCGACGCTAGTTACTCCTAGTCCTTTGTATCTGAAGGAGCCCCGCACTAGGTTTACAGTGGCACACGCACCCGAGATGCGCCGCATCTCGGGTGATCCGGCGACACTTACAAGGCTTCGTAAACTAAGCAGTGACAGCTCTAAGTGACAGCTCTTAGTTTACATCACGTGGTGGCCGCTTATCTAAGTTCATTTTAAAAGTAGGCCAATGAACTGAGGTAGACAACCTGTGCGGAAAAAGCATAGGGGACATAGCACCAAAAGAAATATATATAACTCCCAAATATTGTAAAAAAGTATAAAAATCTTTATTATATGATAAATATCAACAATACATGGTATCAAAAAATATATATAGAATAAACTGAAAAAAAAAAGGTCATATACGGAGAAAGTATCAGTTAGGTAAGATGTTAAAATACCGAAGTGTTAACAGAACAACCCATTTCAAAATAGCATAACCATCCCATACAAGACCCCACCACTAATGCATAAAAAAAGCCAAAATGCTACAATATAAAGTGCACAATTCACAGGTAATATCGATGCATAAAAATAGGTACATATAAATGAATGCCAACTAATAGTACGTATTTACCATCACAAATACTATATAGAATAGAATCTGACAACTAACCAAATAATGTCAGGGCAGACATCCAAAGGGATTTAGAGGAATGTACCCGAAGTCATGGTAGAGAAAGGAGGGAATGGCCGTGTGAGATGTAGCAAAGACCGTTTCGCCTGAGACAGACTAAGCCATGTATTGTTGATATTTATCATGTAATAAAGATTTCTAAATTTTTTACAATACTCGGGAGTTATATAGATTTCTTTGGGTGCTATGTCCTCTGTGCTTTTTGCCCATAGGTTGTCTACTTGTATTGTGGAGAACCCTTTTTCTTTGGTTTGTTGAGGTTTTATGTAGGTTTACAATGAACTGAGGTAACCTGGGACCATGTGATGTAAATTAACCAATGACAGCTAAGAGCTGCCCCTGCTTAGTTTACTGTCACAGACCGAGGAAGGCAAGTTTGATAATGGTTTTGCTTTTTTACTTATTAACCGGTTCCCGACCACTGGCTGTGTATTTACGGCCGGCGGTCAGGCTCATTAAAACCCGCGCCATAGACTATTTAAGGCGCTGGTTTTAGCTTGATGCCCGAGCGATCAGGCAGCTGAATATCACTGCTTCTATCTTCTCTGATCTCTTATACTCAATGAGCGCTGTGTATATGAATAGAGGCAACTGCAGCGCCGCTGCCTCTATTGGTCCCGGTGATCATGTGACTGGTCACATGATCACCAGGATGCTGTTAGTGGCAGACTGCTGCTGGGTCTAACTAGACCCAGCACAGCCCTATTAGTGACAATCGTCACTATAAAAGGACTGATTTCCCCTGTAACTGGGACTGCTGTGCAGCCCCAATTACAGTGGAAAAACATGGTGTAAAAGAAGAAAGAAAAAAAAAAAAATCCCCCAAAGGTCTTTTCTGACCTTTGAGGAACAGAGCAAAGTAATAAAAAAATAAAAGTAAAGTAAAGTGCAATTTTTTTTATAATAATACACATAAAATACCCACCCCAAAAAAAACGTCTCCCCCCGCCAATCATTGTCGTAATGCTAGCCCTGAGCCAATTACCCTAAAATAGACGTAATATATTAAAATTTACGGTAGACAATGACGATCACAAATAAAAGGTCTATTTTAGGGTAAAACTATGTTATTACCAGAAAAAAATTGCTAAAATGTAAAAAAGCTTATTTTTTTACTATTATTTTCAAACTTTAAGCCTAAAAATTTTAAAATAGCAAAAAGGATGTGTATAAAAATGATAAAAAAAAGAAACCTGCATTGTCTATGGAAAAAACATTGCAAAAATCAGGTCGCTAGCGCAACCAATAAAAAATTTATAGCTGTTTAACTAATGCGTGCTAAAAAGGGCTAAACGGTGTCTGGTCCTGAAGGATCAAAATAGCCCGGATCTGGACTGGTTGGACTCTGTCGGATTCGAGGACTACTTCAATGGCGGCGTTTTTACTTTTACGTTTTAACGGGGGTCGTGTGTGGGGTTTTATTTCAATGAAATATTTTTTCTGTGTCAGTGTTTTTTTTTAAACTTTATTACTACTGCTTTAGCAATGGTGGCTGTCTGATAGACAGCGTCCATTACTAAGGCGAGGCTTAGTTTTAGCCGGTACAGAGGCTAACACTAACCCCCCCACTATTACCCACCAGGGTTGTCGGGAAAAGCCAGGTACAATCCAGTATCTGACCATCTGAAGTGATGGTTAGGTACTGGGGCGGCTGCAGGCTAATATCATTAGGCTGGGAAAGCCAAAAAACAATGGGCCTTCCCACCCTGGTAATGCTAGGCTGCTGCTTTATTGTATCTGTCTGGTTATGAAAAATGGGGGGGACCCCACGTCGTCCCCCTATTTTTCATAAATAGCTACATACAATAAAGCAGCTGCAGCCTGGCATTACCAGGGTGGGAAGGGCCATTGTTTTTGAGCTTTGCCAGCCTAATAATATTAGCCTGCAGCCGCCCCAGTGCCCAACCATCACTTCAGATGCTCGGGTATTGGATCGTACCGGACTCTTCCCGGTACCCTGGTGGCAGTGGGTATCGGGGTAATAAAGAGGGGTTAGTGTCCTCTTCACCAGGTAACACTGAGCCCCGCCTTAGTAATGGAGCTGCCATTACTAAGGCAGTAGTAATGAAGTTAAAAAAAACACCTACACAAAAAAATATTTTATTGAATTAAAAGCCCCCACACAACCCTCGTTAACCATTTTATTGAAAATAAAAGCACTGTCATGAAAGTAGTCCTCAAATCCTACGTATTCCAACAACCGAACCTGTAAAAAAACACAAAAAAACAACAACACATTAGTAACACTAATAATTAAAAAGATTATTATACTTACCTTCCTGGATCTGTGACAGTAAACTATTCAGCGACAGCTCTAAGCATGGTCCCAGGTTACCTCAGTTCATTGCACTACTTTTCATTGGCCTACTTTTAAAAGTAGGATAATGTACTGAGATAACCGTCAGGGCGCTTTTTGCTCCAGTCGGGAAGGGCCGCTTCAGGAGTGTTTTTTTTTCTCTAAAAAATTATAAACTGTGACCTGACCAATAATATGGGGGTCAAAGGAGGGAATGCAAAAAATGTGCAGCGTAATAAAGTAGCAGCAAAGTGGATACAATTTGAACAAATCTGATTCACATGCTGCATAGAAAACCTACTGAAAAAACGTTCATAAATTTTTGATCCGCATCATGTCAATTTATGCTGCGGAATCACTGGTTTTCTGTTGCAGGTTTTTCCTATTAAATTTATTGGCGAGGTAAAACCCGCAACAATTAGTACATGTTGCAATTTTTGCGGTGGAAAAGCTGCATAATCGGGGCATCAGCCCTAAAAGTGCCTACAGCAGCACTAACTCCAAATACGGGCCTACATCAGATGTTTTCTCTCCTAAAAGTCCTGTTCCAGTGATTCTAGAGGGGAATATGGTGTGATATAAAGCACAAAATGCTGATCACCATGGACTGTAAAATAGTGCGCAATAGAATTCCTTATCGCACACTGTAGTGTGATTGCAGTAAGAGCGTTGAGAAAGGAGTCATGTCCACCTAAACATTGCATGGCCTAGGTGTTGTGCGCAAAGGACCTGACAATTGTAACATAACTTGAAATACTTGTATGAAATAAATAATCCTATTGCTTCCATATGAAGATGTTGGGTTTATGCGATCAGTAAAATACTTGCTGGACTCCATAGAGCATCACCTCCCCGACTCAATGTATAGCGCATCACCACCCAAACTCCACAATAGAGCCTTACCACCCTGACACCATATCTAGGGCATCACCTCCCAGTCTCCACATATAGCACATCTTCTATCTGAATCTACATACTGCATCACCTACCTGTCGCCACAAATTGCATCATCTACTTGAAACACTGTGGCGTAGCTATAGGGGTTGCAGCAGTCGCAATTGCAACCAGGCCCGAAGTCAGGGGGGCCCGCAGCACCACATCTATAAAAAGTTACTATAGTAACTGGGACCTATGTAATAAACTACATGGCCCCTGTTACTATAGTAGCTGACCGTATACTTACCTTCCTCGTTCTGGAGCGCAGTAGAGATCCTGTCGTCACGTCATGACGCTGTGCGCCGCACATAACATCGCAATGCTGCATGGAGTCAGGAGATCCGCTGTGGACGGAGCCGAAGAGGAGGGTAGGTATAATATTACTGTCTGCTGGGCCCTGTATCTAAGCCTACCACATGGTAGGCTTTGATACAGGGCCCCGGTAGACAGTAATCTTATACTGTATAAGATTACTGTCTGCTGGGGCCCTATATCTAAGCATCTTACCCTGACCACATGGTAAGCTTAGATATATGGCCCATGTGTGATACTGCCTCTGGACCCTGTATCTAAGCCTGACTTCTGGTGGGCTTATATACATTGTCCAACAGACAGTATCACACATGGGTCCTGTATCAAAGCCTACCACATGTGTTCTATTCACACGACAGGGTTTCCCGGCTGTGTGACGGCCATTCAAAAAACGACCGTCACATGGCCGCAGTAGGAACAATAGACCCCAAATGGGGCTATTCACACGACCGATTTTTTGAAAAATATGGGACATGCCCTCTTTTCGGCCGTTCTCCCGGCCCCCATAGAAATCTATGGGGCCGGGTAATACACGGCCATCACTGGAATGTGTTCCGAGTGACGGCCGTGTCTTCCGTCGCTCACTCTCTCCTCCTCCTCACAGTGCGAAGTGCATGTGAGGAGGAGGAGGGTATTTTTTTGCTCCCTGTAGGAGCGGAATCCCCAGTCCCCGGCCACAGCTCCAGGAAAAGTTGCTGAGTGGCATTACCTACAGGGGGCTGTGTGGCAATACCTACACGGGGCTGTGTGGAATTACTTACAGGGGGCTGTGTGGCATTTACTACAGGGGGCTGTGTGGCACTACTTACAGAAGGGCTGTGTGACACTACCTACAGGAGGGCTGTGTGGCACTACCTACAAGGGGGCTGTGGCAGTATCTACAGAGGGCAGTGTGTGGCATTATCTACAGAGGGAAGTGTGTGGCAAAATATTTACAAATTAAATTCATCCGTTTTTAAAACGTACAGGGAACAAAACAGATGCAAAATGAGTCAAAATCGGACGTTAAAAACGGAAACATGGCCCGAAACGGAACGGATGTGAAACGGATGAAAAATGGCAGAGAAAAACTGACCAAAACTGACGTTTTTATAAGCCAACACTCGGACCCGGTCGTGTAAATAGAGCCTAATGGGGTTTTCTTGTGTGTTTGTGTTTTTTTACAGGTTCAAATTAGTTTTTTTATTTAAATAAAATATTTATATGTCTTTGTATTTTTTTTAAACTTTATTACTGCCGCCTTAGTAATGGCCACTGGCTGATAAACAGCGTCCATTACTAAGGCGGGGCTTAGTGGTAGCCAGTGAAAAGGCTAACACTAACCCCCATTATTAGACCATTACCCACCGCCACCAGGGTACCGGGATGAGCCGGGTACAAATGTTGGGTACTGGGGCGGCTGCAGGCTGGTATTATTAGGCTGGAAAAGCCCAAAAACAATGGTCCTTTCTACCCTAGTAATGCTAGGATGCAGCTGCTTTATTGTATTTAGCTGGTTATGAAAAATGTGGGAACCCCACATCATTTTTTCTAATTATTTATTTATTTTTAAATGACGTGCGGTCCCCCCATTTTTCATAAATAACCAGATACAACACAGCAGCAGGCTAGCATTACCAGGGTGGGAAATGCCACTGTTTTTGGACTTTCCCAGCCTAATAATACCAGCCTGCGTCCGCCCCAGTACCCGACCATCACTACAGATGGTCAGGTATTGGATCACACCCGACTCTTCCCGAACCTGACTCTTCCCGAAAAGTGGCGGTGTGTACCAGAGTAATAATGGGGGGTAGTGTTGGCCTTTTCACTGGCTTACATTAAGCCCCGCCTTAGTAATATATGCTGTCAATCAGCCAGTGGCCATTACTAAGATGGTAGTAATAAAGTTTAAAAAAAATATAAGGACATAGACATTTTTTTTTATTGAAATAAAAAAAAGACGCAACTCTCATTAACCATTTTTTTTAGAATAAAAAATCGCCGACATTGAAGTAGTCCTCGAATCCGAAGTAGTCCAACAACTGAACCTATAAAAGAAACACAAGCACACGAAAAAAATTAGTAACACATAAAAAAGAAAAGCAATTATTATTCTTACTTTTCCTGGGTCCAGTGCTGGAGCCACAATGTCAGTGTGCTGGGCCCTATATCTATGCCTATCATTTGTGACAAAGTCTGCTGAGCCACTGTATCTAATCTAATCTAATCATGTGTGATATTGTCTGCTGAGCCGCTGTATCTAAGCCTATCATATGCGATACAGTCTGCTGAGCTACTGTATCTAATCCTATCATGTGTGATACTATCTGCTGAGCCACTGTATCTAATCCTATCATGTGTGATACTGTCTGCTGAGCCACTGTATCTAATCCCATCATGTGTGATACTGTCTGCTGAGCATCTAATCCCATCATGTGTGATACTGACTGCTGAACCACTGTATCTAATCCTATCCATCCATAGCTATAGGGGTCTTAGTGCTATAGATATGCTGTTTCCTATATACACATATACATACATGCGCATATTTTTTTGGGGGGTATAAATATTGGGGCTATTGCCCTGACGTTTTAAGACCTTAGTGACACCCCTGGCCGCTAGTGCTGCATCGATGGGTCACTTGGGATATCTAGCGATGCAGCTGAAAGCTGCGGGCCGTCGGCCATGAGAAGTTTGGGGGGGCCAAGAAGGACTTTTGCATCGGGGCCCATGAGTCTTTAGCTACGCCCCTGCTGACACTATATATATATTGCATAATTTCATTGACTCGATATAAAGCACATCACCTGACACCACATATAATGCATCATCTCTCTGACTCCACATATAGCACATTACCTCTCTGGCTCCATGTATAGCGCATCCCCTCCCTGACACCACCTATAGCGCATCACCTCCCTGACACCACCTATAGCGCATTACCTCTCTGACTTCACATACAGCACATCACCTATGTGATTGCAGATATAACACATCAAACCCCCTGATGCTACATAGAACACATCAACTCACTGACTCCCTGTACGGCATATTGCCATCCTGACACCACTTTAAGTTCATCATTTACTTAATCATTGTAAATTCATAATTTTTCTATTGTAACCTCTGGGCCAGTTTTTTACCTCAATTTGTCCTCAAAGAATTTGGAAGTAGAAAATACATGTAAAGAAGCAACTTAGCGCACAGTAATTTACATGTCCGTAATTTACTTCTCATTTATGGACTGATAACGCTGGGTTATAAAATGAGTATGTTTTTGTTCTCTAAACACCTCTTCATATTCAAGTTATTAACAGTATTACTGACTGTAAGGCACATGTTTTGTTTTGCTCATATATCTTACTTAGAGTAACATAATTGAATATCCCTGTGCTTGTCTGGAAACTTTCCCAGTACAAAAGTAGCACTAGGATATAATATTAGATAAATAAAAACAATTCATGTCCCGAACAAGCACAACATGTTTATTTCCTTTCTGCTAAATAAGATGTGATTAGATATGTGATCAAAGATACAAGACGTGTAATCATTAATTCATCTTACTTATGCTCTGTTCACATCTGCGTCAGACGCTCCGATAAAGGCCTCCATCGCAGAATCTGTCTTTTTTGCCAAACAAAATAGCACAGCATGCTGTGCTATTTTGTCCAAGAATACGGCGGACACCATGATGGAAACCGAACAGTACCCATTGAATTCAATGGATTCCGCAGGACGCCATTGTTTTCCGTCATTCGACGGATCCAAAAGTTCAGTTTTTTCGTTGTTCTGCTCCTATTGCGTAGCAGAGCAACAGTAAACCTAAACACAGATGTGAACAGAGCCTCAGTAGTGGACCTAAACCAGCATATCTTGGCAAACATAAGCATTCTTTGGTAGAAATGTGCATAATTATCAGAGTTTTCTAGGGGTGTCTATACTAATTTCCATAATGGAAGTTGTATACCATTGCCTTAATAAAGCGTACCTAACCTTTCAGGTGACTTTTCAGAATAAACTGTCGAATGTGTGTACATGATGCATAACACTATTTCTGGCCATAATAGGACTTGTATTCTGCATTATTTAGCAGTTTTCCCCTCTGCAGGCTCTATCTCTAGTTTTCTCTGAGCGAGTGGGCGGAGCCTAAGTGCTATCGTGTCTTCTATACACTGCACACAGAGACGAGGAGAATCCTGCTCTCCTATCTCTCTGTCTATCATATACAAAGAAGCTGCAGCAACCTGGTGGAGATTATGCAGCAGTAATTAGCAGTGTATCTGTGAATCTAGCACTAAGATATAACATATAACATATAAGTTGCTGCTGCATCAGTGTTTGTCTCCTGAGTCTCTCTTTTTCTTTCACTGCTCCTGCTCTCCTCCTGCCCTTTCCCACTTCATAGACTTCTATGCCCAGCCCAAACAGTGTGCTCTGTTCCTTGCCCTCAACTTCATAATAAGTGCAGGACAAAATAAGTAAGCTGAATTTGCTGAACGCATTTAACTTTCTGCTACAGCCAGGGACTAGATAGCGCTGTAGCCAAGAGAGGTGAGTAATCCACTGCATACCAGATGACTGCACTAGAGCACCAGGGATGTTCCTATTAACAGAGTTTCATTGGTGGCAAAGATCAAGACCAATGTTCTCTCTAAGCCAGGGGTCAATCTTTTTTGTTTGGTGTGCCAAAAAAATAAAAAATCAAAGATAAATTGCTCTGTGTGCCATTCAAACATGAAAATCATATAAAGCAAACTGTTACCACGTATGTGACAAAACAATAATTCAGTTAATTAAACTTACATTTCAGTGTGACCCTTGTCCTTGACTTTCTTTGCAAAGATGATCCATCTGTGGTGCATACGAGGAACACAGGAGAGAGAGTGACTACTGAACAACAGTTTGGCGGGGGTGGGGGGCTCATATAGGAGAGACCACAGCTACTGAACACCAGCTTGTGGGGGGTGCATATAGAAAAGAGAGCTGCCAACTTTTGTTAACAGAACGGTTACTGATCTCCATCCTTATGGCGCTGATCACCAGGAGAGCGAGCAGTGCCACATTGTGTGCTTGCCAAATGTTCAGCAGCGACAAACAAAGGAAGCACTGCTCTCTCTCCTAGTGATCAGCGCCGACAAGTGCATAATGGAGCGCTGCTCTCCCTCCCTGTGTCCAGTGCCCTCAAGCACACAACGGTGCTGGACAATGGGAGAGGGAAGTGTGCCAGCAACCCATGCCCCACGTTCTAGCTGTGGCACTGGTGCCACAGGTTGCTGACTCCTGCTCTAAGCCTTTGCAGCTACTGTACGTAGCTGTAATGGAGGGGATAGGGAAACAGACAAGTGAGCTCTAATCTACCCGCCACTCAGTCCCTGCCTACTTGCAACGACCCGCCATAGGCGACGGGGTACAACTGGGCGACAGTCCCTACACTCAATAGGTGCACGACAGACAAACAGACAAGGATACAAAGAAGCAAGGGAAATGGGGAATTTGCCCACGGAACACCGTGAGCAACAAGCGAGATGAACGAGCCGAGTCAAACCAGGAGATGAGCGAGGTACAAATACGCAGAGCAGAAAAGTGGTCAGAAAAGCCAAGGTCAATCACAAGAAGAGGATAAGTAGTTCAAGAAGCAGCATCAGGGCCAGGAGACCAACAGAGAAGAATCACAAGCAAGGAGGAACAGGAAAAGCAGGAATAAATAGACAGAGGGCGGGAGCTAGCTCCGTCTGGTCAGGCTGTGATAGGCTCTACCACTCCTAAGCCTGCCATCCTGAGTGGTGGAAAATGGAGTCAGTCTCACAGACATAGAAGCAGGTGCAGACTGATTACCTATGGGCGTTGACACAGAAGCTGTGCCTGGCAGATCCTTTACAGTACCCCCCCCCCTTTTATAAGGGGCCACGGGACCCTTTCTAGGTGGACCTGGTTTATTGGGGAAACGAAGGTGAAACCTCCTGACCAATACCCCAGCGTGAACATCCCGGGCGGGTACCCAAGTCCTCTCCTCAGGCCCGTATCCTCTCCAATGGACCAGGTACTGGAGGGAGCCTTGGACCATCTTGCTGTCCACAATCTTGGCCACCTCTAATTCTACCCCCTCAGGGGTGAGAACAGGGACCGGAGGTTTCCTCGAGGGAGCCAAGGACAGGAAGCAGCGTTTAAGGAGAGAGGCATGAAACACGTCATGTACTCGAAAAGATGGGGGCAACTCCAGTTGGAAGGAGACAGGATTGAGGACTTCAATGACCTTGTACGGCCCTATAAACCGGGGAGCAAACTTCTTGGACGGGACTTTAAGGCGCAAATTTTTTGACGATAGCCACACCAGATCCCCGACCATAAACAAGGGGTTAGCAGAACGTCTTCTATCTGCCTGAGTTTTTTGTATGCTCTGGTACGCCTCTAGGTTCTTCTGAACCTGGGCCCAGACTGTGCACAGTTCCCGATTGACAACCTCTACCTCGGGATTGTTGGAACTACCAGGTGAAACGGAGGGGAGCCGTGGATTAAACCCAAAATTACACAAAAAGGGGGAGACCCCTGACGAGTTACTGACCCGGTTATTAAGGGAAAATTCGGAGAGGGGAATAAATGAGACCCAATCATATTGACAGTCAGAAATAAAACACCTTAAATATTGTTCTAGAGACTGATTAGTCCTCTCAGTTTCGCCATTAGTTTCAGGATGGAAGGCAGAGGAGAAGGACAGATCAATCGCCAACTTTTTACAGAAGGCTCTCCAAAACAGTGAAACAAATTGTACCCCTCTGTCAGAAACAATACTGACAGGGACCCCATGGAGACGCAGGATGTGTTTGACAAACAAGGTAGCTAACATCTTAGCATTGGGTAGTTTCTTGAGGGGCACAAAGTGGCACATCTTACTGAAGCGGTCTACTACAACCCACACCACCGACTTGCCTTGAGATGGAGGCAAATCGGTGATAAAATCCATGGAGATATGGGTCCAAGGTCTCTGGGGAATGGGCAAAGAACGTAGTAAGCCCGCTGGTCGGGACCTGGGAGTCTTGGACCTAGCACACACTTCACAAGCGGCGACGTAGGCCTTAACGTCTTTAGGCAACCCAGGCCACCAATAGTTTCTGGCAATGAGGGGCTTGGTACCCAGGATGTCTGGATGACCAGATAGTGCGGATTCATGATTTTCCCTGAGTACCCTTAGCCGGAATTGCAGGGGAACAAACAGCTTGTTCTCAGGAAGGTTCCCGGGAGCTGAACCTTGATCAGCCGCAATTTCAGAGACTAAATCAGAATCAATAGAGGAAATGATTATACCTGGAGGCAAAACGCAAGTAGGATCTTCCTCCGAAGGAGGGCTGGCCATGAAGCTACGCGACAGTGCATCAGCCTTAATTTTTTTAGACCCAGCCCTATAGGTGACCAAAAAGTTGAATCTGGTAAAAAACAACGCCCATCGAGCTTGTCTCGGGTTTAGCCTCCGGGCAGATTCTAGGAAAACCAGATTCTTGTGGTCGGTAAGGACCGTTACCTGGTGCCTAGCCCCCTCCAGGAAGTGGCGCCACTCTTCAAATGCCCATTTAATGGCTAAGAGTTCACGGTTGCCAATATCATAGTTACTCTCAGTGGGCGAAAACTTCCTGGAGAAGTAGGCACAGGGACGGAGATGGGTGAGGGACCTGGTACCCTGGGACAAGACAGCCCCCACTCCCACCTCGGACGCGTCAACCTCCATGATAAATGGCTCCATTTGGTTGGGCTGAACCAACGCCGGGGCCGAGATAAAGCACTTCTTAAGGACCTCAAAAGCCTGGACAGCCTCAGGAGGCCAGTGGAGGAGATCAGCACCTTTACGAGTGAGATCCGTAAGAGGCTTAGCGATGACCGAGAAGTTAGCAATAAATCTCCTGTAATAATTAGCGAACCCCAGGAAGCACTGTAACGCCTTCAGGGAGGCAGGTTGGACCCATTCCGCCACAGCCTGGACCATGCAGAATTCATGAGGAGTGAGGATTTGACTCAAAAATGGTATCTCCTGCACCCCAAACACACATTTTTCGGTTTTCGCAAACAGTTTGTTTTCCCGAAGGACCTGGAGCACCTTCCTGACATGCTCAATGTGGGAGGACCAGTCCTTGGAAAACACAAGTATGTCATCAAGGTACACTACAACAAATACCCCCAGGTAGTCTCTCAAAATCTCATTTATGAAATTCTGGAAGACTGCGGGAGCATTACACAACCCAAAGGGCATGACAAGGTATTCGAAATGACCTTCGGGCGTATTAAACGCAGTCTTCCACTCATCCCCCTCTTTGATGCGGATAAGGTTATAGGCCCCCCGTAGATCAAACTTACGGTAGTCAATGCATGTCCTAAGACCACCATCCTTCTTCCCTACGAAGAAGAAGCCAGCACCTACCGGAGAAGTAGAGGGGCGAATGTAACCCTTGGCCAGGCATTCCTGGATATACTCTCTCATGGCTTCACGTTCGGGACAAGAGAGATTAAATATCCTACCCTTAGGGAGCTAGCTCCGTCTGGCCAGGCTGTGATAGGCTCTCCCACTCCTAAGCCTGCCATCCTGAGTGGTGGAAGATGGAGTCAGTCTCACAGGCATAGAAGCAGGTGCAGACTGATTACCTATGGGCGTAGATACAGAAGCTGTGCCTGGCAGATCCTTAACAAGATCATAGAATACATACAGACCCAGACCTTTTCAACTATTGCAGTCTCCAGACCAGACCCCCCTAAATAAATATAGACCTCAGAATAAACACCCTAAATAAATACAGACCTCAGACAGGACCCCTAAATACAGACCCCAGACCCGACCCCCTACACTAATAATGACCCCAAACCTAACTCCCTTAATACAGACATCAGACCCCCCTAAACTCATACAGACCCCTAAATAAAGACCCCTAAACTAATACGGTCCCTAGACCAGGCCCCCTAAATACAGACCCCATAAATTAATACAGACCCCAGACCCCTAAATACAGACCCCAGACCTCAAACTAATACAGACCCCCTAAATACAGACCCAGACCTGACCCCCTACACTAATAATGACCCCAGACCTGACTCCTTTAAGTAATACAGACCGCAGACCAGACCACCTAATCTTGTACAGACCCCAGACCAGATCCCTAAATACAGATCCCTAAATAAAGACCCCTAAACTAATACAGACCCTAGACCAGGTCCCCTAAATACAGACCCCATAAACTAATACAGACCCCAGACCGCTAAATACCGACCCCCTAAATACAGACCCCAGAACTCAAACTAATACAGACCCCAGACCTGACCCCCTACACTAATAATGACCCCAGACCTGACTCCCTTAAGTAATACAGACCCCAGACCAGACCCCTAATCTAATACAGACCCCAGACCAGACCCCTAAATACAGACTCTTAAATAAAGACCCCTAAACTAATACAGACCCTAGAACAGGCCCCCTAAATAGACCCCATAAACATATACAGACCCCAGACATCAAACTAATACAGACCCCCTAAATACAGACCCCAGACCCCTTAAACTAACACAGACCCCTAAATATACAGACTCTAAACCCCTTAAACTTATACAGAAATCAGACCCCCTAAATACAGACCCCAGACCCCTTAAACTAATACAGACACCAAACTCCCTAAATACAGACCAGACCCTGTAAATACAGTCCCCAAACCAGACCCCCTACATACAGTCCCCAAACCAGACCCCCTAAATACAGTCCCCATACCAGACCCCCTAAATACAGACCCCATAAACAGATCCATCCCCTTATACTTACATAGCAGCTTACCTCAGCCTTCTCTGTGGAGTCTTGCTGCTGCTCATGGACCTGCGGTCATGTGACCAGCAAGTCTCTAAACAGTAGTAAGAACTTCAGAGATGAGGTCATGTGACCTTATGTCTAAAGGTCCTTTTTCAGGACATATACACTGCCGTTTCGTCGCAGTTTTTAACGCGATTTGCTGCAAAAATACTACATTGTACTTTGGGCGGCCATGGGCCCCCCAGGAGCCTCGGGCCCCGGACGGGCACCCAAAACGCCTTATAATGATCTGCCATTGGGCATGACACAGGACTCATGGTAGTGCTTACCTTTTCTTCTCCGGGCAATCATTCTTCCAGATGTCCCAAACAGTCTGAAGGGAACTTCATCAGAGAAAATAACTTTACCCCAGTCCTCGGCAGTCCAATCCCTGTACATCCTGCAGAATGTCAGTCTATCGTTGAAGTTTTTCTTGGAGATAAGTGGCTTCTTTGCTGCCTTTCTTGACACCAGGCCAGCTTCCAAAAGCCTTCGCATCACTGTGAGTGTAGATGCACTGACACCTGCCTGCTGCCATTCCTGAGCAAGCTTTGTGCTGGTGTTGACACGATCCCAAAGCGAAATCCTCTTTAGGAGATGGTCCTGGCACTTGCTGCACACTCTTGGGTGCCCTGAATCCTTCCTCACAGCAATTGAACCTCTCTCCTTGAAGTTCTTGATGATCCAATAAATGGTTGATTTAGGGGCAATCTTACAAGCAGCAATGTCCTTGCCTGTAAAGCCCTTTTGGTTAACAGAAGAAGACAATAATTTCAAGCACCATCCCCATTTTAATGCAAACAAACTGTTCTTATAATTCAATCAGCATGACAGAGTGATATCAGCTGCCTTATCCTCGTTAACACTTTCTCCTGAGCTAATGAGAAGATCACTGAAATGATGGTAGCCGGTCATTTTGTGGCAGGGCTGAAATGGAGTGGAAATGGATTTTTTGTCATTAAGTTAATTTTCATGGCAAGGAATGATTTTGCAATTAATTGCAATTCATATGATCACTTTTCATAACACTCTAGAGTTATTGCAAATTGCCACTGTAAAAACTGAAGCAGCAAGCTTTGTAAAAACCAAAATTTGTGTCAGTCTCAAAACTTTTGTCCAGGACTGTAGAGTGCGCATGCGTAGTGAAGTTAGGTGTACTGTCCTTGGCTTCATGTGTGCAATGCACACGCGCCCGATGCTGCCAGACTCCTCAGTTACTTGTAAGTTATTTTACTAACTATTGCCTAAATGGCCGGTTTTGACATGGGCAGGTTTGGAACACCAAACCCTAGCTGCATAACGACATGCTGGTGGTTTAGTGGCTCCAAACCTAGTAACAGGTTCCCTTAAAAGGGATTTTCCTATCATGACATTTATGTAATATCTACAGGATATGCCATAAATGTCTGATGCAGGTCCCCACACCTATCTCCAAAATGAGGGTCTTCCGACACCATCCTCTCTCGTGAGATGGCCGGCACATCTAAGTGGAGAATGAATGATAAGGTGGCTGTTTCTGTATTTCCCTCTCACTTCTATGGGAGTTATGGAAACAGCGCAGCACACTGAGCTTAGCTGTTTCCGTAATCCCGTCCACCTCTCCATTTGTTCTCTACCTGGATAGGTGATAATTTTCTGAATGCTGAGGGCCCCACCGGTCGTGAGAACGGGGGTCCCAATAACCCCTTCCTTCTCACTGCAACGTCCGCAGTTAGGACAAAGAATGGAGCAGCGGTCGAGCATGTCTGCTGCCGCTCTAGTCAAAGACTTTAGGAATAAGGGACACAGCCGAGTACTGCGCTCGGCTGTTTCTTGTGGATAGATGATCATTTATGATTATGGGAAAACCCTTTTAATAAAGGTATAAAGGAGAGGAAGCAACAAAGCTTCACAGAAATTGATTGTACACAGACATTTTGTCCTCATGGTCAATAAATAACAAAGTGACAGTTTTACCATCAGTTTCTGCTAATTCAAAGGTGACAGGCAGTATGGCACATCAAGAAAACATAAAAATGCCAGTATCTCAATAAGTATACAAAACATAATTACTAAAGTGGCTGGGTTGCCAATCTGATTCTTCTTTCAGGGCAATATATCCAAAAATCATGGACAGCAAACATTTTTTACAGACAAATTGGAAAACCATAATGAATCATAAAGATATAAGTAATAGATGTCTTTAGTTTAGAATACTAATATAAACTCATTATCAGCATGTACTGTAACCTCTGAAATCCTGCTAATTACAATCCTAATAAACTGTAGAAGCTCCACCAACTTAAAAAAAATCATGGACGCATCAATTTTTTTTTTTTACCGACACTGGAAAAAAGTACCCTATCTTCACAGACTGTCCAAGCATTTACGAACAATTGATAACCCTGCAAATTGGTTACTAATCTTACTTTTTTTTAATCAAAACTGTTTTTATTTTTAGTCAACAAAAATCCAGATATAAGAACAAACACAACACATGTGCAACTAGGGGAATGACATACATTCCATCGAGCGTACTAATCTTACTTTTGATTTACTAATATACTGTATGTGCATTTACATTTTGGGGGGAATTGATTAACAGCTTTATGTGAATTTTCTGCCGTAAAAAAGTCGCAAATTTTGTCACACACCATATTTGCGCTAACATTTGGGTCACAATTGGACCGCCAGATTTATTTTTAGCTATGACAGAAATTTGGCGCAAATTAGAGCAGAAATCTATATTTCAATTGTTGTCATTAGAACAGCCCAACATGTGCCTACTTTATTGAGAGGCGTGAAACCTCTTAATAAATCTGGCACATCTTACTGCAAAAAAAATAAAAAATCTTACTTCAATACAGATCGGTTAAAGACTGCAGTATAAAATGCTAGCTTTCATAAATCCTTTGTATGGAAATCGTAATGACATTAGAAAGGATGGGCATAGCACAACTGATATCAACGCTTGGGTTATAAAGAAATGACTGTCATCTGGGTAAGAGCTGCATCACCGGCACTAGATTAAATACAGTATAACTAGTACCAAGCACTGTACATCTTCAGGTGTGGAACTACAGCAACTTGACACATCTGAGTGAATATTTTTCTACATTTCTTTCTTTCCTTAGTGTCACTAACAGGTTAAACATCCGTTTTAGAGGCATTTCAGGTAAATATGTCCCAGTACAAACACATTAGTCAGTTCTTGGTCAATACACGCAACCTCAAATGACCTACTTCTGTCCCAGAACTACATAGATTTGCAACAATTCCTGTAATGTAAATACTTGCTTCTTTTTTGTTTGATGGTTAACCCCTTAGTGACCAACAATACACCTTTTCACGTTCGTCACTAAGGGGCCTTAGGCTAGGCTGAAGCCTTTTCACGTGAGCCTAGTCTAAGTCCTGCACGGGTCTCCCGTGCAGGCTGGAGCCGGGGCTATGCTGTCTGATGACAGCTGAGCTCCTGCTCCAACGCCTGCGATCGAAGTTTACTTCGATTGTGGCCGTTTAACCCGTTAAATGCCGCCGTCAATAGCGACCGAGGCATTTAACTTGTTTACAGAGGGAGTGAGCTCCCTCTGTCACCCATCGGCGGCCCGCAAATGCAATCGCGGGTCTCCGATGGGTTGTCATGGCATCCGGGGGCTTGATAAAAGCCCCCAGGTCTGCCCTGGACATATGCCTGTTAGGACGCGCCGGAGACACGTCCTAACAGATTGCCTGTCAGATTTACACTGACAGGCAATAATGCTTCCAAAAAAGTGGTTTTATTTAGTAAAAGTGTAAAAAATAAATAAAAGTACACATATATGGTATCGCCGCGACCGTAATGACTCCATTAATAAAGTTAATATATAATTTAAACCACAAGGTGAACACTGTAAAAAAAAAACGCAAAAAACAATGGCGAAATTGCAATTTTTTTCCATTGTCCTCCAAAAAAGTCATAATAAAAATGAATCAATAAGTCCCATGCACCCCAAAACAGTACCAATCAAAACTAAGTCTCGTCCCGCAGAAAACAAGCCCAAAAAATCACTATATTGATGGAAAAATAAAAAAGTTACGGCTCTTGGAAAGCAACGATGCAAAAACAAATAATTTTAGTTCAAAAGTGTTTTTATTGTGCAAAAGTCGTAAAACATAAAAAACCTCTACATGTGTGGCATCGCCGTAATCGTACCGACCCATAGAATAAAGGTAACATGTTATTTATGCCGCACAGTGAATGGCGTCAATTTAAAAGCGCATAGAACAATGTTGGAATTTCAGAGTTTTTTTATAATCCCCCCAAAAAAATGTTAATAAAAGTTAATAAAAAAATTATATGTACCCTAAAATGGTGCTATTAAAAAGTACAACGAATCAAGCAAAAAACAAGTCCTCATACAGCTATGTAGACCAAAATATAAAAAAGTTATAGCTCTTTGAATGCGACTATAGAAAAACAAAAAACAAATAAAATAGCTTGGTCATTAGGGACTAAAATGGGCTGGTCACTAAGGGGTTAAGTTATTTATTTGCAAAACCTCACAGTAATGATTGTGTTTAGCAAACTTCTAGGAGATTGGACTGTATGGTAATATTTTCAATGATACCTAAAAAGTCCAAAAACATGGAGAGTTTATAACTACATTGTAAATAAAAGAACATCAGATTGTCAAATATGTAAGTTATTACTATTACAGAGTTGATGTGCTTTACATCACACACCATTTAAGTTGACGCTTTTGTGCATAGTGATCTTAGGTTTGTGTGCAGCTACTCAACCATGCAAACCCGCTTCATGAAGCTCCTGACACACAATTCTTGTGCTAATGTCACTTCCAGGGGCAGATTGGAACTTTGTAGTGAGTGATGCAACACATGATAGGGAATGTTTATGCGCCATGTTATTCAGCACATGGCCGGCCCTGCTCTGAGTTTGTGTGTTCTAGCACTTTGTGGCTGAACTCTTGTTACTCCTAGACGCTTCCACTTCACAATAATTGGACTTACAGTTGACCAGGGCAAATCTAGCAGATCAGAAATTTCACAAACTGACTATGGCAGTGCCACGTTTGAAGTAACTTAGCTCTCCAGTACTACTACACGTTTGTGTATGGAGATTGCATGGCTGTGTGTTTGAATTTTATCCACCCATGTGCAATGGATGTGGCTAAAACACCTGAACTCAATAATTAGGAGGGGTGTCCTCATACTTTTGTCCATATAGTGTATTATGCGCCTTATAAAGCAATTACGATGTGAAAAAAGTCTAAAACGCAGTGGTTGTAATATATGTAAAAAACACAGCGGTTGTAAAATAGGTAAAATATAATGGACTTTTGCTCCTTTCTGTACCCTTCCACACATATGTAAGCTAAAGCTTGCCTCATAGCAAAGCTGTCATTTCATTAATAATTTAAAGGGAATGTGTCGCTAGAAATTTATTTTATTTTTTTAGTTAAACAGTTAGTATATAAATGATTACACATTGTTCTAATTTTTTTAATTTTTTCACAAGTCAGGAAATATTATAAATTAGATTCTAATTGATAACATTTCCATGTGCTGGTGACTAGAGGGAGCAATTCCCAAAATTGCAGCATTGGCATGTAGTAAAGCAACCTCATTGCTTTATGCTGCAAAATTGGAGAAGACACACTCGCTCGAGTGTTCTCAAACAATCCCCCCTCCTTTATCCTGGCTAGTGCCAGGAGAAAGGAGGGGGTTGAATGTTCAAACCTTCTACACTGTGTGCCGCCATTTTTTGAGCGAATGCACAGTGTAGGAGGATGTTCTGGACTTTGTCTCTGCTTGCACGGTGTGTGCCTCCAACAAAGTGACATGTGTGATAAGAGTGGTATAAAAGAAAGAAAAAATATATATAAAGTTCCCCAAAGGTCTTTTTTGACCTTTGAGGGACAGACCATAGTAATAAATACTATTATTTTCAAACTTTATGAATAAAAATTCTAAAATAGCAAGAAAGGTGAGTATAAAAATGATAAAAAAAGAAACCTGCATTGTCTACGGAAAAAAACGTCGCAAAAATCACGTAGTTAGCCCAACAAATAAAAAAGTTATAGCCATTTAACTAACACGTGCTAAGAAGGGCTAAACGTTGTCTGGTCCTGAAGGCTCAAAATAGCCCGGTCCTGAACTGGTTAATTTAGCTATTTTGTTATTTTATAAAAGCCTCCCTCCAGGGTGGCCAAATTGGAGACACACACACTTCCTTCCTGTATTGTCTATAAAGTTAGTACTGCAGGTTGTGTGTGTTTCCTTGCAGATTAAATGAATGTCAATTGTTAGGAAATTGTCATAGATTATTACCGTTTCCAGGAAGTAATGTAATACAGCCCCTCCCCCTGAGAATCACAGGGATCCTGCATACAGAGCCTTATCTATAGTGTTGCTATCCTGTCTTACCTAGGCCTCCAGTAGTACTATAGAACACCCTCTAATGATAACAAGGGTATTCTGCTCATTCTTTTTAGGTTTAAATAGCAAAGTTGACAAGTGAGCTACAGAAAACTGGAAATGTCATGTTAGTGTGTGTGCTCTAGTGGCTAGTGGAAACTAGTATTTCAAGATTTTTTTTGTGGAAAGTTAAATTAAAAAAACGACAATTTTTAAAAACATGTTGAGAATAAAAGCCTAATTTAAATAATGTCACTTTCTGATGATACAATCTTTTTAAGCTTCAAAACGAAAGAAAGTCAGTCCTGTTCAGGTCCTTGCAAAATAGTGCACCCTCAATGTAAATTTAACGCAATTCTTAGCAGCTCACATGCTAGTGGCTATAGATGACAGTGGCGGATTAAGTAGGCCATAGACCCTGGGCTGTTCCACAAACTTGGGCCCCCCCCCTTCCCCACCACCGCTCTGCCGTGTCTGTAGTGAACACCACCTTTTTGTGCGAGCATTGACAAATGGTTGTTATGATTCCCCTTGTAAAAGGGCTGTGTCCCTACATACTGACAGTCTCCAACCATCGCTGACAGTATCACACTGTGTAGGGACACTTCCTCTTGACAATGGTAATGGTAACACACATTTGTCTATTAGTCCTGGGTACACAAAGATATGTGAAATACAAGGATTTCCTACAACAGACATGTCAGGAGAGGGGACAGATCCCCTATAGATCCAGTGACTCACAGGTGATGTCTTCTCTGATGGGAGTCGTTTCTTTTCTTCTCCATCTGACGCAGACCGTTATGGCTTCTTCCCCTGATGAGACATCTTTGCCCATCACTTCTGCAGCCATTTCCAGCCTCTATAGAAACACACAAATTTAGACACCAAGGCCCAGAACCATAAATTAAAGTGGTTGTCCCCGTGCACGGACCGTTTTTTATACTGATGACCTATCGATGTGCCCGGACAACCCCTTTTACTCATACTAATAAATATTGCAGTCCCTAGAACAGACCCCCCCTGAACAAATACAGACCTCAGACAGGACCCCTAAATACAGACCCCAGACCCAACCCTCTACACTAATAATGACCCCAAACCTGACTCCCTTAATACAGACCCCAGACCAGACCCCCTAAATATAGACCCCAGATGTCGAACTAATACAGACCCCAGACCCCTTAAATTAACAGACCCCTAAATATACAGACCCTAAACCCGTTAAACTGATAAAGACCTCAGACCCCCTAAATACAGACCCCTTAAACTAATACAGACACCAAACCTCCTAAATACAGACCAGACCCCTAAATACAGTCCCCACACCAGGCCACCCAAATACAGACCCTTTAAACAAATCCATCCTCTTATACTTACATAGCAGCTCACCTCAGTCTTCTCTGTGGAGTCTTTCTGCTGCTCATGTACCTGCGGTTATGTGACCAGCATGTCTCCAAACAGTAGTAAGAACTTCAGAGATGAGGTCATGTGACCTTATGTCTAAAGGTCCTTTTGCAGGACATATACAATGCCGTTTCGCCACGGTTTTTGCCGCGATTCGTGGCAAAATCGCGACTAAACAACATTGTACTTTGGGTGGCTATAGGCCCCCTGGGAGCCTCGGGCGGCGGCCCAAAATGCCCTATGATGATCCGCCATTAATAGATGAAGCAACATGGTTCCCCCTCAGCTGAACTCAATTTGTATTGTTCGTCTTTAATTTGCGTGTGTCTTTTTAGCGCCCAAAATAAGCAGTGGATACAGGTACTCTTGTTAGATTCCCTAAATTAAAGAAGTCCATCCTGTTAACAGATTCCCATAAGGACTGGGTTCATATGTACAAATTGCAAAAAATAGCATGTTAATGCACATTTTGATTTTCTAAACATAAGCAGGTCTATTAACATTTTCATACTGCACTAAAGGTTTTTACATGCTTTTGTAATACAACTTTTAAATCTAGGTGGGGACAATGCCACAAATGCGACATATATGCCATGAATAGGGAATGTTGTACTTTGAAACAAAAAATCCTATTCCCTTCAAGTTGTTTTTTGAGTTCACATAGCAACGTTTGTTGAATCCTATTAGCTACTTGCCAGTTAATTAAACTAAATTAAAAAAGGACACAAAACTCAAAAAGTCCTACCACTACGCAAAAAGTTAGCATAGATCAGGGTATGTGGGCCGCATATAGAAAAAATGGGAAGTTGACGGGCCGCATTACTTTAAAATTTGATACAATACAAAATTATTGTTAATCAATTAGTTATTTGAACTACTATAGCACTACATTACTATAATAATAGCGCTAGGTTTAAAATTTGAGATATTTCTCCACGTGCTTATTTCAACAATCCAGCTTTCCAGTTTAAGCGTCGCTAAATGCAGTCCGGCGGCTCAGTTAGCACACATGTCAAGATTGGGCAGCCCCTTTTTAGATAGTGCCGCAGTGCCCTCTGTGGATGCTGCCGCAGTGCCCTCTGTGGATGCTGCCGCAGTGCCCTCTGTGGATGCTGCCGCAGTGCCCTCTGTAGATAATGCAACACACCCCTAGATAAGGCCACAGTGCACTCTGTAGATAAGGCCACAGTGCCCTCTGTAGATAAGGCCACAGTGCCCTCTGTAGATAAGGCCACAGTGTCCTCTGTAGATAAGGCCACAGTGCCCTCTGTAGATAAGGCCACAGTGCCCTCTGTAGATAAGGCCACAGTGCTCTCTGTAGATAAGGCCACAGTGCCCCCTGTAGATAAGGCCACAGTGCCCTCTGTAGATAAGGCCACAGTGCCCTCTGTAGATAAGGCCACAGTGCCCTCTGTGGATAAGGCCACAGTGCCCTCTGTAGATAAGGCCACAGTGCCCTCTGTAGATAAGGCCACAGTGCCCTCTGTAGATAAGGCCACAGTGCCCTCTGTAGATAATGCAACACACCCCTAGATAATGCCAGTGTCCTCTTCAGATACTGCCACACACCCACTTGTAGATAATGCCACAGTGCCCTCTGTAGAGGCTGCCACAGTGCCCTCTGTAGAGGCTGCCACAGTGCCCTGTGTAGAGGCTGCCACAGTGCCCTCTGTAGAGGCTGCCACAGTGCCCTCTGTAGAGGCTGCCACAGTGCCCTCTGCAGATGCTGTCACAGTGATGTCAGGGGCTTGCCCAGAGCTGGAGTGGAGCAGAGCCGCTTCTGGCACTCTGCCTGGGATTCCAGCTCTGCTACTGACATCACTGTCCATATATGGACAGAGATGTCAGGGGCAACCCCAGAGCTGGAGTCCCAGGCAGAGCACTAGTAGGCTCTTCCTGGGACTCCTGCTCTGGGGAAGCCCCTGACATCATTGTCGATGTATGAACAGCGATGTCAGAGGCTTCCCTAGAGTCCCGGAGCAGAGCCGATAATAGCGCTCTGCCCAGGACTCCGCTCTGGGGAAGACCCTGACACACTGTCCATATATGGGCAGCGATGTCAGGAAATTCCACAGAGTCCCAGAGCAGAGCCGATAATAGCGCTCTGCCCGGGACTCCGCTCTGTGGAAGACCCTGACACACTGTCCATATATGGACAGCGATGTCAGGAAATTCCACAGAGTCCCGGAGCAGAGCCGATACTAGCGCTCTGCCCGGGACTCCGCTCTGGGGAAGACCCTGACACACTGTCCATATATGGGCAGATATGTCAGGGAATTCCGCAGCGTCCTGGAGCAGAGCCTATACTAGCGCTCTGCCCGGGACTCCGCTCTGGGGAAGACCCTCACACACTGTCCACATATGGGCAGCAATGTCAGGGAATTCCACAGAGTCCCGGAGCAGAGCCTGTACTAGCGCTCTGCCCGGGACTCCGGGGAAGCCCCAGACATCGCTGTTCATATGTGGACAGCGATGTCAGGGAATTCCACAGAGTCCAGGAGCAGAGCCGACACCAGCGCTCTGCTCCGCTCTGGGCAAGACCCTGACACACTGTCCATATATGGGCAGCGATGTCAGGGAATTCCACAGAGTCCCGGAGCAGAGCCTGTACTAGCGCTCTGCCCGGGACTCCGGCTCTGGGGAAGCCCCAGACATCGCTGTTCATATGTGGACAGCTATGTCAGGGAATTCCGCAGAGTCGACACCAGCGCTCTGCTCGGGACTCCGGCTCTGGGGAAGCCCCAGACATCGCTGTTCATATGTGGACAGCGATGTCAGGGAATTCCACAGAGTCCAGGAGCAGAGCCGACACCAGCGCTCTGCTCCGCTCTGGGCATGACCCTGACACACTGTCCATATATGGGCAGCGATGTCAGGGAATTCCACAGAGTCCCGGAGCAGAGCCTGTACTAGCGCTCTGCCCGGGACTCCTGCTCTGGGGAAGCCCCAGACATCGCTGTTCATGCGGCCCGCGTGCTTGAGACCCCTGGCATAGATGTTTTATTATTTATATTCTATTTAAAACATGTGTGTTTATATATTACATACTAAATGGCAGCTTATTAGAGACACCCGCCCCTTCACGATTGGGGCTTTCCTGTATGAAAATTAGACATGTGACCCCGATTGCAGCATAAAATCCAGTGTACACATTTTCCGTGGATCAGATTCTGTACAAATCCACATTAAAATGGGAAAATCAAGCGATCTGAGCGACTTCGAATGGTCATTGCTGTTAGAGTATACAGAGGATGGCGTGATCAAGGTAAAACATCTAGCAAAAGAGGATTCTATGGACACCAACTACTTGTCATTGAATCGATCAGAGGAGGATTCAAGATTGATGATTCAAGATTCAAGATTCATGATACAGGATTCATGATACATGATTCATTATTGAGGATTCGTGATTCAAGATTCATGATTCAAGATTCATGATTCATGATACAGGATTCATGATACATGATTCATTATTCAGGATTCATGATTCTAGATTCATGATTCAAGATTATAGATTTAAGATTCATGATTCAAGATTCATGATTCTAGATTTATGATTCATGACTCAAGATACATGATTCATGATTCTAGATTGAAGATTCTAGATTCATGATTGTAGATTCATGATTCAAGATTCATGATTACGATTCATGATTCATGGTTCAAGATTCATGATTCAAGGTTCATGATTCTATATTCATGATTCATGATACAAGATTCATGATTCATGATTCATTATTCAGGATTCATGATTCTAGATTCATGGTTCTAGATTCATGATTCAAGATTATAGATTTAAGATTCATGATTCAAGATTAATGATTCAAGATTCATGATTCTAGATTTATGATTCATGATACAGGATTCATGATACATGATTCATTATTCAGGATTCATGATTCTAGATTCATGATTCAAGATTATAGATTTAAGATTCATGATTCAAGATTCATGATTCTAGATTTATGATTCATGACTCAAGATACATGATTCATGATTCTAGATTGAAGATTCTAGATTCATGATTGTAGATTCATGATTCAAGATTCATGATTACGATTTATGATTCACGGTTCAAGATTCATGATTCAAGGTTCAAGATTCATGATTCTATATTCATGATTCATGATACAAGATTCATGATACATGATTCATTATTCAGGATTCATGATTCTAGATTCATGGTTCTAGATTCATGATTCAAGATTATAGATTTAAGATTCATGATTCAAGATTAATGATTCAAGATTCATGATTCTAGATTTATGATTCATGACTCAAGATACATGATTCTAGATTCATGATTCTAGATTGAAGATTGAAGATTCTAGATTCATGATTCTAGATTCATGATTCAAGATTCATGATTCAAGATTCATGATTCAATGTTCAAGATTCATGATTACGATTCATGATTCACAATTCAAGATTCATGATTCAAAGTTCAAGATTCATGATTCTATATTCATGATTCAAGATTCATGATTCTAGATTTATGATTCATGACTCAAGATACATGATTCATGATTCTAGATTTATGATTCATGACTCAAGATACATGATTCTAGATTCACGATTCAAGATTCACGATTCATGATTCAAGATTCATGATTCATGATTCTAGATTCAAGACTCATGATTCATGATTCAAGATTCATGATTCTAAATTCAATATTCATGATTCAAGATTCAAGGCAGTGCACAGTCAAGCAAATTGCAGCCGATTACAACGCTGGTGTTCCTTAGCATGGATGGACCAGACGATGGGAGGTTCAGAATTTGGCCCAAGCAGCATGAATCAATGTAGAGTTATGGTGTGTAGAATGTTTTCTTTGTAAGTGTGGTTATGTGACTCAATCTTGTATGAAGATTCAATTTTGTATTTTGAAGAATCATGTTTCTCTGTAAAATTTAATTTATGCTGGGATTGTCTGGACACTCAGATGTTTAACATTCCTAGCTATGTTTATCATTCCTTGTTATGAGGAACGGGCTTGGGATGGGGATGTCATAACTGTTTAAGAATTTATGTTTACCATTTCTTTGTTATGGTAATTGGGCCTGACGTCTCAAACAATTTGGGAACTCATTTATTCGCATTCTTTGTTATGAGATTAGTCCTCATGACGTTGTGGTGACGATGCAGCTGTAAGGTTATGAGAATTTTGTGTCTTATTTATGATTTCCCATAAGAACCTCATCTTATCGGTGATTGGTTGAGCCTGACCCACTCCCAATTGCACATGAATGACTGAGCTAGAGCCCACTCCCTATTTGTAAGATACCATTGTAGCTACATTCTATTAATAAACCAGAGAAGGATTTTTGGGTATACAAAGCATTGTTTCTGTGTCTCTTCTCTCCGATATATCACTAATAGATTTGGATCTGGACAAGTGTACAGAAGGGTGTCCGTTGACACACCCATCAAAACCTTCAGTCTAATATATTTTGGCCAGAATTGCGTCAAAACCAACTAAACAGCTCTGACCTATTGAGACATGAACTCTACAAGATCTCTGAAGGTGTCTTGTGGTATTGAGAAAAATAGAAAAAATAAACAAGGGTTCGCTCACCATGTTTCCACTGCATTAATCCATACGTTTATCAAGACCACCATGTGAATAGTGATAGTACTCAGAGATATCCCAAGAGAAATCCTGAGTAGACAGCAGGTATCTGAGGCAATGAAAGGATCAAAGTGGTATATCCTGCACTCTTGTAAAAAAATATAGCTTTTATTTGGTCATTTTAAAAATAATTAAAATGATAATCCCGGGACATTGCTTACGCGTTTCAAACCTCTAGGGTTCTTAACCCCTTAGTGACCAGCCCATTTTAGGCCTTAATGACCAAGCTATTTTATCCGTTTTTCTATAGTCGCATTCAAAGAGCTATAACGTTTTTATTTTTTCGTCTACATAGCTGTATGAGGACTTGTTTTTTGCGGGATTAGTTGTGCTTTTTAATAGCACCTTTTTTGGGTACATATAATTTTTATATTAACTTTTATTAACCTTTTTGGGGGGGATTATAAAAAAAAACTGAAATTCCGCCATTGTTCTATGCGTTTTTAAATTGACGCCGTTCACTATGCGACGTAAATAACATGTTACCTTTATTCTATGGGTCGGTACGATTACGGCGATACCACATATGTGGAGTTTTTTTTATGTTTTACGACTTTTGCACAATAAAAACACTTTTGAACTAAAATTATTTGTTTTTGCATCGTCGCTTTCCAAGAGCCGTAATTTTTTTATTTTTCCATCAATGTAGTGATTTTTTGGGCTTGTTTTCTGCAGGACAAGACGTAGTTTTGATTGGTACTGTTTTGGGGTACATGGGACTTATTGATTCATTTTTATTATTACTTTTTTGGGGGGCAATGGAAAAAAATTGCAATTTCGCCATAGTTTTTTGCGTTTTTTTTTTTTTACGGTGTTCACTTTGCGGTTTAAATTACATATTAACTTTATTAATGGAGTCATTACGGTCGCGGTGATACCACATATGTGTACTTTTTTTTTTTTCTTACACTTTTACTAAATAAAACCACTTTTTATGGAAAAAAATGGTTTTATTTATTTTTTTACTGTACTTTTTATTAATAATCTTTATTTCACTTTGATGACTTATTTTATTAGTCCCACTAGGGGACTTTACTGTGCGATGTTCCGATCGCTGCTATAATGCTGTGGTATACTTCGTATACCAGAGGATTATTGCCTGTCAGTGTAAATCTGACAGGCAATCTGTTAGGACGTGCCTCCGGCGCGTCCTAACAGGCATATGTCCAGGGCAGACCTGGGGGCTTTTATCAGTCCCCCGGCTGCCATGACACCCCATCGGAGACCCGCGATTGCATTCGCGGGCCGCCGATGGGTGACAGAGGGAGCGCACTCCCTCTGTAAACAAAGTTAAATGCCGCGGTCGCTATTGACGGCGGCATTTAACGGGTTAAACGGCCGCGATCGAAGTAAACTTCGATCGCGGGCGTTGGAGCAGGAGCTCAGCTGTCATCAGACAGCAGAGCCCCGGCTCCTGCCTGCACGGGAGACCCGTGCAGGGCTTAGACTAGGCTGACGTGAAAAGGCGTCAGCCTAGCCTAAAGCCCATTAGTGAATCACGTAAAAAGGCGTATTAGTGGTCACTAAGGGGTTAATCATATCTTTGACCAAAATGACCAAATAAAACCTTTTTTTTTTTTTTTACAAGAGTGCTGGATATACCACTTTCCTCCTTTCATTGTCCTATGGTATTCTATTACTAAGGTTTCTGTTTTACTTTCCAGGAAAGAAATAAAGAAGCAAACTACACTTTTCTGAGCATAAAAAGCATCAATAACCTAGCAGAAAGGACTTTAATGCCAGTGTGAACATACTTATTGCCTAGATTTAGAGGTAGATGCTCGGATTGCTGCACTTTTGAATTGTGAAATAAACAAAAGTGCCGAAGACACTAGAGGAGATATATATGGTTTATTTAAAAATCATCGGAGACTAATTTTGAGTCACCTAAGACGTAAATGGGATATCCAGAGCTTAGAGGCATATAAGTTGTCCAAAATAATTCCAAGAGGGTTACGTAGACGTACTACACCTGCATCACATTTTAAAAGTGAGGCATTCTTGGAAAAATGGGATGAGGAGTGCTTGAGACACTCAAGGAATCTGATGGATTTATTAATAGAAGAAGAGAAAAACATGCTGAGTTTGCTTGATTTGGAAATTGAGGAGAGTGTTAGAAAACTGGATATCTTTTGTAAGGATCCGGAATTTGAAAAATTAAATGTTAGTCTCAAAAAAGAGGTGGAAGTGGAACTTCGAGAAATATCAATACGAAAAAGGAGGAAATTCCAAAGGGATACTTTTGACTTTGAGCGGAAACAAATTTTCTCCTTCTCAAAAAATAGAGAAAGACAAAATAGAAGTAGACCACGAGTAAGAAGGAATACTTTTATGTCAACAGATGGGGAAACTACTAGTGACCCATCTAGTGACAATGAGATGGGGAAATATTTTAGAGCTGAGGAACCACAGTCAAAGGTATCTTTTTTAGGGGACCGAAACAGAGGGAAATTCGGAGAGGAAAGAATAGTAGAGAAAAAAGGAGGACCCAATACAAGACAACGCAGGGGAAGATAGAAAATAATGCTAATAACATAATAAACTTAACTGATTTCCCCCTATCAATACATCATATATCCTTATTAAATCGAGGATTGGGCTTTTCACCGGTTACCTCTGGAAAAGAGTTTGAGATATGTAAAGATCTTCACCTCTTTCTCAGAAAGATCCTTTTGAGACTTTGGCATGGGGGAAAAAAAAGAAGAAAAAAATGAGGGGAATAGTCAAAATGAGAATATTCTATCACAGTCGCAGAGAGAAATAATGGAATTTGGATTGATTTCTAATTTAGAAATGTCTGATCTGAATACCTTGGGAGATTTAAATGAATTATGGAGGGAAGGTAACATATTGGAAAATACAGATATTCCTGAAGAGGATTTTTCTGATATTATCCCGGAGTATACGGGTTTGCGTAAAAAAAGCAGTACCATGCCAAGCATACACTCCAATAGATATACACATGCTTTTTTGGAGGCCATGCTTAAGGACATAAGTGTCATCGACTGGTCCTCCTTCCTGTGTGAGGACAACTTAACTGAAAGGGAACGAAAAGCCCTGAAGGAATTGCAGAATATTGAGAATATTGTTATCAAGCCCAGTGATAAGGGTGGAAATGTTGTCCTACTCAGGGAGGAGGACTATGTCGGTGAGATTAAAAGACAATTGGAAACGGATACATATTCTCTTTTGAAAGATAACCCATCGGATCATATAATGGGGACCTTGAATAGAAAACTGACTTTCGCATTGGATGAGGGCCTAATTAATAAAAATGAGTTCCAATATTTGGAGGTAAGGGAACCTCGCATGCCTACCATATATGTGCTTCCTAAGGTGCACAAAAATAGGAATACACCCCCGGGTAGACCAATTATTTCGGGGTGTGATGGCCCAACAGATCACCTTGGGAAATACATAGACGAAAAATTGAAACCCTTTGTTCACACACTTCCATCCTTTGTGTTGGACACAGGGGACCTCTTAAATAAAATTGATAAATTGACCCTGGAGGAGGATGTCATCCTGGTAGGATTGGATGTGGAGTCATTGTATACTTCCATCCCACATGACATTGGCCTCAAAGCGGTCGCGCATTTTCTGGAGAGGAGAGGAGGGGACTGGGCTCACCAAAATGAATTTATTATTGAAATGTTGGAATTCGTCTTGAATTATAATTGTTTCTCTTTTGATGGCAAATTCTATCGGCAGACCCGTGGAACAGCCATGGGATCCTCTTGCGCACCATCATATGCTTGTTTACATTTGGGATGGTGGGAAGAATTTATAGTATACCCACACCCCCTTTTCAGAAAGTGCGCCTCCGCTTGGCTGAGATACATGGATGATGTTCTCCTAGTTTGGAGGGGACCACTGGATTTGTTGGATAGCTTTATTAGAGACTTAAATGTTAACAACTTAAATATCCTTCTGACCTATACTCATAGTGAAGATCATATTAGCTTTCTTGATCTTAATATTCATAGGGAGGGAAACAGATTAAAAACGACTACATATCGGAAACCAACATCAGGCAATACCCTATTGGCAGCAAGTAGCCATCACTTTCCCTCTCAAATTAAGGGGATCCCGATAAGCGAATTTCTTCGAATTCGCCGCAACTGTACTGATTTTAGGGACTTCAAAAGTGAAGCACAAGATCTGTCTTCCCGTTTTGAAAATAGGGGTTACTCCAAAAAATTGATCAAGAAAGGATACAATAGGGCATCCAGACAGAATAGAGAGGAAATCCTCAAGAGAGGTAAAAAAGATAATAGTGACAATAGAGTCAGATTCATTTCGAGATATGGGTCCCATTGGGATATACTTAGGAATTTGATGATAAAAAACTGGCCACATTTGACTTTGGATAAAAGAATTAACTCAATAGTGGGGAATGTACCGAGTATGGTCCCCAAAAGGGCCCCCACGCTGAGGAATATGTTGGTAAGCTCTGAGTTTAAGAGAAGGACCCCAGGTAATGAGAAGTGGTTACAGAAACGTCCAAAAGGAATGTTCATGTGTGGCTCTTGTAGATGTTGTAAGTATGTATTAAAATCTGACACTTTTCTTGACAGTGAACACAAAAGGGAATTTAAAGTTTATAACTTTATTAATTGCCGTTCGACCATGGTCGTTTATTCCATTGTCTGCCCATGCGGGAAACAATATATTGGCAAAACGAAGCGAGAATTACATATTCGCATCAGCGAACACATTCGGGACATTACCAAAGGTGAAATAACAAATCCTCTAGCTGCACATTTTAAAACATATCATGCCCAATCACCAACTGGCTTAAAATTTATGGGGATTTATCAGCTATTTCAAGATAGAAGGGGGGGTGATCTTAACCGAACACTCCTTCAAAAAGAAACCATGTGGATTTACACATTAGGAACCTTGAACCCTAGGGGACTAAATAATGAAATAAAATTTAACATGTTCCTCTAAGATTTAAACAAATGGGAGCCAATGGACTCCCATTAGGATGACCACATCCTCTGCGTTGGTATTGGTCTCTGCTTGTTCCTTTTCCTCCTTGATAAAACGTACATGAGACCCTATTGTCGTCCAGTGTTACATTCCCTTCTCAATTTCCTGTACTTTCTGAGTTACCCAGCACTGGATAAATAAATCCTTGGATCAAAAAGGGCTAATGTATGGATTGGATATATTCTTTCCTTGGAATTTGATATTAACTCTAATAATATGCCTCTGATTTGGATATCCCATTTGCTACATATCAGTAATTTACTTCTTGCAGAATGAGCATGAGTAATGTTCTTTCGGGCATGAAATATTGAATTAATTGGATAAATAAATAAAATAAATGAATATATTATCCATCTCTTGCAATTTTCTTTCGCAGGAGTACGAGTTGTCCTTAGCTCTTTGTGGGTAGTGGAAATTAGGGACCCATTGCCCCTTTTTGGACATTTGATCCCTCTCCCTGCCTCCATTTGGAGTTTCATGGCGGCCCCCCCTATGTGCAACAGTTATATACATACATATGATTATGAGACTTAGTGATAAAATTATTCTATTGAATTTTGATGGTTTATTTCTTTTGGGGATAGTGGGGACCCAGGTCCTAATACCTTAATAGGTTTTGGTCCTCTCTCCCTGCTTCCCCTGAAGTATCTTTTGAACTCCATATGTATGTATGTATAGATAGCTATAAAATTAAACAGATTATATATTTAGCTTCAAAGTACTAATTAATTTTGCTAATTTAAAATAGCGTATGATATAGCTTAATAGTGTAAACGGTGTAGCAAAGGACTCTATGTTGGGGAAACATTTTTTATTTTATTTTTCAATAATCCAACTATAGAATCCAGATATTAGTAGCGGACTATATTCATGGATAAATTAATTCTGATTATTAGACCCAAGTAGTTGTTATACTCTTGTGGAAGACTCTGATTTAATTATTATTTCTGTCATGACCATATAGAGATGCACCACTGATTGCCTTCTCCATAAAAATACCGAATATATCCTTTCAACACGACTTAGTGGATATATGAATTGCCTGCTTGATTGTAAAAATATTTATACTTGCTATCAAAATTGATTGTTTTATCTTATAAAAGATCGATATGCACTATCAGGGGCGTAACTAGGAAAGACTGGGCCCCATAGCAAACTTTTGACTAGGGCCCCCCCTCTGCTGGGTATCACGCAACCCCCCCCCCTTTGTAGATAGTGCCTCCCTATAGATTCCACCACACAGCGCCCCCCTATAGATAGCACCATACACAGCCCCCTGCAGATAACGCCATACAGCCCCCCTGTAGATAACGCCATACAGACCCCCTCTGTAGATAACGCCATACAGCCCCCCTGTAGATAACGCCATACAGTCCCCCCTATAGAGAATGCCATACAGCCCCCCCTTTAGAAAATGCCATACAAAACCCCTCTGTAGATAACGCAATGTACCCCCCCCCCCCCCCCCCCAAAAAAAAACGGCCTATAGTTTGTCCTACAAAAGACATGCATCCCCTATCCACAGGATAGGGGATACATGTGTGATCGCTGGCAGCGATAAGGAGAATGGGGGACCGAAAGTCCCCCGAAGTTCTCCATGACTAACCTCGGACTTCCGGCGTCTGCGCAGTTCAATAAAAATGAAAGGAGCGCTAGTCACGCATGCGCACAAGCGCGACCGGCGCTCCATTCATTTCTACGGAGCTGCCGACACAGACCCCGGAAGTCCGAGGTTTGTCATGGAGAACTTAGGGGGGACTTTCGGTCCCCCGTTCTCCTCATCGCTGCCAGCGATCACACATGTATCCCCTATCCTGTGATTAGGGGATACATGTCTTATGTAGGAACAACCCCTTCAGTGGCGTCGTGCTGTAGCAGCCATAGCGGCTGCTAGCGGAGCCTGCTGCCATGGGAGGGGGCCGTGCCGGCGGGTGGCACGGGCCCCCTCATGCTGCAGGCCCTGTAGAAGTCGCTACGGCTGCTATAGCGGTAGTTACGCCACTGCGTATAGGTTTGTACGGCGTAAAACTACAGCTCCCAGCATGGCCTGAACAATGATAAGGATATGCTGGGAGATGCGGTTTCACAAAAAAAATCCTATCACCATCATCTCGCTGCAGATCATACAGTGACTACATTACTGATTAGAGGTAGAATAAACATTTACATTAAGTGACTCACCGGTGACGTCTCAGATTCTAGTTCTTTTCTTCTCCCTCCGGTTCAGACATCTATGATGGATTTCTCCCGGGCATGACCCATTTCTGCAGTTTTCCGTTCAGATGTCTTCAGCTTCTCACTTTTAAAACATTTCTGCACCTGTAAACAAAGTTAAAATTCTCAACACATCTAAATATAACTGTCACAAACACACAACGTGGCCCCTGTAGATAGTGACCTACATAGAAGCCCCTATAGATAGTGCCCACATATGGACTCCAGAGCTGCAAGGCAATAGTGCTAACCACTGAGCCACGGTGCTGCCCTACATATAGCTTCCCCTATAGTTCTTGCTCCACGTATAGCCCACCTCTGTACATAGTGTCTCACATATAGCTCCCCCTGTATATAGTGTCCCACATATAGCCCACCCCTGTAGACTGTGCACTACATATAGCCACCCTGTTGCTAGTGCCCCACAGGTAACCCACCCCTGTATATAGTGGCCCACATATAGACCCCCCTGTATATAGTGGCCCACATATAGACCCCCCCTGTATATAGTGGCCCACATATAGAGCCCCCTGTATATAATGGCCCACATATAGAGCCCCCTGTATATAGTGGCCCACACCCCCACATATAGACCCCCCCTGTAGCTACTGCCCCACATATAGACCCCCCTGTAGCTACTGCCCCACATATAGAACCCTATATATAATAGCCCACATAAAGATGACCCCCCCCCCCCACTATAGATAATGCCATTCACATTTTTATGAGGGGAAAAAAACAAAAACTTGACATACTCACATTCTCCGGTTCCCACGCTGTTCACTGGCGATGCAGACATGCTCTCTTCTGAGCATGTCTGCAGGAGCTAAACGAGCGTCCTCCAATGACGCTGATTGGCGGGGCAGAATGACTTGCCCCGCCAATCAGCACCTTCTAAGCATGGAAGCGGCGCGATGATGTCATCGCGCCGCTAGCCAATCAGTGTCATTGTAAGGCACTGGATGGTCAGGCACGGAACATGCCCGGCCATTCAGTGCGAATACATGTATTTGGCTGCCGCTAGCACTGGGGCCCCCTCCTGTGCTAGCGACACCTACAGGCATGAGAGGGCCTGTGTAAGGCTCGGCGTCGCGGGCCCCACAGTAGCGACGCTACCGCTGTAGTAGCCATAACGGCTGCTAGCGGCGCCACCGGGCCCCCTCAAGCCCCGGGCCCCGTAGCAGCCGCTACTGCTGCTACCGCGGTAGTTACGCCACTGTGCACTATCCATAACGTCTCTTCTAATTATCCCCATGAAACATTATGTCTATGACCACAGAACCAATGAATGAATTTGGGACACTATAAATACACTGTGTTTGGCAGCACCTGTCAAACTGCTCTGAAGAAATCCCGTTCAGGGATGAAACGCGTCAGCTGTTCCAATTAACAGGGCCGGTAGTGACGTCCAAGCCTTGCCCTGAGAATCCCTGTCTAATGTTGGAGATACCACGTGGAAGGAAACCTACTCTGGAATTTTAACTCACCTGGTTGCTAGCGTGCGATCCTGCCCTGTCGGGTCTGTGTCTCTCGAAGTGTACCTAATCCACCTTGATGCCGGCATGTGATCCTGTCCTCTCAGGTCCATGTCTCTCTGAGTGCAGTGGCGAAATACCCGCATGGATCAAGGGAGGAGATCGTCATTTGATGTGATGGTAGAGATTTGGAGGCTTTGAATTGAATGTGTGGCCATACAGACGAACCTTGCTTCTGTGGAGATCTACTATTTTCCATCTTTGGGCTGACTACCCCTACAACCGGCTTCTCGGCACTCGCTGGATTTTTAAGGTAAAAACCCTATACAAATTATAAGAGTGCCTTGCATTAAAGCTCAAGATCACGAGGGTTACACATTTGACCCCAAGGGTCTGTGAAAAGACTTCCTTAGAATTAAGGATCCACTTAAGAGAGGAAAAAGCACGCTGTAAACCACATCCCCTTAATACAAGGGGCAACCTTCCTATCTTTGGAGTTATATGCGTATAAAAAGACTCTTTTCAAAAAACATCATTACCAGTTACTCCTGATAGGAACTCTGGCTATTTTGCGATTTAAATAACAGATATGGTTGAAAACCGCAAGTGTGAACACTACCCAGCGGTTTTTCGTTTGGAATTTTCTATCTTTCCAAAACGGTTCTGTATATAAATAGTACGCTGTATAATCATTTGGTAATATCCCCAATGTATTAAGGGTGCCATTGTATGTCTCTTTTCCTGGCCAGGAGGTTCTTTTTATGAAAATATACACTTTTGTTGTTGTAAAAATTTATTTTGCTGGTATTATCTGGATTCTAAAATAAAATACTATATTTAATTTTACTTAACCCAAGAGTGCCTATTTATATTCCTGGATCATTTTTTCTTTTTTCTTTTTTCTATGAACATACAGTAGCCTTCTTTTATTTTGCTGTACAGAAGTAACCATGTGTGTATATATATATTTGGACACCTACACATTACACCTACAGGAGCTTTTATGACATCGTATTCTAAATCCAAAGGCATTAATATGGAGTTGCCCCCCCCCCCCCCCTTTGCAGCTAAAACAGCTTCCAATTTTCTGGATAGGTTTTCTTCAAGATTTTAAAATGTCTATGTGAATTCTTGCCCATTCATCCAGAAGAGCAGTTGTGATGTCATACACTGATGTTGAACAAGAGGACTTCGCTTGCAATCTCCATTCTAGTCAATGCCAAAGGTATTCGGTGGGGTTGAAGTCAGGGCTCTGTGCAGGCCAGTCAGGTTCTTACACACCAAACTCTCCCAACCTTGCCTTTATGGACCTTGCTTTGTGGACTGGGGCAAAGTCATGCTGGAACCGAAAAGGGCCTTCCCCAAACTGTTCCCACAAAGTTGGAAGCTACAATTGTCCAAAATGCTTTGGTATGCTGAAGCATTAAGATTTCCCTTCACTGGAACTAAGGGGCTTAGGCTAACCCCTAAAAAAACAACCCCATAGCATTATCCCTCCTCTATCAAACTTTACAGTTGGCATAATGCAGTCAGGCAGGTAACGTTTCCTATCATCCACAATACCCAGACTCGTCCAACAGACTGCCAAATAGAGAAGCGTGAATCGGCACTACAGAACATGTCTCCACTGGTCCAGAGTCTAATGGTGACGTGCTTTACATTGCTCTATCCGATGCTTGGCATTGTGCTTGGTGATGTAAAGCTTGCATGTAAGCTGCTCAGCAAGGGAAACCTATGCCATAAAAAACCTGGCACACAGTTTTTGTGCTGATGTTAATGCCAGGTTTGGCACTTGACGATCCTGCTCTGTAACATTACGTGGTCTGCCACTTCGTGGTTGAGTTGCTGTGGTTCCTAAACACTTCCACTTTGCAATAATCCCACTCAGAGTTGATTGTGGAATATCGGAGGGCAGACATTTTTGCAAATTGACTTGTTGCAACGGTGGCATTTTCTTACAGTACCATGCCCTAATTCAGTGAGCTGTTTAGAAGAATTCATTCTTCCTTTACAAATGTTTGAAAAGGCAGACTGCATGGCTAGGTGCTGATATTACACACCTGTGGCAATGGGACTGAATGAAACACCTGAATTCAATGATTTAGGGTGTGTCCCAATACTTTTGTCCATATAGTGTAATGTATGTACGTATGTTTGTATCTCAATATCTCTAAATGACTATTTTTAGCAGTGGGTTGTTCATGTGGCTGTCACTTTTTGTCTAGTACTGAAGCTCGAAGCTGCATCTACGGCTCCTGTGCATGCCATATAATATTAATAAAGAGAGCTGTCAAGAGCAGTAGACATGACATTTTCCAGGCACAGACTTGGCATCACATGGCTTTGTTCAAGTGTAGATTTCAATGCTGTCAACATTGCTTATTCCCGTGTTCCTTTACACTAAGGCAATTAGTGACAGTTCTGAGGAATTCATATTGAGGTTCAGAATACAGTCACATCAGAATGGAATAATTCCGGTTACCCATTGGGATTTATCCCGCATTAGAGATTTTATAGATCTCCTGTGATTGGTTTAGAAGCTCCTGTTGACTGGCTAGTAACAAAAAAAGCACCATTCAAAACACTTCTAGTTTTTTTTCCCCTACTCAAACCTCGAGCTACATATGTGATGTTCATTGGACACATAAAATATAATATGGTTTTGTGGAAATGCACTTGAACGATGAAGATACATATTATTGTCATGAGACAGATGTGATTTCATAACATAAAAATAGCTGGAAATGACTATGACCAACGTAAACAAAAGGAGCGGGAGGGTTTATCAAGAGGAGAGAACACAACAAGAGGATTGTACAGTGGGGAGTGAAAAATGAATCTAAACGTGATCATGAGGTAGGGTTAAGGTATAGTTATCTGCTGATAACAAAGTCCCCCCGCCCCCCAATAGCCAAGGGTGCATAGACACTAAAGGGATTTTAAGTATAATCCTACAAAAAATTACCTATATTAGCAATAATTACTGTGTGTAAATGGGCAAAATGTTAGTCACCATTAGCATAATATGCTAATATGATAAGAGGAAACCCCGTTATTAGGAATAGAGTGATCTATTTTGCTGTGATAGGATTAGATGATTTTTTTTTTCAAAATGTTTGCTACAAAAACACTAAGGGTATGTGCACACCCGTGTGAAAAGACAGACTGTTTTCAAGAGAAAACAGCTGCCTCGTTTCACACGTAAATGCTCCTCCTCGCATTTTGCGAGCCGTCTGAGACGCTCGTAAATCTTGAGCTGTGCTTCATTGAGTTCAATGAAGAACAGCTCAAATTACGTGGCAAAGAAGTGCCCTGCACTTCTTTGCCGAGGCAGTCCATTTACGCGTCGTCGTTTGACAGCTGTCAAACGACGACGCGTAAATTACAGGTCGTCTGCACAATACGTCGGCAAACCCTATCAAATGAATGGGCAGATGTTTGCCGACGTATTGGAGCCGTATTTTCAGACGTAAAACGAGGCATAATACGCCTCGTTTACGTCTGAAAATAGGTCGTGTGAACCCAGCCTCAGTGTGTAAATGTACAGCTCGGATTGTAGTCCTGCTAAAGAATGTTTAGGATGATGGACAACTCCTTTTAATTAAAGTGACTGTCCAGTTTTCCAGACCTACAGTTGTCTGCTGCTCTATGATTATAAATACATGGCAGCCTATTAACAATAAAAAAAAAAGAATACTTACCTAATAAATCATGCAGCTCCTCTTCTTCCCTGGTCCTGCAGGTTGCAGCGGGCAGGTAGACACAGATGAGTTATGTTACCAGTCTCTGCCCAGCTGTTCCATAGAGCGGACTGTGCTGACATGCCAGTCTGGAGGGGACAGTTTAGACTACCTCTTTCCTCTATAGCCCATACAGAAAAATAGTATACTAAAGTCATGGCATACTCTTGTCACTGTCTTCAGGAACAGAAAAATGCCACAGCTGAATAAATCTATACAGCCCCAGATACATTATGCAGTGACCCTCATTTTAGGCATGCGGATATGTCTGTTTTAGTAAATACATTCCACAAGAAATAACAATTCTGAAGCATCTTTTCTTAGAACTCTGCATTGTGTTGTTTCTCTGTTATTCCTCCTGGAAATGTATGAATAACTTGACAACTAGGTGTTACGATTGCTCGTCATTTGGAGAGTGTCCCTCTTACACTGTCAGCACTTATTGGACATTCTCTATTAACAAAGGGGAATGGGAATATCCAGTTGTCAATTTATTCATACAGCTCCAGGAGGAATAACAGAGGAATGGTATAATGTAGAGTTTTAAGAAAAGATGTTCCAGAATTGTTATTTCACGAGGATTACAAGTATTTACTGAAATAGACATGTCAGAAGTAACCGGTCTTCTTTAAGGCTGGGTTCACACGAGCACATTAACGTCCGTAATGGACGGACGTATTTCGGCCGGAAGTCCCGGACCGAACTCAGTGCAGGGAGCCGGGCTCCTAGCATCATAGTTATGTACGACGCTAGGAGTCCCTGCCTCTCCGTGGAACTACTGTCCTGTACTGAAAACATGATTACAGTACGGGACAGTTGTCCTGCAGCGAGGCAGGGACTCCTAGCATCGTACATAACTATGATGCTAGGAGCCCGGCTCCCTGCACTGAGTTCGGTCCGGGACTTGCGGCCCAAATACGTCCGTCCATTACGGACGTTAATGTGGTCGTGTGAACCCAGCCTAACTCCTCCATATGCTGTAAATAGAAAAAAGCATACAGGTTGTCCCCATAACATTATTTATAAAAATGTCGAGCACCATTTCACGTTTGTTGTAACGGAAACACGAGGTAGCCTTTATAAAACGTAAGACGATATACACTGCGACTTTCTTGTCACAAGTACTTTTACCACAAAAATAATGAGATTTTTCAGAATGTGGTAGAAAAACAAATGGTGTAATGTGTGAATAAACATGGAGCATGCTCTGAGTACCATATATATGTTATATATATATATATATATATATAATTTATATTGTACCCGTGCCATATTTCTGTTATAACAATATTGGTACACGAGGCAATGTAGCGCACTAGTCAAACCATGTCTTATACGGTTAGTGTGCCTCAAAATGTCATGTCCACCTATATGTGTCCCATACGAAATATGTGTGAAGTGACCACGGTGGGGGAGGCTCCTCATTCATGAACGTTTTGTCTGAGGTAAAAAAAAATGGTGTAATAGGCTGCTTTACATGTAACTAACTACGCCTTAATCTAATAACACGTAGGTTATTTGTGGTAATAATTAATACCCATACGTATTTACCACCACATTCCCTGAAAGCAGCCACTTGGTACTATTGTGTGTGCCTGTAAAAATCCAGCACTGGCTGTGTGGAGGTTCAAAAGGACGTGTATGGGGAGACAGGCTGTAAACGGAGGGAGTGACTAGAAGCAGGAATAGATAAGCCATGGAGAGCGAGAGTGAAGGAGACAGTAAACACAGAAAGGTGAAGCGTAAGGGCGCGAAAACGAGGCGGCGACTGTGGAGGGAGTAGACGGCAATGACAGGAGGGAGGAGAGAACAACGAGCGCCGTCACTGACTGGAGACACAGCAGAGAGCGGGAGGAGGCGGCTGCACTTCCTCAGGGCAGGAGAGGCGGCGTGAAGGGGACACATGCATTACATCCATCTCACGGTGCACATGTCATGTACACAGCGCACGTCATAGTACACCGCGGGCTGCAGCAGTGGGCGTGACGCCGCCATGTCCACCTTGTCACGTTGGGCTGCTGGAAAGTTTATGAGTTCGAAGCTGCTCCAGTGTACTGTTTGTATTGTGTCATAGAAGACGGAGACGCAGGCTGTTCCTCTGTGTGAACTATGGATGTACGGCGTGTGCAGCAGGAGTGACGGGCATCATGAACTGTCAAGTGCTGCTGTAGGTAACACAGGAGGGCACTGGATACCCGTTGGATACACAGGAGCTGCACACAGGGGATACGTACATGTCACTACAATGTAGCGGAGACGTGTGGAGCAGTCCATAGCCACTGACTGGAGAGCACTTTATTCATAGACTCTGTACACCATATATACACGGTGCATGCGAGGTGAACCGGCCGGGTGTGTGCTGGGGATGGGCGGACGGCAGAGCAGCAGCCCGTCCTCGGACGGTAGGACACGAGCGTACTCCGGTTCGGACATCCCTTCCAGCACGGGCCGGGGACCGATAAGGGGCCCAACAGGGGTCGCAGCCTCCACTCCTTCCCCTCTGGCCAGGTACCCGTACATGCACGGCGGGCACTCGGCAGCAGCAGCTGGGAGTGGAGCCGGAGGATCGGAGCACACGCCGCCAACATTGGGTTCTCGGAGCAGATCTGTAGGAGGGATTCGTAGCCAGGCCCAGCTCAGTCAGGCCGGGCTCAGTATACCGGGAGCTGCGAGGGACTCTGGCAGCAGCACACCCGAGGAGGGAGGAAGGGAACGGACACCCGGAGGAGGCGGCTCCAGGCTGCTGATCGGATCGCTGCCCTCTCACCTCTCCCCGCACCTCTTTGGAGGTGAGTAGTGTGACATCACGTGAGTGCTATGACGACATATAGGGCCGAACTTCAGCGGGGTAACCACCTCCTGCTGAGAAAACCTCCGCTTTTCCCCATAAAATGTTTTCTTTATTGTTTATAAACCCTTCCCTTTATGCCAAGTTCAGCTGCTTCTTGGGCACCGTCTTATTTCCCCTCTTGTTTATCAATAGGGACAACCACTGATCGCTTCAGCTGTAAAGGACTTGTCACCCTGACACCTAAATGACCGATCTGCAGTAAGGGAAGGAATGCTGCATATATTGCTGTATAGATAGCAAAAAGTTCTTCCTTCCTGGATACTTGCACTCGAACTACAGCTAAAAGCATAAATATAAGTTGTTCTACAGGTCTGAGGTCTATCTGATCTTAGGGACAAAGATGGGGGTGGGGCAAATTGTTTACATAAGCTGACCATAGATCATTTTCCTTTTAGTGAGCCCACCAATCTAATAGACCTCTGCTATCAGAGGGATCCATCCAGAGGGGGATCCAACAAGATGATTTTTTTCCTTTGGCAACAGTAGCTGCTTATCTTGAAGTCTTCTGATGTGAGTGGGGGAATCAGGACTGCTACCCTTCGGCCAATAGCTATTATTTGTCCAAGCTACAAGACATGTCTGTAGGGATCTAATGTATATATTCACCTCCGTCTTTGCTTTCCAACTCAAAGTAGGGTGATCAAAATGTGATCAGACGTTATATTGCGTCATTTTAGCTCCACTTTTCAACAACAATTGACAACGTTCCACGGTTAGGGCTTGTCCACGCGTAGCGGAATTGCTGCGTATTTTCCGTCTAGAATTGGGGGCGGAAAATACACAGCAGAATACAGTAGCAGCAAAGTGGGTGAGATTTAACAAATCTCATCCACACTTTGCGTGAAAATTCCGACCAGAAATTGCCCTTCGGTGTATATTTTTCGTACCATACAGCACGTCCATTCCTGCTGCGGAAAGTGGACTGAATATCTGCGTTTTTCAGAGGAGATGTCAGCATCTCCCAACATTGTGAAAAATGCAGCAAAATATGCACCGTTTTCTGCAGTTAAAACTGCAAGAAATGGTGCGGTTTTGCCCCAGCGGCACAGTCTGCTACTTTCAATGAAATTGCTGCAGAAATTCTGTTACGTGTGGACAAGCCCTTAAAGTCTTCATGAAGGGTTAAGCAACTTTGTCAGTACGGCCGGGTCCACACGGGACGGAAATGTTGCGGAAAATCTGCAACGGACTAGCCATGTGGATAAGAGTTGAACAAATCTCCACATGCTTCTGAACGGTTTCCGTGCAGAAATCAGAGCGTCCTAAAGGATTATCAAATCCGCAGCTTCCTCATTCTGTTCCGGAAGTTCACCTTTTTCAATGTAGAAGGGGTGAAATCCGCTGTGAATCCGCACGAAAACTCTGTGGATTCGCTGCTAAAAGTCTGGAACAAATCTACATGTGCGGGTGCCCTACTTTGCTGGATATCCTTTACTGATTTTGAGTAAGATGACGTATCTAAAGCTAATTTCAGCACTATGCTGACCTCTTATCAGTGAGCAGTGCATTTTGCGCGGTCAAGTGACCGCTACACAAAACGAAGCAGTTAAGTCACCGCTGTCTGTTTCCTAAGGCAACCAGCCTAGTCCATGAGAATTACTATTAGATAAGTCCTAAGGCACATATCATGGGGCCCCAGCTGGTTTCAAGTTTCTCTTCATTAAATCCAGGACCCCTATGTTTTCCGCATTGGTATGGTATACTATATAGTTATTATGCCATAGTGTATAGATGCTGTATCTTAAAATGTTTGACTTATGTCTGATTGACCAGCTATAAAATTGTTCTGTAGTGTCGTGGAAATCAATGGCTCAAAATATATTAGACTGAAATTTATACGAGTCCAAACAGACTCTCAAGGCCAGACCCCATTATTCAGTATCCTAATTAGGATATTTCACCGATATATATCGAGAGAGGAGAAGAAAACACACAGACCTGCTGATATGTTCAAAAATACTCCTCTGAAGGATTTATTACCAGACTCAAACTGTTAGACTGAAATTCAGAAGGGGTGTAGACTTGGGGTTAACCAATCAGAGACAATGTGACAATATTTGTTATTCAGTAAAAAGCATACAATAAAATACATCCCAGATACATCATTATAATTCTTCACACATTAGATTTGCAGGTGGCCTTATCTCTTTTTGACAGGATATTCTCGTGGAGATGGGGGGGGAGACCTTCCTTCACGCATACTTGCCACCCTCCCTTCTCACTCCCTGTTCTTTCTCTACAAACTTCGTATAGGAACCAAGGTCAAAGATAAAACATACAGTGAAGGAAATAAGTATTTGATCCCTTGCTGATTTTGTAAGTTTGCCCACTGTCAAAGACATGAACAGTCTAGAATTTTTAGGCTAGGTTAATTTTACCAGTGAGAGATAGATTACATAAAAAAAAAAAAAGAAAATCACATAGTCAAAATTATATATATTTGCATTGTGCACAGAGAAATAAGTATTTGATCCCCTACCAACCATTAAGAGTTCAGCCTCCTCCAGACCAGTTACACGCTCCAAATCAACTTGGTGCCTGCATTAAAGATAGCTGTCTTAAATGGTCACCTGTATAAAAAACTCCTGTCCACAGACTCAATTAATCAGTCTGACTCTAACCTCTACAACATGGGCAAGACCAAAGAGCTTTCTAAGGATGTCAGGGACAAGATCATAGACCAGCACAAGGCTGGAATGGGCTACAAAACCATAAGTAAGACGCTGGGTGAGAAGGAGACAACTGTTGGTGCAATAGTAAGAAAATGGAAGACATACAAAATGACTGTCAATCGACATCGATCTGGGGCTCCATGCAAAATCTCACCTCGTAGGGTATCCTTGATCCTGAGGAAGGTGAGAGCTCAGCCGAAAGCTACACGGGGGGAACTTGTTAATGATCCCAAGGCAGCTGGGACCACAGTCACCAAGAAAACCATTGATAACACATTACGCCGTAATGGATTAAAATCCTGCAGTGCCCGCAAGGTCCCCCTGCTCAAGAAGGCACATGTACAGGCCCGTCTGAAGTTTGCAAATGAACATCTGGATGATTCTGAGAGTGATTGGGAGAAGGTGCTGTGGTCAGATGAGACTAAAATTTAGCTCTTTGGCATTAACTCTACTCGACGTGTTTGGAGGAAGAGAAATGCTGCCTATGACCCAAAGAACACCGTCCCCACTGACAAGCATGGAGGTGGAAACATTATGTTTTGGGGGTGTTTCTCTGCTAAGGGCACAGGGCTACTTCACTGCATCAATGGGAGAATGGATGGAGCCATGTACCGTCAAATCCTGAGTGACAACCTCCTTCCCTCCACCAGGACATTAAAAATGGCTCGTGGCTGGGTCTTCCAGCACGACAATGACCCGAAACATACAGCCAAGGCAACAAAGGAGTGGCTCAAAAAGAAGCACATTAAGGTCATGGAGTGGCCTAGCCAGTCTCCAGACCTTAAACCCATCGAAAACTTATGGAGGGAACTGCACATCCGAGTTGCCAAGCGACAGCCTCGAAATCTTAATGATTTACAGATGATCTGCAAAGAGGAGTGGGCCAAAATTCCATCTAACATGTGTGCAAACCTCATCATCAACTACAAAAAACGTCTGACTGCTGTGCTTGCCAACAAGGGTTTTGCCACCAAGTATTAAGTCTTGTTTGCCAAAGGGATCAAATACTTATTTCTCTGTGCACAATGCAATTAAATATATATAATCTTCTGTGATTTTCTTTTTTTTTTTTTTTTTTTTTTAAATATAATCTATCTCTTACTGGTAAAATTAACCTAGCCTAAAAATTCTAGACTGTTCATGTCTTTGACAGTGGGCAAACTTACAAAATCGGCAAGGGATCAAATACTTATTTCCTTCACTGTACGAAATCAACATTACTTATATTAACCCCTTCACGACCACCCCACGTAGATTAACGGGCTACAAAGCTGGTCGTTGTGCCTGCAGCCCGTTAATCCACGTGTGCTCCTAACAGAGCACACAGACGCTCCCCGCAGCCCAGCATCTCCCAGTACAGGCTGCTACTAGCAGCCTTAGTACTGGGGGAAAACATCGGGTTGGATCACAGCGGTGATCCGAACCGATTAACCCCTTAATTGCGGCAGTCAATAGTGACCGCCGCATTTAAGTTATAGCAACATCGGCACCCCGCTACGCGATTGCGGGGGCCGATTGTTGCGGAGGGGGGGGGTGGAGGGGGCGATTGCTATGGCAACCGGAAGCCTGACAAAGGCTTCCTATCTGCCATTACGTTAGCCGATTAGGCCCTGCCCGGAGGCGGAGCCTGATCGGCTTGCTGTCAGTGAACAACTGACAGTTCTAATACATTGCACTGTATTAGAACATCAAACAAACAATTGGACCTTCAAGTCCCCTAGTGAGACTAAAGAAAAGTGTAAAAAAAGTAACAATAAAAGTTGTAAAAATACAATAAAAGTTTCAAATAATAACACAAAACACAATCGCCGTTTTTCCTTTATGAAGTCATTTATTATTGAAAAAAATAATAAAGCCATACATATTTGGTATCGCTGCGACCGTAACGACCTTAACGATAAAAATATTATGTTATTTATTCCGCACAGTGAACGCCGTAAAAAAAAACCTAAAAAATACTGACATAATTGCTATTTTTTGGTCACTTTGTCTTCCAAAAATTGAAATAAAAAGTGATCAAAAAGTCGCATGTATCCAAAAATGGTATCTATAAAAACTATAACTCGTCTCGCTAAAAATAAGCCCTTGTACAGCTCCGTCAACGGAAAAATTAAAACCGTTATGTCTCTCACAACATGGCGACAGAAAAAATCCATTCTCTTTACAAAAGTTATTTTATTGTGCAAAAAGTTGTAAAACATAAAAAAGTTCTATAAATTAGGTATCACCGGAATGGGACTGACCAGCAGAATGAAGCGAACATGTAATTTATAACGATTGGTGAACGCTGTATAAAAAGAATTAAAAAAAAATGTCAGAATTGCTGTTTTTTGGTCACCTTGCCTCCCAAAAAAAAAAAGGATAACAAGTGATCAAAAAGTCACATGTACCCCAAAATGGTACCAATAAAAACTACAGCTCGTCCCGCAAAAAAAAACAGCCCTCATACCACTACGTCTATGAAAAAAAAAAATTAGTTAAGGCTCCAATAAGCCAGGAAATAAAAATATGCAGTTGTGCCGGCCCGAGGGGAACATTTCTTCTGTTTCAAGTGGCGAATTATCAAGGCCCCTAAAATTAGGGAACCAGGAAGGGGAGGGTCCAAACATATCTGCTGGAAGCGACGGTGCCCGTATTATACCAGGAAAACACTTCTCAGCAAAATTCCTCAAACTGCAAAGGTGCGGAGTGTGGACCAAAAGGGGCATAAGAAAGGACGCCATATATCCGTGCGACACCGGCCTGTGCAGAAAGGATTGCTTCACAGCGTAACACACATCTATGGATTATTTTATTGTTTTTGTTTACCCTATTATTATACCACCTGACTATGCCCCTTATATACTCCGCCCGGCTTACATGTACCCGCACATTATAAACGGAAACACCAGTAAGACTCAATACAAAACTACTACAAGCAAAATCCACGCTCCAAAAGCCAAATGGCGCTACCTCCCTTCTGAACCCTACAGTGTGCCCAAACAGCAGTTTACTTCCACATATATGGCATCGCCATACCCGGGAGAACCCTTTTAACAATTTGTGGGGTGTTTGTCTCCAGTGGCACAAGCTGGGCGCCACATATTGGCATATCTATAGAAAAAAAATCACATTTTCAGTCTGCAACATCGAGTGCACACCAATTTCTGCCAATCACCTGTGGTGTTAATATGCTCACTACACCCCTAAGTGAATACCTTGAGGGGTGTAGTTTCCAAAATGGGGTCACTTCTGGGGGTATCCACTGTTTTGGTCCCACAGGGACTTTGCAAATGCGACATAGCGCCCAGAAACCAATCCAGCAAAATCTGTACTCCAAAAGCCAAATGGCGCTCCTTCCCTTCTGAGCCCTACTCTGTGCCCAAACAGCCGTTTATGACCACATATGTGGTATTCCCATACACAGGAGAAGTTGCTTTACAAGTGTTGTGGTGCTTTTTTTCATTTATTTGTTGAGAAAATGAAACATTTTCAGCTAAAACTACGTCTTATTGAAGAAAAAGGATTTTTTTATTTATTTTCACTGCCCAATTCTAATAAAATCTATGAAACCCCTGTGGGTTCAAAATGCTCACTACACCCCTAGGGGTGTAGGATTCTTCAAGGGGTGTAGTTTCCTAAATGGAGTCACTTTTTTGGTGCTTTCACTGTTTTGGTCCCTTAGGGGCTTTGCAAATGCAACATGGTCTCCGCAAACCATTCCTGCTAAATTTGAGCTTCAAAAGCCAAATGGCGCTCTTTCCCTTCTAAGCCCTGCCGTGTGTCGAAACAGCTGTTTATTACCACATGTGGGGTATTGTTTTACTCGGGAGAAATTGCTTTACAAATGTAGTGGTGCATTTTCTCCTTTTAGTCCTTGTGGAAATTAGAAAAAATTTGCTAAACCTACATTTTCTTTGAAAGAATGTAGATTTTCATTTTCACGGCTCACTATACCCCTAGATAATTTCCTCAAGGGGTATAGTTTCCGAAATGGGGTCACTTTTGGGGGATTTCCACTGTTGGCGCCGCAAGAGCCTTTCAGACCCGACATGGTGCCTAAAATATTTTCTAATAAAAAAGGAGGCCCCAAAATCCTCTAGGTGTTCCTTTTGTTTCTGAGGCCTGTGCTTCAGTCAATAAGTGCACTAGGGCCACATGTGGGGTATTTCTAAAAACTGCAGAATCTGGGCAATAGATATTGAGTTGCGTTTCTCTGGTAAAACTTTCTGCATTACAAAAAAAATAGATGAAAAATGAATTTCTGGAAAAAAAAAAAGAAATTTGAAAATTTCACATCTACTTTGCCTTAATTCCTGTGAAACATCTAAAGGGTTAAGAAACTTTCTAAATGCTGTTTTGAATACTTTGAGGGGTGAAGTTTATAAAATGGGGTGACTTATTGAGGTTTTCTAATATATAAGGCCCTAAATTCCACTTCACAACTGAACTGGTCCCTGTAAAAATAGCCTTTTGACATTTTCTTGAAAATGTGAGACATTGCTGCTAAAGTTCTAAGCCTTGTGATGTCATAGAAAAATAAAAGGATGTTCAAAAAACAATGCCAATCTAAAGTAGACATATGGGAAATGTTAATTAGCAACAATTTTGTGTGGTATTACTATCTGTTTTACAAGCAGATACATATAAATTTAGAAAAATGCCAATTTTTGCAATTTTTCGCTAAATTTTGGTGTTTTTCACAATTAAATACTTAATGTATCGAGCAAATTTTGCCAGTAACATAAAGTCCAATGTGTCACGAGAAAACAATGTCAGAATCGCTTGGATAGGTAAAAGCATTCCGAAGTTATTACCACATAAAGTGAAACATGTCAGATTTGAAAAAATTGGCTGTGTCCTGAAGGCCAAAACAGGCTGTGTCCTGAAGGGGTTAAAGGAACAATGACTTTCCTATTCACTACAAAAGAACAAAGATGGGAACTCCAGACAAGATGGCTGCTGCACGAAACTAAATCATTTAAACATTATTATAATCACTTTCACATAATACATATCTTAGTAATTCGGCATCCTGCTTGAGGGTATGTGCACACGTAGTGACCAAAAATGTCTGAAAATACAGAGCTGTTTTCAAGGGAAAACAGCCCCTGCTTTTCAGAAGTTTTTTGAGCAACTCGCGTTTTTCGCTGCGTTTTTCACGTCCGTTTTTGGAGCTGTTTTCATTGGAGTCTATGAGAAAACGGCTCCAAAAACGTCCAAAGAAGTGTCCTGCACTTCTTTTTACGAGGCGTAATTTTACGCGCCGTAATTGCCGTACGACGCGTAAAATTACGCGTCATGGGAACAATGCAGCGTTATACCCATAGAAAGTAATGGGCAGATGTTTGACAACGTGTTTGAGACGTATTTTCAGACGTAAAACGAGGCAAAAAACGCCTCGTATACGTCTGAAAATAGGTCGTGTGAACCCAGCCTGATAATTCACAATGTAATTTCATATAGAGAATATAAGCAAATAAACCATCCTTCACAGTAGGTATATCCTTTTAAGCAGTATTAGGTTAGGGTTCAAATGCAGCAGATTTGTTGCAGAAAGTTCTGCGACTGTCCCATTAAGGCCCTGTTCACATCACATTTGTAATGTATGATTAGCGAGGACACAGAACAGCTTCTGTTGTATACGCAAAAGGTTACATTAGCTCGGTAGAAGGCAAATGAGTACTGAAAGTATACAGCAAATAAAAAAAGTATGGAATACCGTAGTTGACTACGCTATTCCATACAACGGAATCCAATAAAAAAAGAAAGTATGCTGCACTGTATACGTTTATTTAACATGGGAGCCTATGGGTGATGGATGCCACTGTATACCATCCGTCAGAGGCATCCGTTTAGCGTATAGGTGGTGAGCTTTTCCTGGCGTATATATGTTAACCCCTCGACAACATCCACAGTACATGTATGGCGAATGTGCATTCTAGCTATATTTTTACGGCTTAGGAGTTAAAACCCGCACCCTATGCATCGGGAGCCGGCTGTTTTATACAGCTGACACATGCCTGCGATGGCCGGGATCAGAGATCACTCCGGTCCTGGCCATTCAGCCCCTCCGATTCCACGGTCAATTGCCTTTGCAACATCTCAGCAGTTAGAGCGGGGCTCCCTCTGTCCCCGAATGCCCCCCCATGAAGAAACCATGGCAGCCATAGGCCTAGTGAAGGTCTGCCTTCTGTGTTCAACTATTGAGCCCTAACAGAGGCAAGGCTAAAAGGTTATTCCCAGATATTTATGGCATTCACAGAATATGCAATAAATGTCAAATAGATTTTAGCTCTTGTACCCACACATACATCGAGACCTTATCTTACCTGGTGAGGCGGCTGCTGGCTGTTCTTACTCGTTTTTTTCTGTAACTCCCATGGAACAGAATGGGGAGATCCGCGCGTACGTGTGGCCACCTCTCCACTTAATTCCTGCCTGAAATAAGTTTCCAGCGGTGACCCCCGCTTTTGATGTAGATGTGGAGCAGCACGTTCAGGGAAATGGGAGAAATCTGTAATACTGTACTCCGCCTCTACATATATGTCAGCGTTGTACACTATGGAGCCGTTTATGCAGTGTAGGGGAACCAGGGCGCTAAGGCCCCTTTAAAGAGGCTCTGTCACCAGATTTTGCAACCCCTATCTCCTATTGCAGCAGATTGGCGCTGCAATGTAGATAAGAGTAACGTTTTGTTTTTTTTAAAACAAGCATTTTTGGCCAAGTTATGACCATTTTTATATTTATGCAAATGAGGCTTTCTAAAGTACAACTGGGCGTGTATTGTGTATGTACATCTGGGCGTTTTTACTTCTTTTACTAGCTGGGCGTTGTGAATAGAAGTGTATGATGCTGACGAATCAGCATCATCCACTTCTCTTCGTTAACACCGAGCTTCTTGCAGTGCAGACACACAGCGTGTTCTCGAGAGATCACGCTGTGACGTCACTCACTTCCTGCCCCAGGTCCTGCATCGTGTCGGACGAGCGAGGACACATCGGCACCAGAGGCTACATTTGATTCTGCAGCAGCATCGGCGTTTGCAGGTAAGTAGCTACATCGACTTACCTGCAAACGCCGATGCTGCTGCAGAATCAAATGTAGCCTCTGGTGCCGATGTGTCCTCGCTCGTCCGACACGATGCAGGACCTGGGGCAGGAAGTGACGTCACAGCGTGATCTCTCGAGAACACGCTGTGTCTGTGCACTGCCAGAAGCTGGGTGGTAACGAAGAGAAGTGGATGATGCTGATTCGTCAGCATCATACACTTCTATTCACAACGCCCAGCTAGTAAAAGAAGTAAAAACGCCTAAATGTACATACACAATACACGCCCACTTGTACATAACTTTAAACACGCCCAGTTGTACTTTAGAAAGCCTCATTTGCATAAATATAAAAATGGACATAACTTGGCCAAAAATGCTCGTTTAAAAAAAACAAAAAACGTTACTCTTATCTACATTGCAGCGCCGATCTGCTGCAATAGGAGATAGGGGTTGCAAAATCTGGTGACAGAGCCTCTTTAAATAGCTGATCGCCGCCCTACTGAGCGTCGGATCCCCGCCAATCTGATATTGATGGCCTATCCTAAGGATAGGCCATACATTTTTATTTTTTTTCAGGACAACCCATTAATGGTGTATTTTTAAGTATAGGCCATTGATGTCAATTCCTGAAAAACACCTTTTAATATATTTTCGGAGAACCCCTTTGTCATTCTATATTTGCTAGTATTTAGACCACATTTAATATATAATTTTTACAGTTAGCATTGTCTGCGTAGGCCAGGAAACCCGGATCACTTGCCGCACGATTTTCCTGGCTATTACCTACAAAATCGTGCGGTCGTTGGCCACTGCATGTGGGCGTGGTTTTGATCATGCGTGTCCACCGGTACTTTGGACCGTACCCTAAATAAATGCTTGGTACTTTTCTATTTGAAACCACTTGTTTTTGTACAATTTTTAATACTGTAATATTTCTGAGGCTGCGTTTCTTAGACTTGAATGTACTAGGCTTCATGGCGCAGTGTCTGATACACCGCGTATAAACAGTAATTCTTTCTATGACCAGATAAATTGTGCTTGTGGGTGGATTACAGATTGAAATGGTTTGTCATGAGATCAATGAAAAGTAGGAACATTGTATTAGAGTTAAATTATTGGTATGGCTCTTTTGTTAGTATTAGATTTATTCAGGATGACATTATCGATGGGTATCTACAATGATTGTACTCGTGGTGTTCTCAGTATGCTAGAGCACAGACGGTCTGTTTAATAAGCTGTGCTAAATCTCATGATACTCGGCAGCCTAAAGAAAAGAGACATCATTAAGTGGCTTAGCACCTCCAGTAAACAAGGCCTCGCCTCTTCGTTTTCCCATTACTTGCTTTCTTAATGCACTTGTTGAACAGAATGTTAAATGTTCTGAAGATGAGTTTTGGAGACTGTTTAATGGTCCTGCCGAGCTCCCTGTTATTCGGGTCTCTGATTTAAAGAGATCTGTATGGATTCTTATTCATGAAGTACTTATATGCTCGAGGAAGTAGGGACTGGCAGACGTTGATATTTTGAAAATACAGTGTCCTATACCAATATATTTCAGCATTGTAGTCATTTGAACAGGGAATTCTTCTGAATTAGGACTCTTTCATGAGAGGGAAGTTTTTGTGAATTAAATGGTAACTATATAAAGCCACTTGGCAGTATATTGGTATTTTGTATTTGTGAGGCAAATCCAGGAGTGGAAACTACAGCATAAGAAACTATAATGGAAAGATTTCCATATCTCCCGTGTTTTTGTATTCGTAGTTTTGTCTCACAAATACTGATTCAAAATACCGTTTTGTTTTTTTAAATCCTGGACAATTCCTTTCGTTTTTCTATTGCTGCTTAAAGGAACATTTTTATTTTTTTTCTAAATTTGGAATAATTGTCATGCTTAGGGATGTCACGATACCAGAATTTGGACTTCGATACCGATACTTTGTGTAGTATTGCGATTTCGATACCAAAACGATACTTTGCCAACAGTAATAAAAAAAGAAAAAAGTTCTTCCATTTTCTGATGTGATGAATTTTTAATGTGCCTCACAATAGTAATTGACCCCATCATGTTTCTCAGTCATAATGGGTTAATATGTGAGGTACATGATGGGGTTAATAACTATTAATGTGAGGCACATGTAGGTTAAATTCATCACACCTCGTGCCCCACAATAAGTGAAAGAAAGCAGTTTTTATTTTATTACAGCGTACACATCGTAAATGATGCAAAAAAATTGTGAAGGTTGTTACGGCCGTGCCAATACCGAATATGTGTATATTTTATGTATTGAGACTTAATTAAATGTTTATTTAAAAAAATAAATTGTTTTTTATTTAATATTGCTTTGTTTTTACTTTGTTTTTAAACTTTAATGTACTGGCATATATCTATATGCCAGTACATTAGCCTGTGTACTGATAGTACACAGGCAGTTGTTAGGGCATACTTAGGTATGTCCTAACAGGAAATATGGTAAGACAGCCCTGGGGTCCTTCATTGGACCCTGGGCTGTCTGCCCATATATGGTATGTCTCTCAATTGCGTCACGGGGTTTCCCCCCCTTCTTACTTCCTCTTGAATGCTGCAGTCTGCTTTGATCGCAGCATTCAGGGAAATCGCGGCGGAGATGAGGTTTCTATGATCGCCGCCGCTATAGAGCGGGGCTGCGGCTGTGTAATACAGCTATCTCCCCGCTCCTGACAATCCGGTGCCAATGGTTTCTGTGTTTCTCCGTTGTGCAAGGTTTCCGTCGTTTTTGACTAAATCCGTACCGTAGTCAACTACGCTATTGATTCAGTTAAAACGACGGAACCCTTGCACAACTTAGACACACGGAGACCATTGGCACCGGATCCGTCCCCATTGAAATCTATGATGATGGAAACGGAAACCTATGGTTTTCGTTTGTGTCTGCCAGGGCACCGTTCCGACGGAAAGCTACGTCGGAACGGAGCCCGAGTGCAGATGTGAACGAAGCCTTAGGGTATGTTCACACGTAGTCAACAAAAACGTCTGAAAATCCAGAGCTGTTTTCAAGGGAAAACAGACCCTGCTTTTCAGACGTTTTTTTACCAACTCGCATTTTTCGCGGCGTTTTCGCTGCGTTTTTTACGTCCGTTTTTGGAGCTGTTTTCATTGGAGTCTATGAGAAAACAGCTCCAAAAACGTCCAAAGAAGTGTCCTGCACTTCTTTTGACGAGGCTGTATTTTTACGCGTCGTCGTTTGACAGCTGTCAAACGACGACTCGTAAATAACAGGTCGTCTGCACAGTACGTCGGCAAACCCATTCAAATGAATGGGCAGATGTTTGCCGACGTATTTGAGACGTATTTCCAGACGTAAAACGAGGCAAAATACGCCTAGTATACGTCTGAAATTTGGCCGTGTGAACATACCCTTACTTTTCCGACACTGTTTTCAATGGTTGATAGCTCCGGTTTTTTCACAGCTAGAACTGTGATCCAACAAGAGCAAGCATGTATTGCCTGATGGGATAATATGGGGTGAATAGTCCCCTTTTTTGAAATCACCTTATTGATTAACATTCTTTCAAATTCCATTTATATTTTATTGTTTAGTCCTACTTTACTGCTTTACTAGTATTTTCTAATTCACCATGACATCTCTGCTTTCCAGAGTTCGAGTGACCGTTTGTATCCTTTTCTTCTCCTCCCAATTCCTTAAATTCAACATGGAGAAAACGGAATTCATCATCTTTACCCATCTTGCTCAAGCTTCTTACCAGAACTATCAATCGCAGTTAATCGCTCCACACTTTCCTCAGTCTCGCAAGCCCTCTGCCTCTGGATTACCTTTGATTCCACCCTCTTTCAAACCTTTTATCCAAGCCCTTACCACTTCTTGCTACCTCCACCTCAATAATCTTTCTTGAATCCGATCTTTCCTAAACCTAGATTTAACAAAAGTGCTAGTTTACGCCCTCATCATCTCCCGCCTAGACTACCGCAACATCCTTCACTGTGGCCTGCCATCTAACACTCTTACACCTCTCAACTCTGATGCCAGATTAATCTTCCTCACCTCTGCCTCTCCTGTTTGCCAATCCCTTCACTAACTATCTATTGCCCAGCAAATTCAGTTTAAAATATTACCAATTACATACAGGGCTGTCCACAACCGGTCTCTTCCATAAAATTTTTCCATAATCCCCCCAATACCTCCCCACACATAATCTCCGGTACCCGCAAGACCCCTGCATCCTTCATACTGTGGAATGCTCTACCCCAACAGATCAGAGACTCTGCCACCATTCAAACTGGCAAAAGCCACGCGAAAACCCACCTCTTCAGAAAAGCTCACAATTCGCAAAAAACCCTGCTGCTACTGCTCTACCGGATGAACAGCTTCTACCCTCACCAATTGTCTCCTTTCCCTTGTAGATTATCCTTCGTGGGCAGGGTCCTCTTTGTTTCTGTACCAGTCTGTCATTTATTAAGCTCATATTTATTGTACTTGTTTTTATTGTCTCATGTCTTGTAGTTAAAAGCCCTTTTTCATATATACAGCGCCGTGGAATTAATGATGCCTTAAAATAAATAGGTTTCTCTATAGCACTTGAAAAAACGCATGTTAAAAATTGCATAAGAAAAAGCCACTGAAACACTTTTTTTTAAAAAAAACGCACGAAATTCATGTTTGTTTTTTTTTTTCGAGCATTTGAGTCTTTCTGCCAAAGTAATGATTTTTTTTTTTATCAACACCTCATTTTTAATCCTTTTTAGTTTATCCAGTTAAAGCATTTATATTAAAAGATCCCCATAAAATAATTTGGAAAATTATTTAACTCCTTTATTCAAAAATATAATTTTAATCTTGACCAGATTATCTTGCAGAAGTTCAGATGATCTTGCCTAAAATTCAATTTATGTGTCTGTTTCTATCTGCCAGAAATATCTGTGTTCCAGTCTATAGTTTGTTCCCAAGCAGTAAATTTTCTATATTACCAAGCTACATATTTAGTATCTGTTTTATAAATAATCTTTTCTGGCAAGCAAGCATTCGACATACAAAGACATAATTTCTTAAAGAGGACTGGTCATAGAACAAAAATGTTAAACTGCAGCCGTACCTGGATTCCTGCGCACCCCCTGATTCAGCGATTCTGTCAGCGACTTGATGCTGGGTGGTGGAGAACACCCGGTTGTCAACTTGTTCATAAATTAGCATTTAGGCGACCAAAACGAAAGGGCGGACTGAGGTGAAGCAGAGGCCTGTAGAAAGATAAAAAAAATTGCTGGAATCGGTGGGAAGGCAGGGATCGGGGTATGGCTGCAGTTTAACCTGAGGATATGACAGGTCTTCAAGTATTTTGGACCCTTGATATATTCTATTTCTTTTTATAACAAATGTGTCCAGTACTTGTCAAATAATGGGCCGGTGTCTACCTTGATACAAGTGTTTAGAGTGCTGTGATTCTATGTTGTCTGACATAGGGTTGCACGATGCATCGAAATATTGATACTGTTTCAATGCTGTGCACCCTCAAAAGGTTCATCACAGCAGGTTCATCTATATCAATGCTAAGCTGTGACGGCGCGGGTAAAACGTGTGTGTGTGTGTGTGTGTGTGTGTGTGATATAGATAATATATATATAGATCAGGTGCGGGGCAATAGCTGTAATACACAGCCATGGCCACGCTCTAACAGCGGAGATCAGAGAAACCTCTGATCTCTGCCGTTATCCCCTTGAAGGCTGCGATCAAAGCTGTCTGCGGTATTCAAAGCAAAATGTGCAACCCGTGTCGCAGAGAATCCCTTTGACGCGATCGAGGGACATGCCATATTTCCTGTTGTTAGGGCATAAATTAGTATGCCCTAACTGCCTGTGTACTATCTGTACATCGGCTAATATACTGGCATGTGGATATATGCCAGTACATTAGTTAAAAAATCAAAAGTAAAATTAATTTAAAAAAAATGTTAAATAAAACAAATCTGTAAAAATACACAAATGCTAATTTTTTACAATAAACATTATTAAAGGGTAACTAAACGTTCAACAAGCTTCTGACATGTCATAGTGATATGTTAGAAGTTTTGATTGGTGGAGGTCCGAACACTGAGACCCCCCCCCCCCCCACCAATCGCTAAAACAAAGCTGCAGAAGTGCTTGTGTGAGCGCTCAGCCGATTTGTTTCTGTTCGGCTTTCTCCGGAAATCAATGTATCGGAGTACCGGCTCCATAGAAAGTCTATGAGCCCGTACTTCGACACATCGGCTTTCCGGAAAAAGTCAAACATAAACGAAGCAGCTGAGTGCTCCGACCCCCACCAATCAAATCTTCTGACATGTCATTATGACATGTCAGAAGTTTGTTGAATTTTTAGTTACCATTTAAAATGATGCCCAATGCATAGAATAAGACACCTATTTGGTATCTTTGCGACCGTAATAACCTGCACAACAAATTTATAGCAAAATTTTTGCCAAAACTAAAATTCTATGTAAATGAAACAGTAATGTAAATGTACCAAAAAACAAAGTCTCATACAGCCACGCTGAGCAAAATATTAAAAAGTCATGAGCGCGGGCAACAAATAGGAAAAAATTTAAAATTGTTCTGTCCTCAAGGCCAAAATTGGCTGTGTCCTTAAGGGTATGTGCACACTATCACAACAATTACGGAGCTGTTTTCAGGAGAAAACAGCTCCTGCATTTCAGACGTAATTGCTCGTACTCGCGTTTTGCGAGGCGTCAATTACGGCCCTGATTTGGAGCTGTTCTCCATCGAAGTCGATGAAAAACGGCTCAAATTACGTCCCAAGAAGTGTCCTGCACTTCTTTGACGACGCTGTCATTTTAGGCGCCGTCTTTTGACAGCGACGCGTAAAATTACAGGTCATCGGCAAACCCATTGAAGCGAATGGGCAGATGTTTGCCGCCGTGTTTTCAGGTGTAATTTGAGGCGAAAAACGCCTTGTTTATGTCTGAAAATAGGTTGTGTGAACCCAGCCTTAGGGGTTAACCCCAATGTTGCCATTATATGAGGAGAATGATCGAGTCAGGCCTCATGCACACGAACGTATTTTTGTCCTCCCGTAAATACGGGTCCTTGGTCACACGTATTCGACCCGTATTGCACCCGTATTTACGGGCACGTTTTCACTGCAAAATTGCACTGCACTAATCGGCTGCCCTTCTCTCTATCCGTGCAGGATAGAGGGAAGGGACAGCCCTTTCCGCAGTAAAAGAAATTCATACTTACCCGGCCGTTGTCTTGGTGACTCGTCCCTCTCTTGATATCCAGTCCGACCTCCCTGGATGACGCGGCAGTCCATGTGACCGCTGCAGCCAGTGATTGGCTGCAGTGGTCACATGGAATGAAACGTCATCCCGAGAGGCCGGACTGGAGGAAGAAGAAGAGTAGTTCTGGGTAAGTTAACTCTTAATACCATGGACTCCAGCGGTAGTCACTGTCCCGGGTGCTGAGAGTTACTGCCGATCAGTTAATTCTTTCAGCACCCTGGCATCGCTCCCGTAATTACGGGTGCACACGCGTAGCCACCCGTAATTACGGGAGCCCCATAGACTTCTATGGGCCTGCCCGTGCCGTTATTACGGCTTGAAATGGGACATGTTCTATATTTTTCAACGGCACGGGCACCTTCCTGTAAGCATACGGGAAGGTACCCTTGGCCAATAGAAGTCTATGGGCCCGTAATTACGGCAGTTTTTACGTTCGTGTGCATGAGGCCTCATATGATGTTATGAATTTTGAACCTCCTTGTGTCTCACATTAAACCCCATCATGTACCTCGCACATTAACCCAATGTTGCCCATTGTGATTGTGCAGTACGTGATTGGGGTTAATAAGTATTAATGTGAGGCACATGGAGCCACGATAACACAATGTGCTTCACATTAGAAAATGGAAGAGCTTTTTATTTTTTATTTTTATTGTTGGCAAAAGTATAGTTTTGGTATTTAAAATCGCAATACCACACGAAGTATCCGTATCGATTCCAAATTCTGATATTGTGATAACCATAGTCTGACATACCTGACATCACAAGTTTATCGCTTGATACCTCAGTATTTCCTTCCTTTTGATGTTCACCTAAATAAAATGTGTTATTTTATTTTGATATTGTTTAAAAATCTGTATTTTTACTCGGGATGTTATAATCCTCACTACTGTAAATGAAAAGTGTCCCTTTAATTGTTAGGTTTGTTTCATATCTAACTAGACAGGTCAGTAAGAACTTCTTTTTAATATTTTAGTCCTAAAGACATAGATGTTTTATAACCGTTTTGTTATGTGGCTGCCTAAAGGTCGTGTTTGCTTAGGCCCCATGCACACGACCGTATATTTCATTCGTAATTATGAACCGTAATTACGGACCCATTCATTTCTATTGGCCACGGACACCTTTCAGTATTTTTACTGATCGGTGTCTGTGCTGAAAAAATTATAGAACCTGTCCTATTCTTGTCCATAATTATGGCGCGGACTCTCCCATAGAAGCCTATGGGCACTTCCGTAAATACAGACAGCTACGGATGTGCATCCGTAAACCGTCCGTATTGGTGACATCTGTTTTGGTGACATCATTTGCATCTTCCCTCTCTTTTTTTTTTTAAATTTTTACGGATCCATATATAGGGATCCAATACAGATGCAATATGGACCATATTTACGAACACCGTTCCGTGTATACAGATGACAACGGATCAGTATTTACGGATAGATGAAAATACAGTCGTGTGCATGGGGCCTAAGAGTTGTCTGTTGGCCATAGAAACTAATGGCCCTGTAATTACGGACCGTAATTACGGACGATTTAACAGTAGTGTGCATGGGGTCTTGCTATGTATTTAGTAGTATAAGAAAATGAAAGCCATAACACACTTGTATAGTTTTGTGAAATTAACACCAGCTTTCAAAACTTTTTTTTTTTTTAAATAAAAATGTCTGTGTGTTTGGTGCAACCTTGTAATTACATTTTATTAAAAAATCTTTTTACTTTTTGAGATACAGCTGCCTTGTATCCTGAATAGACAACATCTATATCTAGCGCTAACACCTGAACCAGTCAGGTAAGCGGGACTGACTGATTCAGTGACACATCCGGTCACGCAGGAGCCACCTGTTATTGATCACATTAGATGTGATCGGTAACCGCTCGATCCTGGAGACACACAAGACCCGCTGACACTAAACCTGTCCGCGCCGCTGACCTGACGGATACAGGTTTCAGCACTAAATACAGCTGCTCTGTATACCGGCTACAAAGCAGCTGTATCTCAAATAGTAAAAATCTTTTTTTAATAAAATATAATTACAAAGTTGCACCAATCACAGACACTTTTATTTAAAAAAAATAAATACTTTTTCGAGTGCACATAGCCTTTAAACAATAGACCTGATGAATTTCCCTGCAATGTCCTTGATTTTCTTGGTATGAAGCCTATTTCCTTTAGCTTTTCATGTATTTTGAAATAAATCTCTCCTTGTCTGTTGATCTCCTTTGAGGGTATGTTCACACGGCTTGTTTTTGGAACCGTTTTTCATTGACTCTATAGAAAAACCGCTCCAAAAATGTCCAGAAAAAACACGAGTTGCTGAAAATCAGGAGCTGTTTTTCCTTGAAAACAGCTCCGCATTTTCAGTCTTTTTTTGCTAAGCATGTGAACATAGCCTTACACTTCATTCAGACTGTTTTGCTTTTAATCTTTCTAGCTCTTTGTTCACAAACTGTTCTGTTATTCTTCGCAACTCACATATCCATTGTAATTAGAATAAGGAATCGACACATAATTTTTATAGGAAAAGCTATTTGGAAAGACACTTTCTTATAACTGTTATTTCTAGATAAATTATGGTTGGATATTAAAAATGCACAAAATTGACTTTAGGGAATTAACAGATGACGACTGGGAGGAAGTGATAATTATTTTTCTGCATTTTTGTGTTGGAAGGGCAGACTGATTAATGTGCAATTCTTTTGCCTTACATTAGGGCTGGGCGATTTTGTCAAAATATATTTTTTTTTTTTCTGTTTAACAGTAATACCAAGAGCTAATTTAATAAATTTTCTTTATATAAATATCTCTCTAATATATATTGCTATAATTATTGTACATAACTTCGCAACTTTTAACCTCTGCAAATACTTTATTCTTAAATTATTATTTATACTCCGTTTTTCATGTTCATTTTGCATCAGTGTCTCCAAATTCTCATCCATTTCCTGTCCGTCTTTCATTGCCGTAAAAAATATAAAAAATATGTATTTCATTTGTCAGGGTAGAGAGTGACATAGTGTCACCCTCCCAATATAGTGCCACAGTGCCCATGTAGACCGTGCCACACCCCCTTGCAGATAGCACCCCCACCGTGTAGATCGCAGCACCCCCATGTAGATCTCACCCCCACATGTACATCGCAGCACCATCCACCTCTCTTGTAGAGCGCACCCCTAGCCCTTGTAAATCGCAGCACCACCCCCGTCCCTTCCCCTTCCTTGTAGATCACACCGCTGTAGCTGCCACTAGGAGCTGAATCCCCGGACATAGGTTGCCGACGCTTTGGCCGGGGATTCAGCTCCTAGTGGGAGCTACAGCAATGTGATCTACAAGGGGGGTTACGGTGCAATTTACAAGGTGGGGTGGTGGTGCTATCTGCAAGGGGGAGCTATCTACAGCAGGGTGGTTTTCCTCAGGGCGGTGTAGCTATGTACTAGGAGTCTCTGCTTCCCCAGGCGTGCTGTATCATTTGTTCACTACAGAACAGCAGTTCCGTGGGGAAGCAGAGACCGATCGAGGCGAGCCAGGAAGTGATGAGACGACGGGGAGGAGCTCCCCTTGCAGCACGGTGCGATTGCGCCACTAAAGAATCGATTCTACGATTCTGTTAAAAAACAGAATCGTGAGATTCCTAGAGAGCGAATTATTTAAATTAATTTGATCGCCCAGCCCTACCTTATATATTTCATTACTCTCAGGCTTTAGTGCTTGAGTAGGAGAGATAAGGGATCATGTAATCATTGTGTAAGGCCTCACGCACACGACCGTGATCAGTCCATGATATACGGACCGCATGTCTGACGCATTTCCTGGACCGAACACTGTTTAGGGAGCCACGCTCCTAGCATCATAGTTATGTATGACGCTAGGTGTCCCTGCCTCCCCGCGGGAATACTGTCCTGTATTGAAACATGTTTTCAGTATGGGACACTAGTCTCACGGGGAGGCAGTGACTCACAGCGTCATACATAACTATGATTCGATCACTTCAGTTATTTTTTTTCTAGTGTGCTATCCGTTTTTTTAATGGATAGCACGCTGACACATTCATTTCTATGGGGCCATGCACACTTCCGTTGTTATAACGGAACTGTGTGGTCGTTCCGATAAAAATAGGACAGGTCCTACTCGTGTCCGTTTGTGATGGAACAGTCTCGGCCATTTCATTCATTTGGTCTATTGAAACAACGGACTGCACACGGAAGCCATCCGTGTGTGTGTGGTCCGTGCTTCATGGATCTGTCCTTAGCGGCCAAATGAAGTGTGCATAAGGCCTAACCATGATGCTAGGAGCCCGGCTCCCTGAACTGTGTACGGTCTGGGAAAGGTGGCCGACATGCGGTCCGTATATCCCGGATCGAACACGGTCGTGTGCATGAGGCCTAAATCTTAAAAGGGGGAAAGTTTATTAAAAATATCACTGAGTCATATGGCTCTCACCCTGGTGTTAGCTGCCAGTGATAGGATATGGTTTTTACAGTAAAACTAGCACTGGTTCCTGTAGTGCACCATACTATTTATAGCTACCAGCAGCTGTGGCGTCTCAAGCAGGGGATTTGAGAACCACTGGTTGGGGAACACTGTTCTGGGATTTTTGCAAAATACGTAACTGTAGAGATTCCTAGTGCAATACATGTCACTTATTTACAAGTACATGAGCAAGTGTGTTGTCTCATAGTATCTTCTTCGGGATTTCATTTTTCTCATGAAAGCCCATAACTGGCTACAAGTTATTGTACATTGGCTTATGCCCTACTAAGTGAATAACTCTTACATTCTTAACTTGCATTTCATTCTTTGTAGCTAAAGGACTGGTTAAAATGTAATTGAAGCTTTATCACATGGTAATGTTATTGCTCTTGTCCTTTAGACCATTTGACAACCCTTGGATTCTGGTTTAATAGCGGTGACCTCAGGTCTAGGGGGAATTTCCCAGATAGAACTTTGAGCTTTGCCTACTCGAAGCAAATCTGTGCTTGCCAACATTAATTCTTCTGTGGCCGTACCAATATAAGTAGCAGTAAAGGAATAAGAGAATTTGTGGGATACTGTGGAAAGTGGTCACTGGTATTAAGAAGTGGGAAAAGAAATGTAAACGTACTAAGCCTCAATGGGCTTACCTGATGATAATGCAAATGAATCATCTTCAACAAGAAGCATGTATATGCTCCCTAAGCAGCCAGAAGCAGCTCTGGTTGGGTGGCACACTGGCATATTAGTAGTATTGCACTATTTGAATGTCACAATATTCCGATATGGGAAATTTTCAGTATCTGTATTTTTGCCCTGCCTACTAAGCCTCAGATACCTAGAGGCAATTGGTAACTTAGCCCCCAAACGTCCTTTTGACTCGGATGGCTCATTCTACTGGTACACTGTGGGGCGCTTCTGTTTTGAAGAAATGTCCTGTGAAATCTTTCCTATAGCCTGTGGCTGCTGGGGGACACCACCTCCAGTCCCCAACCACCATCCCACTCAATGGAATTGAGGACTGCTGAATTTGTCTCATAGGATATAGAATCAGTGCAGTAGTGTTCCTGTCTGTCTGGTAAAGGATAGGATTTTAATCTTCTAATTTCGTGTATAATTGTGACGTTGTATTTTCTGTAGACCACCATGCTTTTGTATTGTTATGGCGCCCGTTTGTCCTCTTCTTATTAATTTTTTTTTTCTTCTCCTTGCTAAATGGAAAATCCACTAGAAATCGAATGTAAGAAATTTAAGAAATCATCCGTTCTAAACAATGTTTATCTGTTCTGAAATGTGACTTCACTTCCTTTTTAAGGAAGATATGTTTTTATATTGTTAATATTATTTAGTTCAATTATTTTTCCATCCTTTTAAAGGCTATGTAAACCTTTTGAAAGGGATTGATTTTAATTTTTTTAAATAAAAATGTCAATCCGTGTGTTTTGGTGCAACTTTTAAATTCATTTTTATTAAGAATTATTTTTACTTTTTGAGATACAGCTGCTCTGTATTCTCTATACAGAGCAGCTGTATCGTTCGCTAAATCCTGTACCCGTCAGGTCCGCGGGACTGATGGGTTCAGTGAAAGCGGGTCCTGTGTGTCTCGGACACGCAGGATCCACCTGTAATCTATCACCTGACGGGTACAGGATTTAGCGAACGATACAGCTGCTCTGTATAGGGAATACAGAGCAGCTGTATCTCAAAAAGTTAAAATAATTTTTAATAAAAATTAATTTAAAAGTTGCACCAAACACACTGACTGACATATATTCGAAGGTGTACATATACTTTAAGTCAAATGCAAAAGAATATAATATTTTCACAGTTGTATATCTGCAGAATGGTATTTTTACTGAAATGACTGTTACATGATGCCAATATCGATTTCGGGGACACCGTTATGACATTACTGTAGTAGACTTTGTGATTTAGAATTTACTATGGTTGTAAAACTAAGAATACTAGTAACTGTTTAGCTGCCAGTCTGTTATTTATTACACAGTTAATTCAACATAACTACTAACACCATAACTGCAAAACACTCACGGTGTTAGTAGTTATGTTGAATTAATACAAAAAGTATATTGTAAAATTTGTATAGCTTTTAACTATACAAAAAAATAACAGGAATTTGCTGAAACCGGACAACCCCCTTCAGTATCTGTATATTAATGACTCCAATAATATGAAGGTGCCTGGAAGAAGTATTTTCGTCACATTTCAGATGTGGCTGCGGGGAGGTCTTTCCCTTTATGTTCCCTGTTTCAGTAGAGAAGATAAATGGCATGTTAAGTATAGTGATGGGACTGGAATTATGTATCGATTCTCTGGCATGCTTGATCACCTTATATTTTACAGTACATTGAAATGCATAGGATGCAGATGAAGTCTAGTTGCCATCTTGCAGGGATCAAAACATAACGTAGATAAGTAGCTTAATGGTAATTGGATGCAACTCCGTTAAAGACATCATGGGCCTCTTGCATAAGAATTGTTCTGAAAGAAAGTAGATATTGTACCAGTAGCAGCAGATTACTACATTCATTATCAACATCGCCCTAAAAGAAATAAATCTGTAAGGTGTGTTGCTGCTATGGTCAACAGTGGCACTTTTTCTAAAACTGCTTTTATTCAAAGGTACCCATGTACCATCTGTATGTGCAGGTAATTAACCTGGTAACAGGGTATGTAGTACCAATGATGTTATGACCAATAGTGTGATTCAGGGTACAAATAACTAATGTTGTGACCTTTAAATCTCAATGAGATGTTCCTGAACAAGTGGCAAAACGGTATGGAAAAGAAGAGCTGGATCGGTGCTTTTATATTTATTTGTTACTTGCATAGCAGCAGCATATTCGGCAGCGCTGTACAGAGAATGTCCTCACTCATTCTAAATTCCCTATCTATGTTTTTGGGGTGTGGGAGATACGGAGTGCCCGGAGGAAACACGTGCAAACCTGGGGAGAACATCCAAACTCCATACAGATGTTGTCCTTGGTTGGATTTGTACCCAAGGCAACAGTGCTAACCGCTGGGCCACGGTGCTCTTATATGTAAAAAATTGGACTAGTGTTGAATTTGGTCATTATCCTTGGATTTTTTTTTTGTCATTTAGCGTAGAAGTGTAACTGTAGGGAGAATCGCAGAACTTCAGGATCAATAGTTAGCTTGGTGAAAAGATCTCGCGCACGTGGTCTGTGTTTTTGATAGCTGTAAACCGTGACTAAGTCAATAATCCTGCCTGCTACTTAAATAATGTTACAATTAGGTTGTTATTGTGCCGGGAGTTATTTTAAGGTTGTGACTGTATGCTTGTCTGCCGGATAGACTGGTATTTCCATTTTTATATCCAATTTGCAAATATTTATTCTGACTGTCCCTTGTGTGTAGCATGCAGTTTTTGTGGTGTGTGTGTGTGTGTGTGTGTGTGTGTGTGTGTGTGTGTGTGTGTGTGTGTGTGTGTATATGTATATATAAAAAAAAATGTTTCTTTTTTGTTTTGTTATTTCAGAAATGCAAAAAATATTCAGAGGATTGATGGGGTTAGTGTGGAAAGATTTGAGATTTGCATAGCAACATTTATGTTGCAGAGAGCACAATAGAATGACCGTGTGAGGCTTCGTTCACTTCTGCGCTAGGGCTTCGTTCCGACGGAGCTTTCAGTTGGAACGGAGCCCTGACAGACACAAACGAAAACCATAGGTTTCCATTTGCATCACCATTGAGTTCAATGGTGACATATCAGGTGCCAATGGTTTACGTTTGTCTCCGTTGTGCCATGGTTCCGTTGTTTTGACGGAATCAATACCGTAGTCGACTACGCTATTTATCCCATCAAAACTACGGAACCCTTGCAAAACGAGACAAACGGAAGCCATTGGCACCGGATCCATCACCATTGAAATCAGTTCTGATGGAAGAATGATTCACTGTATAATTGATACCAAATGTCGTTCAAAAATATTAAATTGGATTCACCGCCTGAAAGAACGATTAAGAAATTGTTTATTAATTATTTTGATTAAAAAGTATGGCTCAACCAGCCACTAATTCCAGAACCAGGCATAAGCAAGTGATTGGCGACAAGGAAAGTGTTCCAGAGTGAATGAAGTCTCTCTAAGGCTGGGTTCACACGACCTATTTTCAGACGTAAACGAGGCGTATTATGCCTCGTTTTATGTCTGAAAATAGGGCTACAATACGTCGGCAAACATCTGCCCATTCATTTGAATGGGTTTGCCGACGTACTGTGCAGACGACCTGTTATTTACGCGTCGTCGTTTGACAGCTGTCAAACGACGACGCGTAAAAATACAGCCTCGTCAAAAGAAGTGCAGGACACTTCTTTGGACGTTTTTGGAGCTGTTTTCTCATAAACTCCAATGAAAACAGCTCCAAAAACGGACGTAAGAAACGCAGCGAAAACGGCGCGAAAAACGCCGCGAAAAATGCGAGTTGCTCAAAAAAGTTTGAAAAACAGGGGCTGTTTTCCCTTGAAAACAGCTCTGTATTTTCAGACGGTTTTGGTCACTACGTGTGCACATACCCTAACACTCAAGGACAAGCTTTCCTTGCTTATTGTATAATGTTTCGCTACACCCTTGCCAGTAGATAACAATCTATCCAGATCCTACGCGTTTCAGCACCACAGTCAAAGTGATGCCTCATCAGGGATTCCTAGATAATGATTCTTATTGTATTGTTAAAATTCAAACACTGGAGAGCACTGTTCATGTACTGATTTTAGCATCCAGATGCGTGTACGGCTCTGATACACTGACCGCACACGCGCCCGGGAAGCTGCAGGCTTATACGGTTAAGAGCCCGCCCTCCTAAAGTCGTCACCGGAGAAAACCGCCAATCCGCATGAAACACGACACATTGTGACGTGCCGGAGGCGGCGCCCCACGGTCCTGACAACCAATGAGGGTACCTGGACGACCAACGCGTCCATAGTAACTAGGGGACGCTCAACGCGGCTCCTGTACTACCCATCAACATCAAGCAACAAAATGGATAGTGAACGAATGTCCCTCCTATCGCACACAACACCGTCCCCAACAAGCGGGGCAGTGTGGAGTGGAGGGAGATGTATTGTATCACGGGAGCCGTCTCAAAGACTGACTCCCAGTGATTACATCGTTGCCTAGCAACGTACCATCACTTAACTAGCCAGGGGTCTCATCTCAGATGAAATATGGGCATTGCCCATAATATCGCTCATTGTTAAGGAGGCCAAAAAACGAACACGGACCGCAAACCCCAAGCACAGAGGTGCTGTACGGGTCCCTTCCCAATCAGGGGAAGAAGGGCACCCGGCGGAGCACTACTCCTATCCAAAGCCGATCCCCACGAGACCTCGTACAGTACGCATCTCCCATGGGATGCACAATACATGTCAATATGCAGTATTCCCAGGGAAGTATTGGGGTCAGCACAAGGATATGTAGCCAACAGTACAAATCACGATAAAAATCGCAATATAAAACGCATAGTGTGACTAGAGAAAACAGGAGTAGGAGATTTGCTCATTGAGGCCATGGGGATTTATGGTCTGCATCCTAAATATCCATTCTGCCTCTTTTTGTAATACTTTCTTGTCCAGATCCCCACCTCTAAGGAGGGGTCTGACATGTTCGATACCCTGAAAACCAAGAGCAGTTACATCCCCATCGTGGCAGGACCACACGTCTCGATACCGGGGTGTCCACCTTCCTTCTGACATCCCCAATGTGGTCACGGATCCTTCTCCTGAACTCCCTTCTCGTTTTACCCATGAATTGTAGGCCACATCTACAAGTGATCATATAAACAATACCCTTTGTTTTACAGTTCATATATGACCTGTTTTCGAATATTTTTCCAGTTTTAGTGCTCGTAAAGTTCCTGCTACATAGAATGGACACACATGTACGTCCCTTTTAGACTATTATCCAGCCAGGTACTGCACTGTGCCTGCGGTTGTAGATGGCTATGAACCAATCGATCCCTAAGATTGCGCCCCCTCCTATATGTAATCAGCGGGGAGTCCCCACCAGATCCCCCACATCGGGGTCCGCCTTGAGGATACCCCAGAACCGCTTGAGGACTTCCCTCACCTCTCTACTGGCAGAGTCAAAAGTGCCTATAACCCTGATTGACTCTTCCTCCATTATCTTCGGTTTGGGGTTCAGGAGATCGTTTCTGTTACAACCCAGGGCATTTTGATATGCCCCTCTCAACACATCCCTGGGGTATCCCCTGTGTCTGAATCTGTTCTCAAGGTCACGTGCATATTTAGTTGATGGAACCCTTAACTCAGTAAATGGAGATAATGAAGATAATGGAAGCAGAGTTAATCAGGGTTATAGGCACTTTTGACTCTGCCAGTAGAGAGGTGAGGGAAGTCCTCAAGCGGTTCTGGGGTATCCTCAAGGCGGACCCCGATGTGGGGGATCTGGTAGGGGACTCCCCGCTGATTACATATAGGAGGGGACGCAATCTTAGGGATCGATTGGTTCATAGCCATCTACAACCGCAGGCACAGTGCAGTACCTGGCTGGATAATAGTCTAAAAGGGACGTACAGATGGACTTTAACCAGCGATCGTTAGATCGCTTGCACGATATATGGCAATACTAATTGTATACTGTATTGCAGTATATCGTGATTCTGACCGGCACGTATTATGCGTTTTTTTACTTTTTAACAACTGGGTGTTGTACAGAGGAGTGTATGAGGCTGACCAATCAGCGTCATACACTTCTCATTGTTCCAGCCCAGCTTCTTTCACTGCACAATCACACTGTGCTGTGGATCATGCTGGGCTGGAACAATGAGAAGTGTATGATGCTGATTGGTCACTGATTGGTCAGCGTCATACACTCCTCTGTACAACACCCAGTTGGTAAAAAGTAAAAAACGCCCAGTTGTCCATTGAGAAACTCATTAGCATAAATCTAAACTAGCTCATAACTTGCTCAAAAATGATAGTTTTTCAAAATAAAAACCACTGCTGTTATGTACATTACAGCACCGATCAGATTATGTAGGAGATAGGGCATTTATAATCTGGTGACAGAGCCTCTTTAAGCACTGCCTCTGGCAAAGCTTAAAGGGGATGTCTCAAGTTTAAAGGGTAACTAAACTTTCAGAAAACTTCTGACCTGTCATAATGACATGTCAAAAGTTTTGATTGGTGGTCTCATTGCTCAGACACCCACCGATCGCTAGAACGAAGCTGCAGAAGCACCCAGGTGAGTGCTGAGCTGCTTTTGTTTCTGATCAGCTTTTCTCTGAAAGCCGAGAAGTTGGTGTACGTGCCCATAGGCTTTCTATTGAGCCGTGCACCGTTACAACGGCTTTCCGAGAAAAGCCGATCAGAAACCAAGCAGTTAAGCATTCACCAGAGCGTTTCTGCCGCTTCGTTCTAGCGATTGGTGGAAGTTTAGTTCCCTTTGTTCTCTTCTAACCACAGGATAGGTGATAACATGCTGATCGATGGGGGTCCGACCGCTGGGACCGACACTGATCACAAGGGTCCGAACGCTGGGACCGAACCGATCACGAGGGTCCCGGTCCTCCAAATGTACTGATAGTCAGGTCGCGCATGCGCACTGCCGCTCCATTCACGATCTATTGCACTAATAACAATAATAATCTTTATATAGCGCCAACATATTCTGCTGCACTTTACGATTCAGAGGGAACATTAACAGACATTACAAAGTAACAAAACTAATTAACGAATCAAGGTAGTGTGAGTACCCTGTTTGCAAGAGTTTACAATCTATGAGAGACTGCTGGAGTTAGCCGAGTACAGAGCTCGGTTATCTCCGGCAGTGCCACAAAGAATGAATGGAACAGCAGGGCGCAAGTGCGACCTGCCGCTCTATTCATTGAGAAACGGGACCCTTGTTCTCGTGATCGGTTGGGGGTCCCAGCGGTCGGACCACCACCGCTCAGCATGTTATGACCTATCCTGTGGTTAGGAAATAACTTTTAATCTTGGGCAACCCCTTTAATAGTAGGACACAGAAGGCAGACCTGGGGGCCTTCACTAAGCCTCCAGCTCCAACTGCTCGCCAACCCAGCAATTTAGTCAGTGAGGGACAGAGGGAGCCCCCTTCCTCTGTCTAACCACTCTTCTGCCGTGCATTTGAGGGGTTAGACGGTCGGGATTGGAGGAATTGTAGGCGGTGGTCGGCTGTATAAAACAACTGACAGCTGTTATGTATCTTGTGGGCCCAGCTTCTGAGCCCATGCAATATTGTGACAGCGCACATCCACCGTATATGCATACATAGGGAGAATGACACTAAGAGGTGATATAGAAGCTTCAAGGCAAGTTGTAAAAAAAAGAAAACCAGACTGTATAAAGAAGATATACCCTTTATCATATATATATATATATATATATATATATATATATATATATATATATACATATACATACGTTCAGCATGACTTCCATCCTTTTCAATGCAGTTACGCTATAATTGTATTGATATGTGACCCAATATATCATTTTGACATGGATGTATTCACGTTGGCAGTTTTTGATGCAGTTTCTTAACAAGAGGCAGAAGTGGACCAAAAAGAGGGAAAAGGTATGTATGTATGTATGTATATATATATTTACATCCGCACCAAACACTACATGTGTGATTCCAGCCTAAAGGAGGACTGAAAGTTTACAGCCACGACAGATACTGTACATTAGAGTAGCCAAGAAGCTGGCAACCCTATTTCCTTTCTTGTTGACTGGAGAACCATTGCTAGATCTTTAACAAAGAGAACAGTTTCTGTAAAATTTTCAACACTTTTTCACTTCTGCTTTCTGTGTAATCCCTCGTTCAAATACGTATGTTTTCTGCCTGTCCTTCAGAATGTCAGTTTCTTGTCTAATTTTAAAACAAAAAATACCTAATATTTTAAAATAATAATGGAGACTTTTTGTTGTGCAAATGTGGCACTAAATTTTCCACTTCAATGTTTCCCTATTGCAGAAATAGTTGCACAACAATGGTGAGAATTCCCACGTTGGAAACGTTAAGTTGCCGTTTAGCTTTAAGTAGACTTCCAGTGACTATGAGAAGAAAACACTAGGATATGTGCCACTGAGTAAGTGTTATGTTGCCTACATCTAGAGGAAAGGTTTCTAAACCGCCATAGAAGGAGTTTCTTTACTGTAGGAGCAGTGAGACTGGAACTCTCTGCTGGAGGGCCTTGTCATGGCTAATTGAGTAAAAGAGTCCAAAAGGGGCCTGGATGCCGTTCTTGAAAGTTGTCTTATTACAAGTTAGAAGTACTGGAGATGGGTCGTTGACCCAGGGGTTTTTTCTGATCTATTTTGCAGTTGGGAAGGAAAATTGGCTTCTGCCATGTGGGGTTTTCGGCTTCCTCTGAATCAACATTGAAGGGGTATAGGCTGAGCTGCATGGACTTATGTCTTTTTTCAGCCTTACATACATTGTTACTACAAACCTGCATCAAGCCTGTTTTTCTGCATTGAATGAAGCTACTCAAGGACCTGTAGAGCCTCTAATTCTGTAGACAATGAAAAGTCCTGAAGTGCTGAAATCAAGTTTAACAATTCATTGGCTCTGCTGTGACAATCTGACTGGCAGGGAGAAGCGAAAGCAAAGCAGCCCCTCCATCAGAACTCATCTTGTTTCTGACTTATGAGGCAGGAGAAGTCAGATTTGCCAGTGGCTGAGCTTTGAATAGAAACACTTCCCTATTTCCTTGAATCCTCATCTGCAGGAACTGTGTGAAGTTTAAATTTTTGGCTGGAGATGTGCTCAGTTAGGCTCCGTTCCGTCTGGTTTCCGTTTTTTTGGACAGAAGAAATACTGTGGTCTGCTGCGCTATTTCAGCAAAAATTACGGAAACCTGCGGAAAGGAGTTTTCCGTTATGTTTTAACATTGAAGTCAATGGATGACTGATACAAACGGATGGCATATCTGTTTGTATCAGTTATGCGTTACTTTTAATGGATCTTTCTTATTTTTATGCATACGCGCAGACCAAGTCTGCGTTCACATCTGTGTCAGGACTACGTTCCGTCGAAATTTTCAGTCAGAACGGAGCCCTGACTGACACAAATGGGAACCAGAGGTTTCCGTTTGCATCACCATTGATTTCAAAGGCGCAGGTGTGGACGCAGCCTTACATTGTCTCCTGTGTGTGTGTTGTGTGGTTTATTTTATGTTTCATTTTTTACCTTGAGACGGGCAGCCATTTTATACAAGTAGATACAGGCACAGTGAAGTAGTTTTTTATTATTCAACCTTTACTCCTATTCACTTAGCACATGGAAGAGTCTTCTGTTTCCTAGCACATTTGGGTCATATAACCCTATTTCTAACTGAATCTTTAGGGTGAGTGCATGGCGCATGTGTTGGCCATATTCAGTTAGACTGTGGATGTATTACATAGGACTGGTCTGTGAGTTATACCATTCTACTGTGTAGAGACGGGCCTGATTTATTGTTATAAGAAAGATATGTGAGCAGAATTTCTAATACATGTATATTGTATAATTCTATTCTGTAAATAAATAAAAAATAAAAATGGACAACCCCTTTAAAACAACATTCTAATACGTTAAATGGGCCCAACAAAGCTCTACCTGTCTGGAAATGATAGTTATGAAATCTATATTCTGCAGTGTGTACAGCTTAGAGGGCACTGTGGGGGCAAAAGTTTACTATGCCAACACAGGAACTAGAGCCGTCCAGACCAATAAAAGGTGCAGAGTGGCCTTATTTTATTTTTTATTTTTTTTTCAAATCTGTGTTTTATTTTCAAAAATAAACAATACATACAGTAAGAACAAGAAAAATAACTGTGCCCATGTGCAACATGGGTATTGCATATTTCTTAAGATTAATTATTTTAAAACATCTGTACATTGTCTCGTAACACCTTTTTCTAACATATGTCAGTACATATTCATACCATAGTCATATCAAAACCATGTGAGGGCACATTATGAAGAGGGTAATACAGGGATACAAGGGCGGGAAGCGATGATGGGTTGTAAGGTTGTGTGTTATGCAGTCTGTATTCCAGTGTACCATTTCCAATTTAATGAAGATTAGAGTCTTTGTTAGGGTAACCATTAGGGTATTCACTAGGAGCTCTCTTTTTTCAGAAGAGAAAAATGTGTGTGCCAATATCAATGTGCACCAGTTTTGTATCTTATCCAAGGATTCCAAATGTTTGAAAATTGTGTGTGAGTGTGATCTTGCCAGCTGGTCAGTTCCTCCAGAGTACATATTTGGTGTATTCTATCCAGCCATTGGGCTTTGGTTGGAGGTGCCGTTTGTAGCCAGCAGAGGGAGATTAAATATTTAGCCGCTGCTATTAAGTGGGTTGCTATTTGCATTTTGGTGGGTTTAAAGGACTGCGATGGCAGCGCCAGAGCTATGAGTTCTATGGAAAGGTGAATCTTAGAATCACAAATCCTGTTTATCTCTAGGGATTCTTCTTTCCAGAATTCTGTGACCAGCGGGCAATACCACCAAATGTGGGACAGTGTTCCTATCTCTCCCTGACATCGCCAGCACATTCTAGAGGGTGATAGGCCTAGATGGTACAAGCGTTCCGGCGTCCTGTACCACCTTGTTAGCAGTTTATAGTGGTTCTCCTGGAGTTTGACACACCTAGAGAATCCATGCGAGTTTCTCAGAATCCATTTCTGCTCCTGATCTGTGAATTTCTTGTTTAATTCCATTTCCCAGGATATTATAAAGGTGGGGGTGTCAGGTGAGTCCATATTCAACAGTATCGGATATAATTTAGATAGTTTGCATTTAGTCACTGACTTAGTGAGGAGTAGTTTCTCTAAGTCACCTAGGTCCCTGTTGCTTTTGTGAGAAGAGAGGAATTTCGTGCAAATATGTTGTATGTGGGTCAATTGGAGGAAGTTGAGTGAGTTTGGCGATACCATTGATCTAATTTTAGCCGGTGAGGGGACCTTGTTGGTTTCTAATAAATCCGAGATGGTGATTTCACGTAGTAAACCCCATATATCCTCTGGTGGGGGGTCTCCATGTTCTATAGTGTAAGGCACCAGGGAGGCAGGCATAATCGGCGAGGATGTCAAGGGGGGTGTGCTCCTATTTCTGTGTGTTCTCCAAACCGAGAGTGTTCCCTTCAGCAATGGGTTACTAAGTGATCAGAGTGGCCTTATTTATCCTTATTAAAGCCCCACCATATAAAGGGATGACTGACGGCTCTAAAGAAAAACACTTGCATCCAGTTATAACCATTATATACAGTTGTTCATATTTGTAAAACTTTTGATGGCTTCAACCACTAAATGAGTTGGGGGGGGGGGTTTAAGGTTAAATCTAAACGCATCTGTCTATTTTATCAGGCATTTTGCTAACTATACATTAGGGCCTATACATTGGGTGTCCTTTTGCCATACGCTGGGCATAGTATAGTAGAATACGCTATTCCCCAAAAAAAAAGTATACAGTAAAAAAAAAGTGCTGTACACAATGGGATACGTCATAGTCTTTCCTTGAGGTCTCGGACGTGCCTTGTATAAGGACATGAGAATACCAGCTGCTGTAAAGGTTTCAGCATAGAACGCATGTTCAAATGAAGGCAGATATGCTGGTGACTTCTATGTTGTCTGCTGTATTTCTATTTCAGGTAGTGCGAGTTGAGCAGTGAAAGGAAATCTAACTCTGACCTTGTTCTCGCTGCGCTTGTTTCGCTTTCATGTCTTGACAGGTGAGAGGGCGCGTTGAATACTACTGCTATGTCCCTCTGGCAATTCTATCCCTGCACTGACCTACCAGTTGCCAAGAACAAATCAAAAAGTTTAACGTGACATTTTAATTTCCTGGTTGCTTGAAGTACGGAAGCCCTTCCTTCGACGCAATTAAACTTAAAGGAACGCATTTGTTAATGTTATTTTTTTTTATTTTTTTCACATCTTAACAAGCTATTTGTGATGACTATATGTCATTTTTTTGACCAGTGATGGGTGGGGACTCCATAAGAGCACCACACCTCCACTATGGCAAAACACTCAATGCAACAGCATTGAGGGATGAAGTTTGGGTGCCCGTCTCGAAGGGTCACGGACTCCTGGTTCCCATTAATCGCACTAGTAAGAAAGGAGGTTGAGACAAAAGTGGTATCTATCCACCCATGCAGTGACGTTTCAGCCCTCACACAGCTTGAGAAAATCCCTACTGTAAGGGCTGATGCGTCGCTGCATGGGTGGATAAACACCACTTCTGTATTTTTCTAAATTGGAGTGCTGTCTCAACTTCCTTTGTTACCAACACCTCCACTATACTGGCTACATATGCCCTACCATTATGGCCAGGGGGGAGAAGCAGGAGCTACCGGATGTTCAGTAGTCTGTGATCTGTTACGCTGCGCCGGGGACTCTCTCTCTGGTATACTTGAGTCCCAGAGGTGCAGTGTAAGAACCAAGACCCACCGTCTCCCCAGATGGAATAAAATGGAGCCATCAATTACACCCTGCTCATTCTGCTTGGGTCGAGGTGCTCCGTAGATTCCTCTCTTCCTTGTGCTGTAACTTGTTTTAGCCTAGGAAACAGGTTCTCGTAGATAACTATAATCCTACGACTTCCCCCTACTTCATCTGAGAGAAACTTCTGTCTGATTCATGTAGACAGAGGCTACCCTTCCTCTCCAGCTGCCTGCTCTGTGTGTTGTTCACCTCCTATTACGATCAGCTGCCATGGCTGGCAAAATTAGTTTTTCTGCTACGATTGTGGTAAGAACCACAGCAAAACCACTCCATTTTGTGGTAATTTTTGCAAAATAGCCGTAAAATGTCGTGGCTTTGCGATAGTTTTTGTCAAAAACCACATTTTGATAGCAATGTGTGAACCTAGCCAAGGTGAAGGAAAATTTGCTGCTCAGCTGCCCCCTATACCTTCCCAGTTCAAGTCCCTGCAGCATCACCTATGGACAGTGCAGAAATATGATGATGGAACTGAAGGCTAATGGCAAGGTTTTATCACACATAGTAATATACAATAAACTGATGGCTTAGTATTGGTGCAGATCGCATTGCTGGTACAGTACTGTAAATCTAACATACTCCGCTCTGCTGATAGACTCCACTCTACTCCCTGTGGAATGCAGTAGTGTTGAGTCTATCAGATGTAGCAGAATTTAGCATGTCAGATGTATTCAAGCTCGGTATGCGTCCTGCCAGATGAAGTAGTGATGCAGCATACTCCGCACTAGCACATTTGACTTACTAAAGTCTGCTACATCTGAAATATTCAACTCTGATTGACTAAGCTCTGCTACATCTGGTCAACTCAGCACGACTAAATGACCTTAAAGGGAACCTGTCACCAGCATTTCGCCTATTAAACCGACTATACCTGGTGGTAGTGGGTGAAAAATCATTTCTATATAACCTATAATTATCTTCTTAGTCGGCTCTGTAGCTTTAGTATTCAGTTATTTAGTGTTCCCACATCGTATGCTAATGAGCAGAAAAGAGTCAGATCTTCTCTTGAAAAGAGTCAAATCTTCGTTTGAAAAAAGTCATATCTTCATTCCTCAAGTCTTTCCGCGCTTCCCCGGCCTCCTTACTTTTGATTGACAGCTCGTCGCCTTCCCCCAGCACACAAAATCCCGCGCTTGTGCATTGATGTCCTCTTCTGGTGTGTGCGCACAAATGGACGCCGGATTATTACGATAAAAAGCGCAAAATGTTTGCAGACCGTTATTTACAGTCGGGGGAGGAGTTTAGGAGAGGGGATAATGGCAATTAACTTTTGATAGCAGCGGCCAGTGAGGGATAAGTGAAGTTCAATAGGTGAAATTCTGGTGACAGGTTCCCTTTAATCTCTCCTACATCAAATTGAATCAACACTACTACATCTGACAGGACACGCACTCCGCTTTGCTGCATATGACGGACTCCACATTACTCCGTGTGACATTCATGTCTTCTACATCAAGTAAACCCAACACTACTACGTATGATAGACTCCGCTCTCCAGAAGCTCCTGGAAGAGCTGGCAGATTTACTTTGCCCCGCATACTGGCCTCTCCCCATTCCTGTGCTTCCTTCCACACCTGGGCACTGGTACAGACAACGTCCTGAGGCCGAGTCCCCATAATAATTCCAGCAGAGCATCAAGCTTACCCCCTCCAAGCTCACGTTCAGTTTCAGTGCCCCATAACAGGGCCAGTCGGAGAATCCCCATAAAATTGATAGTACATAGATTATTATGACCCTATGCTAGGGACAGGCACAGCTCCGCCTGTTTAGAACTGATACTAAAGGTGCCCGATGGACCTCATTGACTTATCCGTTTTGCCTCCATTGCAGATTCAATTATATTTGATAGGAAAAATAGTAGTGCACACAGCACTATTTTTAATTTTTTTTGTCAAAATGATGGACAACTCGGCGGAGCCCCACAGACCCCATTAGAAGGCGCTATTGGTATCATGCGACTTACTGCGTTGCAGCTTTTATTCTTTTTCTCCTTTATTTTTTTTTTCCCCACTTGTCAGTGCCCCTGTATGTCAAGGCCATGTTTGTCTAGGCCTATCAAGAGACAATACAGCGGTCATTCTGTCATTACAATCCTCTTCCTACGATTATAAGAATTACCTTGTAGCAGGTTGTAAACTGACAATAGTCTGCCCTACCATTCAGGAGTTTTATCTCTTTATCATCACATATAGAGAAGTGCAATATTTTGTATTTCATTTTTAATTGCATAACACCAGCCAAAATAAAAGTAAAAGCCCCAAAAAAATATGTAGAATAATAATCCACAAATAGTTTAAAAAGTAAATAAATACCTCTTTCTAAGGCCTCGTTCACATCTGCGTTGGGGTCCCGCTGTGACGTTCCGTCGGAGCGTTCCGTCAGAACGGGACCCTGAACTGACACAAACGGAAACAAGAGGTTTCAGTTTCCATCACCATTGATATCAATGGTGACGGATCCGGTGCCCATGGTTTCCGTTTGTCTCTGTTGTGCACCGGTCCTATCATTTTGCAAGAGGCAATAGCAGAGTTTATGGTGATGGAAATGGAAACCTCTGGTTTCCGTTTTTTGTGTCTGTTCAGGGTCCCGTTCTGACGGAAAGCTCAGACGGAACCCCAATGAAGATGTGAACAAGGCCTAACTGGAGTGGCTAATTTTTAAATAGGAAGAGTTTTTTAAATGGCATCCGAAATTGAGGCTAAGGAGATGTGTGAATCGGCATGAATCCTCCACAAATGAATGGACACCTTAATGGCACCATGGTTAGGATTACTGCTTGTATTTCTGTACGGTTGGAACACTAAATGCAGTTTGTCGGGTTTTCTCTTTGGGCTTATGAGGATGACGCCTTTTGCAATTGCAGATGTCAATACAAGGTGGACTCATTCACATAGACTTTGGGAAAGGCTTCCCTAATCTCACAGGACCGCATCCGATACCATCGAATATACGATGCCTGCACAATAGTCATGGTTTCCATTTTCAAAGAGATATTGAGAAATCTTGATGAACCCCATTGACTTTAATGGGGTCCATCAAGTTTGTGGAGTGGTTTGCGTCAAGTGAACTGCATTATTTTTAATGTGAAAAATACCAGCCCAACGTACCCCATTAACACTAGTATAAACAGAGTCTTACAACTTGCTGCTTTCGTTTTTCCACTGTGAATAAACTCATCTGGAACAGCCAAAAAATCCCAAGTGTGAACTCTGCCTAAGTCTCCTCAACTAGAGAATACATCACCCAAAATATGCCACAGAGAGTGTTGATCTGTACATTGTAAGTAGCACCTCTGTGTCCGCTCCTGGGCCATGGATCATGATAAAAAAAAGTAAACCTTAAAAAACAAAACGGGTCTTTGGATGTTGAGAAGCCATAATAAACACATGCCACTAAACAAACATCGTATAGGACTGTGTGTAAAAAGCACAGAAGGCCATTGCATGCTTCTGACTACAAGGCATGAAAACCTAAGGCAAGTCTTTATGTATCCGACATATTTCATATAAAAATTCATACTCCGCTAAATGCATATCTAATATTGAGATAAACAAAGAAACTATATTTTGCACCAAAGCAGAAAGTAGTCCCTTCTAAATGATGTCACGTCTTCCCAGAGCATCTGCTTGTCATCCGCTATTAAACCTGTGCCTCTCTGTAGTTGTCATGATGTATTCAGCCAGACAGTGATGCTGAGGAAAATCCTTATATCTCTATTATACTAATCTGATTGCTCGAATAACAGAGCTTAAAAAGGTTTCAGCCCTGATTCAGATCTGTGCCCATTTTGGATAAGTTATTATATGCATTCTTAACCCTCTCTCTGCTGGAAATTTCTCTTTACAAATGGTTTGGTACATTATCGGTTTCATTGGAAATACTTGTGATATATTACACAGGTCTCTTTGCCTATGTTTCCTTGACCTGTTATTACTTGATCTAGGGTCCGTTTTCTGAATTTACAAGGATTGAAGATTATTCAAATAGTTCAACTTTGCACTTTTTATATTCTTCTTTAAAGAGGCCCTGTCACCACGTTATAAGTGCCCGATCTCCTAGATAATGTGATCAGCGCTGTAATGTAGATTACTGCAGTGTTTTTTTTATTTAGAAAAACAATTTTTTATGGAGTTATGACCTATTTTAGCTTTATGCTAATGACTTTCTTAATGGACAACTGGGCGTGTTTTACTTTTTGACCAAGTGGGCGTTGTACAGAGGAGTGTATGACGCTGACCAATCAGTGACCAATCAGCGTCATACACTTCTCCCCATTCATTTACACAGCACATAGTGATCTTGCTAGATTACTATGTGCAGTCACTCACATATTAACGTTACTATAGTGTCCTGACAGTGAATAGACATCACTACCAGCCAGGACATGTCTATTCAGAATCCTGACACTTTGGTAACGTTTGTGTGAAATTGACAGCACAGCAAGTGTAATCTCGCGAGATTATGCTGTAAACTGTCATTTTAAAACGAGATTACACTTGCTGTGCTGTAAATTTCACACAAACGTTACTGAAGTGTCAGGATTCTGAATAGACATCACGTCCTGGCAGGTAGTGATATCGATTGGTCACACATCTCCTTAGCGTCATACACTTCTCCACAACGCCCACTTGGTCAAAAAGTAAAACACGCCCAGTTGTCCATTAAGAAAGTCATTAGCATAAATCTAATACAGGTCATAACTCCGTCAAAAATGATCGTTTTTCTAAATGAAAAACACTGCTGTAATCTACATTACAGTGCCGATCACATCATGTAGAAGACAGGGCACTTATAATGTGGTGACAGAGTCTCTTTAACAAGTTAAAAGCAGGCCAAACTGGAAGGGATGTGTAGTTGAAGCATCCACACCTGTCATCTGAATGCATGGTCTTTTTTAGGTCCGGCTCAGGCAGGACGTTTGTTTTAGTAATTCCTATTCAAACAGTGCCAAACAATAAGCAAGGTGGAGCAGCTCAGCAAACTGTATTAACCCCTTCCCTCTTTAGCCACTTTTGACCTTCCTGACCAAGCCTCATTTTTCAAATCTGACATGTTTCACTTTATGTGGTAATAACGTCGGAATGCTTGTACCTATCCAAGCGATTCTGAGATTGTTTTCTCGTGACACATTGGACTTTATGTTACTGGCAAAATTTGCCCGATACATTCAGTATTTAATTGTGAAAAACACCAAAATATAGTGAAAAATTGCAAAAAATAGCATTTTTATCAATTTAAATGTATCTGCTTGTAAGACAGGCAGTTATAACACACAAAATTGTTGCTAATTAACATCCCCCATGTGTCTACTTTAGTTTGGCATCGTTTTTTGAACATCCTTTTATTTTTCTAGGACGTTACAAGGCTTAGAACTTTAGCAGCAATTTCTCACATTTTCAAGAAAATTTCAAAAGGCTATTTTTACAGGGGCCAGTTCAGTTCTGAAGTGGCTTTGAGGGCCTTATATATTAGAAACCCCCAAAAAGTCACCCCATTTTAAAAACTGCACCCCTCAAAGTATTCAAAACAGCATTCAGAAAGTGTTTTAACCCTTTAGACGTTTCACAGGAATGAAAGCAATATAGAGGGGAAATTTATAAATTTCGTTTTTTTTTGCAGAAATTCATTTTGAATCCATTTTTTGTGTAACACAGAAAGTTTCACCAGAAAAATGCAACTCAATATTTATTGCCCAGATTCTGCAGTTTTTAGAAATATCCCACATGTCGCCCTAGCGTGCTTATGGACTGAAACACAGGCCTCCGAAGCAAAGGAGCACCTTGAGGATTTTGGGGCCTTGTTTTTATTACAATATATTTTAGGCACCATATCCGGTTTGAAGGACTCTTGCGGTGCCAAAACAGTGGAAACCGCCCACAAGTGACCCCATTTTGGAAACTACACCCCTTGAGGAAATTATCTAGGGGTATAGTGAGCATTTTGACCCCACAGGTTTTTTGCAGAAATTATTGGAAGTAGGATGTGAAAATGAAAATCTACATTTTTCACAATAAAACGTAGGTTTAGCTCATTTTTTTTTCATTTCCACAAGGACTAAAAGAGAAAAAGCACCACAACATTTGTAGAGCAGTTTGTCCCGAGTAAAACAGTACCCCACATTTGATCATAGACTGCTGTTTGGACACATGGCAGGGCTTAGAAGGGAAGGAACCCCATTTGGCTTTTGGAGCTCAAATTTAGCAGGAATGGTTTGCGGAGGCCATGTCACATTTGCAAAGCCCCTGAGGGCACAAAACAGTGGAAACCCCCCACAAGTGACCCCATTTTGGAAACTACACCCCTTGAGGAAATTATCTAGGGGTATAGGGAGCATTTTGACCCCACAGATTTTTTGCAGAAATTATTGGAAGTAGGATGTGAAAATGAAAATCTACATTTTTCCCAATAAAACGTAGGTTTAGCTCATTTTTTTTCATTTCCACAAGGACTAAAAGAGAAAAAGCACCACAACATTTGTAGAGCAGTTTGTCCCGAGTAAAACAGTACCCCACATTTGATCATAGACTGCTGTTTGGACACACGGCAGGGCTTAGAAGGGAAGGAACCCCATTTGGCTTTTGGAGCTCAAATTTAGCAGGAATGGTTTGCGGATGCCATGTCGCATTTGCAAAGCCCCTGAGGGCACAAAACAGTGGAAACCCCCCACAAGTGACCCCATTTTGGAAACTACACCCCTTGAGGAAATTATCTAGGGGTATAGTGAGCATTTTGACCCCACAGGCTTTTTGCAGAATTTATTGGAAGTAGGCCGTGAAAATGAAAATGTAAATTTTAACCAATAAAACGTAGGTTTAGCAAAATTTTTTTTCATTCCCACAAGGACTAAAGGAGAAAAAGCACCACAACATTTGTAGAGCAGTTTATCCTGAGTAAAACAGTACCCCACATGTGGTCATAAACGGCTGTTTGGACACACGGCAGGGCTCAGAAGGGAAAGAACACCATTTGGAGTTCAAATGTAACTGGAATGGTTTGCGGTGGCCATGTCGCATTTGCAAAGCCCCTGAGGGGTCAAAACAGTAGAACCCCCCCACAAGTGACCCCATTTTGGAAACTACACCCCTTGAGTAAATTATCTAGGGGTATAGTGAGCATTTTGACCCCACAGGCTTTTTGCAGAATTTATTGGAAGTAGGCCGTGAAAATGAAAATGTAAATTTTAACCAATAAAACGTAGGTTTAGCAAAATTTTTTTTCATTCCCACAAGGACTAAAGGAGAAAAAGCACCACAACATTTGTAGAGCAGTTTATCCTGAGTAAAACAGTACCCCACATGTGGTCATAAACGGCTGTTTGGACACACGGCAGGGCTCAGAAGGGAAAGAACACCATTTGGAGTTCAAATGTAACTGGAATGGTTTGCGGTGGCCATGTCGCATTTGCAAAGCCCCTGAGGGGTCAAAACAGTGGAAACCCCCCACAAGTGACCCCATTTTGGAAACTACACCCCTTGAGTAAATTATCTAGGGGTATAGTGAGCATTTAAAAAAATGTTTCAATTAAAATCCATGGATGTGTGATAAACTTTGAAGCACTCTTTTATGCACAGGCCAGGTTTGTCGGGACAGGTTTCACAATGATAAGTTGTGTCTCGTCTTCTCCCTCTGTTGTAACACACTTTACACCTTTTTTGGCTCCTTCCCTTTTTACCAGTGGGGGGGATTTCGCCAGGAAAGTGTTGCCCTGGTACAATACGTGGACCATCGCTTCTAGAAGTACTGGGGCTCTCCCCTTCCTGGTCCCCAAATACAAGGGCCTTGATAACCGCTTCTTGAAACTGAAGGAATGTCCCTGTCCGGCCTGCACATCGGTATAGCACGTAAGCGTTATACAATGCCATCTGTACCACGTGCACGGCCAGCTTTTTGTACCACGTCTTTGTTTTACGCATGGCACTGTACGGCTTCAGTACTTGATCAGAGAGATCAACACCTCCCATGTACTTATTGTAGCCGAGGATGCAGTCTGGCTTGGGGGTCATTGTGGTGCTACCTCGGACAGGGACAGGGGTGATGCCACTACCGTGTATTGTGGTCAACATAAGGACGTCCCTCTTGTCCTTATACTTGACCAGCAACAAGTTATCGCTGTGTAGTGCCCTGCTTTCTCCTTTTCTTAGGGGTTGCCCAATCAGATTTTTAGAGAGGCCTCTCTGATTTTTGCGCACGGTGCCGCATGCTACAGTACTTCTGGTGGAGAGGCATTTAAATAGTGGGATGCTGGTATAGAAGTTATCCACGTAAAGGTGATAACCCTGGTCCAGCAGTGGGTGCATCAAGTCCCACACTATTTTTCCACTAACTCCCAGGACAGGGGGGCATTCTGGAGGTTCTATCCTGGTGTCCTTCCCTTCATAAACCCGAAACCTGTAGGTGTACCCTGAGCTGCTCTCGCACAGCTTGTACATTTTAATTCCATACCTCGCCCTCTTGCTTGGCAGGTATTGGCGGAATTTTAGTCTCCCCTTAAAATGTACAAGGGACTCGTCTATTGCTATGTTCTTTTCGGGGGTGTACACTTCCTGAAATTTGGTGCAGAAATAATCAATCATTGGCCTGATTTTGAATAGGCGGTCGTATGTGGGGTCATCACGGGGCGGGCACTGTGCATTATCATTATAATGCAAAAATTTCAGAATAATTTCAAATCGTGCCCGGGTCATTGCCATGTGGTATAATGGGGTGCTGTATAAAATGTCCGCACTCCAGTATTGCCTAATCTCTGGTTTTTTTACTAGGCCCATATGTAGGACAAGGCCCCAAAATTTCATCATCTCCGCTGCCTCTATGGGGGTCCACCTAGCAAATGATGACGTGGGGTTTTGGGCTAAAAATTGTTGGGCATATAAATTTGTTTGGGCCGCCATTACATTAACAAAATCCTCAGTGAAAAACAGATTGAAATAGTGAATTTCTGCGAGGCCTACAGTCTCAAATAGAATTCCAGAGCTCCCTGTGAAATCTGGAATGTGAGGCTCATAATTATCAGGGGGTGGGTTCCACAGGGTATCGCTCATTTGGGGGGTTGCCTCAGCTGATGTCCTGGGGCGTCTTTGCGGGGGTTCCTCATCACTGGATGAGGATGATGAGGTCAAGATGAATGGGGCAATTTCCTCTTCTCCCTCGCTGGCCGATTCAGTGTCAGAGGCCAGGATGGCGTATGCCTCCTCAGCGGAGTAGAGCCTTTGAGATGATTGGGCCATTTTTATTAGGGGGGTATGTAGTGCTTCAACACGTGTAATACTCTTTATAGAGGTGGTTTTGTATGTTGTGCTTTTACACGTGTAATATGAAATTTATAGGAAAAAAAAAAGAAAAAGAAGAGAAGAATAAGAAAAATTTAGGAGAAAGAAATTTATTGAACGTTCAATATAGAACTGTAAAAAAAACTGAGCTACAACTGTGTCGCTACGCTATCAGAAATTTAGTGAACAAATTTCAGTTAAAAAAAACTGAATGTATGTCACTAAATGGACGCTGACTATAAGATGTAAATTTATACTAAAACTGTCGCTACGCTATCAAAAATTTAGTGAACAAACTTCAGTTAAAAAAAACTGAATGTTCGTCACTAAACGGACGCTGACTATAACGCTATAAATTGATACTAACTGTCGCTACGCTATCAAAAATTTAGTGAACGAACTTCAGTTAAAAAAAAACTGAATGTCCGTCACTAAATGGACGCTGACTATAAGATGTAAATTTATACTAAAACTGTCGCTACGCTATCAAAAATTTAGTGAACGAACTTCAGTTAAAAAAAACTGAATGTTCGTCACTAAACGGACACTGACTATAACGCTATAAATTTATACTAACTGTCGCTACGCTATCAAAAATTTAGTGAACGAACTTCAGTTAAAAAAAACTGAATGTCCGTCACTAAACGGACGCTGACTATAACGCTATAAATTTATACTAACTGTCGCTACGCTATCAAAAATTTAGTGAACGAACTAAATGTCCGTCACTAAATGGACGCTAACTATAAGAAGTCAATTTATTCAAACTGTATAAAAAAATATATAGCTAGAACTTCTGCTATATATCTTTTTTTTACAAAACGGACGTCCGTAAACGTCCGCTACTCTAATGCTAGTCTTTTTTTTTTACAGTTTTATAAAATGAAGAAAAAAAGGCCAAAAAAAAACCTGCGTAAACAAATTACCACTGAGGCTGATTATTAGACTCAGCACTCAGTAGCCGCAGGGCGCACGCAAAAAAAAGGTGCAGTAATAAAAAAGGCCAAAAAATAAAAAAAATTACCACGGATGCTGATCAGTGATGGCGGTCACTGATCAGCACTCAGTGGCCGCAGGGCGCACACAGGGAGGTGCAAAATACAAAAAAAAAGGAAGTCCTGTGCCAAAAATTGGCGGTCAGTGATGGCGGTCACTGATCCGCACTCGGCGGCCGCAGGACGTAAAAAGGGAAAGATGGGGAGGGTGGGATGGGGGGGGAGGGTACAGGGATAAGAAGTTTAGGAAAAAAAACAAGTGCTGCTGCTAAAAAAAAAAAAAATCAGCAGCAGCACAGTTGATGATGATGACGGTTCACTCTTCTGCAGGAAGCAGTCGGATGAAGACGTCACAGCAGGATCGCAGCACAGAAGGCCTCAGATTCGGTAAGTTGGCTTCACAGACGGTCACACCAGCTCTGCTCACCGTTCCTAACCGGAATGAGGTGGGCAGGGCTGGTGTAGGGTGTTTCAAACACCCGCCATGGCTGCGATTGGTCGGTCGGTGCTGACCGACCAACCATAGCGATCTGGGGGCTGGCATCACCGCCATTTTTTACATGGAACATGGTAGTCATTGGTGCTGTCCTAGACAGCACCAATCACCACCATATCACTGTGCCCTGTGGCACAGTGATTGGCAAAAGCCGCAAACAGCCGCAATTGGCCGGTCTGAATTGAACGGCCAATGGCGGCGATCGCCGATGCGGGGGGGAGGCGACACCCCCCTGGGCATCGTGTACAGATGTCCTGCTGTTATGAACAGCAGCCATCTTTACTTTAAAACTTTTATTTTTGATACGGTAACCCCTTCTGCATTTGACGTACATGTACGGCAAGATGCGGGAAGTCAATGCTTTCCATGACGTACATGTACGGCAAATGTCGGGAAGGGGTTAAATATCCAGGTGCAGAGCCTTCAGGAACCCGATTCCAAAGGAACCAACTAATCCAACCATAGAGAAGAGTACGTGCAGCACTCCAATTGAGGTTTTGGGTTTTTTTCAAACTTAAAATCATTAAAAAAAAAAAAGCTCCTGAAACATTGCTTTTGTGAACATGGGTGAATAAAATGTATACTCTATCTATTGTAATGCTGCCTGTACTATTGTGTTTTTGAGGTCCTGTTTTTATGTTTTGGTTTTTTTCTTCGTGGGGGGATATTTCCCTCAACCACGTTGAAGTTTTTGAGTCTATATATTGACATTTTCAGTTTTAAAATAAAAAATACTGTCTCGTTCTGTAGCCTAAAACACAGCCGTGTTGATCATAAATTGTTCTCATTGGGAGTTAATGTCTAGCCATGGTGCGCTTTAGACAGCTGGCTAGTACAATATTTGATACTATAAGCATGGTGTAAGACCCCATGCACACGACCGTAGATTTCATCCGTAATTACGGACCCATTCATTTCTATGGCCGACTGACACCTTCCCGGTATCCAGGCCGTAAAAAGCTTCCTATTTTTTTATTTTCCGGACAGTGTTCGCATATTTTCTAATGGGAGCGCGGACCACAAATGCGGATGACTGTACGCGGCTGGCCGTGTCCGTAATCATGGATCGTGATTACGGGCATGGTCGTGTGCATGCGGCCTAAAGTTTTTTGTTTTTTTTTCTCGTGGGTGTTAATGCGGTACCTACTGTAGTCACCGTTGTTATGCTACAGTTCTAAAGTTATACCAGATTAAGAAAAACCTATTTCAGGTGGAGTTCTGGAGGTTACGTTGATCCTGCTACTTTTCCCCATCTAATAATTTGTATTGCTGCCCCACATGTGACAATCGAACAGGATAGTTTTATTAGCAATGAAAAGGAGGTTTTGTTAGCATTCAATAAGATGAATAAAACTACAATCCTTTGTGTATGTATATATATATATATATATATATATATATATATATATATATAGGAGATCCAAACATAGGAGCAGCACTGTGTCAATAGCCAGAAACGGTTGGTGCTAGCTTCAAAATATCAAGGAGTGACGAGCCCCTCATGCATATATCCATCCATATATATATATATATATATATATATATATATATATATATATAACCGATCCCTTAGGCATTGTGTTAACATCTGCGTCGGGTTCCCGTTCTGGCTTTCCGTCGGAGCTTCTCGTCAGAACGGGACTTTGACTGAAGCAAATGGAAACCATAGGTTTCCGTTTGCATCAACATTGATTTAGATGGTGACGGATACGGTGCCAATACTTCCCGTTTGTCTCAGTTGTGCAAGGGTTCCGTCGTTTTGACGGAATCCATACATAGTAGACTACGCTATTCATTCCGTCAAAACGACTGAACCCTTGCACAACTCCGACAAACATAAACCATTGGCATCTGATCCGTCACCATTGAAATCAATGGTGATGCAAACGGAAACCTATGGTTTCCGTTTGTTTCAGTCAGGGTACCGTTCTGACGGGAAGCTCCGACGGAACATCCGAACGGCACCCTGACAGATGTGAACGAAGCCTTATTTTATTAGTATTTAAATTATTTATTATTATTTTATGGTTACTAGTGATTACAAAATGTGCCTGTTCCTTCGACTCTGGGGTTATATTACTGCTCAAAAATATACTTAATGGGGAAATTTATTAAGAATGACATTTCATATAATGCCAACATATATCAGATTGCCACCATATACCGTTGATTGCTGTTAAACTTCATGTGGGTCCCCATAAAACATTATCATTTTACTTTAAAATGAAAAAAATATATATTTCTAACTTTTCCCTCCTCAGCCAGCCGTAAATCATTTTTACGAAAGTTTTTATGAAAACTGAGTTACTGTGTGACAAAACCATAGCTTTGTAGCTGCTAAAAAGGTCTGCTTAAACCACCTGGTCAAATCTAGAAGAGAAGCCACCAGAAACCACTCCAGTGTAGCTTTAGCAGTATGCTTAGGGTCATTGTCCTGCTAGAAGGTGTCTCTCTGTCCCAGTCTCAAACCTCTGGAAGACAAACCGGTGTTCCTCAAGAATTGCCCTGTATTTCGTAGCATCTGTTTTTTTTTCCTTCAATCTTGACCAGTTTTTCAATCTCTCCTGATGAAAATCATCCCCACAGCATAATGCTGCCACCACCATGGTTCACTGTGGGAATGGTGTTCTTGGGGTGTTGGGTTTGCGCCATACATAGCGTTTCCCATTATGGTTAACCATTTCTTTTTTAGCCTTATCTGACCAAAGAGCTTTCTTCCATGTGTCTGGTCACATGCTGCCACATGCTGTTTGGGAAACTCAAAATGTGTTTTCTTCTTCTTTAAGGCCCCATGCACACGAGCGTAAAAACGGCCGTAATTACGGGCCCACAGACTTCTAATGGCCACGGGTACCTCCCGGTATGCTTACGGGAAGGTGCCCGTGCCGTTGAAAAATATAGAACATGTCCTATTTCAGGCCGTAATTACGGCACGGGCAGCCCATAGAAGTCTATGTGGCTCCCGTAATTACGGGTGACTACGTTTGTGCACCCGTAATTACGGGAGCGTTGCTAGGCGACGTCAGTAAATAGTCACTGTCCAGGGTGCTGAAAGAGTTAAACGATCGGCAGTAACTGTTTCAGCACCCTGGACAGTGACTACCGATCACATTATAGATAAAGCTGTAAAATAAAAAAGACGTTCATACTTACCCAGAACTACCTGCTTCTTCCTCCAGTCCGGCCTCCTGGGATGACGTTACAGCCCATGTGACCGCTGCAGCCAATCACAGGCCAATCTTTGGCTGCAGCGGTCACATGGACTTCCGCGTCATCCAGGGAGGTCGGACTGGATGTCGAGAGGGACGCGTCACCAAGACAACGGCCGGGTAAGTATGAATTTATTTTACTTTTTCTGCGGAAAGGGCTGTCCCTTCTCTCTATCCTGCACTGATAGAGAGAAGGGATGCCGATTACTGCAGTGTAATTTTGCAGCCAAAAACGTGCCCGTAAATTCGGGTGGAATACGGGTGACACCGGACCCGTATTTACGGGCACGGGTCCGTAAATACTGGTGCAATACGGGTCGAATACGTGTGACCAAGGACCCGTATTTACGTCAGTATTTACGGGTGGACAAAAATACGGTCGTGTGCATGAGGCCTAAGCAGTGGCTTTATACTGGCCAATCTTCCATAAAGAGTGTACGGCTTATAGTAGTCCTTTGGACAGAAACTACCATCTCTGCTGTGGCTCTTTGGAGCTCCTTCAGCGTTATCATTTGGTGTCGTTGTTGAATCTCTGATTAATGCCCTCCTTGCCCGGTCTGAAAATTATCATTTGGTACAGGTTTGTAGTTGTGCCATATTCTTTCCAGTTTGTTATAAAGGATTTAATGCTGCTCCGTTGGATGTTTAATGTTTGAAATGATATTATTTTTTTATAACCCAACACTGATCTATACATCCCCCACAACTTTGTCTCTGACTAGTTTGGAGGGGTGATTGGTCTTCATGTTGCTTGCTTAGTGCTGTTGTAGTTTCCGATGCCTTTCAGAACAGGTGTAATTATACTGACATCATGTGACCCTTTGATTGCACACAGGGGGACCTTCTTTAACCAGTTATGTGACATCTGAAGTGAATTGGTTTGACCAAACCTTTTTTGGGGGTCTTATAGCAAAGGGGGTGAACACATGTGCACTCACAGCTTTTCCGTTTTTAGGGTTTTGTTTTGGGTTTTTTTCTGCAGTGAGGAGGAGTTAGAATGGAGTTGTGGTCGAGCATGCTCATAGCTGAACGCTGTACTCGGCAATCTCAGTCAGTCCAATAGACTTTAAATAGAGCTGCACCGTGCATGCTCGACCACCACTCCATTCAAACTCCTTACTGTGGATTGGTGATAAATGTTTATCTTGGGACAACCCCTTTAATTCTAAAGTTGGTTTTGAATGGTGTTCCAAGTCTACAATTAAAAGGGAAGGCATGTGAAAATCTTGTCTCCGAGCTTTCCATGTACCTTGAATGTCTTCTAAATCTGCATGTTATGTAACTGTATATAACAAGGCAATAATTTGTGGAAAGTGACCTATGATGTCTATTAGTGATTATCACTTCTATGGCTGAATTGTTTTTATGAAGTTGTTGTTTTTCTTTAAGGCTTCATCCAGAAGGACCACATGTAAACTTTTCCAATTCATTTTCGAATTTTGGAGGGAATTGCTGTTTAGTGGCTCCAGATTTTAGTGCATCTTGTATAGAGCAAATTAAATAATATCTAAACTGAACACCTACTTACATGTTTTAAATATTGTTAAGGCATAGTTGCCAACAGTCCTGAATTTGTTGGGAATGTCCCTAAGATCAATTCCGTCACAAAATTTGTCCTAGGCACTGTCACACTGATTTTTTTTTTTGTTTTAAATCGGTCGTTCGCTATTTGATTCAATAGATTAACGTTTGTATTAACACTTCTCCGGATTCCCGAGCTGGAACATCGTTCAGCCATAGCATTAAAACCGCTGACAGGTGACGTGAATAACGTTCATGATCTAATTACAATAGCGCCTCTCAAGGGTTGGGATATATTAGGCAGCAAGTCAACAGTCCGTTCTTGAAGTTGATGTGTTAGAAAACAGAAAAATGGGCAAGTATAAAGATCTGAGTAACTTTAACAAGAGCAAAATTGTGATGGCTAGACTGCGTCAGAGCATCTCCAAAACGGCAGATCTTATGGGGTGTAGACGGTCTGCAGTGGTGGTTATTTAGCAAAAGTGGTCTAAGGAAGAACATCCGGTGAACCGTCGACAGGGTCATGGGTGCCCAAAGCTCAATGATGTGTGTGGGTAGCGAAGACTAGCCCCTCTGGCCTGATTTCACAGAAGACAAATTGCTGAAAAAGTTAATCTTGTGATAGAAAGTTGGCCGAACACAGTGCATTGCAGCTTGCTGTGTAGGGCAGACAAATCAGAGTGCCCCTGCAGACCCCTGTCCATCGCCGAAAGTGCCTACAATGGGCAAGCATTTGTGGGATGTGCTGAAAATACAAGTGCGGTCCATGGAGGCCCCATCTCGCAGCTCACAGGAGTTAAAGGATCTCCTGCTAACGTCTTGGTGCCAGATACCACAGGACACCTTCAGAGGTCTCTTGTGGAGTCCATGCCTCAATGGGTTACAGCTGGTTTGGTGGCACGAAGGAGACCTACACAATATTAGGCAGGTGGTTTTAATATTATGGCTGAATGGTATATAACCATGTGCAAAATTATCTCTGCCTGTATATTACTTTATCAAATTAAAATTGGCAGTGCCACAATTCAGTTAACATTTACTGATTATGCTGCCACCAAGCAACTGATATTGTACAGTATTTCCTACATCCTATGCGGATGGGTGATTTCCATTTTTTTCTTGTCATGTAGTTTGCCGGAGACCCCATTTTTATTACATGATGCAGCTCCCTTCTCACATTAGATGACCCATGTAGGAGCATTTATTGAACTGAAGTAGCTGCCATCCGTATTCAATAGCTCTTCATTCACTCCTACCACTCATCTAGTGACAACCATTATCTTCACACCTAAAATGCTTAGTGAAACTTCCCCTCCCTTGTCCCCCACATCACAGAAAGGATTAGTCTCTTCTCTGCGACTTTAGCGCTGATAATCTGACTTAACAGGTGTCATTGAGAGTTAAGGACTCATGACCAGATTGTTTGCTATGGGTAACTACTCCGCATTTCGGTTGAATTTTTTATAAATTTACTCCAGCGTGAATTTATTATTAAAAGTTGCTGACGAGGGAGACTGCTGATTTTAAGGCAGTATATAACGTTTAATGCTAGTTGTAAATATAGGACCGTTCTATATTTCCCTTGATGATAATCTCAAAGCAATAGTCGCATTGGATTCCTTTAACCAGTTCAGGACCGGGCTATTTTGCGCCTTCAGGACCAGACACCGTTTAGCCATTTTTAGCACATGTTAGTTAAATGGCTATAACGTTTTTATTTGTTGCGCTAACGACGTGATTTTTGCGACGTTTTTTCCGTAGACAATGCAGGTTTCATTTTTTATCGTTTTTATACTCACCTTTCTTGCTATTTTCGAATTTTTATTCATAAAGTTTGAAAATAATAGTAAAAAAATAAGCTTTTTTACGTTTCAGCTATTTTTTTTGGGTAATAACATAGTTTTAACCTAAAATAGACCTTTTATTTGTGATCGTCATTGTCTACCGTAAATTTTAATATATTACATGTCTATATTGGGTAATTGGGTCAGCGCTAGCGTTACAACAATGATTGGCGGGGGGAACGGGTTTTTTTTGGGGTGGGTATTTTATGTGTATTTATTATTACATTTTTTTTGCACTTTACTTTATTATTTTTTTATTACTATGGTCTGTCCCCAAAGGTCAAAAAAGACCTTTGGGGAACTTTATATATTTTTTTTCTTTCTTTTACACCATCTTTTCCACTGTAACTGGAGCTGCACAGCAGCCCCAGTTACAGGGGAAATCAGCCCTCTCATAGTGACGATTGTCACTAATAGGGCTGTGCTGGGTCTTGTAAGACCCAGCAGCAGTCTGTCACTAACGGCACCCGGCGATCATGTGACCTGTCACATGATCACCGGGAGGAATAGAGACAGCGCCGCTGCTGCTGTCTCTATTCCTATACACAGCGTTCATTGAACGCTGTGTAAAAACACATCGGAGAAGACAGAAGCAGTGAAAGCTGCTTCTATCCTCTCCTCAGGGTCCCCGGCAGTCACTGACAGCCGGAGACCCGACATTCAGCTGCCCGATCGCGCGGGCAGCAAGTTAAAACCCGAGCCGTAAAAAGTATATGGCTCGGGTTTTAAGGACCCTGACCGCAGGCCGTAAATATACAGCCAGCGGTCGGGAACCAGTTAATTGTACCATACTTATATATTTTTCTGTACAACGCACAAAGTTTTCCTAGTCCAATTAATACTAAACCCACTTTATCAGTTGTGATCTGTTATGTATGTAATGCATGTATTGTAAAATCTGTCCCTTTTTTATTTATTTTTTTACCTACTTACAGTAGAGGCAGCCATTTTTGAGAATCAAAAGTCCTTGAAGTGATTAAAACTGATTTATTTTACCGTTATCCAGTAATTGTGATAATTTAGTAATGCATTTTTTAATCCAAACGGCAGGTGTCGTCAGTTTCCTGACTTCTTTAAGATACTTCTTGTGGCATAGTGGAGAAAATTTTGTGAATTTCACCTTCTACTTCTTAAGCATTAACCAAACTTTGTGCAACATTCAAAGAGTACCTGTCACTAGGTCATATAAGTTTAATTGGCTTACTGACCTGAATAGCTCTGTCTCCAGCCTGGTTTTTTTTCCTGGACCCCCTCGATCCAGAGATATGACCCACTGGTGTGTTGGCTTCCTCTATGCTAATTTTCTGTAGTTAGCCAACAGGGCGTGGACTACCCTCAAGCTGCCTTACGCTGATTGGTCAGCATCCGAGGCAGAGAAGCTAGCTCCACCCCGTTGGCTAACTAGCAAATAGCATATAGGGAACCTGCACAACAGTGGGCGATATCTCTGGAATGTGGGCGGAGGTCTAGAAAAATAAAAACCGCGCTAGAATAAGGAAGACAGCGCTATTCAGGTCTGTTAAAGCCACCCTCCAGTTTTAGGACAAAATTATAAATATATATGGGGTATATGAAGTAATATAACCTGGTGCCCTCCAGTTGTGCCCCTCTGCAGAGGTTTGAGGGTCCCCTCTGTGTTGTCTCAAAATGGCCACAGCTCTTCTCAGAATGAATCTAAAACACTCCCTCTGCTCACGGATTGGACAGAACTTCTCACTTGAGTAGTTCTGCCCAAACCGTGAACAGTGGAAGTGTCCAAGGCTTGTAGTCTAAGAAGCGCTGCAGCCATTTTGGGACAACAGAGGGGACCCTAAAACGGTGGATCCACGGCATTAAGGACACAACTAGAGGGCACCAGGTAATATTACTTCATATACCCAATCATATTGAAAATGTTGTTCCGGGACCGAAGGGTTGCTTTAACCAGTTCAACGTATACGACCTGGTGACAGGTACTCTTTAAGGATGGAGCAATGAACTAACCTAAGCAGCAATTAAACCCTGCCATAAATACACATGGCCCCCCAGGGTGGGCAGGCTTGTGTTCCCCCATTAAGGCTGCAGGTCGGTCACAGGGCCAGATGCTCCTGAGCCGCAGGAGTGTTCTAGTTTCCATGGTGACGTTGCTCGTTGAAGGCGCCATGGATCCGTCGTTTTGCAGTGGATGGAGGAAAGCACTCTCCTCTCGATGCCAGGTGGAGTAAACTCTTAGTGGAGCCCAATCACCACGAGTCTGACTGAAGCAGCATCACAGGGACCTATAATTCTTTTAGGAACGGGTCTGATTACTTGTGGTCAGACCAGGACTTGCAGCAGGAATACTGACGTGGAAATGTGCACATATGATTTGTCGTCGTCCCACCCCCAAGCTGCAGCATGTCGTTTTTTTTTTTTCCTGCTGACATCATCGATGGTGACAAAACACAGTTTCTTGAAACATTTTCTTCTTTAGAATACTGACTCTTTAAATAGAAACTGTAGCCACTGATTTCGGCAACAACCACTTGCATAACCGGGCGGTTGTTTGCAGCATTATGTTGCAACATGAACGCCACATATAGCCTATAGCCGCCACACAGACTTTTGATGTTCAACATCTACAGTTTCTAAATGTCGCGCAACTTTTACACTGGCTGCATTAGTTACTGTCACACAACAAGTTGTGTGCTACTTTTAATTTTTTTTTTCAATTTAAATCTTTATCCTTCATATTTGTATAGTCGCGTCCCGAGCTTTTCAAACTCATTGGAGTTCATGTCCAAGCTGATAAATGGTAACTTTACAACGGTTGCTTGACTTTGAGGCTGGGTTTCCACAGTGCAGATTTGCTTCAGACTTTGCCTGCGTTTTGTAAGTCAAAACCAGAATTGGATACAGGAGAGTAGACCTTTAAGGCCTTTCTTTATATATTTCTTCTGTTTAGGTTCCGTTCCTGGTTTTGGCTTCTAAAACGAATACAAAATCTGCACTGTGCGAACCCAGCCTGAGTTTTTTTATTTTACACGGTGAGTCCCCAGGAGTAAGGCTAGGACTACACTGAGACTTTTTGTAGCGCTATTGATTGGTTTTAACTCTCGAGATACAGCTGCAGTCCACAAGATTGCATGCAACTCAATGTATTCCTTAGAACTGCAGTCTCCATGTAGCCCAGGCCTGTTCACACAGAGTTTTTTGCAGGCGGAATTTCTGCCTTAAAATTCAGTTTGGAAGTTTGAGGCAGATTTTCCTCTCCCTGCACGGCGATTTTTGCAGCGTTTTTCGCCTGCGGCCATTGAGCGCCGCGAGCATAAAACGCCGCGAAATACGCTTTCTCTGCCTCCCATTGAAGTCAATGGGAGGTCAGAGGCGCAGACGCCCGGAGATAGGGCATGTCCCTTCTTTCTCCCGCGAGGCGGTTTTACTGCTCGAGGGAGAACCCCCCCCGCCTCCCATTGAAATCAACGGGAGGCATTTTAGGGCCGTTTTTGACGAGTTTTGCGGCGCGGTTTCCGTGTCAAAAAACTCGTCAAAAACTCTGTGTGAACATAATTAGGCTAGGACTACATGTAGGCTTTTTGTTGTGTTACTGATTGATTTTAACTCTTGAGATACAGCTGCAGTCCAAATGAATACATTGCGTTGCATGTAATCTTGTGGACTGCAGCTGTCACTCGAGTTAGGCTGGGTTCACACGACCATGTTACGTCCGTAATGTACGGAACGTATTTTGGCCGGAATACCCGGACCGAACACAGTGCAGGGAGCCGGGCTCCTAGCATCATAGTGATGTACGACGCTAGGAGTCCCTGCCTCTGCGAGGAACTACTGTCCCGTACTGTAATCATGATTACAGTACGGGACAGCTGTCCTACAGCGAGGCAGGGACTCCTAGCATCGTACATCACTATGATGCTAGGAGCCCGGCTCACTGCACTGTGTTCGTTCCGGGTCTTCCGGCCGAAATACGTTCTGTACATTACGGACGTAACATGGTCGTGTGAACCCAGCCATAGAATCAATCAGTAGTACTACAAAAAGTCTAGGTGTAGCCCTGGCGTTAAACTGACTCCTGGAGTACCATCCTAAGGTCTGGTCTACACATAGACTTTTTGTAGTGCTACTGATTGATTTTAACTCTTGAGTGACCTCTTCAGTCCACAAGATTGCATGCAACGCAATGTATTCATTTGGACTGCAGCTGTATCTCAAGAGTTAAAATCAATCAGTAACACAACAAAAAGCCTACGTGTAGCCCTGGCCTAATAGTACAGAATTTAGCTGAATTTCTGCCCCTGAATGGTGTTGCTGACAGCCAATACTATAGATCAGCTGTGTGTATAGACTTCAGTGTCTGCAGCACCTCCATACACCGTGCTGGCACAAAGGTAAGTCCTAATGCTTCTTAATGTGATTTAGCTTAGATAAGTAGAATCCCACTGATATAGTAACGCTAGTATAGCTTCATTATGTATATTTGTAGGATACGCTGTAAGGGTATGTGCACACGTAAACTGCATTTACGGCTGAAATTAGAGCTGTTTTCAGGAGAAAACAGCTCCGTAATTTCAGACGTAATTGCTCGTACTCGCATTTTGCGAGGCGTCTTTGACGGCCGTAATTTGGAGCTGTTCTTCATTGGATTCAATGAAAAATGGCTCAAATTACGTCCAAAGAAGTGTCCTGCACTTCTTTGACAAGGCAGTCATTTTACGCGTCGTCGTTTGACAGCTGTCAAACGACGACGCGTAAATTACAGGTCGTTGGTACAGTACGTCGGGAAACCCATTCAAATGAATGGGCAGATGTTTGCCGACGTATTGGAGCCGTATTTTCAGGCGTAAATCGAGGCATAATACGCCTCGTTTACGCCTGAAAATAGGTCGTGTGAACCCAACCTAATATTTATAGAGCCAGCAGTTGAGTTAAGGTAACCTATAAATATCGCTGAGAAAATGCCCAGCTATATTATGAAGACAATTCATTGTAGCTGTAAAGTGCCCTAGAGGCTGCACTGCATATATTGGCAAGTTCAGTGTGATAGTTAAAGAAACAATCTGCTCTATTTGATAGTCATTTTATTCTGCCACATAGTAAGGCTACATTCACACAAGCGTATCAGATTCACGTGCGTGAATCTAGTCCATGTGTGTTGCGTTATGCATCAGTGTGCTTTGCGAGTGGCATCCGTTATACACGCACTCGCAAAGCACATCCTTTTTTTTTTTTCAATTGAATTGATGTGCAAATCACGCACGGCACACGGATGTGCCTCCGTGTGCGGTGCGTGGTTTTCGTGCACCCATTGACTTCAATGGGCACGTAGGTGCGTGAAAACGCACCGATATAGGACATGCAGTGAGTTTCACGCAACGGACTCCCGCTGCGTGAAAACTCCTGAATGTGTGAACGGCCCCATTGAAATAAAGGGTCCGTGTGCTGCGCGTGATTTCCATGTGAAGCACACTGACGTTATTCACGTTCGTGTGAATGGGCCCTAAGAGTGTGTGCGCGCATGATTACTGCTCCGACATATACATACCTTACAACTTTCAAGAATCGCAAAGAGGGACAATTCACGTAGCGCAGCATTTTTCTTTTCTTTTTTGCCCACACCACTAATCCTGTCCATACACACCCGATTCAGCCCGCACAGTATCAAGCTCCCATAGTGCTTCCCACATAGTATAATGCTAAATAGCTCCCACCATACAGTATAATGCCCTCTAGCTGCCACTATTCAGTATAATGCTGCCACCATTCAGTATAATGCACTGTACTGTATAGAGCCAACACAAATGCCCCCATATAGTATGCCTACACAGATTCCCCCATGCAGTATAATGGCCAAACAAATTCCCCCATAAAGCATAATGCCCCATAGTTGCCCCATACGGTACAATGCCACTTTAGCTGCCCCATACAGTATAATGCCCCCTTAGCTGCCCCTAGTGCCTCTGCCCACATATAAAGAGCCAGTGCCCACGTAGATAGTGCCACAGTGTCTCCTGTAGGTAGTGCCCCCTATAGTGCCACAGTGCCAATGTAGATTGGGACTCCCTCTAGGAGCGGAATCCCCAGCCAGAGCATCGGCCACGCTGTGGCCGGGGATTCTGATCTAGGAGAAGTGACGTCAGGGTCTCCCTCTAGGAGCGGAATGCCCGGCCACAGCGTTGGCAACTCTCTGGCAGGGGATTCCGCTCCAGGAGTAGCCCCTTGCGCCACTGTCCTTATATGGACAGTGATGTCGAGGGCTTTCCTAGGCTCAGCGCTCTAAGTAGTGTGCCCTGGGAGTCCTCGACGAGCAGAGGAGTTTCCTCTTCTCCGCTCTATACTAATGCTGAAGCAGGGAGCTGACGGTTCCCTGCTTCAGCATTAGGCTGAACTGTATCTGCGTCCTGAGGACGCAGTTACAGTTGACACCGGGACATACCCCTGGGACAGCGGGACACCGCCCAAACTCCGGGACTGTCCCGTTGAATCTGGGACGGTTGGGAGGTATGCATATAGTCTTCATAAGGAGGCTACTGTTTGCTAGTTAAACCCTTAACATTGGGTCTCGATAATGATATCTAATGAGAGATGTTCTGTTTAATTTTATCACCAGACCATCCCGAATACCTAAGGGTGTATTCACACTGTGCAGTATTTACAGCGCGGCACAAAAAAAAACTCACTGCAAAACCGCTTGCGTTTTTACAGCGATTTGAAGCGGTTTCCAAGCTAACTTCAAAACCGCTGTAAAATACACACGTCTTTTGCAGTGCGGCTTTTAGCCACGTGACAAAACCCCACCATGTGAAATCACCCTAACTCTGTCTCTTTGGGGCTGTACTGGCATACCCCCTAAGTGACCCTCCATTTGGAGAGACAGTCCCTACTCTTGATTTAACCTTTGTTTCTTTTTGCTCTGGAAATGTCTCTGTTTTGGCCCCTATAAATAGATTTGTATTAAAAAATTAACTGACACTTTCTGGAGTAATAAAGTTTCACTTTTGCTCCTACTTTGTGCATTATTAAAATGGTGTTGCTACTTAGTTCTTATCAATTTGCATATTCAGCTGGATTTATGTTAATGTGAAAATAAACTATTGAACATGGTTATGTATGAAGTAGTGGGTTATTTGTACACTTTTTTTTTTTTTTTTTTTCAATTAAGTTTTATTTTTTTAAATCTTTATTCCGACCATTGACCTTTAGGATATATCATCTATCGGGAGAATGGGGTTCCTGTGACACTCGTGTCAAACAAAAAGGCAGACGGCTGAGAATGGGAGGAGAGGAAGATATCATGTTGTTCTTATACACGCTCTTTCTCTATTGGGGTCAATGCACTAGGGATGTCACGATACCAGAATTTGGACTTGGATACAGATACTTCGTGTAGTATTGCGATACTCTATACCAAAACTATACTTTTGCCAACAATAATAAAAAAATAAATTCTTCCATTTTCTGATGAGGCACGTGGTGTGATGAATTTTGAACCTCCACGTGCCTCACATTAATAGTAATTAACCCCATCATGCTCCTCAGTCATAATGGACACATTGGGTTAATGTGTGAGGTACATGATGGGGTGAGGTGCATGGAGGTTCAAAATTCATAATACCTCGTGCCTCACATTAATAAGTGAAAGAAAGCAGTTTTTTATTTTATAACCGCGCAAACACGAATGACGCTATAAATGTGTTATTACGGTCGCGGCGTTACCGAATGTGTATATTTTATGTATCGAGACTTATTTTAATGTGTGTGTGTGTGTGTGTGTGTGTGTGTGTGTGTGTGTGTGTGTGTGTGTGTTTTTTTTTTTTTATTTAGCAGAACTTTTTATTTTATTTTTTAAAATGTAATGTGCTGGCATATATCTCTATGCCGGTATATTAGCCTGTGTACTGATAGTACACAGGCAGTTGTTAGGACATACCTAAATATGCCCTAAAAAACGGAAATCTGGTCAGACAGCCCCAGGGTCCTTCAATGAACCCTGGGCTGTCTGCCCATATATGGTATGGCCCTCGATCACGTCATAGGAATTCCCTGTGATGTGATCCAAAGGGCATCCTCCTTCTCATTTTCCCCCGAATACCCCGCTTTGAGCGCAGCATTCAAGGGAAAAGCGACGGAGATGGGAGATTTCACTCACCGCTGCCGCGGGGCTGTGTAATACAGCCGTTGCCCCGCTCCTAACAAGTGCATGCGCGCTGTCCGCATGATGTGATGCGGCCAGCGCTGCACTAATGAGTGGTGGCGCAGGCACCAAAGACAGAACATGGGGGTGTTTTGCAGTGCGGCCACCATGTTCTGTCTTCAGTGCCGGCAATCATTAGTGCAACGCTGGTCGCATCACGTCATGCTGATCGCGCGCACAGTTGTCAGGACTCGGGAGCGGGGCAATGGCTGTATTACACAGCCGCAGCCCCGCTTTCATACATTCATGTACTAGGGATGTCACAATACAAGAATTTGGACTTCGATACCGATACTTTGTGTAGTATTGCGATTTCGATACCAAAACGATACTTTGCCAACAGTAATAAAAAATTTAAAAAAAAAAGTTATTCTATTTTCTGATGGGATGAATTTTGAATGTGCCTCACAATAGTAATTAACCACATCATGTTCCTATGTAGGTTAAATTCATTACACTTCGTGCCCCACAATAAGTGAAAGAAAGCAGTTTTTATTTTATTTTTTTACAGCGTACACATCATAAATGATGCAAAAAAAATTGTTGTAAAGGTTATTATGGCCACGCCAATACCCAATATGTGTATATTTTATGTATTGAGACTTATTTTAATGTTTATTGTAAAAAAAAAGTGTATGTGTATTTTTTTAAATTTAATATTACTTTATGTTTTTACATTATTTTTAAGCTTTAATGTACTGGCATATATCTATATGCCAGTACATTAGCCTGTGTACTGATAGTACACAGGCAGTTGTTAGGACATACCTAAGTATGCCCTAACAGGAAATATGGTAAGACAGCCCTGGGGTCCTTCAATTGACCCTGGGCTGTCTGCCCATATATGGTATGTCCCTCAATCGCGCGTCAGGGATTGCTGTGATGCGATCCAAGGGGCATTCCCCCTTCTTACTTTTAAATGCTGCAGTCGGCTTTGATCGCAGCATTCAGGGGAATCGCGGCGGAGATGAGCGATTTCTATGATCGCCGCCGCTATAGAGCGGGGCTGCGGCTGTGTACTACAGCCATCGCCCCGCTCCTGACAACAAATGCACGCGGTCAGCATGAGGTGATGCGTCCTGCGCTGCACTAATGAGCGGTGGCGCAGGCACTGAAGACAGAATGTGGGGGGTATTTTGTAATAAGCCCGCTATGTTCTGTCTTCCGTGCCGCCGCTCATTAGTGCGACGCTGGCCGCATCACCTCATGCTGACCTCGGGCACATATCAGGACTCAGGAGCTGGGCAATGGCTGTATCACACAGCCGCAGCCCCGCTCTCATACATTCATGTGTTACTATACTTGGCTGTGCGGCCGCACAGCTAAGTATCGAAATACATGCAATAACGGTATCGAACCGTTTGGGGATGCACGGTATCGAAACAGTATCGAAGTTTCGATGCATCAAGCTGAGCATGACCTATTTGCCACTGAAATGTCACATCTAGAGAAAAATTTTAATTTTTACTTTGCACCATCCACAGCGCGTTCATTTATGGAAAAGACATGTGGGGTGAAAATGCTCACTACACCTCTTAATGCCTTGAGGGGTGCAGTTTCAAAATGGGGTCACTTCTCAGGGGTTTATTTTATTATTTCACATCAGAACCCCTACAATTGTGAACCAATACTTTATAAATCGCCAAATTAGGCCTCAATTTCGCATGGTACTCCTGAGCCTGGTCGAATGTCCAGGCAAAAGATTAGGGCCATATGTAGGGTGTTTCTAAAACCGAGACACACAGCATAATAATTAGAGAGCTGTCTTGTCATGGTGGCACAAGCTGTGCACCACATTGGCATATCTATGGAAAATTCCCATTTTCACTCTGCAACATCAAGTGCACGCTAATTTCTGCAAAACAGTTACGGGGTCAACATGCTCGCTACACCACCAGGTGAATACCCTGAGGGGGTGTAGTTTCCAAAATGGTGTCACTTCTTGAGGGGATTTCCACTGTTTTGTTTCCACAGGGGCTTTGCAAATGCGACATAGCGACCAGAAACCAATCCAGCAAAATCTGTACTCCAAAAGCGAAATGGCGCTACTTCCCTTCTGAGCCCTGCCATGTGCCCAAACAGCAGTTTATGACCACATATGGGGTATTGCCGTACTTGGGAAAAATTGCTTTACAAATGTTGGGGTTCTTTTTTTCCTTTTATTTATTGAAAAAATGCGAAATTATGAGCTAAAGCTACGTCGTCTTGAAGAAAAAGGATTGTTTTTATTTTCACTGCCCAATTATAATAAAATCTATGAAACACCTGAGGTGTCAAAATACTCACTACACCTCTAGATGATTTCCTCAAGGGGTGTAGTTTCGTAAATGGAGTCACTTTTGGGTAGTGCCCACTGTACTGGTACCTTAGTGGCTTTGCAAAAGCGAGCGACATGATGCCAAGAAACCAATCCTGCAAAATCTGTACTCCAAAAGCCAAATGGCCCTTCTTCTCTTCTGAGCCCTGCCGTGTACCCAAGCGGCAATTTATTCACACATATGGGGTATTTCCTTATTCCAGAGAAGTAGCTTTACAAATGTTAAAGGGCTTTTTCTTCTTCTATTCCTTGTGGACATTATTTTGTTGTTTTTTTTTAAGCTAATACTACATCTTATTGGAAAAAATTGACATTTTTCATTTTCACATCCAAATTCTAAGAAAATGTATGAAACGCCTATGGTGTCAAAATGCTCACTACACCCCTAGATTAATTCCTTGAGGGGTGTAGTTTGCCAAATGGTGTATTTTTTGGGGTGTTTCCACTGTTTTGGCACCACAAGACCTCTTCAAAACTGACATGGTGCCTTTAAATATATTCTAATAAAAAGAAGGCCCTAAAATCCTCTAGGTACTCCTTTGCTTCTGAGGCCTGTTTCAGTACATTAGCAAACTAGGGCCACGTGTGGGATATTTAAAATAAACTGCAGAATCTGGGCAATACATATTGAGTTACGTTTGTGTTACAGAAAAAAATGTGACTGAATTTCTGCAAAAAAAATTACTTTTGTAAATTTCACCTTTAAGGGCTTATTCAGACAAACGGGATATACGTCCGTGCAACGCACGGACCTATATTAGTCTATGGGGCCGTGCAGACAGTTGCGTGATTTTTACGCAGCCTGAGTCCGCTGCGAAAAACTCACGACATGTCCGTTCTTTGTGTGTATTTCGCGCATCACGCACCCATTGAAGTCAATGGGTGCGTGAAAAACACGCGCACCACACGGATGCACTTCCGTGGGACGAGCGTGATTCACGCAACAGCTGTAAAACTATGAATGAAAACAGAAAAGCACCACATGCTTTTCTGTTTACAAACATCCAAACGGAGTGTCATAATGATGGCGGCTGAGCGAAAATCACGCAGCCGCGCATCATACGGGGCTGACACACGGAGCTGTTAAGTACCTTTTGTGCGCGCAAAACGCATACGCTCGTGTGAATCCGGCCTTCGGGTATGTTCACACAGTGTTTTTTGACGCGGAAACCGTGCCGCAAAACTCGTCAAAAACCGGCCGAAAATGCCTCCCATTGATTTCAATGGGAGGCGGAGGCGTCTTTTTCCCGCGAGCGGTAAAACCATCTCGCGGGAGAAAGAAGGGACATGCCCTATCTTCGGGCGTTTTACTCCTCCGACCTCCCATTGACATCAATGGGAGGCAGAGAAAGCGTATTTCGCTGAATGGCCGCGGGCGAAGAAACACCGCGAAAATCGGCGTGCAGGCAGAGGAAAATCTGCCTCAAACTTCAAAACAGAATTTTGAGGCAGATTTTCCGCCTGCAAAAAACTCAGTGTGAACCCAGCCTTACTTTGCTTTAATTCTTGTGTATCGCCTAAAGGGTTAAGAAACTTTCTGAATGCTGTTTTAAATACTTTGGGGGTGCCGTTTTTAAAATGTAGTGTCTTATGGAGGTTTGTATTGTATAGGCCCCTTAAATCCACTTCACAACTGAACTGGTCCCTGTAAAAATAGCCTTTTGAAATTTTCTTGAAAATGCCTTATAATGTCCTAGAAAAATAAAAAGATGTTCAAAAAACGATGCCAATCTAAAGTAGACATATGGGAAATGTTAATCAGCAAGTATTTTGTGTGGTATTACTATCTGTCTCACAGGCAGATACATTTACATTGAGAAAAATGCTAAAATTTTCGCTACATTTTCACAATTGAATACAGACTATCGACCAAATTTTACCACTAATTTAAAGTACAATGTGTCACGAGAAAACAATCTCAGAATCGCTTGGATTGGTTAAACCATTCCAAAGTTATTCCCACATAAAATGGCACATGTCCGATTTGAAAAATAAGGCTCTGTCAGGAAGGTCAAAAGTGGCTGCAGTGGGAAGGGGTTAAGGAGATGTTGGGGGCATTAAATTGTTCCTGCAGTGTATATATTGTATTCAGGGTTTTCATTTCTTAGCCTGTTTTGTCTTACTGGACTTGTTGGATTTTCACGAGTCACATGATGCTCTTGTCTGCTATTTTCTCCTCTTCTTTTTTTTTTCTGCGATATGTTTGGTTTTTACTTGTATTATTTTTGTTTTTCTTCATTTATGTTATTATTATTCACAACCTGATATTGACGTACTCCTGTACTATTTAATACATGTCATGGCTATGCTGGCATATGCAACATTGATTTTATTACACATGTATCTTTTTCTAACTTGCCAATTGGTCAAATATTGACACATGTCTATAAACAATGTTATTTTTGGATAAAGATATTAAATATCTTAGAAAATATATAAAAAAATAAAACGTATTGGTCTAGCCCCAACCTAAACCAATCAATCCATCAAAGTGCTATGTTTGAACCTGACCGAATATATTCACTTGACCTGCCCAGGATATAATTTTAGTCTTTTTCCTCCAGGTCTGAACGGTGGAAGTGGGTATTTGCCAAAGACCGCATGACCTCTTCCCCCTGTGGATCTGCTGAAACAAACTTAGATCACCAAAGCATTCTGTGGAGTCCAGGTCTAAAATCCATATTTACGGACACTAAAATACATCTGTATTAGAGCCGTGTGTAACCAGCCTAAATGAGAGCAATATGCACAATTCACTGCTTATCCTGGGACACAATATAGCTAGGGCAGACAGCCTTTAAATTTATAGGACTTCCAGTTTTCTATCTTACAAGTTGAACCTGTCACTGCTGTATTTAGAGAGGATTAATATAGAAGTAAACTCTTGTGGATTCCATTGAAGGAAAAGAGAAAATGACCGATCTTGAAGCTTATGTGACTTTATTGCCTCTCATAACATTAAGACGATAGACGGACTGACAAAACCTTCTGATAAGTATTTCATATATCTTTACTATACCTGGCATGCCCTCTCCGACTGTAAGGGAGTGGCGGACCCATCCTAGACAAGTTGCTGAAAGTTGCTTGGTTACATGCATTTAAATTAGGATATTACAGGATTAGATTGGAATCTTGGTATAACTCTTTGTGAACCGTACACATCAAGAACTTGTTCATTCTTAGCACCGCTTTCAGCAGAAAGGACTTAATTAGAAATGTTATCTTCATGTGTTCAGCGGTCGCTTGTGGAGGAGGTGTCGGGAATCGCCACACTTTTTGTTCACTGGCATACATCTTGGTTGGTCAAGCATGGCTTTTATTCTCAAAATCTGACTATTTGTCGGAATAGGTGGTACATGTATGACCATACTGTAGAATTTTTATAGCCAATGGTGTCTGGCATGTTTTCGGGGGATCCTTTCTATTTTATTTATATAATTCGCTTTACCACAAGTCTACATGTCCTGTCAGATACAGATGGCTTCTCAGTCACAGGACCGGCTGTTCTGTATGTGATGGGTTGGAGCCAGGAGTGCTTGTCCCACACAGAGCGGCCATTTCTGCAGGTGCCCCTCTTATTTCAGAGCTCTCTTGTAACATGCTTTGTGAGCAGCACATTTTCAGGATAGTCTTTTGGGCTATGAATGTGTTAAAAACTGAGGTATTCTTACACAAAGCATGTTAGAAAATGGCATAACGTTTTATCGGATAAGCTTTATATGAATGTAGTGTTTCCCCTTTTAACGGAACTGATTCCCTGGTTGGACTGATTTTCCAGTAAGTGTTAATATCAACTATTCCGGTCATAGCTACTTCCCTTTTCTACTATTTTTGTATTTCACAAATGAGAGTTTTTGTCTGTTTCCTTTTTATTTTTTTGTCTGTGCTTCTGGGTGCCTACTGTGTAAGCAAAGCCCAGGATGATCTATATAGAGCTGCTGGTTTACATGTGCTTGGAGGACTCCAAAGGCAGTTTAGGCAGTTTAGAGATTCAGATAACTGCTCACTATTGATCCTTGGGTTAATTGTGATACTAGTCTAACTGTATTTGGTGTTGTACGTGTGGAATAAAATATTTTATGACTTTTAATGCTGTATAAAAGAGCAGATCCGCCAATGAACGAGCGTCGTTTGCTCGTTCATCGGCTGATCTTTGCCCAGTTGCCCTTTCATATAAATGCTCGTTTGCCCGATCATTGGCCCGTGTAATAGGGCCTTTAGGCCCTATTCACTCTAGCGTATTTCACGTCTGTCTGCTGTCCGTTTTGAATAACTGACCGTACACTGGCCAATTCAATGGGGCTATTCACGCGTCCGTATTTTTTCATGGATCGTGTGTGTGTTGCGTGAACTCACTGCATGTCCTATTCAGGTCCGGTTTTGTGGACCACGTCACCCACTGAAGTTAATGGGTGCGTGAAAACAACGGACAACACATGGACAACATCAGTGTGCAGTCTGTGTTTCACACATCAGTTGCTAAAAAAAAATGGAAGTAAAACCAGAAAATGCTTGCAGAGGAGAAACCCGTTTGATTCCACACGGAAACCACACTGACCGTCATTTGCATGAGCAACGACCTGTTTTTGAGGATGCAAATCGGCAACTCTCGTGTATATGAGGCCTTAACCCCTTGCGTACCTTCGCCGTAATAGTACGTCGCTGGCCGCTTATTCCAGCGTACCTTCGCCGTACTATTACGGCGCAGGAATAAACTGTCACTATGTGAAATCACATAGTGACATAACAGCGGCGGCAGCTGTCATTGACAGCTAACCGTCTCTGCTACCGGCCTGGGGACCAATTAGCAGTCCCCAATGCCGGCGATTGCTGTGATTGGTCAGTCTCTGAAGACTGACCAATCACAGCCGTCTGTGACGTCGTCTGCAGGAGAAAGCTCCTGTCACTTTCTCTGATCTCCTCACTTCTGTGAGATACGTGAGGAGATCAGAGAAAGCGGTGTAAAACAACAAAACACTATTTTTATTAACCCCTTCCCGAAAATGGGCGTATAGTAACGCCCTGAGGATGAAGCGGGCACAGGAGCTGTGCTCGCTCCATCTTCATCGGATGTCGGCTGTAATATACAGCCGACATCCCACTGCAACTACAGCGATCACTGTCCTCCCCGATCGCTGTAGTTTAACCCCTTAAATGCCGCTATCAATAGCGACAGCGGCATTTAAGTGATTGATACAGAGGGAGGGGGCTCCCTCTGCACCCCATTGCCCCCCCCCCCACGAAAAATCGCGGGGTTCTGATGGTTGCAATGGCAACCAGGAAGCCTAGCAACGGCTTCCTGGTTGCCAGGTACGGGAGCCTATTAGGTCCTGCCCAAGGCAGGACATAATAGGCTCAACTGTCAGTTGTAAAGTGACAGTTACAATACACTGCACTACATCAGTACATACAGAAGTAGTGCAGTGTATTGTGCAAGGGATCAGAAGATCAGATCTTCCAGTCCCCTAGTATGTGTAAAATAAAAAGTGAAAAAAAAGTTAAAAAAAAGTTTTAGATAAATAAATACAAGTTTTACGTAATAAAAACAATAATCGCCTTGTTTCCCTGATCAAGCCCTTTATAATTAGAAAAAAAAAGACAAAAAATAGACATAATAGGTATCGCCGCGTTCGTATTGGCCTGACCTAAAAAAATATCATATTATTTATCCCGCACGGTGAACACCGTAAAAAAAATACCATAAAAAACAATGGCAGAATTTCCTTTTTTGGTCACGTTGTTTCCAAAAAAATGGAATAAAAAGTGATCAAAAAGTCGCGCGTAGCCAAACATGGTACCAATAAAAACTACAGTGTGTCACGCAAAAAACAAGCCCTCACAAAGCTCCGTCGACAAAAAAATAAAAAAGTTATGGCTCTCAGGAGATGGCGACACTAAAACATTTTATTTAGATAAAAGTGTTTTTTTTTCTTGTAAAAGTAGTAAAACATATAAAAACTATATAAATTTGGTATTGCCATAATCGTATCAAACCGCAGAATAAAGTAAACATGTTGTTTATACTGCACAGAGAACACCGGTAAAAAATTATAAAAAAAATAGTGAAAGAATTTCTGGTATTTGGTCTCCTCACCTCAGAAAAAATGGAATAAAAACTGATCAAATTATCGCATGTACCCCAAAATGATACTAATAAAATGTATTACATATGAATTTTGTAAAAAAAAATGAAATTTGAAAATTTCAGCTCTACATTCCTTCAATTCCTGTAAAACGCCTAAAGGGTTGAAACACTTTCTGAATGCTGTTTTGGATACTTTGAGGGGTGCAGTTTTAAAAATGGGGTGTTTTATGGGGGTTTCTAATATATAGGGCACTCAAAACCACTTCAGAACTGAACTCGTCCCTGAAAAAATAGCTTTTTGAAATTTTCTTAAAAATATGAGAAATTGCTGCTAAAGTTCTAAGCCTTGTAACGTCCTAGAAAAATAAAAGGATGTTCAAAAAACGATGCAAACATAAAGTAGACATATGGGAAATGTTAATTGGTAACTATTTTGTGTGGTATTACCATCTGTTTTACAAGCAGATACATTTAAAATTGGAAAAATCATAATTTCTTCATATTTTCGCTAAATGTTGGTGTTTTTCACAAATAAGCAATGAATTTATCGACCAAATTTTTGCACTAAACTAAAGTACAATATGTCACGAGAAAACAATCTCAGAATCAATTGGATAGGTAAAAGCATTCCGGAGTTATTACCACATAAAATGATACATGTCAGATTTGAAAAAATGGGTCTGGTCCTCAAGCCAAAATGAGCTGGGTACTCAAGGGGTTAATATTCCCCAAAGCATTGTTGTCTTTTAGTAAGATATTACATTTTTTGGGGTGTTTTTAACTTTTTCTTTGAGGCTTAGGAGCTTTATGCTTGGGACCCAAATGCCGAAGCAACCATACGATGCCCTGGGAGTCTCGGGAATGGGTCCTGTTCATTAGAATAGGTTCAGGCTACAACCGGTCCGATTTGTAGTATGTAACTATGGAGTAATGATTCCAAAGCGTATTACCATGGGGGATGCCCTGAATAAGTTTTCCCACCACTAGTCCCATTCTTACATCAAAGAAGCTTGGTAAAGCAGTGTACAATTCACGTGTCTACTTTCTTGCCAAATATCTTTGAGCAGGTTGAAATCTGTTTGCCATCTCAACTGTAAAGACATGTTCACACGCGGCAGATTTGTTGCAGACATTTGTTCTACTGAAAATCAATCCCATACATCTGGATGATTCTGCAGCGTGCACATGGAGTTCTGCAAGTCCATTGTGATGAGTGGGACAGTCAAAGAAATTTCTGCACCAAATCTGCTGCGTATGAATATACCCTGAAAATGACAGGTCTAGCTGCTGCTGTGTTCCTGGGAGCCCCTGAGCAGGTTCAGAGGAACCCCACTGTTCCAGGGAACCCTGAGGAAGCACGGCCATGGAGACGCACAAGATTGCATTCAAGGTGTATACACACAATGGAAGGAACTTTTTAAGATCAAAACTATTTTGCAAAATTGTAAATATATTGAAATGAAAAAACGGTTGCAAAGCTGGACATACCCTTTAAGTGACGACATCACAAACGACCATATTTTACTGTGTTTTTAATTTTTTAACCTGCAATAAATAAATGATTTCTCTAATGAAAGGTAACGCAACTCCTATAAAATGTCACTTACTCATTACTATTTTGCCTTTTTTTTGGCAATAGTCACTTCAGAATTTTATTCAATAGGCCGCTTTACTTTACTATGCAGATCTGCCTGCTGGGAAGGGATCATAGGTTTTCTTGTATCATAAAGGTCAGTGTTGTAAGGTTAGGCAAGAATTAATGTAATCCTCTTCTATATCCATTTTAAAGCCAGCTACGTGATGGATGAACCAAAGTACACTGTTCATTATATGTGTTGGCTGGTTTCAACAGTTGCCAAAATAGCAGCAGCCCTAACCATGTCTGCCTGATGTAACTAAATGTAAAAGTCAATATATGACTGGAACTGGAGCAGTAGTAGGTATGGTGTCAATGCATATACGTGCCTTATATATACATATTTTCTGATGGTTTAATATAGATGTGATGCCTGCAGTAGATTATAAATGGTCTTTGGCATTAGAAAACCGGAATACCTTAAGAGTTATGGCTTTACTCTAATAATTTTTAGAGGGTTTTCTTATTTTTAGAGGGTATGTTCACCCTCGCAACCATTTTTTTAAATTCTATGGATCTATATTGAAAAAAGCAGCAACCTACCGTTTTAGGTCTACAGTTCCTGAACGGGCCTTTGTTACCATTGTAACCGGCAACAAACAAACTTTGTGTAGTCTGAACCTGGAGTCGTATTGCCGTCCATCCATGACCGAATTCTTACGAACAAGCATTTGGTAGGTAAGCAAGAAGTAGCGGACAGATGAATGGCAATATAACTACAGGATCACACTACTGCAGGGTTTGTTTTCTGATACTTTGGACACAGGCCTGTAAAGAAGCTGTAGACACAAAACGTTAGTAGCTTCATTTTTCGTTTTAGATGCACTAGGACATAAAAAAATAAAAATAAATAGATGTGAAGTTTGACATAGACTATATAAAAATAGATTTTAAAAGAAACTATGGTTGTAGGACTCGGAAATCATACTCAGACTTCATTAGCAATATGTTCCATTATCACCAGTGCTTGCCTCTGTCTCCCAAAACCCTTTATGATTCCTCAAATACATTGCCTGCTAATTTTGGGCTAGTTTGAGTAGTGATCAGCTCTTCAAGTACAGGAATATTTTGACTGAAAATCAAGTTGAATGCTGTGCCAAAAAGTCCATTTTGATTTTGGAAAACATTTTCCCAGCCTATTCTTGCCAATTATGATATTCATCATCCTGTCCTGACCAAGCCAGTCTAGTCAGAAAGAGGTGCCGGCTTTTTTTGTTTTGCTTGTACCTTACAAAATAACCTCAATATACCCCTTTCCCACAATGCTTTTGGGTAGACGAATAGCAGAATTTAACATAGTAAATGCAACGATGAGGCTTGGCTTCATAATTGTGCCAAGAGCGACTTAATTATCAGATTTTTCTAACACATTTTTCATAGTGGCGTTCTTTTACGACATGTGGCAGACTGATCTATAGTGCGTTGTGACATAGTTGATAAGATTGGAAAAAGACACAGGACCATGAAGACCAACCTATAATCCTACCGTGTTGTTCTAGAGGAAGTAAAAATCCCCAATGAGGCAGATGTATTATATTTTCAAGAAAGGCATCCAGGCCCTCCTTGAACTTTCTTAACCATCACAACAACTTGTGGCAGAGAGTTCCATAGTCTCATCGCTTTTACAGTAACTATTATGGTGAAACCTTTCATCTAGACACAGAAGATGTGTCCTTGTCATCGTTACATGCCTAGGTGTAAAAAGATCACTAGAAAGATCGCTGGACTGTCCAATTATATATTTGTACATTTGTAACTAGATCGCCCCTAAGCCGTCTTTTTCTAACTTGAATAACCCCAAGCTTGATAACCTCTCTTGGTACTGCAATCCACCCATTCTCTTAATTACCTTGGTCCTCCTTTGTACCAACTCTAGTTCAGCTATGTCCTCCCTATACACAGGTGCCCAAAATTCTACACAATATTTCATGTGTGGTCTGGCCAGTGATTTGTATTGGAGCAAAACTATTATTGCCATGTGCATCTACAGTGAAGGAAATAAGTATTTGATCCCTTGCTGATTTTGTAAGTTTGCCCAATGTCAAAGACATGAACAGTCTAGAATTTTTAGGCTAGGTTAATTTTACCAGTGAGAGATAGATTATATTTTAAAAAAAACAGAAAATCACATTGTCAAAATTATATATAAGTATTTGTTCCCTTTGGCAAACAGGACTTAATACTTGGTGGCAAAACCCTTGTTGGCAAGCACAGCAGTCAGACTTTTTTTTGTAGTTGATGATGAGGTTTGCACACATATTAGATGGAATTTTGGCCCACTCCTCTTTGCAGATCATCTTTAAATCATTAAGATTTCGAGGCTGTCGCTTGGCAACTCGGATCTTCAGCTCCCTCCATAAGTTTTCGATGGGATTAAGGTCTGGAGACTGGCTAGGCCACTCCATGACCTTAATGTGCTTCTTTTTGAGCCACTCCTTTGTTGCCTTGGCTGTATGTTTCGGGTCATTGTCGTGCTGGAAGACCCAGCCACGAGCCATTTTTAATGTCCTGGTGGAGGGAAGGCGGTTGTCACTCAGGATTTGACGGTACATGGCTCCATCCATTCTCCCATTGATGCGGTGAAGTAGTCCTGTGCCCTTAGCAGAGAAACACCCCCAAAACATAATGTTTCCCCCTCCATGCTTGACAGTGGGCACAGTGTTATTTGGGTCATAGGCAGCATTTCTCTTCCTCCAAACACGGCGAGTTGAGTTAATGGCAAAGAGCTCAATTTTAGTCTCATCTGACCACAGCACCTTCTCCCAATCACTCTCAGACTCATCCAGATGTTCATTTGCAAACTTCAGACGGGCCTGTACATGTGCCTTCTTGAGCAGGGGGACCTTGCGGGCACTGCAGGATTTTAATCCATTACGTCGTAATGTGTTACCAATGGTTTTCTTGGTGACTGTGGTCCCAGCTGCCTTGAGATCATTAACAAGTTCCCCCCGTGTAGTTTTCGGCTGAGCTCTCACCTTCCTCAGGATCAAGGATACCCCACGAGGTGAGATTTTGCATGGAGCCCCAGATCGATGTCGATTGACAGTCATTTTGTATGTCTTCCATTTTCTTACTATTGCACCAACAGTTGTCTCCTTCTCACCCAGCGTCTTACTTATGGTTTTGTAGCCCATTCCAGCCTTGTGCAGGTCTATGATCTTGTCCCTGACATCCTTAGAAAGCTCTTTGGTCTTGCCCATGTTGTAGAGGTTAGAGTCAGACTGATTAATTGAGTCTGTGGACAGGAGTCTTTTATACAGGTGACCATGTAAGACAGCTGTCTTTAATGCAGGCACCAAGTTGATTTGGAGCGTGTAACTGGTCTGGAGGAGGCTGAACTCTTAATGGTTGGTAGGGGATCAAATACTTATTTCTCTGTGCACAATGCAAATAAATATATATAATTTTTTTTTTTTTTTTTTTTTTTTTATTATTTCAAAACTGATTTTATTGATTTTTCTCCTAACATTACATACAAAAATATGTCATTCAAAATGATAACATGTTGTACAGAAAATTCACATCCATCAGGAATCACATTTGGATTTTCATCATTGCAGGAAATGAGTGTGATAACATATCTTGAGCAGTGTAAATTCCATTAAGAATGTGGAACATATATTGATTTACATATCTTCTGATCAACAAGAAGGGAGGGAAAGGGGAGGTACAGGAGGGGGGGGGGGGGTAGGAAGGTGGACTGGTGTTGTTGAGTTTAGCTAACATAGATGTTATTTATGATATTGATGAAGGCAAAGTATTCTAATCCCATTGTGTATGATATAGAAACTACTTTCCTACAATTACTCTTACCTAGTTCAAATTGAGGTTGCCCGGTCTTTCCATGGTCCCCATATTTTAAGATACTTCTTTCTAGTTAGCAGTTCCCAATGTGCCAGTTCCTCTAGTCTTTCTAATTCTGATACCTTGTTCACCCAATTACTCAACTGTGGGGGTTCTGTTGATCTCCAGCAACTTGGTATTAATAGCTTAGCTGCTGTGAGCAACAGAGTTGGAAGACAATGCTTCTTGGGGGTAAAACTGGGTGTCGGTTTCCACAGTAGGATTAACTCCGGTGTTAAGTGTAAGTTTGTAGAGCAAATGTTATTAATTTTCTGTTCTATTTGCTGCCAAAAAGGCACAATAAGGGGGCATGTCCACCATATGTGTAAATAAGTACCTCTTGAGGTGTTACATCTCCAACACCGGTCCGTAACTTCTTGATCAATAGCATGTAGGACCACAGGCGTCTTATACCACCTAGTTAACAGTTTGTAGGAGCTTTCCTGTATTCTAGTACACCTAGAGAAACCTAATGCGTTAGACAGTATGAATCTAATTTCGGGCTCGGTCAATGATATATGGAGGTCTGTCGACCACTTTTCCATATAGCTTGGAGTCGGTGGGCAAGTCAGTGAGATCAGATGATTATATGAGGTAGATAGTATCTTACGCTGGGGTATAGAGCTCATGAGCATCTTATCTAACCAATTCTGAGAAGATGTTTGGATGGGTAGGGAGTTAAGCATAGCCGTGCAGCATTTAATAAAAGTGTGTTTAAAGAGGAAATCACGAGACTTTATTCCTAATTTATCAAATACCGTGGGGACACTTCTCTGCGGAGTATCAGTCATCAGGACGGAAACTTTCATGTGGTGTGGTATGTCCCACGGATCTGGTATTAGTGTAGAATCCCGATGTACATAGCAAGGCACGAAACGTAAAGGCATATGTGGTGAAGGCATCCCGAGCAAGTTCAATCTATTATGTGTGTCTTGCCACACTAGGATGGTTCCCTTTAAAAGAATGCTAGAGTATTGGTCAAGGTGTGAACTTTTGGCGAGACTCCACAGGGCCCTCTGTTCCCAGCTAAGCATAAGAGTATTCTCTACTTCCGTATAAAGAGAAGTCTGAGAGGGATGTTGCAGCTCAACCCATCTATTCAAGTGATTAGCAATATAATATGTGTGTATGTCGGACAGTCCCATACCTCCCATTTTAACCGAGTTAATCAGTTGTGTGTGCCTCTGTCTTGGTCTGTTCTTGTTCCATAGAAAATTCGAGAATATACGCTTTAGGGAGAGGAAGAATGATTTTGGTAGCCACAGCGGTAACGTCTGAATCAGGTATAAAATTTTTGGGACTATAAAAGTCTTTAGGAAATTTTTCCGCCCCATCCATGACATAAACGGGAACTTCAAGGAATCTAGTTGACGTTTAATAGCCGCTACCAGAGGTATATAGTTGAGGGTATACAATTGTGATGGGCAATTAGAAATGGTAATGCCTAGGTACGAGATTGATGTAGAAATCCATCGAAACTGAGATGTTCCCGTCACCGCAGCAACTACCTGTTGAGGTACAGAGACATTAAGGATCTCAGATTTACTATAGTTAATTTTAAAATTAGATATTGCACCAAATTCCGTAAAAGCTTGTGTTATGTTCCGAAGGGAGACAGACTGCTTAGTCACCAACAGTAGCAGATCGTCCGCAAAGGCAGCCGTTTTATGCGTGAATTGACCTATCTTCAGGCCAGCTATATTGTCATCTTGGCGGATCCTTTGTATCAAGGTCTCCATCACCATCACAAACAGTGTAGGTGATAGAGGGCATCCCTGCCTAGTACCATTTGAAATTTGAAAGGAATCCGACAATATGCCATTTACTCTGACTTTAGCACTCGGATTATGATAGAGTGTCAATATAGCTTGTATGAATTCAACAGGGATCCCAAATTTTGACAAGGTAGCTACCATATATTGCCAGCTCACCCTGTCAAAAGCCTTTTCGGCATCTGTGCTAAGTAGTGCCATTGGGGTGTGTGTCGAGCGAGCGTGTTGAACTAACCGAACTACTCTTGTAGTATTATCCTTACCCTGACGCCCTCCCACAAATCCAGTTTGTTCTGGGCCAATGAGTTTGGGCAGAAGCTTCCCCAATCTAGTCGCCAAAGCCTTTGCCCACCATTTCAGATCCGTGTTTAGTAAAGATATAGGTCTATAGCTACCACATAGTGCTGGATCCTTCCCGTCCTTTGGGAGGACTGTGATGTGAGCTTCCAAAGATTGGCGAGTCAATTGGGCTCCCCCCATCAATGAGTTACACATAGATGTGAAATGGGGCAACAGAATACCGCTAAATGTCTTATAGTACTGAATCGTATAACCATCTGGGCCAGGACTTTTCCCGGATGGTATTGTTTTAAGAATTTTATGAAGTTCTTCTGTGGTAAAGGGTGCAGTAAGCGCTAGTTGATCTTCCTGTGTGAGTTGAGGTAAGCTAAGTTTATCTAGAAACTTTCTAGTGCTATCCCCCAGGTTACCCTGCTGACTATCCCCACCTTTAAGATTATATAGGCCATGGTAGAAATGAGTAAAGGCCTGTGCTATGTCCTTCGATTCAGTAGCTCTAACACCTGAAGAAGTCAGGATCTCAGAGATAAAAGATTTCTCATGTTGTTGTTTAAGCAGTGCAGCCATGATTCTGTTGCCCCTTTCCCCATGCGCATAGTGTTTAAATTTGGTATAGTGAAATGTTTTAGCAGCTTTTATATTCAAGGCATTTTTAACCTCTTCCCTTAACTCCCCAAGCTCAACCTGGGCTGCGGCTGCTTTCGTACGTTTGTGAATAGTCTCAAGCGTAGATATTCTCGAGAACAGATCGTTCAATATTGCTGACCGTTGTTTTTTGATATGTGAGCATAGCGATATCAGTTCTCCTCGTATTACTACTTTATGCGCTTCCCATCTAATAACATCCGATAAATCCGGAGAGGAATTTATATCAAAATATTTCTGAATATTATCCTGTATCGCAGAGGAATGTTGGTGGTCACTCAAAATCGTATTGTTCAACCTCCACAGTCTGTCTCCCCTCGGAACACTATTTAGCTTCATAGATACAAACACTGGTGCATGATCAGAAAGGAGAAGGTTTCCTATTCCTGCCGACAGAACCATCGGGAGGAGACTATCCGACAACAGAACATAGTCTAATCTAGTATATACATTATGTGCTGCAGAGTAATAAGAGAAATCCTTTGTGGTGGGATATAGAAGTCTCCACGCATCAGTGACCTGTAGGTCTCTAAGTACCCTGTGGAGTCTCGATCCAGCTCGATGGGATATTTTAACCTTGCCAGTGGAATCTATAATGGGATTAAGTGGGATGTTAAAGTCCCCGCCTATAATTCTAGCACCTTCCGCAAACAACTTAAAATTCTCTAAGGTCTGAATAATCCACGATATCTGATCCGTATTGTGTGCGTATAAGTTGGCTATAGAGAACAAATCTGTACCAATGTGAGCTTTTATAAAAAGATATCGACCGTCAGGGTCTTTCTGCATTGACAGTAATTTAAAAGGTAAGTTTTTCCGTATCAAAATACTCACTCCTCTGCTAGCAGTAGAGTAGGTGCTATGAAAGGCATTTGAGAAGATAGCCCTAGATAGTTTCATAGTTTTATTATGCTTGTGATGTGTTTCCTGGAGAAGGGCTATATCAGTATTATCTTTTTTCAATTGTTGGGCAATCTGGTATCGTTTACGTGGAGTATTCAGACCTCGAACATTATACGATGTTATCTTAATATCAGACATGGTGAAAGATAGTATACATCAGCATATATGTCATCACAGTATTCAGAACACCAGTAGGAGGGGGGGGGGGTTGTAATACAGGGAAGAGTGAGATTAAAGTAAAGGTATGTACTGCCCCAATGTATAGAGCATGTACCTGGGGAGGGGGGGGAGTTAACTGTTAACAACAGTTGTGTAGTTGGCATAACCCGCATGCCAGCCAAAACCCAAGTAAGAACAGTGCAAAACAATAAGAAGCGATAGGATAGAATCGCCCACAATAGCAACAATAAAGTCACATCAAAGTATACTCTATTTCTTGATCTTCTCCAGCTACAGTGACTAGCTCCTACTCACGAATCCAATTCGAAAAGAGAGGTGACGTCCGTCAATCCGAATGCTGGAGCCGTGTGGAGAACAGTCCCCGCAATATTGGCAGTACCTTTCAATTTTCCATCGCTCCAGATCTTAGCGCCGGCTTTTTATTCTTAGGCGATTTCAGTTTCCCCACCACTTTCCACGGCATAAGTTCCAGCAATGGAGGTAATTTCAGCTCCGGAGGTACCATCATCCACGGCGAGATTTCCATAGGCGGTATACCCAGGGTTTCCCATGCATAGGTCAGGTCCTCGTGTTTCCTGATGGTGATTTGGCGGCCATCTTTTTGTATCGCCAGGCCAAACGGATATAGCCAGCGAAAAGGCGTCTTGGAGGCACGTAGCGCATCAAGGAGAGGTCGGAAAACTTTCCGTTTTTGTAGTGTGGAGGATGCTATATCTTGATAGAGGTATATTGTTGTTCCTTCAAATTCAATAGTACCTTTCATCCTTGCAGCCTTTAGAATCTCCGCTGTATCAGTGTAGCTCAGCAGACCACATATAATGTCGCGGGGGGGATCATTAGAGCGAGGTTTTGGGCGGAGTGCTCTATGGACACGTTCTATCCGAACTGTATCATGGCTGTTTACTCCTAGAACTGAAGAGAATATGTCATGAGCAAGTTTGCCCAAAGTCTCATGTGCGTATGACTCAGGTACTCCCCGCAGCCTGATATTCTTCCTCCGACTCCTATTTTCTTGGTCTTCTGTCCGCATAAACATCTCATTCAATTGATCTTGTTGTGAATGTAGAATGTCCCGCACTTTGTCATGATAAACTCTCATGTCTGTCTGTGCCGCTTCAAGCGTCTCCACCCGTGATCCTATCTGACGTAAATCAGTGCTTATCTCTGACAGTTCTTTAGTAAGAGGAGTCAAGGCTTTGTATAAGATCCTCTTCATAAACCCCCGTGACACTGGTGCTAAATCATTAGTGTCTCCCGACTCAGATTGCTCACCTCCACTCTCCTCATCTGAATCGTCATCTCGGCACTGTGGAGCAGCATGCACGGTGGCCATCTTAGATTTCCGGGCCGGAGATTCTTCATGCCTTTTATGGAGAAATTTCTCCATGTCTGCTTGTGCTTTCCCCGGTTTGGGTGTGCCAGTGTGATCTTTAAGTTTCTCCTTTGCCGGTTTAACCATTTTCCAACGATGTGGGTCGATATAGCTCGGGTTTTGGCTGGTATCAGTGAGGAGCTCTGGTCTCAAGCTGCCATCACACTGCACGGCTACGCTCCGCCCCCCCAAATATATATAATTTTGACTGTGATTTTCAGTTTTTTTGTTTTTATATATATATAATCTATCTCTCACTGGTAAAATTAACCTAGCCTAAAAATTCTAGACTGTTCATGTCTTTGACAGTGGGCAAACTTACAAAATGAGCAAGGGATCAAATACTTATTTCCTTCACTGTATACCTCTTTTCATTCATTTTATTTTCCCTGGCATCAGCTACCTGGCACTGGTTGCTAAAGTTAAGTTTGCTGTCCACTAATATCCCCAAGTCTTTTTCAGTGGCAGATTTACCATTAATGTGTAGTTGTAGATTTTTTTTTTTTTTCCTAGCCCCAAGTGCATAACCATACATTTATTCACATTAAACATAATTTGCCATTTCTCTGCCCACGCCTGCAGCTTCCCCAAATCCCTCTTTAATATTATATTAGCCTCCTGTTAATTAATCTGGCACAGGCTGCACTGAAGGGGGGACTGGCGCACTGCTCATACAGTGCGCCAGTCAATAAAACTCACCCCATGTGCCATTTTATAGAAGAAGGTAACTCGTAAAGTGAAACTTCATCATAACACCATTAGTTACATAGTACGGTTGAAAAAAGACACATGTCCATCAAGTTCAACCAAGGGATGGGAAAAAGGGAAGGAGTGAACCAGAAATTCTCCACGTTCATATAGGAGCTGATATTTTTTAATTCTAGGATATTATCTATGCCTTTTTTTTAATTTTTTTTTTTTTTTTTTTTTTAATAAAAGCCATCTACTGTTCCTGCTCTGACTAGCTCCTGCAGTAGGCTTTTCCTCAGATACACAGTTCTCACAGTAAAGAAGGCTCGTCGCCTCTTCAGATTGAACCTTGTTTTTCCCCAGACTGCGGGAGTGCCCCCTTGTCTTTTGAGGGGGTTTTATATGGAACCACAGTGCCCACATATAGTGCCAAGGTGCCCATGTAGATAGTGCTGCAATGTGCATGTAGATAGTGCCCACATAGTGCCACACTGCCCACATATAGTGGCATAGTGACACTGCCCATGTAGATAGTGCCGCAATGTTCCTGTAGATAGTGCCACAGTGCCCAAGTACAGTGTCGAAATACAGTGCCCACGTGTAATGACAGTGCCCACAAAGTGCCACCCCCCAATATAGTGCCACAGTGCCCATGTAGATTGCACCTCCCTAGTAGATCGCAACCCCCCTTCCTTCCTTCCTTGTAGATCGCGCCACTGTAGCTGCCACTAGGAGCTATCCCCGGCCAGAGATTGCCGACGCAAGGGGGTGCTATCTACAGCGGGGCGGTGTGGCTATATACTAGAAGTCTCTGCTTTCCCACGGAACTGCTGTTCCGTACTGTATCATTTTGTACAGAACAGCAGTTCCATGGGGAAGCAGAGACATAACTTTACATGTATCTACGTTAAACCTCATTTGCCAAGTGGATGCCCAAACACTGTGTCCAAATCTGCTTGCAATTTACGAACATCTTCTATAAACTGAACAATACTACATAGCTTGGCGTAATCTGCAAAAATATAAATAGTGCTATTAATCCCATCCTCTATATCATTAATAAGTAAGTTGAATAATAGTGGTCCCAGCACTGAACCCTGGGGTACACCACTTATAACCGGGGACCATTCAGAGTAGGAATTATTGACCACAACTCTCTAGATATGGTCCTTGAGCCAATTTTCCATACAATTACGAACTAGACTTTCTATACCTATAGTCCTTAATTTACCCATTAGACGTCTATGAGGGACAGTGTCAAATGCCTTTACAAAGTCCAAAAAAAACACTATATCCACAGCGGCCCCTCTATCTAGACTTCTGCTCACCTCTTCATAAAAACAAATCAGGTTGGTTTGACAACTTCTGCCCTTAGTAAATCCGTGCTGGCTGTCACTTATAATAAAAAAAAAATTGTCACACACTCCTGTATATAGCCCCTAAAAAAAAAATTCCCACGATGGATGTTAAGCTTACTGGTCTATTATTACCCAGGGAAGACCTAAAGCCCCTTTTGAAAATAGCCACTTTGCGCCAGTCCCTTGTCACTATACCAGTCACTAGAGAATCTCTGAATATTATGAAGTGGGAGACAGAAATAACTGAATTAAGCTCTTTAAGAACTCTAGGGTGTAACCCATCTAGTCCCTGAGCCTTGTGCACATTTATTTAACTTAGCTTGGACCATATCTACATTCAGCTAATTCAGTATATTAATTGATATATTAACAGCACTGGCACCGGCTATGTCAGCTGCTCTTTCTTCTGTTGTATATACAGAGCTAAAGAACCCATTTAGAAACTCTGCCTTCTATTGATCCCCTGTGACCAACTCCCCATTACCACTGTTTAGGGGTCCTACATGTTCAGTCCTTGGCTTTTTTTGCATTTATATACTTTTTGGGGGATTTGTTTTACTAGCCTTTCATTTTGTATTTTTGCTGATTTTATTACCTTTTTGCAGATCTTATTAAAGAGACACCACATTATAAGTGTCCTATCTGTTACATAATGTGATCAGCGCTGTAATGTAGGTAACACTGTTTTATATTTTGAAAAACTATCATTTTTGAGGAAGTTATGAGCAATTTTAGATTTATGCTAATTACTTTCTTAATGCCCAACTGGGCGTTCTTTAACTTTGGTCAGCGTCATACACTTCTCTTTACAACGCCCACTTGGTCATAAGTTAAAAAACGCCCAGTTGGGCATTAAGAAAGTAATTAGCATAAATCTACAATTGCTCATAACTTCCTCAAAAATGATAGTTTTCAAAATAAAAAACCGTGTTATATACATTACAGCGCCGATCAGATTATGTAGGAGATAGGGCAGTTATAATCTGGTGACAGAGCCTCTTTAAGCTCTTTATAATTTAAAAAGGCTACAGCAATACCCTCAGATTTGTATTTTTCAAATGCCCCTTTTTTGTAATATATTGCCCTTTTTACAGAAGGTGTAAGCCATGTGGGGTTTAATTTTAGTCGTTTATACTTGTTACCTATAGGAATAAATTTTTCACTATAATTATACAAAGTAGGTTTTAAGAGCTCCCATTTATGATTTGTCCCATTATTTGACATTAGTTCGTCTATATCCTGAATTGCAGCCCTCATCCTGGGGAATTTGGCCTTCTTAAAAATTAAATGTTTTTGCCCTCCCAGCCTGTGTTTGTTTTTTACAGTATAGGTAAAATGTAACTATATTGTGATCACTGTTACCAAGGTTTTCACGAACATTGACGTTCCCAACAAGCTCTGCATTATTAGAAATTACCAGATCCAACAGAGCTTCACCTCTAGTCGGCTCTTCCACAAACTGGCCCATAAAATTTTCCTGCAACAGGCTGAGGAAATTTCTCCCCTTCGCAGTTGAAGCCGAACCATGACACCAATTAATATCCCGGTAATTAAAATCTCCCATTATCACTACTGTACCCACTTGTGCTGCCCGCTCCATCTGTTTACATAGCTGACCTTCCATCTCCTCCGTTATATCGGGGGGGGGGGGGGGTCTATAGATTACACCAAAAGTAATTTTGTTCTGTGTTTACCTCCCTTTGAAATTCCACCCACAAGGTTTCAACCTCCTCACAATCTTCACCTCACAATCTTGATTACAGTACGGGACAGTTGTCCTGCAGAGAGGCAGGGACTTCTAGCATCGTACATAAGTATGATGCTAGGAGCCCGGCTCCCTGCACTGTGTTCGGTCCGGTACTTGCGGCCGAAATACGTCCGTCAATTACGGACGTAATTAGTGTGTGTGCACATACCCTTATTCTGTCGCTCGTACCCACATGGACCACGACAGCTGGATAAGCATCAAAAAAATAATTGAAAGCCTGTCACTATAAAACTAGTCTAACAAATGCGCTGCAGTGAAATTACACTAAAACTGTAAAACGACAGTATTAAAAATGTATTATGCGAAAAAAACAAAAGGTACGTTACGGACACTAACTGTAATCCTTTTTATTACGAAAATAAACTGTAGTCGAACAAATGTACTACAGTAAATACACACTACTACTGTAAAATGCTTTATATATAGATATATCTATCTATATCTATATAAATATATCTATATAGATAGATAGATGTCCAATTCGAACTAAAGTGCTTTTTTTTTTGTTTGTTTTTTACAAGGCAAACGTTGCTAGCAAAGAGTAACTGCACTTTCACTAAACTTTTGATATGTCGTATAGCCATATCAAAAGTTTGGATCGTTGGTGGTCCGGGTGCTGAGACCCCCACCGTTACTGAAACGGAGGTGCAGAAGCGCTCAGTACCTACAGCTGTGATTGGCGCTTGCTGTCAAGCTGAAGATGGCTTACATAGACTTTCTGTGAGAGCCGTCTTCAGCCGGACGATGAGCGCTGATCATAGCCAAAGGAGCAAAGCGCTCAGCTGAGTGCTTCTGCACCTATGTTTCAGCAACGGTGGTGGTCTCCGCACCCGGACTACCACTGATTCAAACTTTTGATATGTCCTAGAGACATATCAAAAGTTTGGAAGTGTTGTTCCTATTTAAACGTCTGCTACCCTAACGCACTACCTATGTAGGTACTAGCTTCACTTAGTAAGCTAACCTAAACTTCTGCTACCCCAACTCCTTACCTATTTATGTACTAGCTACACCTAACTACTTTTAGGCTATGTTCACACAGGGGGATACGCTGCGTAAAAGCACACCTTGTATCCGCCCTGGGCGCTGCAGGGAGTTCCAGCTGAAAAACCACACCAAATAGTGGTGCAGTATTTTGCCCGGAATGTCCACTGTGGAAGACTGCTGCACATAGAAAAAAAAAGTTTCATACTTCCGTAGCCATGGCGACACATCTCGCAGGCTGGCCTACTGGGATAATGATTCAATTTATGTGACCGCCTGTGATTGGCTGTAGCGATCACATGGGATGAAACATTATCCCAGGAGGCCGGCCTGGATGAAGAAACACAGAATTCGCAACTTGTTCGCCGCAAAAATCGCAACTTCTGCTATTTGTTGCGTGTTTTACCTCCCCATTGAATTCAATGGGAAAAACCCATCAACAAAAAAGCAGCGATTACGCAAATACATGCTGCGGATTTAAAAAAACGCATTCAAAAAAACTACCACAGATACTACTTAGTGATCATGGTCATTAATCAGCATTCGGTGGCCGCAGAACGCACACAGGACGATGGCTCATACAGAAAAATTTAAATGTCACAAAAATGAAGTCCTGCACCAAATATTAAGCACCGATGTCGATTAGTGATGGCAGTCAGCGGTCGCAGGACACAGACTGAAAGGTGGTAGGGTTTAAGAGAGACCGGGATAGGGGATGAGATCATATATTGTCGAAATGCTGCAACTGATGACACCGCAGCAGCTATCAGAGTAGTAACAAGAGTGCAGATCGCACTACAAGTTCCAGCAGTGTAGCACAGAGGAACATCGAACCGCTCTACATGAAATTCCTAACCAGAATGAGGCAAGAGCAGTGCTGTTTAAAATACCCACCGGTGCTGTGATTGGCCGATCTGTACAGTAATTTTTTAACAAAGCTCGCTGTAATTGGCAGGTAATAGTTGACCAGCCAAACGCAGGGATTGCCAATGCAGGGAGGCCGCGAAGTCCCCGTAGGTGATTAAATAAAGTGGTTCTGCTGTCAGGTACAGCAGACATCTTTACTTGGTCACTGTGTCATTTGACACACTGACCATATTTAGCCATGCCGAAACTGTACCGTGCATGTCCGGCAGGGGTTAATGATCATTGATGCTCTATGCATGCAGTGCATTTTTGTTTTGTTCTGTAGAACCAGCATCATCTGTACATAGTACACGTCGATATGGGCCAAGACTTTATAGCCTCCTTTCTAAAATTCTATGGGTTCTCGAAGTCCCCAAAACCTTCCTCATCTTCCCATCACGTAGACATATGCTAAACTTACAATTCAGTCACAAAGTTAGGGCTAGGAATTGACATGCTGCGGAACGAAAAATACACACCGCAAGTGAATTTCTGGACTGAACTTTTCCGTAGCGTGTGGATGACATTTGCTCATTCACACCCTCTTTGCTGCTACTGTATTCTGCAGCGTATTTACCATCTGCAATTCCGGATGGAAAATACGCAGCAATTCTGTTACGTGTGGACAAGCCCTTAGAGTGGTTTAGTTTAATCTGAATAGAATAGTATCAGGATTTGTTCTAATGCGTTTCAACACCATTTTATCGTCTCCTAAGTTGCTTAAAAATTGTCAGGCAGAGAACTAGTACATTAGTCTCGGAACTCTACGTCCCTGTCTGGCTGTTTTGGGCATCCTTTCCCTGCTAAGCTGCTGCCAGTGAGATCAGAGAACAATCCTGAGGGAAGTAAAGGAATTCCCCTTTCATCCAGAAGAATAGAAGAATTTAGGTTAGTAGGCTCTGGAGGTTAGCCTACCGGATGCTTCACTCCTGAAATATGCAAAGGATTGCTTATTGGCCTGGATCCCATGGGCAATGTCTTTTATTAATTGTATTTCCTTTTACTGCCTGCTATTACTGATTACATTTTTATTAATGTAGACAAATGCCACTGTATGGCTATACTGTGGCATATGTTGGAGGTTAACGTTTAAGGGTAACTGAACATTCGACAAACTTTTGACATGTCAGAAGTTTTGATTGGTGGTGGTTTGAGCACGGAGACCCCCACCAATCGCTAAAACTAAGCAGAAGCGCCCAGCCACTTTGTTTCTGTTTGGCTTTTTACGGAAAGCCGATGTATCGGAGTACGGGCTCATAGACTTTCTATTGAGCCGGTACTCCAGTACATTGATTTCTAGAAAAGGCTGAACAGAAACGAAGCGGCTGAGCGCTCACATGAGCGCTTCTCCTGCTTAGTTTTAGCGATTGGTGGGGGTCTCCGTGCTCGGACCCCCACCAATCAAAAACTTCTGACATGTCACTAATATGTCAGAAGTTTGTTGAATGTTTAGTTACACTTTAAGGAATACTTACCATGTATACCCATAGCGTTACGTGAACAGAGCCTAATTTATATATTAAGTACAATAGAGTTCTTGGTTCAGATTATAGCTTTGACATTTTGTCTCCTACTCACCCACTTGGCAGGATCATCAGCATGTTATACTGCCTAAAGCTTGGGCGACACTGCGTCACTCACTAGTCACTTTACAATTGCAGTGTTAATAGGACTTCAATGTTAAAAAAATAAAAAAAAGTTGCATGCAAACTGGTGACCCTTGTGTTGAATTTTTTGGTAATTTTCACTTGCAATTTCTTTCCCGTAAGGAAACATTGACGTTGCGGTAAAAATATCTGGTTTTTAGGGCCCTATAGATTTTACAACACATTTAGACATGTTTTATTGGAGCTCACATTATTACAGTACGGTAAATCTGTGACCGTTCTTTCTAAATTATTGATGAAGTATGTAATCATCTATTATCTTTATGATTATGAGTATTTTCAAGGCAGATGTCCTATCTTTCCACTGCTATTAAACAAAAAAGACAATTTTGTTTTTCTGTATCTTGCCCAGTGAGTTTCCATGTATAATTAATAGGATCCAACATTTTGATTATTTTTATACTTGAAGGCTTAGCATATAAAATCTTTGGTCTAGATGAAATTTTTTAGTATGTTACCATAGAAACAACATTATTCTGGAATTTTTGTTAATAAGATTGTGTTGGATGATTGTTGACATGGTTACTATGGATACCAAGGTATTCGATTGCACTTCCTTGGCAGTTTAGCATAAGCACAATGGGCCCACAATTTTTAAGACTGGCATTATTTACACCAGTCTAAGTAAAGAAAGTAGTTCGTGATTTGCATCAAATATATTAAGAGACGCACGCCTCGTGAATTTGGCAAATTTTCACTTGTCTGACAGACAGGAAATAAAATATATTCCTGTTTCGAGCAGGCAGATTTTTACCAAAATTTGCACCATTGTCATCTGATCCTTTTTAATAAATATGGCCTAAACGTCGTCATCTTGGAGACCACTCAATTTTCTTGTAACTTTACGAATTTGGCATTGAGAAAAGTAAAAGTTTGTGACGCGAACGTGTCTGCGTCATTAGTTGCAACATAATAGAGGTGCAGTTTACATCAAAGACTGGAGTAAACTTTAAACACAAAATTGATACTTCCTGTGGAAAATACTGTATACTTACTTTTTGTTAGCCATATGCATTCCATTATCGTGCAGGAGAGAGAAATTGTATGTAGTATTCTTATTTTATAACTTTAACGTCACTTTAAAGGGATTTCCGCAGAGCAGATTTAATGGTCTATCTTCAGGATAGGCTAGCGCTCAGGTGACCAAAAAACTATACTGGTGTTCGCCGTTCACTGTGCGAGTTAAATAATGACATATTGTAATAGTTCAGACTTTTACGGACGCAGCGATACCAAATTTTTTTTTTGAACTTTTAATATTTTTTGTTTTTTGTTAGTGAAAGGGAGTTACAGAAGCAGTGCAGCATGCGAGTTACACTTTTTCCGTAACTACTATTCAGTTCTATTGGAGTTACGGAAACCGCGTAACTCAGCGACCTACGCTATTTCCGTAACACGCGACCATGTAATCATTCAGTGGCCGGGAGAGCACAAAAAGCTATATCCGGGTTTAAGGGGCCCCGTTCTAGAGATAGGTGTGGGTCACCAAGGTGGGACCCGCATCTATCGGACTTAATTGTCCTTCATAGGAAATCCCCCATAAATGCCGCAGTCGCTATTTCCTGCGGGATTTAACTAGTTAAATGGCCATGAACAAGCGCGATCGCTGTTCCTGGCTGTGAGAGTAGTGTGTCAGCCGTGAGCCCGCTCCAAACATCACCCCTCCGCTCCATGATGTCCCGTCACGTCATGGGTCGGGAAAGGGTTAATTAAGGAAGCAGTCAGGGGTGTGGGTCTGGAGCAGCCTGGTCCCTTGACTGCCGACTATAAGTAGCAGGGAGTTTTTAGCAATATCTATTCTTGCTAAAAACTGCATATTACTGTCCGAAAAAGACGGTACTTTTTTTTATTTTTTTATTTTTTTTACATTTTAACGTCATTGTTTTATGTCCAATTTAAAACCTGTGGACCGGGCTAGAAAGCTTTTCTTTCATTACCCTCTAACAATGAGGTAGTTTTTGTCTGGCTCCTTCCATTCAGAGTTAGCAAGATAGATCTGGATTCGGCCTGAGGAAGAACCGGTTACCGCTGAGACATTAGTGACTTTCATCAAGGTAGCCAAACAAAGCAAACTGTAACGTCCCATTGTAACCAGAGTTTACTCGTATTCTAGTAAGAGGTCAATGGTTTACTTGGACACGTGACGTAGGGACAATTTCATAATCATTTGTCCAACCATAACTCTGAAGATGCCTTGTAATATTTCATAGTTTATGAACTTTGTGATGATATTGCTGCTAAGAAAAAGTAGCCATAAATGTGTTAATCATTTACTTAATAAGACTGATCATTGTATTCCGGTTAAAATTCCGTCGTGCATTTTACAAAACACTTTTGTGTTGGAAAATCATTACTTAAAAGAAAACTTGACATTTGTTTTTACCCCTTAAAGAGGATTTGTCACTAGTTTAGTAATGCCCTATATCCTAGCTGGTCTAATAGGCGCCGTCACACTGATCATGCTAGTGAAAATTGTGTCCTGAAACTCTTATTTTAAGTTTATGGCCTTTTTTTCTAAGTATGCAAATTAAGCTATACTAGACAAGTAGGAGGTAACCGCAGCGATTCTCCTGAGGTGGAGCTTCCTCACAGCCTCTGACACTGTCCAATCAGCATCAAGCTGCTTCACACACAGACCAGAGGGAAGGGGGATGAGTTCAGACAGACAATCTTTCATATGACACCATTAACGTGATCGCCATTCTAGCTGTGACACAACCGGAGATATCGCCAGTTGAATACACAGTCGGAAATGGAATCTGTATACTATAAGATCACGCTGTGTTGCTGGGCAGGGAAGGGGGAGAAGCTGTATACTGATTGGACAGTGTCATACAGAAACGTTACCTCCTATTTGGCTATAAGAGCCAAATTAGCATATTTAGAAAGATGCTCATAACTTTGCTGCTGATAACTACAGTGTGATTTGTTTTAAAAAACTTTTATTATTATTTGCAAAGCGCCTATTAGATTAGTTAGGAGATAGGGAATTAATAAACTGGTGACAAATCCTCTTTAATCGGTTTCACCACACTCTAGGTCATGTGAAGACATTTCTAAATGTATTCAAAAAAGTTTTAAAATGTCCCATGCCTTATTCAAATGAGGCCTGAAGCGTCCCCTGGTTGTAAACTGAGCTCGGTAGTGTCTGACGTTTTCGGCGCTAACCCAACCAATCTTTTTTTGCGTCCCTCCTGCACCATCCACTCTTTTCTCAAATCTTGCACCGTATTTATGAACTGCGGCTTCCACGCCCTCCCATTCTTGATTGACCGCTTTCTCCCCATACTGTGCATAGGGAGAAATTTGTCAATCATCGGAGGGAGCCGCAGCTCATGAATATTGAGCACTCCTGAGCTGCGACCACATCATTGAGAGGACTTCTTACTCGGGACTTCTATGCACAGTATGGGGAGAAAGCGGTGAATCAGTAGCAGGAGGTGCAAGGGAAGCTGCTGCTCATAAATATTCTTGGCCCACTCTGCAGGAGATAAGCAGAGATTTTATGAATAGGCCAAATATTACAAACTAACTGATCTCTGGAATCAGGGTCTTTGGCACAGCTTTATGCTGCCCGCAGATCGTGGCCCCTTCATTGATTTCATTTCTGTTCGTACTTGGACAGGCCGTTATATTTGTAGCAGCTGATCAAGGTATTGCAGCACTGTCCTATTCACTTAAAAGGGACCACGCTTCAATATCTTGCACAGCCGCTATGAATATAAGAGCGTGTTCAAGTACAAAGAGAACTTAAATAGAACAGTTGCAAACAATGAAGAGGCCGTGGTGCTCGTACAATCGCTGCGGCGCCGTCAAACATCTGATCGGCGGTGGTGCCGATCGTTGGATCCTCACCGTTCTAATATTGATGGCCTATCCTAAGGATAGGCCATCCATTAAAATCCTGGATAACCCCTTTTGACATTTTTTTTTTACCTTTTTATTAGGTACTAAGTAGAGTTCTGAAAGTTCCATATCCGTAACCGTATTCATTACTCACAGACATACCAGCAGATAGACTGAAGAACCATTATTCAGGATATTAAATCTAGCCCTACCACAGAGCTCAGGGACAGGTTTATATCTTCCTTTCATTAATTTCCTCCACTATCATATATATGAATCTATCTCCTCTGTCTTTCGAAATAGTCTGTTGTTTTACCAGCTTCTTGTATAGATCATGACAAGCTTGTGATAGTGTTGGTACGTTTCAATAAATTTGAATAGTGTAACATAAAATATATGAATTAAAGTGAAGCTCCACATTTGAAGCTATATTAATACACTAGGAGATTGCATTATGAACAATTTCCTAATATATTTTACCTGAATTGGTGCCCAAATGAAAGTCAATGATGGAACAAATAAAGGAGAAGAGGTATGGGGAATCAAAATTCTCTGGGTGCCATCTGCAAACCCCAGGAACTCTGTATACAGGTCATGGGAATATACATGGTGAGGGACTCCCCTACTGGTCCTGATTTACGTCACCATACCTACTTTACTTCCCAGATTTTCATATTTTGGAATACAAAATGGAGGCAGGACCTTTGCAACAATACCCATTCTTTGGTAAGGTTGCAATTCCTGTGGACACAGGGGCACCTGAGTACGTTCAACTAAGGCCTTATTCACACAAGCGTATATCACGTCCGTGTTACGCACATTAATAAAATACACGCCACACGGACCTATGCAATTCAATAGGGCCATTCAGACATTCAGTGTTTTTCATGCAGCGTGTATCCGCTGCGTGACACTCCCTGCATGTCCTATACTTGTGCAAATTTTGCGCATCACGCACCCATTGAAGTCAATAGGTGCGTTAAAATCACGGACGCACATCCGTGTGCCATGCGTTTTTCATGCAACAGTTGCTAAAGAAATTATGAGAAAAAAGAAAACCACCTCCTTCAGTTTATTTTGCTGACATAAAAACGCATGACATACGCGCGTAAAAAATGCAGACATGCACCGTACACGGTTGTCACGCGGAACTGCAATGCAGAAAAAACGCTGCGCTTTTTTACGCATGCAATACGCACACGTTCGGGTGAATAAGGCCTAAAGCGGAGATTAGCCTTAACACTTTTTTGTCAAATCTTTTTATTTAAAATTCTGCATATTACAGTGTCAAAACAGAAAACGGTAAAGCATTCGGGTAGCACGTCCACAAAGAAGGAAACTTTCAAATGCATAAAATCATTAATGTGGAATCAGTGACACGTCTGCCATAGAGTCATGACAATTCGTCAAACAAGTACGGTAATAACAGCAGTAAGAAATCAAATGGTCATCGCATCCTGTAATTATAAGGAAAATTTGCTGAATAGTCAAAATGAGCTTCATTCCTCAAAATGGCAGATCTAAGAAACCTTATCTATCCGGGGGGCTCAACATCTCTCCACTTTAATGGAATCTGCAATTTTGCAGCGAAGATCAGTAAAGTAGGTAAGTTGGTTTTTGGGGGATATAAAGAGGTAGAAGGTTTCCAAACAGTTATGAATTCTGGTGTTAATTTAATTGTAGTTAAAGTTATTGTCAGACAAAATGTCTGAACTAACGGACAATCCCATGAAATGTGTAATATAGTGCCTGTGTGGGTCTGATACCGCCAGTAGACCTCTGAGGAACCTAAGCTACATTTAGTTTGTATAGGAAACCCGGAGTCCTATACGACCTTGTCATATGCGTATATATGGGCTTTCCTGCATGCGTATACACGTAGAGAAACCACGGGAGTTACAATTTATTGGTTGCTTTCTTCCCACGAAAAGGTGGTATGTAACTCAGTGTCCCACTCTAATAGATCTAGGCTTATCAGAAGATAAGCTTAGAAAAAGACTGTAATATAATTTTAAAGATTAGGGGGCTTTTTGGGCAAAGCTAAATAGTTTTAATATGAAGGATCTGATTGAGGTTGTAAGCCTCAGGATGATTCAGAGATGTGTCCGGTATAAGATCCTGCAGGTGGGTGATCGATGAGAATCCATCTCTGGGACCCGCACCTATATCGAGAATAGGGATCTCCCGATACCCGTTTGGACGGTGTGGCGAACGCTGGTCACAGAATCCAGGCAGGGACTAGTGCAGAGAGGGTCGCATGTGCGCGTGGCTCCCTCCATTCTATTGAATAGGAGTTACGGAAACAGCCAAGTAGCGCTTGCTCGTTTGTTTCCGGAACTCCCATTGAACAGAATGGAGAGATCCGCACGCACTACCCTTTCTCCACTGGTTCCCGTCTGGATTATGCAGCCAGCGTCCACCACAGTAGGCAAAACAGGGCTTGGGAGATCCGCATTCTGGATATACACTCCTCAACATTGAATTTGCAACACCAAGAAGAGCAATCCTGGGCGTAAGCTTATGCAAATTGAGGACGTAGCCGAATCGCTAAGATCTGTAAATGATCACATTTTTGAGCACTTATCTCCCATCTGCGGCTTGTGGGAGGGGCATAAAAGCCGAATTGAAAGAAAAGATATATATATATTTTTTTAACCCCTTCGCGCCATTTCACGTAACTACGTGATGGGATGTGGTCTGTTCGCGCATCTCCATGTACAGTTACGCGAACGCTTTAAACGGTCACCGCACCGGGATGTGCGGCGGCAGTTTAAAACAGACGGCTGTCCGAGACAGCCTAGCAGTTGAGGATGCCGGCCGAGGACCAATCACAGCTGTCCTCAGCCGGCGATGGCTGTGATTGGTCCATCAGTGCAGATGGATCAATCACAGCTTGGAATAATTTATTTTGACAGGTCTAACATTGCATTTTAGGAAATACGGCTGTCCAAGACAGCCTAGCAACAGGGGATGCCGGCCGAGGACCAACCAATAGTTTTTATGCCAGGCCCCAAAAATGGACCCCCACAAACCCCACTAAAATCCACCAGTTCTGGGGACTTCTATTGAGTATGGGCATTACCAAAAAACCCAAGATACGTTCCTATTGGAACAGAGACATCCTTTATCATTCCCCTCTTTATTTTCTTGCCATGCCCAGGGCCCGTTTTGAAATTTTATTAAAATTCCTTCACTATAACAATAATGATGAGTGCCCACCCCCAAACGACCCCAATTATGATAGACTGTATAAAGTTAGGCCAGTAGTTGACCACTACAACTCAAAATTCAGTCAGGTCTATACGCCCCAAAAATGCCTTGCAGTGGACGAATCCCTAGTCCACTTTAAAGGCAGATTACACTTCCGCCAGTACCTGCCCAATAAAAGGGCTAGGTATGGCGTGAAGCTGTATAAGGCCTGTGAAAGTGTGTCTGGGTATACACTGCGCTTTCGTGTATATGAAGGGAAGGATTCAAAGATCGAGCCACCAAACTGTCCCCCTGTCCTGGGAATAAGTGGGAGGATAGTATGGGATTTGCTCCACCCCATACTAGACCAATGATACCACTTGTATGTGGACAATTTTTACAATAGCGTCCCCCTCCTGAAGTGCCTTTCTGCCAGGGGCACACTAGCATGTGGCACAATTCGGCGAAATCAAAAGGGTCTCCCCAAGTCCTTTATAGAGCAGACAATGCGCCGTGGGGAAAGCAGGGCTGTTTGCTCCGAAAATTTGATGCTTGTCAAATATAAAGACAAGCGTGATGTCTTTATTTTGACCACACTGCATGCTGATCAATCCACCCCAGTCCCAGTCAGAGGAGCCACAGAGCAGACCATCAAGCCTGTGTGCATCCAGGAATATAACCAATTCATGGGAGGGGTGGATCTTTCGGACCAGGTACTGCAGCCCTACTGTGCCCTAAGAAAATCTAAGGTGTGGTATAAAAAATTGGCGGTATACCTCACCCAAGTGGCACTCTATAACGCCTTTGTTCTCTACAGAACGGCAGGCAATACGGAGACTTTCCTGGGTTTCCAAGAAAAAATTATTACAAAAATGATTTTTGGAGACCAGGAAGCAGAGGGCAGCAGTGAAGGTAGCAGCACTTCTGGGATCTCCAGAATAATACCTGGCCAGCATTTCCCGGGAGTACTTCCCCCCACAGAAAAAAACCAAAAACCCCAGAAAAGGTGTCGAGTTTGCTCAAGCAGAGGGATTAGGAAAGACACCACTCACTACTGTATGACCTGTCCCTCTAAACCAGGCCTCTGCATCGGAGAATGCTTCCGTTTTTATCACACCTCTGTTGATATTCGTTAAATCTAATTTTTACTACTCCAATGACATCACATCCATTCCATTTATTTCTTAAATACCCCCTGGGCATTTATTTTCCAAATTAATTTGATATCTCAATAATACCACACCCGCCTCCCCCCCCCCCCCCCCAAAAAAAAATACAAATTCCCATTATACCCCTAGATGAATACCGTGCTTTGAAGGGTGCAATTTTATTAAATGAGGCATTTCTTGAACTTACTTTATGTTCTGGAGCCTCTGCAAACATAAGGTAGGCCTTCCCTTCTGAGCCCTACAGTGTGCCCAGGCAGCAGTTAATGGCCACATATGGGGTATTGGCCTTATCCGGAGAAATTGCACAACAAATTTTGGGGTGCTTTTTTTTTATTTTTTATTACCGTTGTATAATTTGAGGATAAAGCAGGAGAAGCTTTATTGGAGAAAATTAAATTCTGCATTTTCACGGCCCAGTGTTTGCAACTTCTAAGAAGCACCTTTCGAGTCAAAATGCTCACTACACCCCTAAATAAATTCCTCAAGGAGTGTAGTTTACAAAATGGGGTCACTTTCTAGGGGTTTCCACTGTACTTGTACCTCAGTAGCTCTGCAAACGCGACATGGCACCCGAAAACCATTCCAGACAAATCTGAGCTCCAAATAGCGCTACTTCTCTTCTGAACCCTGTCGTGGGTCCAAACAGCAATTTAATACCACACATGGGGTATTCCCGTAATCGGGAGAAGTTGCTTTACAAATTTTGGGGTTCTTTTTCTCCTTTATTCCTAGTGAAAATTAAACATTTCTACGTTTTCTCAGAAAAAAAGTCGATTTTCATATTCACGGCCGAATTCCACTAAATTCTGCACAAAACCTGTGGGGTCAAAATGCCAACTATACCACTAGGAAAATTCCTTGAGGGGTGTAGTTTCCAAAATGGGGGCACTTTTGGGGGGTTTCCACTGTTCTGGTCCCTCCAGGACGTTACAAACATGACATGGCACCGAAAATGATTCCAGCAAAATTTATGCTCCAAAATCCAAGTGGCGCTGTTTCCCTTCTGAGCCCTGCTGTGGGTCCAAACAGCAGTTTATTACCACATATGGAGTATTGCCGTAATTGGGAGAAAGTGCTTTATAAACGCTGGGATTCTTTTTCTCCTTTATTCCTTGGAAAAATTAAAAAATTCTATGTTTTTTCAGAAAAAATGTGGATTTTCAATTTTACAGACTTTTTCCAATAAATTTAGCAAAAAACCTGTGGGGTTAAAATGCTAACTACACCCCTCGATAAATTCCCTGAGGGGTGTAGTTTCCAAAATGGTGTCACTTTTTGTGGCTTTCCACTGTTTTGGCACCATAAGACCTCTTCAAACCTGACATGGTGCCTAAAATATATTCTAAAAAAAGGAGGCCTCAAAATCCTCTAGGTGCTCCTTTGCTTCTGAGGTCTGTATTTCAGTCCAAGAGGACACTAGGGCCACATGTGGGATATTTCTAAAAACTGTAAAATCAGGGTAATAAATATTAAGTTGCAATTCTTGGCTAAAACCTTCTGTGGTACATTTTTTTTTTATTACAAATGAATTTTGGCAAAAAAAAAAACGAAATTAGTAAATTTCACATCTATTTTGCTTTAATTCCTGTGAAACGCCTACAGGGTTAAGAAACGTTTTGAATGCTGTTTTGAATACTTTGAGGGGTGCATTTTTAAAAATGGGATAATTTATGGGAACTTTCCAATATATAAGGCCCTCAAAGCCACTTCAGAACTGATGGTCCCTGTAAAAATAGCCTTTTGACATTTTCTTGAAAATGTGAGAAATTGCTGCTAAAGTTCTAAGCCTTGTAACGTCCTAGAAAAATAAAAGGACATTCAAAAAACGATGCAAACATAAAGTAGACATATGGGGAATGTTAACTAGTAACTATTTTGTGTGGTATTACTATCTGTCTTACAAGCAGATACATTTAAATTTAGAAAAATGCTACTTTACACAAATTTTCTCTAAATTATGGTGTTTTTCACAAATAAATACTGAATTTATCTACCAAATTTTTTCACTAACATCAAGTACAATATGTCAAGAGAAAACAATCTCTGAATCGCTTGGCTAGGTGAAAGCATTCCGGAGTTATTACAACATAAAGTGACACATGTCAGATTTGAAAAAATAGGCTGTGTCCTTAAGGCCAAAACAGGCTGTGTCCTTAAGGGGTTAACCACATGAAACCTCAAAAATTGTATCAAGTGGTGTGGGATGATTGTGCGATGCCTCCTGTTTGTCGACTTGCCAATTATCACACTTATCACAAACTGAGACGGACAGAATCCTTGAACGGAGTTTATCACTCCAGCAGATTGCTACACGCCTAGGCCGAGATGTCAGCACTGTTTAATGTTGCGTGTCCTGGAGGTTGGGAAAACAACAATGAACGGGAATGACAGCAAGAGTTGTGAGGAGGCGAACCTCTGCACGGACAGATCGTCTGATTGGAAGAATGGTGCGTAGTGATCCATTCTGTACTGCAAGTGAAATTGGACGTCACATGCCAAGGCTAGGGCGGCAACCAGTGTCAACATGTCCAGCTACAGGTGTTCTATTTACCACATTCCACCACTCTCAAAGGCTATTATGGTGCACAGCAAGACCGCAATGGAGGCTGTAATGGAGGTCCATCCTCTTCCGCTATGAGTCCCGCTTTTGTCTGAGACGCAATGATAGCCGGAGATTGGTCTGGAGACCACTTGGGCAACGCCATGAATAGGCCTTCACAAGGGAATGTCATACCGGTCCTACTCCCGGGATTATGGTGTAGTGTGGCATAATGTATGGTAGCCGGATCCCTCTAGTCTTCATTTCAGGTACACTAACAGCTCGGCTTTACATTGTTTTGTTTGTGGATACAGTGGTTTAGCCATTTCGCTAAAGTGTTCCAGAAGCCGTTTTTAAACAGGACAACGCCAGTCCGCATGTTGCTTGTGCTACTGTGAGCAGCTGCGTGGCCTAAACGTGCTATCATGGCCTGCAGCATCTTCGGTCTAGTCTCCCATCGAGAACATCTGGGAAGTCATTGGTCGGCAATTGCAAAGGGAGCTGCCAGTAGCCAATCTTGATGATTTGCGTGCCCAAGTGCATTTCGCGTGGCATAACATTCCTCAGACAACCATCAATAACCTCAGTGATCGCATGTAAGTGCATGTATTTCTGCGCGTGGCACTCATACTCGATACTGAATAAATCAAGAAGTCTGGGATATTTTGTTTCCAATTTTTTTAATAATTTGCATATCATTAACAGGTCTATCGATCTTGTGATTTCCACAATTCCAAACTTTTCTTCTTAGTGTTGCAATTTCAATGTTGGGGCGTGTAGGTGCAGGTCCCAGAGCTGGAACCTGCATGTATCAGACATTTTATGGCATATCCTATGGATATGCTATAAAGGTCGTCTAAGGTGGGAAAACCCCTTTAAAAAGGGCATAACACGTGGCCAGTATTTGAGACTTCGGTGTAACTGTTACACCAAAGGGGAGTTAATGAAACAAGTTAGAGGTCTTAAACCAAGTTTTCTGGAGAGAGGTTATTCAGATCATACACTGAGACACCAGCATATAGAGATGCCCTACTTAAGCACAGGCTGACTTCCAGATTCAAAAATAAGGACGGCGAGTGACAGCCACTTACGATGGGGGGGGGGAGGGCCCTGGGGGGGGGCCTTGTCTGTGTTTCAAGTGATTAACGAGCCCTTGGATCAGTGATAATGTAGAAAAAAAAAATCACCAGGCAATGGCGCTACCGTTAGAGATATTGGATAGAACTGTGCAGGGTAAAATAGGGCTAGAGGATGCCCCCTGCATGTACAATACCAGTGGATTATCTATGAGGCCCTTGACTGCACAATACGTTTGATTGGGTGGCATTGTTTATCTTTCCCTGCTACCAATATTCACTGTGTGTACTGGTGCAATAAACCTTGCTGAAGAGGCTCTGTCACCACATTATAAGTGCCCCATCTCCTACATAATGTGATCGGCGCTGTAATGTAGATAAGTGTATTTTATTTTGAAAAACTAATTTTTTTTACCAAGTTATGAGCAATTTTAGATTTATTCTAATTACTTTTTAATGCCCAACGCGTTTTTTTTACTTTTCACTAAGTGGGCGTTGTACAGAGGAGTGTATGAGAACAAATGGACATGAATGGAGAGAAGTGTATGACACGGATTGGTTCGCGTCATACGCTTCTCCTCACAACGCCCACTTGGTCAAAAGTTAAACGCCCAGTTGGGCATTAAAGTAAGTAGCATAAATCTAAAATTGCTCATAACTTGGTCAAAAATTATCGTTGTTCAAAATAAAACACTGTTGTTGTTTACGTTACAGCGCCGATCACATTATCTAGGAGATAGGGCACTTAGAATGTGGTGACAGAGCCTCTTCAAGTGATTTTTGACAAAATAAATTATCAATTGCATTGTATTGTGGCATATATTGGCATGCACTTATTATTGGGTTACATCAAGTTTTTATGGTTTCATTATTAAAAGTTACATTTTAGTATATTTTTCACCTCCGCTTCTATTTGGTTGATCTTGATTTGGTGATGCTGGCCATTTCCACTCTGATTAGAGACCGGTTTATTAATACTGCTGCTATTCCATGACATTGTACAACTTCACAATATATTGCAGTTCCATATTACAGTATATCAATATACATATATAAATTATGTTTCCCTCATATACATTTATTTCTTTTTTTGCAGGATTTAAGTGCCCAGTCTGCTCGAAATTCATTCCCACAGATGAAATGGATTTGCACCTGGTGATGTGCTTAACAAAACCACGAATAACATATAATGGTAAGTACTACTAGTTCACCCTCAAAGTGCAACACGACAATAATATAGAGGATTTTAAGGGAATATGTTACCAGAACTGACACTTATTATGAACATCTGTTAGAAAATTAGGTCAGCGCAAGAGCGCCCTCTGCCTCCAAATTCCCATGATGTCTCTAAAGTACGCCACCTGAATGGTGCTTTAGCGTTACTAATTGGACGCACCTTTTGAAGGGGTTTGTCCACGTGACAGATTTACGTTTCAGCAGAAAGTATGAATCTACCTCTCCCACGAAAGGGATAGCAGCCATTTTATACCACAGAATGAAGCCAATGGTTCTGTGACCTGGACTGGAAGCATTTTAGAGCTCATTATTTATTTTAATACCATATGGCCAAAATATGTGGACATGACCGACCATCACGCCTATATGAACTTGTTGGACATCCCTTTCCAAAAACATGGGCGTTAATATGTAGTTGGGACCCCGGTTATAACAGCCTCCACTCTTCTGCTCAGGCTTTCCACAAGCTCTTGGGGTGTGTCCGTGGCAATTTGTGCCTAAAGAGCATTTGTCCAGTCAGGCTTTGATGTTTGACAAGGAGGTCTGGACCACAATCTGCGTTCCTATTCATCCTAAGGGTCAATGCACATGATGCGTATTACGTGCAATTTTCCTGCGGCTATTTGCGTGCGGCAAAACCGCAGTGTAATACAGTACCAGCATAGTCAATGAGGTAACAGGAAATCTCAAGTACGCTGCAGTATTTTTCCGCATGTAAATTGACCTGCGGTGCAGATTTTAAAATCCGCAGCATGTCAATTTATCTTGTGTTTGCGCTTTAGAATTGTATCTGCCTAGTGCTGAAGAAAATTGCACTAAAAGCTGCAGCATGAAAACACGCCAAAAAATGCATCAAACCATAAAAACCCATTTTTTCCTGCGAATCTCCTCTGTATTGCTGCGGCTTTGGTGCGTATTTCCCGCAGCAAAATATGCAACGTGTGCATGTAGCCTCTATGGGGCTCTGGGCAGACCACTCAAGTTCCTCCACAAGAAAATCATTAAACTCGCTACCATTGTCTAAAATGTCTGTGTATGCTTTAGCATGAACATTGCCCTTTGCTGGAAATAAGGGGCCCAAACCCTGAAAAACAGCCATAGACCATTATCCCTCCTCCACAAAATGTTGTAGTCGGCACTATGTATTCTAGTAGGTAACGTTGTTCTAGCCTCAGTCAAACCCAGATGTGTCTATCCGACTGCTAGATGGTGAAACGTGATTCATCACTTCAGGGAACACGTTTCAACTGCTCCAGAGTCCTGTGGCGGCGTGCTTTACACCACTCCCGTCTACGCTTGGCATTGGGCATGGTGATTTCAAGCTTGCGTGCAGCTGCTCGACCACGGAAATCAATTTTATGAAGCTCCTGACTCGCTGTTCTTATTTTGAGGTCACTTCCAGAGGCAGTTTAAAACTCTGTAGTGAGTCATGCAATAGATATGCAATTTTTGTTTTTTTACAATCAAAGTTCTTCAGCACTTGGCGACCCCTGCTCTGAGTTTGCGTGGTCTACTGCTTCATGATCGAGCTATTGTTACTCCTAGATGCTTCTACTTCACATTAATAGCACTTCCTGTTGACCGGGTCAGCGCTAGCTGATCAGAAATTTAACAAACTGACTTGTGGCAAAGGTGGCATCCTATTGGAGTGCCACATTTAACATTAGTGACCACCATACTCTTTTTCACGGTGGCCCAGTCTAAGCCCCGCATGGGTGTCCCGTGCAGGCTGGAGCTGGGGCTCCGCTGTCTGACAGCCGGGCTCCTGCTCCACCGGCCACGATCGAAGTTTACTTAGATCGTGGCCATTTAACCCGTTAAATGCCGCAGTCAATACCGACCGCAGCATTATCTGCCTCCCTGTGGAACTACTGTCGCATACTGTAATCTTGTTTTCAGTACAAGACACTATTCCCGTGGGGAGGCAATGATTCACAGCAACATTGAAGACTATGATGCTAAAAGTCAGACTCCCTGAACTGTGTTCAGTCCGGGAAATACGGCCAACATACGGTCCTTATCTATCTCACCGTCTGAACACGGTCGTGCATTTAGAGGATATAAACACATAATTTTCTTTTGTTTTTGACGCCTGTTTATTTCTACAAAAGCACAGCATGCTCTAAGTGGGACGTTTTTGACCGTGTCTTTAGGTCATAGACCTCAGTATTAATAAGAACTGCACCAAAAACTAACAGTCTGTGTGACTTGGGTCGCCCTTTTTTTAAAAAAATTTTTTTTTCTTTTTTGGTGAAGTTTAGAGATGGTGCTGACAGAGGAGCTGTGCCCGCACCATCCTCAGCAGGTGTCTGTTTAATACACCTAACACTGTGATACAACGGCCAGGATCCCGACCATTTATCCCCTCAGATGCCGTCAACCATAACCACTGCATCAAAATGGTTAGACCAGAGGGAGGGGTGCCAATGGGTTGCCATGGCTTCCAGCAGCCTAAAGAAGGCCCCCAGGTCTGCCATGTGTGCATGCCTGCGGAGGCACAGCCTATTAGACTGCCTGTCTGTTTTGCACTGACAGGCATAATATATTGCAGTAAAGAAGCGGTCTAAGAAAGTGTAAAAAAGTTCAATATAATATTTTTTTTTAAAAAAATGTAAGAATCCAATGTAACAAACAAACCCTTTTTCCCCTTACAAAATGCTCTTTTAGGAGAATGTTTTTATCAAAAGTACACATAATAGGAATCTCTGCAACTACCCGTACTATAACATTAATCCGTTAGCCATCCTGCACAGTCAACACAGTAAAAAAAGCAAAAAAAAAACAAACAATGGTGGCATTGTTTTGTTGATGGGTTCAGTTGGTAGCTGTAGGTTTCAGTCATATGGTGCCTCCAATTTTTCGATGCTGTCCTCCTATAACAGAGTAGAACAAGGAAAGCCCTGACGCAAATGTGAACAGTGCCTAATGCTTTTGATATCTGAAAAGGCCCAGTCTTGATTAAAATTCTTTGTGGATTCTCTGAGACTGTGTTTGCAATTCATGTGAAATGTTTAATAGAGCAGAATAACCCAATAAGATTATAGAAGTGCTGCAATCAAGAATGTTTGTAATGCTAATGGGTAAATGAGCCAGATCTTTATTACTGTGCCAGCCATAGAAATATGTGCAGCCACGTACTAGAGGCGCATTCGATCATTGGTCTGAATAATTATACCATTACTTCAAGTTTTTCAGTCTATAGATCAGCATCAACAAACCGGCAGCTGTTTTATGCAGGATGCAGATCTGAGGATATTTCATGCTATGCTTAGGTGTCTCTTTTTACAGAGCTTCCCTTTACGCAGCCATAGAACTACAGCAGGTCTGTCACCTCAATATTCTGCCATAGGTAAGGAGAGCATATTAGAGGGACAGATCCGTTCTCCTATTAGCCATAATCCGGACGAAAATATATTGTGCCATTTGGCTAATATGAAGAATAAACAGACTCATAGTTTTGACAAATAACTAAATTTTCATAGAAGATGATAAAATCCATATGCAACAAGACTTGTTGCGGTCATATTTTGCAAGCTGGGTCTAAGGTTGGCAGTCATGTTGCCTCCGTTTAACATATATGTCATTAAAAGTTCATGACGTGTACGTTAATACCATACGGTGGCATCAGTCACCCATAGGCACCCATGTTTAAAAAAAAAAAAGTATACTGTGCGGTATAGGTTTTTTTTACGGGATTCCGCTGAATGGAATAGCGTAGTCTACTACACTATTCCGTATCTTTTTTTTATTTTTTGTTCGCGGTATACTATACCGGTTCGATGGAGGCCAAAAGCACACTCTTTGGGCGTCCGTTGGGGTAATGGATCCCTATGAGTACGTTAAACCTGTACGCCAGGAGCTTTCCTGGCATACAAGCTAAATGTTCATCACAAATGTGATGTGAACCAGTCCTTATTTAGTCCTATTTCACTCTGAACAGAAATCGATGATTCCTGAGCAGAAACAAATAAGAGTATGCATGATGGCTGCATAACAACAAAATTCTATGCATTCTGTGCTATTGATTGAAATAATCCTGATGACGAAGGGTCTTCGTTTACTCATCATAAACTATATGTACCAATGTCAATTATGCCGAGTCCATGAGTATATTGTCCTAAATTTCGCTTTTTCATCTGGTAATATTGTAAATTGTGGTTTTCTTTTTCTGTTCTGCTTTTATGTCATTCTCTATGACAGGCTGAAAACTATAGTAGGCTGTGTGTTATATTGGGCCCATGTGTTGTGCTAATGTCCAATTATGTGTTCTTGGCATACTGCTCTAAATTATTTGGTAAGCTTTCTATTAGTGGAAGAGCTCAGGGCAAGTGGAATTCTCCATTCACATCACGTTTTTCTTCCGTTAGAGGTATACGTCAGAGGACTCCTGATTTAGACCTCCGATGGAAGGCTGCAACATATCCCGCTATGTAAGCATACAGTGAGATACGTCACCCGAATCCCCCGGACAAAGCACTACCTAGAGCGCTGTGCCCGGGGAAGCGCCTTACTTCACTGTCCGTATATGTACAGTGACATCAGGAGCTCTGCGATGCCGGAGTCCCTGGCCAGAGCATCAGAGTTTTCCCTACTTAAACGTAGGGCCAAATTTTCTTGTGAGCTAGACCTTCGACACAATGGATGACTTATAGAGGACCGATTAGCATTCTGGACATCTCTGTTTAAGTGAATACTTTCATACCCCACCTTTTGGAGAAACTTTGGAGAGTCGGGTCATTAAAATTCTGTGCATGCAATTTCCTTATGTAAAATAATAGTGTTCAATAACACATGGTCATGTGTATATTACTTTACTGAACCTATTTTATTTTACGTAAGGCACATAATAATATATATTGCTTATCCCCAGAGTGTGTATATTACTTTTATTAAACCCTAACCTTTTACATAAATGCAGCATGCCCAGTAATTCCTATATCTGTCATGTCACCTATAAAATGGTGCGTTTCTTTTACATAATGGAGCTGTGCACCATGAACGGTTAAGTGACTTGGCGCCGGGAGAAGTAATCTGATCTATTCCGTGCAGACTTCCTGCTTCTGCCACCAGCTAAGATGGCAGTTTCTTCATTATAGTTAATCCTAGTTGGGTGGCACGACCAGGAAGCCTCCTTTAAATATGACTCCTCCTTCCGACACCTTTCCATAAGGTGAGGTACATATTTTAAAATGTAGCTTTTACTATTTATTCTGCTAAAACAAATAAATAAATTTGTATGTAGTAACCTCTTATCAAGAACGGAATGGGTGGACGATATCATCTGTTCGTATCGAGGTACATTGTGATCATTCAGTGGTTTGGTCTGCCCTATTCAGCTTTTCCCAAATAATGGTATGTATATTGGATATATGATATCAGACAGGAGCCTAATCCTCGTCCTTTTTATCCTATGTGTTTCACCAGGATCACCAAGTTCATTAGGGAGAAATGTAAGTGCGGTGTTGGTGGTTTTTATGCTTTTTCTAGCAAAAAAAAACTAACAAAATGATCAAAATCGAGAATCGCCCTAAGCTTGGAAAACAACATTTTTAAAAAAAAAACAACTTTCTTTTTAGGCTATATCGCCCTGCCCTAGTGATCTGCCATAACATTCTAAGATGGCAATATAAGTGTTCCAGCCACACCATAGTTTACTGACCGTTTTTATATAAGAATCTGCAGACACACTGTCAGGGCCTAATAGGTAACCTGTGGAGGGTGGGTTATGTGGCCTCACAGCACAAAGGCTAGGCTAAGAGCAGACTTGTAAAAACTTTTTTGTTTGCCCCCTGCCCCCCAACACTACATTGTATACAGTACAGTAAAAACGTCAGTGGTATAATAATCTCATGACCATATAGAATAACTCTCTTCTAGATTGCTTAATTTTTCTTTGTTTTATGACTAACTCTCTTTGCAGTTTATTCTTGATCACTGTCGGTTGTTCTGATGACCTTTAAAAAGCACATTTAACTTCAAAACTTGATATGTAAGCCGTATAGCTTCCCTAACTTTTCACTGAAGTCAGCTAACATTTTTCAGAATCTGCTTGTTTTGTATAATCAAAATGCCTAAATGCCAGAGTAAATTACAGTTTGCTGGGCTCGTTATATAAGAAGGCTACACAATCGGGGGATTAAAGAGAAATGGAAGCTACAGTTTGTTATTCAATTAAATTCTTATATATTCTATTATGTTTACTATATATTTTTCATATAGGCTCCTTTTTTTTTTTGCCCATTCATCCATTAGAGCATTTGTGAGGTCAGACACTGATGTTGGACGAGAGGGCCTGTCTCACAATCTCCATTCTACTTCATCCCAAAGGTGGGGTTGAGATCAGGGCTCTGGACGGGCCAGTTAAATTCTTCCACACCAAACTCACCTAACCTTGCCTTTATGGACTGACCTTGCTTTGTGCCCTGGGGCACAGTCATGCTGGAACAGAAAAGGGCCTTCCCCAAACTGTTCCTACAAAGTTGTGCACTACAATTGTCCAAAATGTCTTGGTATGCTGAAGGATTAAGATTTCCCTTTACTGGAATGAAGGGGCTTAAAGAGGCTCTGTCACCAGATTTTGCAACCCCTATCTCCTATTGCAGCAGATCGGCGCTGCAATGGAGATAAGAGTAACGTTTTGTTTTTTTAAAAACGAGCATTTTTGCCAAGTTATGACCAGGACCTGGGGCAGGAAGTGAGTGACGTCACAGCGTGATCTCTCGAGAACACGCTGTGTCTGCACTGCCAGAAGCTGGGCGTTCTGAAGAGAAGTGGATGATACTTCTATACACAACGCCCAGCTAGTAAAAGAAGTAAAAACGCCCCGATGTACGCACATAATACACGCCCAGTTGTACTTTAACTGTAAACACGCCCAGTTGTACTTTAGAAAGCCTCATTTACATAAATATAAAAATGGTCATAACTTGGCCAAAAATGCTAGTTTTTTTTAAAAAAAACACGTTACTCTTATCTCCATTGCAGCGCCGATCTGCTACAATAGGAGATAGGGGTTGCAAAATCTGGTGACAGAGCCTCTTTAACCAACCCCCTGAGAAACCACCTCATAGCTTTACACCTCCTCCACCAAACTTTACAGTTGGCATAATGCAGTCAGGCAGGTAACGTTCTCCTGGCATTTGCCAAACCCAGAGTCGTCTATCAGACTGCCAAACAGAGAAGGGTGATTAGTCACTCCACAGAACACGTATCCACTGCTCCAGAGTCCGGTGTCTGCATGCTTTACTTACACCCCTCCATCTGACGCTTGGCATTGTGCTTGGTAATGTAAGGATATGTCATAAATGTCAGATAGATGCAGGTCCCACCTCTGGGACCCGCACCTATCTCTAGAACGGGGCCCCCTAAACCCCGTTCTAGCTTTCTGTTCTCTCCCGGCCACTTGATTACATGTGGAGTTACTGAAACAGCGTAACTCGCGGAGCTACGCTTTTTTCATAACTCCCACAGAACTGACCAGTAGTTACGGAAACGGCGTAGCTCACATGCTATGCTGCTTCCGTAACTGACATTTACTACTATGGGAGTTAGGGAAACAGCGTAGTTGTGCTGTTTCAGTAAATCCACATGTAACCAAGTGGCCGCTGGTTCAAGTCCCCTAGGGGAACTAATAAAATGTGTAAGAAAATAAACCTGTTAGATAAATTTTCAGGAGTGTAAAAAAATAAATATTAAAAGTTAAAAAAACAAAAAACTAATTACAGCTCGTCCGCAAAAAATAAGCCCTTGCACCGCTCAATCGATGAAAAATAAAATGTTGGCTCTCAGAATGTGGTGAAACAGAATAAATTATTTTTTAACAAATAATTTTTTTCCTATTTTCTGTTGTCTAAAACCTGGGTGCGTCTTATGGTCAGGTGCGTCTTATAGTCCGAAAAATACGGTACACAAATTGACATATTGCAGCGGTGGCATCCTATTACTTTACCGTTTCAGGTTTTTTATGAAAACAATAACGCAGCACGCTACGCTATTTTTTCCGTAAATCAACGGAAACCTAGCAGAATGGACGCAAACTGAAACCAACTGAATAAAAAAAATACCTTTGAAATCAATAGTATTGCAAACAGAAACAATACGTTTGTCTTTCTGTTCATCTGCTGACCAAACGGAAGGCAAACGTGATGTGAACAGGCCACAAGCGGTTAGGGGTGTGTGACTTTAAAAGACTGTTTCCAATGACTGAGCAGAACTGTGAATGCAGCTCTGGGATATAATGGGCTTTGTTATGAGTATGTGAAGCAGTATACTTACAAAGTAAACTTTTAAAGAGGTTTTCCCACACACCCCTTTTTTAAATTCTAAAAGTAAGAACAGTAGGACCCCACCATTGCTAAGAATGAGGGTCCCTTAGCTATCCCTCGTCATAGACTTGAATGGGGGAGTTGGAAATAACAGAGTACGTTAGCCTATTGGTGGGTGGAAACTGGTTGGGTATCATGCGGAGGGGTATGCATTAAAAGGTAAAACAGAATTATGTAACTGGTATATTGTGCATCATATATTAGAAATTCTGTTCTGTATTATTACTTAAAATATTAAATGCTTTCTTCTTTAGAGGATGTTCTTGGCAAAGATGCTGGGGAATGTACAATATGTCTGGAAGACCTACAGCAAGGGGACACAATAGCAAGATTACCCTGTTTATGTATATACCACAAGGGGCAAGTATTGTTTTTGTATGTTTTTGTTGTGGGTGCGTGCTGTCGTTTTTTTGTGTTTTTTTTTTTTTGTTTTTTTTTGTCATTTGGCTTAAAGGGGTTGTCTGGTTTAGAGAACCCATTTTCAAATACCCAGATTACGGTAATAGAGTAGTAAGAGTGAAGAGTTTCTACAAGCAGAGTCTCTCAACTCTGCAGAACCGGCCAAGTTCATTGATTACATGTACAGCCTAATAATTTGAATAATAACAATATAATGCTTGATTTCCCCTGTGGTGGCGCTGCAGGAATATTGAACACTCGTTACTTCCACAGATTAAAGATGGTCACAGCAGGGGGACACACAGTGATCAGATTGTCAGGCACCCTTCTAACAAAAATAGATTATCCAAAGCGAGCATCTCATTTAAATAAACTTTCTGATTGTTCCCATGTAATAAATGTAGTCAATGTACATACATTATTCAAATAAGTTAAGAAATATAACTCCGTTCAGAAAGATCTTCACCGTGTATTCAGTGGTGGATTAAGTTGACCTTAGGCCCTGGGCTGTTCCCCAAATTTGGGCCCTCCTTCACCACTGCTGCCCTGCCATACCGTGTCTGTAAACAACACCTTTCTGTAAGAGCATTGACAGATTTGTGTTGCAGCCCTTTGACAAGGGGAATCGTGTCCCTACATACTGACAGTCTTCAACCATTGCTGACCGCATCACACTGTGTAGGGACACAAGGGGAATGGTAACACCAATTTTTCAATTAGTCCTGGGCTACACGGAGACTTTTTGTGAAATACAAGGATTTCTTATAACAGACTTATCAGGAGACCGCTCCTCTATAAATCCAGTGACACACAAGTGACGTCTTCGAGTTGTTCTCTTTTCTTCTCTATCTGATATAGAACGTTGTGGGGACTTCTCCAGACTACTGCAAAGTTTCCTGCCGAGACCTCCTTGCCCCTCGCTTCTGCAGCCGTTTCCAGCTTCTATAGAGACACAAAACTTCAGACTCCAAACCCCCTAAATTATTCCTTACCTCAGACTAGATCTCTAAGCAAATTCAGACCCCATGACCATACATTAACACAAACGAATAAATTCGGACCCCAGAGCCTAGAATAGATACAGACCCTAGACCTTCTAAACTATTGCAGTCCCCAGACCAGACCCTCCTAAGCCAATTCAAACCCCAGAACCAGCACCCTAAATAAATACAGACCTCGGACCAGACCGCTAAATACAGCCTCCCAGACCTAATTCCCTAAACTAATAATGACCCTAGAACTGACTCCCTAAACTAATACAGACCCGTAAATACAGACCCTCTAAAATAATAAAGACCCCTTGATCCCTAAATACAGATCCCTAAACGAGTACAGACCCCAGCTAATAAAAATCTTCATTATCTGCGCTCGCTCTCCCTCCAGTGTTCAATGCAGTTTACTTTATGGCACCTCTTCAAATTAATAAGTGCCTGTTGTAAGTTGTATTCCAGTAGTTTACAGATTCTATCTAGAGATGGGAAGACCTCGCTGAAGATCTAACAAGCCTGTAAAACTGAAACGCAACACTTCTGCAGTGAAATTCACATGGTCTGGTGGACTATATTTAACAAATTGTCCTGCCTGTTCCTTTCACCCCTTTTTTCTTCAGGTGTCCCTTCCTAAATGTTCCTTCAGACTCCAAGAGAATTTTCTGTACACAGTTTGACTGCAGATTTGTGTACGTAGGACATAGGCATATCTAGGCATTCCTTCACCCGGTGCAAATATGTATTCTGCCCCCCCCCCCCCCCCCCGTCAATCTTACCCTGTGCCAGGTTCATGGAATTCTTCCCTGCACAGCGGAAAGCACAGTTCCATTCACTTAAATGAACCAGTGTTGTAGTTTCAAGCACAGCGAGTGGCCAGGAGCACCGCTGTGCAGGAAAAAAAACTGTGTAGGGGCCACAGGGCTAAACCAGCGCCATAGCCATTACGCTCGGTCTTGAAAATAATAAAATGTATATACTGTGTATGTATATATATCACACGCACATTATAGCATGGTACTTAACATAACTGTAACTAGCTTACCCAGCCAGGGGCATGGGCAGGAAGGAGGACCAGAGGAGTGAGCTGACATCACTACAGCTGAGAGGGCACAGTGGCTCTGGCACGAATGGGGTGGGACTTGGAGGAAGCGCACTGTAAAGGGAAGACCTTGGTCAGGATCTGGCTGTTTTTAATAGATGGGTGCATGTGCCGGCTGAGCCTCATCAGTGCCTCTGTCAGATTAAGAAATTAAATGATGCAGCAGCCGACCAACACACTAACAAATCAGCGATTTGTGTGTGCCATACGGCTACAGCATCAGTGTATTTCAGAAACTGACTGTGGCACAGACTATTTGTCTGTGGCGGCTTCCCCCTCCTTTCTCCACCTGTGGGGGCACATGCCCTGCCAGCCTTTCCTAGCTACGCCCTTGGCATAGGGTGTCCTAAAATTGGTGATCTTCAAAGACCTCTTTAACAATATGGCACAAACAAAATGCAGTAAAAGTAAAGGGATATTTGTTGAGCATACTATAATGGGTAAACCATATGGCCTCTGGAGGAAGCTGAGGAGCCGTTAGGAGACTAAGTGGCATGGAGCCTACTGCCACTTAGCTTTTAATATTGGCAGGGCAGGGGGGGGGCGGTCACAGTGGTCAAACCACCGATCTGTTATTGGTGGTATACGATATACCATCGATGTCTCTCATGACACAACATTAAGTTATATTTTATAATATTTAAACAGTAAATGGGAGAATGTGGCTCCAGTTTGCAAGTCTGTCCTTTTTGTAGAAAAATAACCTCGCCGGGGCATTACCATAGTACAACAGTTGTATATGGTCTTGGGTCTGATTTGCTTTCTTTTTTTTTCTTTGTCAGGTGCATAGATGAATGGTTCGAAGTAAACAGATCTTGTCCTGAGCACCCGTCAGACTAGAGAGCGGTTATCCTGTGTGAAAGGTAAATAGCTCACACTTGACTACACAGTTCTACAGCCATGACAGAAGGAAGAATGATGAGTGACAAAACCAATATTAGACCAGGTATATGAGACTACTCTAAAATTGAGGAGCCAAGCAACAGCACGGTGTACGGCCAGATCTGCACAACCTGGTTATGGAGCAATAAATACACATTTAAAAAAACAAAAAAAACTAACCTTACACGTCACTTGAGTTGAATTAGTCAGAATACAGTTGACCTTGGTAATAGCTGTGTTCCCCTTCCCCTTTAACCCCTTAAGGACGCAGCCTAGTTTGGGCCTTAAGGTTCAGAGACCATTTTTCAAATCTGACATATTTCACTTTATGTGGTAACTTCGGAATGCTTTTACCTATCCAAGCGATTCTGAGATTGTTTTCTCGTGACACACTGGGCTTTGTTAGTGGTAAAATTTGTTTATTTGTGAGAAATAGCACAATTTTGAGAAAATATTTAAATATTAGCATTTTTTTTTTAAATTTAAATGTTTCTGCTTGTAGGGCAGATGGTTATACCACACAAAATAGTTACTAATTAACATTTCCCATCGGTCTAATTTATGTTAGCATCATTTTTTGAACATTCTTTTATTTTTATAGGACGTTACAAGGCTTAGAACATAACCAGCAATTTCTAATATTTTCAAGAAAATTTCAAAAGTATTTTTTTTTTTTTTTTAGGTACCAGTTCAGTTCTGAAGTGGCTTTGAGGGGCCTATCTATTAGAAACCCCCATGAAACACCTCCATTTAAAAACTAGAACCCTCACAGTATTCAAAACAGCATTTAGAATGTTTTTTAACTCTTTAGGCGTTTCACAGGAATTAATGCAATGTGGAGGTGAAATTTCTTGCAGAAATTCAATTTTAATAAAAAAAATTCTGTAACACAGAAGGTTTGACTAGAGAAACACTACCAAATGTGTTGCCCAGAATCTGCGGTTTTTAGAAATACCCCACATGTGGCCCTAGTGTGCAAGTAGACTAAAACACAGGCCAAAGAATCACCTAGTGCATTTTGGGGCCTCTTTTTTTTTTATTAGAATATATTTTAGGCACCATGCCGGGTTTCAAGAGGTCTTGTGGTGCCAAAACAGTAGAAATCCCCCAAAAGTGACCCCATTTTGGAAACTATACCCCTCAAGGAATTAATTTATAGGTGTTGTGACCATTTAGTCAACAAAAGGAATGCCTGCAGGCAAACAGAATCCCCTATTTTCGTACTACCCACAATATAATAGAAAAATAAACTAACAAGTTTTATTAAGCTACGTGTAGCAAAAGACAGACCCCGGGGGGGCTTTAAAGTGTTTTTTAATTCCTGTCCTAGCCGAATATAATGCCGATTCACTAAAGTGTGGCCTCTGCCTCGCAACTGACTCTGATTCAGTCAGTATTCACCCTGGTCGTCTGAATGTTCTGCCGAGCTCCCTAGCTGGCTGTTTTCACTTTCACTTCGGCACTTTGACAGTGATAATTTTAAACTGACATTTATGTGGTCTGTCTTTTGCTACACGTAGCTTAATAAAACTTGTTAGTTTATTTTTCTATTATATTGTGGGTAGTCAGGAAATAAGGGTTTCTGTTTGCCTGCAGGCATTCCTTTTGTTGACTATATATTTTACCTGCTGACTGCCCAGGGTCACAATTGCTCTCTGTCCTTGTGACCATTTAGACCCCACAGTTGTTCCGCAGAACTTATTTGAATTGGGCTGTGAATTTATAAAAATTAAATATTTTCCAATATGTAGTTTTGCCTCAAAATTTTTTATTTTCACAAGTAATAAAATAGCACGTTTTGTTGCACAATTCCTCCTGAGTGCGGCATTATCCCATTTGTGGTGATAAACTGCAGTTTGGCCTGTGGGAGGGCTCAGAAGGGAAGGAGCGTTGTGTGTCCTTTGGAGTCCAGATTTTGCTGGATTGGTTTTCGGGTGCCGTGTCACATTTGCAGAGCCCCAGAGGTATCAAAGCAATGGAAACCCACCAGAAGTGACCCCATTTTGGAAACTACTCCCCTCAAGGAATTTATTTATGGGTGTTGTGACCATTTAGACCCACAGTTGTTCCACAGAAACTTATTTGAATTGGGCTGTGAATTAAAAAAATGAAATATTTTCCAATAATATGTCGTTTTGACTAAAAATTTCTTATTTTTACAAGGAATAAAATAGCTCGATTTGTTGCCCAATTTCAGGGCCGTGGGAGGGCTAAGCAGGAAAGGAGCGCTATGTGTTCTTTGGAGTCCAGATTTTGCTGTATTGGTTTTCGGGTGCCATGTCACAGTTGCACTCCCGGGTACGGCAATACCCTACATGTGGCTGTTATCTGCTGCCTTGGCACACGGCAGGGTTCAGAAGGGAAAGATGAGGGGGATAAGCTGTGCGGAGTGCATCATGGTAAATTTAAAAATCAAGGGATGTATGATAAATTCTAAAACAATCTTTCATACAGAGCCCTGGTTTTTCGGGACACGTGTCGCATTGGTATATTGGGTCCTTCCTTATCCCCCTCTTTGAGCAGACTGCACCTCTTTTGACTTTTTCCCTTCTTGCCAGTTTGGGGAACTTCTCCTGGAAAATGTTGCCCTGGTACTATGTGTGTGGTCTCGCTTCCAGAAGTACTGGGTGCCCCCCCTTCCTGGTCCCTAAAGATTAGGTTCTTGATAACCACCTCTTGAAATTCCAGGAAAGTTCCCCTCTAGCCTGTACATCGACGTAGCACGTACACATTGTTCAATGCCATCTGTATGATGTGCACGGCCAGCTTCTTATACCACACCGCATGGCGCTGTAGGGCTTCAGGACTTGATCCGACAAGTCCACCCCTCCCGTGTACCTATTGTAGTCCAGGATGCAGTCTAGTTTGGGGGTCTATGAACTGGTACCTCGTACAGGTACATGGGTACTGGTGTGGCCATGTATTGTTGTCAATACAAGGACATTTGTCTTTGTACTTGAATATATTGCTGCTAGATTGTGCCCTGCTCTCACCCCTTCTGAGTGTTTGCCCAAGCAGAGTCTTAGGGAGGCCTCTCAGGTTTTTTCTAGCAGTGCTGCATGCCACAGTATTTCTGGAAGCGAGGCACTTGAAGAGTGGGACACCGGTATAAAAATTATCCAGGTAGAGGTGGTAGCCCTGGTCCAGCAGTGGGTGCACCAAATCCCACATAATTTTGCGGGAATTCCCAGTAAGGGGGGCATTCTGGGGGCTGAATATTGCTGTCCTTCTCCTTCATATATTAAAAATTTGTACGTATACCCTGATGCACTCTCGCACAGCTTATACATTTTCACGCCAAACCTTGCTCTCTTACTTGGCAGGTACTGGCGGAATTGAAGCCTCCCTTTAAAATGTACCAGGGACTCATCAACAGAAATACACTTCTCGGGGGTGTATGCTTTTTGGTAAACCGAGCACTGAAATGGTCTAATAGGGTTCTCAGTTTATACAAACGGTCAAAACTGGGGTAATCTCGGGGTGGGCACTGCTCATTATTAGCATAATGTAAGAAACAAAGTTTTGCCTCATAACGCATCCTGGACATGGCCATGCGGTACATCGGGGTGTGGTATAACATGTCTGTACTCCAGTAGGTCCTAATGGACGGCTTTTTCAGAAGCCCCATGTTCAAGAGCAGTCCCAAGAACTTGCCCAACTCTGCTGCGTCTACAGGAGTTCACCAGTGAGATTGGGCATAAAATGTGGGGTTCATTGTTATATACCGTTGGGCATATCAGTTTGTCTGGGACACCATAAGCTCTATAAATTCATCCGTGAAAAAGTCCATCTCACTGAGCCTTCCGTATTCAATTTAATCCCTGGGCTGCCCGTGGATTTGGGGCTCGTAATTGTCTGGTGTGGTGGTCCAAATGGGGTCACTTCGCTCAGAGGTTTCAACTGTTGCGGGGTCACTTCTCTCAAGGGTTTCAACTGTGGTGGAGGTCCTGGGGCGTCTCCTAGGTCGTCGTCCCCTGTTCATCACTGGATGAGGAGGTTGGTAATTAAAAGAGAGTCGTCCCATCTGACGAGTCTGTGTCAAAGGCAATAAACGCATAGGCCTCTTCGGCAGAAAATTACCTTTGGGACATATTTTATTTGCGTCACACGTGTAAATTGTGTTCTTAGACATGTGTATGCAGCAAAATATGTTCTCTTGCACAGTACTTTTATTAGTACTAGTAGAAGCAATAGACTGCTACTTTAAAACTTTTTTGTTTTTATAAAACGATTCCCTGACACTAACGAACCCTAATACTAGCTGAGATGCTGCAGGTGACAAAAAGTTTAGATATTTTATATATAGATAGATAGAAATATTTTTTTTTTATAGAACGAGTGGACTTCCCTGACCCTAAACCTAACTAAGGCAAGGGTTCCTAACACTAAACCTAACAATATTTTATGTGAACTTCCCTGACCCTAAACCTACCTAGATTATTCTGAGCTTTCCTGTCGCTAAACCTAACTACGGTGACGGGTGCCTGACACTAAACCTATCTAGATTATGCTGAGCTTTCCTGGCGCTAACAACTGCTTTTATGTGAACTTCCCTGACGCTAACTAACCCTAATACTAAACTATCTGCTCTCTTTCTTAACTGCCTTTTTTTTTTTCGTTTTATATTTTATAAAAAATCCCTAGAGACCAAAATGTGGCCCTGAAGTCTCAAAAGTGGTCAGTGATAGAGATCACTGACCAAAAACGTGGGAGACAAGGGGAACATAAGGACAGGAGTGGGAAGTGAATACAAGTTAGTAAAAGCAAAAAAAAAAAATGATGTATGTTATTTTTTCTAACTACTCTTCTCTGACTCTCTCCACAACTACTCTCTTCGACTAACTAACTCCAACAGAGAGTGGGTGCGGCAGGATCTAAGGTCAGAGCAGGAAATTACGTATGCGATCGCTGCTATTGGTCGGTCGTCACTAACCAATAGCCGCGATCGCGAAGGCGGGACCACTATAATTGGTCCCTACACATTGAGCTGTGTTAGCCTGCTGTTGGAAACAGCAGATATCACAGCTCGATGAAACGCTGGGGGAAAATGGTGATGCATTTTCCCCTGGACGTACTATTCTGGCGCTGAGCGCGAACGATGCACTAAGCGCAACGGAATAGTACGTCGCTGAGCGCGAAGGGGTAAATAGTAAAAATTGTGCCCTCAATCTCCCCTTTACTTCCACAGATGTCATAACGGATGCCGAACTTCCCCAATAATCACAACCACCCCACGTCCTTAACCCCTTAACGCTCAGTGACGTACTATTACGTCATGGAAAGCACCCTGTTCGCGCTCCATGACGGAATAGTACGTCTTGGGAGTAACGGCCGTTTCGGCCGGCCTCCCGACATATACAGGAGCTGTGACAGCTGCTGTCTCGTACAGCAGCTGTCACAGCTCCTACAGCGGGGACCGATCGCTGTGTCCCCGCTGATTAACCCCTTAAAAGCCGCGTTCTATAGAGATCACGGCTTTTTAGGGGTTAAGCTGCCATCGCCGGCCTGCTACACGATAGCGGCCGGCGATGGTGATTATGGCAACCGGACACCAAACAATGGCGTCTGGCTATGCCATAGACGGAAGCCTAGTGGGTCCTGACAACGTCAGGACGCACTATGCTTGCTGTCAGTGAGTAGCTGACAGTTCTAATACACTGCACTACGCATGTAGTGCAGTGTATTAGAATAGCGATCAGGGCCTCCTGTCCTCAAGTCCCCTAGTGGGACAAAGTAAAAAAGTAAAAAAAAAGATGTGTAAAAATAAGAAAATAAAAGATTTAAAAGTATTAAAAGTAAAAATCCCCCCTTTTCCCTTATCAGTCATTTATTATTAATAAAAATATATAAACAAATAAATATACATAATTGGTATCGCCGCGTCCGTAACGGCCTGAACTTCAAAATTATTTCGTTATTTATCCCGCGCGGTGAACGCCGTAAAAGAAAATAATAATAAACCGTCCCAGAATCACAATTGTTTGGTCACTTCACCTCTCAAAAAATCGAATAAAAAGAGATCAAAAAGTCGCACGTACCTAAAAATGGTATTGATGGAAACTACAGTTCATTACGCAAAAAATAAGTCCTCGCACGGCTTTATTGATGGAAAAATAAAAAACGCTATGGCACTTAGAATAAGGTAACACCAAAAGTGAGTGATTTATTACAAAACGTATTTTATTGTGCAAACGCCATAAGACATTAAAAAAAACTATAAACATCTGGTATCGCCGTAATCGTATCACCACGCAGAATAAAGTGAATATGTCATTTATAGCGCACGGTGAACGCTGTAAAAAAAATAGAATAAAAAAACAATAGTAGGATTGCTGTTTTTTTGTCACCACGCCACCTAAAAATAGAATAAAAACTGATCAAAAAGCCGCATGCACCCCATGAAAACTACAATGGATTCCTCAAGGGGTCTAGTTTCCAAAATGGTGTCACTTTTGGGGGGTTTCCAATGTTTTTGCACCACAAGACCTCTTCAAACCGGACATGGTGCCTAATAAAAAAGAGGCCTCAAAATCCACTAGGTGCTCCTTTGCTTCGGAGGCCGGTGCTTCAGTCCATTACCGCACTAGGGCCACATGTGGAATATTTCTCAAAACTGCAGAATCTGGGCAATACGTATTAAATTGCGTTTCTCTGATAAATCCTTTTGTGTTGTAAAAAAAATGGTATAAAGAGGATTTTCTGACAAAAAAAAAAATGTAAATTTCACACCTACTTTGCTCTAAATTCCCGTGAAACACCTAAAGGGTTCATAAACTTTCTAAATGCTGTTCTGAATACTTTGAGGGGTCTAGTTTCTAAAATGGGGTGTTTGATAGGGGTTTCTAATATATGGGCCCCTCAAAGCAACTTCAGAACTGAACTGGAACCTAAAAAAATAAATAAATGAGGCAATACTTCGCTTCTTACATTATACTGATAATGAGCCGTGCCCACCCCGAGATGACCCCAGTTTTGACCGTTTGTATAAACGGAGACCCCTATTAGACTGTTTCAGTGCCCGGTTTTCCCAAGCATTCATCCCCGAGACGTGTATTTCTATTGATGAGTCCCTGGTACATTTTAAAGGGAGGGTTCAATTCCGCGAGTACCTGCCGGGTAAGAGGGCAAGGTATGGCGTGAAGATATATAAGCTGTGAAAGCTGTGAGAGTGCATCAGGGTATAGGCCACCCCCAAACCAGACTGCTTCCTGGACTACAATAGGTACATGGGAGAGGTGGACTTGTCAGATCAAATCCTGAAGCCCTACAGCGCCATGCGGTGTGGTATAAGAAGCTGGCCGGGCACATCATACAGATGGCTTTGTACAATGCGTACGTGCTACGTCGATGTGCAGGCCAGACGGGAACTTTCCTGGAATTTCAAGAGGTGATTATCAAGAACCTAATCTTTAGGGACCAAGAAGGGGGGGCACCCAGTACTTCTGGAAGCGGGGCCACACGCATCGTACCAGGGCGGCAACACTTTCCAGGAGAAGTTCCCCAAACTGGCAAGAAGGGAAAAAGTCAAAAGAGGTGCAAAGTCTGCTATAAGGGATGACACAATATATCAATGTGACACGTGTCCCGAATAACCAGAGCTCTGTATGAAAGTGTTTTAAAATTTATCATACATCCCTTGGTTTATAATTTACCCCAATTTTACTTACCCTGACGCCCCCCGCACAGCTTATCCCCCCCGTCTTCCCCCTCTGAGCCCTGCTGTGTGCCCAGGCAGCTGATAACAGTCACATGTAGGGTATTGCCATACCCGGTAGAACCCACATTACAGTTTATGGGGTGTAGGTCTCCGGTCAAAATGCTCACTACACCTCTAGATGAAAGCCTTAAGGGTGTCGTTTTTAAAACGGGGTCACTTCTTGCGGGTTTCAACTGTACTGGTACCTCAGGGGCTTCTGCATACATGACTTCGCACTAAAAAATCCCCAGTAGGCCAAATGGTGGTCCTTTCCTTCTGAGCCCTCCCATGGGCCCAAACGGCAGTTTATCACCACAAATGGGGTATTGCTGCACTCAGGACAAATTGCGCAACAGAATGGGGTATTTTGTTTCTTGTGAAAATAAGAAATTTTCAGCCAAAACGACATATTATTTGCAAAAATAATTTTGTTTTCATTCCCAGCCCAATTCAAATAAGTTCTGTGTAAAAACTATGGGGTCAAAATGGGCACAACACCCATAAATGAATTCCTTGAGGGGTGTAGTTTCCAAAATGGGGTCACTTCTGGTGGGTTTCTATTGCTTTGATACCTCTGGGGCTCTGCAAATGTGACATGGCACCCGAAAACCAATCCAGAAAAATCTGGACTCCAAAGAACAAATAGCGCTCCTTTGCTTTTGAGCCCTCCCATGGGCCCAAACAGCAGTTTATCACCACAAATGGGGTATTGCCGCACTCAGGACAAATTGGGCAACAAAATTGAGTATTTTATTTCTTGTGAAAATAAGAATTTTTGAGCTAAAATGACATATTATTGGAAAAAATATATATTTTTTTCATTCCCAGCCCAATTCAAATAAGTTTTGTGAAGAAACTATTGTGTCTAAATGGTCACATTATCCATAAATGAATTCCTTGAGGGGTGTAGTTTCCAAAATGGGGTCACTTCTGGTGGGTTTCCAGTGCTTTGATACCTCTGAGGCTCTGCAAATGCGACATGGCACCCGAAAACCAATCCAGCAAAATCTAGACTCCAACAAACACATAGCGCTCCTTTCCTTCTGAGCCCTCCCATGAGCCCAAACGGCAGTTTATCACCACAAATGGGGTATTGCCACACTAAGGACAAATTGGGGAACAAAATGGGGTATTTTGTTCCCTGTGAAAATAAGAAATTTTGATCACAAATGACATTTTATTGGAAAAAATGAAATTTTTTTCATTTCACAGCCCAATTCAAATACGTGCTGTGAAAAAACTGTGTGGTCAAAATGGTAACAACAACCATAAATGAATTCCTTGAGGGGTGTAGTTTCCAAAATGGGGTGACTATTGGGGGATTCCTACTGTTTTGGCACCTCAACACCTCTTCAAACCTGGCATGCTGCCTAAAATATATTCTAATAAAAAAGAGGACTCAAAATGCACTAGGTGCTTCTTTGCTTCTAGGGCTTGTGTTTTATTCCACGAGCGCAGTAGAGCCACATGTGGGACATTTCTAAAAACTGCAGAATCTGGACAATACATATTTAGTAGTGTTTCTCTGGTAAAACCTTCTTTGTTACAGAAAAAAAATGAATAAAATTTAAATTCAGCAAGAAAAATGAAATTTGCAAATTTCACCTCCACTTTGCTTTAATTCCTGTGAAATGCCTGAAGGGTTAAAAAACTTTCTAAATGCTGTTTTGAATACTTTGAGGGGTCTAGTTTTTAAAATGGGGTGTTTTATCAGGGTTTCTAATACATAGGCCCCTCAAAGCCACTTCAGAACTCAAGAGGTACCTTAAAAAAAAGGCTTTTGAAATGTTCTTAAAAATATGAGAAATTGCTGTTTATGTTCTAAGCCTTGTAACGTCCAAGAAAAATAAAAGAATGTTCAAAAAACTATGCCAATCTAAAGTAGACATATGGGAAATGTGAACTAGTAACTATTTTGGGTGGTATAACCGTCTGTTTTATAAGCAGATGCATTTAAATTCTGAAAAATGCTATTTTTTCAAAATTTTCTCTACATTTTGCAATTTTTCACCAATAAACACTGAATATATCGACCAAATTTTACCACGAACATGAAGCCCAATGTGTCACGAGAAAACATTCTCAGAATCGCTTGGGTAGGTTTAAGCATTCCGACGTTATTACCACATAAAGTGAAATATGTCAGATTTGAAAAATGGGCTCTGAGCCTAAGGCGGGATTCACACGACCGGGTCGTTCCCGAGCCCGAGTGTCGGCCTGTAAAATCGGCCATTTTGCCCGGCCGGTTTGCATAAAGTTATGCATCCGTGCCGGGCCGGGCAGATCCGGACAGTGACATCAGCGGCAGCTCCTGAAGGGGAATCCCCATGTGTTCGGGGATTCCGCTTCAGGAGTTTCCCCTGATGTCACTGCCCAGATATGGACAGAGACATCAAGCGCTCTGTCCAGGAGCGGAATCCCCGAAAACACGGGGATTCCGCTCCTTCAAGGAGCTAAAGTGCGGCTAGCACATAGCAGAGCGGGGAGATACCTCCCTGCTCTGCTATAGTGGCGTCGCTACAGTAGTAGCAGCCGCAGCAGCAGCAGCAGCTGCTGCTGCTACTACTACTACTAGCGGCGCCATCGAAGGTGTCGCCGAGCCAGGGTGCTTTTAACAAGCAGGGGAAGGGAGCCAGCGCAGCGCTCCCTCCACCTGCTGTACACCCCGGCCCTGCAACACAGTGTACAGCGATGCCATTCGTCAGAATGGCATCAACTCCTCCTCCTCACATGCACTCTGCGCTGTGAGGAGGAGGAGATAGAGCGCAAGCGCCGGGAAACCCGGCCATCACTCGGAACACATTCCGGTGATGGCCGTGTAATACCCGGCCCCATAGACTTGTATGGGAGCCGGGCGGCCGGGTGCCCGGGCAAACATAGAGCATGTCCTATTTTTTGACGGCCGGATTTTCCGGCCGTCAAAAAATCGGTCGTGTGAATAGCCCCATTAGGGGTCTATCATTCCTAATGCAGCCGGGTGCCGGCCGATTTATGAACGGCCGGCACCCGGCCGGGAAACCCTGCCGTGTGAATGAGGCCTTAAAGGGAATGTGTTGCCAGCAAAACATGTTTATTTTTTTTTAATTAAACATTTAGTGTGTAGGTGATTTAGCATTGTTCAAATTTTTTTTATTTTTTTCACGAGTCAGGAAATATTATAAATTAGATTCTAATTTATAATATTTCCCATTGCTGGTCACTAGATGGAGCAATTCCCAAAATTGCAGCATTGCATGTGGTAAAGTAACCACAATGCTTTTTGCTGCAAAATTGGGAAAAAAGCACTCGCTCTAGTGAGCTCTGAGAATCCCCCCCTCCTTTATCCTGGCTAGTGCCGGGATAAACGAGGGGATTGAACGGTCTAACCTCCTACACTAGTAGTAGTAGGTTTACATACAGTAGTAAACACACACAAACACGAACATACATAGAAATCTCTTACCTGCTCCTGCCGCCGCGGCTCCCTCCGGCCCGTCCGCTCCGTCTGCTGCCGCTGGTCCAAGTGCACAAGTCCGGAAGCCGCGACCGGAAGTAGTAATCTTACTGTCCGGCTGCGACTTCCGGTCCACAGGAAAATGGCACCGGACGGCGCGCATTTCAAATTGGACTGTGCATGCGCAGTTCCCACACAGACGGCGTACACAGAAGTGGATGGGACGGGACCCGTTCGCAGTCCCTATCTGACTGTGGCTGCCGTATTCCATGTCTGTATGTGTCGTTAATCGACACATACAGAAATGGAAAAAAAATGGCAGCCCCCATAGGGAAGAAAATGTGAAAAAATAGAAAAAAGTAACACACAAACACACAAATAAATAAAAACGTTTTTAATAAAACACTAACATTAAACTGACATGAAAATTTTTTTTGTGGTGACACTGTTCCTTTAAGGCCAAAACTAGGCTGCGTCCTTAAGGGGTTAAAACTCAGTATTCAGAGAAGGACGCCCCTACTTTGTTTTTTCAGCAGGGCTTTCCCCCTATACTTTTGCACAGGAGTTGCACACATTGCTGCTGTGGGCTCTCTCTACCTAGCATGAGCAGTACGTGAACGCATCCAGCGCTATATATTCTGCACCCGTCTGTCTGTCTGTCTGTCTTCTGATAAACCACACACTAAAGATTGTAGCAAATAAAATGAAAGCATGTGGCTCAATTCACACAATTTTTAGCTGCTGTTGTAGTGAGAACTTCCCCCATATGTGAATGACCATCTGTGAATTTGTGTGCAGTGGTAAAAACCATTTTCAATAGCTTTAAACAAAAAAAAAATAATTTGTTATTATTGTTTCATTTATTTTGTATTATGCTTTATTCCTTCTGTTCAGTGGCTTGTTTTTGTTTTTTTAAATTAAATATAGAAATACCTCTAAATGTTTCTAGAGGACAAAGGAATGTAAGCAATAGGAAATGCTACACTAAAATCTCTGGTTAATGATGTAGCTCAGCGGGAGAAAAAGGTCATAATGTAGATAACATGACTGTACAGAGCACCTATATGTAATGTATCATACTTTTGGTAATAAAATCGGCACTACCAATCGATCAACTAAGGGTACTCGTAACCTAGACTGCACCTCCTGGTCACATGTAGTATTGCAGCAATTTCTATTTTCTTTTCTTGTTTCCTATTTTTTCAAGCAGAAATGATTAAACCTAAAACTACTAGGTTTACGCTAACCAATTGTATTGTCTTTTTATTTCCAGTTGCTTTATTTCCCGGCTTGTAAGAAGAGTTACCTAAGGAACAGGCTTCCACCTGCTGTGACTATCCTGAGAAGGGGCATTATAGGCCTCCCTGCCTTAGACCTTCATGTTACTGGGAATCTAGATGAAATGAATGAAGACAATAGATTTCCTCAGAGATCAGTGTGCCAAACATTCACTATGTAAGGATGCACACAGGAATTTTCAAAATGCTGCACCTACTATTTAAGAAGAAAACACACTTGTGCCCCACCATTACTATTAATGAACAAAACATTATGTAGGCCAAAGTTAGCGCTCTTGTCCCTGCGATCAAATTTTTTTTTTAATGACATACACTGTGGGGAGCCAGTAAAACTTTTTTTTTGTTCAAGAGCTTCAACAACAGGACCTTGGACTGGGCTGGGATAAGAACATCTCTAAAAATATTTTATCTTTCTTTTATTGTTGAGATCTATACATATAATTTGTTCGTGTTTTTTTTTGTTTTTTTTAGATGCCAAAATCAAAACAATTCATAGTTTTACGGTACAGACTCATTTTTGTACTTTGACAAGACAAAATGTGAAATTGTATAACTGTTTTTTGCTCTAGTAGTGTAGGACTTCCCATATTCACTTTTTTGTGCGTCTGTTCAGTGTCCTACATATGCGGATTGTCGCTGAATGCCTCCAGAAGTCGATTACCATGCTAAAGCATATTGTCTTACCTATTAACCCTTTCATCTCAGAGCCACGACCTGTATCCGAGTGGTGATGTGTTTTCTGTTTTGTTTTTGTAAAACATTTTGAAATCGGTCAGGGAACAAAAGCCATCAAAGTGCCATTAAACATAAAGCAGTTGGTAAGTTTACATCAGTCAGTAAAATGCTTGAAGCTTGTAAAATATACATACGACATAGCCGTCTATGTCATATTTAAGTACAGCTGTAAGTGAATTTAGCCAACACAACCCATTACGATAGGGATTGCTATGACCTATGTAGAGATCCGTGTACAAGACGTGTGAAACAAAATTGAATGTCCCACGTAAGGAGCGCGCATTGTGAACTTTATTGGCTTCCTTTAGATACTTGCTAAATTAAACCTAAATTAATAAAAAAATTACACATATTCCTCATCAGATGCTCAGATAATATTTTAAATATTGGATAGCTGGAAATGTATGAAATTGTAGGTCCACTCCTGTTCATATGCCCGACTGGCATAGAGGGGAGTATTCTACTCTATTGACCTGAGCAGTAAAGAATCCAAATGATTTTTGCCTGTGCAGTTTTTCATGATTTTACCTTCATTGTATATGGTAACTTCCACTATAGATGATCAAAACATAAGGAGCAATTCCAAGACGCAATGTTCTGTTGAAATAACATTTTAGGGAAGTATGAAAACCTCTGTCAGCAAGTTTATGGAATATGTCTATTGTGCAGCCAATGTCCAGCTGCAGATAAAGCTGCCACCTAATGTTGACTCAGGTTTAAGGTTAAATATTGCCATAGTGATTTTTCTTTAGTCACCAGTCGTTGTTTTGGTGCATACATCTGGATTATAAATTGTTCTATGGAAATAGCCATATTTCTTAAGGAAACCACCAGCAGAAATGTGAACGTGCTAAGTAGGTATATGATTTTGAGAGTAGTCACAAATATGGTGGCGCTGTGTGTAAGCAACATTTGCTCAAAAAGTGGAGGATTAAACTAGGCACATAATATAATTGTATTCGCTAAATCTCTGTATTTGCTCTCCTATATAACTTTGGTCTTATTGAACCAGGGGGCCAAAAGGACAAACGGTAAAGTCCAACCTATGTAGTTTCTGCTAATGCTAGGATCAGGTGTAGAATAGCAACCAATGGCATGCTGGTACCCTTGTTCAATACCACTAGAGCTGAGCTTCAAACGGACGACTTCTTGGCTGTAAATGACTGCCTCAGAGCTCTAAACTAGCACGCCATTTTAAAAAAAACAAAAAACATTGTCTTGTGGTTTACTTTTTGGTTTAATAAGATTGAATGCGGCTGCTTTACATTTTAAAGTCTAGTCTAGTAGCAAAACCATGTAAAAATAAACGGATCAGTTATATTATTCATTTAATCTTACATACTACAGTTTTGTATGGCAATAAAGCCTAAGATCTGTTGAGCAAAGTATGGCGCTTTCTTTGCATTACTTATGAAGTGCAGGTAAGCTGTTAAACTCAGGGATGAAAGGGTTAATGCAGTTGTGTCCTATGTGTTACAAGTTCTAAATAATAAACACCATCATTTTGCAGCTATGCAATTTTTTTTAGAATAAAAATTCAGGTTTTTTTTCAAGTGGTAAATTAATTTTAATTTACGGGTAATTATTATTTGCCATTATGGTACACAAAATATGCTGTAATGTGTTGTAACCTTGTTGTTATTGTATACGATTATTTTTCATGCTACTTTGAAAGTAAAGGAAATTCTGTGCTGGATCTTGTTAATCTGTCTCAGTCAAACCATCCGGTTTATTTTTTTTATCTTCAATTTCAGCTGTTTCATTTTTGTAATTCTTTCTCATTCAAAAATTGAAGCACCTTGTACAATAGCTTGGACTGGCACTAAAATGTTGCAGTTATTTTAACGTGTTCATTTACGTTTACCAATTTGAATTAGAAATGTTAGAACATTCATACAGTTAAAAAAAAATTATTAACAATTGTCCCAGTATAGTTACTACTAGGAACAAACATTGTCACTGACGGTGTGTTGACTTGTAATTCCTATATCGGAGACTCTGTCACCACATTATAAGTGCCGTATCGCCTACATAAGGAGGTGGGCGCTATAATGTAGGTGACAGCAGTGCTTTTTATTTAAAAAAACGATCTGTTTTCACCACTTTATTAGCGTTTTTAGATTTATGCTAATGAGTGTCTTAATGCCCAAGTGGGCGTGTTTTTACTTTCGACCAAGTGGGCGTTGTACAGAGGAGTGTATGACGCTGACCAATCAGCGTCATGCACTCTTCTCCATTCATTTAGGCAGCACATAGGGATCCTGTTAGATCCTTATGTGCTGTCTTAGGCTGTGTTCACACACCCTATTTACGTACGTAATTCGGGCGTTTTAGCCTCGAAGTACGTCCGAAAATACGGCTCCAAAGCGTCGGCCCACTTCTGCCCATTCATTTGAATGGGTTTTACGATGTTCTGTGCCAACGGTCATTTTTTTTACCCGCCGCTGTCAAAAGACGGCGCGTAAAAAAGACGCCCGCGTCAAAGAAGTGCCTGTCACTTCTTGGAACGTAATTGGAGCCGTTTTCCATTGACACAATGGAAAAACCGCTCCAATTACGTCCATAATGGACGCAGCGAAAACCGCCTGCACTTGCCATTACGTCTGAAATTGCAGAGCTGTTTTCTCCTGAAAACAGCTCCGTAATTTCAGCCGTATCGGACGCTGCCGTGTGAACATACCCTTAGGCTGGATTCACACGAGCACATTACGTCCGTAATGGACGGACGTATTTCGGCCGCAAGTCCCGGACCGAACACACTGCAGGGACCTGGGCTCCTAGCATCATACTTATGTACGATGCTAGGAGTCCCTGCCTCGCTGCCGGACAACTGTCCCGTACTGTAATCATGTTTTCAGTACGGGACAGTAGTTCCACGGAGAGGCAGGGACTCCTGGCATCATACATAAGTATGAAGCTAGGAGCCCGGCTCCCTGCAGTGTGTTCGGTCCGGGACTTCCGGCCGAATTACGTCTGTCCATTACGGACGTTATGTGCTCGTGTGAATCCAGCCTTATACTAACACATTAACAATACTGAAGTGTTTAGACAGTGAATAGACATTCCACGGGATATCTATTCACAATCTCCGCACTTCGTTACTCTGTCTGTGGTAGTTACAGCAGAGGACGTTGTAACCTGTCATTTACCGCGTAATCTCGCCAGATTACGCTTCCTCTGCTGTAACTACCATAGACAGAGTAACGAAGTGCAGAGATTGTGAATAGACATCCCGTGGAATGTCTATTCACTGTCTAAACAATTCAGTATTGTTAATGTGTTAGTATAAGACAGCGCATAGTGATCTAAAAGGATCCCTATGCGCTGCCTAAATGAATGGAGAGGAGTGCATGACGCTGATTGGTCAGCGTCATACACTCCTCTGTACAACGCCCACTTGGTCTAAAGTAAAAACACGCCCACTTGGGAATTAAGACACTCCTTAGCATAAATCTAAAATCGCTAATAAAGTGGTGAAAATAGATAGTTTTTTTTAAATAAAAAGCACTGCTGTCACCTACATTATAGTGCCGATTTCCTTATGTAGGAGATACGGCACTTCTAATGTGGTGACAGAGCCTCTTTAATAGAAGCACAAAAATAGCAGACCTGTGGGCATTCAGTAGGCCCCCAGGCTGCCATGAGAACCCTTGAAAGCCTTGCATCGCACAGGGAGGGGGGATTGGCTGACGCAGGAGTCCAGTTCCTCTTTCTAACCACTTAGATGCCGCGGTCGCAGTTGCCCCTGGTGTGTAAGCTGTTAAACGTCCGGGATCAGAGTTATCTTTTATCCCAACCATTGCAGTGAGGTGTCGGCTGTAACATACAGGCGAAACCCACGGAGTATGAAACTGGCTCAGCCCGTTAGCCCGCTCCATACTCACCTTTCCCAGCTGTGATGTAACTGTGCGTCATATGTCAGGAAGGAGTTAACAATGTCACATATCTGCTATCACCTAATGATTCATGTTTGCATACTACAATGACAGAATAACCAACAATTATTTTTGTTTGCATACCAATTATTTGTACCATCAACAAGCGGTTTGTGGCTAGTCATTCATTTGCTACACCTATTCACATTTTGACCATTATTATGCATGATCGCCTGTTGGCATCGGAATTTGACTGATTATCTGCCCTACATGGCACCTTTGGACCTTTAGTAGGAAGCCTATAAGGTGGAGAGCCTGTGACTTCCAAATAAAACGGATTGCTATCGCTCTGAGTTTATTTAGGCAATCCTGCAGTAGAAGTACAGGAGGCAGCTGAAAGTAGTAAATGGCCGAGATATCCATCTTAAAGTTCATGAGTTTAGCTCCTTTTGTATGAATTCTTAATGGAAGAAAATGAACTAAATAAAGATAATTTGTCAGCCACTAGATGTAAACATATCAGACTTCAACCACATTTTGAGAGCACCACTAGATAAATAATAGGAGCAGATCAATCTATAGGAACCATTTAGAGTATGTTTGACCAGTCTGAATGCCGGGAATAGCAGTAATGTTCTGGAGTGCATCAATACGCTGCCAAGTCCTACCATTATTAAAATGTGTAACATTTTTAACCGTGCCAGGTACCCTTCTGGATGGAGGAGGGCATTCAACGACCATTGCCGCGCACTTATGCTGAGACATTTGTCTACTCCCCCACAATGCTATATTTGAGGCCCACTACCAATCTCCTCCAAAGCCTCTGTCAAAAAGCACTAATTGACCCTGTCAAATGCCTTATTGGGATCTTCCATGGTTAAAAAGAGCGTTTTTAAATGTGTTCTCCCTAGCTTCCCTACAAGCTCTATCTAGTTATTAGGGAGGTTAGTATCTTGAAATATAGTTTAAAATATTTATTTATTAAGAATATGGGTCGAAAGTTGCTACATGAAAGCAGTTTTTTTTCAGGTTTAATGCCTGGTATTTAACTCTGGGAATGTTGGACAGGTGTTTTTTTGTTTTCCTTTTTTAATTCAGTAAATTTTATTTGACAGTACAAAACATTACCAAATAAACCCCCAATCCCTTAAACATAGTCCTGCTACAAAAGCATACACAAATTTCAATGTGCAATGAGTCCTAGAATAATCCACATTCTTTTTTTTATATCATGTATCTTGTTACCCACATATGTACATGAAAAGGTGCATCTCAAGTAGAATCATAGCCCTTGTAACATGTCATCGCTCCTTCCTCAATTTGATCACTGTAAACATACAGGTTGGACAATTTGAATCTAGAGAGACGAAGAGTTGGAAGCTCCAAGTACCTGTTCCTGATTTTATTCAAGTCCGCCTAAGAAGACCTGAAATTCAGTGACTTGATATTAGGACTGTAGTCGAGAATGTAATGCTCTGGCGAGTCATCACCCACATATGAATATTCATAGTAATCTCTAAGAAGGTTCTCCCAAATTACAATATCTGTTCTAGTCCGCTTAGCTGTTTTTCCACTGGCGTTAGAGATGTCAAGTTGTGTCTGTTGACAAGAATTGTTCATGGGCACATCCAGAGAAGCTAATTTTGCAAAAAGGCTTCTGATCGCCTCAGATTCTCAATTGAGGCCGGGTAGACCACACTATGGTATCAATGGAATCTCAAAGACTGATAATCCTAGTCTTCCCCATCTATCCACCTATAAAATGGTTAACAAAAATCATTAACTCTAAGAAGTAGGTTTAATGTAACCAAAATGTCAAGTGTGAACATGGCTCTGATCTGATTTAGAAAGTAGGATTCCTCATTTATTATCATTGTAGACTTTTCAAGGAACAGATCAAGTAAAAGAGAATTCCAGTAGTAAAGTCGCCACATAGAAGACGCATTCGATTCTCTTGAGAAAATACTTTCATAAACTTCACGTCCACTGGTCACTTAGTCCTATTAACTTTCCCATTTTTTAAAATAAATTAAATGTCTTAACTATTGGGTGACCTTCTAAATTACTAGAACAACTGACATTCCAGTGTTACAAATGGTAAGTGCGAGACTAAAGGACACCTGCCTATGCACCAACTTTGACTGACAAGCATCCGTTAAGTAAATCTTTTCGCATTTGTAGTAACTACATTTGCTGCAGGCATCCGATTTATAAAAATTATGGAGGATCACTTCTTTATGCTGTCAGTCACCATTACTCTATCTTCTGAAGGGAGACATGCCCCTCTTTGGACTGTAATGGTATAGGAGGAGAGCTATCACGGAGTCATTCAGAACATATAGAATGCAAGCAGTGACTAAAAAAATAATTATTATAGTATATATCTTTTAAAAGGCCAAAACTAGAGCAAATTAGAATAAGAAATCATTCAATTATATCACGTTAATAGATAAACCAAAGTTGGGAAGTACAGGATGTAGAATGATTAGTCTGCGTCACAATATGAGTCATAATTTTTTTTTTTTATATTGCACAACTATCACGGCGTACAATTAAATGTAAACAAATCATAAAACTGGGCTGTTGACTCAATAGATAAAGTGGGAAAAAATTGTTTACACCCTAGAACACCAATGTAACTGTAAGGCTGGGTTCACACGACCTATTTTCAGGCGTAATGGAGGTGTTTTACGCCTCGAATTACGTCTGAAAAACGGGCTCCAATACGTTGGCAAACATCTGCCCATTACTTTCAATGGGTCTTACAATGTACTGTGCCGACGAGCTGTAATCTTACGCGTCGCTGTCAAAAGACGGCGCGTAAAATAACAGCCTCATCACAGAAGTGCAGGACACTTCTTGGGACGTAATTGGAGCCGTTTTTCATTGACTCCAATGAAGAACAGCTCCAAATTACGTCCGTAAAAGACGCGGCGAAAAACACCAGTACATGCAATTACGTCTGAAATTCAGGAGCTGTTTTCTCCTGAAAACAGCTCCGTAATTTCAGACATAAATGCAGTTATCGTGTGCACATACCCCAATTGCAGTTACTATCTGTATTATAGTCCAGAGCTGCATTCACAATTCTGTTGGTCTCAGAGCTCACATCTTCATTTTCCTTGATCATTGAATGTCTTCAAGATATTGTTTCAGTGATTTATCTTTACGATAGGCACAGTGCGGTAATCTCATGAAGGAGAGACGAACTCTCCTTATATTATAGTCAGAGAAGGAATGCCTGCAGGCAAACAAAACCCTATTTCCTGACCACCCAATAGATAAGGATAAAGTTAGAGTTTACAACTTTTATTGAGCTACGTGTAGCAAGAACAAACTATACACATAAATTGTAAAAATTTCACTGCCACAGACCGAAGTCAGTTTAACAGCTGGAGAAACCCAGCAGAGTATCTGAGAATTGCGGTGTATGCCGAGTGTCGGCAGACAGTCAGTGCAGGGGCACCAGTGCCTCTATTAGTATGTAGACAAAGATCCGGCTGAGGCAGGGATTAAAAAAGATCTCTCTGGACCCTGGTGGTGGTGTCCAAACTGACATATTTCGTAAAGCTACAGCTACCAATAGCTTTCTGCATTGGGACAGTCATCATCCCCCTGCCCTTAAAAGAGGGATACCCATTGGCCAATACCTGCGGGCCAGACGCAACTGCTCTGATGAGCTATCTTTTCAGAGGGAGTGTGATGGTCTCTACCAAAAAATTTTGGCAAGAGGATACCCGAAAAAGTGGTTACATAGGGCTTATGCCAGGGCTAGGGCGTCTCTTAGATCTGACCTACTTTCCGATGGGGGTGCTAGGTCTGCACTGTCAACGACTTCTGGTGCCATCCGCTGTATTGGCACGTTCGATGTCTGCTCCTCCCAAGTCGTTGGAGTACTGAAGAAGCATTGGTCTATTCTTACTGCTGACCCTGACCTAAAAGAGGCAATCCCTGCCAACCCCGCCATTACCTACCGTAGGGGAAAAAATCTACGTGATCTTCTAGTGCATAGCCATTTTTCATCAACCCCCTCACGGGCCCCATCCACCTGGTTGAAATCACCTGTCACGGGTTTTCATCCCTGTGGCAGGTGTTCCTTCTGCCCACTGATGCCTAGAGTTAAGAGTTTTACCAACCCTCTTGACGGTAAGTCCTATGACATTAAACAATTTCTCAACTGTCAGAGTGGTGGAGTTGTTTATCTGGCTAGATGTCCTTGCCCTAAACTGTATGTGGGCAAAACTCTGCAGGAATTGAGGAGAAGGGTGTCCAGACATCTTAGTACCATCAACCTTAAGGAAGACACCACTCTTGCCAGACATATGCATAGGTATCACCCTGATAATCCGAAGCTGCTCCAATTTTGGGGCATTGCACAGTTTAAGTTGGGACCCAGGGCAGGTAATTTGGACCGTAGGCTTCTACAGGAGGAGGCACGGTGGATTCACCGTCTCGGTTCCATGACCCCTCAGGGACTTAACGAGGGTTTTACATTTAGTGCATTTTTGTGAGTTTCTCTGCGTTTCCCTTTATGATTCTGTATGGATTTATTTGTATTGTACTTTATTCGCCTTTATTGTCTCGGTTTCTTGGCTACTTTATCGGTACCATCTTTCCATTGTGGCCTCCTGACAAGGGGGCTGTATGATTATATATGAATATATTTCTATATATATGTTTATCTATTTTGATCCACTGTTCTCACGTGACCTAACTATACATGTCATGCGCTTGGCGGCTCTCTTCTTCTTTTTCTGTTCTATTATAATTTATAAATGAAGATGGATGTTAATGCTATCGTACTCCTTATTATCTAGTATTTTCTTATATTATTCATTACTAATTTTCAGTATTACTCCTGAGGTGGCTGTTTGGATGTGCAGCTGCTACCGGTTGGCCTTCTTAAAGGGAGTATATATTATATATCTGGACTGTGAGGGACACTTGCTCTCACAGCGCATGCGCCGATCCTCTGTGCCTTGCTATGCTCTCTCCCTGTTCTGCCCCGCTCTAAGTCCCTCAGCCGCTTTACTGCGCAGGCGTGCCGTCTTTAAACTATTTCGGCACTTTGTCTATACTACTGCGCAGTTCACAGGCTGCTATGGGCTGCTTGTTACCTGGCCTCCTATTGGATGCTCGCTCTCCCCTGTTGCTTCCGATGTTTAGCTTCGCCTGATTGGCGGTCATCCACACACCCACCTCTCGTCATTCCACACTCCCATAAGAGGAGCAGTTTTCTCGCGGCGCCGCCATTAGCCCCGTGTACCCCTGAGGACGCTACTAGTTAGCGAAACATGTCGGGGGGGCTGTATCGACTTTTTTAATCCCTGCCTCAGCCGGATCTTTGTCTACATACTAATAGAGGCACTGGTGCCCCTGCACTGACTGTCTGCCGACACTCGGCATACACCGCAATTCTCAGATACTCTGCTGGGTTTCTCCAGCTGTTAAACTGACTTCGGTCTGTGGCAGTGAAATTTTTAAAATTTATGTGTATAGTTTGTTCTTGCTACACGTAGCTCAATAAAAGTTGTAAACTCTAACTTTATCCTTATCTATTGGGTGGTCAGGAAATAGGGTTTTGTTTGCCTGCAGGCATTCCTTCTCTGACTATATATTGCACCCGCTGACTACCCAGGGTCAAATTTGTGTTTTTTTCTCCTTACATTATAGGCCCAACTGAGCTGCTATGGATGTGTCTGATTACAATCTTGTTGACTTTTCAATAACGACCAGAAGAGTTGTGAATGAAACTCTGGATTCTAATTTGGTCTGTAACTTGGGACTGTTAGAAGTACAGTCAATTAGATTTCAGGGTTCTGGAGAGTCTTATGCCCCCCATAAGGCTTTGTGCACATGGCTATATTACAGGAGCCATATATTTAGAGCCAATGAGTAGAATCGTCTTAGCAGGGAGAAAGGGAAAACTGATAAGGTGAGACATTGATTACAGAAGAACATAACATTATGATCGGTGGGATTACAACCTCTGGGACCCCCGCCGAAATATAGAGAGCGAACAGCAGAGTGCTACTCATTCTTCGGATCGGTGGGAGTCCCAGAGGTTGGACTCCCACTGATCATAATCATCCACCTACTTTGCAAGGAACTGCAACTAAGCTTTATGCCCAAGTAGATGGAAGGAAGGGCTGCTGTGCAGGAAAAAAATTAAGCAGTTGCAAACGTTGAAGGGGTATTCCAGCCCCACAGTTTTTTCCCTATCCACAGAATAGATGATTAATGCTAGATTGGTGGAGCTCTGCTCACTTGTACCCCCACCGATCACCAGAAGGGGGTTTCCCGATTTCCCCCAGCTGCAAGACAGCGGCTAAAAGGAGTTTAAATTAAACGGCGGCCAGGCATGCTCGTTGCTGCTCCGTTTAAAGTCTAATGGGGCTTACGAAAACCGCCCCGCTCATCAAAAAATGCTTTAGGCTGGAATATGCCTTTTAACTAGTGCTGCTATTTCTTTATTCTGAGGATCACTTGGGGTGTTGGCAGTCGGACCCCCACCGAACGATTACTGATGGCATATGCAAGCAATATGACATCACCTCTGAAAAGTCTATACAAAATATGTCCTAACTATCTCATACTGAAATTTGTTTATACAATGTCGTTTTATGACTCACCTCTAGAACCTTTGAGAAGGAAGTTAACGTAGAAATATACAATTAGGTCCAGAATTATTTTTTATTCATGTAAAACGCTAACACTGACCAACACAATTTTTTTTATAACACTAAGGCTGGATTCACAAAAGCCACTTAACAGCTCCGTGTGGCAGCAGCATATGATGCGCGGCTGCGTGCTTTTCGCGCAGCCGCCATCATTAGGACACTCCATTTGGATGTTTGTAAACAGAAAAACACGTGGTGCTTTTCTGTTTACATTCATTCTTTTACTACTGTTGCGCGAATAACGCTTGTCCCACGGAAGTGCTTCCGTGGGGCATGTGTGATTTTCACGCACCCATTCACTTCAATGGGTACGTGATGCGCGAAAAACATGTCGTGACTTTTACGCAGCGGACTCACGCTTCGCAAAACTCACGGATTGTCTGCCTGCCCCATAGACTTGTATAGGTCCGTGCGACCCGCGTGAAAACCACACAAGCTTTTCTGTTTTCATTCATCCTTTTGACAGCTGTTGCGCGAATCATGCAGTTCGCACGGAAGTGCTTCCGTGCGGCATGCGTGGTTTTAACGCACCCATTGACTTCAATGGGTGCGCGAATCGCGAAAAACGGCCAAACAACGGACATGTCGTGACTTTTTTTCAGCGGACTCACGCTGAGTAAAAATCACGCACATGTCCGCACGGCCCCATAGACTAATATAGGTCCGTGCGACGCGCGTGAAAATCACGCGCGTTGCACGGACGTAATTCCCGTTCGTCTGAATAAAGCCTTAGTAAAACTTACTACACTTAATAACTGATGCTGACTGACATTTACTCAAAAGTGACATGACTGACAGTGACGGATTGACGCTGACTGACCGGGACGCTACGGATTGACACTGACTAAGTGACGTGACAAATTGATGTAGACGAGCTAGAACTACCTAAGAACTAAATCAAATTATAATTTTTCGTGAATTATGATAAAAATATTATACCCTGGGAAGTGGTGGGTCACACACTGGGAACAGGGGAAGTGAAAATTAGGGGTTATTCACTATGGACTAGACTGACAACACGATACAGGCTCTGATCTCTCCAACTACTAAACACCAACTAAGAGATCGGAGCCTGTATCCGGTATTTTTCACCCACACTGCAAGAAAACGCACTGTGATTGATTGGTAGGTCTGAACACACCCAGCAATGGACCAATAGCAGCGGTCCACTGCCAGTTACATGGGGAAGGGGGACCACAGTAACCATTCCCGGGCTCATCTAAAAGTCCCGGGAACTTTTTTTTAAAATAAAGTTTAGGGTAGAAACCATGTCATTGGTGGATCTGTACCGATCACATAGATCGCCGGCATTGGACCGCTTTTACAAGTCTGTTGTCGGTGACTAAGATGTCTAAGCTATCGGGGGGGGGGGGGGGGTATTTTAAAAAAAATTTATTTATTTATTTTTTTACCTGCCCCCGGCTAAAAATATACCGTGATTGGTGGGTCTGAACAGAACCACCAATCGCCGGCAATGGACCGCTGCTATTGATCCATTGGCGGTCACATGGGGCAGGGAGGGGGGACCCTTCTAACCATTCCCGGACTTAACTACAAGTCCCGGGAAAGATTTTTAAAACTCTTACAGTAAATACGATTTGATCGGTGGATCTGTACAGATCCACCAATCACATCGATCACTGGTATCGGACCGCTAATCAGGTTCCATGACCGGTGACTCGGGAGTGATAGCTGTTGGGGATATCTCTCCCAGTTCCCGATGCACACAGTCACTGGCTATGTACACCGGGAACAACTCCGTAACTATACATCCTCGCGTGGTAACCTCCTGCGACGATGTATAGTTACTGACTGGTGCGGGTAGGGGTTAAATGATCATTCCATTTATTTAGGATAAATATTTAGTCAAAACCTGTAACACCAATGTGGAAAAGTAATTGCCTCCCTGTGCCACACTTTGCAGTAACAATGGCAATGAAACAGAGATGTTGCTCTTCTGATTTGTACCCTTGAATGTGTGATGAAGGGGAAAAGTGACAGTCCAACTACATTGTAGGAGCTCAGGAAAGCTCTTTCGGATGTGTCTGAAAACAAGCTTGTTGACTGTTTCCAATATCAAACAGATTAGTACAGGATAAGTAATGCAATATATTTATAAAATCACTTAAAGGGGTTGCCCACTATCAAACAACTGATATAACTGTTAAGCCGCTTTGGCTACCTCCGGGGACTGGATGTTATGGCCCATTATGCAATGTAAGGAGCCTGTAGGAGTTGGCTCTGTACATAGCATAGTGGCCGTGCTGCAGAACTCCAGCTCTGCTCCCATTCACTTGAATAGGAGCCGAGCTGCAGTTTGGCCGCTACTAAGTGGCCGGAGCCAACTGCTTCCGGCATGTAAGTCCGATGCTTGGAGGCAGCCGGAGTGGTTAACGGTGCGGGGTCTGGGTGTCTGACCCCCACAGATCATGTACTGATAACCTATCCGGTGGATAGGTCATCAGTTGTCCAGTAGTGGACAACCCCTTTAACTTTTTATGAAGGTTATTTCTATAAATAAACACACCCTTTTAAGGATCACGATCTGTCACAATCCAATGATTAGGTTATAGCTTCTATATCTTCTGTGTCAATGTACATCATGGGTGTGCTTATGTTGTCCGAACCAGTATGTAGGGCTATGGATTATGTTATGTAAATTTGGATAGTTGTCTCACTATCTAAGATCTATGACATTTACATTAAAGTAATTTACAGAACTTGAGAACATGCAAAAAAAATTATTATTGGAAAAAAACCAGCTAAATTTATTTTACTGATGTTATTTCTCACATTCAGTATTATATCCGTTGCACATATAAAAATATGTAAATGGAGTTGAAATTCACTGTAAAATATGAACATTTATTGTTTACAAAATCTTCCAGTACATAAAGAAAACTATTGTAAATAAATAATACAGACATCAACAAGGGTTACAATTGGCAGCTTTTTAGGCTTTTCCTTAGGTCTTATTTACACGAGCGTGGCGCATCTCGGACGTGAAAAACTGCAGTTTTTCACGTCCGAGGTGCATCCGTGCGCTGCGGGACGCGTGAAAAAATAAGACATGTCCTATTTTCTCACGGACCCTTCACATGGTCCGTTGAAACAACGGCTGTGTGAACGGCCACATTGAATTACAAAGGTCCGTGGGACGGCCGTTGTTTCAACGACCATCAAACGGACGTTTAAAACACTCGTGTAAATAAGGCCTTAAAGTGAGATAAATAATGTTTCTTGCAGTAAACAAAAGCGATAACAGATTTCAATAATTTAGCTATTTTTGCATTAAAAAAAACAAAGGAAATATATTTACAATGTTAATTGAAATGTTACATTTCACATTTCACATAGGCCCTCTTCACATTGCAATGTAGGGAGAGAAAACCATGGCACTTAACATTCAGTCAGGTTATTTGTATTTTATTCAGGCAAAAACGAATTAGGGCAGCATGGATGTGGAGAACAAACCTACGGCAGTTTTGCTTGTACCCAATGCTCTGTATAGGCCTCTTCACATTGTGTTTTAGCATTTTGTCCTTGTTTTGGAGGTGCGTCCCAAAAGTAATGAGAACGTTTTTTTTACACTCCCATGAGTGCTGCTTGAGGAAGTGGGGATGGAAGATGTTGCGGGGGGTATCTCAAGTATACAGCCGGACCAGCATCAGTTGAGCCTGAGCCTTTCGAAGCATCTGTACGTTACAAAAGTGCACCCTTGGTTTTCCCCTCTTGTCGCGGACAAAAATGCAGAGGCGCATCAAGCAGCGTTACGCAATAAAATTTTGCGTGAAACTTGGAAAAATAGTTTCAAAAACCTTTAGAGATGCTGTAGACAGTGTATGAGAAAACGGCTTTGTCGTCAGTCCAAGTTTTCAGATGGCACAAGGCCATCAAGGATGGAAGGGAAGTCGTTGAGAATGAACAGCACTCAGGGCAGCCTTCAACGTCAAGAACCACCAGGACAGACAGTCAATCAGACTTTTTACCTACAGGTCCTGGAGCGTTTGAGAAGGAGGGTTTTGCGAGTGTGCGCTGACAATGGATCCTCCACCGTGACAATGCACCAAGTCATACATCATTGACTGTGAGGGAGCTTTTGACACAAAAAAAAAACATTCCTACCTTTCTGCACCTACCCTATAGCCCTGACTTAACACTAAGTGACTTTTTGTCTGGTTCCTCAAAACTCAACTGAAAAGATACCATTTTGGTACTGTTGGAAACGTCCAGTCAGCCGCGACAAGGGCTCTGAACAACCTCTCACATAAAGACTTCCAAGAGGAAGAATGGCAGTGTCGCAGAATTGTTGTGTTCAGTCCCAGGGGATTTACTTTGAAGGTGATAGAGCCTAATTGTATGTTTTTTTAATAAAAGTATTTTTTTAAAATCATTTTCATTACTTTTGGGATGTACTTCGTACGTCGGGAGGAATCACGACGTAAACCTCCGATGGACGACGGCAACGTATCTAACTGTATGGCCATCTATGGACAGTGTCATTAGGAGCTTTCCCTAGGGTCTGAGTCCTGGGCAGAGTATCAGCTATCCATGTGAAGCTTCCCGACGTTTACGTTTAACGTATATCTGTGACGAATCCCTAACAGTGCTCATCCATAGGCTCCCATGTTTTTAAAAAAAATAAATAAAATACATATACTGTGCAGTATACTTTTTTTGCGGGCTAATGGAGTTCTATGGACACGTTTACCATGTACGTCAAGAGCTTTCCCAGCATATGCAATAAACTTAATGTGAAGAGGGCTTTACAGAAGCAGTTCTGACAAATGGATTTAGAACAAAAGTCAATGAGAAAAAACTATAACAAACGCAAAACAAAAACGTAACACTGTGTGAACAGGATTTTAAAAATTCTGCTCTCTACATTGAAGCCTTGTGTGGTAAATTGCTGCAGAGGCAAAACCACAAAATAAAGAGCAAGTATGAAGAAACCTAGCAACAAAACTCCCAATATGGGATCAAAAATGGTCTTTGCTTTGTACCTTATTTTTGGTATTCTAGCGGAACAGAAGTCGTTTAATGATACACCGGCTTTCAACCAGCGTAAATGGCCACAAATAAATATAGTTGTTCTCAGGTTCACAATGTTCTAGATTGTGCTCCTCAAACAAGATTTGCCTGTGCAAAGTTTTCATAGGAAACCTATTCAAATATTGCCACCTTTTATCAGGGAACATCTCTTTAAGCTAGCCATACACATTAGCTAGAAGTTGGCATAATTGGCGTGCGCCTCTTAATAAAGTTAGGCGCATCATACTCTTAATAAAGTCCCCCCATTAGTGTTTTTTCATGTTTAAGCCGGACATGAACATAAATGCCTTTCACAATATTCAGAATGTAACATAGCAAAGCTTCATGCTGCATAGAATATTGGCCATGACCAGGAAGTTGTAACAGGAGCGAGTGCCCGAAGGTTCCTCTGTTTCTTTCGATCTTCAGGTTCTCATTATGGAATTAGGTTTTAATTCTTAAATTCATCTGAAAAGGTTCCTCCCCGTCAGGATTAAGAGGGTTGTTATGTAAACTGAAAGAAATGTTTTATATAAAAAAATCTACCACACAACTCAAAAAGCTCAAAGTACACAACTTGTAAGAAATTAAGCAAAATGCACCAGAATTCAGGTGGCATACATGTGGTGCGCCAAACTTATGTGTTTTAGACACGTTTTCCACCTTCCTCAACAATTTGAAAGTGTCTAGAAATAGGGGCAAGGCTAAGAAAAATTGCAAAATGCAACATATTTATTCACATAATGCGCCAATTTTTGTTGCAAATGGTGGCGTAAGAAAGAGTAAAGTGTCTAACGTGTCTAGCAGGATGTACCAAATATACAGCGTGCACCATTGTGATAAATGTGGTACCGTTTCTGCCAATCTGATCTAGTCTGCCCCTGTCTAACTTTAGGATAGAATTAATAAATTTGCTCTATTGTATATTGATGCAATATCTGCCATGATTTTCAAGGTGTAACTCCACCAGCTTACTATTACTGCTACTACTTCCTGTAGAGAACTCAGCAGGGGATGGCAGTGCAAGGCACTGAATATGCAAGAAAATTGTCTTTGCCAAGAAACTACAGTGCCAGTTGAAAGCTTGGCATGTAATGATACATTTCCCTTTTATTGGCTACAGCCAGGGTAATGAATGGGCAAAAAGGAGCTTTCCGTGGCAATAACTGACCACCAGAGAAGCCAGACCTGTGGCATTAAAGGGGTAATTTGGGGACCAAAAAGTATTAGCAGTGTACTCACTGCAGTATGCCAGTACACACGCTAATATACATTCCGGTCCACTGTCGTGCGGAATATGAGATTTTAATAGATTTTTATAGTGCTGGCAGGGGGATGGGAAGTCTAGTGGCACAGTCTTCCTTAATGAGGGCATGACTCTTCGTCATGTGACCGGCATCGCTGTACTCTATGTACAAGCAGTAGTACAGCGCGACGGGGGACAGGAATGTATATTAGGGAGTGTACTCACATACTGCAGTGAGTACACTGCTAATGCTTTTTGGTCCCCACATAACCCCTTTAAGCTGATCACTGGAGAAAATGTATCAACGTGCAACTGTGTTGGAAATGTGGATGGGACTTCAGAATCACGCAGAGTTTGACAGCTTCACTAACAATGTCGGTTAGACCTGGCATTGTTTTTAGCCTTCACCCTGTTATGAATCTTCCACTCACTGTACAGGAAGAAATACTGGCGCACCACTTCCTTGGGTACCAGCATTCATAAATCTGTTTCACTGTTAGAAAATTCAGTTTTGGGTGAATTTAGTCTTAAGCAGCCTAGAGTGCATTATAGTTTTAAAAGTAAGCAATATAAAGTATTGAAATGTCGCAGCAAAAATAGAAAAAAATCAACTGTTCAGCACTTGTCTAGTGGGGATAACGCTCACCAAAGCTCCTCCAAATCAGTGTTATGGTCCAGGGCTTCTGCCAGTATGTTGGCTCCTTTGTTAGTGATGTGGTTTTTAACAAGCCTACAGAAAACATAAAATGGGGAATGCAGTGAGAAGAAGTCATTTGTTTCGCTGAACTAATATCTACAAAATTACATCCATCCTCGGTTGTCCTAATATCTAGATAATATTTGTGTTTTTTATAGGCAACCAAATATCATATAAAACCATAAAAAAACCTGTATGAAGCCATGTTTTAACTACTACTATGAACTAATGACCGACCTTTCATCACTGTATAACTTTAAAGATTATTCCCAATAAGTCATCCATCCTAACATGAACCCACCATTATTCAGCTAGAAATACAGAATGGTTTGTGGGGTTCAATTCAGGCCAATATTTCCATTTTTGTACTTGTCTTTGTAAAAAAAATCTTATACCTTGTAAAATGGGTACACACTTTGGGTATGTTCACACGGCATAAATAAGAAGCAAAAAAAAAAAAACTAGGCTGCTTTCAAAACCAGGCATTTTTAAAGAATATTTGCCACGTGTTTTTTCAATGTTTTTTTGGCGTTGTCAATTAGAAATATTCCAAATCTGCTTCTAAAATGCCTAAAGAAGTAACATGTCACTTCTTTTTTATGAGGTGAATTTTTACGCAGCATTTTTTTTTAAACAGCCTTGTATGAACTACACAGCTGTTTACAATTGAAAACAAAGAGGAGCTGTTTGCAGGCATTGTGAAAATGAAGTTCGAAGCATAATGCGACAGGTTTACGTTCTGAAATACGCCGAAAAATATCTGAACATGCCTTTAGGAGACACATTTGTAAATCTTAACAATTTTGGCCCACACATAGGAGAATGGAAGCCAAACACAGTCATTTACAAAATGAACAGAATATTTTCAAGGACCATGAGAATAAATCCTTGGAGCACTGCACAAACTCTTTTAAAACAGGAAAACCCCTGAAACAGGGGTGTTCTTATATGATCACATACAGTGAGTGCAGAACTGGGCAGATCAGGGCGGCTTGGGCAGATTTGAGACAGAGATCTATATATTGAGAATTATATCTTATATATATGTTGCTTGTTCATGAGTAGGTGTAGCCATTACTATATATAATCCCACCACAGGTTTTGAAGAGTCTGGTTCACTTTCAGCATCTCAGCAAAGCTCTTGGCTGCCTCATCTGTGATGTTATTCTCTGTCAACCTAAAAAAAAAAGATAATTGAAAGAGACAACTAAAATAAAGAAAAACATACCATTTGCTTCAACAAAAAAACAGCAACATTATTATTGCAAGACCAGGACTAATAATTTGTTGTGTAAAAACTCCAAATGGGCTGAGGACATGGCTTGTCGTCCATCAATCCATTTGTTGCGCACCGAACAATCATGTTCGACAACGACCAACCCCTGAAATCGGTCTGGGACTCGATCTGAACTGTACAAGAAACGTAGTTTTGTATGATTGATAACATGTAAAGAGCATGTGCCAACAAATTATCGATTGAAATGGGTAATACATGCTGTTTGTTTGCTGGGCTTGGCAAAGCTGACGTCATAAGCCAATCTGTATACTGCCTGATGACATGTTTAGCTAAATACAATCTATATACTGGGAAATAAGCTAGGAGTGAAGCTACTTTAACCATACAAAACCTTTTGTGAAGCTATATTTACCATAATGTTCTGATAGATGTGTTGTGTTGTAAAGCTTTCGCAATGTATACACCTCCAGCTGACGTTATCTCATTGCAGGCCAAACTACAGAGAAAAATACAAGAGAAAAATGATATAACATACGTGTTAGTGACAGTACAGTTCTACAACAAAACATATGAAAATAAAACATATTTATTGTTAGTACAGCTGGGAATAGATATCCACTACTTGTCATACAAAATAGGAGATATAAAAGGTTATATATTAACCCCTTGCATTTACAGCCATATTTTTTTTTTCATTTTCCACTCCCCGCCTTCCAAGAGCCATACGTTTTTTATTTTTTCATCAATAGAGTGGGGTGAAGGCTTATTTTTTTGCAGGAGTTGTAGTTTCTATTACCACTATTTAAAGTACCATATAATGCACACGAAAACTGTGGGTTGGAATTGTAAAAAAAACTGTGATTCTTCCATTTCTTTTTGGGTTTCATTTTTACGTCTTTCGCCGTGCGATAAAAATGACAATTTTACTCTGCTGGTCAATACGATTACGGCGATACAAAATTTATATAGTTTTTTTTTATGTTTTACTATTTTTATAAGGTAAAACCTATTTGTTAAAAAATATTAAAAATTTGTTCTGCGTCACTACATTAGCCTTAACTTTTTTATTTTTTCATCGACTGAGCGCTGCAAGGGCTTATTTTTTGGGGGATGAGCTGTAATTTTTATTGGCACCATTTTATCTTACATACAAATTTTTGTTACATTTTCTAAGTTAACCAAAAAACAGTGGTTCTGGCATTAATATTTTTAATTTTTTACGGCATCCACCATGCATATTAAATAATGTTATATTGTAATATTTCTGACCTTTACGGATGCGGTGAAAACGATTTTTTTTTAATTTTTTACATTATTTTGAGGAAAAATGGAGAAAAGGGGGGTTCTTTGAACTTTTAATATTTTGTTTGTACACTACTGAAAGCTTTATTTAACAATTTTTTTACATTTTCTATTAGTTCCCCTAGGGGATTTGAACCAGCGATCGTCAGATCGCTGGTTGAATACACTGCGATACTAATTTATTGCAGTGTATTGTCATTTTCACTGGCTCTTGTTAAGCCCTGCCAGAGGCATGGTGTAAAAGAGGCAGGAAGAAGGCAGACCAGGGGGCTTTCATAAGGCCCCCGGGCTGCCATGACAACCTTCAGCAACCCCCTTGGCCGCGTTGCGGGGGAGGCCGAAGGGCTGTCTGAGGGGGCTTCCCCCCTCATTCTAACAACTTAGAGGGGGAAGTGGTTAAATGGCCAGGATCAGAGCGTAATACACAGCTAACACCCACAGCGTATGGAGCGGGCTCTATACTTCAACCCCCACATCAAAGGGTTAAAGGGGTATTCCCATCTTAGACATTTATGGCATGTCCACAAGATATGCCATAAATGCCCAGAAGGTAGTTTTGGGTCCCATGTGTGGGACCCGCACCTACCTCTAGAACGGTGCCCCCTGAACCCAGTCCTACCTCGTCCTGCTATAGCTGCTCATCAGCCACTGACTGACAAAGAGGTCAGGAGTATGGAAACTGCCAAGCTCGCTGTGCTACGCTGTTGCTAGAACAGCTATAGAAGTGAATGGGAGTTACGGAGATGGTATAGAATGGCCAGCTACATTGTGTACAGCAGATGGGAGCTACTAAATTTCTGTAACTTCTATTCTCGCATTTGCTGATAAAGGCGGGTCAAACAAGGGTGGGCACTTTCCATTATCCTCTATGAAACATGCAGAAACGTTAAGTGTGCTCACAGGATTGGTGGGTTCCTAGCAATCCGACCTCCGCTGATCAAACATTTATCCTATTGATCCCAAATTTGACATTTATATGTAAATCAGATATGAAATTGACAGGGGAACTGCCATTGATCTCAATTATAACAGGGTCTTGGTCTCTGGCACTGCAGTGGTGGCTGCACATACACATTCCATCTTCAATTAAATGTATGGCCGGCATGTCATAAATGTGAAAGTTGCAGGTGTCATATATTCTCTAAAAATATACAGATAGGGTGTTTAGATTGTGAGCCCCACTGAGGACAGCAACTTTACAGTACTGCAGAATAAGTTGGCGCTATATAAGGAACAGAAATAAATAGAACATGTATGCTATAAAATAATATTAACCCCTTCCCGACATTTGACGTATCCATATGTCAAAGTTGGGTAGGGGAAGTATGGAACGGGCTCAAGGAGTGAACCCAATCCATACGATGACGGTGTCGGCTGTTTGTTACAGCCGGAACTTCAGAGTAATGAGCGGGATCACGCTCGAGCGCGATCCCGATCGTTTAACTCGTTAAATGCCGCGGTCAATAGCGATCGCAGAATTCAAATCGTTAGAAAGAGTGGGGCGACCCCCTCTAACAGCTCATCGCGATGGTTGCTATGGCTGCTTGGGGGCCTAATGAAGACCCCTAGGTCCGCCATCTTTGTGCTCCTATTAAGCCCTGCCTCCAGCAGGGCTTAATAGAAGCCTGTCAGAAAGACGAAATACATTAGTATTGCAGTATATCGTACAAGCAATCTAAGCTAATAAGACTAATAAAAAAAAGTAAAAATAAGTAAAATAAAGTTTTTTTTCTTTGTAAACAAATTTTTTTAATTTTTTTTTAAAAAAAACACCTTTTCCTATTTTCCCCCTGGAGCATAGTAAAAAAATAAACATAAATGGTATCGCCACGTCTGTATAAGTCTGAACTGTTACAATATATCATTATTTAACCCGCACGATGAACGCCGTAAAAAAATAAATATAAACGCCAGAATCTTTGATAAGTGATCAAAACGTCACATGTACCCCAAAATGGTATTATTAAAACTACAGCTTATCCCACAAAACATAAGCCCTCATACCACTTCATCGACGGAACAATAAAAAAGTTATGGCTCTCGGAATTTGGCGACACAAAGTAAATTTTATTTTTTACACTTAGGTTTTTACTTGTAAAAGTAGTAAAATAAAGAAAAAAACATATATATTTGGTATCGCCGTAATCGTATTGACCCATCGAATAAAGTTAATATGTTGTTTTAATTGCATAGTGAATTCCGTAAAAACGTGGCGCAAAAAACTATGGAGGAATTGCTGCTTTTTTAATTTTCCAATCCACAAATAATTTTTTTCCCGTTTCCTAGTACATTATATGCCACAATAAATGGTGCTACAAAAAACGACAACTCGTCCCGTAAAAATCAAGCCCTCATAGTACTATATCGACGGGAAAATAAAAAAAACTTATGGCTTTTGGAATGTGGGGAGGGAAAAACGAAAATGAAAATCTAAAAAAGGGCTGCGGCGGTAAAGGGTTAAGTACTAGTTTGATTTATATATCTCCACCTTGAAAAAATATTAAAATGCATTATTATAACAATAATGAAACATTAGATTTCAAATTAACACCTTGAATGTTTTCTTTAGATTCTCTGCTCATCTCATAAAATGTATGTTAATGTTCTAGTTTTTAATAAGTTCCAATTTTCACATTCCTCCTCTTCTTACAATATTTTAACCAATGATCAATAAGCTGTAACGTTATAAATGAGCTAAACTGGACTGACATTCATAATGTCAAGAAGCTGTCACAAACGTATGGATTTGAGATTATAAAGCCTTTAGAAAGGACCAGTGCGTTCTTATGACATGTCTGTTTTAGTAAATACTTGTATTCCCCATAAAATTCCACTCTGACTTTCAATAGATTTTTATTTTTTTTTAAAGATTTTTCAATTAACTAGTAGCAATCACATAAATAATTGACAGGTAATCAAAAAAAAAAAATCGTCGGGAGCAGCAGATTACTGTGAAGCAAAACATAGGAATACAAAATACTTGTAGTTGTGACAGCACCATCCAAGAGGTATGCTGCAAGAAAAACAATACTCCAGCATTGTTACTTTTCTGAGGAATACAAGTATTTACTAAAACAGATATGTCAGGAGAGCCGAGGGTTCCTCTTTTCCTCTTTAACACCTTCCCGACATTTGTCGTAAGTCAGTGCTTCCCGCAAAATGTCGTATACTTACGACAAATGCATGGCACCGGCTCAGAAGCTGAGTCGGTGCCATCATCCCCGGATGTCAGCTGTATCTGACAGCTGACATCCTGCTGTAACGGCGGGGACCGAAGGTAGCTTAGATCCCCGCCATTAACCGCTTAAATGCAGCCGCGAAAAGCGATGGCTACATTTAAGGTGTTTGCAGCTCATCGACACCCCAGCAATGAAATGGCCGGGGTGTCGGTTGCTGCAATGGCAACCGGAGGCCTAATACTGGCCTCCCGGTCTGCCTAGCACGGAAAACTGAACGGCTTCCGTAGCCGCCGGCACGATGGCTCAGGAGATGATCCGGCGTCATCAGCGGTGGAAGTCAGCTGTATGTTACAGCTGACATCCACCTGTAAGGGCAGGAACCAGAGCTAGCTCCGATCCCTGCCATTAACCCCTCAGATGCAGCGATCGGATGCGATCACTGCATCTTAGCGGTTGCTAGCAGATCGCCAGCCCTGACAGGCAATCAGGACTGGCAACTGCTGCTATGGCAACAGGAGACACAATGGCCTCCTGCTCTGCCATTACGGAAGCCGATTAGGCCCCGCCAGGAGGCGAAGCCTAATCGGCTTGCTGTCAGTGAATAACTGACAGATCTAATACATTACACTACGTAGCGCAATGTATTAGAAAAAAAAAATCTGACAGTTGGACCTTCAAGTCCGCTAGTGGGACTTGAAAAAAAGTGTAAAAAAAAGTGTAAAAACAAGTGAAAAAAATACGTTTGAAAACATAATAAAAGTTTCAAGTAATAAAATAAAAACACAAACGCCCTGAGGTATCAAAATATTATATTATGTATTGCACGCAGTGAAAAGCGTAAAAATAATATTGAAATAAAAAGTAATCAAAAAGTCGCACGTATCCAAAAATGGTACCTATAAAAGCTATAGCTCATCTCACAAAAAACAAGCCCACATACAGCTCCATCGACGAAAAAATTAAAAAGTTATAGTTCTCACAACTTGGCGACAGAAAAAATACATTCTTTTTACAAGTAATTTTATTGTGCAAAACGTTGTAAAACATAAAAAAGTGCTATAAATTTGGTATGAACGGAATCGTACTGACCCGCAGAATAAAGTTAACATGTAATTTATAATACATGGTGAGCGCTGTATAAAAAAAACCCTAAAAAAATTATGCCAGAATTGCTGTTTTTTGGTCACCTTGCCTCTCAAAAAATAGGATAAAAAGTGATCAAAAAGTCGCATGTACCCCAAAATGGTACTAATAATAACTACAGCTCGTCCCGCAAAACAACAGCCCTCATACCACTACGTCTATGAAAAAATAAAATTAGTTAAGGCTCCAAAAAGCCAGGAAATAAAAAATATGCAGTTGTGCAGATCAGAAGGGAACATTTTGTCTGTTTCAAGAGGCGATTTATCGGGGCCATAAAATTAGGGAACCAGGAAGGGGGGGCCAAATATATCTGCTAGAAGCGAGGGCGCCCGTATTATACCAGGATAACACTTCCTAGCAAAATTCCCAAAACTGCAAAGGTGCGAAGTGTGGACCAAAATGGGGATAAGTAAAGACACCGTTTATCAGTGCGACACCGGCCTGTGCAGAAATGATTGCTTCACAGCGTAACACACATCTATTGATTATTTTATTGTTTACCCCATTATTATACCACCTGACTATGCCCCTTATGTACTCTGCCCAGCTTACATATGCCCCCACATTATAAACGGAAACACCAGTAATACTAAAACAAAACTACTACCAAGCAAAATCTACACTTCAAAAGCCAAATTGCGTTCCCACCCATCTGAGCCTTACAGCGTGCCCAAACAGCAGCTTACTTCCACATATATGACACCGCCATACCCGGGAGAACCCTTTTAACAATTTTTGGGGTGTGTGTCTCCAGTGGCATAAGCTGGGCACGACATACTTGCGACTGAATTGGAAATTCTGGGGAAAAATTAAAATTTTTACTTTGCACCATACGCAGCGCATTTATTTATGGAAAAGACCTGTGGGGTGAAAATGCTTACTACACCCCTTAATAAATGCATTGAGGCGTTTAGTTTCTAAAATGGGTTCACTTTTGGGGGGTAGATCCAGAGCCATCTGAGCCTCTACAATTGTGAACCAATTCTGTGTAAATCGCCAAATTAGGCCTCAATTTCGCATGGTATTCTCTCACTCCTGAGTCCTGTCGAATGTCCAGGCAAAAGTTTAGGGCCCCATGTAGGGGGATTCTAAAACCGGGAAACACAGCATAATAATTAGAGAGCTGTCTTGTTATGGTGGCACAAGCTGGGCACCACATATTGGCCTATCTATTGAAAAATCCAATTTTCACCCTGCAATATCGAGTGCACACTAATTTATGCAAAACACCTGCAGGGTTAACATGCTCACTACACCCCTAGGTGAATACCTTGAGGGTGTAGTTTCCAAAATTGGGGTCACTTTTGGGGGGTTTACACTGTTTTGGTCCCACAGGGGTTTTGCAAATGCTACTTAGCGACCAGAAACCAATCCAGCAAAATCTGTACTCCGAAAGCCAAATGGTGCTCCTTCCCTTCTGAACCCTGCCATGTGCCCAAAAATGAGTTTATAACCACATATGGGGTATTGCCATACTCGGGAGAAATTGCTTAACAAATGTTGGGGTTCTTTTTTTGCTTTATTTTTTGAGAAAATTACAAATTTTGAGCTAAAGCTACGTCTTATTGGAATAAAAATGTAATTTTTATTTGCACTGCCCAATTCAAATAAAATCTATGAAACAGCTGTGGGGTCAAAATGCTCACTACACCCCTAGATGAATTCCTCAAGGGGTGTAGTTTCCTAAATGGAGTCACTTTTTGGGCATTTTCATTGTTTTGTCCCCTCAGGGGCTCTGCAAATGTGACATGGCCTCTGCAAACCATTCCTGCTAAATTTGAGCTCCAAAAGCCAAATGGCGCTCTTTCCCTCCTAAACCCTGCCGTGTGTCCAAACAGCCGTTTATTACCACATGTGAGGTACTGTTTTACTCGGGAGAAATTGCTTTACGGATTTTGCAGTGCTTTTTCTCCTTTAGTCCTTGTGGAATTGAGAAAAAATTAGCTAAACCTACATTTTCTTTGAAAGAATGTAGATTTTCATTTTCACGGCCTACTTCCAATAATTTCTGCAAAAAACATGCAGCGTCAAAATGCTAACTATACCCCTAGATAATTTCCTCAATGTGTGTAGTTTCTAAAATGGGGCCAGTTGTGGGGGGTTTCCACTGTTTTGGTCCCACAGGGGTTTTGCAAATGCTACATAGAGACCAGAAACCAATCCAGCAAAATCTGTACTCCGAAAGCCAAATGGTGCTCATTCCCTTCTGAGCCCTGCCATGTGCCCAAACAGCAGTTTATGACCACATGTGGGGTATTGCCGTACTCGGGAAAAATTGCTTAACAAATGTTGGGGTTCTTTTTCTGCTTTATTTTTTGAGAAAAATAAAAATTTTGCGCTAAAGCTACGTCTTATTGGAATAAAAATGTAATTTTTATTTTCACTGCCCAATTCAAATAAAATCTATGAAACAGCTGTGGGGTCAAAATGTTCACTACACCCATAGATGAATTCCTCAAGGAGTGTAGTTTCCTAAATGGAGTCACTTTTTAGGTGTTTTCATTGTTTTGTCCCTTCAGGGGCTCTGCAAATGTGACATGGCCTCCGCAAACCATTCCTGCTAAATTTGAGCTCCAAATGGCGCTCTTTTCCTCCTAAGCCCTGCCGTGTGTCCAAAAAGCCATTTACTACCACATATGGGGTACTGTTTTACTCGGGGGAAATTGCTTTACGGATTTTGCAGTCCTTTTTCTCCTTTAGTCCTTGTGGAAATGAGAAAAAATTAGCTAAACCTACATTTTCTTTGAAAGAATGTAGATTTCCATTTTCACGGCCTACTTCCAATAATTTCTGCAATAAACCTGTAGGGTCAAAATGCTCACTATACCCCTAGATCATTTCCTTAAGGTGTGTAGTTTCCCTAATGGGGTCACTTTTGAGGGATTTCCACTGTTTTGGCACCGCAAGAGCCCTTCAAACCCGACATGGTGCCTAAAATATATTCTAATAAAAAGGAGGCCCAAAATCATCTAGGTGTTCCTTTGCTTCTGAGGCCTGTGCTTCAGTCCGTTAGCACCCTAGTGCCACATGTGGGATATTTCCTAAAACGGCAGAACCTGGGCAATAAATATTGAGTTGTGTTTCTCTGATAAAACTTTGTGTTACAAAAAAAATGGATTAAAAATGAATTTCTGCAACAATAAAAAATTTAATTTGTCAATTTCACCTCAACTTTGGTTTAATTCCTGTGAAACGTCTAAAGGGTGAAGAAACTTTCTAAATGCTGTTTTGAATACTTTGAGGGGTGAAGTTTTTAAAATGGGGTGACTTTTTGGAGGTTTCTAATATATATAAGGCCCTAAAAGCCACTTCACAACTGAACTGGCCCCTGTAAAAATAGCCTTTTGAAATTTTCATGAAAATGTGAGAAATTGCTGCTAAAGTGGTAAGCCTTGTAACGTCATAGAAAAATAAAAGGATGTTCAAAAAATGATGTCAATCTGAAGTAGACATATGGGGGATGTTAATTAGCGACTATTTTGCGTGGTATTACTATCTGTTTTACAAGCAGATACATTTAAATTTAGAAAAATGCTAATTTTTGCAATTTTTCGCTACATTTTGGTGTTTTTCACATTTAAATACTGAATGTATCGAGCATATTTTGCCAGTAACATAAAGTCCAATGTGTCACAAGAAAATAATCTCAGAATAGCTTGGATAGGTTAAAGCATTCCGAAGTTATTACCATATAAAGTGAAACATGTCAGATTTGAAAAATGAGGCCCTGTCAGGAAGGTCAAAAGTGGCTAAAGAGGGAAGGGGTTAAAGGGGTTTTCCCAGATCCAACCCAAAAAAACATGTTAGATCCATTTCCCCATATGTAGCTAACCTGCTGACAACTATTCATCACAAAAAAACACCTATTTATCGATCGTCTTTGTTTACTCAGCGTGCTGCTGAGAATACACTTCCATGCATGCCTTGCACGCTCTAAGGAGCGTGCATTAGGCTCCTCCCACTAGTTCATGCGTCTATTCCATGCTAGTCACCGCCAATATCCTGCTACGTCCAGCAATTCCAATTTACATCCCACCAACCATGGTAAAATAAGTTGTGTCCCCCCCCCCCCAGCCCTCATTTTCAGTACCCGGCTAGGACTACCTGCTCCTAGACCATGTGACAAGTATTTAGCATGTCATCAGAGGAGGCTGAAAATGTGACATCAGAAGTTACGTGATGAGCGGGGAAAAGCAGCACTTTACAAATAGTAAGTACATTACAGGATTATCAAGAGTGACAGTGTAGCAAGAATGCCCCTTTTAACCTTTCACTGACAAGAACATGTTATACGTCATTACTTTCAACGATTGCCGTGACTATAATATAAGCTTTGCAGCAATATTTTTCAGGACAGCACTCGTTGGAAGTTGGGGAGGAGGAGGAAAAGTTTACTTTTTGGTTCTGTGACAGGTAGGGGAATAAAATACAGCCTATTACTGTTATCTCTTCCCATGTACAGTATTCCTGTGACTGCGGGTCTGTGATATATGAACTTTTTTTCATTTTATCACCCCTTTACCAATCATAGTGGATATGTAAATTCTGACTTGACAAATAAAGGGGGTCTTTTTTTTTTCTACTAAAGGGCAGAGAAGAATTTGTATGCATTTTTTTTTTTTTTTTTTATAAAATGTTACCATTTGATGCAAAATTGCATGCATGAAGGCACCAGTGGGATAATGTGCTGGGTAGCATATTTAAAATGCACCAGGTGTTTACATTCAGAAAATATAAGGGTATAACAGTAAAAACCTCTACAATCATCAAGCCGTTTTGAGATGCATAGGACTTCTTTGTCAAGGAAATGATTGTCTTAACATAGGGGTCCAATGCACCTGAGATGATTTGCTGTTTGTCAAGACTTCTATTGTTATTTTAATAAAACCACAGTCTGATCATCTGATATCGGTTTGATCCTTTTAAGTGTGAGCCAACTGAATGTTCATTTTTGACAATTCTGGAGCCCAAGTCATTGGACCTCAGTAACCATTACTTCTGTACCCTCACCCTAGATGGCACCTTGAATCTAGAACCTGAACATTGGCAGCAGCTTTATACACTAACTGCACCCGAAATAGTGATGTGCCTACACAATAGCACAACCTAAATCATTATTGACGCTGTGTTCTCTTTTAGTTTGCCCTTTCCGCATTTTCTAATATAATTTTGTTTACTAATATACTCTTGTTATATACTTTTGGTACAGCAGACACAGGTTATTGTAAAAGATCCCTGCTCTGCTGTGCTGACAAGCTGCAGGAAAGCGGAGAGGAATCTGATTTCCATAGGTGATCCTATATATATATATATATATATATATATATATATATATAAAAAAATATGTGATGACAACATTATCATTCTGTTACCTGACAAACCTTACAATCCTGACATAACAAACCTTAGATCTTTCAGGCAGGGATGATTCTTTATTGCTTCCGCAAATGCCTGGGCCCCTTCATCACCAATGCGATTCCCCCACATTCTGCAAATAGATACATTCAATGCTTTATTTTGTGATATTGAAAAACAATAGTGCAGAGGAAGAATGCTAGCCATACATGTTAGATAATTGTTGGCGCATCCTTCTGATTTAAACAGAACCCACTAACAATTTAAAGTGTAGCTAATATTTGACAAACTTCTGACATGTCATAGTGACATGTCAGAAGTTTGGATTGGTGGGGGTTCGAGCACTGAGACCCCCCCACCCATTGCTAGAACGAAGCAGCTTGAAGCGCTTGTGTGAGTGCTCAGCTGCTTCGTGTCTGTTCGGCTTTTTCCGGAAATAAATGTATCGGTGTACGTACTCAATAGAAAGTCTATGAGCCCGTGCGCCGATACATCGGCTTTCCGGAAAAAGCCGAACAGACACAAAGTGGCTGAGCGCTCAACAGAGCGCTTCAGTTGCTTCGTTCTAGCGATTGGTAGGGGTCTCGGACCCCACCAATCCAAACTTCTGACATGTCACTATGACATGTCAGAAGTTTGTCAAACGTTTAGCTACGTATGAGGCATGGGATGACCATGTTGGAAAAATAATTTCTGCAATAGCCCCTCAAGGACATGGCCAATTTTGGCCTTGAGAACCAGAACAATTTCTTGATTTTTTTCCTCTTTGCAACCCGGCGCTCATAGCTTTTTTGTTTAATGTACCTTTGTTTTTTATGGGAAGAGTTGTACTTTATGTAGGTGCCATTTTTTTTTTGTACATTTACATTATGGTTTAATTTATATAATTTTTTTATTTTGGCAAAAATGCAGAAAAAAAAGCAGTTCTGCTGTAGTTCTTATTTATTATTTTTTTCTACAGCATACACCGATCATTATTAATGATGCTATACATTTGTTGTGCAGGTTGTTATTGCCATGACGATACCAAATATGTGTGTATTAATTTATGTTTTGGGACTTATATTTAATAAGGTTTCTTTATTGTAAAAAATGTGCATTTATGTGTATTTTTTGACAGACTTTTTTTCATTTAACATAACTTTTTTTTTTTTTACTCCACAGCGGGATTTTTCATTTTAATTTTTTCGAACTATAATGTACTGGCATATATCTATTTTCCAGTACAATAGCTAGTGTTAGGGATACGTAAGTATGTCCTAATAACAGGAAATATGGTCAGACAGCCCTGGGGTACTTCAATGGGCCCTGGGTAGTCTGCCCATAGAGGGTTTGTTCCTCGGTCCCCTCTCGCTCTTTCTCTTTGAATGCCGCGATCAGCTTTGATTGCGGCATTCTAGGGGTTAAAGGCGGAGATCAGAGGTTTCTCTGATCTCCTCTGGTAGAGTGATGCTGTGGCAGTATACTACAGCCGTTGACCAGCTCCTGCTAGCCTGTGCGATCAGCATGATGTGTAACATTCTCTGTTGTTAATCAGTTAATATGTGATTGATATTGTTGTACTATAGAATATATAATAAAATGCCAATAATTTCATCTGTAGATAATGAAATGCTGATCGGCCGCTCGTTGACTGTGGCTAGATGGGAATGAAGGATTGTTAACACGATTATTCATCCTCATACAGTTTGCACATTGTTAGCAACACATCCCATTCTGACAGGGAGATAATCGGAAACAAGCGTTCTTATGAGCGCTTGTTCGCCTCCACTCTTCGGCCCATGTAAAAGGGCCTTAAAGAGGCTCTGTCACCAGATTTTGCAACCCCTATCTGCTATTGCAGCAGATAGGCACTGCAATGTAGATTACAGTAACGTTTTTATTTTTAAAAAACGAGCATTTTTGGCCAAGTTATGACCATTTTTGTAGTTATGCAAATGAGGCTTGCAAAAGTCCAAGTGGGTGTGTTTAAAAGTAAAAGTCCAAGTGGGCGTGTATTATGTGCGTACATCGGGGCGTTTTTAATACTTTTACTAGCTGGGCGTTCTGATGAGAAGTATCATCCACTTCTCTTCAGAACGCCCAGCTTCTGCCAGATCACGCTGTGACGTCACTCACAGGTCCTGCATCGTGTCAGACGAGCGAGGACACATCGGCACCAGAGGCTTCAGTTGATTCTGCAGCAGCATCGGCGTTATAAGGTAAGTCGATGTAGCTACTTACCTGCAAACGCTGATGCTGCTGCAGAATCAACTGTAGCCTCTGGTGCCGATGAGTCCTCGCTCGTCTGACACGATGCAGGACCTGTGAGTGACGTCACAGATCTGCACTGCTAGAAGCTGGGCGTTCTGAAGAGAAGTGGATGATACTTCTCATCAGAACGCCCAGCTAGTAAAAGTATTAAAAACGCCCCGATGTACGCACATAATACACGCCCACTTGGACTTTTACTTTTAAACACACCCACTTGGACTTTTGCAAGCCTCATTTGCATAACTACAAAAATGGTCATAACTTGGCCAAAAATGCTCGTTTTTTAAAAATAAAAACGTTACTGTAATCTACATTGCAGCGCCTATCTGCTGCAATAGCAGATAGGGGTTGCAAAATCTGGTGACAGAGCCTCTTTAACTCTGAATTCACTGATAAAATCCATACAGTGAGAAGACTTATTCTCAGCCTCAATGAGAGACAAGCTTACAGCTGCTGCCCATAGATGTGAGAGAGGGAGATAGGGGAGCAGGGTCTCTTCTTCTCTTTGGGCTGTGTATGGGAGACATCATAGAAGCGAGTCTCTGACATCCCTGTAGCTGAGCTCAAGGAAAATTGACAATTAGAAATGGAGTCTGCAATGGGGAAAACGTGAAAAACTCACATACTAGTTACTCCTTATGTACGCACATTATAAAAAGTCACCTGAAACAATAGTGATGCTTTAATGCTTAAAGTGAGTATCCATCTTTTTACACAAGGTTGTTTTTAGGTCTAAAATTTAGTGCTGGTTAATTTCATAATATATCTTTATAGTGGTCCATTTTCCTGGTACAGATCAAAATCCCCAGTTTAGACAAAGAATTAAATGATAAAACTATGGCTGCATTCAGATGCCCCTAGAGGGAGTTTACTGCGTACTGTGTTATTATTAGGTTCAATGTGTAAACAGTATGCCATAAACTCCTAACCTTTCTCAGGCTTTTAAAGAGTATTTTAACCCTAATGCATCAGGCATATTAAAAAAAAATATTGGTGGAGGACCATAAACTAGGACCCCATTGACTCCCAACTCTGAGGAGCAGCAGAATTTTATAAAGCCGCCATATTTCTTTGTAGTAACTATCAGTAGAAATCAATGACAGAAAATCAGTGGTACAGAATTTGTAAACAAGTTTTCCTTAATCAGTAATGATAAGTCCAAAGGAATAATAATAACTATTTTCCATGTATTATATATTGTTTGTATTAGCAATGTGAATGTAAAGTTGTCATTTTCACCTTAAACCACCTCGCTTAAAAACTTTACACAGGAAAGATGTATGTAGGGGGAGTAGGAAGCAGGAGTAGAACTAAAGAGAGAGAGGCAGAGAGACACACAGACGCAGCTGCAGCTCCTAGTAAGAGTCATATGTCACCCCAGTGTTGGATTCACAGGTACACTGCTCATTACTGCTATATAACGTCCTCCATGTTGTTGCTGCTTCTGAGGGTGTGCTGCAAAGAGAATGGAGATCAAAATCTCTACTCTATGTGTGCAGTCTAGAAGACATGATAGCAGCACGGTGGCTCAGTGGTTAGCACTATTGCCTTGCGGCACTGGGATCCTGGGTTAAAATCCAACCAAGGACAACATCTGCATGGAGTTTGTATGTTCTTCCTGTGTTGGTGTGGGTTTCCTCCCACACCCCAAATACATACCAATAGGGAATTTAGATTGTGAGCCCCAATGGGGACAGTAAAAAAAGAGGACCTCTGTGTAATATGTTGGTGCTATATAAGTAACTGTAATAATAATAGCAATTAGGTTCCACCCTCTAGCTCTGGGAGAACTAGAGATAGAGCCTGCAGAGGGAAAAACTGCTAAAAAAAAATGCATTATTCTGAAACGTCACCTGGAAAGTGGGGTGAGCTTTATGTTATAAAGCTAAAAAGGGCACATATTTTTCAAAAGTATTTCTTTATCAAATGATTTTTTAATTTAAGTTAAGGTTCTATTTACCCCACATCACAAATGCTGGTGCTCCTTTGTAAAGCTTGTGCAATATGTCTTCCGCCTACAGCAGTGAACTGATTGCATCCCAACCTATACAAACAGTAAATTATAACAATAATGATTACACAAATTCCTGCACACAGCAAAAATATTTTCTTAAAATAAATTTTTATTGACCATGCACATATTTTCATAAAATCGTAAACCTTTCTGGGAAGCATAGATATCCAGGAATCGGTATGGCAACATTTTTAATGCTCTTTTTAAGGCTGGATTATAGGGAGGGAAAATGGGTAAATTTCCCTAGGGCCTACACTAAGGGGCTATCCATCATACCCCATTTAAAAATCATTCAGCAACTGAAGGCTATCAACTAAAACAGTATATTTACAATGTGCCACTGCCCACAGTGAGCACCAAGAGTTTATCCTCGGCTCAGCCCCTCTCCTCTTTTAAAGTCATTGTGCTACCCCCACCAACACCACCTGTGTTTGTCTGCACTGTGATTGAGTGTAACAGCCAGGTCAGTGATATCATATACTACTTAAGACATAATGATGACATGAATAGGAGAAATTAGACATACATTTAAGACAGATGTCCCCCCCCCCAAAAAAAAAAAAAAGGGATGTGACCAATACCTAAAAAAAAGTAGTGTCCCCAGCAGTGATCCGGCTCTGTCCTTATAAAAAAATAAATGGCAAAATGTTTGAGCATATCTAAAAGTAAAGTGAAACATGGCCTCTGTTGTGCCCAGATACAAATATATATATATATATATATATATATATATATATATATATATATGTATAAAAGGAAAGACATAAGTAGAAATGTTCTGTGTACGTACTTCAAGTGCTTTAGTAGGGGACATTCTAGAATGATTCGTGCCACATGCCTGGCTCCAAAGTCTGTTATTAAATTTTTGTACAAACTAGAAAATACACAAAAAAAAATTATTTTCCATTTTTAGGCTTGTGAATAAAATAAATATATATATATACTGTATATATGTAAAAACACGTATTTGATAATATAGTATTTATCACCATTACATAAAATCCACCCTCACTACATACAAATAATTTATTCATAGTAACTCATAAAAATCCTCCCATCCTATTTCGCTCTCCACTTTTTATTATTAGTTGTGCTGCTGTCGGAAAGAATCTATTCCTGAACTGATTTGTTCTAGACCTAAACACGGTATCTTCTACTAGAAGGGTAAAACTTATACCAACATATTGAATTGTGTTTGAAATTAATACTGATATATATGTACATGCTTTATTTTTGAAAACTATGTCGCAATGCCATGTTGCAAGACTTGCATATGAAAAATAAAGCTTGAAAGTATACTTGCCCAAGATATATGATGACCTTATGCTTGGTTAGCTCCTCAGCCAAAACTTTGACACCTTTATCTGTGACCTGATTCACACTTAATCTGTAATCCAAGTAAAATGAAAAAAAATTTAATAATTTTCTTTTCAAAATATTGATGTCGTGCAAACAAATTGACACAGAATATAACTTTCGAGGGGAATTTTTGATGGTTAGATTATGTATTATCAAATGTATCTCCTTTGGTAATAAATGTATATACTAATTAAAATACCATAGGCCTAACCAGGATCAGCCGATGATCTACGTGTATGGGAGCAGTTTGACACTTTGTTACCGCAGTAGATAAGGCGCTGCCCGAGGTGTATAGCAGCGGCTTATTCCTCTCTCCCAGTTTAAATAATTATGCACCCTAAGCCGACCGTGCATGTTTATTTCAACTGGGAGAGAGGAATAAGACGCTTCCTATACACCTCTGACAGCGGCTTATCTCCTGCACACTGAGCCGAGCTTGCATGTTTGTGGTGAAGTCGGGTAAAATACTTGTCGTCCTAACAAGCATTTGTATGGTCAGCTTTAGGCTCTGTTCGCATCGCATAAGATCAGCGTGCATGTTTGAAGTGTGCCGCTGAACTAATTCCTAATTATTTTGACATACATTTGGCTATTTTCTGGGTACAAAGTGATTTGCTTCGGGAAGTGCTCCTGGCGAATATGAGAACACACATTACAAATGTGATGTGAACAGACCCCAATTCTAGTAAGGGGGAGCCAACACTAAATTTTCAGCATTCACAAGAGTCACACAAAATAGACTAGTTATTAGAAGAACAGGAAATTTAGAATAAGTTGTGGGTGAATTTATTTGCTCTCAATCTCCAAATCAAAACATATTGCCAGTTTTTCTAATGCACTTTATATCCAGCAACAGTTTAGGCTTGGAATAATGCAAAAATAAGAACGTAAATGTAAGCTTATAAGGGGAAGTGTCTGATTCAAATATATACTGCGTGAACATATGCCAGTATATATGGATATGTCTGCCATATAAAAAGAAACCCAAAAAAAACAACTTTAACATATACTATTTTTATGATTTCTTGTATTAAAAAAAAAAAAAGTATCCAGACATAAAGCTACAAAACATCTGCCTTAGGCCCCATTCACATTGCGATTGTGCTAGCCGACGAGCGTATACATTTTTAAAATCTAAAAAAATGTATGCATAGACTATAATGGGTCAAACATAGACCAAAATAGCACTTGTTTAGTCTATGTTTGTCATGGTTTACTTTGGGAAAGTACTGAAAAGCATAGTCTGCTACGCTATTCTGTACTTAAAAAATTATACGTGACGTAACGTGTTTTTTTTTAGCATTGATCTCAATAGACGACATAAGCAAACGTAATGCTATATGTTTGTATCAGTTTACATACAGTAAGTCCATCAGGTTTTGGTTTTTTTTTGGGGGGGGGGGGTCTCCTATCAGTGTTCACTTAAAAAAAAAAGTATACGCTATACATACATGCTATAAAAAACACAGACGTAAACATAAAATGGTACATGTTTGTATACGTTTTCAATGGTCCACGTTTTTATAAAAAAAAGTATATGCTCGGCGGATAGCACAAACGCGATGTGAATAAGGCTTAAAGGAGACCCTTTTGGCATGCATCTGTCCCTTAGAAGCCTGTGGGTACTGTACAGTATATGTCTGGATACTCTTTCCTTTTATAATATACACAGTGTTCCAAATTATTATGCACATTGGATTTAAGTGTCATAAACATTTAATTATTAGTTTTTCAATTAAACTCATGGATGGTATTGTGTCTTAGGGTATGTTCACACGGCCAAATTTCAGACGTATACGAGGCGTATTTTGCCTTGTTTTACGTCTGAAAATAGGGCTACAATACGTCGGCAAACATCTGCCCATTCATTTGAATGGGTTTGCCGACGTACTGTGCAGACGACCTGTTATTTACGAGTCGTCGTTTGACAGCTGTCAAACGACGACGCGTAAAAATACAGCCTCGTCAAAAGAAGTGCAGGACACTTCTTTGGACGTTTTTGGAGCTGTTTTCTCATAGACTCCAATGAAAACAGCTCCAAAAACGGACGTAAAAAACGCCGCGAAAAATGCGAGTTGGTAAAAAAACGTCTGAAAAGCAGGGTCTGTTTTCCCTTGAAAACAGCTCTGGATTTTCAGACGTTTTTGTTGACTACGTGTGAACATACCCTAAGGGCTCTTTGGATCATTGTAATCAATCTCAGACACCTGTGATAATTAGTTTGCCAGGTGTGCCCAATCAAAGGAAAACTACTTAAGGAGGACGTTCCACATTATTAAGCAGGCCACACGTTTCAAGCAATATGGGAAAGAAAAAGGATCTCTCTGCTGCCGAAATGCGTGAAATAGTGCAATACCTTGGACAAGGTATGAAAACATTGGATATTTCAAGAAAACTTAGGCGTGATCATCGTACTGTGAAAAGATTTGTGGCTGAATCAGAGCACAGACGGGTTCGTTCAGATAAAGGCATAATGAGGAAGTTTTCTGCCAAACAAATTAATAGGATTAGGAGAGCAGCTGCTAAAATGCCATTGCAAAGCAGCAAACAGGTATTTGAAGCCGCTGCTGCCTCTGGAGTCCCGCGAACCTCAAGGTGTAGGATCCTCCAGAGGTTTGCAAGTGTGCATAAAGCTATTATTCGGCCACACCTAAACAATGCTCACAAGCAGAAACGGTTGCAGTGGGCTCAGAAATACATGAAGACTAATTTTTAAACCGTGTTGTTTTACTGATGAGTACCGTGCAACCCTGGAAGGTCCAGATGGATGGAGTAGTGGATGGTTGGTGAATGGCCACCATGTCCCAACAAGGCTGCGACGTCAGCAAGGAGGTGGCGTAGTCATGTGACCTCATGATGCTGCAAATTCAACCATTTTAGTTCTCTTTACAACCTTTAAAAAAAGATCTCTGTTGTGCATAATAATGTGAAACAGTGCATTTTGAGTTTTTTACCTTGAAAAAAAAATCTGTTATCATTAGGAGATTTGTTCAATAAAATTCGCATTATACTCCAACGGTTGATGGCTTGAAGATTATACTGACTGTCATTTGCATCGACTATTTAGGAAAATCAGCGAAAAATAACATTTGCATAATAATTTGGAATATATACAGCCATATACTGCCAACTGTATGGTTAAATATCTGAATTTATGACCCACAATATAAACAATAAAAATATAAGGCTTCCTACCTAACCACAGTGAGTTTTCTGAAGCATGGTATAAGCTCTTTCACTCCATAATCATTTATATTGTTATTGTCCAAATCCAAAGCAATTTGTTTCTGGTATTGATTCAGAAGAAAAGAGATGGCACCACAATCAGAAGAAGAAGCCCCACAGAAACTTAGCTTAATGTAATCTGCACATATTCCTTTGGCAACAAGTTTCCCCACCTTCTCACACTGTGTCTCACATATGCATCGTGCCATCCAGATGAAGTGAGTCAATGCATGAACTTGGTTGTATCCCATAGAACATGACCGGGGCAGGTTTTTTAAGTGGAATTTCACACTTCTGAAAAGCTGTTGTTTGAGAGCTTTTCTCTTTAATTTCAAGACTGAAGATGGGACTAGATGTCTTAGGAGAACTTGTTTTGGTTTTGAAAGCAGCCCACAAAGAAAGAGGTTTATGAACTGTAAGTGATCATTATTTGCAAAAGGATCACCCCGTTTGTGCTTCTCTGCACAAATACACGTCATAAGGTTGGATTGAAGCTCCTCTTGTTGGGAGTGTGCACATTGGCTGAAATATTTCAGTAGCTCTGTAGTGCCAGTTCCAGTGTCGATTACAAGAAATAAGGCGGTAAAGAATGACTGAAGGGTCACATGAAAAAATTCAAAAGACCCATCTTCACCACATCCAGTGTCGTTTTTCACAGTTCTGAGGAAACCCAACTTGAGATCTTGCTCTGGGATGTTTAGAGATGTGATGGTTTTATGGTCAAAAACAAAGACGGAATTATCCATTCCACTATAGGCAAGCTTACCTATTACCAACAAGGTCTCCTTGCCCTTTTTATAAGTTTCAACCTGACTTCTGGTGGTCCCTCTAGTAGACAAGTTCAAGTAAACTTCAATTATGAGTAAAAATATATCCGTAAGCGTTACAGAACTGCTGGAAAATTCATGACTTTCATTCATGGAATGAAAATGTTCATAAGACTTAAATATTATCCAGCAGAACAAGGGGATGGAACATAAACTGCTGAAATTGTGGTTGGCTTTTAAGTGGTTTAGTACCCGCATCTGAACACTGGGTTCCTTGAAGAACAAACTTGTATACTCCATTAGGTTATCAGTCCCAAAACCACGTAGCATAATTCTCTTACGAACAAATTTGCCTGAGACCTGACAATTTGTTCTTGCTGTTAAGACTTTTCTTGATTCTTTCAACAATTTTCCACTCAGTAGATTCATGAACAAAGCTGCAGGGTGTGCAGTGTCCGTAGGTAAGGAAACTTCTGGAATACTGTTTAGGTCAAAACTGGAATGCATTTCATCAAAGCCATCAAAAGTGAACATTACAGTTTCTGGAAATGTCAGAATATATCGAAAAACTTCTTCTGGGTCATGGTCTGGATGGCAGTTGTACCTGAAGAGTAAGTCTTTCAGAGATATCTCAGTGCTAGCGTTAAAAAAAACAAATGTCCGACACCGAAATCGGAACAAAAATTTAATATCAGAGTAATATTCTCCTTTAGCCCACATATTTTGCATTTTTTGGATCAAAAGCGTCTTTCCCATGCCAGCATCACCATAGATAAAAGTAGTTTCTCCTTCTGCATTGATCACTCCAGTGTCATGAAACAAAGAACTTAGATCTTTTACTCGTCCCATGGTTTCATTTTTGTCATTGATCAATTCCATGACTCCATTAACATAAGTTTCCTGGAGCATCAACTCCTCTTTTTGAGAGTAGGACATTACAAATTTGGAATCACTACACAACTCTTTTTTGAGCTTCTTGCTATATAAAGTTACTGAAAGAAATAAGAACAGGATTATTTATTAAAAGGAATCATGCTTACAATAAACAAATTGTTATCAATGCACAGAAAGGCCAGATAATTAAGAAGGAGTAAAATCCATCACTAAGTTATGCGCTTCATTTTTCAGGGTTTTCCACTGCTGGACCTTATAGCCATGGCCGGCCTTAGCTACGTGCGGTCGCACGGGGCGCTGTCCTCCATGCTGTAAGGGGGGCGGCAGCGGGTGAATTTCTCCCGCTCTGCGGCTACTGCTCGCGGCGCCAGCGGGTCAGGTGTCACTCACTGACCTCACTACTGGCTGCCGCAACTACCGCTCCCCCGTTCACCCTCTACCCCTCCTCGTCTTACGTCCTGAGTGATGATCAGGCGTGATGACATCACTCAGGACGCAAGACAGGGAGGAGACTATATTACCATGCGGTCCTGCTATGGCTATTTCCCCAGGGCTCCATTCCAGCAGCATCAGCGGACGCAGTGCACTAAGAAGCCCAGCAGGTCAGTCAGACTGTGGGGCTTTTGTTGTATGGGGGCACTGATGAGGGTCTAAAAATAGCAAATGGGCAGAGGATTCAGTGCCACCTTGGTGCCCATTTGCCATTTATTGCCCATTTATTGTTCTTCTGTGACAGAGGGTGCTAAAGGGGCAGTAAATGGCAAATATGCATCAAGGGGGCACTGAACATAAGGACACTAAAGGGGAAATAAGTGGCAAATGGGCACCAAGGTGGCACTGAACGAATGTTAATAAATGGCAGATGGGCACATTGTTCAGTTGCGCCACAGTGCACATTTGCCATTTGTTGCCGTTTTAGACCCTGTGCACATTACGTTAAAGGGGTTAAAAAGAAATTCTGTTGAAGCAGTAGAGGAGAAGTTAAAATAAGGGTATGTTCACACGGACTATTTTCAGTCGTAATTCAGCCATTTTACGCCTCGAATTACGCCTGAAAAGACGGCTCCATTATGTCTGCAAACATCTGCCCATTGCTTGCAATGGGTTTTACGATGTTCTGTTCAGATGAAGTGTAATTTTACCCGTCGCTGTCAAAAGATGGCGCGTAAAAATACGCCCACGTCAAAGAAGTGCATGACACTTCTTGGGACGTTTTTGGAGCCGTTTTTTATTGACTTCATTGAAAACAGCTCCAATAACGTCCGTAAAAGACGCCACGAAAAACGCGAGTACTTGCAAAAACGTCTGAAATTCAGGAGCTGTTTTCACCTGAAAACAGCTCCGTAATTTCAGACGTATTTTGCTACTGCGTGTGAACATACCCTAAAGATTAACTTATACTTACCTTTCCTCCCAAACGTTCCTGCGATGGGGGCTCCCGTCACCTCTGTTCACTGTTTGTATACAGAGCTGCTGCAGCGGTGATGTACTGTCGACGTGATGTCACCACTGCAGCCACTCTGTATACAAACCGAGAACAGAGGTGACGGGAGCCCCCAATGCAGGAACGTCTGGGAAGAGAGAGGTAAGTATGGGCTGCTTTCTTATTTTAACCTTTTCAGGACGGAGACATTTTTTGCTTTTTCATTTACGTTTTTCACTACCCGCCTTCCTAGAGCCATAACTTTTTCTATTTTGGTGGTTATTTTTTGCGGCATGAGATGTAGTTTCTATTGGTAGCATTTATAGTACCATATAATGTACTGGGTAACTGAAAAAATTCTTTGTGGGCTGAAATTAGAAAAAAAACTGATTCCTCCATAGTTTTTGGGGTTTCGATTTTACGGCTTTCATCGTGCGGTAAAAACTTTATTCTGCGGCCCAATACGATTACGGTGATACCAAATTTCTATAGGTTTTTCATATATTTTACTACTTTTACAAAGAAAACTATTTGTTAAAAAAAAATATGTTGTTTTGCCACATTCTGAGAGACATAACTTTTTTTATATTTTCGTCTAAGCGGTGTGAGGGCTTATTTTTTGTGGGATGAGCTGTAGCTTTTACATGCAACTTTTTATAAATTTTTTATTACATTTTTTGAGTTGTTGTGAACAAAGAAACAGCGATTTTGGCTATTTACTTTTTTTTTTTTTTTTTTTACAGCCTTTACAGTGAGTTAAATAAGAAGTAATAAAAAGTACCAACATTGCCCATGTGGACAGCAGTTTTAATATTTTTGTCCTGATTTGGATATCTGGCAAGTTAGCAGTCTTCCCCATGATAGTGTTGCCTTCTGAACCAGACTGTTGGACCATTTAAAGGCTTAGGAAACCTTTGCAGGTGATTTGTGTTGATTAGATGATTAGAGTGTGACACCATGAGTCTACAATCTTCAACTTTTACCTGATATTCTAATTTTCTGAGAGACTAAATTTTGGGTTTTCATCAACTGTTAGCCATAATCTTCAACATTAAAATAAAAAAAAATGCTGGAAATTGATCACTATGTGCGTAATAAATCTATATAATGTATGCGTTTCACTTTTTGAATTAAATTACTGAATTAACCTAACTTTTTGATGATATTCTAATTCATTGCGAAGGACCTGGATATCAACCCCCAGAGACATACCCGCTTACGGGATAAGTGAGGACTACAAGTAGCGCCGACCTGTTGACTTCTTTTGATTTTCATATTAAATATGTGTATATATATATATATATATATATATATATTGAGATTAAGGGGTTGTCTCATCACAGGCCTTTTAGTATAAGAGGTGCTGTGGTAATGTGCTGATCTGGCTCCCAAGGCCAGCTGATGTTGTTGGGGTAAGATGCATCCAGCTATGTATTTGTCCTGCAGCAAACACTACAAGGGAAATGTAGTATTACATGCGGCGATTTAAATCAATGGCTCTCCATGTTCAAAGCCTTGCAAAAGTATTCACCCCCTTGGTGTTTTTCCTATTTTGTGGACGGGTGGGGGGGGGGGGGGTTTGTACAATTTAATTCACACAGCATCCCTACCACTTTGAAGGTAATACAAATTTTTTTACTGTGACACAAACAATATTTACAGTAAATTACAGGAAGTACAATCCTTTAGATTGAACAATTAAGACTATTATAATGTGGTTTACATAATAATTGGCTCAATTGTGCAGTATAGGAAGAGGAAGTTCATACCAGGGTCATTGTTCGTAATATGTAAACTCTTAATTTGTTCCGATGGTTGAAAATCTATTTCTGTTAACCAAAAGTTCAGATCAAAGTAGGCTTCAGGCACTTTGTGAAGAACATATATGAAACACTCAGCAACTTCCTCCCCCTTGCTGTGTATTAGATCAAGAATCTGACGAACCTGTAACAATGTAAGCATATGACAGTTTAGAATATTACATTTCATGTCGTTTACAGTATGTGGTTAATTTCTATAGGACTAGCCTACACAAAAGCATTGGATTGCAGTATACACTACATCAAATGTCTATGGTTTTAATTGATCTAAAACAGATGAACAATACAATGTATGCAGCTCCTAGGAAAAATACTGCAGCCCGTACTATTCAAAAATGAAAGATGTTTCACTGTCTATAATGTCCTTCTCGTTGATAATCTAGCTTGATGACGTGTGGTCCATTCTAATAACATGTCACATGACTTGGGTGGACAATCAGTGCTTGCTGTTGTGATGTCACTGGATGACATGATATCAACCCGCATTAATTAGAAGTGGAGGGGGATAGGGTAGGCTGGTGGAACATCAGTAAGGTGAGTATATTTCAAAAGACTATTTTTTATTTCATTTCAGGCTATTAACGAATATATTTTAATATGCAAAAAACCAGTTAGAGACGATCCTGACAGAGTTAAGGCGATGTCAAAGTAACTATTAATTATTCGACTACTAACTCCAAAATGTATTCTCCGAGGGAAATTCCATCTCCATGTATTTTGTTTGAAATCAATGGCACTCTATTGCAAGTGTTGTATTAGGGATTTCCAATGACAAAAATCTCAGAGCAAATGCTAACTGGGGTTGGGTATACTGCATAGTGCTGTGACTACTCCATTTGGAGAATCTTGGATAACCAAACCCATTCTATCTGATTACATAATCTTCTAACACATCTATATGTCAAATTAATTTAGGCAGAATTCCCATTTAACGATAACTCAAAACCAAACAATAAACTGTTATAAATTCAGGGTGCCAATCTCATCTCTGTATAAAAGCATTTAAAATATTTAAGTAAGTTGACTTGCCTGGTCTGTCCTTGTAGGAAACTGCAGAACAATTTCTGAATCTTCAGTTGAAAAATATCCATGGTTGACTAAATTCTCAAGTAAGCACTTGATGTTTCTTATCAGACTGACCAATGTTTCTCGACTTGTTGTAATTAATTGAATATAAGACTGATGTCTGAGTTGCTGTTCCATTGTCCTTGTAAGACATCACAATTTTTATATATTCATATAATAACTATAGGGATTTCAATGAAGACTTCTTGAAAAAATTTCAGCCATTAACTAAAATAAACAAAAGTACAAATACATTAACAATTAAAAGACTGTTATTATGACTGCATATAAATTAACCCCTTAATGACCAGCCTATTTTAGACGTTAACCCCTTAAGGACGCAGCCTAGTTTGGGCCTTAAGGCTCAGAGCCCATTTTTCAAATCTGACATATTTCACTTTATGTGGTAATAACGTCGGAATGCTTAAACCTATCCAAGCGATTCTGAGATTGTTTTCTCGTGACACTTTGGGCTTCATGTTCGTGGTAAAATTTGGTCGATATATTCAGTCTTTATTTGTGAAAAATTGCAAAATTTAGAGAAAATTTACAAAAAAAAGCATTTTTCAGAATTTAAATGCATCTGCTTGAAAAACAGACGGTTATACCACCCAAAATAGTTACTAGTTCACATTTCCCATATGTCTACTTTAGATTGGCATCGTTTTTTGAACATTATTTTATTTTTCTTGGACGTTACACGGCTTAGAACATAAACAGCAATTTCTCATATTCTTAAGAAAATTTCAAAAGCCTTTTTTTGAAGGTGCCAGTTCAGTTCTGAAGTGGATTTGAGGGGCCTATGTATTAGAAACCCCCATAAAACACCCCATTTTAAAAACTAGACCCCTCAAAGTATTCAAAACAGCATATAGAAAGTTTTTTAACCCTTCAGGCATTTCACAGGAATTAAAGCAAAGTGGAAATGAAATTTGCAAATTTCATTTTTTCTGCTGAATTTAAATTTTATTCAATTTTTTTTTAGTAACAGAGAAGGTTTTACCAGAGAAACACTACTAAATATGTATTGTCCAGATTCTGCAGTTTTTAGAAATGTCCCACATGTGGCCCTACTGCGCTCGTGGACTAAAACACAAGCCCTAGAAGCAAAGAAGCACCTAGTGCATTTTGAGGCCTCTTTTTTATTAGAATATATTTTAGGCAGCATGCCAGGTTTGAAGAGGCGTTGAGGTATCAAAACAATGGAAACCCACCAGAAGTGACCCCATTTTGGAAATTACACCCCTCAAGGAATTCATTTATGGTTTTTGTTATCATTTTGACCGCACAGTTTTTTCACAGCACCTATTTGAATTGGGCTGTGAAATGAAAAAAATGATATTTTTTCCAATAAAATGTCATTTTTGATCAAATTTTCTTATTTTCACAGGGAACAACATACCCCATTTTGTTGCCCAATTTGTCCTTAGTGCGGCAATACCCCATTTGTGGTGATAAACTGCCGTTTGGGCCCATGGGAGGGCTCAGAAGGAAAGGAGCGCTATGTGTTTGTTGGAGTCCAGATTTTGCTGGATTGGTTTTCGGGTGCCATGTCGCATTTGCAGAGCCCCAGAGGTATCAAAGCAATGGAAACCCACCAGAAGTGACCCCATTTTGGAAACTAAACCCCTCAAGGAATTCATTTATGGTTTTTTTTATCATTTTGACCGCACAGGTTTTTCACAGCACCTATTTGAATTGGGCTGTGAAATGAAAAAAATTATATTTTTTCCAATAAGATGTCATTTTTGATCAAAATTTCTTATTTTCACAGGGAACAACATACCCCATTTTGTTGCCCAATTTGTCCTTAGTGCGGCAATACCCCATTTGTGGTGATAAACTGCCGTTTGGGCCCATGGGAGGGCTCAGACGGAAAGGAGCGCTATGTGTTTGTTGGAGTCCAGATTTTGCTGGATTGGTTTTCGGGTGCCATGTTGCATTTTCAGAGCCCCAGAGGTATCAAAGCAATGGAAACCCACCAGAAGTGACCCCATTTTGGAAACTACACCCCTCAAGGAATTCATTTATGGTTTTTGTTATCATTTTGACCGCACAGTTTTTTTCACAGCACCTATTTGAATTGGGCTGTGAAATGAAAAAAATGATATTTTTTCCAATAAGATGTCATTTTTGATCAAAATTTCTTATTTTCACAAGGAACAACATACCCCATTTTGTTGCCCAATTTGTCCTTAGTGCGGCAATACCCCATTTGTGGTGATAAACTGCCCTTTGGGCCCATGGGAGGGCTCAGAAGGAAAGGACCACCATTTGGCCTACTGGAGCTTTTCTGGTGCTAAGTCATGTGTGCAGAAGCCCCTGAGGTACCAGTACAGTTGAAACCCCCGAGAAGTGACCCCATTTTAAAAACTACACCCCTTAAGACATTCATCTAGAGGTGTAGTGAGAATTTTGACCCCACAGGTACTGTGTAAAAGATAATGCGCAGCAGATGGTGCAGTGTGAGATTTGCAATTTTATATATGTATATGCCATTTCAGTGTCCAATATAGTGTGCCCAGCATGCGCCACCGGAGATATACACCCCTTAAATTGTAATGTGGGTTCTCCTGGGTACGACAATACCCTACATGTGGCTGTTATCAGCTGCCTGGGCATACGGCAGGGCTCAGAAGGGAAAGATGAGGGGGGTAAGCTGTGCGGAGTGCATCAGGGTAAATTAAAAATCAAGGGATGTATGATACATTTTAAAACAATCTTTTATACAGAGCCCTGGTTTTTCGGGACACGTGTCACATTGGTATATTGTGTTCTTCCTTATCCCCCTCTTATAGCAGACTCTGCACCTCTTTTGACTCTTTCCCTTTCCACCGGTTTGGGGACCTTCTCCTGGAAAGTGTTGCCCTGGTACGATGCGTGTGGCCTCGCTTCCAGAAGTACTGGGTGCCCCCCCTTCCTGGTCCCTAAAGATTAGATCTTGAAATTCCAGGAAAGTTCCCCTCTGGCCTGCACATCGACGTAGCACGTACGCATTGTACAAAGCCATCTGTATGATGTGCCCGGCCAGCTTCTTATACCACACCGCATGGCGCTGTAGGGCTTCAGGACTTGATTTGACAAGTCCATCCCTCCCATGTACCTATTGTAGTCCAGGATGCAGTCTGGTTTGGGGGTGGCCTTTCCTTCATATATCCTAAACCTGTAGGTATACCCTGATGCACTCTCGCACAGCTTATACATCTTCACACCATACCTTGCCCTCTTACCTGGCAGGTACTGGCGGAATTGAACCCTCCCTTTAAAATGTACCAGGGACTCATCAATAGAAAACCACTTCTCGGGGGTGTATGCTTGGGAAAACCGGGCACTGGAACGGTCTAATAGGGGTCTCCATTTATACAAACGGTCAAAACTGGGGTCATCTCGGGGTGGGCACGGCTCATTATCAGTATAATGTAAGAAGCGAAGTATTGCCTCATTTATTTATTTTTTTAGGTTCCAGTTCATTTCTGAAGTTGCTTTGAGGGGCCCATATATTAGAAACCCCTATCAAACACCCCATTTTAGAAACTAGACCCCTCAAAGTATTCACAACAGCATTTAGAAAGTTTATGAACCCTTTAGGTGTTTCACAGAAATTTAGAGCAAAGTAGAGGTGAAATTTACTCTTTTTATACCATTGTTTTTTATAACACAAAAGGATTTATCAGAGAAACGCAACTCAATACTTATTGCCCAGATTCTGCAGTTTTGAGAAATATCCCACATGTGGCCCTCGGGCGGTAATGGACTGAAGCACCGGCCTCCGAAGCAAAGGAGCACCTAGAGGATTTTGAGCCCTCTTTTTTATTAGGCACCATGTCCGGTTTGAAGAGGTCTTGTGGTGCCAAAACATTGGAAACCCCCCAAAAGTGACCCCAATTTGGAAACTAGACCCCTTGAGGAATCCATTGTAGTTTTCATGGGGTGCATGCGGCTTTTTGATCAGTTTTTATTCCATTTTTAGGTGGCGTGGTGACTAATAAACAGCAATTCTACTATTGTTTTTGTATACTTTTTTTTTTACAGCGTTCACCGTGCGCTATAAATGATATATTAACTTTATTCTGCGGGGCGATACGATCACGGCGATACCAGATGTTTATAGTTTTTTTTTATGTCTTATGGCGTTTGCACAATAAAATACGTTTTGTAAACAATCATTCACTTTTTGTGTTACCTTATTCTAAGAGCCAGAACGTTTTTATTTTTCAATCAATAAAGCCGTGCGAGGACTTATTTTTTGCGTAACGAACTGTATTTTCCATCAGTACCATTTTTAGGTACATGCGACTTTTTGATCTCTTTTTATTCCATTTTTTGGGAGGTGAAGTGACCAAACAATCGTGATTGTGGTACGGTTTATTAATATTTTTTTTTACGGCGTTCACCGTGCGGGATAAATAACAAAATAATTTTGTAGTTCAGCCCGTTACGGACGCGGCGATACCAATTATGTATAGTTTATTTGTTTGTTTATATATTTTTATTAATAATAAAGGACTGATAAGGGAAAAAGTGGAACTTTTACTTTTATTACTTTTAAAACTTTTATTTTCTTATTTTTACACATCTTTTTTTAACTTTTTTTTTACTTTATTACTTTGTCCCACTAGGGGACTTGAGGGCAGGAGGCCCTGATCGCTATTCTAATACACTGCACTACATGCGTAGTGCAGTGTATTAGAACTGTCAGCTACTCACTGACAGCAAGCATAGTGGGTCCTGACGTTGTCAGGACCCACTAGGCTTCCGTCTATGGCATAGCCGGACGCCATTGTTTGGTGTCCGGTTGCCATAGTCACCATCGCCGGCCGCTATCGCGTAGCAGGCCGGCGATGGCAGCTTAACCCCTAAAAAGCCGCGATCTCTATAGAACGCGGCTTTTAAGGGGTTAATCAGCGGGGACACAGCGATCGGTCCCCGCTGTAGGAGCTGTGACAGCTGCTGAACAAGACAGCAGCGTCACAGCTCCTGTATGTGTCGGGAGGACGGCCGAAACGGCCGTTACTCCCGAGACGTACTATTACGGCATGGAGCGCGAACGATACAGCTGCCATGACGTAATAGTACGTCAAGGAGCGGGAAGGGGTTAATGACCAAGCTATTTTTTAAGTTTTTCCACCGTCGCATTCCAAGAGCTATAACTTTTTTATTTTTGCGTCGACACAGCTGTATAAGGTCTTGTTTTTTGCGGGACAAGTTGTATTTTTTAATAGCACCATTTTGAGGTACATATTATTTATTGATTAACTTTTATTAACTTTTTTTGGGGGGGAATGGCAAAAAATTTGAAATTTCGCCACTCTTTTTTGCGTCCTAAATCTACGCCGTTTACCGTGTGCTATAAATAACACAATAACTTTATTCAGCGGGTTGTTACGATTGCAATGATATCAAATTTGTATAGTTTTTGTATGTTTTACTACTTTTACACAGTAAAAACGCTTTTTTTTAAAAATTTGTTTTTGTGTCTCCATATTTGAAGAGCCGTAACGTTTTTATTTTTTCGTCGATGCAGTTGTATGAGGGCTTTTTTTTTTGCGGGACGACTTGTAGTTGTTATTGGTACCATTTTGGAGTAGATGCGACTTTTTGATCACTTTTTAATCAAATTTTTTTAAAGTCAGGATTCACAGAAAACAGCCATTTTTCGATCTTTTTTTATTTAATTTTTTACAGCGTTCACCGTGCAGGTTAAGTAATGTAATAGCTTTATAGTCGGGGTCGTTACAGACGCGGTAATACCAAATATGTGTAACTTTTTTACTTTATTTTGTTTTTTTAATACTAAAGCAATTTGTAAGGGGAAAAAGTGGGTTTTTCTTTTTTTTTTTCACTTTTTTTTTTATTAACTTTATGAAACTTTTTTTTAAACTTTTTTACTAGTCCCACTAGGGGACTTTAATATGCGATTCTGCGATTGCTATTATAATACACTGCAATACTTCTGTATTGCAGTGTATTATGCATGTCCGTTTAAAACGGACAGGCATCTGCTAGGTCATGCCTGCGGCACGATCTAGCAGGCATTCATTACAGGCAGACCTGGGGGCCTTTATTAGGCCCCCGGCTGCCATGGGAGACACTGACACTCGGCGATCGTATCGCCGGGTGTCGGTGGGATGAGAGGGAGCTCCTTCCCTCTCTCCAAAACCACTCAGATGCGGTGCTCGCTATTGAGCACCGCATCTGAGGGGTTAAACGGGTGAGATCGATACTAATAACGATCTCACCCGGCAGAGCAGGGACGCCCCCAGCCCTCAGCTGCCTCTGGCAGCTGAGAGCAGGGAGATTTGACAGCTCCCTGCTCTGTTTACTTATTCCGATGCCGCGACGTAAAAAGTCTATGGCATCGGAATAAGGCCCGTTAGTGACCGACGTAAAAAGACTAGGTGCCGGTCACTAACGGGTTAAAGTGATATTACAGCAACATTCATGTTTGATTGGTGGAGGCAACACCATTGGGACCTCTACTGATCTGGTGAACAGGGATTTTATATCCTCTGTTGCTGGCCAAGTTGAAGGAGTTGGCCAGAGTTTTTGCTACTCTCCATAAGAGTATATCGAGAGTAAAAGAAACCGCAGAGCATACACTTGCATGGAAGATTAGGAAAAATCTGAACATTCCTGCTGAGATGTTTTTTTCACTTTCCATTCAATCTATGCATATGCCATAAATTATATTGGACTATCCCTTAGAGGTTACCAGTTTTTTCGTAAATAAAGCTTAACTGGACTTCATTTGGACAATCACTGCCCATGTCCTATTAGGGTATATTAACACACAAAAAAGGTGGTCAGCACATCCTAACAAAATGAGGTTCTGATGAAATTGTGTGAGCCCACCTGCCACGACAAGGTGACCTCTTTTTTTTTTTATTGGGTCCCTAACCTTAAATTACACCTCTCTCCTGGGCCTAAACGTCCATAATGAACTCAGCGTAGGTAGGCCACATAAAAGAGTTCAACTTGTCGTGGCAGGTGGGCTCGCACAATTCGATCAAAAAATGCGCTAAGAAACTTACATTTGTAAGTAAACCTAGTAGCAATGCAAAATAGTATAAAAATATAGTGCATTTGGTAGTCTTAGCACTCGCACAGTGCTGTTGCAATGTTTTTTTTTAGATCCATTAAGGCATATTGATATTATAGACAGATGCCCCCTATTCGTAATCCCCCTTTTATTAGCCAGAGAAAAGAGCCTCTACAAATAACGGCATGCTGCAAAAATATGTATCACATTCAAATGGACGCAATGTATTACTAAATTTCCCCTGAACCAGAAATATTATTTTTATGGAATGAGTCAGTTGCACTAGCTCTCAACAGAGACTGAGATAAGTGGATGCAACACTATTGACAAAAAAAAATAATTATATCTGATAATTACTTGGTATGCAGATAGTAAAAGTCAGAGTAAACTCAAATAATATTACTCATACTGATGGCAATAAGATAACTAAATGGAAATGGCTGACCTAAAAGTTAAGAGCCAGCAATGACGATTTTATAGGGACAGGATGACAGAACCCAGTTGAGGAGTGTTTGATGAATGAATTCAAAAGTGGCTGAGTTCACACATCCCAGTCAAAATGCGTTTTATGACACGATTCTTGTAAAGCTGCAGCAAAAGTTCGCCATTTTATTGAGATTTAGTGATGTGGTTTTGCCGTGCTTCTCAGCAAAAAAAATTAAAAAATAACTACACATTTTGACCACGATGTGTGAGGCCGGTCTTGACAAAATATTCATAACTCTCTCACCTGTTAAATCCAATCTGTATATTGTAAAAATAGAAAAGTGCACCAATTGGACTGGAGCCAAAATGTGCGAGCTTGGCCCTGCAGGTCACGTGCAATTCCCCTACCCTAGTTCACAGTAGTCATAGCTGTGCCCCCTCCTCTTCCATCTAGTATTTACAACTGTCCATCCCTCTCTAGTAGTCACTGCAATGTCCCTCTCTCATTTCCCGGCTGTAGCTTCTTGCTCCAGCATTGATCTCAGCGAATATAGATTGATGCAAGTGGATTACACACAGCTGTAATTTTCTCTCTTTGCCTGGAAGAACCAGTATTGTGTAGAGATGCTGCAGTGTCCGGCTTCATGTATTCTACAGCATGTGGAGGCATGCAGCCACCAACTGCAATTGGCCAGAGTGGAAGTCCTAGTTGGCAGTGTATTGGGTTTTGTCTAGTTGAGATCATTTCATTTAGCACTTCACGTCAAACTCATCCAAGTCGGTCCCTATTCTAACATTTACATAGTAAAGACACAAATCCATCTAGTTCAACCTATTGTCATGCAGTTTTGTTTCGGAAGATGGCAAAAACAAAATCTTTATGAGGCAGTTACGAAATGTTCTTAAAGTAGGTGGAAAAAAAAATCATACCTGACACAAAATATGGCATAAATAAATCTATGAATCAACTACCTAACTCAAACAATTCAGTACAGGGAACTTGTGATAATATATTAAGAAAGTCAACCCAAACCCTGAAGAGGGAATGGTAAGTATAGGAAATCTGAATAAGAAATGGTTATCTATATATTATCTTACATTACAAATTAAAAAAAATACATAAATTTCACACTAATAAAAAAAAATATACCGTATAATATAAAAAGCTGCACTAATTAGAATATTTAGAATACATAAAAATAGGATACAATGTTTAATTGTATGTGATCCATATGCTTCTTATGTCAATGGTAGAACTTGTAGTTGGTCATTAAAGAGGCACGTAGTTTGACAAGATAACTCCTTGTTTCATACACCCCATATAATTTGCCAGAAAGAATTTGTCTTAAAACAAGTTTCTCCCTCATAGTATGCATCATTGTAGTAAGCTATGCTATCTCACTCTACGAGGGATTCTTTCCATTGCAGTAGTAAACTTCTGACAAGATCAAGCTTTCATACGTGGCACTTGACTTTTGCATGTAGCCAGTCTATATCAAGCTTGAGTGCACCTCAGCTGTTGGAGCAGTGTTCCACGTACAGAAGTACAGGTATTCCTCATGCACACGACTGTGTATACTAGCCGGGTCCCGTCTGTTATCCGTGGAAAGATAGGACATATTCTATATTTCCGCAGATCGGAAAGTTGGGTCCGTATTAACGGACGCGATTCACCCGCTGAAGTGAATGGGTCAGTGAAGACTATCACTGCCACTCGCATGCCGTGATAAACTATCCAAGTGGCACTCGGTTGTGTGCAATGGGCATAAGCTCTACAGTGGCTCCACTTAGAAAAGAATGGGCGTTCGACACATATTAGCACTCACAGGTTCCTTTCTCAAAGGTACATGTCTCCATCTTACCTCAGGCTTAAATATATCTTATTAGTGGTCACGTCCATTTTATTTATTGGAGACAAAAGTCACTTCTGGTAATTTTTCTATTGACTAATGTATTCCTGAAGGCAGCTTGGTCACAAATTTATTATGAACTGTCCTCACTCATAAGACTAATCATACCTATATATATATATCATCATATCTAATTCACCTCATACTCCACAGAAAAGTTATAGGAGGGAGAAGAAAAAAAAATAGAACTAAGTATTAAAGTGTAAATAAACGTTTAACTAACTTCTGACATGTCATAGTGACATGCCAGAAGTTTTGATTGGTGGGGGTTCGGGCACTAAGACCCCCACCAATCACTAAATGAAGCAGCTGAAGCGCTCGTGTGAGCACTCAGCCAATTCATGTCTGTTCTGAAACAGAACAGACATGAAGCGGCTGAGCGCTTATACGAGCACTTCAGCTGCTTCGTGTTAGCGATTGGTGGGGGTCTCAGTGCTCGGACCCCCACCAATCAAAACTTCTGACATGTCAGAAGTTTGTTAACTTTTAGTTACCCTTTAACTCATACTGTTTATGGCATGTGCTATAAACTCTTTTCAGATTCTAGTTTGTGACTTTGTTCTTGTCTATGTGTTTGTTTTTTCTGTGGGACCTGTTGGTTCTCTGAGAAATCTAGTTTTTGTATAGCTCTTTTATGTGTATTCTGGGATCAGTAGTTCCAGTGGTTTGTTTGCCTTTTCTGTGCATTTGGTCTACTGCAAAGCTGTTGTCTTACCCAGCTGTGAGACAGTATTCTGATAGGACAGAAAAATGGACAAGGAGGAAGCACTTCCAAAATTGTGAAAACCTTTAATCACCCATGCAACATTTCAATCCCTCAGGATCTTTCTCAAGCATAGTAAAACACATACAAAAACCAAGTATTTAAGGACTCACAGAGTCATTAAGCAATAAAACAGTAATCAAGTAAAAAGTGTTAAATAAATATGGAAATACTAACATATAAAGCAATTTTAAAATACAAACATGGATAGGGGTGATAATTACATGTATATAGTTTATAGTTTAATAAGGGACTGATGCAGATGAAAAACAGTCCAAGTGTAAACAATCAATGAATAATAAATATGTCACCGAGGTGTACATGTTAAAAAATTGATTACCTACTATCATTTGCAGAGGTCGGAGGGACTAAATTTTCTGCCTAGTGAATTTGCTTTAGGTAAAGTCGGGCTTTATAAAACATCTGATTGGCAGCCTTATGTATGTGAACCTATTATAGAAGCATTTGTTACCATAGTGAAACAGAAGATCCAAAAACTTAGGGAGGAATTTGGGGAGTCATCACTACTACATCCTAATCTAACCAGTGTTGAGTTGAGGGCCCTCAGGGATTTGTCTGGTGATGTGTCCCTGCCGATCAAGCCAGCTGATAAGGGCGGAGCCTTGGTCGTCATGGACACATCGCTATATCTTGACGAAATTACGAGTCAAGTGAATGATGTCAGTGTCTATGAACGGGTTCATGGAGACCCTAAATTTAGGATACAGCAGAGGATTTTACACATCATACAGCAGACCCTAGCAGCGTGGATCATTGATAAAGATCTGTCTGAATTCTTAACGGTTACACATCCGGTTACTCCAATTATTTACTGTCTCCCCAAGATACACAAGTGTTTGCATAAACCTCCTGGACGCCCCATCATATCGGGTAGAGATTCTATTTTTAACCCTATAGCTGTTTTCCTCGATAAAATCCTTAGGGTATATGCCATCTCTACTTTATCCTACATTCAGGACACGACAGACTTTATAGTAAAATTATCCAGTGTAATATTAACCAGTGACGTTATATTAGCGTCTTTTGACGTCTGTAGCTTGTATACGTCCATTAACCACAATAGAGGACTTGAAATGGTCAGTGAGGCCCTTGCAGGGTCGAACTTTTCCGACATAGGCGTACAATTCCTTATGGACCTGTTAGAGGTGGTTCTCACTGAGAACTACTTCTTGTTTGCTGATTCCTTCTACATCCAGAGAAGGGGGACCGCCATGGGCTCTAATGTGGCTCCGACATATGCCAACATGTTCATGGCGTCCCTCAAGGAGCGACACATCTTGATTACTGTTTTATTACTTAATGACTCTGTGAGTCCTTAAATACTTGGTTTTTGTATGTGTTTTATTATGCTCGAGAAAGATCCTGAGGGATTGAAACGTTGCATGGGTGATTAAAGGTTTTCACAATTTTGGAAGTGCTGCCTCCTTGTCCATTTTTCTGTCCGATATTGGGGACCTTGGACCGGGTTCTGAATAAAGGCGTGCACCCTTTTGGCGGTTCGGTGCTGTGGGATTTCTCTACTTCTGGCTACGTGGGTGCCATCCACTTTGCACGGACTGCATGTGCTTTTGAGCATCTTTTTAAACCTGCACTATGGATTCATCACCTACAGTGTTTTCATACACAGAAGATGACGTTGACAGGATTATGCAAGGTATCCCAAGGGATGTATCATTCCTAAGTGTTCCATCAGTGGACCATGTCAAGAGGAAATGGGAGATGGAGTCCAAGCGATCTATAACTATTTATTTACATCTAGTCACCTTGGGGGAATACTTCAAGGTGGACCATAGTATCCCTAGAGGTATGAGATCAAGCCTTACTCCAAATTTGTTTCCTAATAATGTCGAGTTTTGCCAACGTTTTTGCCAGATATCTAACAGATATGCAAGAGATATCATCCTACTTAACATTGAGATCCTGCAAATGGAACTTCAGAGTGTGAATTCACGCATACAATATTTGGATGCATCACTTACAACCCTGGTACCTATGGACGATCTGCAAAAATTTAAAGAGGGTGCAAAGGAATCATTTGACAAATTCAGGTCCCATTTGGAAAATACTAAGCGCCAGAAGTGGGTACGCGATGTGGATGATTATATTGATGGCCGTATCTATGGTTGGCAAAAGGAACCAAGGATCATTAAAGGAGGATCATATGGCAAAGGAGTCCCATCGAACAGGAGACGTCCTCAATCTACAGCAGAGAGCCCTATGGACATTCCGAGTTCTTTTTTAGGGGTGACTGTGGACGTCTAAGGAGAGGGGGCCGCAAACACCGGAGGCGGTTCAAACCCAAAATCGGAGAGTACGAGACGACACTGGCAGTCAACACAAGGCAAGGAGACGAAGGCCAACTAGACACACTGGTGGTAAATATCTCCTCACGTTCACTCACTAATGTTGAGTTGAGATTATTAAATAAGGGCTTGTCATTTTGCCCTGCGTCCAAAATGGACTGGTTCCAACTGGAATTAGATCTTTATGCTTTCTTTCGTAGGATTAAACTTAAAAACTTTTTTTTTAATAAGGCTGCATCTCTTGATAATTCCAATTTTAGGTAAAGTCGGGCTTTATAAAACATCTGATTGGCAGCCTTATGTATGTGAACCTATTATAGAAGCATTTGTTACCATAGTGAAACAGAAGATCCAAAAACTTAGGGAGGAATTTGGGGAGTCATCACTACTACATCCTAATCTAACCAGTGTTGAGTTGAGGGCCCTCAGGGATTTGTCTGGTGATGTGTCCCTGACGATCAAGCCAGCTGATAAGGGCGGAGCCTTGGTCGTCATGGACACATCGCTATATCTTGACGAAATTACGAGTCAAGTGAATGATGTCAGTGTCTATGAACGGGTTCATGGAGACCCTAAATTTAGGATACAGCAGAGGATTTTACACATCATACAGCAGGCCCTAGCAGCGGGGATCATTGATAAAGATCTGTCTGAATTCTTAACGGTTACACATCCGGTTACTCCAGTTATTTACTGTCTCCCCAAGATACACAAGTGTTTGCATAAACCTCCTGGACGCCCCATCATATCGGGTAGAGATTCTATTTTTAACCCTATAGCTGTTTTCCTCGATAAAATCCTTAGCGTATATGCCATCTCTGCTTTATCCTACATTCAGGACACGACAGACTTTATAGTAAAATTATCCAGTGTAATTTTAACCAGTGATGTTATATTAGCGTCTTTTGACGTCTGTAGCTTGTATACGTCCATTAACCACAATAGAGGACTTGAAATGGCCAGTGAGGCCCTTACAGGGTCGGACTTTTCCGACATAGGCGTACAATTCCTTATGGACCTATTAGAGGTGGTTCTCACTGAGAACTACTTCTTGTTCGCTGATTCCTTCTACATCCAGAGAAGGGGGACCGCCATGGGCTCTAATGTGGCTCCGGCATATGCCAACATGTTCATGGCGGCCCTCGAGGAGCGCCACATCTATGTATCCCACCACTTTAACCATGTGCTCTGGTGGTGGAGATACATAGATGATATATTTGTTATCTGGACTGGCACTATGACACAACTTTTAGACTTCTTCGAATTTCTTAATTCTATAGATGAGGACATTAAATTTATGATGGAGTCCTCCATTAGGAGTTTACATTTTTTGGACACTCTTGTTTATAGGGAGGGTGACAGGGTTGTCACTGACTTATACTATAAGGATACTGATCGCAATAGAGCATTGCGATATGATAGTCAACATCCCCGACGGATGGTGGAATCACTACCCTTTAGCCAAATGCTAAGGGTCAAACGAATAGTGACAGAGCCCCAATGTCTTGGCCCACGCCTTGATGAGATGAGTAATAAGTTTGTTGAACATAGATACCCTCGCTCCCTTCTACAGAAACAGCGAGATAGGGTGGAGATGGTCACTAGGGAACAATTATTGACTCCTTAGAGACGAGAGTCTTCTGGTAGATTGGCTTTTGTTTCTACATATTCGGACATCAGCAGTAGAGTCTTTAACATTATACGCCAAGAGTGGCGTTTGCTTGCGAATCTTACTGACACTGTCCCAGACTTTGGCAGGCCCCCAATAATGGCTTTTAGACGTCCCAAAAATTTGCAGGATCAACTGGTACATGCTGATGTGGGACCTTTGTGCACTAATCGCCGGCTAACCCTGGCTCCTAAAAAATTGGGATGTTTCCCCAGTCTTAATTGCACTAATTGTAATAATATGGTCAAGGGTAGTACTTTTTGTCACCCTACTAGTGGAAAGGTCTTTCACCTTAAACACTTTTTGACCTGTGCCTCGTCCCACGTCATATATATACTTCAGTGTCCCTGCAAATTAATTTATGTTGGAGAAACAACTCAAGCATGCCGAGTCCGTTTAAATAAACACTAATCCACTATTAGAACCAAAAGATTGGATTTACCAGTGTCATCACATTTTGTTTCAGCAGGACATGTGGTCAGCGATCTAAAGTTTTGGATCGTTGACCACATACCTATACACCAGAGGGGTGGAGATCGAGTCTTGAGACTTAAACGTAGGGAGCTTGAATGGATCTTCAAGTTAAACTCCCTATCTCCACAGGGTTTGAACATCGATTTCAAGGTTGGTGCGGCCATGAGGTGTTGACAACACTTCTCCGACTGCTATATTTTCATCTCACGGTATCTTGTTTGATCCATAAGTGTAATTTTTCTTTGTATGTATCAGCTGAACACATTTTGAGTATATGTTGTATTGCAAAATTATATTTATTCGTAGTATATATTATTTTTATCTTTTATTGTCTTTTCAATATAATTTGCAGATATATCTTGCGGATTGGACCATCTCCCTGAATTTTCGGAAACCTACATACACCTATTCGTGCCGCATATATGTATTCCGTTTATCTTATATGTCTATTTTTGCCTTTTAGTGCCAGTGATATATACCGCTTTATTGCTAAAGATTATGCCTTCTTCGTTTGCCCTTGGGGGGTATACATACACTGTGATGGTGTCTCATTTTTTTATATATTAAATTTATGCTAGTGTCCGGACTCTCTATACCGGCTTCAATTTAATGTATTGGATTTCAGGGAAATATCATTGTTTCCCCTTTTGTTCTTATAGATAACCCATCATTTTATCTTTGTATGGCATGTATGGCCTCGGCAGTGCCCTGTTCTGATGTGGCTTGACGGCCAATCACAGTTTAACAGTTCGCCAGCAATAATTCTAGCCCTTTGCCATCTTTCAAGATGGCCGCCGTGCGAGTTTTCGGGTAACTGCGCATGCGCGAGAATTACAATGCCTAATCTTGCGGGATTTCGGCACATATCGTCAGATGTGACTTACTTCCGCATATACACGTGGGATATACCCAGCTGTTGTATTGGGATACCGTAAACACACCAGGAGCAGGTCCCTCCGCCCTCTGCAAATAATAGTAGGTAATCAATTTTTTAAGATGTACACCTCGGTGACATATTTATTATTCATTGGTTGTTTACAATTGGACTGTTTTTCATCTGCATCAGTCCCTTATTAAACTATATACACACATGTAATTATCACCCCTATCCATGTTTGTATTTTAAAATTGCTTTATATGTTAGTATTTCCATATTTATTTAACACTTTTTACTTGATTACTGTTTTATTGCTTAATGACTCTGTGAGTCCTTAACCCGTTAGTGACCGGCCCATAGTCTTTTTACGTCGGTCACTAACGGGCCTTATTCCGATGCCATAGACTTTTTACGTTGCGGCATCGGAATAAGTAAACAGAGCAGGGAGCTGTCAAATCTCCCTGCTCTCAGCTGCCAGAGGCAGCTGAGGGCTGGGAGCGTCCCTGCTCTGCCGGGTGAGATCGATATTAGTATCAATCTCACACGTTTAACCCCTCAGATGCGGTGCTCAATAGCGAGCACCGCATCTGAGTGGTTTTGGAGAGAGGGAGGGAGCTCCCTCTCATTCCCACCGACACCCGGCGATAAGCTCGCCGAGTGTCTGTGTCTCTCATGGCAGCCGGGGGCCTAATAAAGGCCCCCAGGTCTGCCTGTAGTAAATGCCTGCTAGGTCATGCCGCAGGCATGACCTAGCAGATGCCTGTCCAATTTAAACGGACAGGCAGAAATACACTGCAATACAAAAGTATTGCAGTGTATTATAATAGCGATCGGAGGATCGCATAGTGAAGTCCCCGAGTGGGACTAGTAAAAGTAAAAAAAAAAGTTTAATAAAGTTAATAAAAAAAAATGTAAAAAAAAAAATGAAAAACCCACTTTTTCCCCTTACAAACTGCTTTACTATTAAAAAAACAAAATAAAAGTTAAAAAGTTACACATATTTGGTATCGCCGTAACGACCTAGACTATAAAGCTATTACATTACTTAACCCGCACGGTGAACGCCGTAAAAAATTAAATAAAAAACTATGGAAAAATTGCTGTTTTTTGTGAATCCTGACTTTTAAAAAAATGTGATTAAAAAGTGATCAAAAAGTCGCATCTATTCTAAAATGGTATCAATAAAGATTACAAGTCTTCCCGCAAAAAAAAAAGCCCTCATACAACTGCATCGGCGAAAAAATAAAAACGTTACGGCTCTTCAAATATGGGGACACAAAAACAAATAATTTTGAAAAAAAAGGGTTTTTACTGTGTAAAAGTAGTAAAACATACAAAAACTATACAAATTTGGTATCGTTGCAATCGTAACAACCCGCTGAATAAACTTATTGTGTTATTTATACCACACGGTAAACGGTGTAGATTTAGGACGCAAAAAAGAGTGCCGAAATGTCAGATTTTTTTCTATCCCCCGCCAAAAAAAGTTAATAAAAGTTAATCAATAAATAATATGTCCCCCAAAATGGTGCTATTAAAAAATACAACTTGTCCAGCAAAAAACAAGACCTTACACAGCTATGTCGACAAAAAAATATAAAAAAGTTACAGCTCTTGGAATGAGACGATGGAAAAACGTAAAAAATAGCTTGGTCATTAAGGTCTAAAATAGGCTGGTCATTAAGGGGTTAAATACTTTGTTTTTGTATGTGTTTTACTATGCTTGAGAAAGATCCTGAGGGATTGAAATGTTGCATGGGTAATTAAAGGTTTTCACAATTTTGGAAGTGCTGCCTCCTTGTCCATATTTCTGTCCGATATTGGGGACCTTGGACAGAGGCATAGCTAGGTTCTCCAGCACCCGGGGCAAAGATTCAGTTTGTCGCCCCCCTCCCCAACCTCTTTCCTGACATCTCCTTCCCCCTCGTCGTGTTTGTTTTCTCTACCAATCGACGTGTCATTTCTTTTCCACATTTCTTTTTATGTAACGCGAGCATAAAAACATTTGTAAATTTTACAAGCAATATGGTTCTATACACAACACCAGAACCAAGCTCAGTACATATATACAGCCCCAGAACCAAGCTCAGTACATAAATACAACACCAGCACAAATACAGCTCAATTTAGTGCAACCCCTGCCGTATAGGTGTGTACGGCGTAAAACTACAGCTCCCAGCATGGCCCGAACAATGGTAAGGATATGCTGGAAGATGCTGTTTCACAAAAAATAAATCATATCATAATCAAACCACCCATCATCTCACTGCAGATCACACAGTGACTACAGTGCTGATTAGAGGCAGAATAAACATTTACATTAAGTGACTCACCGGTGACGTCTCAGATTCTAGTTATTTTTCTCCATCCGGTCCAGACCTCTATGATGAATTCTCCCGGTCACAGCCCATTTCTGCAGTTTGCTGCTCACATGTCTTCAGCTTCTTACTTTTACAACATTTCTGCAACTATAAATAAATATAAAGTTATCATTATACCACACACTACACCCCTAAATATAATAGCGCCATACACTGCACCTCTAATTATAATAGCACCATACACTGTGTCCCACACACACACTGTGCCCCCTGCAGATAGTGCCTGCCATAAAGCCCCCTGTAGATAGTGCCTGCCATAGAGCCCCCTGTAGATAGTGCCCCCATATAGCCCACCCCTGTATATAGTGTCCCACAAATAACTCCCCCTATAGTGCTCTACAGATAGCCCACCCCTGTATATAGCCCCCTGTAGATATAGCCCACCCCTGTATGTAGTGCTCTATAGATAGCCCACCCCTGTATATAGCCCCCCTGTAGATATAGCCCATCCCTGTATATAGCCCCCCTGTAGATATAGGCTACCACTGTATATAGTGCTCCACAGATAGCCCAACCCTGTATGTAGCCCCCCTGTAGATATAGCCCACCCCTGTATATAGTGCTCCACATATAGCCCACCCCTGTATATAGTGCTCCACATATAGTCCACCCCTGTATATAGTGTTTCACAGATAGCCCACCCCTGTATATAGCCCCCCTGTACATATAGTCCACCCCTGTATATAGTGCTCCACAGATAGCACACCCCTGTATATACTATATACAGGGGTGGGCTATCTGTGGAGCACTATATACAGGGGTGGACTATATGTACAGGGGGGCTTTATACAGGGGTGGGCTTTCTGTGGAGCACTATAGGGGGAGCTATTTGTGGGATACTATATACAGGGGTGGGCTATATCTACAGGGGGACTATATAAAGGGTTGGGCTATATCTACAGGGGGACTATATCTACAGGGGGACTATATCTACAGGGGGCTATATACAGGGGTGGGCTATATACAGGGGTGGGCTATATCTACAGGTGGGCTATATACAGGGGGACTGTATCTACAGGGGGACTATATCTACAGGGGTGGGCTATATCTACAGGGGTGGGTTATATCTACAGGGTTTGGCTAGATCTACAGGGGGACTATATACAGGGGTGGGCTATATCTACAGGGGGGCTATATACGGGGGTGGGCTATATCTACAGGGGGCTATATACTATATAGCCCCCCCTGTATATGGTGCTCCATAGATAGCCCACCCCAGTATATAGCCCCCCTGTAGATAGACACCCCCAGTAGATAAAGCCCCCCGCGTGTAGATAAAGCCCACCCGTAGATAAAGTCCCCCCACAGATAAAGCCCCCCGTGTAGATAAAGTCCCCCCGTAGATAAAGTTCCCCTTGTAGATAAAGGCCCCCCCGTGTAGACAAAGTCCCCTCCGTAGATAAAGTCCCCCCCGCAGATAAAGCCACCTCGTGTAGATAAAGTCCCCCTCGTAGATAAAGTCCCCCTTGTAGATACAGCCACACACTTTTATTACAATTTAAAAAATATATATATATAAAATATTCAAACTCACCTTAATCCCGCTCCCACGCCGTCCGGCAGCCATGGAGACCTGCTCTCTTCTGTGCAGGTCTCCTGGGCGTTGAACGCAGCGTATATGAAAGGCGCTGATTGGCTGGGCAGGATGACTTTCCCTGTCACTCAGCGCCTTTCATCGACGGAAGCTTCACTGGTACAAAAGGTAGCAGTCGCTTCACTCGTGGAAAGGCGCTGAATGGCCAGGCACGGAACGTGCCCGGTCATTCATTGCTTCTAATTGTACCTGTGTCCTATAGACACAGGTACAATTATAGTGCAGGAGGAGGTGGCACTGGCGTCCCCCTCTAAGCTGCGCCCGGGGCACATGCCCCACCTGCCTCCCCTAGCTACGCCCCTGCCTTGGACCGGGTTCTGAAGAGGCGTGCACCCTTTTGGCGGTTCGGTGCTGTGGGTTTTCTCTACTTCAGAATTCAGATAGGGTCAGTGAGTGCTGTTAATTCTTGTCCACTGTCTATTCATTTGATTACTGTTTTCATGCTATTCATCTGCCATGTACTCCATTTATGCATTGTCTCCATCTTCTACTACCTATAGTATTCGGTTCAACTCATCTACTGGTGAGTTACTTGTGTCTTTTGTGTTATGTCAATATTGATGCATGCTTCATCCATGTGATAGTGATAGTCTGGTATTGCTGTCTTAGGCCCTAATAGCGGCGTAACAGTGTTAGATCTCCAAAACGACATCTGCTTATTCATACATGTGTGCCCAAAAAATAGTTCTGTACAATGCCTAAATAGTAGTGCTATAGAATTGCAGAATAATTATTTACATTTAGTGCTCAGATATAGTAACATACTGCGCCCAAAGAATGCCACACAGTGCTCAGACAGTGTCCAAATACATGATGCATACATTCTCCTGAAGGTGTGCACAGATAAATAAAGCATGCACACAATGCCATCTATATTGCCAAGATAGTACAGTACAGTGCAGTTCAGTACCAATTACACAAATGAAGATGGTGCTACTGGCCAAATTGACGAGAGGAGGTTAAGTAGGTGTAACGACACAACAGCTTACCCCTGTTACCAGCCATTGTTCTTCCCTGGCGCAGCTCTGTAGAAAGGTTGTGAAATGCTCCTGACTCTAGCCAATTCCCTGGTACCCTGGAGTTTATTAAGGGCACTCCCACACCAGTCTGGGCCTGAGCAATAAAGTCTATGTGTTTTCTAAAGCTGCTAAGATGTGTTTCATTCTGCTCGCTACATTTACAACCTGGCTTTTTCCTCTACCACATCTTGTTTCTGCTGCCTGTCCTGACTCTTGCTTAATCTCCGTTTATGTCTGTACTCCGTCTTTCTCAACCACTGCTTTGTCTGACCACGATTGTTGCCTACTGTTTTAAGTACCGCAATTTGGTAGCTCCAGCCTATCCACGTGCCAGGTGTTGCTGAATGAGACTACTCTGGGTAAGCGGTTGAAAAGTCCATACCTCCTTGCGAAGGTTAAGGGTGAAGAACAGATAATCCCTAAGACTCCCTTAGGCTACCTGGTTTAGTCCGGAGTAAAGTCCATTAGTGACTTAGAGACAGTTGTCCATAGCTAGTAGGTCTTGTGGGCAGTGTTAAATTGAGCTTTTCTTTGTTTTGCCTGGAATCTACCCTTGACTGTATGAAAAGGAAAGTGAGACATGACACTTTTAATAAACATAATCGATAAGGGAATAGGAAAAATTTTGCAGTGATCGGGTCTCGGCGCCTGGCACCATGTCAGTATAAGTTATATCGCCCTGATTAATGGACCAGTTCGGTCCGGAAACGCATTGTCCTAATAAATGAATACCTAAACTAAAGAAATTAAGTTTTACTCCTTCACTTATGAGCCAGGCGCGAGACCTGATCACTGAAAACCTTTTCCTATTTCCTTATCGATTATTCTTCCTCACTGGAGCAAGAATTCACCCACTGAGGGATAGCAGTGGGTAGCAGCCGGCAGTCAAACGGACATATGCTCAGAAATGGTGTTGTGCCTGCGTTTTTACAACCACAATAGGTGAGTCTGAAAAAAACAGTTTTCTTTTGATGCATGCCAAATTGTTCAAACAATATTACCTTAGAGGAGCACCGCTTCCTCTCTCTTTTCTCTACCAGATGTTGTAACGGCAGGGGGTAGGGAGACGGACAAGTGAGCCCTAATCTACCCGCCACTCTGTCCCTGCCTACTTGCAACGACCCGCCCTAGGCGACGGGGTACAACTGGGCGGCGGTCCCTGCGCTCAGTAAGTGCACGACAAACACGACAAACATACAAGGAACACAAGCAAGGAAAAGAGGCCGTTGCCCACGGCAACACCGTGAGCAACCAGAGTGGTGAACGAGCCGAGTCAAGCCAGGAGTGTGCGAGGTACAAAACGAAAAGCAGAAGAGTAGTCGGTAAGCCAGGGTCGGTATGGAGCAGGATCAAAAATAGCAGGAGCTGTAGCTGGGCCAGGAACCACAAGGAAGGAAACAAAAGCAATAACAAGCACCGAGGGACAGGAAGTGCAGGCTTAAATAGACCGAGGGCGGGAGCTAGCTGAGTCTGGCCAGGTTACGATAGGCTCTCCCACTCCTAAGCCTGCCAGCCTGAATGGTGGAAGCAGGAGTCAGTCTCAGGGATGTATTCTCAGGTGCTGACTGATTAGTTCTGGGAGTTAACCCCGCAGTGCCTGGCAGATCCTTTACAGTACCCCCCCTTTTATGAGGGGCCACCGGACCCTTTCTAAGTGGACCTGGCTTACTGGGGAAACGCAGGTGGAACCTCCTGACCAATACCCCAGCGTGAACATCCCGGGCGGGTACCCAAGTCCTCTCCTCGGGCCCGTATCCTCTCCAATGGACCAGGTACTGGAGGGAGCCTTGGACCATCTTGCTGTCCACAATCCTGGCCACCTCGAATTCCACCCCCTCCGGGGTGAGGATGGGAACAGGAGGTCTCCTCGAGGGAGCCAAGGACGGGGAGCAGCGTTTGAGGAGGGAGGCATGAAACACGTCGTGTATCCGAAAAGACGGGGGTAACTCCAGCCGGAAGGAGACAGGATTGAGGACCTCAATGACCTTATACGGCCCAATAAAACGGGGAGCAAACTTCTTGGACGGAACCTTGAGACGCAAGTTCCTAGACGACAACCACACCAGATCCCCGACCATAAACAGGGGGTTAGCAGAACGTTTTTTATCAGCCTGAGTTTTTTGTACGCTCTGGGACACCTCTAGGTTTTTCTGAACCTGGGCCCAGACTGTGCACAGTTCCCGATGAACGACCTCTACCTCAGGATTGTTGGAACTACCAGGTGAAACGGAGGAGAACCGTGGATTAAACCCAAAATTACAAAAAAAAGGAGAGACCCCAGACGAGTTACTGACCCTGTTATTAAGGGAAAATTCGGCGAGGGGAATGAAAGAGACCCAATCAAATTGACAGTCAGAGACAAAACACCTTAAGTATTGTTCTAGAGACTGATTAGTCCTCTCCGTTTGGCCATTGGTTTCAGGATGGAAGGCAGAGGAGAAGGACAGATCAATCCCCAACTTCATACAGAAGGCTCTCCAAAACAATGAAACAAATTGTACCCCTCTGTCCGAAACAATATTGACAGGGACCCCATGGAGACGCAGGATGTGTTTGACAAACAAGGTAGCCAACGTTTTGGCGTTGGGTAGTTTCTTGAGGGGCACAAAGTGGCACATCTTACTGAAGCGGTCCACCACCACCCACACCACCGACTTGCCTTGGGATGGAGGCAAATCGGTGATAAAATCCATGGAGATATGTGTCCAAGGTCTCTGGGGAATGGGCAACGAATGCAGTAAGCCCGCTGGTCGGGACCTGGGAGTCTTGGACCTAGCACAAACCTCACAAGCGGCGACGTAGGCCTTAACGTCTTTAGGCAACCCAGGCCACCAATAATTTCTGGTAATGAGGTGTTTGGTACCCAGGATGCCTGGATGGCCAGATAGTGCGGAGTCATGATTTTCCCTAAGTACCCTTAGCCGGAATTGCAGGGGAACAAACAGCTTGTTCTCAGGAAGGTTCCCGGGAGCTGCACCTTGATCAGCAGCAATTTCAGAGACTAAATCAGAATCGATCGAGGAAATGATTATACCTGGAGGCAAAATACAAGCAGGATCTTCCTCCGAAGGAGGGCTGGCCATGAAGCTACGCGACAGTGCATCAGCCTTAATATTTTTAGACCCAGCCCTATAGGTAACCAAAAAATTGAATCTGGTAAAAAATAACGCCCATCGAGCTTGTCTCGGGTTTAGCCTCCGGGCAGATTCTAGGAACACCAGATTCTTGTGGTCGGTAAGGACCGTTACCTGGTGCCTAGCCCCCTCCAGGAAGTGGCGCCACTCTTCAAATGCCCATTTAATGGCTAAGAGTTCGCGGTTGCCAATATCATAGTTACTTTCAGTTGGCGAAAACTTCCTGGAGAAGTAGGCACAGGGGCGGAGATGGGTGAGGGACCTGGTACCCTGGGACAACACAGCCCCCACTCCCACCTCAGATGCGTCAACTTCCACGATAAATGGCTCCATTTGGTTGGGCTGAACCAGCACCGGGGCCGAGACAAAGCACTTCTTAAGGACCTCAAAAGCCTGGACAGCCTCAGGAGGCCAGTGGAGGAGATCAGCACCTTTGCGAGTGAGGTCCGTAAGGGGCTTAGCGATGACCGAGAAGTTAGCAATAAATCTCCTGTAATAATTAGCAAACCCCAAAAAACACTGTAACGCCTTCAGGGAGGCAGGTTGGACCCATTCCGCCACAGCCTGAACCTTGGCGGGGTCCATGCGGAATTCATGAGGAGTGAGGATTTGACCCAAAAATGGAATCTCCTGTACCCCAAACACACATTTTTCGGTTTTGGCAAACAGTTTATTTTCCCGAAGGACCTGGAGCACCTTCCTGACATGCTCCACGTGGGAGGACCAGTCCTTGGAAAACACCAGTATGTCATCAAGGTACACTACCAGAAAAATCCCCAGGTAATTTCTCAAAATCTCATTTATGAAATTCTGGAAGACCGCAGGGGCATTACACAACCCAAAGGGCATGACGAGGTATTCGAAATGGCCTTCGGGCGTGTTAAACGCAGTCTTCCACTCATCCCCCTCTTTGATGCGAATAAGGTTATACGCCCCCCGTAGATCCAATTTAGAAAACCATTGGGCCCCCTGAACCTGATTAAAGAGATCAAGAATCAAAGGAAGGGGATACTGGTTCCTTACCGTGACCTTATTCAGGCTACGGTAGTCAATGCATGGCCTAAGACCACCATCCTTCTTCCCCACGAAGAAGAAGCCAGCACCTACCGGAGAAGAAGAGGGACGAATGTAACCCTTGGCCAGGGATTCCTGGATATACACTCTCATAGCTTCACGTTCGGGACAAGAAAGATTAAATATCCTACCCTTAGGAAGCTTAGCTCCTGGTACCAATTCGATAGCGCAATCGTATTCTCTATGAGGAGGTAACACTTCGGAGGCCTCCTTAGAGAAAACATCAGCGAAGTCCTGAACAAACTCGGGTAGCGTATTCGCCTCCTTAGGGGGAGAAATAGAATTAACAGAAAAACATGACGTACAACATTCATTACCCCATTTGGTTAGCTCCCCAGTATTCCAGTCAAACGTAGGATTATGCAACTGCAACCAGGGAAGACCTAGCACCAAATCGTACGATAATCCCTGCATCAACAGTACAGAGCATTGCTCCAAATGCATGGAGCCAACAAGGAGTTCAAAAACAGGGGTATGCTGTGTAAAATAACCATTAGCAAGAGGAGTGGCGTCGATACCCACTACCGGGACAGGTTTAGGCAAATCAATAAGAGGCATAGCAAGGGACATAGCAAATTCCACAGACATGATATTAGTAGAGGACCCTGAATCCACGAAAGCACTGCCGGTAGCAGACCTACCACCAAAAGAGACCTGAAAGGGAAGCAAGATCTTAGTACGTTTCATATTTACGGGAAATACCTGTGCGCCCAAGTGACCTCCCCGATGATCACTTAGACGCGGAAGTTCTCTGGCTGCAACCTTACGCTTAGGACAGTTGTTCACTTGATGCTTGTCGTCCCCACAGTAGAAGCAGAGACCATTCTTCATGCGGAATTCTCTACGTTGTTGGGGGGACACGGAGGCCCCGAGTTGCATAGGTATCTCTGAATCTTTCGGGGAGGAACGAAGCAACGGAGCTTCGGGAGGCATCATGGGGGAGTCGGAGGAGAAAACACATAAACGTTCACGTTGTCGTTCCCTGAGACGTCGGTCAAGTCGTATCGCTAAAGCCATAACCTGGTCTAGGGAGTCAGAAGAGGGATAGCTAACTAGCAGGTCTTTCAGGGCATTCGACAGACCCAACCTAAACTGGCACCTTAAGGCAGGGTCATTCCACCGAGAAGCTACACACCACTTCCGAAAGTCAGAGCAATACTCCTCAACAGGTCTCTTACCCTGACTTAAGGTCACCAGCTGACTCTCGGCAAAGGCAGTCCTGTCAGTCTCGTCATAAATAAGTCCGAGAGCAGAAAAGAAACAATCAACGGAGGAAAGTTCAGGGGCGTCAGGAGCCAAGGAGAAGGCCCACTCTTGGGGCCCTTCCTGGAGCCGGGACATAATTATACCCACCCGCTGGCTCTCAGAACCTGAGGAATGAGGCTTTAAACGAAAGTAAAGCCTACAACTCTCCCGAAAGGAGAGAAAAGTCCTCCGGTCCCCTGAGAACCGGTCGGGCAACTTGAGGTGGGGTTCAAGAGGTGCGGTGCGGGGAACTACCAGGGTAGCATCAGGCTGGTTGACCCTCTGAGCCAGGGCCTGGACCTGTAGGGAGAGACCCTGCATTTGCTGAGCCAGGGTCTCACGGGGATCCATAGTGGTGTCAGGGACCAGGGGTAGACAAGGTATGGGCTTGTTATTATGTAACGGCAGGGGGTAGGGAGACGGACAAGTGAGCCCTAATCTACCCTCCACTCTGTCCCTGCCTACTTGCAACGACCCGCCCTAGGCGACGGGGTACAACTGGGCGGCGGTCCCTGCGCTCAGTAAGTGCACGACAAACACGACAAACATACAAGGAACACAAGCAAGGCAAAGGGGCCGTTGCCCACGGCAACACCGTGAGCAACCAGAGTGGTGAACGAGTCGAGTCAAGCCAGGAGTGTGCGAGGTACAAAACGAAAAGCAGAAGAGTAGTCGGTAAGCCAGGGTCGGTATGGAGCAGGATCAAAAATAGCAGGAGCTGTAGCTGGGCCAGGAACCACAAGGAAGGAAACAAAAGCAATAACAAGCACCGAGGGACAGGAAGTGCAGGCTTAAATAGACCGAGGGCGGGAGCTAGCTGAGTCTGGCCAGGTTACGATAGGCTCTCCCACTCCTAAGCCTGCCAGCCTCAATGGTGGAAGCAGGAGTCAGTCTCAGGGATGTATTCTCAGGTGCTGACTGATTAGTTCTGGGAGTTAACCCCGCAGTGCCTGGCAGATCCTTTACAGATGTCTTTTAAAAAACATAGTCTGAGGCCCCATGCACATGACCGTGTTCGGTCCGTGATATACGGTCCGCATGTCGGCCGCATTTCCCAGACTGAACGCAGTGCAGGGAGCCGGGCTCCTAGCATCATAGTTATGTACGACGCTAGGAGTCACTGCCTCGCTGCGGAATTATTGTCTCGTACTGAAAACATGATTACAGTACGGGACAGTTTTCCCGCAGCGAGGCAGTGACTCCTGGCATCATACATAACTATGATGCTAGGAGCCCGGCTCCCTGTGTTCGGTCTGGGAAATATGGCCGACATGCGGGCCGTATATCACAGACCGAACACCGTCACGTGCATGGGGCCTTACTGTGCACCCTGGGACAAATACCCTGAACAGTTTGTGTTGTAATAAATCTGATAGCATACTTCCAGATGTTTTAACAATGTGATTAGACACTTTGAGAGGCCATTTTAACAGATACAAGCTGTACAAGTAAAAGAGTAAAGCTTCTGTTTCATTATAAAATTCAGACAACATTGTATCCAAAACCAATATTTGATTTTGTATGTCTGCATTGTGTCTTATGTCATTTTCATTCAATTTGTGACCTTTTATAAAAGATTATTTATAACCTGTAAAACATTAACTTGTGAGTTCACACAAGAAAAGCCCTAGGAGAAAATGTGAACTGAGAATGTGACAGGTATTGCACTTCATCCCCCTTCACTTGAAAGACGCTGAACTGCAATACCACAATAATTTGAAAATAACATATATTTTTGAACAGACAATTAAAAACCATACTAAATAATTCTAGTGTTAATTCCGCACCATGCAAACAATTGATAGCAGCGCTGTATGTTCTTATATTCTTATAGGGATCTGCACATGCATTGTGGTGTCTTAAAGGGATTCAGCCAATGGTAGATAAGGCACGTGTATTGGACTAAAGTCACAAAGTTACAAGACCAACCAAGAGTCTAAAACCATCGCATATATATCGCAGTCACATGGTTATATTATGTAACTGCATAAACATTGACTTTACATGAAAGTGGATTTCAACAGATTTGCTGACTGCATACTCAGTGTTTACATGCGGCACAGCAGTTATAAATTGTGCAAACAGCGCAGTAGACACACAGTAAGGCCCCATGCACACGACCGTATATTTCATCCGTAATTACTTATGGACCCTTTCATTTCTATTGGCCACGGACACCTTTCAGTATTTTTACTGATGGTGTCCGTGCTGAAAAAATTATAGAGCCTGTCCTATACTTGTCCGTAATTACTAGGTAAGGTAGAAAAAGAACACGGCGCCACAAATCAGGATCTGATACAGTATTGAAAAATTGGTCGGTGCGACAATTCCGCTCACCTCGGGTGGTGGACACCAATGGGTGTCAACAGGCAGTGGCGGATTATCATTAGGGCGTTTCGGGCGGTCGCCCGGGGCCCAAGACTGCCAGGGGGCCCAAGGAGCCTATGACCGCCCGAACCCCCTCATGCCCAGTGGCGTCGCTAGCACCGGAGGGAGCCCCGGTGCCAGGACCGCACCTGTCAGGCGAGGGGAGCTTTGCTTCTACTTAGCAGCCGTGGTCTGTGCTGCTTTAGAAGCTCCCCCTCCAGCCCCCCTTCCCTGCTCTAAACATCTCTGCTGCTAGCTGTCGGGACATGGGGGAGGGGAGACTGTCGGCGGGCTCTGTGCTGTGAGCAGGAGAAGAGCTGCAGTGAAGACATAAAAGGTAAGTGCATGTGTGTTTAATATCCATATTCATGTGTGTTTAATGTCCATATTCATGTATGTTTAATGTCCATATTCATGTATGTTTAATGTCCATATTCATGTATGTTTAATGTCCATATTCATGTGTTTACAAGGTGTACTTTGTGTATAATGTGCATACTCGTGTATAATGTGCCTACTTAGTGTATAATGTGCATACTCGTGTGTACTTTGTGTACTATGCATACTTTGTGTATAATGTGCCTACTTTGTGTACTTTGTGCATAATGTGTGTACTTTGTGTACTGTGCGTACTTTGTGCATAATGTGGTACTTTGTGTACTGTGCATACTTTGTGCATAATGTGCCTACTTTGTGCATAATGTGCGTACTTTGTGCATAATGTGCCTACTTTGTGCATAATGTGCCTACTTTGTGCATAATGTGCCTACTTTGTGCATAATGTGGTACTTTGTGTACTGTGCATACTTTGTGCATAATGTGCGTACTTTGTGCATAATGTGCGTACTTTGTGCATAATGTGCGTACTTTGTGCATAATGTGCCTACTTTGTGCATAATGTGCGTACTTTGTGTACTTTGTGCATAATGTGGGTACTTTGTGCATAATGTGCGTACTTTGTGTACTTTGTGCATAATGTGGGTACTTTGTGCATAATGTGCGTACTTTGTGCATAATGTGGTACTTTGTGTACTGTGCATACTTTGTGCATAATGTGCCTACTTTGTGCATAATGTGCGTACTTTGTGTACTTTGTGCATAATGTGCGTACTTTGTGTACTTTGTGCATAATGTGCGTACTTTGTGCATAATGTGCCTACTTTGTGCATAATGTGCGTACTTTGTGTACTTTGTGCATAATGTGCGTACTTTGTGCATAATGTGCATACTTTGTGTACTTTGTGCATAATGTGCGTACTTTGTGCATAATGTCCTTACTTTGTGCATAATGTGCGTACTTTGTGCATAATGTGCCTACTTTGTGCATAATGTGGTACTTTGTGTACTTTGTGCATAATGTGCGTACTTTGTGCATAATGTGCCTACTTTGTGTACTTTGTGCATAATGTGCGTACTTTGTGCATAATGTGCGTACTTTGTGCATAATGTGCGTACTTTGTGCATAATGTGCGTACTTTGTGCATAATGTGCGTACTTTGTGTACTTTGTGCATAATGTGCGTACTTTGTGCATAATTTGCGTACTTTGTGCATAATGTGGTACTTTGTGTACTGTGCGTACTTTGTGCATAATGTGCCTACTTTGTGTACTTTGTGCATAATGTGGTACTTTGTGTACTGTGCGTACTTTGTGCATAATGTGCATAATGTGCGTACTTTGTGCATAATGTGCCTACTTTGTGTACTGTGTGTACTTTGTGCATAATGTGCGTACTTTGTGCATAATGTGCGTACTTTGTGCATAATGTGCGTACTGTGTGTACTTTGTGCATAATGTGCCTACTTTGTGTACTAGTGTTTAGGTAGTGTTAGCAATAGTTACGGCGCGGCAGGGTGGTGGTGGAGAAGGGGGGCCCAAGTTTGGGTAACAGCCCAGGGCCCATGGTCTTCTTAATCCGCCACTGTCAACAGGGCTTAGGAAGCTGCAGCCAGGTCCACAACACAGCCAAACGAAGTTTGCTGTCAGCTTGTAGTACAATTTAGGAGTAGGAAAAACGGGACCACCGGCGCTGCTTCGGTCGTAGAAATTACACAACCACCGTGATGGGTAATGTGTATGGAGTTTTATTGTTAATAGGCTACGCGTTTCGACGTCGAACTGACGTCTTCCTCAGGCCAATACAGACTATGCGGTTCCTGCCCTATTTATACATCAGGGTGAGGAAAAAGACCGCCAGATGTAACAGGTCAAAGGTCACATAAAAAAACATAATTAAGAAACAGTAATTTACAAGTCAATTACACATATAATGATTCAGTATAAAAGAACAATATAAAGAAACGGGATTAGCAACATGTTTAAATGCTATTTTACATATTAGGGATATATGCTGTGTGAGTTAGAATGACATGTCGATCCCAGGTATTTACAGATATTTTTTATAAAGAGCAAAGTATTAACTTTTATTTTTGTGTACGACTGTAGATGAGTGGACAGTCATATACTTGGTTATGTGTAAGTTTTTATGTGTTATAACTAATGCTAGCGAAAGGTCAACAGTAACGCATGTTATGCTGAGACAGAGCGTCAGGTCCACCTGGTAACCAAGGACGCTCTGTCTCAGCATAACATGTTTTTTCCTACTCCTAAATTGTCCGTAATTACAGCACGGACTCTCCCATAGAAACCTATGGACGCTTCCGGAAATACGGACGGCTGCGAATGTGCATCTGTAAACCATTCATATTTACGGAAGCGTTGCTATGCAACATGATGGTGACATCATTTGCAGCCTCCCTCTTTTTTACGGATCTGTGCATAAAGATCAGATACGGATGTAATACGGGCCGTATTTACGGACAATATTTACGGATAGATGAAAATACGGTCGTGTGCATAGGGCCTAAGTAATTTAGTCTTATAAATCTTTAGTATCTAAAAATCTGCCAACATATTGTCAACACAACACATCTGATACGGAAAATAAATGTATGTCGGCCATAAGTAGCCTGATTATATCTTGATTAGAAATGTTCTGAAGAACCAAGCTGTTTAGAAAAGCGATAACCACAATCTACATGTAATGAACATCGTCCTTCCCTTTTATCATAGAAAAAGGAAGGATGGTGTTTACCCTTCATGTATCTATGCATAAGGGCCCAGACGACAGACAAGTGTGTCACCAACTGGCATAGTCAGCTAAATACCGGCTGACTCAATGGATATTTTTGCTTTATTTTGCTACCTCCCACCACCATTCCAACAGTCATATCTTTTTTTTTTTCATTACTTTGACCTAGCAGATTTTAAAGTGCTATTTTAAGGTATATATCAATAAAAAATTGGATTTACATTGTTGTATGGGTTGTTACAGCATAACAAACATATACAGTGGAACCTCGCCAGGCGACCACCCCTTTCAAAAACCTCGCCCTATCCAGATCAAATTTTTCTGTGATGGATTTCCCCATCATTAGGGTCTATAGAAACTGACCCACTATAAGCAGACCAAAGACCACTTTTTGGGGCAAATTTTTCAGTGAGAACACCTTTGAAAAGACCACGAATTGGAGTTAAATACTCTGTGAATTATCTGGATCTGGGTCTCCACCAAATCACCGGATCAGAGAGAGCAGAAGGAGAAGACTTACATGGCACATCCGGAGAAAGACGCTGCCAGCATTGCCCAGCCATCAGTGGAGCAGAAAAAGCAAGAGAAGGGGACCGAAGAGGGGAGGAGAAGTGAGCCTGCAAGAGAAGGGGAGGGTGCAGCACGTGCCATGCTGCACTGAACAGCCCGTGTGATTGCTGAGCAAGGGAGCCTGCAGACTGCCACTGAGGTATGAAGGTTAGCAGTGAGGGGGGATACGGAGAGTGGAGCCTGACTGAGGTCTAAGAATAAGGGTTTACTCCTGTCTCCCTCTGTAGATAGCGGCAGCCCCCCCTCCCATAGATGGCACTTCCCCCTCCAGATAGCGCCGCTGAAGCTCCTTGAAGGAGCGGAATCCGTGGCCAATTGTCTGGCCTGGGGATTCCGTTACCGGAGAAGCGTCTGGCGTTACTGTCCATGTCAGAACAGTGACGTCAGTGGCTACCTCTGGAATCTCCTGCCAGAGCGGAATCCCTGGTTAGGGGATTCCGCTACTGGAGAAGCCCCTAACCATATATGGACAGAGACATCAGGGGCTCCCTCTAGGAGTGAAATCCCAGGTGAGAGAGATTCCACCCCTACAAGGAGCAACAGTGGGGTGCCGCTATCTACAGGGGTTGCTATCTACATGTGGGGATGCTATCTACATGGGGGATTCCATCTACAGGGGGGGGCATCATTTACCGGGAGGGGGGTGCTTTCTACAACGTGGGGTCAGTTTTTCATGGCCATTTCGCATCAGTGTGTCTCCAAATTTTCATCAATTTCCAGTCCGTCTGTCTGTTTTTAATGGCCGTTTGACATCCGTTTTTCATGGCTGTTAAAAAAACTGATAAATTTCATTTTTCAGGCTTTTTTTGTCCCAACCCTGTGAAAACACCCAAAGGAAGGTCATTGTCATGATTGTTTCACAGCCCCCTGTAGATGATGCCACACAGCCTCCCTGTAGATGATGCCAGACAGACCCCCTGCATATGCCACACAGCCCCCCTCTAGATGATGCCACACAGCCTCCCTGTAGATTATGCCACACAGCACCCCTGTAGATGCCACAGCCTCCCTGTAGATGATGCCACACAGCCTCCCTGTATATGATGCCACACACCTCCCTGTATGATGCCAAACAGACCCCCTGTATATGCCACACAGCCCCGATGTGGAAGATGCCACACAGACCCCCTGTAGATGATGCCACACACACCCTCCCCCACCCTCCCTGTAGGAATTTTCAGGGACTGTCTCTGTAAATTCTGGACAGTCCTGGAAAATTCACTACAGTTCACCACTATGTACAATGCCCCCTGTACTAGCGCCACACTACAATTGTAGTGAGCGCAACAATGGTCTACATACTCACTGATGCAGCGCCGTCTCTCGTCTTCTTCTGGTGTGGTCTCTCATCTGCACGGGATCTGCCAAAGCGGCACGATGATGTCATCGTGTCGCCTTCGCAGAACCCGTGAAGACGAGAGACCACACCTGAAAAGGTCGGTGCTGCATGGGTGAGTATGCCAACGATAGCCGGCAAGGAAACTCATGTTCCCTTGTCAATCCCCATGTCACAGATCCGTTTTTAACGGTTGTTACATGTATTCACAGCCGTTAAAAACTGATCCATTGACTTCTATGGGAGCCGTCTGGCTGTGAAAACGGCCAAAAATAGGAGATGTCCTATTTTTTGACGCCCATTATTCACTGGCCGTTAAAAAAAAGGCCGTGTGAGCACACCCATAGTACATCATTGTTTTAAAAACGGCCGTGGGACGGCCGTTCTTCACTGTCATGTGAATAAGGCCTAAGTGGACACCAGGTATTCATCCTTTAATCCCAATACACTGAACTGGACTTCGCTGTTGGGGAACCCTTAGGTCACGACCCCCAGAGTATTCTCCCTTGGCATTGGCCGACCTTAACAGGTGCAGTACAAAATCAGCAGACAGAATGTAAGGTCAGGTATAGCATAAGTCAAGGCAGGTGGCAGACGGGAACACATAGTTAGTTGAGCCAAAGGTCAGGGCAGGCGGCAGAGGTTCGTCACAGGTCACAAGCAAGAGGTCAGGGTAAAAGCAGGCAAGGATAACAAAAGGTACAGGCAGAGTTCAACTACAGAAAACCCAAACAAAGTATAACACAGTGTATCACTAGCAAGCTAGGAGCAACCTAATTTCTCAGGCTAGGTAGTGGTGTGGCAGGAACCCTTTTATAGCCTGGAAAAGCTGAGTAGTAATGTAGCGCGCGGTGCCTTTTTAAGGAAGGGTCAGCGCCCACTCGTGCATTAGGAAGAGAGCGACGACGATGTAGCCCCCGACCAGACCGGAGAAGGGAGGAACATGGTGTTGGCCAGGAACCAGTAGATGCTGTGGAGAGTTAAGTTTACAGCGGGGAGCGGTGTACAACAGCTTTATTGTATTTTTTATTTAGCAACTTTATTGAAAAAAATATATATATTAAATATTCACGTTACTTATTTTTGTTATTGTCTCATCTGGGTACAGCGGAGCTTACTCAACATGTGTCCTTGCTCAATGCTGCCAGGACATGCACACCTGATCTTTTTGTATACCTGGAATAGAGAGAAACTCAAATGCAAATGCATAGTAGATAGAAGTTAAAAACTAACTTGAAAAAACACGATAAAAACCATATGTTCACATATGAAAAAATGGCAGAAAACCGCTGACGCGTTTCGGACACCCTGGGTGTCCTTAGTCATAGTCCTGATCTTTATTTTCTTAACTATAATTAAGTGGCATTTCTCTAGTAAATTTTAATATGCACAGAGATCTGTTAGGATGGGCCTCGCCAGTGGTTAAAATCCATACCAAAAGAAGGACATGTATCGTATCTCTAGTGCCAGCCACAGTGCCTCCAGTAACAACCGCAGTGCCCCTAGTAGCAGCTACTGTCTCTCCAGTACCAGCCACTACCTACCCAATCTACAGAACACTTACCTTCTCCACTTGTCATTTTTGTTGCAAGGAGGCAGTTAACTTGTAACTTCCTATTCAGGTGCCAATCTGCACAGGATAATGCCTTCCTGAATGAAACAATATGTGATAGATAAATGTGCTGTAACGCCCATGGCCACGGACCATCTGGATTACTCACCCCTGACGGCCGCAGCTATGGATCCGTTAGCGCTGGCCCGCATCTCCTCAACAGGAGACACCAGCGCTCAATTCTGCTTCGTTCTGCTGTGTCCCTTTCAGGCCAGGCACGAGCGTGCGCACATGAAAATAATTAATTAGCCCATACTCATCCTGGATTATAAGAAGGGCCCTGCCCCTTCCTTCATTGCCTGAGCATTGTTGTGTTTACCCGTGTTAGTCTTGCAAATGGTCCCTTAGTGTTATCCTGTTCCCAGTGTTCCCGTACCTGCTACCTGTATCCCATGGTACCGTTGTTCCTGTGCCTTAGAAGTTGGAGTCGTGTTGTGCCTCTGGTCACGCCTGGTGTCATCTGCCATGCTTGGCGTCATCTGCCATCTGAAGTACCATCTGTGCCTAGCCACTGCGACTGTCTCGACTATTCAGGTAACCTTGTGCTGGACTTTGTATTATTGGGTACTCTGTTGTTTGGACAGCTGCCTCCCCGCTACGGTGGTACAGCCTAGTGGGTCCACATATCCATAGATCGTGACATGTGCACTGGTACAATAAGACTGTCCCACTGAATTCAGGATGCCAAGAAAAAATAACGAACCTCATCAAGAGCTGGGTGCATCTCACCAGTGAGGCCCACCTCACAGTTATAGATGAACTGTGTTATGGAATACCTAAGATACTGTTACAGCACCTAACGGCCTGTATAAAAAGGATGAAGCCTGGCAAGATGACTAAGAGACTCTCCCTTTGTTAAAGGTAACCTGTCACCAGCATTTCACCTATTGAACTTTACTTATCCCTCACTGGCCGCTGATATCAAAAGTTCATTACCGTTATCCCCTCTCCTAAACTCCTCCTCTGACTGTAAATAACGGTCTGAAAACATTAAGCACCTTTTATCGTAATAATCCGGTGTCCCTTTGTGCGCACACACCAGAAGAGGACATCAATGCACAAGCGCGGGATTTTGTGTGTTGGGGGAAGGCGAGGAGCGGTGAATCAAAAGTAAGGAGGCGGGGTAAACTCAGAAAGACTTGAGGAATGAAGATATGACTCTTTTCAAACGAAGATCTGACTCTTTTATGCTCATTAGCATATGGTGTGGGAACACTAAAAAGCTGAATACTAAAGCTACAGAGCCGACTAAGAAGACAATTATAGGTTATATAGAAATTATTTTTCACCCACTACCACCAGGTATTGCTGGTTTAATAGGTGAAATGCTGGTGACAGGTCCCCTTTGACATCGCTAACAGCATTAATTGCAGACCTCAAGGAGTTAAACAGCCAGGATTGGAAGTTTCTCTACCAAATCAAAGTGTGACAATAACATCTCCCATTAACAACGGCGGTATAGGGTTACACCTCATGCCTTGATTGGAGATTGCTGGTGGGGATCATTAGTTCTCATTAGTTCTGATTGATTCTATGTGCTGTTTAATTGTATTTGCCGGAGTTGTGATCTGGTGTAGGGGGAAGTATTGTGTTTCTTCATGATGTGAAACAGGGTATATGCCATGATCTTTTCTGTTTTCTTATGTTGTTTTCTACATGTTGCTCACCAATGAGCAAATTCTATGTATTCTTTTTGTCTGTCAAAAACAAAACAACAGAGATATTCTGCTAAAGAAGACTGTAGGGCAGCAGTGGGGAAATCTTACTTCTGTACAGACCTGCAAGGTTACCAATAAAAAAACAGAATAAGAAATTGCTCATAGCACAATTGCCTACTATAATCTCTAAAGTGGCTTCAAGATGGAGTTTCAATTTAAAAGAAACATGGATCTTTGGAACGAACGTATCTACTGTATATAGGCAAAATAAAATAAAAAAGAGTGCAAGTGAATAAGGCGGTTAGCACCGAGACTTTTTCATGGCTCTTTGGGTGTTGCAAATCCTTGCCTCTACAATGGAATAAAAATATGCATGTTCAATAACTATAGTGCAGGAGGAAACAAGAACGAGTCCTTTATACTTAAACTAAATCTGGATTAAGTTAATGTTAATGTTTAACAACAAAATTTTTCTCCTTACCCTCAAGGTAAGGGGCCAACTGTCCTCCACCCAAGAGCAAAGAGAAGCGTTAAAGTCAAAATTGTGGTGTCGTAATATGAAATTCATGTAGAAGGGGAACATATAAAAATCATTGAAAGAAATAACAATGTGACAATTTTTCCATAACAAACCATCAGGAAAATTACATTTTAGTTTTGAACAAGTTTTTTCTTAACAATGAAAACTAGGGGAATAGAAGGGGTTCCAGGTGGTGTGATGTCTGTAAGTTTACACCACTGTGTTTGTAATACAAATTATTAGTAGGCAAATAGACATGTTTAGGAGGTAAGTGATCTATCAGCTCCAAGAGAGCCATGATAGTTTGTCCATGTTTTCTGGGACAGGTCCATAATATATGTTCTAAGGGAGTGTAAATTTTTGTAGAGCAACATTCTGGAAATTCTATTCCTGACCATTTAAAGTGAAATAATTGAGGATTTCCATTGAGCAGCTACATATGTATTGCGCCAATTTGTGAGTTTGGTTTTTCAGTTTAGGAAGCGTATCTCCTAACAGGAGCATTGTAGCGGATTTAGGAAACAAAGCCTGTAGCACCTCAAAGAACATCCATACCACTTGATCCCAAAATTCTACCACCAAATGTTCCCCAGATGTGCATAACACGTATGTTAACAGATTGGCAGGCCCCTGAAACAGAAAGAGGAGCTAGAGGGGTAGAGGGTATGTAGGCAAGATGGAACAATAAACACTATATGGACAAAAGTATTTCGACACCTATACATTACACCTGCAGGAGCTTTTATGACATCCTATTCTAAATCCATAGGCATTAATATAGAGTTGATCCCCCCATTGCAGTTAAAACTGCTTCCACTGTTCTGGGAAGGCTTTCTACAAGATTTTGGAGTGGTCTGTGGAAATTATTGCCCATTCATCTAGAAGAGCATTTATGAGGTCAGACACTGATGTTGGACAAGATAGCCTGGCTCGCAATATCCAATCTAGTTCATTTCAAAGGTGTCCAATGGCGTTAAGGTCAGGGCTCTGTGGAGCCAGTGAATTTCTTCCACACCAAACTCACCCAACCATGCCTTTATGGACCTTTTTTTTCCCACAAAGTTGGATGCATACAATTGTACAATATATTAAAGGGGTTGTCTGACGAAAAGAAAAACTATTTTTCTTTTCATAAATGAATAAACTTTGTAATATACTTTCTTTTCCAAACCTGCACAGATCGCAGGTTTTCAGTCCTCGTCACGTGGACCCGGAACTTTGGATCGCCTTCTTGTGCTGACTCGCCGACACAGGCACCGGGGGGAAGGAGCTCGCCCTTCCTCTCTATGTGTTGATGATGCGGATGAAAGGGATGGCTGCCTGGCTCAATTCATCAGCTAAGCCAGCCCCCTTCCTGGTCTCGGAATCAGCCATGACGGAGGAGGTGGCTGGCTTAGATGATGAATTGAGCCAGGCTGCTTCCCCCGTTTTCTTAAGTGTTCACTCACTCAGAATTAACTCATAGAATCTTTAGAGCAGAGAGGATATTCATTTTCATTTAGAGATCAGGTTACAGCTGCCAATGGAAATCTATGGAGGGGGCCTAGCTGCTAACAGTCTCCTATCCTACAGCATAAAGAGAAGATTCATTATACAGCAGTAAGGAGCAGTGCAGCCGAGTATCCAGCAGTTTGAGGTAGTCAAACACTAACTAGAAGTAGCACAGGGGACATTACACAGCAGTCAGGAGCAGTGTATCTGTAAATCCAGCACTGGGGTGAGACAGTAACACTTAAAAGAAGCTACAGTACGTCTGTGTGTGTGTCTCCCCTCTCACTCTGCTCCCTCCTCCTGCTCGCACCTGTTGCATTTTCCGGCAAGCCGTGCGCCTGAATTGTTGCGTAATAACCACATCCGTGCGCCATCCATTACCCCCCCCCATTAAAATAAAAAAAATTACATACTCACCTTACCACTCCCCTTCTCCCCGAGTCCCCTCAGCATTCCAGTGTGGTTCATACAAGGTCCTAATGACGATCTGCATCAGGGCTTTATATGCGACGCGGCAATTGACGTCATCAGTGCTGCGTCACATACAATGTCCTGATGCTGTCCAGCGTCAGTACGTTGTATTAACTGCACCATGCTGAGGGGATCCAGAGGGAAGAAGAGAAGAGGTGATGTGTGCATTAAACTTTTTTTTTATTTACATTTTTTTATTTCATTATCCGTTGGGGGGGGGCGGGGTTTGGAGTAGCCCAATCTTGGGTGGGGGCAGGATTCAAGGCTTACTACGGCTATGCGCCCCACAGAGTGAAATCTACACCAGCTAGGTGCTGTCATAGATTTCCACTATAATTTACGCCAGTTTTCTGATGTAAAATATAATATTTGTCACGCCACTGTGGCCCTGCCTCCTTTCTGCACAGATATTTATAACTGGATGTACGCTTTAAAGGCTGTGTACACCTTAGCAAGCATTTTTTTTAAATAAAAAGGCCAGTGTGTTTTGTGCAACTTTATAATTACAATTATTTTTACTTTTTAAGATACAGCTGCTCTGTATTCTGTATTTGTCAAAGTGATTCCGACTGAGGCGGGTGGAACTTGTTCATGAACTGCTATTGGGTGTGTAGTTGGTTCCCAGAGGTGAAATTCTGAAAACTGTCAAGGAAGTTAGTTGTCCACCAAAAATGGCCTGCAAATCATGGCCTTGCAAGAATGCAGGGTTACCTTTGAGGTAAGTTAGAGGGAAAAAAAATCTATACTTAATAAATGATTTTAATCTAGTGGATCTCCAGAGTAGTAGGGAATGATAGCATATAGGTGCTCGGATATGGATAGAGGACGTAAGAAAAGATGTATGCCGAATTAGGACAGGAATGGAGAAGGCATGAACTACGAATGTAGCCATCTTCATCTTGACTCTGATAACTTGCTGCAGCGTGATATCACACAACATAAGCCATTGAAAAATCATTGAAAAAGTCAAGATAAAGGATCTTGCCTCTGTGTAATGCGTTAAAAGTCAAGATAAAAATGGCTACATTTGCAGTAGCCGAAGCAGGTGTAATTGTGCCCGCGTTCACTGCTGATGCCCAGTAGAAAAGCCATAAAGTATTTGAAAAAGTTAGAGAGAGACAGTCCACCAATCCATTTATGGCAGAATGATAGTGTGGAGGAAATTCTAGAGCGTAGGTTAGACCATACAAATTTAGTGACTTGTTTTAGCTGCCCTTTCTTTCTTTTTTTTGGGGTGGGGGGGGGGGGGGGCTAATTTTAATAAGAGGCCCCTTATTTAAGCCTTGTGCGATAGCCAAATCCAAGTCAGGTAAGCAGTTGTCTTGGGAGGACATCCTAGCTTGTTCTGCAATCTGCGTGCAAATAGTTTGGTCTATTAGGAGTGTTTCATTTAGTCCCCATATATATGGGGGAGATTGCATACCATAACTAGCCATAACTAGGGAAGTAATGACTAGATCAGACCAGGAGAAGGGGCTATATCTGGCATAGGCAATGTGAGGCAGAAATGATCCTAAGGATAGGACCATATCTTTCATCAAGTATGACCTGTGTGGAGGTGTCCAAAGTTAGAGATGTTGTGATCATAAGTAATGTAGACATAGGATTCTTCTGGTGGGAGGTATGAATTCACCAATGTGATGCATTGATAATAGATGTATCGTTTTATATATTAACAAATCTTCCATGGGCATCCAATTCAAATTTGAAGGAGGAGAGAGTTTTAAAAGAAAATAAAGAAACCCCTGTGTTTGAGGGGGGTAAACAGCAAAAAAGTTTCTGGAGTAAGAGAAAAGAACTTTGGGAAGTGTATGTTGGAGTAGTGTGTGTTTTCTGGAGACAGATAATATCTGGGCGATGTTTTAAGTAATAAATGAATGCTTACAAAACCATCCATCTGTTCCAGTGGCGTAGCTATAGGGGTCGCAGCGGTCGCAACTGCGACCGGGCCCCGTAGCTAGGGGGCCCACAGGCCCCCCTCACCACACTAGCGCTGCAATGATTGCTCTACATTGCTGGGTCTCTGCTGTGGTACAAAAGAGACCCAGCAATGTAGCTTAAAGCATTGGTGGCAGCTCAGCTGTCAGAGAGTCATTACACGGAGGGGGAACAAGACGGTGGAAAATGAATGACAGATGAATCCACTCATCTTACGAGACCCAGCCCCGCCCACTGTACTGTCCACCCAATCAGCTCACTTCTTGCTGTTTCCCTCTTCCTCGTGACCTGTTCAGAGGGAAAGGAATGGCTACAGCAAGAAGATGGTGTGCGTGTCTGCTGCTCCCCTGCAGTACCAGCTGCTGACCCCACAGCAGATGTAAGTAGCAACTAGTAATCCAGCTCTTAACCCCTTCACTGTGTGTATGTATGTCTGTCATGCTGAGCAGTCACACCTCAGGGCTGACAGTTTAGCATAACAGACAAAGTATCTATCTCATATATATCTCATATCTATCTATCTATCTATCTATCTATCTATCTATCTATCTATCTATCTATCTATCTATCTATCTCATATCTATCTATCTATCTCATATCTATCTATCTATCTCATATCTATCTATCTATCTATCTATCTATCTATCTCATATCTATCTATCTATCTCATATCTATCTATCTATCTCATATCTATCTATCTATCTCATATCTATCTATCTATCTCATATCTATCTATCTATCTATCTATCTCATATCTATCTATCTATCTATCTATCTCATATCTATCTATCTATCTATCTCATATCTATCTATCTATCTCATATCTATCTATCTATCTATCTATCTATCTATCTATCTATCTATCTATCATCTATCTCATATATATCTCATATCTATCTATCTATCTATCTATCTATCTCATATCTATCTATCTCATATCTATCTATCTCATATCTATCTATCTATCTCATATCTATCTATCTCATATCTATCTATCTCATATCTATCTATCTCATATCTATCTATCTCATATCTATCTATCTCATATCTATCTATCTATCTATCTATCTATCTATCTATCTATCTATCTATCTATCTATCTATCTATCTATCTATCTATCTATCTATCTATCTATCTATCTATCATCTATCATCTATCTCATATATATCTATCTATCTATCTATCTATCTATCTATCTCATATCTATCTATCTCATATCTATCTATCTCATATCTATCTATCTATCTCATATCTATCTATCTATCTATCTCATATCTATCTATCTATCTCATATCTATCTATCTATCTCATATCTATCTATCTATCTATCTCATATCTATCTATCTATCTATCTATCTATCTATCTATCTATCTATCTATCTATCTCATATATATCTTCTATCTATCTATCTATCTATCTATCTATCTATCTATCTATCTATCTATCTATCTATCTCATATCTATCTATCTATCTATCTCATATCTATCTATCTATCTATCTATCTATCTATCTATCTATCTATCTATCTATCTATCTATCTCATATCTATCTATCTATCTATCTATCTCATATCTATCTCATATCTATCTATCTATCTATCTATCTCATATCTACACTGGCGTAGCTATAGGGGTCGCAATTGCGACCGGGCCCCGAAGCCAGGGGGGGCCCACAGCCCCCCGCACCACATCAATAAAAAGTTACTATAGTAACTCGGGCCGCGGGCCCCTGTTACTATAGTAACAGACTGACCTTACCTTCCTGGTTCCGGATCGCAGCGGAGGTCCTGACGTCACAGCGCTATGCGCCGCGCACAACATCGAGAGGACAGAACTGCCGCCGCGGCTGAAGAGGAAGGTAAGATTAGTTGCCCTGACTGGCGGGGTCCGACTCCCGGGACCCGCCAATCAGCTTTTGAAGGGGCCGCAGCACTCGTACGAGAGCTGCTTCCCCTTCATTTCACTACTCGCTCACACTGTGAATCGCCGACACCGATTCACAGTGTGACCGGAATGAAGGGGAAGCAGCTCTCGTACGAGTGCTGCGGCCCCTTCAAAATCTGATTGGCAGGTCCCGGGAGTCGGACCCCGCCAGTCAGGGCAACTAATCTTACCTTCCTCTTCAGCCGCGGCGGAAGTTCTGTCCTCTCGATGTTGTGCGCGGCGCATAGCGCTGTGACGTCAGGACTTCTGCTGCGATCCGGAACCAGGAAAGTCCCGGGAGTCGGACCCAGACACATCAGCTATTCATGGCCTATCCTGAGGAAAGGCCATCAATGTTTAGGGACTGGACAACCCCTTTAAGCCTACAATGTTGCAGGCTTAGAGGGCCCATGAGACAGGATCACAGATTGTGTGATCCTGTTTGCTGGGCCCTGTATCTAAGACAATCACATGGTAGGCTTAGATACATGGCCCATGTGTGATCCTGTCTGTGGGACCCTGTATCTAAGCCTACCACACTGTCGGTTTAGATACAGGGCCCCAGCACACAGTAATCTTATACTGTATAAGATTACTGTCTGCCTACGTTGTGGTAGGCTTAGATACAGGGTCCCACAGACAGTATCACACATGGGCCCTGTATCTAAGCCTAACACACGTGTTACTAATCATTTTTTGTGTGTTTTCTTACAGGTTCGGTCGTTGGACTACGGCGGATTCCAGGACTACTTCGATGACGGCTTTTTTTTTTGTTATCAATAAAATGGTTAATGAGGGTTGTGTGTTTTTTTTTTTTAATTTCAATAAAATATTTTTTCTATGTCTTTGTGTTTTTTTTTAAACTATATTACTACCGCCTTAGTAATGGCCGCCGGCTGATTGACAGCGCCCATTGCTAAGGCGGGGCTTAGTGTTAGCCGATGCAGAGGCTAACACTAACCCCCATTATTACCCCGGTACCCACCGCCACCAGGGGTGCTGGGAAGAGCCGGGTACGATCCAGTACCTGACCATCTGTAGTGATGGTCGGCCATTGGGGTGGCCGCAGGCTGGTATCAGGAGGGGAAAGGCCAAAAACAGTGGCCCTTCCTACCCTGGTGATGCTGCCTGCTGCTGCTTTATTGTATCTGGCTGGTTATGAAAAATGGGGGGGACCCCACGTCATTAAAAAAAAAAAAATAATTGGAAAGAACGATGTGGGGTCCCCCCCCAATTTTCATAACCAGCCAGATACAACACAGCAGCAGCAGGCAGCATTACCAGGGTGGTAGGTGCCCCTATTTTTGGCCTTCCCCAGCCTAATACTACCAGCCTGCGGCCACCCCGGTGCCTGCCCGTCACTACAGATGGTCGGGTACTGGTTTGTACCCGGCTCTTCCCAGTACCCCTGGTGGCGGTGGGTACCGGGGTAATAATGGGGCTTAGTGTTAGCCTTTGCACCGGCTAACATTAAGCCCCGCCTTAGTAATGGAGGTTGTCAATCAGCCGGCGGCCATTACTAAGGCGGTGATAAAGTTTAAAAAGATACAAGCACATAGAAAAAATATTTCATTGAGATAAAAAAACACAACCCTCATTAACCATTTTATTGAGAATAAAAAAAACGCCGTCATTGAAGTCCTCGAATCCGAAGTCCAACAACCGAACCTGTAAAAAAAACACAAACACAAAAATAATCAGTAACATAAAGAAGCAAAATTATTATTCTTACCTATCCTGGGTCCAGCGCTGGAGCCGCAATGTCAGCGAGCTGGGCCCTGTATCTAATCCAATCATGTGTGATACTGTCTGCTGAGCTGTGTATCTAATCCAATCATGTGTGATACTGTCTGCTGAGCTGTGTATCTAATCCAATCATGTGTGATACTGTCTGCTGGGCCCTATATCTAATCCGATCATGTGTGATACTGTCTGCTGAGCCACTGTATCTAATCCTATCATGTGTGATACTGCCTTCTGAGCCACTGTATCTAATCCTATCATGTGTGGTACTGTCTGCTGAGCTGCTGTATCTAATCCTATCATGTGTGATACTGTCTGCTGAGCTGTGTATCTAATCCTATCATGTGTGATACTGTCTGCTGGGCCCTGTATCTAATCCTATCATGTGTGATACTGTCTGCTGGGCCCTATATCTAATCCGATCATGTGTGATACTGTCTTCTGAGCCACTGTATCTAATCCTATCATGTGTGGTACTGTCTGCTGAACCCTGTATCTAATCCTATCATGTGTGGTACTGTCTGCTGAGCTGCTGTATCTAATCCTATCATGTGTGATACTGTCTGCTGAGCTGTGTATCTAATCCTATCATGTGTGATACTGTCTGCTGGGCCACTGTATCTAATCCTATCATGTGTGATACTGTCTGCTTAGCCACTGTATCTAATCCTATCATGTGTGATACTGTCTGCCCAGCCACTGTATCTAATCCTATCCATAGTTTATAGGGTTGTAGTGCTATAGATATGCTATGCTTATACACACTTTTTTTTGGGCGGACACATATGTATTGGGGCTATTTCCCTGACATTTTAAGCCCTGAGGGTATGTTCACACGGCAGCGTCTGTTACGGCTGAAATTATGGGGATGTTTTCAGGAGAAAACAGCACCGTAATTTCAGACGTAATGGCATGTGCAGGCGTCTTTCGCTGCGTCCATTACGGACATAGTTGGAGCTGTTTTTCCATGGAGTCCATGGAAAACGGCTCCATTTACGTCTGAAGAAGTGACAGGCACTTCTTTGACGCGGGCGTCTTTTTTACGCGCCACCTTTTGACAGCGGCGCGTAAAAAAAATGACCGTCGGCACAGAACATCGTAAGACCCATTCAAATGAATGGGCAGATGTTTGCCAACTCTTTTGAGCCGCATTTTCGGACGTAATTCAATGCTAAAACGCCCGAATTACGTCTGTAAATAGTGTGTGTGAACCCAGCCTTAGTGACGCCCCGGCTGCTAGTGCTGCATTGTTGGGTCACTTAGGAGACCCAGCGATGCAGCTGAAAGCTGCGGACCGTCGGCCATGAGAAGTTTGCGGGGGGGGGGGGGCCCAGTAAGAATTTTTGCATCGGGGCCCATGAGCCTCTAGCTACGCCCCTGATCTGTTCACAAGGTATATACCTCACTTGTCCCATGTTTAAGGGATTTCATTAGTTTTTTCCTTCTTTTTTCTTCACACTGCCTCTTGACCAGTAGCCTACTCGAACGGAGTCGCCGGTGGTACAGACCTCTACGTGCCTGCTTTGCAATCTGCCACCTTCGACCTTTACTCATTCGCATACATTTTTAAAGATTTTCCTTCTAACCCGCTATTATGCCATGAACTATTATCTCCCACAATGAACGAGGCTTTAAAGGGGTTGTCCATGCGGTTTTTCATACTGATGATCTATCCACAGGATAGGTCATCAGTATATAATCGTGGGCACTGGATGTTCCCGGTCACAGTATAGCGGCCGTGGGGCAGTACTGCAGCTCTAACAGAAGCAGGATTGCAGTACTGCAGCACATCCGCTATACAATGTACGGAGCCATCTGCTTCCAACACCGGCCACTGCATAACATCCGGTGCCAGGATGCAGCCGGAACAGCTGATCGGTGTGGGGTCCATTTGTCGGTCCCCCACCGATCATATACTAATGACCTGTGGATAGGTCATCAGTATGAAAAACCACCCCTGTAGATAGTGCCACACCCCCCTTGTAGATAGTGACACACAGCCTCCTGTAGATAGTGCCACACACAGCCCCCTGTAGATAGTGCCACACAACCCCCTGTAAATAGTTACACACAAGCCCTGGTAGATCGTGCCACACAGCTCCCTGTAGATAGTGACACACAGCCTCCTGTAGATAGTGACAGACAGCCTCCTGTAGATAGTGACACACAATCCCCTATAGATAGTACCACACTTGTAGCTAGTGCCACACTCACCCCTGTAGATAGTAACACACACAGCCCCTGTAGATAGTGCCACACACCCCTGTAGACAGTGCCACACACCCCTGTAGACAATGCAACACCACCCTGTAGATAGTGCCACACCCCCACCTGTAGATAGCACCACACATCCAACCTGTAGATAGTGCCACACAACCCCATGTAGATAGTGCCACACATCCCTCTTGTAGATAGTGCCACACATCCCACCTTGTAGATAGTACCACACAACACCTTGTAGATTGTGCCACACACCTGTGTAGAAAGTGCCACACCTCCCTTGTAAATAGTGCCACACTCCCCTGTAGATCGTGCCCCCGAACAAATAAAAAACTTGTTCTCACTTTCCTAATATGAGATTCCTCAATTAGAAATGTAGCTAGGAATCTGGGGGCTCCCGAAGGCGGGGGGGGGGGGGGGGGACAGGGACGGGGACAATAACAGAAGTGAAAACAACATTAAAGCGCAACATTTTTAAGAATAACCCAAATCAAAGTCTTTAGTAAGGGAAATAAGCTGCCCGTAAATATCAAAAGTGGGTCAACAGTAGGTCCCATAAGTCGAGGCAGAATTCTACGGACATCCAAAGCAGTACACATAAGTTAAGTCAATCCCAATACAGAATGACATTATAATGAGCCACGTTTGACGTGTATTTCTCATGGATTTTGGCATTAGAGATAAGTTTAGCAGCCTAAGGTAGTTTTTTTTTTAACAATTAAAAAAGGGACATAAGTCTCGACAGCCATTAGGAAACTGACCAGAATAGGAAAGAGTGTCAAAGAATATAACAAGTCAGTGTCCCAAAAGTGCCAATGTCCAGGTATTAAAACTAAGTAAGAGGAGTACCTATCCTGTTGAAGGGCCCAGTGAGACTCTTAGGTCATCTTGTGTGGCTGGCAGAAGATCCCTTGGAAAGCAACTTGGACAAAAGGCCAAACTCCAGGTGCAAGTAAAATGTTTGTGAAAGTGGTACATGAGCCAGTATCCATTCCATTACAATGTTGGCAGCAGATAAGGATCTTCGTATTCCAGTAATCTCTATATTTGAAGATGATCTGATGCAGCGTTGAGGTAATTGAGCACAGAGCCCTACATCTGCACGAGATGATGGGCTTAAGTCGCAAAAAGTTGAACTGTATCTTTGGACCCCCCGATAAATGAGATGAAGATTGAGCAGCCACTAGATTGAGCAGCCACTAGAATAAGATAAGTGGTCCCCTCATGTTACAGTTTAAGCACCACATCTCTTGATGCATCCGGTTTAGAAGGGCCCTGTGGATACGTACAATTTGCAGACCAGATGAGCTGAGTTGAATCAGTAGGGCTTGAAATAAGTTGAGGGCAGTGTCATTTCAAGACCGTGATAGTTTTCCAAAGGCTGCAAACTCTAAGATCTGCCCTATGGCGCTATGACCAAAAATAGGGTCTGTAGGGAAGCAGCATGTGTTGCATTTAGATCCTCAGGTGGTCTGGGGCATTGTGTTCCTCTGTCTCCAAGGGATGATTACTTTACTGATTTGAGGGACAGGGGGAGGGTGCCATGTTGGGAGAAGGTGGCAGCTGCTGGGATAAGGTGAAAAGCTCAGGTGTTGTGCCCTTCTGCGACGACATGCTGCTGGAGTCAGTGGTGGATTAAGTAGACCATAGGCCCTGGGCTGTTCCACAAACTTGGGCCCCACTTCCCCACCGCCGCTCTGCCGTTTCCATAGTGAACACTATCTTTCTGTGCGTGCATTGACAAATGGTTGTTACGATTCCCCTTGTCAAAGGGCTGTGTCCCTACATACTGACAGTCCCCAACCATCGCTGACAGTATCACACTGTGTAGGGACACTTCCTCTTGACAATGGGAATGGTAACACGCATTTGTCTATTAGTCCTGGGTACACAGAGATATGTAGAATACAAGGATTTCCTACAACAGACTGTCAGGAGAGCGGACAGATCCACTATAGATCCAGTGACTCACAAGTGATGTCTTCTCTGATGGGAGTAGTTTTCTTTTTTTCTCCATCTTACGCAGACCGTTATGGCGACTTCTCCTGATGAGACATCTTTGTCCATAACTTGTGCAGCTATTTCCAGCCTCTATAGAAACACACAAATTTAGACACCAAGGCCCAGAACCATACATTACAGGGGTTGTCCGGGCACGGACCGGTTTTTATACTGATGACCTATTGATGTGCCCGAACAACCCCTTTTACTCAGACTAATAAATTTGGACCCCAGACTAGATCATAGAATACATACAGACCCCAGACCTTCTAAACTATTGCAGTCCCCAGACCAGATCCCCCCTAAACAAATACAGACCCCAGGACAAGCACCCTAAATAAATACAGACCTCAGGACAGACCCCAGACCTGAAGCTTTACACTAATAATGACCCCAGACCTGACTCCCTTAATACAGACCCCAGACCAGACCCCCTAAATACATACCCCAGATCAGACACCCTAAATGCAGACACCAGACCTCAAACTAATACAGACCCCCTAAATACACACCCCAGACCAGACCCCCTATTCTAATACAGACCCCAGACCAGACCCCTAAATAAAGACCCCTAAACTAATACAGACCCTAAAACAGGCCCCCTAAATAGACCCTATAAACTAATACAGACCCCAGACCAGACCCCCTAAATAAAGACCCCTAAACTAATACAGACACTAGAACAGGTCCCCTAAATAGACCCTATAAACTAATACAGACCCCAGACCAGACCCCCTAAATAAAGACCCCTAAACTAATACAGACCATAGAACAGGCCCCCTAAATAGACCCTATAAACTAATACAAACCCCAGACCCCCTAAATACAGACCCCAAACTAATACAGACTCCCTAAATGCAGACCCCAGACCCCTTAAACTAACACAGACCCCTAAATATACATACCCTAAACCCCTTAAACTGGAACATATACAGACTGGTTAAATACAGACCCCAGACCAGACCCCCTAAATACAGACCCATTAAACTAATACAGATACCAAACCTCCTAAATACAGACCCCACACGAGACCCCCTAAATACAGACTCCTTAAGCAAATCCATCCCCTTATACTTACATAGCCGCTCACCTCAGTCTTCTCTGTGGAGCTGCGGTCATGTAAGCAGGAGGTCTCTGAGCAGTAGTAAGAACTTCAGAGATTAGGTCATGTGACCTTATGTCTAAAGGTCCTTTTGCAGGACATATACAATGCAGTTTCGTCGCGGTTTTTGCTGCGATTCACGGCAAAAACGCAACAAAACGACAATGTACATTGGGTGGCCTCCCAAAACGCCCTATGATAATCCGCCATTGGCTGGAGTAGCCTTTCTGCGCTTCTTGGTAATCTCTGAAATTTTTCAGGTGGGTTTCGGATAGTGTGTTAGTGATCAAACAACTTATTTTTTTAATACTATCTATCAGGGGAAGCAGAGATAAGCAAGACAGGTTTGATATTGTTCATGTCGTGTATGAGTCTATTTCATTCTGTTTTAATACATAATCACTAGCAAATCCTATCCCTCGATGTCAAAAGCCTTTACAAATTTTTATAATTAGAAGGATACTTCAGTGATTGTAGCCTATGAAAACCTAAGAATTTGTTGTAATAACAACCTGTGTGTTTACACATATATATATATACATACATACATACATAGTATATAACATATCCCTTTTACAAGCAGAGAAAATAATAAATACACAAAATGACAAATGATGAAAACACATGACCAGCAACAAAAAACAAAAAACTAGACACAAAGGCCGACATACAGTGCCTTGCGAGAATATTCACGTTCCTTAGTGTTTTTCCTGTTTTGTTGCATTGCAACCTTGAATTAAAATGGATTTTGGGGGGTTTGTACCGTTTGATTTACACAGGATGCCTACCACTTTGAAGGTGAAAAGTTTTTAGTGTGACACAAACAATAATTAAGACAAAAACACAGAACTTTATTATTCATAAGTATTCACCCCCTGAAAGTCACTACTTTGTGAAGCTACCGTTTGCTGCAATTACAAATGGAAGTCTCCTGGGGTATGTCTCTATTAGCTTGGCACATCTAGACACTGGGATTTTTGCCCATTCTTCAAGACAAAATTGCTCCAGCTTCTTCAAGTTAGATGTGTTGCGTTGGTGTACAGCAGTCTTCAAATCATGCCACAGATTCTCAATTGGATTTAGGTCTTGGCTTTGAATAGGCCATTCCAACACATGTAAATGTTTCCCCTTAACCCCTTAATGACCGGGCCTGTTTGTACCTTAATGACCAAGCCAGATTTATCAAATCTGGTATGTCTGACTTTATCAGAGAATAACTCTGTGAAAGTTTTGAATATCCAAGTAATTCTGACATTGTTTTTTCGTCACATGTTGTACTTTATTTTAGTGGTAAAAGTAGACTGATACGATTTGCGGAAATTAATTAAAAAATAGAGAAATTGAAGAAATTTTGTAAAAATTATCATTTTTCCCTATTTTTAACTGCAATATGTCACATATGTACATACATACTGCACAATTTTTTTAATTAAATATATATTTCCATCTCTTTACTCTATTTTGGCAGCACTTTTGAAAAAAAATTTTTTTTTTTGAGCAATTTGGAAGACTTACAAATTTAGTAATCATTTTATACATTTTGAAGTACATTTTGTTTTCCTGCACCAAGCCAGGTTTTCAGAGGCTCATAGGTGTCAGAATGGTGGAAACGCCCACAAGTGACACCATTTTGAAAACTACACCCCTTAAAGGGAATGTGTTGCCAGCAAAACATGTTTTTTTTTTTTAGTTAAACAATTAGTGTATAGGTGATTAAACATTGTTCTAATTTTTTTTTTTTTTTCACGAGTCAGGAAATATTATAAATTGGATTCAATTGGATTCTAATTTATAATATTTCCCATTGCTGGTCACTAGATGGAGCCATTCCCAAAATTGCAGCATTGCATGTGGTAAAGCAACCACATTGCTTTATGCTGCAAAATTGGGTAAAAAGCCCTCGCTCTAGTGAGCTCTAGTGCCGGGAGAAACGAGGGGTTTGAACGGTCTAACCTCCTACACTGTGTGTCGCCATTTTTTGAGCTAACACACAGTGTAGAAGGTTTACATACACTAGTAAAACACACTGAAACACAAACATACATAGAAATCCCTTACCTGCTCCAGTCGCCGCCGCTCCCTCCGGTCCATCCGCTCCGTCTGCTGCCGCTGTTCCATGTGCACAAGTCCGGAAGCCGCGACCGGAAGTAGTAATCTTACTGTCCAGCCGCGACTTCCGGTCCACAGGAAAATGGCGCCGGACGGCGCGCATTTCAAATTGAACTGTGTGGGAGCGGCCGTTCCCACACAGCGGCGTACATGTTAGTGGATGGAACGGGCCCCGTTCGCAGTCCTTATGGGACTGGAGCTGCCGTATTCCATGTCTGTATGTGTCGTTAATCGACACATACAGAAATGGAAAAAAAAATGGCAGCCCCCATAGGGAAGAAAAAGTGTAAAAATAAGAAAAAGTAACACACAAACACACAAATTAATCCAAAAGTTTTTAATAAAGCACTAACATCTTTAACATATTAAAAAAAAATTTGCGGTGACACTGTTCCTTTAAGGTATTTATTAAGGGGTGTTGTAAGTATTTTGACCCCACAGTTTTTTTGTAAGAATTCATGCAAAGCAGGCGTAAAAAAATATAATTTCACTTTTTTCATAAAAGTATCACTTTGAAGACTGATTTCTTTGTAAAGCGACCATGAGAATGAAGAAACACACCCCAAAATCTATCACCCTGTTTCTCCTGTTTTCAAAAATGCCCCTAATGCATTGCTTGGACACACGACAGGGCCCGAAAGGGAGGGAGCACCCGGAGGCTTTCAGGACTCATATTTTGCTTGAAAATATTTGAGGCCCCACTGTACATTTGGAGAGGTTTTGAGCTACCAGAGCGATAGAATCTCCCCATAAATGACCCCATTTAGAAAACTAGACCCCTTAAGGTATTTATCTAGGGGTGTAGTGCGTACTTTGACCCCACAGTTTTTTGCTAAATTTAATGCATAGCAGGTGAAGAAAAAACAAAAAACACTTTTTTCATAAAAGTATCACTTTGAAGACCGATTTCTGTGTAAAGCGACCATGAGAATGAAGAAACACACCCCAAAATATATCACCGTTTCTCCTGTTTTCAAAAATGCCCCCATTGTGACCCTAATGCATTGCTTGGACACAAGACAGGGCCCGAAAGGGAGGGAGCACCCGGAGGCTTTCAGGACTCATATTTTGCTTGAAAATGTTTTAGGCCCCACTGTACATTTGGAGAGGCTTTGAGCTGCCAGAACGATAGAAACTCCCCATAAATGACCCCATTTAGAAAACTAGACCCCATAAGGTATTTATTTAGGGGTATAGTAAGTATTTTGACCCCACAGTTTTTTGCTACATTGAATGCATATCAGGTGGAAAAAAAAATAATTTCACTTTTTTCATAAAAGTATTTGTTTGAAGACCGATTTCTTTATAAAGCGAACATGAAAATTAAGAAACACACCCCAAAAATCTATTACCCTCTTTCTCCTGTTTTCAAAAATATCCACATTGTGGCCCTAATGCGTTGTTTGGAGACATGGCAGGGCCCCAAAGGAAGGGAGCACCCGGAGGCTTTCATATTTTGCTTGAAAATGTTTTAGGCCCCACTGTACATTTGGAGAAGCTTTGAGCTGCCAGAACGATAGAAACTGCCCATAAACGACCCCATTTAGAAAACTAGACCCCTTAAGGTATTTATCTAGGGGTATAGTTAGCATTTTGAGCACACAGGTTTTTCGCTAAATATATTGGAATTAGTCTGTAAAAATTAAAATGTACTTTTTTTCTGAAACAACATATACATTTTTATTATTTACAAGGAATAACGAAGAAAATGCACCCCAACATTTGTAAAGCAATGTCTCCCGATTACGACAATACCCCATATGTGGTAATAAACTGCTGTTTGGACCCACAGCAGGGCTCAGAAGGGAAGGAGCGCCATTTGGATTTATGATTTTGCTGGAATGGTTTTCGGTGCCATGTCGCATTTGCAATGCACTGGAGGGACCAAAACAGTGGAAACCCCCCAAAAGTGACCCCATTTTGGAAAAACCTTCAAGGAATTTTTCTAGGGGTATAGTGAGCATTTACACCCCACGGGTCTTTTGCAGAGTTTATTAGAATTAGGGCGCGAAAATTAATATCAAAATTTTTTCCACTAAAATGTTGCATTTTCTCATTTTCACAAGGGATAAAGTGGAAAAAAACAACCATTTTTTATAAAGCAATTTCTCCCGAGTACGGAAATACCCCATATGTGGTCATACGTTTTTTCATTAGAAATAAATTAACCCTTTCAGGACTGATCCAGTTTTTGCTTTCTTATTTTAGATTTTCCCTCCCCGCTTTCCAAGAGCCATAACTTTTTTATTTTTCCATCAATAGAGCTGTGTGAGGGCTTATTTCTTGCGGGAGGAGCTGCAGTTCTTATTGGTACCATTTTTTGGTACATAAAAAGTGATTCAAAAGTTGTATTAGAATTTTTTTTTAGAGCGAAGGTGCCCAAAAAAAACAAACTGCGATTTTGGCGGTTTCAATTATTACATTTTTTTAAGGTGTGCACTGTGCAAATAAAATAATGGTATCTTGTAATAGTTCAGACTTTTACGGACGTAGCGATACCAATTTTGTTCATTTTTTTACATTACTTTAGAAGAAAAATGCGAAAAGGTGTTTTGTTTTTTTAACTGTAAAAAAAAAAAATCTCACTACTAATAACTATAATTCTTCTACACATTTTATTAATCAATCCCCTTAGGGGACTTGATCCAGCGATCATTGGATCGCTGGTACAATACACTGCAATACTAATGTATTGCAGTATATTGTTATTCATACAGGCTTCTGTAACAGAGCGATCGCTGTTCCTGTCCGTTAGTACCGAGGGGGCCTGCTGTAATACACAGCCGACACCCGCAGCGTATGGAGCGGGCTCAGAATGTGAGCCGGCTCCATACATCAACCGCCGCACCATGACAGGCAATTAAGTCATAGTGCGCAAAGGGGTTAATGCACAGCAGATGGTTCAAAGTGAAAATTGCAATTTTCCACTGATATGCCATTTTAGTGCATAATATGTTGTGCCCAGTGTGTGCCACAGAAGACAAATACCTCATAAAACGTTAAGCGGGTTCTCTCGGGTATGGCGACGCCATATGTGTGGGCGCAAACTGCTGCTTGGGCACGCTGCAGGGCTCAGAAGGGAGGAAGCGCCATTTTGCTTTTGGAGCGCAGATTTTGCTTGGTAGTTTTTCTGTTTTGGGTTTCGCTGGTGTTTCAGTTTATAATGTGGGGGGCATATGTGAGCTGTGCGGGGTACATCAGGGTATATGTAATCTGTGCGGGGTACATCAGGGTATAATAAGAGGGTATAATAATGGGGTAAATAAATAATATTTCATAGAAGTGTGGCCGGTGTCGCACTGATAAATGGCACCCGATCTTATCCACTTTTGGAACACTCTGCACATTTTGCATCGCCATAATCTGAAAGCCAGAACTTTTTTATTTTTTCACCACCGGAGCCGTGTGAGGGCTTATTTGTTGCGGGACAATCTGTAGTTTTCATTGGTACCATTTTGGGGTACATGCGATTTTTTTTTTTATCACTTTTTGTTCAATTTTTTTGCAATCCTGAGCAAAAAACAGGAATTCTGACACCGTTTTTTAGGTTTTCTTTTTGCGGCGCTCACCGTATGCTATAAATGACATTTTTACTTTATTCTGCGTGTTTGTACGATTACGGCGATACCAGATGTATATAGGTTTGGTCCTTTTTTTTAGCGTTTGCACAATAAAATGACTTATTTATAAACCAAAAAAATTTCTGTGTCACCATATTCTGAGAGCCATAATTTTTTTATTTTTTTGTCAAAAAAGCTGTGTAAGGGCTTGTTTTTTGCGGGACGGATAGACGTTTTTATCGGTATTATTTTCGGGTACATGCGACTTTTTGATCACTTTTTATTCTTTATTTAGGGAGCGGTGGTGACCAAAAAAAAATTGTGATTCTGTCGTCGTTTTTTATTGATTTTTTTTGGGGTGTTCATCGTGCGGGGAAAATAACATTACAGTTTTATAGTTGGGGTCGTTACGAACGCGGTGATACAAAATATGTGTACTTTTTTAACGTGTTCATTTTTTTTCTATAATAAAAGTCTTATTATAGGAAAAAAAGCATTTTGTGTTTATAGAACTTCTAACTTTTATTTTTACACTTTTTTTAAAACATTTTGATTACTTTTTTTTACTTTTTTTACTTGTCCCACTAGGGGACACTTAGTCTTGCAGCTTTGATCGCTGCTAGAGTACATTACACTACACACGAGGTGTAATGTACTCTAACTGTCATTGTGACGTGACTGTCACACTGACAGGAAGCAGAGGAGGAACGGCCGGAGGCTGTTCCTCTGAGGCTTCCGTGCATGGCAACCCGGAGGTCATTATCTGACCTCCGATTGCCGTGACAAGCATCGGTAGCCCCCACGATCACTTCGTGGGGGCTGCTGATGTGCTTCAAACCACTTAAATGCGGCGACGGCAATCCGTCGCCGCACTTAAGGGGTTAACTGCCGAAATCAGCGGCGATGGTCCGCTGTCCGGCGAGACTGATGTCTCAGCTGTCTAGGACAGCTGTCAGCGCGGGTCTGTCACTCTGTGTTTACACAGAGTGACAGTTTGAAATGCGGACGAAAATGCACGTCACGGTGTGGGAACTAGCAGCCGACCAGGACGTACATTTTCGTCCTTGGTCGTGAAAGGGTTAAAAAACCTCTCCACTGTTCCTTTTGCAGTATGTTTACTGTTTACTTCTCCTGGAGTGGAAGAGACGGTTACAGCGTCAGCAACGCTGTGGACGGGGATTCCTCTCCTTCGGGGAGCTACAGTGGCGCTATCTATACTGGAAGGGGTTGGAGGGGGTTTCTATCTACAAGGGGGCAATGGGCTGTGTGGCACTACCTACAAAAAAGGACGACTAAAAAAAAAAGGACAAAATACCCAGCTTTCCCGGCTATCAAATAAATGTGTTGAAATAAACTGAGATATAACTTTTATTTAATCTAGATAAAAGGATTAATCCTTTAGCTAGACTAAATAAAAGTTATATCTTAGTTTATTTCCACAGATTTATTTGATAGCTGGGAAAGCTGGGTATTTCATGTGCTCCTGCACAGTTGTCCTTTTTTGAATGTCTATTGCCCGCCAGCTATCAGGCTCATTTCGTAGTCCTTGCACTACAAGGGGGCTGTGTGGCACTACCAACCAGGGGGCTGTGTGGCACTACCAACCAGGGTGCTGTGGGCTGTGTGGCACTACCAACCAGGGGGCTGTGTGGGCACTACCAACCAGGGGGCTGTGTGGGCACTACCAACCAGGGGGCTGTGGGCAGTGTGGCACTACCTACCAGGGGGCTGTGGCACTTCCAACCAGGGGGCTGCGGGCTGTGTGGCACTACCAACCAGGGGGCTGTGGAGCACTACCAACCAGGGGGCTGTGGGGCACTCCCAACCAGGGGCTGTAGGCTGTGGGCACTCCCTACCAGGGGTCTTTGCGGCACTCCCTACCAGGGGTCTGTGCGGCACTCCCTACCAGGGGGCTGTGCGGCACTTTCTACCAGGAGGCTGTGTGGCACTCCCTACAGGGGGCTGTGTGGCGCTCTTTACAGGGGGCTGTGTGGCGCTATCTACAAGGGCGCTGTGTGGCGCTATCTACAAGGGGGCTGTGTGGCGCTACTTACAAAGGGGCTGTCTGGTGCTACCTACAAGGGGGCTGTCTGGCGCTACCTACAAGGGGGCTGTCTGGCGCTACCTACAAGGGGGCTGTGTGGTGCTACCTACAAGGGGCTGTGTGGTGCTACCCACAAGGGGGCTGTGGCGCTACCCACAAGGAGCTGTGTGGCACTACCTACAAGGGGGTGAGTGGTGCTACCTACAAGGGGGCTGTGTGGCGCTACCCACAAGGAGCTGTGTGGAACTACCTACTGTGTGGCGCTACCTACTGGGGGAATCTGTGAGTGGTGGGCTGATGGTCATTTTACTGTGAGTGGTGGGCTGATGGTCATTTTACGGTGAGTGGGGGGCTGATGGTCATTTTACTGTGAGTGGCGGGCTGATGGTCATTTTACTGTGAGTGGGGGCTGATGGTCATTTTACTGTGAGTAGGGGGCTGATGGTCATTACTGTGAGTAAGGGGCTGATGGTCATTTTACTGTGAGTGGCGGGCTGATGGTCATTTTACTGTGAGTGGGGGCTGATGGTCATTTTACTGTGAGTGGGGGCTGATGGTCATTTTACTGTGAGTGGGGGGCTGATGGTCATTTTACTGTGAGTGGCGGGCTGATGGTCATTTTACTGTGAGTGGCGGGCTGATGGTCATTTTACTGTGAGTGGGGGGCTGATGGTCTTCAAGTGGTTTCCGCCTCTGACCTCCAATTGAAATTAATAGGAGGCAGAAAATACCTGCGGTGCCGGTTCGGAGCTTTTTTCCTGCGTCTTTTGCATTCACTTCAACAGCTTAAGAAAAAACACAAAAAAAAGGTCACACAACTTTGTCTGTTGCTGAAGGAATTTTGAGGCAGATTTTTTTTGCCTTACAAAAAACGTGTGTGAACATACCCTACAAGTGTAGTGCTTGTTCTTAGCCATTTTCTGTCTTTCTCGAAAAAAAATTGGTAGGGGGGCCCTGAGCAAATTTTATTTTTCCAGTGCTGTCTCGAGTCTGAAAAGGTTGGGAAACTCTGTACTAGGATACAGGATACCGTCATGGAGCAGCTCAGTTCGTTGTGGGAATGGGGCCTAGGTGAGTACAATTTTTGTTTTTGCTTGGGGGCACTGTCTACAAGGGGGAGGTGGGGGACTGTATGGCACGGTCTACAAGGGGGAGGTGTGGGACTGTATGGCACTGTCTACAAGGGGGAGGTGGGGGGCTGTATGGCACGATCTACAAAAAGGAGGTGGGGGATTATGGCACTGTCTACAGGGAGGCTATATGGCAAAATCTACAGGGGGGCACTATACTGTGTGGGGGCCACTAAGCGGACATTATACTGTGTAGGGGTACCACAGGTGGCATAATACTGTGGGCACAATTAGAGGACAATATACTGTTTCCTTGAATGGGTTGTAATATATTATTAAATATTATTATACTGTATGGGGGCACTAAAGGGGCATTATAATTTTTTTATGGGGCATTTTTTTTTAATGATGGGGTGGGGCGCCGAAAGATCATTTCGCACAGGGCGCCATGTATCCTAGGGCCGGCCCTGTTGGCAATATATATAGTTTCTTTCCTGATGTACATTACTGCCTCTGACAGATGCTCCTTGACGTCTTCATTTTGGTACGTCTTCTTTTGATAGGTCACTGTAACCTAAGCGTCGCCGAGAAGGGGATTTATTTCAACTTGTCATAATGTACTTAGATAATATTTTATATTATGTTTTGTACATCTGTCATGTGCTATCTGTTTGTATCCTTTCTTGTTTAACCCCTTCCCGCCGGATCACGTATATAAACGTCATTAAAATCGGTGGCTTACCGCCTTTTCACGTAAATGTACGTCATGGAGATGAAGCTGGCTCAGGAGCTGAGCCAGCGACATCACCACCGGGTGACAGCTGTATGTTACAGCTGGCACCCTAAGGTATCGGCCAGGACCGGAGCTAGCCTCCGATCCGACCGATTAACCCCTCACATGCTGCGTTCAATAGAGATCGCAGCATGTGAGGAGTTTATAGCCACCGGCACCCCAGCAACGTGATCGCTGGGTTGCCGGTGGCTGCAAAGGCGATCGGAGGGCTAATGCTTACCTCCCGATCAGCCTGTAACGGAATCCTCCTATGCCCCGTCGTCGGCGGGGCCCAGGAGGCTTCCGGTAACATCGGCAAGATGGCGCCGGCTCAGCTTCCGGCTCAGAAGCTGAGCCGGCGTCATCAGCAGTGGGTGTCCGCTGTATGTTACAGCGGACACCCCGATCTATCGCCAGGAACCGGAGCTAGCTCCGATTCCTGGCATTAACCCCTTTGATGCAGCGATCCATTGTGATCGCTGCATCCTAGAGGTTTGTAGAAAATCGGCAGCCTTGCCATGCGATGGCAAGGCTGGCGACTGCTACCATGGCAACAGGAGCCCTAACAATGGACTCCTGTCTGCCATTACGTAAGCTGATTAGGCCCCGCCCAGAGGCGGAGCCTGATCGGCTTGCTGTCAGTGAACAACTGACAGTTCCAATACATTGCACTACATAGGTAGTGCAATGTATTAGAACATCAAACAAACAGTTGGACATTCAAGTCCCCTAGTGGGACTAAAGAAAAGTGTAAAAAAAAGTGTAAAAAAAGTAAAAATAAAAGTTGGAAAACATACAATAAAAGTTTCAAATAATAACACAAAACACAATCGCCCTTTTTCCCTTATAAGTCATTTATTATTGAAAAAAAATAATAAAGCCATACATATTTGGTATCGCAGCGACCGTAACGACCTGAACTATGAAAATATTATGTTATTTATCCAGCGCAGTGAACGCCGTAAAAAAAAAACCTCAAAAACACTGCCATAATTACTGTTTTTTTTGGTCACTGTCTTCCAAAAATTGAAATAAAAAGTGATCAAAAAGTCGCATGTATCCAAAAATGGTAGCGATAAAATCTATACCTCGTCTCGCAAAAAAACAAGCCCTCACACAGCTCCATCGATGAAAAAATGTAAAAGTTATGGCTCTCACAACTTGGCGACAGAAAAAATACATTCTCTTTCCAAAAGTAATTTTATTGTCCAAAAAGTTATAAAAAAGTTCTATAAATTTGGTATCGCCGGAATCGTACTGACCCTCAGAATAAAGGTAACATGTAGTTTATAACGTACGGTGAACGGTGTATATAAAAAAAAAAGTGGCACAAGCTGGGCATGACATATTTGACACTGAATTGGCATATCTAGGGAAACATTTTAATTTGTACCTTCCGCAGCCCAATCATTTATGGAAAAGACACGTGGGGTGAAAATGCTCACTACACCTCTTAATAAATGCCTTGAGGGGTGCAGTTTCCAAAATGGGGTCACTTCTCAGGGGTTTCTTTTATTATTTCACATCAAAGCCTCTGCAATTGTGAACCAATACTTTATAAGTCGCCAAATTAGGCCTCAATTTTACACGGTACTCTTTCACTCCTGAGCCCTGTCGAATGTCCAGGCAAAAGATTAGGGCCACATGTAGGGTGTTTCTAAAACAGGGAAACACTGCATAATAATTGAGAGCGGTCTTGTTATGGTGGCACAAGCCGGGCACCACATATTGGCGTATCTAAGGAAAAATTCCCATTTTCATTCTCCCACATCGTGTGCACACGAATTTCTGCAAAACACCTGTGGGGTTAACATGCTCACTACACCCCTAGGTGAATACCTTGAGGGTGTTGTTTCCAAAATGGGGTCACTTCTGGGGGGGGATCCACTGTTTTGGTCCCACAGGGACTTTGCAAATGCAACATAGCGACCAGAAGCCAAATGCAGCAAAATCTGTACACCAAAAGCAAATGGCGCTCCTTCCCTTCTGAGCCCTGCCGTGTGCCCAAACAGCATTTTACGACCACGTGTGGGGTATTGCCGTACTCCACAGAAGTTGCTTTACAAGCGTTGGGGTTCTTTTTTTCCTTTATTTGTTGAGAAAATTAAAAATTTGGAGCTAAAGCTACGTCTTATTGAAGAAAAAGGATTTTTTTTTATTTTCACTGCCCAATTCTAATAAAATCTATGAAACACCTGTGGGGGCAAAATGCTCACTACACCCCTAGATGGATTCCTCAAGGGGTGTAGTTTTCTCAATGGAGTCACTTTTTTGGCGTTTTCACTGTTTTGGTACCTCAGGGGCTTTGCAAATGCGACATTGCCTCCGCAAACCATTCCTGCTAAATTTGAGCTCCAAAAGCCAAATGGCGCTCTTTCCCTTCTAAGCTCCGCCGTGTGTCCAAACATCCGTTTATAACCACATGTGGGGTATTGTTTTACTCGGGAGAAATTGCTTTACAAATGGTGTGGTGCTTTTTCTCCTTTAGTCCTCGTGGAAATTAGAAAAAATTAGCTAAACCTACATAATCTTTGAAAGAATGACGATTTTTATTTTCAGGGCCTACTTCCAATAATTTCTGCAAAAAACCTGCGGGGTCAAAATGCTCACTATACCCCTAGATAATTTCCTCAAGGGGTGTAGTTTCCAAAATGGGGTAACTTTTGGTGGATTTCCACTGTTTTGGCACCGAAAGAGCCCTTGAAATCTGACATGGTGCCTAAAATATTTTCTAATAAAAAGGAGGCCCAAAATCCACTGGGTGCTCCTTTGCTTCTGAGGCCGGTGCTTCAGTCCATTACCACACTAGGGCCACATGTGGGATATTTCTAAAAACTGCAGAATCTGGGCAATAAATATTGAGTTGCGTTTCTCTGGTAAAAACTTCTGTGTTACAAAAAAAATAGAATAAAAATGAATTTCTGCAAAAAAAAATGAAATTTGAAAATTTCACCTCTACGTTGCTTTAATTCCTGTGAAACGTTTAAAGGGTTAAGAAACTTTCTAAATGCTGTTTTGAATACTTTGAGGGGTGAAGATTTTAAAATGGGGTGACTTTTTGGCGGTTTCTAATATATAAGGCCCTAAAAGCCGCTTCACAACTGAACTGGCCCCTGTAAAAATAGCCTTTTGAAATTTTCTTGAAAATGTGAGAAATTGCTGCTAACGTTCTAAGCCTTGTAACGTCCTAGAAAAATAAAAGGACGTTCAAAAAACGATGCCAATCTAAAGTAGACATATGGGGGGATGTTAATTAGCAACAATTTTGTGTGGTATAACTGCCTGTCTTACAAGCAGATAAATTTACATTTATAAAAATGCTAATTTTTGCAATTTTTCACCAAATTTTGGTGTTTTTCACTGGTAAATATTGAATTTATCGACCACATTTTTCCACTATCATAAAGTCCAATGTGTCACGAGAAAACAATCTCCGAATCGCTTTGATAGGTAAAAGCGTTCCGGAGTTATTACCACATAAAGTGAAATATGTCAGATTTGAAAAAATGGGTCTGGTCCTGAAGGCCAAAATGAGCTTGGTCCTGAAGGGGTTAATAAAAAAGAGACTTTGCAAAAAAAAAATCACCAGAACTGTGGAGACCAAAAATCTCATTCTTAAAAAAATAACAACCTATAAAATACAGGGATTACACACACCTTGAATAGTGAGTGTACCCCCAAACCATATATTTCCTGAAAGCAGACAACCTAAGGATTGCAGCTGTTTTGACGTGTTGTTCATAGCAATGTCCACCTTCACTTAACCCCTTCGTGCACCCAGATGTGCTATTACGTCCGGGTGCGGGGTGTAATGTTCGGAGCACACTCACACGCTGAGCGTGATACATATGCTGTGGGTGTCCACTGTATCTTACAGCGGACACCCGGGACTAACAGCCAGGAGCAGCATCGCGCTATTCCTGGCTGTTTAACCCCTCAAATGCTGCGGTCAATCAGGACCGCAGCATCTGACACACTCCGACAGCAGAAGCCTGTAAACGCTCGCTGGTTCAAGTCCCCTAGGGGGGCTAATAAAGTGTGTGAAAAAAAATGTGAAAAAAAGTTTATAGTAGTGAAACAAAAAATATATATATTAAAAGTTAAAAAAAAACCTTTTCCCATTTTTCCCCTTAAGTAATGTAAATAATAAAAAAGTAAACAAAATCGGTATCGCTGCGTCTGTAAAAATCTGAACTATTATAATATATGGCCCGTACACTGTTACATAGGCTTTCAGAGAAACGCCGATCAGAAACCAAGCAGCTCAGCACTCACCCGAGCGCTTCTGCAGCTTCGTTTTATCGATCGATGGTGGTCTCAGTGCTCGGTCCAATCAAAACTTCTGACAAGTCACTATGACATTTCAGAAGTTTCCTGAAAGTTTAGTTACCCTTTAAGACTAGCGTTTAATATGCCAGTCTTAGGGCTCATTTACACGAGCGTGTGCGTTTTGCACACGCAAAAAACGTGGCGTTTTGCGTGCGCAAAAGGCACCTAACAGCTCCGTGTGTCATCAGATAGGATGTGCGGCTGCGTGATTTTCGCGCAGCCGCCATCATTATGACACTCCATTTGGATGTTTGAAAACAGAAAAGCACGTGGTGCTTTTCTGTTTCCAAACATACTTTTGACTGCTGTTGCGCGAATCACGCGCATCCCACGGAAGTGCTTCCGTGTGGCATGCGTGATTTTCACGCACCCATTGACTTCAATGGGTGCGTGATGCGCGAACAATGCAGAAATATAGGACGTCGTGAGTTTTTTGCAACGGACTCACGTTGTGCAAAAATCGCGGACTGTCTGCACGGCCCCATAGACTAACATAGGTCCGTACGATACGCGTGAAAATCACGCGCGTTGCACGGACGTATATCACGCTCGTGTAAATGAGCCCTAAATATAAAGAAGGCTGGAGTAAAATCTGCCAAACTTATTAAGAGGCAAACGCCTCTTAATAAATTAGGTGCATCTCTGGCCGTCCATGCAGCAGAATTTGAAATCTGCACCAGCCATGAGCTGGTGTAAATTAGCAATACAATTTATGCCAGTTTCTTGCCTAAATTATGATCAATTTGTCAGGCTGCGGGTGTCGGGCAGCTCTTAGACTAAGGCCTAAATCACACGAGCATGTTCGGTCCGTGATATACAGTCCGTGTGTCGGCCGCATTTCCCGGACCGAACACACTGCAGAGAGCCGGGCTCCTAGCATCAAAGTTATCTATAATGCTAGGTGTCACTGCCTCGCTGCTTTTCAGTACGTGACAGTATTTCCACGGAGAGGCAGTGACACCTAGCGTCGTACATAACTATGATGCTAGGAGCCCGGCAGTGTGCAGTTTTTCACGTCCGAGGTGCATCCGTGCTCTGCGCTGCGGGACGCGATATCCCACATCCCCCATAGACTAAAGTCTATGGAGGGATGCGTGAAGCTTGAAAAAATAGGACATGTCCTATTTTCTCACGGATCCTTTACATGGACCCTTTACACATTGAATTATATAGGTCCGTGTGACGGCCGTTGTTTCAACGGACGTTTAACATGTTCTTGTGAATAAGGCCTTACTAAGAGGGGCATGGAGAGTCCCAATAAAGCAAAAGTTCACCTCTGCTTCTATATTAGGGAAAACTTATTACGTGGTTTGCTCAGTTAGTAGAATGCGGACAGAGGGAGATCAAATTTAGAAATACTTTGCGCCTGCTCTCCCCACCAAAGTCAACAGTATACATTGTTTATGGCATGTGCATTCTGGATAGGGACTGTTGTGATGGCCATCAGTCCATCATGACCGGTCCTCTCTTTTCTCTCTTAAAGAAGACCTGTCACCTCTCGTGACAGGTCTATTTTTTGTAAATACTTGTATTTCCCATGAATTAACAATTCTGGAACAAATTTTCTTAAAAGTCTGCGTTGTTCCGTTCATCTGTTATTCCTCCTAGAAATTTATGAATTGACAACTGGGTGTTAAAGGGGTGTGTCCCTACTAAGTCTGAAACTGTGAGCACTCATTGGACATTGTCAGTCTGTATAAGGACAAACCCCCCAACTGGTAACACCAAGTTGTCAATTTATTAATACATTTATAGGAGGAATAACAGAGGAATGTTACAAAGGTTTAGTTCTAAGAAAATCTGCACCAGAATCGTTAGGTCATGGGGGATGCAATTATTTACTAAAAAAGACATGTCAGTAGAGGTGACATCTCCTCTTTAAGGTAACTGTCTTCTCCTGACAATGTTGAAGAGAACCAGGCACCTTTCACATCACGTTTATTCATAGTGTGTATGTCGGGAAAGTTCCCAGCGTACACGCTAAACGTGTACATTGGGCTCCATTAGCCCGACGGAGGCCAAAAGAGTGTCCATCGGGCTGTTATAGTCAGTACACATTTTTTATTTTTTTTTTGAATGGAGTAGTAGACTATAATATTCCATACAACGGAAAGAAAAAAAAAAGTGAGCCTATGGTTGACATATGCAACTGTATGGCATAAGTTGCAGGCATCCGTTTAAAGTATACGTCATAGTCTTTACAATAGCTTTTCATGACGTATATGTTAAACAGATACCAATATAAATTATGGGTGACGGATACATTTACCGGCTGCCTAGTAGTGGCATCTGTCACCCGTAGACTATAATGATATACGGTTAACCGATACGTCATGAATTCTCTTCATGACGTATTTGTTTAACGGATACAATTATAGTCTAGGGTGTCAGATGCCACTGTTAGTGAATCAGTCACAGTCTCCGTTTAATGTATAGGTCGAGAGCTTTTCACTGCGTATATGCAAACGTGATGTGAAGAGGGACTTATACATGTTTGCATAACATTAAGGTCAGCATTATGAATATTTTCATTCAGCCCTACAATCTGAAATAAAGGAATTTAGTCGAGAATAACAAATTATGAAATTGCACATTATGCACACTGCCAGTGAAATATGTAAGGAACTGGCGTCCCATGACCTATAGGATGCTCATGAAGCATTAAAACAGCCGCTCTTAGCAACACTGATAAGAGAAGAGCAACCCACTAACTGGGGTATTTATTTGAAATAATTTTACAAGAGGGCAGGAGCAGTGAACAGCACCCCTGAAGTCCAATATATGTTTGTACAGTGGGCACCTTAAACATACTTATATGTAAAGACCCACCGTCTAATAACAGTGTTGCATAAAAATTGCTCCATACCAGAGCTTCACTATGTAGAAGAACAGAAAGTTGAACTTTGTGTAAGCTGAGCTCATACAACTTCCCATTCAATGAAAGAAGTACATGTAGAAATCACGCTGTCTTAACAACTACCAGGAAAAACCTGTTGCCTAACTAAATAATCCAAGGCAAATTGACTGAATGGCCGCATAACTGGAGATATATTACAATACTTGATACTACCAAATTACAAATAAAGAGAAGTATTCTGCAAGCTACTTATATAGAACTTCCACTATTCATTGTCTTACACATACATTTCTGTGTTATAGCAAAGGACAAGTAAAAATATACAAAACCGACTGCATAAAAATAACAACTAAAAAAACAATTCTAATATATGTAGTGTAATGCAAAGATGTATTTCATATAAGTATTCTTTGCAACTTTCACTGTTTTTGCTGCAATATGTTAGTCCTCTCAAACCTGGGGCTTCACCTTTCCACCACAAAAAAAAGTCCTATATTAAAGTAAGCACTCTCAATATATATATATATATATATATATATATATATATATATATATATATACACACACAGGGGTGGGATCTGGCCGGTTCGCCCCGATTCTCCCAAACCGGTTGTTAAAATGACAGCCGGTTCGCAGAACTGGGTGAAGCGGGAAGCCGGAACCGGTCCGGTCCCCTGCACTCAATTGTATCCACATCCTTAGGACGTGGATACAATTGAGTTGACTAGCGCTGCTCTGGCGAGGCACATGATGCCTCGCCATTTGGCGCTTTAGTGATGATGCAGTCGGCGCGATGGTGATGACGTCGCTGGAGGATGGCGCGGCAACGGGACAGGTAAGAAAATGTGTTTTTTTTCCTTCTACTGTGGGCACTACATAGGGGACTATGCAGGGAACGAGAACTACAGAAGACTATATAGTGAACTAACTACAGGGAATGCCTCATGGGACCCTTATCTACAGGAAACGCCACAGGGGGCCCTATCTACAGGGTAACGCCACATAGGGCCCCATGTGGCATTCCCTGTAGATAGGGCCCCCTGTGGCGTTTCCTGTAGATAGAGCCCCTTGTGGCATTCCCTGTAGATGGAGCCCCTTGTGGCGGTCCCTGTAGATATGGCCCCATGTTGCGTTCCCTGGAGATAGGGCCCCCTGTGGTGTTCCCTGTAGATAGGGCCCCATCTACAGGGAACGCCACATGGGGCCCTATCTACAGGGACCATGATAGGGACGCAGGGGGCTCTATCTACAGGGAATGCCACATGGGTCTCTATCTACAGGGAACGCCACAAGGGGCTCTATCTCCAGGGAACGCCACAAGGGGCCCTATCTACAGGAAATGCCACAGGGGGCCCTATCTACAGGGAATGCCACAGGGGGCCCTATCTACAGGGAATGCCACAGGGGGCCCTATCTACAGGGAATGCCACAGGGGGCCCTATCTACAGGGAATGCCACAGGGGGCCCTATCTACAGGGAATGCCACAGGGGGCCATATTTACAGGGAACGCCACAGGGGGCTCTATCTACAGGGAATGCCACATGGGGCCCTAGCTACAGGGAACACCACAAGGGGCTCTATCTACAGGGAACGTCACATGGTGCTCTATCTACAGGAAACACCACAGTCGGCTCTATCTACAGGGAACGCCACAGGGGGGCCTATCTACAGGGGGCACTATACAGGGAATGCTACAGGGGGCACTATACAGGGACCGCTACAGGGGGCACTATGCAAGGAACGCTACAGTGAATGCCACATTGGGCACTATCTACAGGGAACGCTACAGGGGGCACTATCTATAGAGGGCTCTACTGGGAGCACTATCTACAGAGGGCTCTACTGGGAGCACCATCTACAGAGGGCTCTATGAGCGGCACTATCTACAGGGGGCACTGTGAGTGGTGCATTACTTTACAGTGTTTGACACAATTTTATTCAGGGGCACAGTGTATGTTACTATTATATTCAGGGGCACAGTGTGTAGCGCTATTATATTCGGGGACAAAGTGTATGATACTATTATATTTGGGGGCATAGAGTGTGGTACAGCACCACAACAAAGTAACTTAGTACATATATACAGCACCATAACCAAGCTCAGTACATATATACAACACCAGAACCAAGCTCAGAACATATATACAACTCCAGAACTAAGCTCCGCATATAAATACAGCACCAGAACCAGGCTCAATACATATATACAGCACCACAACAAAGCTTAGTACATATAAACAGAACAAAGCTTAGTACATAAATACAGCCCCAGAACCAAGCTCAGTACATATATACAGCACCAGTACAAAGCTCAGTACATATATACAGCACCAGTACAAAGCTCAGTACATATATACAGCAACAGAGCACAGTACATATATATATCAGAACGACCAGGCTCAAAACACACACACACATATATATATATATATATATATGTACACTACCGTTCAAAAGTTTGGGGTCACCCAGACAATTTTGTGTTTTCCATGAAAACTCACACTTATATTTATCAAATGAGTTGCAAAATGACTAGAAAATATAGTCAAGACATTGACAAGGTTAGAAATAATGATTTTTATTTCAAATAATAATTTTCTCCTTCAAACTTTGCTTTCGTCAAAGAATGTTCCATTTGCAGCAATTACAGCATTGCAGACCTTTGGCATTCTAGCTGTTAATTTGCTAAAGTAATCAGGAGAAATTTCACCCCATGCTTCCAGAAGCCCCTCCCACAAGTTGGATTGGCTTGATGGGCACTTCTTGCGTACCATACGGTCAAGCTGCTCCCACAACAGCTCTATGGGGTTGAGATCTGGTGACTGCGCTGGCCACTCCATTACAGATAGAATACCAGCTGCCTGCTTCTTCCCTAAATAGTTCTTGCATAATTTGGAGGTGAGCTTTGGGTCATTGTCCTGTTGTAGGATGAAATTGGCTCCAATCAAGCGCTGTCCACAGGGTATGGCACGGCGTTGCAAAATGGAGTGATAGCCTTCCTTATTCAAAATCCCTTTTACCTTGTACAAATCTCCCACTTTACCAGCACCAAAGCAACCCCAGACCATCACATTACCTCCACCATGCTTGACAGATGGCGTCAGGCACTCTTCCAGCATCTTTTCAGTTGTTCTGCGTCTCACAAATGTTCTTCTGTGTGATCCAAACACCTCAAACTTTGATTCGTCTGTCCATAACACTTTTTTCCAATCTTCCTCTGTCCAATGTCTGTGTGCTTTTGCCCATATTAATCTTTTCCTTTTATTAGCCAGTCTCAGATATGGCTTTTTCTTTGCCACTCTGCCCTGAAGGCCAGTATACCAGAGTCGCCTCTTCACTGTAGACGTTGACACTGGCGTTTTGCGGGTACTATTTAATGAAGCTGCCAGTGGAGGACCTGTGAGGCATCTATTTCTCAAACTAGAGACTCTAATGTACTTGTCTTGTTGCTCAGTTGTACAGCGGGGCCTCCCACTTCTCTTTCTACTCTGGTTAGAGCCTGTGTGTGCTGTCCTCTGAAGGGAGTAGTACACACCATTGTAGGAAATCTTCAGTTTCTTGGCAATTTCTCGTATGGAATAGCCTTAATTTCTAAGAACAACAATAGACTGTCGAGTTTCACATGAAAGCTCTCTTTTTCTAGCTATTTTGAGAGTTTAATCGAACCCACAAATGTAATGCTCCAGATTCTCAACTAGCTCAAAGGAAGGTCAGTTTTATAGCTCCTCTAAACAGAAAAACTGTTTACAGCGGTGCTAACATAATTGCACAAGGGTTTTCAAGTGTTTTCTAATCATCCATTAGCCTTCTCACACAGTTAGCAAACACAATGTACCATTAGAACACTAGAGTGATGGTTGCTGGAAATGGGCCTCTATACACCTATGTAGATATTGCATTAAAAACCAGACGTTTGCAGCTAGAATAGAAGTCATTTAGCACATTAACAATGTATAGAGTGTATTTCTGATTAATTTAATGTTATCTTCATTGAAAAAAAAACTGTGCTTTTCTTTCAAAAATAAGGAAATTTCTAAGTGACCCTAAACTTTTGAACGGTAGTGTATATATATATATATATATATATAAATGTACTGACCTTGGTTCTGGCGCTGTATATATATTTACTGAGCTTGGTTCTGGTGCTGTATATATGTACTGAGCTTTGTTCTGGTGTTGTATATATGTACTGAGCTTGGCTCTGGTGTTGTATATATGTACTGAGCTTGGCTCTGGTGTTGTATATATGTACTGAGCTTGGCTCTGGTGTTGTATATATGTACTGAGCTTGGCTCTGGTGTTGTATATATGTACTGAGCTTTGTTATGGTGTTGCATATTTGTACTGAGCTTGATTCTGGTGCTGTATATTTGTACTGAGCTTGGTTCTGGTGATGTATATATGTACTTTGTTGCTGTAATTCAGGAATGACCTCATAAGTGTTTCTGCTCTTGCTTGTGCTCTCAGTTGGCCACTGGGGGCGCATGGTAAGGTGAGCTTATTCCATCTGTTCACATGTTATGGTGCTGTGGCAACTGTTGCTGTAGTGCTGAACTTGTGGAGGGACGTAGCCCAGAGCCAAGGAGGCTTGGCACAGTCTGATAGCATGGGTGCTTGTACTGACCTTGGTTCTGGCGCTGTATATATATTTACTGAGCTTGGTTCTGGTGCTGTATATATGTACTGAGCTTTGTTCTGGTGTTGTATATATGTACTGAGCTTGGCTCTGGTGTTGTATATATGTACTGAGCTTTGTTATGGTGTTGCATATTTGTACTGAGCTTGATTCTGGTGCTGTATATTTGTACTGAGCTTGGTTCTGGTGATGTATATATGTACTTTGTTGCTGTAATTCAGGAATGACCTCATAAGTGTTTCTGCTCTTGCTTGTGCTCTCAGTTGGCCACTGGGGGCGCATGGTAAGGTGAGCTTATTCCATCTGTTCACATGTTATGGTGCTGTGGCAACTGTTGCTGTAGTGCTGAACTTGTGGAGGGACGTAGCCCAGAGCCAAGGAGGCTTGGCACAGTCTGATAGCATGGGTGCTTTTGGGCCCGTGGGTTGCTCCCTCTGCAGGAGCGGTGCAGCGGTGGCCGCCATGCGGTGCTGCCACCGATCAAGCAGGGACCCAGTTTGAAAGAGGTCGCCGTGAAGTGGCAAGTGGGCTTATACAGTTTGATCAAAATGTTAACAAAGAACCTCATGTTCATGTTTATAAATTATGCCTAGCGGCTCAGATCAACGTATATATTGTGGATTGTGCGGTCCATGTCTAGTTTCTCACAATGCTGATGCTGGATTTTATACGTCTGTGGCAATGGGACTGAATGAAACACCTGAATTGAATAATAAAGAGGTGTGTCCCAATACATTTGTGTATATATAGCGTTTATAGAATATATATATATATATATATATATATATATATATATATATATATATTAGGTTATATGGTGGAGTTTGCTAGATGTTGAATTGCTCTATAAACACCGGTGATGGTGATATGCATCTAATATGCTACAAAAAGCATTATTTGTCTCAATATATTAAATTTAACAGGGTACACTTCGTGCAGGTAGTAACCTAACATGGCTCTTGGTGTAACGGAAGGGAATGGGCATGCTTTAAGGTATATGATAAGGGCAATAATTCAGTCTAACCACCTGGAGAAAAACACAAACCTCTACAAATGAAAAGGCCCTATACAAAACTGCCCACGTTATGTGAGTCTGCTGTATATACAAATGGATTACTTGTATAACTTTTCCTAAATCATCATTATAAGAACCGCGTTGGCTTTCAGATGTGTTATATGCTTGGTGTCTACGGCACTAACTCCAGGCTACAAGCGCTCATAAAACAAGTCTGTGCCTGCTGAGATTTGTAGGGCAATTACGGTAAACTTGCAATTGCCTGCATGACTACAGTTTATTATCAGATTTGTAATTTTTTTATTTTTAAATTCTCTGTATTAAGCTACACGATATATGCAAACAAGGCGACAGAAAATAAATCACAAAAGAATGCTGCATCATTAATGATTAAACGTGACCGGTTATCTTTGAATACCCCTACCAATGATCGTTGTATATGATTGAATTTAATGTCCGCTTTTATCAAATGATCAAAGGGTAGAGTTAGTCATCCCTCAAAATACTAAGGTCATAAACAACTAGATATGCCATAAAAGTGCAATAGGTGAGGATATGACCACTGGCACTAATCCCAAGAATAGAGATATCCAGTTTCATGGGAGAAAAGTTTGCACATTCAATCACTTTCTATTTGTCCCTTTCTCTTTAAATTAGGCCTCATTTACACGAGCGTGTGCGTTTTGCGCGCGCAAAAAACGCTGCGTTTTGCGCGCGCAAAAGGCACTTGGCAGCTCCGTGTGTCATCCGTGTATGATGCGCGGCTGCGTGATTTTCGCGCAGCCGCCATCATAGAGATGAGGCTAGTCGACGCCCGTCACTGTCCAAGGTGCTGAAAGAGCTAACTGATCGGCAGTAACTCTTTCAGCACCCTCGACAGTGAATGCCGAACACAATATACACCAACCTGTGAATAAAAAAAGACTTTCATACTTACCAAGAACTTCCTGCTTCCCCCAGTCCGGGCTCCCGGCCGTTGCCTTGGTGACGCGTCCCTCTCTTGTCATCCGGCCCCACCTCCCAGGATGACGCCGCAGTCCATGAGACCGCTGCAGCCTGTGATTGGCTGCAGCCTGTGCTTGGCCTGTGATTGGCTGCAGCCTGTGCTTGGCCTGTGATTGGCTGCAGCTGTCACTTTGACTGAACTGTCATCCCGGGAGGTCGGACCGGAGTTATCGGTAAGTCAGAACGTCTTTTTTTTTTTACAGGTTCATGGATTTTCGGAGCGGAAGTCACTGTCCATGGTGCTGAACCAGTTTAACGCTTTCAGCACCGTGGACAGTGACTGTCTCCTGACGTCGTGTACCCGAACATTTTTTACCGGTTTCGGTCAAAACGAGTTTGGCCGAACCCGGTGAAGTTCGGTGCGCTCATCTCGAATTTGACACTCCGTTTGGATGTTTGTAAACAGAAAAGCACGTGGTGCTTTTCTGTTTACATTCAGGAGTTTGACAGCTCTTGCGCGAATCACGCAGTTCGCACGGAAGTGCTTCCGTGCAGCATGCGTGGTTTTCACGCACCCATTGACTTCAATGGGTGCGTGAGTGCGCGAAAAACGCACGATTATAGAACATGTCGTGAGTTTTTTTCTGCGCACACGCGCTGAGCGCAATTCACGCATCGTCTAAACTGCCCCATTGACTAATATAGGTGCGTACGACATGCGTGCAAAGCACGCGCGTCGCACGCGCGTATAATACGTTCGTGTAAATGAGGCCTAAGTGTGATGGACATGCTCGGCATCAGAGGATGTCACAGCGATCACACCCTGATGGATTCCACTTTACTGCCATTTCTAGTTGGCATGTCATAGAGGTTATATGAGAAAGCCCCTTTAAAATATGCTAATGTGGAATTTTGGAGATTCTTTCCTACAGCCCAATAATTAAGGGTTTTTCTTTATTGATTCTGCACCTGTTCATGACTTTCGTACATTCACAGCAGGAGACTAGACTATTTCTTATTCACCTGCTTATAAGTTACAGGACTACATGAATCTTTTCGTTATTTTTATAATAATATTGTATTATTAATTACCTACTTTTGAAAGTAACTACAAGGTGAAACTCGGACTTTTAAATATCTAGTCTTAGAGCTGAAGGGCCGTGGGTCATGAACCCCACCATTGACTCCATGGCATACTAGAATATGTTAAAAAGCGCACAACCCCCTTAATAGATCTGTAAATTAAATATCACCTATAAATGGAAGGTCCTTTAGCCCCATGAGACGGTGAGATGCTCAGTTACATTTTATTCACATGACACGGATAAGTGGCCATCTATAATCATTGCATGTCTATGGGGCTATTTACACGGCCGTTTTTTTAACGGACTGTGTGACTGGCCTGAGAAAAAATAGGACGTTTTATTTTTGCCCGTTTTCCTGGATCCCTCAAGAGATTCAAGTCTATGAGAGATTTGTGAAAGCGGGTCCCGCACGGGCCGTTTTTCACAGTCGATTTGACACCCATTCGTGTGAATACGGCCTTAGAGAAGTAACGACATTTCTAGCTGAAATAGTACTAGCCACCCCAAGAATGAATGGCTTCCTATATTTATTTTACCAACAATGTAGCTGTTCATTTCTGTAGAGCTCAGAATAATTCTTAAAGGGCAACTAAACGTTCAACAAAGTTCTGACATGTCATAGTGACATGTCAGAAGTTTTGATTGGTGGGGGTCCGAGCACTGAGACTCCCACCAATCGCTAAAACAAAGCGGCAGAAGTGCTCGTGTGAGCGCTCAGCCGCTTCGTTTCTGTTCGGCATTTTGTTGAAATCAATGTATAGGAGTACGGGCTCAATAGAAAGTCTATGAGTCCGTACACTGCTACATCGGCTTTCCGGAAAAAGCCGAACAGAAATGAAGCGGCTGAGCGTTCTGCCTCTTCGTTTTAGCGATTGGTGGGGGTCTCAGTGCTCGGTTTTGACTATTATACTCTATATTTTGTCTAATACCATAAATACTGTTATAACCAAACCTACTACTAGTAAAGTATTATTATAATTGTTGCATATTATATAGAAGTAGTATTTTATAAACCAATGCCATATTAACCAGAAGTATTAGTAGTATACTATGCAAATCAAAGTTTTCTAAGGGTATGTTCACACGGCCTATTTACGGACGTAATTTGGGCGTTTTTGCCCCGAATTACGTCTGAAAATAGCGCATCAATAGCGCTGACAAACATCTGCCCATTGAAAGCAATGGGCAGACGTTTGTCTGTTCACACGAGGCGTATATTTACGCGCCGCTGTCAAATGACGGCGCGTAAATAGACGCCCGCGTCAAAGAAGTGACCTGTCACTTCTTTGGCCGTAATTGGAGCCGTTATTCATTGACTCCAATGAATAGCAGCGCTAATTACGGCCATAATGGACGCGGCGTTCAAGCGCCTGCACATGCCGGTACGGCTGAAATTACGGGGATGTTTTCAGGCTGAAACATCCCCGTAATTTCAGCCGTAACGGACGCCCTCGTGTGAACATACCCTTAGACATCAGTAAAAAGTCCATATTGTAATGATTTATTCCCAGTTCGCTCTAAAAGAACAATGACAACCTGGCACTTATCTGTAGAGAAAGCTGGCATCATGGCATGTGATATGAAACCAAGATGAGAAACTTCCCCATGATCAGTACTATATATCATCAGCACAGACGTAAATGTAATAAAATCACTTACTATCGTTCTATTTCCCCGCATCGCCCGGTCAGTGATGATGTATCCATATAATTTATAATCGCAAGGCTGAAAAAGTTTCCAAAAGTAATGAAAGAAGGGATCTCCGGCTCAGTCCCTGCTGTAATGTGACAAAGCTGCAGCCCAGTGCCCGGCACGACTGATCAGCGAACGAGAGACTGGCGCAGAGCGAAAGGGAACAGCGCCCAAATGACACGATCGCCCAGATGATTGCAAGACCCGCTCTCCTTCGAGAACTATCAGCTGTCACAAAGCCAAAATTCTATCCCCAGTCACTCCAGCTGTGACGTAACAAACGAGGCGGAGACAAGAGGGCCTACTGCGCATGCCTGCTGGGAGCTGAAGCAGTGTAGCGCGCTGTTCTCTGTGAAATAGCAGGGGAAGTCCAGCTGGATTGCAGCCGTGTCAACTGCGGATTAACTAGAGTTCACAAGGCCACATACAGGGCAAATTCTACAGAACTTTGCTATCGGTAGGCACTTCAAAGGTCCCCCTGCGCCTTCCTTCTTTGACAGAACAGTGTCACCATACAGTCAATAAATAATACCGCCATCATACTGCACGACTCTGGTTCACACCGCATTTTTGCACCCTGTTGAAAGGTGAAATGTAACTAAAACAGGGGGCAACAGGACAGAAACTAAGCAGGCTTCAAACTGATCCTGTTTTTAGTTTTAGGGTATGTTCACACACACTAATTACGGACGTAATTCGGGCGTTTTTGCCCCGAATTACGTCTGAAAATAGCGCCACAATAGCGCTGACAAACATCTGCCCATTGAAAGCAATGGGCAGACGTTTGTCTGTTCACACGAGGCGTAATTTACGCGCCGCTGTCAAATGACGGCGCGTAAATAGACGCCCGCGTCAAAGAAGTGACCTGTCACTTCTTTGGCCGTAATTGGAGCCGTTATTCATTGACTCCAATGAATAGTCGCGCCAATTACGTCCGTAATGGACGCAGCGTTCAAGCGCCTGCACATGCCGTTACGGCTGAAATTACGGGGATGTTTTCAGGCTGAAACATCCCCGTAATTTCATCCGTTACGGACGCCCTCGTGTGAACATACCCAAAGGCTGGGTTCACACGACCTATTTTCAGACGTAAACGAGGCGTATTATGCCTCGATTTACGCCTGAAAATAGGGCTACAATACGTCGGCAAACATCTGCCCATTCATTTGAATGGGTTTGCCGACGTATTGTGCAGACGACCTGTAATTTATGCGTCGTCGTTTGACAGCTGTCAAACGACGACGCGTAAATTTACTGCCTCGGCAAAGAAGTGCAGGACACTTCTTTGCAATGTAATTTGAGCCGTTCTTCATTGAACTCAATGAAGAGCAGCTCAAGATTTACGAGCGTCACAGACGCCTCGCATAATACGAGGAGGAGCATTGAGGGTATGTTCACACGAGGGCGTCCGTAACAGCTGAAATTACGGGGATGTTTCCGCCTGAAAACATCCCCGTAATTTCAGCCGTAACGGCATGTGCAGGCGCTTGAACGCCGCGTCCATTACGGACGTAATTGGCGCTGCTATTCATTGGAGTCAATGAATAACGGCTCCAATTACGGCCAAAGAAGTGACAGGTCACTTCTTTGACGCAGGCGTCTATTTACGCGCCGTCATTTGACAGCGGCGCGTAAATCACGCCTCGTGTGAACAGACAAACGTCTGCCCATTGCTTTCAATGGGCAGATGTTTGTCAACGCTATTGAGGCGCTATTTTCAGACGTAATTCGGGGCAAAAACGCCCGAATTACGTCCGTAATTAGTGCGTGTGAACATACCCTTAGGCTGGGTTCACACGACCTATTTTCAGACGTAAACGAGGCGTATTATGCCTCGTTTTACGTCTGAAAATAGGGCTACAATACGTCGGCAAACATCTGCCCATTCATTTGAATGGGTTTGCCGACGTACTGTGCAGACGACCTGTCATTTACGCGTCGTCGGACGCGTAAATTGACTGCCTCGGCAAAGAAGTGCAGGACACTTCTTTGCAACGTAATTTGAGCCGTTCTTCATTGAACTCAATTGAAGAACAGCTCAAGATTACGGGCGTCAAAGACGCCTTGCATAATACGAGGAGCAGCATTTACATCTGAAACGACGCAGCTGTTTTCTCCTGAAAACAGTCTGTCTTTTCAGACGTAAAAGCCACTCATCGTGTGCACATACCCTCACGTGTGAAACGAGGCAGCTGTTTTCTCTTGAAAACAGTCTGTCTTTTCACACGTAAATGCCTGCTATTGTGTGCACATACCCTTAGGGTATGTGCACACACACTAATTACGTCCGTAATTGACGGACGTATTTCGGCCGCAAGTACCGGACCGAACACAGTGCAGGGAGCCGGGCTCCTAGCATCATACTTATGTACGATGCTAGGAGTCCCTGCCTCTCCGTGGAACTACTGTCCCGTACTGAAAACATGATTACAGTACGGGACAGTTGTCCTGCAGAGAGGCAGGGACTCCTAGCATCGTACATAACTATGATGCTAGGAGCCCGGCTCCCTGCACTGTGTTCGGTCCGGGACTTGCGGCCGAAATACGTCCGTCACTTACGGACGTAATTAGTGTGTGTGCACATACCCTTAGGGTATGCTCAACGCACTAATTACGGACGTAATTCGGGCGTTTTTGCCCTGAATTACGTCCGAAAATAGCGCCTCAATAGCGTTGACAAACATCTGTCCATTGAAAGCAACGAGGCTGTCAAATGACGGCGCGTAAATAGACGCCCGCGTCAAAGAAGTGACCTGTCACTTCTTTGGCCGTAATTGGAGCCATTACTCATTGACTCCAATGAATAGCAGCGCCAATTACGTCCGTAATGGACGCAGCTTTCAAGCGCCTGCACATGCCGTTACGGCTGAAATTACGGGGATGTGTTCAGGCTGAAACATCCCCGTAATTTCAGCCGTTACGGACGCCCTCGTGTGAACATACCCTTAGGCTGGGTTCACACGACCTATTTTCAGGCGTAAACGAGGCGTATTATGCCTCGATTTACGCCTGAAAATACGGCTCCAATATGTCGGCAAACATCTGCCCATTCATTTGAATGGGTTTGCCGACGTACTGTGCAGACGACCTGTCATTTACGCGTCGTCGTTTGACAGCTGTCAAACGACGACGCGTAAAATGACTGCCTCGTCAAAGAAGTGCAGGACACTTCTTTGGACGTTTTTGGAGCCGTTTTCCCATAGACTCCAATGAAAACAGCTCCAAAAACGGCCGTAAAAAACCCAGCGAAAACGCCTCAAAAAACGCGAGTTGCTCAAAAAACGTCTGAAAATCAGGGGCTGTTTTCCCTTGAAAACAGCTCCGTATTTTCAGACGTAATTGCAGTTATCGTGTGCACATACCCTTAGGCTGGGTTCACACGACCTATTTTCAGACATTTGGGTATGTTCACACGCTGAGCCAAAAACGTCTGAAAATACGGAACTGTTTTCAAGGGAAAAAAGCCCCTGATTTTCAGACGTTTTTTGAGCAACTCACGTTTTTCGCGCCGTTTTCGCGCCGTTTTTTCGGCCGTTTTTGGAGCTGTTTTCATTGGAGTCTATGAGAAAACGGCTCCAAAAACGTCCAAAGAAGTGTCCTGCACTTCTTTGACGAGGCAGGCATTTTACGCGTCGTCATTTGACAGCTGTCAAACGACGACGCGTAAATTACAGGTCGTCGGCACAGTACGTCGGCAAACCCATTCAAATGAATGGGCAGATGTTTGCCGACGTATTGGAGCCATATTTTCAGGCGTAAATCGAGGCATAATACGCCTCGTTTACGTCTGAAAATAAGTCGTGTGAACCCAGCCTAAACGAGGCGTTTTATGCCTCGTTTTACGTCTGAAAATAAGGCTACAATACGTCGGCAAACATCTGCCCATTCATTTGAATGGGTTTGCCGACGTACTGTGCCGACGACCTGTCATTTACGCGTCGTCGTTTAACAGCTGTCAAACGACGACGCGTAAATTGACTGCCTTGGCAAAGAAGTGCAGGACACTTCTTTGCAACGTAATTTGAGCCGTTCTTCATTGAAGTCAATGAAGAGCAGCTCAAGATTACAGGCGTCAAAGACGCCTTGCATAATACGAGGAGGAGCTTCTACGTCTGAAACGACGCAGCTGTTTTCTCCTGAAAACAGTCTGTCCTTTCAGACGTAAAAGCCTCTCATCGTGTGCACATACCCTAATTAACAATAGAAGTCAATGGTAACATCGCGCAAAAGGAAAGGCATTCTGTCTCCTATTTTAACTCCTTCCTGCCGCAGTTTTGACCTTCCCGACAGAGCCTCATTTTTCCAATCTGACATTTGTTACTTTATCTAGTAATAACTTTGGAATGCTTTTACTTATTTAAAGAGGCTCTGTCACCAGATTTTGCAACCCCTATCTGCTATTGCAGCAGATAGGCGCTGCAATGGAGATTACAGTAACGTTTTTATTTTTAAAAAACAAGCATTTTTGGCCAAGTTATGACCATTTTTGTAGTTATGCAAATGAGGCTTGCAAAAGTCCAAGTGGGTGTGTATAAAAGTAAAAGTCCAAGTGGGCGTGTATTATGTGCGTACATCGGGGCGTGTTTACTTCTTTTACTAGCTGGGCGTTATGACGAGAAGTATCATCCACTTCTCTTCAGAACGCCCAGCTTCTGGCAGTGCAGACACACAGCGTGTTCTCGAGAGATCACGCTGTGACGTCACTCACTTCCTGCCCCAGGTCCTGCATCGTGTCGGACGAGCGAGGACACATCGGCACCAGAGGCTACAGTTGATTCTGCAGCAGCATCGGCGTTTGCAGGTAAGTCGATGTAGCTATTTACCTGCAAACGCTGATGCTGATGCAGAATCAACTGTAGCCTCTGGTGCCGATGTGGCCGACATGATGCAGGACCTGGGGCAGGAAGTGAGTGACGTCACAGCGTGATCTCTCGAGAAGGCTTTAATTGAGAAATGCCTATGGGGTTAAAACACTTTCTGAATGCTGTTTTGGATACTTTGAGGGGTGCAGTTTTCAAAATGGGATGCTAAGTATTTGTTCCTTGGTGGATATTCACTGATATATTATATTGCTGATATTGGACCACTGCACTTGGGTTCATCTTGGCTTCTTTCACATGAGGCTGCTTTTGATTATATGTTTTTTAACATTATTTTGCATATTTTTGTATATAATTGTAGGGAGGAAGGGGGTTGTCCTAGATTGTGGACTAATAAAGACTATTTACAAATATTTTGGAATATTTGTGTTTTGTATTTTGGTTAAGACATTATTGGTTTTGTTTACGGATATATTCATGTCTTATTTTTTTACTATATGCTCGGGATATATATAGGTTTATAATATAAGATGCTCGGAGTAGCAGCCACGTGGCACAGGTGATGCTTGGTGTAGCAGACGATACCAGACGTGGCAGATGATATCAGACGTGGCAGATGATACCAGATGTGGCAGAAGACACGGAAAGTGACAGATGACAACACGACTCCAACACTACATACAGCTCAGGAACAAGCACAGTTACAGGATACAGGTAGCAGGATATGGGAACACTGGGAGCAGGATAACAACTAAGGGACCATTTGCAAGTCTAACATGGGAATACAACAACAGGCAAGGAGTGGAGGGACAGAGGCCTTTATATAGTCCAGGAAGTAAGGAAATAGGTTAGGGAACATTTAGTTTGTGCACGCGCTGGCCCTTTAACACTGGGGAAAAGCGGTGCGTACAGCCGCGTGAGTTGGTGTCTCCTGGGAGGGTGACACCGACAAGCTGTTAGTGTCCTGTGGTCACGGCTGCTGGTAAGTATAGTGTGCGTATTTTAAAAAAAGTCCTTGCCCTTCTTGGGTTATATTATTTCTGATCATTGTCTTCAAAAGGATCCAGGAAAGGTGAATTCCATCTTGCAGTGGCCATGCCCTCAAGGCCTCCGAGCTTTACAGAGATTTCTTGGATTCGACAATTTTTATAGCCAAATTTCTCTTCCCTTATTGCTCCTATCTCAGATCTTACCAAGAAGGGAGTGAACGCTAAGGACTGGACCCCTGAGGCAGAGTTGGTATTCTCCAAACTCAAGAGCACCTTCACTCTCTTGTTTCAGAGGAATTCCAAGGGGAAAGCAGTATCGTGTGGATTCTTTTCCAAACTGTTCTGTCCTGCTGAGCGCAACTACTCCATTGGGGACCAAGAATTACTCGCTGTCAAGTTGACCTTGTAGAGTTGGAGATACGTTCTGGAGGGGCTGCTCATCCCATCATCATCTTTACGGATCACCAAAATCTCACATATTTGCAGTCTGCACAGTGACTAAATCCTCGTCAAGCCAGATGGTCACTGTTCTTCCCAAGATTTCATTTCTTTCTTCACTTCTGTCCTGTCGACAAAAAATTTAAGGCTGATGCCCTGTCCCGGCCATTCGAGACAGACGACTCTGAGGAAAGTCCTCAACACATAATTGACCCTTCCAGGATTATTTCTGTAAACCCTCTACAGATCAAGGACATTCCTCATGATAAAATCTTTGTTCGTCCAGCTGACAGGAAAATAATTCTCTGCTAGATGTGAAGCTGGATTGTTCTTCTGCCTATCACCCACAGTCTAATGGTCAAGTGCAAAGGACCAATCAAATATTAGAAAATTATCTTCGTCATTTTGTTTGTCCAACATGACAACTGGGTACAGCTTCTGCCTTGGGCGGAATTCTCCTATAACAACCATACAAGTGAATCTACTGCTTCGTTTCCATTCTTCATTGTGTAAAGTCAGCATCCACGAGTTGTACCTGCAGCCAATTCTTCCTCTGAGTCTTTCCTCTACATCTGGCAGCAAACCAAATCTGTGATTCTTCAGGCAGTTGATCGCATGAAAAGGTATGCCGATAGAAAAAGAAAAATTCCTCCTCAGCTTTTCCCCGGAGTCAAGGTCTGACTGTCTTCTAAAAACCTTTGTCTCAAGATCCCTTCTCACAAATCCGCTCCCAAGTTCCTCGGCCCCTTCAAGGTCTTGTAACAAATAAACCCTGTGTCCTATAAGCTTCGGCTGCCTCCTACCCTCTGGATTGCCAATTCGTTCCATGTGTCCCTCCTAAAGCCTGTGGTCCTGAACTGCTATGGTAAATCTGGTTCTGCAATTGCTCCCAGCGGTTCTTCTGACGTCTTTGAGGTAAAAGAGATCCTGGACTACAAGAGAGTAGGAGGAAAGCCTTTCTATCCAGTGGACTGGAAAGGGTTTGGTCCTGAGGAGAGATCTTGTGAGCCAGAAGAGAACATTAATGCCCCAACTCTCATCAAGAAGTTCCTCCTAAGCTCTGGACCTAAGAGGGGGCGTAAGGGGGGGGGGGTACTGTTGTGCCTACGTTGGCTGATGTTTTACTCACCGGCAGCCACGACCACAGGGCACTGAGAGCTTGCCGGCATCTCCCCTCTCTGAGACAAGCAGCTGCTCTGTCCTTCTGTTTCCTCTAGTGTGCGCGCACATGCTCGTCCCCGGCCTTAAAGTATCCTGGACTATAAAAAGGACTCTGCCCTCTTCCTCCTTGCCTGAGCGTTGTTGTGTCTGCCCATGTTAGTTATTGCAAATGGTCCCTTAGTTGTATCATGTATCCTGTGTTTCCGTATCCCGTATATAGTAATTATGTTTGTTCCAGTGTGAAGTCTAGTGTCGGAGTCTAGTGTCATCTGTGCCAGGTGTCATCTGTGCTAAGTGTCTGCTACGCCATCTATCTGCTATGCCACGTGTCTGCTACTCAAAGTGTCTGCCACACCTAGTGTCTGCCAAATCTTCTATCCAGGTACACTTGTCCTAAAGACTGTCATTGACTGTTGTTTGGCCAGCTGCTTTTCTGCTACGGCAGAGCGGTCTAGTGGGTCCACATACCCCATAGCCGTAAGTTTATGTCAATGTCAAAATTAACAAACTTTCTTAGTATAATAATAATTTTATAACACTTTAGAAATTCTATATTAAAGGATATGTCCACCTTTGAGCACCATTTTTTAGCTTCTATTATAGCCCAGAACTGCATTCACAATTCTACTGGTTCTCATTAGAATGAGATGACAAGCTTGTCAGAAATTAGCTTTATCTACGTAAACGCCCTTACTAACAATAAGCTTCACAAATTTAAAGATGGCTCATGTTTCTAGTGGGGATTGATGTGTAACTGCTCATAGTTAGGAATAATTTAGAACACGGTATCTCAATCTTCTTCTATTAAGGCCTCACCAGCCAGAACATGGCTGCTTTTATAGAGAACCATGAATGACAAGTAATAATCCGATATGGAATTTTAGTGTAACGTATGATGTATTCTTCAACATAGTGCATGCCAATTGTGGAATATGGATCAGCTACTTAACTATGCTGGGTTTTCTACATGGAAAAGTGATGGAATTCTTTTGTGAATAATTTGCACAACGTGAGATTTGAAAGCCTTAACCCCTTTTATTCGGACACTTTTCTCACATATCCTTGTGATGTACCCTTACTTACAATGATGGGAAATTCCCAATAAAACATAACGACATCACTTACTTCTTCCTGAAGTGTAATCAATATATAGACTCCAAACGAATTTGTAACAAGGGCTGGGAACTGTTTAAACCACAACTGTCCCCCCATATCATCTAGGCAGCTCCATGATAATCCATATACCACAAAGAGACAAATAAGAGCCTTTATCGCCAATGGTGTATTACCGGTATATTAACTTTGAATCAGATACTTATGTAAACAGTTATGTAGCTACCCTCGGATGATAGGTAGTAACAATACCTGGTGCGGTCTCCGCTTGTTATACTAGAGTTGTCTCTTTATGTTATTTTATCATGTACAGTGTTTGTGTAATAAAGATTTAAACTTTTATATATACATTGGCGATAAAGGCTCTTATTTGTCTCTTTGTGGTATATTCCTGAAGTGTAAGCAGCATTTCTTGGGAGTTTGTCTATAGACATATGCTACAACAGAACAGATTATACTTAGTATTGATGTGCTAATTACATCAAAATAATGTTGTTTTTTTTCATACTATACAATAAAACAGAACTATACTTCATTATGGATTTTGCTTCTAGAACATGTGTAACTTGTATTTATCTGAAGAATCAATACCTAAAGAATCAACAGTTCAATTACACTTTTGGGGGGCCTAAGTTTATGTGTGATGTGGCTGACAATGAAAGAGTAGATTCTCCGATATCCTACCTTCATTGCTAATGTCATCAATCAATAGGAAAAGAAGTGGTGGACTCTAGGACACTGTTTACATGTATGTTATATCCCTCACTCTTTCTTCTTCATCTGTATAGGATAAGGCTGTATCTCTACACAGTCTGACAATGTCATCACTGATTGGATAGCATCATTGTGCCCCATTGACAAATCGAATCGTAACACCCTGTTGTCAATTTTTTCATACAGTTCCAGGAGGAATAACAGAGTTCTAAAAAGGATGCTCCAGACATGTAAGAAGAGTTGTCAGATCCTCTTTAATTAATTGATCGTGATAATAATTACTTAACCTCTATTCCTCTATGGCTACTCTTCACTGAAGCAGCTTTACAATAGAGGGGGAAGGCTGAAACCTATCTGCTCCATTCAGTGATACTGTGCTGACCTCCAATTACAGGCAGGGGGCAGTAGACTGAAAGTCATGGCCATGTTCATTACAAGACTACCACAAGAATTCTGCTAGTAATTCTCACCTGCCAGCACAATCCTACATGAGAAAGAACGTCAGAGCTGAATATAGTTATTTAGTCCTCAAATAATATACAAAGTGACTGTCTGACTGGACAGCTGCCTCAATGTAAAGTGAAGAGTCCACTAGATGGTATACATATAAATCAATGTTTACACAGAACAATGGAATGACTAATATGTGGAATAATAGGAGGAATAAAGTCACTGTTTTGTTATATACATGTTTATATACTCAGTGATATACGTAGTGTGAAGAAGTGTCATATATTAGTGGCGCACAGGTTGTACAATGAATATAGAGATCTGCGCTCGTGAGCGGCCTCCTCAACTTTTATTCTCCACCAAAATACGGCATCTGACTGCCATCTCCTCAGGCAGGACGAGAGTTGAGTTACCCCGTGGTTTGGGATAGGTGCGGGTACCAGAGCTGGGACCCACATCTATCAGACTTTTATGGCATATCCGGGTATGTTTAAGGTGGGTATGCCCCTTTAATTATAACTATTACTAATAGGAAATAAATGTGTATGTTACCTGGTCCTCTTCAAAACAGTACAAGTTGTCAATCTCTGTGTAAAAACAAGGAGAATGCGTAAGATTTCCATAAATTAAAGTGTTAAATATTGTACTATAATAACTGGTATAGGATCCTTTATATCTAAATTATAGCTTATTTTGTAAACATTCAGTTTTTCTGACCATATCTGCAAAGACTTGGCCAATTATAGATTTGCCACTAAAAGGTCTTGAGAGTTTACATATATTAATCTGTCATATGTCAATATAGCAAAGAGATATGTGGGAAATTCACTGCTATAACTTGGTCTTCTGATGTAGTAGTGGCAGAGCTGCTCCTCTTTACCACCAAACATCTGCTGCAAGAACCCTATGATAATACATGAAGCTTATGCTGCCGTCAAAAACGGGGCAGTTCTTTATGCTATGTTCACATTGGGAGGATTTCCAGCAGAAAAATCTTCATTAAATCTGCAATAAAATCCACAAGATAAATCCACAGCATAAATCCATAACATCCTCTTGCAGAATTTGGTGCAGAACTTAACACAGATTTGACTTTTTTAGGGCTTATTCAAACGAACGTAAAATACGCGCGTGCAACGCGCGTGATTTTCACGTGCGTTGCCCGTAGCTATATTAGACAATGGGGCCGTGCAGACATGGCAGCGTTTTTTGCGCAGCGTTGCTCCGTTGCAAAAAACTCACGACATGTCCGTTGATTCAGCGTTTTCAACGCATCACGCACCCATTGAAGTCAATGGGTGCGTGAAAACCACGCATGTCGCACGGAAGCACTTCTGTGCGAACTGCGTGTTTGCGCAACAGCTGTCAAAAGGATGAATGTAAACAGAAAAGCACCACGTGCTTTTTTGTTTCCGAACATCCAAACGGAGTGTCTTTGCGATTAGCGAACCCCGACAACCGAAGCTAACTTCACCGGGTTCGGCCAAACTCGTTTTGGCCGAACCCGGCAAAAAAATTTCCGGTCCGCGACGTCGGGAGACATTCACTGTGCATGGTGCTGAAAGAGTTAAACTGTTTCAGCACCATGGACAGTGACTTGCGATCCCAAAATACATGAACCTGTAAAAAAAAACGAAGTTCTAACTTACCGATTACTCCTGTCTCCTTCCTGCAGTCCGACCTCCCGGGATGACACTTCAGTTCAAGTGACAGCTCCAGCCAATCACAGGCCAAGCACAGGCTGCAGCCAATCACAGGCTGCAGCGGTCACTTGGACTGCCGCGTCATCCAGGGAGGTGGGGCTCGATGTCAAGAGAGGCGCGTCACCAAGGACGCGTCACCAAGGACGCGTCACCAAGGCAACGGCCGGGAAGTTCTCGGTAAGTAGGAACTTTATCTTTTTTTGAACAGGTTTTTCGCTGTTGTGTTCGGCATTCACTGTCGAGGGTGCTGAAAGATTTAGCTCTTTCAGCACCTTGGACAGTGACGGGCGTCGACAAGCCTCATCTCTATGATGCCGGCTGCGCGAAAATCACGCAGCCGCGCATCAGACACGGATGACACTCGCAGCTGTCAAAGGGTATGTTCACACGGCCTATTTACGGACGTAATTCGGGCGTTTTTGCCCCGAATTACGTCTGAAAATAGCGCCTCAATAGCGCTGACAAACATCTGCCCATTGAAAGCAATGGGCAGACGTTTGTCTGTTCACACGAGGCGTATATTTACGCGCCGCTGTCAAATGACGGCGCGTAAATAGACGCCCGCGTAGAAGAAGTGACCTGTCACTTCTTTGGCCGTAATTGGAGCCGCTATTCATTGACTCCAATGAATAGCAGCGCTAATTACGGCCGTAATTGACGCGGCGTTCAAGCGCCTGCACATGCCGGTACGGCTGAAATTACGGGGATGTTTTCAGGCTGAAACATCCCCGTAATTTCAGCCGTAACGGACGCCCTCGTGTGAACATACCCAAATAGTGTTTGCGCGCGCAAAACGCTGCGTTGTTTGCGCGCGCAAAAACGCAACGCTCGTGTGAATCCGGCCTTATGGTAAGGGTGAAATCTGCAGTAAAATCGTCCACCTTTCTATAGCAGATTAGAGCAGGATGTTGATTAAGTCTATAGTGAGCACTAAAACCTACACAAGTTTTCTTTTTGTTTTTGTTTTTTGCAACATGTGAGAAAAGTTTTGAAACTTTAAAATTGTCACAGAAAAATCTGCAAAAAGTCTGCCATATGTGAACACTAAAGAACTAGCTCTAAAAAAGTTCTTTCACCATTTTTTTTATTGAAAACTGCTTTTAATATGCAGGATTCCTGGTTCATGTTTTCCGTATTAAAGAGGCTCTGTCACCACATTATAAGTGGCCTATATTGTACATGATGTGATCGGCGCTGTAATGTAGATAACAGCAGTGGTTTTTATTTAGAAAAACTATCATTTTTGACTGAGTTATGTACCTGACCTATATTAGCTTTATGTTAATGAGTTTCTCAATGGACAACTGGGCGTGTTTTACTATATGACCAAGTGGGCGTTGTACAGAGGAGTGTATGAGGCTGACCAATCAGTGACCAATCAGCATCATACACTTCAAAAATGATTGTTTTTCTAAATAAAAAACTGCTGTAATCTACATTACAGCGCCGATCACATCATGTACAATATAGGCCACTTATAAGGTGGTGACAGAGCATCTTTAAAGTCAATGGCAAACAATCTAAGAAAATGGCAGGCATGATGTTTACTTCTGCCTAAAATAAAAAGAATGCTAAAAAAAAGACGCACCCAGGTTTTAGACAACAGAAAATAGGGGGAAAAAAGTAATGTTTTACTTCTTTTACAAAGAAAACACTATTTTAAAAAATAGTTTGTTCAATTTCACCACATTCTAAGAGCCATAACTTATATTTTTTTCATCGTTTGAGCGGTGTGAGGGCTTATTTTTTGTGGGACGAGCTGTAGTTTTTATTAGCACCATTTTTGTTGTACATACGATTTTTTTTATCACTTTTTATTTCATTCTTTTTAGCGCTATGGTGACCAAAAAAACGATTCTGGCGGTTTAAATTTATTTTTCACTGTGTGAGTCAAATAATGCTATATTGTAATAGTTTCGGACTTTTACAGACACAGCAATACCAATTTTTTTAATTATTGTTTTATTTTTACATTGTGCTTGGAAAAATGGGAAAAGGTTTTTTTTTAACTTAAATTTTTTTTTTACACTTTTGAGAATTTATCTAACTTTTGTTGTTATAAAATTTTTCTATTAGTTCCCCTAGGGGATTTGAACCAGCGATCATTAGATCACTAGTACAATACGTGGATGAGTTACGGAAACAGCGTAACTCGCTGAGCTACGCTGTTTACATAATTCCCATAGTAGTGAATGACAGTTACAGAAGCAGCGTAGCATGCTTTGCTGTTTCCGTAACTACTACTCAGTTCTATGGGAGTTACGGAAACAGCGTAGCTCAGCGAGTTACGCTGTTTCTGTAACTCAAACATGTAACCAGGAAGTGGCCGGGAGACAGTGGAGCCGGGTAAGAAATAACGGGGTTAAGGGGGCCCGAGCTGGGACCTGCATCTATCTGACATTTATGACATATCCTGTGTATATATATGTCATACATGTCCTTCATGGGAACACCTCTATAAATGCCTCGGTCGCTATTGACCACAGCATTTAACTAGTCAAACGGCTAGGAACAGTGCCATCGCTGTTACTGGGCATTAGAGCAGCGTGTCAGCTGTAAAACACAGCTGACATCTGCAGTGTATGGAGCGGGCTCAGCGTTTCAGCCTGCTCCGCTCCAAACATCATCCCCTCCCCGCTCCATGATGTGCCGGCACATCATGGGTCAGGAAGGGGTTAAGTAAGAAGCGGTCAGGGGGCCTGGCGCTGCCAGGTCCCTTGACTGCCGACTATAAGATGCAGGGACTTTTTAGCAAGCTTTATTCAGTAAATATGGTAAATGGGATTTTATAAAATCACATTCAGTTACACTTAAAGGGGTTGTCCGAGATTAAATGACTTTGTGTTAATGCTTTTAATTTATAAATGTAAATACATTTGTAATATACTTACATTTTCCAAAGTGGCCCCGTTTCCAGATCCTGCCGTGGGGTACTTGACGTGTGACGTCACTCTCTGCACTGACTCTGGCCGCTGTGTTGATCTTCATTCTTTTCCGGGTATACGACATGTTCTGTTGTAACGCGCATGCGCGGCCCCTGCTATCTCGAGAACAGCAGGGACCGCGAGAACAGCAGTGACAGCGCATGCGCGTTACGGGCTGTGCAGCAGAACAGCCCATACACGGCACGTCACAAGTAACGTGTCGTATACCCGGCAAAGAATTTAAGATCAATACAGCGGCCAGAGCCAGTGCAGAGAGTGACGTTACCCGTCAAGTACCCCACGGCAGGATCTGGAAACGGGCCACTTTGGAAAATGTAAGTATATTACAAATGTATTTACATTTATAAATTACAAGCATTAACACAGTCATTTAATCTCGGACAACCCCTTTAAAATCCGTCCACTGTGGAAAAAACTGCCATATCTGAACAAGAATATCTAAAGTAACATGTTTACTATTGCTCCTTAAAGACACTCATTACTTGTCCTTTATATTTAGTAGAGGAAATGTAACTATAAATGAAATATTGAACTTTAAAAGAAAGTTTTTTCTTTTAAAAACAGAGCCACTAATACTGTAGGTTGTGCCTGGTATAGCAGTTTACACCAATTTAATTGAATAGGGCTTAATTACAATACCAGGCACAGCTCATGGACAAAGGCAGCTGAGGGCTGGGGGCGTCCCTGCTCTGCCGTGTGAAATCGATATAAGTATCGATCTCACCCGTTTAACCCGTCAGATGCGGTGCTCAATAGCGTGCACCGCATCTGAGTGGTTTTGGAGAGAGGGAGGGAGCTCCCTCTCTCTCCCACCGACACCCGGCGATACGATCGCCGAGTGTCTGTGTCTCCAATGGCAGCCGGGGGCCTAATAAAGGCCCCCAGGTCTGCCTGGAGCGAATGCCTGCTAGATCATGCCGGAGGCATGACCTAGCAGATGCCTGTCCGTTTTAAACGGACAGGCAGTAATACACTGCAATACAAAAGTATTGCAGTGTATTATAATAGCGATCGGAGAATCGCATATTAAAGTCCCCTAGTGGGACTAGTAAAAAAGTAAAAAAAAAGTTTAATTAAGTTTAATTTAAAAAAAAATTAAAAACCCAGGTTTTCCCCTTACAAAATGCTTTACTATTAAAAAAATAAAATAAAGTAAAAAAGTTACACATATTTGGTATCGCCGCGTCCGTAACGACCCCGACTATAAATCTATTACATTATTTAACCCGCACGGTGAACGCCCTAAAAAATTTAATAAAAAACTATGGAAAAATTGCTGTTTTCTGTGAATCCTGACTTAAAAAAAAGTGATCAAAAAGTCGCATTTACTCCAAAAAGGTACCAATAAAAACTACAAGTCTTCCCGCAAAAAAAAAGCCCTTATACAACCGCATCGGCGGAAAAATAAAAACGTTACAGCGCTTCAAATATGGAGACACAAAAACAATTAATTTTGAATAAAAAGTGTTTTTACTGTGTAAAAGTAGTAAAACATACAAAAACTATACAAATTTGGTATTGTTGCAATTGTAACAACCTGCTGAATAAAGTTATTGTGATATTTATATCACACGGTAAATGGCGAAGATTTAAGACGCCAAAAAGAGTGGCAAAATTTCATTTTTTTTTCTATCCCCCCCCCAAAAAAAAGTTAATAAAAGTTAATCAATAAATAATATGTCCCCCAAAATGGTGCTATTAAAAAATACAACTTGTCCCGCAAAAAACAAGACCTTATACAGCTATGTCGATGCAAAAATAAAAAGGTTATAGCTCTTGGAATGCGACAATGGAAAAACGTAAAAAATGGCTTGGTCATTAAGGTTTAAAATAGGCTGGTCATTAAGGGGTTAAGGGGCCTTTCTAGGCCGCCGCCTTTTCAAGGCGGCCTAATCAAAGTCCTGCTACGGATGTCCCGTGCAGCTGGAGCAGGTGCTCGTCTGTCTGATGCCGGGCTCTTGCTCCAATAGTAGCGATTGAAGTTTACTTTGATTGCGACCATTTAACCCCTCTGATGCTCATTATATAAATACAGTGCCAGAACAACGTTTATTATATAAATAGAGTGCCAGAACTAAGCTTATTATATAAATACAGTGCCAGGACCAAGTTCATTATATAAATACAGTGCCAGGACCAAGTCCATTACATAAGTTCAGTGCCAGAACCAAGTTCATTATACAAATACAGGGCTAGAACCAAGTTAATTATATAAATACAGTGCCAGAACCAAGTAGATTATATATATATATATATATATATATATATATATATATATATATACATATACACAGTGCCAGTACCAAGTTCATTATATAAATACAGTGCCCAGGACCAAGTTCATTATATAAGTACAGTGCCAAAACAAAGTTCATTATGTAAATACAGTGCCAGGACCAAGTTAATTATATAAATACAGTGCCAGAACTAAGCTTATTGTATAAATACAGTGGCAGGACCAAGTTCATTGTATAAATACAGTTCCAGGACCAAGTTCATTATATAAATACAGTGCCAGAACCAAGTTCATTATATAAATACAGTGCGAGAACCAAGTTCATTATATAAGTACAGTGCCAGGACCAAGTTCATTATATAAATACAGTGCCAGAACCAAGTTCAATATATAAATACAGTGCCAGGACCAAGTTCATTATATAAATACAGTTCCAGAACCAAGTTCATTATATAAATACAGTGCCAGGACCAAGTTCATTATGTAAATACAGAGTCAGCACCAAGTTCATTATATAAATACAGTGCCAGAACCAAGTTCATTATATAAATACAGTGCCAGGACCAAGTTCATTATATAAATACAGTTCCAGAACCAAGTTCATTATATAAATACAGTGCCAGGACCAAGTTCATTATGTAAATACAGAGTCAGCACCAAGTTCATTATATAAATACAGTGCCAGAACCAAGTTCATTATAAAAATACAGTGCCAGAACTAAGTTCATTATATACAGTGCCAGAACCAAGTTCATTATAAAAATACAGCGCCAGAACAAAGCTTATTAAAAATAAATACAGTGCCAGAACTAAGTTCATTATATACAGTACCAGAACAAAGCAGAACCAATCATCTCTCTGCAGACCATATGAGTGACTACAGTACTGATCGGACTCATTGAGAGGTAAATTAAATAATGATATTCAGTGTTGTAGGTGATGTCTACTCTGATTATAGTTGTTCTCTTTCCTTTACTTCTCCATTTAGCCCAGACCATGACTTTTCTTACCAGTTTGCCAGCCAGACATCTTTGCCTTCCTGCTTTTGCAGCACATCCTCATCGTCCTTAGGCCGAATTCAGACAACCATAGTATACGTCCGTGTGACGGCCGTTAAAACAAGGGCCGTCACATAGATGCATGTATTTCAATGGGGCAGTTCACACGGCCGTTGTTTCAACGAACCGTGTGAAGGGTCCGTTTAAAAATAGAACATGTCCTATTTTGTTCCTTTTTCACGGATCCCTTGATAGACCTAAGTCTATGGGGATCCGTGAAAACGGGACCTGCACAGGGGCAACTCGAATGTGAAAAACAGCAGTTTTTCAGGTCCGAGTTATCCCACGTTCGTCTAAATTCGGCCTTACCAAGAGAAACTCCTCAAAGTGCCACACACTGTCTCCCTGAATAAAATAGTGCCAAACATTCTGCCAATTAAATATAATACTGCCACACACGGTGCCCCCTAAATATATTAGTGAAAAACTGGGCTCCTTTAATATAATACTGCCACACACTATGCACCCTGAAAAATGGTGCCACACATAGTGCCTAAAAATAAGAGTGCTATCTCCAGCAAAAGAAAATACTCACCTGTCCTTGTTTACATGGAGTCATCCAGTAAAAACAGGAAAGATCTGGCCTGCTCTGGACATGCCTGGCTTCTGTTGAACAATGCAGGCGGGCAATGTATATTTATTTTTCAGGCCATGTGCTCAGCACCTACTGCAGAATCAGTGGCGTAACTACCGCGGTAGCAGCCGTAGCGGCAGCTACGGGGCCAGCGGCTCGAGGGGGCCCGTGCCGCTAGCTGACACGCCCCTCCATGTCCGGTGGCGCTGCTAGCAGCCATTATGGTTGCTACAGCTGTAGCGACACTACTACAGGGCCAGTGCCACTGAGCCTCTAACATTTATGGGCCAGGCGACACGGGCCCCCTCATGCCCGGAGGCATCGCTACCACCGGAGGGGGCCACGGGGCTAGTTACAGCCACTGAGAGAAGAGAGCTGGTTTGCATTGCAACCGGACGGCGCGGGAACGAGATTATGTATGTAAAGTTTAGTTTTTTTTCTAATAAAACTGTGGCATTATCTACAGGGGGGGCTATATGTGGGCCACTGTATACAGGGGGGTCTATATGTGGGGATGTGGGGCACTATCTACAGGGGGGTCTATATGTGGGGATGTGGGCCACTATCTACAGGGGGGTCTATATGTCGGGATGTGGGCCACTATCTACAGGGGGGTCTATATGTGGGGCAATATATACATGGGGTCTATATGTGGGGATGTGGGCCACTATATACAGGGGGGGTGAATATGTCGGGATATGGGGCACTATCTACAGGGGGGGTCTTTATGTGGGGCACTATCTACAGAGGGGTCTATATGTGGGGAACTATATACAGGTGGATCTATATGTGGGGATGTGGGACACTATATACAGGGGTGGTCTATATGTGGGCCACTATATACAGGGGGGTCTATATGTGGGGCACTATCTACAGGAGGGTCTATATGTGGGGCACTATATACAGGGGGGTCTATATGTAGGGATTTGGGGCACTATATACAGGGGGAGCTATATGTGGGACACTATATACAGGGGTGGGCTATATGTAGAGCACTAGCTACAGGGGGGCTATATATAGGATACTGTCTACAGGGGTGGGCTATATGTGGGACACTATATACAGGGGGAGCTATATGTGAGGTACTATTTACAGAGGTGGACTATATGTGAAGCACTATCTATAGGGGGAGCTATTTGTAGGGCACTACCTACAGGTGTGGGCTATATGTGGGACTCTATATACAGGGGTGGGTTACCTGTGGGGCACTATCTACAGGGGGCTATATGTATGGCACTGTCTACAGGGGTGGGCTATATGTGAGGCACTATATACTGAGGTGGGCTATATGTGGAGCACTATCTATAGGGGAAGCTATATGTAGGGCCACACGGTGGCTCAGTGGTTAGCACTATTGCCTTGCAGCTCTGGAGTCCATATGTGGGCACTATCTACAGGGGTCTGTATGTGGGACACTATCTACAGGGGCTTCTATGTAGGGCACTATCTACAAAGGCTCTATGAGTGTCAATATCTACAGGGGACACGGTGTGTGTGTGTGTGTGTGTGTGTGTGTGTGTGGGACACAGTCTATGGTGATATTATAGTCAGTGACACAGTGTATGGCGCTATTATAATTAGGTGCAGTGTATTATATTTAGAGGTGTTGAGAATTTTAACTTTGTTTATAGGTGCAGAAATGTTTTAAAAGTGAGAAGTGAAGACATCTGAATGGAAAATTGCAAAAATGGGTCGTGGCCGGAAGAAATCCATCATAGAGGTCTGGACCGGAGGGAGAAGAAAATAACTAGAATCTGAGACGTCACCGGTGAGTCACTTAATGTAAATGTTTATTCTGCCTCTAATCAGCACTGTAGTAGCTGTATGATCTGCAGCGAGATTATGGGTGGTATGATTTTTTTTGAGAAAAAGCATCTCCCAGCATATCCTTACTATTGTTGGGGCCATGCTGGGAGCTGTAGTTTTATAGCGTACAAACCTATACGGCAGGGGTTGCACTACATTGAGCTGTATTTGTTCTGGTGTTGCATATATGTACTGAGCTTGGTTCTGGGGATGTATATATGTAATGAGCTTGGTTCTGATGCTGTATTTAAGTACTGAGATTTGTTCTGGTGCTGTATATATGTATGAGCTTTGTTCTGGGGATCTATATAAGTACTGAGCTTTGTTCTGGCTCTGTATATATGCACTGAGCTTGGTTCTGGGGCTGTATATATGTACTGAGCTTTGTTCTGGCGTTGTATATATGCACTGCGCTTTGTTCTGGTGCTGTATATATGTATGAGCTTCGTTCTAGTGCTGTATATATGTACTGAGCTTGGTTCTGGGGATGTATATATGTACTGAGCTTTGTTCTGACTCTGTATATATGTACTGAGCTTGGTTCTGGGATGTATATATGTACTAAGCTTGGTTCTGGTGCTGTATTTGTGTACTGAGCTTGGTTCTGGGGATGTATATATGTACTGAACTTGGTTCTGGGGCTGTATTAATGTCCTGATCTTTCTTCTGGTATTGTATATATGTATTGAGCTTGGTTCTAGTGCTGTATTTATGTACTAAACTTGGTTCTGGTGCTGTATTTATGTACTCAGCTTGGTTCTGGGGATGTATATATGTAGTGAGCTTGGTTCTGGTGTTGTATTTATGTACTGATCTTTCTTCTGGTATTGTATATATGTACTGAACTTGGTTCTAGTGCTGTATTTATGTACTGAGGTTGGTTCTAGTATTGTATATATGTACTGAGCTTGGTTCTGGGGATGTATATATGTATGAGCTTGGTTCTAGTGCTGTATTTATGTACTGAGCTTGATTCTGGTGCTGTATTTATGTACTGATCTTTCTTCTGGTATTGTATATAGGTACTGAGCTTGGTTCTGGGGATGTATATATGTATGAGCTTGGTTGTGGTGCTGTATATATGTCAGAGCTTTGTTCTAGTGCTGTATTTATGTACTGAGCTTTGTTGTGGTGCTGTATATAGGTACTGAACTTGGTTCTGGGGATGTATATATGTATTGAGCTTGGTTCTGGAGCTGTATATGTCAGAGCTTGGTTCTGGAGATGTAATTATATAGAATATATTTATAATAACAAAATTGCAGGGCAGATGGAATTGTTCTCAATTCATTGTATATTTCATGGTAACCTATCTGGTAGTTTTAACCACTTGAACCGCCACCATAAGGTAATACATGAACTGACAATATTTCCAAATGTATGTTTTGTTCAGATGCAGCAAAATCTTTAAAATTCACTTTTAAAACGGCGCACAATATATGCTAATTACTCATTAAAGGGTCATGGGGCGGTGCCGCAATCCGGAAGAGTCACGTAGTCCTGCCTCCAAACCCACCTTTCCATGTTTGATTGACATCCCCCTGGCTGATACAACTTTCTCGGATGCGCCATTGCCTTGTGGCACTATACACAAGGGGGGGCTGTGTGGCACTATACACAATGGGGAGCTGTGTGGCACTATACACAAGGGGGATAGCTCTGTGGCACTATACACAAGGGGGAGCTGTGTGGCACTATATACAAGGGGCTGTCTGGCACTAAATACAAGGGGCTGTGAGGCACTATCTACTAGGGGGGCTGTATGGCACTATTTACAAGGGGGAGGGCTGTGGTTCTATATACAGCGGGCTGTGTGTGGAACTATTTACTAAGGGGGGGCTGTGCGGCACTATCTACTAAGGGGGGCTGTGTGGCACTATATACAAGGGAGGGGGGCTGTATGGCACTATATACAGTGGGAGCTGTATAGTGCTATATACAGGAGGGGCTTTTTGGCGATATCTACAGGGGGGACTGTATGGCACTATCTACAAGGGGGAGGTGGGGGCGCTACCTACAAGTATGGTGTGACACTGTCTGTAGGTGGGGCAGTATAGCACTGTCTACTGGGGGGCTGTATGGCACATTCTACCAGGGGCACTATCTATAAGGGGGGCTGCTTGTGGCACGTGGGGGGGGGGGCAGTCAAGAGTTTGCTATGGGGCCCAGTCTTTCCTAGTTACTCCCATGTGCAGAATGTGTGGTAATGGGTGTATTTTGCCAGTGTGTGTACAGTATGTGTTTGATATGTGTGCCCAGATGCCAATTGTTTGTCAGGACTGTCCTTTTCACACTTCAAAACCCAGGAGCCACACTCACTATTTCTAAGAAAAGAAAAAGCTTATGGCACAATGTCACAGAGTCTTCCTGCACAGGTTCCAGGCTTCAAGACATGGTCCAAGAACACAACTTACAAATGTCTGGGTGACCAAGTAACTCAATGAATGACATAACTTTTTAGATATCTTCATCATGTATGCTATATTTCCTATAGTAGAACTAAATGGAAATTGCTAAAACTAACACACATTTGTATAGTATAGTATTTTTTATTTATATCTGCTTCATTCTGAATCCTAATGTTTTTAAGTTGGTATCTGCTATCTAGATTTATTTATATCATATAATTATCTGAAGGCATGATGGAAAAGCTTCTGTATCTATTTTGGTTGCTTTCCTTCATATATATTTTGGTATATTTGTTACTCAATAACCAGTATTATTTGGGGTATTCTCCTTTTTTATTCTTGTGAAATCTCTCTATCTGGCATTCATATTTTACATGTATTTATCTCTCCACTCTGTAACTCTGCATGCATTTCATTATTTGCTGTTTTAATGTTGTTCTTATGCTCCTACTATTTTATATATTGTTTCTATTCTGTACCGATGCAAGTATTAGGCTTCGTTCACATCTGAGTCTGGGTTCCGTTCTGACGTTCTGTCGGAGATTCCCGTCAGAACGGAACCCTGACTGAAACAAACGGAAACCATAGGTTTCCATTTGAATCACCATTGATTTCAATGGTGACGGATCCGATGCAAATGGTTTCCGTTTGTCTCAGTTGTGTAAGGGTTCCATTGTTTTGACAGAATGAATACCGTAGTCATCAATGCAGTGGTGTTTGAAGGCATATTTTTTGCAGGAGGAGTTGTAAATTTTATTGGCACCATTTAAAGAACCATATAATGATGGAATTGGAAAAAACGGCGATTCCTACAAGGTTTTTTGGGTTTCGTTTTTACGGCTATCACCGTGCGGTAAAAACGTCCTCTTAACTTTATTTTGCTAGTCAAAATGATTGCGGCTTTTTTAATATTTTAATGCTTTTACAAAAGCATTATGTTAAAAAAAATTATTATTTTGTGTCACCACATTCTGAAAGCCATAACTTTTTGTATTTTTTCATTGACTGAGCGGTGCCAGAGGCAGGGCTTAACAGGAGAAGAAGAAAGGCAGAACTGGGGTCCTTCATTAGGCCCCCGGGCTGCCCTGACAACCATTGGCGATTGCATCGCAAGGGCAGTGGGCTGTAGGAGGGGACCGCCTTCCTGTTTATAACAGTTTAGTTGCCGCAGTCGCTATTGACTGCAGCGTCTAAGTGTTTAAACGGCCAGGAACAGCGTGATAGCTGTGGGGTCCGGGTGTCGGACCCCCAACTATCATATACTGATGAAAACTGTGGAAAACAGCCCCATGTCCGGAAAACCCTTTTGAAATGTTCTAGAAGAGCATATGGATTTAGCACAGGTATGTTTCCTGCTCAGGACCCATTCTATTGGCCAGAGATAAGAGTTGCTCTCCCTTTGGAGGACTTAGATTATCCATGAAGTACATGGACAGACAGTTGATTTAAATGGTTCATTGCTGCTGCAGGGAGGGAATATCCACCAGCAGCCTCTCAATTCAATGTTTATTTTTCAAACTTTGCAAAGGTCCGTTTAACCCCTTCCCGCCCAATCACGTACAGTTACGTGATTAAAACGGGTGTCTTACAGCCTTTTCACGTAACTGTACGTGATGGAGATGAAGCTGGCTCAGGAGCTGAGCCAGCGACATCACCGCCAGGTGACAGCTGTATGTTACAGCTGTCACCCTGAGGTATCGGCCAGGACTGGAGCCAGCATCCGATATGGCCGATTAACCCCTCAGATGCTGCATTCAATAGAGATCACAGCATGTGAGGAGTTTTTAGCCACCGGCACCCCAGCAACGTGATCGCTGGGTTGCCGGTGGCTGCAAAGGCGATCGGAGGGCTAATACTTACCTCCCGGTTCACCAGTAACGGAATCCTCCTATGCCCCGTCGTCGGCGGGACCCAGAAGGCTTCCGGTACCATCGGCAAGATGGCGCCGGCTCAGCTTCCGGTTCAGAAGCTGAGCCGGCGTCATCAGCAGTGGGTGTCCGCTGTATGTTACAGTGGACACCCCGATCTATTGCCAGGAACCGGAGCTAGCTCAGATTCCTGGCATTAACCCCTTCAATGCAGCGATTCAATGCGATCGCTGCATCCTAGAGGTTTGTAGCAAACCGGCAGCCTTGCCATGCGATGGCAAGGCCGGCGACTGCTACTATGGCAACAGGAGCCCTAACAATGGACTCCTCTCTGCCATTACGTAAGCTGATTAGGCCCCGCCCAGAGGCGGAGCCTGATCGGCTTGCTGTCAGTGAACAATGTATTAGAACATACAGTGCAATGTATTAGAACATCAAACAAACAGTTGGACATTCAAGTCCCCTAGTGGGACTAAAGAAAAGTGTAAAAAAAGAAAGTAAAAATAAAAGTTGTAAAACATACAATAAAAGTTTTAAGTAATAAAATAAAACACAATCGCCCTTTTTCCCTTATCAAGACATTTATTATTGAAAAAAATAATAAACCATACATATTTGGTATCGCTGCGACCGTAACGACCTGAACTATAAAATATTATGTTATTTATCCAGCGCAGTGAACGCCGTAAAAAAAAAAACCTCAAAGACACTGCCATAATTACTGTTTTTTTGGTCACTGTCTTCCAAAAATTGAAATAAAAAGTGATCAAAAAGTCGCATGTATCCAAAAAATGGTACCTATAAAATCTATACCTCGTCTCGCAAAAAACAAGCCCTCATACAGCTCCATCGACGAAATTTTTTTAAAGTTATGGCTCTCACAACTTGGCGACAGAAAAAATACATTCTCTTTCCAAAAGTAATTTTATTGTGCAAAAAGTTATAAAAAAGTTCTATAAATTAGGTATCGCCGGAATCGTACTGACCCGCAGAATAAAGGTGAAATGTAGTTTATAACGCATGTTGAACGCTGTATAAAAAAAACTAAAAAATGATGCCAGAATTGCTGTTTTTTTGTCACCTTGCCTCCCAAAAAAAGAATAACAAGTGATCAAAAAGTCGCGTGTACCCCAATATGGTACCAATAATAACTACAGCTCTCATACCACTACGTCTATGAAAAAATAAAATAAGTTAAGGCTCCAATAAGTCAGGAAAGAAAAATATCCAGTTGTGCCGGCCCGAGGGGAACATTTCTTCTGTTTCAAAAGGCGATGTATCAAGGCACTAAAATTAGGGAACCAGGAAGGGGAGGGCCCAAACATATCTGCTGGAAGCGAGGGCGCCCGTATTACCAGGACAACACTTCCCAGCAAAATTCTCCAAACTGCAAAGGTGCGAAGTGTGGACCAAAAGGGGGATAAGGAAGGACGTCATATATCAGTGCGACACCGGCCTGTGCAGAAAGGATCGATCACAGCGTAACACACATCTATGGATTATTTTATTTATTTTTTTACCTTATTATTATACCACCTGACTATGCCCCTGATGTACTCTGCCGAGCTCACATATGCCCCACATTATAATCGGAAACACCTGTGATACTCCAAACAAAACTATTACCAAGCAAATTCCACGCTCCAAAAGCCAAATGGCACTCCCACCCATCTGAACCCTACAGCATGCCCAAACAGCAGTTTACTTCCACATATATGGCATCGCCATACCCGAGAGAACCCTTTTAACAATTTTTGGGTGTTTCCCCAGTGGCACAAGCTGGGCACGACATATTTGACACTGAATTAGCATATCTAGGGAAAAAATTTAATTTGTACCTTCCGCAGCGCAATCATTTATGGAAAAGAAACGTGGGGTGAAAATGCTCACTACACCCCTTAATAAATGCCTTGAGGGGTACAGTTTCCAAAATGGGGTCACTTCTCAGGGGTTTCTTTTATTATTTCACATCAGTGCTCTGCAATTGTGAACCAATACTTTATATGTCGCCAAATTGGGCCTCAATTTTACATGGTACTCTTTCACTCCTGAGCCCTGTCGAATGTCCAGGCAAAAGATTAGTGCCACATGTAGGGTGATTCTAAAACAGGGAAACACCGCATAATAATTGAGAGCTGTCTTGTTATGGTGGTACAAGCCGGGCACCACATATTGGCGTATCTAAGAAAAAATTCCCATTTTCACTTTGCAACATCGAGTGCACACTAATTTCTGCAAAACACCTGGGGGTTAACATGCTCACTACACCCCTAGGTGAATACCTTGAGGGTGTTGTTTCCAAAATGGGGTCACTTCTGAGGGGGATACACTGTTTTGGTCCCACAGGGGCTTTGCAAATGCAACATAGCGACCAGAAACCAAATGCAGCAAAATCTGTACACCAAAAGCAAATGGCGCTCCTTCTCTTCTGATCCTTGCCGTGTGCCCAAACAGCAGTTTATGACCACATGTGGGGTATTGCCGTACTCCAGAGAAGTTGCTTTACAGATGTTGGGGTTCTTTTTTTCCTTTATTTGTTGAGAAATTTAAAAATTTGGAGCTACGTCTTATTGAAGAAAAAGGATTTTTTTTATTTTCACTGCCCAATTCTAATAAAATCTATGAAACATCTGTGGGGTCAAAATGCTCACTACACCCCTAGATGGATTCCTCAAGAGGTGTAGTTTTCTCAATGGAGTCACTTTTTTGGCGTTTTCACAGTTTTGGTCCCTTAGGGGCTTTGCAAATGCGATATGGCCTCCGCAAACATTTCCTGCTAAATTTGAGCTCCAAAAGCCAAATGGCGCTCTTTCCCTTCTAAGCCCTGCCGTGTGTCCCATACCACATGTCCCCCCCCCCCCCGGGGTATTGTTTTACTCGGGAGAAATTGCTTTACAAATGTTGCGGTGCTTTTTCTCCTTTAGTCCTTGTGGAAATTAGAAAAAATTAGCTAAACCTACATTTTCTTTGAAAGAATGTAGATTTTAATTTTCACGGCCTACTTCCAATAATTTCTGCAAAAAACCTGCGGGGTCAAAATGCTCACTATACCCCTAGATAATTTCCTCAAGGGGTGTAGTTTCCCAAATGGGCTCACTTTTCGTGGATTTCCACTGATTTGGCACCGAAAGAGCCCTTCAAACCTGACATGGTGCTTAAAATATTTTCTAATAAAAAGGAGGCCCAAAATCCTCTAGGTGCTCCTTTGCTTCTGAGGCCGGTGCTTCAGACCATTACAACACTAGGGCCACATGTGGGATATTTCTAAAAACTGCAGAATCTTGGCAATAAATATTGAGTTGCATTTCTCTGGTAAAAACTTCTGTGTTACAAAGAAAATAGATTAAAAATGAATTTCTGCAAAAAAAAAATGAAATTTGAAAATTTCACCTCTACGTTGCTTTAATTCCTGTGAAACATTTAAAGGGTTAAGAAACTTTCTAAATGCTGTTTTGAATACTTTGAGGGGTGAAGATTTTAAAATGGGGTGACTTTTTGGCGGTTTCTAATATATAAGGCCCTAAAAGCCGCTTCACAACTGAACTGGCCCCTGTAAAAATAGCCTTTTGAAATTTTCTTGAAAATGTGAGAAATTGCTGGTAAAGTTCTAAGCCTTGTGATGTCATAGAAAAATAAAAGGACGTTAAAAAAAAAATGGCAATCTAAAGTAGACATGTGGGGGATGTTAATTAGCAACAATTTTGTGTGGTATAACTGCCTGTCTTACAAGCAGATACATTTACATTTAGAAAAATGCAAATTTTTGCCATTTTTCACAAAATGTTGGTGTTTTTCACTGATAAATATTGAATTTATCGACCAAATTTTTCCACTATCATAAAGTCCAATGTCAGAATCGCTTTGATAGGTAAAAGCGTTCCGGAGTTATTACCACATAAAGTGAAATATGTCAGATTTGAAAAAATGGGTCCGGTCCTGAAGGCCAAAATGAGCTTGGTCCTGAAAGGGTTAAACAAAGTCAGTTTTTAAACCGCCAATAAACGATCAATGGTTTAAAAAATCATTGAGTATCTAAAGGACATTTCCATCAGTACAATCATTGTACATATACCGCCATTTTTATTGCAGATAAGAGTAAAATTAAATAATACTGCTAACGATGATTTCGAAGTATGCACAATCAATTTTATAATTTTTCGTTTTGTGCATTTAGACCTGGCAGTAATCCTTACAATCACTAGGAAAGTAACATTCCATAAAGTTTATTGCTCTGTGTTACTGCAGCTGTGCACTCAGCTCTGTGCAATAAAGCCTATGAGTAACCATACTCTTAGGCAGGGGTCTCAAACTCGGCAGGGTAAGTGGGCCGCATATAGAAAAAAAGGGAAGTTGACGGGCCGCATTACTTTCAAATTTGATACAACACAAAATTATTGTTAATAAATTACTTATTTGAACTACTATAACACTATATTACTATAATAATAATAATAATACTACATTACTATAAAATTAATACTACATTACTATAATAATACCGCTAGGTTTAAAATTTGAGATATTTCTCCACGTGCTTATTTCAACAATCCAGTTTTCCAGTTTAAGTGTTTCGCTAAATGCAATCCGGCGGCTCAGTTGGCAGCGTTTGGCAGGCACACATGTCAAGATTGGGCAGCCCCTTTTTAGATAGTTCCACTGTTCCCTCTGTAGATGCTGCCACAGTGCCCTCCGCAGATTCTGCCACAGTGATGTCAGGGGCTTGCCCAGAGGTGCAGTCCCGGAGCAGAGACGCTTCTAGCACTCTGCCTGGGATTCCAGCTCTGCTCCTGACATCACTGTCTATATATGGACAGAGATGTCAGGGGCAACCCCAGAGCTGGAGTCCCGGGCAGAGCGCTAGTAGGCTCTTCCTGGGACTCCAGCTGTGGTCCTGACATCACTGGGACTCCTGCTCTGGGGAATTCCACAGAGTCCCGGAGCAGAGCCTGTACTAGCGCTCTGCTCGGGACTCCTCTCTGGGGAAGACCCTGACACACTGTCCATATATGGACAGCGATGTCAGGGAATTCCACAGAGTCCCGGAGCAGAGCCGATACTAGCGCTCTGCTCGGGACTCCGCTCTGGGGAAGACCCTGACACACTGTCCATATATGGACAGCGATGTCAGGGAATTCCACAGAGTCCCGGAGCAGAGCCGATACTAGCGCTCTGCTCGGGACTCCGCTCTGGGGAAGACCCTGACACACTTTCCATATATTGACAGCTATGTCAGGGAATTCAACAGAGTCCTGGAGCAGAGCCTGTACTAGCGCTCTACCCGGGACTCCGCTCTGGGGAAGACCCTGACACACTGTCCATATATGGACAGCGATGTCAGGGAATTCCACAGAGTCCCGGAGCAGAGCCTGTACTAGCGCTCTGCTCAGGACTCCACTCTGGGGAAGACCCTGACACACTGTCCATATATGGATAGCGATGTCAGGGAATTCCAGAGTCCTGGAGCAGAGCCTGTACTAGCGCTCTGCTTGGGACTCCGCTCTGGGGAAGACCCTGACACACTGTCCATATATAGACAGCGATGTCAGGGAATTCCACAGAGTCCCGGAGCAGAGCCTGTACTAGCGCTCTGCTCAGGACTCCACTCTGGGGAAGACCCTGACACACTGTCCATATATGGATAGCGATGTCAGGGAATTCCAGAGTCCTGGAGCAGAGCCTGTACTAGCGCTCTGCTTGGGACTCCGCTCTGGGGAAGACCCTGACACACTGTCCATATATAGACAGCGATGTCAGGGAATTCCACAGAGTCCCGGAGCAGAGCCTGTACTAGCGCTCTGCTCAGGACTCCACTCTGGGGAAGACCCTGACACACTGTCCATATATGGATAGCGATGTCAGGGAATTCCAGAGTCCCGGAGCAGAGCCTGTACTAGCGCTTTGCTCGGGACTTCGCTCTGGGGAAGACCCTGACACACTGTCCATATATGGACAGCGATGTCAGGGAATTCCACAGAGTCCCGGAGCAGAGCCTGTACTAGCGCTCTGCTCGGGACTCCGCTCTGGGGAAGACCCTGATACACTGTCCATATATGGACAGCGATGTCAGGGAATTCCACAGAGTCCCGGAGCAGAGCCTGTACTAGCGCTCTGCTCGGGACTCCGCTCTGGGGAAGACCCTGACACACTGTCCATATATGGACAGCGATGTCAGGGAATTCCACAGAGTCGCGGAGCAGAGCCGATACTAGCGCTCTGCACGGGACTCCGCTCTGGGGAAACCCTGACACACTGTCCATATATGGACAGCGATTTCAGGGAATTCCACAGAGTCCCGGAGCAGAGCCGATACTAGTGCTCTGCACGGGACTCCGGCTCTGGGGAAGCCCCAGACATCGCTGTTCATATGTGGACAGCGATGTCAGGGAATTCCAGAGTCTAGCGGCTCTGTCCCGTGGGCCGCAGATGACAGCCCCAGGGGCCGCATGCGGCCCGCGGGCTTGAGACCCCTGCTCTTAGGCCTGGTTCCCAGCGGACGGATACGCTGCGTAAAAACCAAGCAGCATATCCGACCTGGAACCCGCTGTACATTCCGTCCGAAAACAGCACCATACCGTGGTGAGTTTTCTTGGACGGAATTTCTGCTGCGGAAAGCAGCAGTACAAAACGCTCAACTTACGTAGGCCGCTGTTATGACGACGCGTCCCTCCTGCGCAGTCTTGGTCTGTCTCCCTGGATGACACTGCAGCCCATGTGACTGCTGCAGCATTTGGTTGGTCACATGGGATGTAACAACATCGCAGGAGGCCAGCCCTCTGACGTCATCCAGGCCGGACTCCTGGGATGACATATCATCCTATGTGACCACCGCTGCAGCCTGTGATTGGCTACAGTGTTCACATGGGATGCAACGTCATCCCAGTAGGCCGGAATCCAGGTAGGTGGGCGTTCCAGGTAAGTATGATTTTTTTTCTGTAGTTGCAACGCTTGGCTTTCTGTTTGTTCTGAATTCAACGGGGAAAACCCGTAACAGAAAATCAACAAAAACGCAGCATAAATTGACATGCTGCAGAATTAAATTTATTAACGTTTACGCTGCGTTTTTTCCCCACAGTGTGGGTATGAGATTTTCTGAATCTCATCCACTTTGCTGCTACTGTAAATGCTGCGGAATTTCCGCACAGAATTCCGTTGGGGAAATTCTGCAGCGTTTACGCTAAGTGGGAACCCGGCCTTATAGTTCTAGTGTCATTTAAGGCTGTATATCGTGCCTGCATCAAAGGTCCCCTGCACACTGCAATCACGGTCTGTGATTACGGGCACAAACGGCTGTGGACACTCATCCACGTTTACGGGCCGTGCTCCAATTATAAAGTATAGGAGCACGGTGCGTAAAATAAAAAAATAGTACATGTCCTATTTTTTGCAGATGATTTCTACGGCACCTTCCTGTAAATATATAGGAAGGTGCACCAGCAGCTCTCCAGGAACCTGGTGATACCGAAATTATCGGCAGATGAGCCTCCCGGCCAATGCAGCCTACCAGGGCTGCGATCAGGAATTTCTGGGCCCCATACAGCCAAGGAGTCGGAGCCCCCATCCATTACTAAGGGTTGGGCAACCCAAAGTGGTGCGCTCACATTTGTACATTATGCGCGCTAACTTATTTTACTACTGATGTCAATTACAGTGAACGAAACAATGGGTTAGGACCATGACCGGTTAATGCCCTGGTTTTAATAACCATTAATGCACCGGTTTTGTTAAATTCAGCCAAAACGTATTTCACTGTATAGCATACAGTGGGATACGTCGCACGGGGAATGGCCCTGGGGAAACTCCTGAAGTCACTGTCCATAAATCGCCAGTGACGTTAGTAGCTTTCCCAGAGCTGGAGTCCCCAGGCAGAGCTTCTACTAGAGCTCTGCCCAGGGACTCCTGCGCTGCTCCTGATGTCCATATATGGACAGTGATGTCAGGAGCTTCCCCAGGGTCAAAGTCCAAGGGCAGAGCGATAGCGATGCTCTGCCTGGGACTCCAGCATTGGGAAACTCCTGACATTACTGTCCGTATAGTGTTGTCAGGAGCGGTATAGTTTTTTTTTTTGCGGGATCTCTCAGGAAGGAATAGCATAGTCTACTATGCTATTCCATCCTTCAAAACAAGGTAAACCCCATTCACATGAGTTATATTGTGATTTGTAGTGAATTTTTAGTGCACAATCCCCACTGAAAATAGGAGAGTTTTAGCCATGTGCCAATTTAAAAGCAAATTGTTCTTCTATTACTCTTCCAAACTACATGTATTAGGTCTTGTTTTTCTCAGAACATGTTGGGCTTCCATATTGTGTAAAAAGATAAGTGATATATTTTACTTTTTAAAAAATGTAAAAGGAAAAAAGGGAAATAAATTAATAAAAGAAATGTGAATATGTAATTTTAGGTGATGTTTTTTGAGATCTCGTGCATTCCACTTGGTAAACACACCTGAATACATATTTGGCAACTTCTGCCGACTTCAACGATACCAAATATGTGCGCATTTCTAACACGCTGGGCGCAAGGAGGAGCTTACAATGAATGGTGCGCAAACTGGCCTCTGGAGAGCAAATATTCCAAAGCTGATTCAAAATCGATCTCGGTGAATGTGACGAGTGTCGCGACCAGAGTCGCCATGTAGTCCCAGCCTAAAACTGTACAATATATCTATATATATGATATGAAAGATATAGATAAAGAGATAGGTACAGAGAAATTATAATCTTTATTTGCAGAACATAATAAAAGATCACAATTTAGATAGATATATAAGTATATTATAATCACCTATCTATCTATCTATCTATCTATCTATCTATCTATCTATCTATCTATCTATCTATCTATCTATCTATCTATCTATCTATCTATCTATCTATCTATCCATCCCATACATATTAATATATAGTATAGTTCTAGGCTGGGGCTACACGACGATTTTGGCCACGACACAGGTCACATGGTTAAAAATTGCTTTGTCCAGTAGCCTATATCGCAAGTAAAATGACTGCGACCACATTCACTGTCATTACTTGCCATGTAGGCTTCGGAACATAGTAATCTTTGACCGTGCGACCTGTGTCATGGCGAAAATCGCCGTGTAGCTCCAGCCTTAAACTATACTGTATATCAATGTATATGAAATAGATAGAGTGAGATAGATAGAAATAAATAGAGATGGATAGAGAGAGATAGATTGAGATAGTGTCACGATCCGTGGGTACGTGAACCCACTAGGCTGTACCACCGTAGCAGCTGGCCAAACAACAGTCTATACAGAGTTCTAGCACAAGAGTACCTGTAATAGTCCAGACAGTAGCAGAGGATTAGGCACAGATGAAACTTGAAGGTAGATGACGCCACATGTGGCGGATGATGTCAGGCATGGCAGAAGACACCAGACGTGGTGTATGACAACAGGCATGACAGGTGGCACCACACGACTCCAACACTAGATAAGGATCAGGAACAAATGCAGCATGGGATACAGGTGGCAGGATACGGGAACACTGGGAACAGGACAACACTAAGGGATCAGTTGCTAAGACTAACAGGAATACACAACAATGCTCAGGCAAGGAGTGAAAGGGCAGAGCCCTTTTTACAATCCGGAGTGATAAGAGGCTAATTTGTAATATTTTTCATTCACCCTAGAGAACACTACAGGACGGAGCGGAACAGAGTGCCGGCGTCTCCTAGAAGGGAGATGCCAGCCCGAACTTGGCAGTCTGTGGTCGCGGCTGTCAAGGGGTGAGTAGGGACAACGGGCCGCGGACGTTACAGATAGATAGATAGAGATAGAAAGACAGAGATAGATAGATAGATAGATAGATAGATAGATAGATAGATAGATAGATAGAGGGAACTTTTTCATATTGCAGCCTAGTCCACGCCTTAAAGCCACGGCCTAAATTTCTGACGGTCCCCAAAGACAGTCTTAGTGCAGTGGGCTTGAGACCCCTGGGAAGCCTTTGGACCCCTTGCAGTATTTCGGTCTCTCATACTAAGAGTATTTTCCTAGATACTGGCAGCAACATCTGTACATATTGTTGAACTCACGGTTCTAAGACTCTCTACTTACAAGATCTGTTCTTTCCCCATTGCTATTGGAGATGTGTTTCTGTGTATACTTAATACCACAGAGGAGAGGGGCCCCCTGAGCACCGGACACTCTCTGTTTCTGACTCTGTGCACAGATTCACAATGAGTCCGATGGAATAGTTCTTTGTACCATACAGGGCAGCCAACCACTCACTACTAACAGTCTGCATGTCTAAAGATGGTCAAGATTGGGCCTAGTAATTCGAGAGACTCTCAGGACACGTAGAAAAGTGGCAACTTAATTGCTTTAGCTGTAAGCCTCCCTCTCACCAGACAGTGGAAGACGCTGTACTTTCTAAACAGCAGGACAAAATGCCTCCCATCCAATGTTCCCAAGATCACCAGGCGACAGATAATAGCGACATGGAAGATGCTGCATGAAATACTGACCTTCTGGTCTCCAGATCATGTATCAATAAAGTTTTGAAGAAAGCATTGGAGACTATAATTAAGGGACTAGTGGATATAAAGCAAGAGGTCAAGAGGTCAGAGGTCAGTTGCATGCCTAACCTCTTGCTTAGATAAGCAAGAGGTTAGGCATGCAACTCATCGACTTAACAGCAGCTACTACATCCTCACTCCGCTCATGCCAATCTCATTTGAAAACCCTGGTGGACCAGTTGGAAGACCAAGATAACCGCAGGAGACGCAGTAACATACGGATCAAAGGCGGTCGTAAATTAGTCTTGCCGGAATCTATCTTACCCACTGTCAAACAAATATTTATCTCGATCTTGGGAGGTAGCTATTCAGAGGACATAGAGATTGAACATGCTAATTGAGCACTCTGAGCTAAAACCAAACCTCCAGACTCACCCAGAGACATTATCTGCAGGCTTTTCAATTCAAGGGTCAGAGACGATATTCTACGGAAAGCAAGAGAGGGATACAAAATTCTCTTCGAAGGAACGCGACTCACACTTTTCCAAGACCTCTCCACAATAACACTATCTAAAAGAAGAGTGTTGAAACCACTGACAGATGCACTGAGAGAACATAGAGTCCTCTACAGGTGGCTCTTCCCGTTTGGCATCTCCTTTCAAGTCAACAACAAGAGGTACCAAATCCGCAAGAATGAAGATCCCACAGACGTCGTGAAAGTGCTGGATTGCCCAGATCTTTACATCTCGGACTGTTTCAGGGACAATTCAGGGACTGGCAACCTTGCCAGAAGTTCCTCCTCCAATGCCCTGGGAAAAAGTGGGTGCCAGAAATAATTCTAAATCTCGCAAGGGAGCTGGGAAGCTCACCCCAAAGAGGATTGACATGGACTGCACCTGATCCAATCCAGGACCTACGTATGCTTTGCTGGCACTTCAAACCCCTTAACCCCTTCCCTCTTTGGCCGCTTTTGACCTTCCTGACAGAGCCTCATTTTTCAAATCTGACATGTTTCACTTTATGTGGTAATAACTCCGGAATGCTTTTACCTATCCAAGCGATTCTGAGATTGTTTTCTCGTGACACATTGGACTTTATGTTACTTGCAAAATTTGCCCGATACATTCAGTATTTAATTGTGAAAAACACCAAAATTTAGCGAAAAATTGCAAAAATTAGCATTTTTCTCAATTTAAATGTATCTGCTTGTAAGACAGGCAGCAATACCACACAAAAATGTTGCTAACTAATATCCCCCATATGTCTACTTTAGATTGGCATCGTTTTTTGATCATCATTTTATTTTTCTAGGACGTTACAAGGCTTAGAACTTTAGCAGCAATTTCTCACATTTTCAAGAAAATTTCAAAATGCTATTTTTACAGGGGCCAGTTCAGTTGTGAAGTGGCTTTGAGGTCCTTAGATATTAGAAACCTCCAATAAGTCACCCCATTTTAAAAACTGCACCCCTCAAAGTATTCAAAACAGCATTTAGAAAGTTTCTTAACCCTTTAGACATTGCGCAGGAATTAAGGCAAAGTAGAGGTGAAATTTACAAAGTTCATTATTTTTTTCCAGAAATTCATTTTTAATCCATTTTTTTTGTACCACAGAATGTTTTACCCAAGAAATGCAACTCAATATTTATTGCCCAGGTTCTGCAGTTTTAGGAAATATCCCACATATGGCCCTAGTGTGCTACTGGACTGAAGCACCGGCCTCAGAAGCAAAGGAGCACCTGGTGGATTTTGGGCCTCCTTTTTATTAGAATATATTTTAGGCACCATGTCAGCTTTGAACAGGTCTAGTGGAACTAAAACAGTGGAAACCCCACAAAAGTGACCCCATTTGGGAAACTACACCCCTCGAGGAATTTATCTAGGGGTGTAGCAAGCATTTTGACCGGCCAGTTTTTTTGCAAAAATTTTTGGAACTATGCCATGAAAATGAAAATCTACATTTTTTCAAATAAAATGTAGATTTAGCTAATTTTTTTTCATTTCCAAAAGGACTAAAGTAGAAAAAGCACCACAACATTTGTAGAGCAATTTCTCCCGAGTAAAACAATACCCCACATGTGGTAATAAACGGTTGTTTGGACACACGGCAGGGCTTAGAAGGGAAAGAGCGCCATTTGGCTCTTGGAGCTCAAATTTAGCAGGAATGGTTTGCGGAGGCCATGTCACATTTGCAAAGCCCCTGAGGTGACAAAACAGTGGAAACCCCCAACAAGTGACCCCATTTTGGAAACTATACCCCTTGAGGAAATTATCTAGGGGTATAGTGAGCATTTTGACCCCACAGGTTTTTTGCAGAAATTTTTGCAAGTAGGCTGTGAAAATGAAAATCTACATTTTTTCAAATAAAATGTAGGTTTAGCTAATTTTTTTTCATTTCCACAAGGACTAAAGGAGAAAAAGCACCATAAAATTTGTAAAGAAATTTCTCCCGAGTAAAACAATACCCCACATGTGGTAATAAACGGCTGTTTGGACACATGGCGAGGCTGAGAAGGGAAAGAGCGCCATTTGGCTTTTGGAACTCAAATTTAGCAGGAATGGTTTGCGGAGGCCATGTCACATTTGCAAAGCTCCTGAGGGGACAAAACAGTGGAAACCCCCAACAAGTGACCCCATTTTGGAAACTACACCCCATGAGGAAATTATCTAGGGGTACAGTGAGCAGTTTGACCCCACAGGTGTTTTACAGAACTTATTGTAAGTAGGCCGTAAAAATTAAAATCTACATTTTTTCAAAGAAAATGTAGGTTTAGGTATTTTTTTTTTAATTTCCACAAGGACTGAAGGAGAAAAAGCACCGCAACATTTGTAAAGCAACTTCTCCCGAGTAAAACAATACCCCACATGTGGTCACAAACATCTGTTTGGACACACGGTAGGGCTCAGAATGGAAGGAGCACCATTTGGATTTTGGAATGGTTTCTGGGGGTCATGTCATATTTGCTGAGCCCCTGTAGTACTAGTACAGTGGAAACACCCCAAAAGTCACTCCATTTGGGAAACTGCACCCCCTGAGGAATCATCTAGGGGTATAGTGAAAATTTTGATCCCAAAGGTTTTTTGCTGAATTAATTAGAATTAAGCCATGAAAATGAAAAATAATTTTTTTTTTCCAACAAGATGTAGTTTTAGATACACATTTTTCATTTTTACAAGGAATAGAGAAGAAAAAGCACCCCAACATTTGTAAAGTAATTTCTCCCGAGTACGGTAACACCCCATATGTGGTTATAATCAGCAGTTTACATATATGGAAGCATTCAGAAGAAAAGGAGCGGTATTTATCTTTTGGAGCGTAGATTTTGCTGGAATGGTTTGCGGACGCCATGTTGCATTTGCAAAACCCCTGATGTACCAAACAAAAGTGACCTCGTTTTAGAAACTACACCCCTAAAGGCATTTATCAAGGGATGTAGTGAGAATTTAGACTCCACAGGTGTTTTTCAGAAATGAATACGCAGTGGATTGTGCAAAGTGAAAATTTAAATTTCTCCACTGATCTGCCCATTCACCGCACAAGATGTTGTGCCCCTAGAGAATCTTACCACATAAATTGTTAAGCGGGTTCTCCCGGGTATGGTAATGCCTTACTTGTGGACATAAATTGCTGTTTGGGCACACTGTAGGGCTAAGAAGGGAAAGACCGCCATTTTGAGCATGGATTTTGCTTGGTAATAGTTCTGTTTGGGGTTTTGCTGGTATTTCCGTTTATAATGTGGTGGCATATGTAATCTGTGCGGAGTATATCAGGGGTATATGTAATCTGTGCGGAGTACATCAGGGCATAATAAGAGGGTATAATAATGGGGTAAATAATACAATTATCCATAGATGTGTGTTACGCTGTGAAGCGATCCGTTATGCGCAGGCCGGTGTCACACTGATAAATGGTTCTCTTTCTGATCCCCCTTTTGTAACGCTCTGCACCTTTTGGGGACTTTTTCTCCTTCGTAGTTTGGGAAATATTGCTGGGAAAGTTTTGCGCTGGTACAATACGGGTGCCCTCGCTTCCAGCGGATGTGCGATGTCCCTTCCCTTTCCTAGTTCCTAAATACTAGGGCCCTGAAACTGAAGGAATGTTCCCCTCCGGCCTGCGCATTGAGATGTTTTTTCATCACCGCATTACTAGTGCCGTAACTTTTTTATTTTTCAGTTGATTGAGCGGTGTGCGGGCTTGTTTTTTGCGAGACGGGCTGTAGATTTTATTGGTACCATTTTAGAACACATACGACTTTTTGATCACTTTTTATTTCATTTTTTGGTAAAGGAAGTTACCAAAAACAAGCAATTCTGGAATAGTTTTTTATTGTTTTTTTTATCGGCATCCACAGTGTGCCCTAAATTACATGTTCGCTTTATTATGCGAGTCGATACGATTACGGCGATACCAAATTTATATAGTTTTTTTTATGTATTGCGGCTTTTGCACAATAAAATCACTTTTTTTATAAAATCATTTGTTTTCTGTGTCGACATTCTAAGACCCATAACTTTATTATTTTTGCGTGCACAAAGCGGTGTCAGGGATTATTTTTTGCGGCACGGATTGTCGTTTTTATTAGTACTATTTTGGAGTAAATGTGACTTTTTGATCACTTTTTATAGCATTTTTTGGAAGGAAATGTGACCTAAAAACAAAGATTCTAGCGTTGTTTTTCATGTTTTTTTTTTACGGCGTTCACCGTGCGGGATAAATTACACAATTGTTTTGTAGTTTGGGTCGTTACGTACACGGCGATACCAATTATGTATAGTTTTTTTTATGTATTGCGGCTTTTGCACAATAAAATCACTTTTTTTATAAAATCATTTGTTTTCTGTGTCGACATTCTAAGACCCATAACTTTATTATTTTTGCGTGCACAAAGCGGTGTCAGGGATTATTTTTTGCGGCACGGATTGTCGTTTTTATTAGTACTATTTTGGAGTAAATGTGACTTTTTGATCACTTTTTATAGCATTTTTTGGAAGGAAATGTGACCTAAAAACAAAGATTCTAGCGTTGTTTTTCATGGTTTTTTTTTACGGCGTTCACCGTGCGGGATAAATTACACAATTGTTTTGTAGTTTGGGTCGTTACGTACACGGCGATACCAATTATGTATAGTTTTTTTTATGTATTGCGGCTTTTGCACAATAAAATCACTTTTTTTATAAAATCATTTGTTTTCTGTGTCGACATTCTAAGACCCATAACTTTTTTATTTTTGCGTGCACGAAACGGTGTCAGAGATTATTTTTTGTGGGACGGATTGTCGTTTTTATTAGTACTATTTTGGAGTAAATGTGACTTTTTGATCACTTTTTATAGCATTTTTTGGAAGGAGATGTGACCTAAAAACAAAGATTCTGGCGCTGTTTTTCATGGTTTTTTTTTTTACCGCGTTCACCGTGCGGGATAAATTACATAATAGTTTTGTAGTTTGGGTCGTTACGGACGCGGCAATACCAATTATGTATAGTTTTTTTTATTTTTACGTTTTTTCCCATAATAAAAGACTAAGGCCTCATGCACACGACCGTAAAAACTCCCGTTATTACGGGTCGTAATCACGACCCGTAATAACGGGCTCATAGACTTCTATTGGCGACGGGTGCCTTCCCGTTTTCTCACGGGAAGGTGCCCGTTCCGTTAAAAAAGATAGAACATGTCCTATTTCTGGCCGTAATAACGGCACGGACAGTCCATAGAAGTCTATGGAGCTCTCGTAATAACGGGTGGCTACATGTGTGCACCCGTCATTACGGCAGCGTTGCTAAGCGACGTCAGTAAATAGTCACTGTCCAGGGAGCTGAAAGAGTTAACTGATCGGCAGTAACTCTTTCAGCACCCTGGACAGTGACTACCGATCAGTATAAACCTGTAAAAAATAAAAATAAAAGACGTTCATACTTACCGGCAACTTCCTGCTTCCTCCAGTCCGGTCTCCCGCCCGTTGCCTTGGTGACGCGTCCCTCTCGACATCCGGCCCGACGTCCTGGATGACGTTTCAGGCCATGTGATCGCTGCAGCCAATCACAGGTCAATCACAGGCTGCAGCGGTCACATGGACTGCCGCGTCATCCAGGGATGTCGGGCTGGATGTGAAGAGAGGGACGCGTCACCAAGACAACGGCCGGGTAAGTATGAATTTCTTTAACTTTTATTACAGAAAAGGCTGTCCCTTCTCTCTATCCTGCACTGATAGAGAGAAGGGGCTGCCGATTAGTGCAGTGCTATTTTGCCGCCAAAAACGTGCTCGTAAATACGGGTGGAATACGTGTGACACCGGACCCATATTTACGAGCACGGGTTCGTAAATACTGGTGCAAAACGGGTGGAATACGTGTGACACCGGACCCGTATTTACGCCAGTATTTACGGGTGGGAAAAAATACGGTCGTGTGCATGAGGCCTTACTATGGGAAAAAAGTCAGTTTAGCTTTATTTTTATTTGAAATGTGTGTGTTTTTATTGTTTTACCACATTTTTATTAACTTTTTTTTACTTTTTTTACTTGTCCCACTAGGGGACATGAGGGCCTGATGCCCCGATCGCTACTCTAATACACTGCACTACATATGTAGTGCAGTGTATTAGCGCTGTCAGTTATTCACTGACAGCAAGCCTATGAGGACTCGCCGCAGGCGGGTACTCATCGGCTCCCGTACAAGGCAGACTCGGACGCCATTTTCTGGCGTCCGATTGCCACAGCAACCCAGCGATTGCATCACTGGGTTGCCGATCGGGTGAAAACCTATCAGATGCTGCGCTCTATTGAGCGCAGCATCTGAGGGGTTAATCTGCCGGATCGGAGAATAGCTCCGGTCCTGGCAGTTACAGGAGGGTGCCAGCTGTATAATACAGCTGTCACCCCGCGGTGATGGTGCCGGCTCTGCTTCTGAGCCCGCACAATCACTGCGCCGTACATGTACGGCGCTTTGTGGGAAGCACCTCCCGACAGCGCCGTATATATACGGCGGATGTCGGGAAGGGGTTACAAACACTGTCTTGGACTGTGTTTAGGAAAGTTATTGTTTACCTATTGTTTAACCCCTTCCCTCTTTGGCCTTTTTTGACCTTCCTGACAGAGCCTCATTTTTCAAATCTTACAAGTTTCACTTTATGTGGTAACAACTTCGGAATTCTTTTACCTTTCCAAGCGATTCTGAGATTGTTTTCTCGTGACATATTAGACTTTGTTACTGGCAAAATTTGCTCGATACATTCAGTATTTAATTGTGAAAAACACCAAGATTTTGTGAAAAATTGCAAAAATTTGCATTTTTCAAAATGTAAGTGTATCTGCTTGTAAGGCCTTATTCACACGAACGTGTTATACGCCCGTGCTACGCGCGTGATTTTCACGTGCGTCGCATTGACTTATGTTAGTGAATGGGGCCGTTCAGACTGTCAGTGAATTTCACGCAGCGTGTGTGCGCTGTGTAAAACTCACGACATGTCCTATATTTGGCCATGTTTCGCGCAGCACGCACCCATTGAAGCACTTCCGGGTGCCGCGTGTGATGCGCGCTACAGTAGTAAAATAAATGAATGAAAACAGAAAAGCACCATGTGCTTTTCTGTTCGTCAACATAAAACCAGAGTGTCATAATGATGCCGGCTGTGCGAAAATCACGCAGCCACGCACCATAGGCTGATGCCACACCGACCTTTTGCGCGGCCTTTTCCTCTGTCCATCTGTGTGCATTTGCCCATATTAATCTTTTCCTTTTATTAGCCAGTCTCAGATATGGCTTTTTCTTTCCCTCTCTGCCCTGAAGGCCAGCATCCCGGAGTCGCCTCTTCACTGTAGACGTTGACACTGGCGTTTTGCGGGTACTATTTAATGAAGCTGCCAGTTGAGGACCTGTGAGGCGTCTATTTCTCAAACTAGGCCTCCCACTTCTCTTTCTACTCTGGTTAGAGCCTGTGTGTGCTGTCCTCTGAAGGGAGTAGTACACACCGTTGTAGGAAATCTTCAGTTTCTTGGCAATTTCTCGCATGGAATAGCCTTCATTTCTAAGAACAAGAATAGACTATCGAGTTTCACATGAAAGCTCTCTTTTTCTAGCCATTTTGAGAGTTTAATCGAACCCACAAATGTAATGCTCCAGATTCGCAACTAGCTCAAAGGAAGGTCAGTTGTTTTTTTTAACTCTTTTTATTGAAAAGTAAGTGATACATAGACATGAGAATCATAACGTGTTGGATGACATACAAGAAACCCATTTTTTTCATGTAACAGAAACAAAAGAACAACGTTGATCTCCTTGTACAATAAAAGTGAGATGTGGAACATCGATATCCGGCACTTCACAGATTATAAACAGTACATTTAGAGGAAAAAGTAAGACAAATGCAAACATCAATATATTAAAATAACTGTACATTCCAGGTTTGATCTCTCTCAACAACCAGACGATGCTTCCACCCACTCTATGACACACATCCTTACCACTTCAGCCCACCTAAATCCCCTGTGCAGATAGGGAGGCCCTGAGGTCGCCCACGTTAAAAGATGCAAAGGGCGATGAGCACCATCGACCCCAAACCTCCAGAAACTTGTACTGACATCCCCGATGTTTGTATACTAGGTTAGCATAGGATAGTACAGAGTTAATCAACTTCTTCCATTGTGTAACTGTTGGATGAAGGTCTTCCCTCCAATGAAGTGCAATAGCCTTCCTGGCCATGAACAGGGCCTCACGAAAAATATAACTTCATAATGTGTCCAAGAATCCAATGGGAGCAGACCCAAAAAACATATACCAGGCTCGCAGGGGACTCGTTTATCCGTTACTGAAGAGAGGAAGTCTGTAACCCCTCTCCAGAAACTGGCAATTACCGGACAGTGCCACATCATATGATCAAAGTCCGCCCGATCATGATGGCATCTTTTACAGTTTGCCAAGGAAGCTCTTCCGATATGCAATAACCTGGCTGGGGTAATATAGCATCTATGAATGATATATAGCTGCGTCATTTTATTATTCGCCGCTGGCGATACCAAAAGGTGTGAATACATTGCGTCAAGCCAATCCCCCTCAGTCAGGGTAGGGATCAGCCCCTTCCATCTGAGTTCCACCGCACATTCGGTTTGAGCTAACCTTTGAGACAGAAGGAATGTATATACTACGGATATCAACCCTCGTGCGCCTTGTGTTCGGAGTATCCCTATAAGTGGTAATGAAGATATCAAGGTCTGAATTGGGACCTAAGTACATGGTGTAGTTGTACACATCTAAATGTGTCCCTCTCTGGCACCTGGAATGTGTCCTGCATCTCCCTAGCTGACAAAGCATGACCATCATCAGTACTCAAATGTTTCATTTGTGTCACCTCTAAACCCTCCCAGAATGCATGATCATGAAAACCCAAAAAGTGAGGCAGCCCATGGTTGGACCAAATAGGCATTTCAGCAACAGTATTGGTGTAATTCATCAATTTCTTTGCATGTGTCCACACTTGCTTTGCTAGTTTAATCAGGGGTAGAGTATGTCTAGGACTAAAGTCGTGAGGTTCTAAAACGGGGCACAAGTTAGGAACTCTGAGGAAATGGGCTACATGATGTTCGGCATTGGGCAAAGGGTCATCTAAGAGCCAGAGCCGAATATATCGTATCTGACCTGCCAAATAGTAAAGAAACACATCCGGTAGTGCCGCACCAGCCATCTGTTTAGGTCTCTGCAGGGTATCGAGTTTGAGTTTATGCCTACTCTTACCCCAAATAAATGGAGAGAATAGAGAGTTGACCAAATTAAAGAACTTTTTAGGGACCAGTGTATCCGCATGTTCCAAGATATATAACAGCTTAGATAACACAACCATCTTAAGGAGGTTGATCCTACCCGCCACTGATAAAGGGAGCGCCTTCCAGACTGCAAATTTATCTTTCAAATAGGAAAGTAAGGGGTAAACATTTGTATCATAAGAATGTGAGCTATCCCTAGATATCCATATACCCAGATATTTAAAACTGTGCACAACCTGTAAGCCCTGAAAGTGTGAATTCCATCAACAGTTATTAGAATGGAGAGGAATGAGGTACGACATACTCCAGTTAATATGTAGGCCAGAAAAGCTGCTAAACACCTCCATCAGTCTTATAGCCCTAGGTAACTAGGCACTTGGATTGGCCAGGAATAGCAACATATCATCAGCGTATAATCCTATGCGGTCTTCTCGCGGTCCAATCCGAATACCCTGAAGGGCCGCATCACTTCGGATGCAGTTAGCCAAGGGTTCTATGGCTAGTGCGAACAGCAGAGGTGACAATGGGCACCCCTGTCTCGTACCTCTATGGAGAGAAAAGGAGGGGGACAAAATCCCATTAACCACCACCGAAGCCCGAGGATCTTTATAAATGATTTTAATCCACTTAATAAAGGTAGTCCCAAACCCAAATCTCCTAAGCACCTCAAAAAGGTATGTCCACTCAACGGAATCAAACGCCTTGGCTGCGTCTAATGATGCCAATGCCCAATCCTGCTGCTCCCACCATCCTATTTGAGTAACCACCTGGGCTCTACGTATACTATCCGAGGTGGATTTCCCCGGAATAAATCCGGATTGATCCGAGTGTATTACTTCTTTTATGACCCGAGCTAATCTATTGGCCAGTAGTTTGGTCAGTATCTTATAGTCTATGTTAAGCAATGAAATGGGCCGGTAAGAGCCACATTCCTCTGGGTTCTTTCCTGGTTTTAGAATAACTACAATAGTAGCATCTTTCATAGAATCCGGCAGGTCACCCGCCATCAGACACGCCTCAAACAGAGATAAGAGTTGGGCCGACAAAGTATCAATATATTGAATGTAGAACTCCAAAGGAATCCCATCGGGCCCGAGGCCTTACCCTTAGTCATGTCCAGTATACACTCAGAGATCTCTTCCACTGTGAAGGGAGACTCGAGCAAAGAACTACCATCAGTCAACAACTGTGGATACTGAATGCCATCCAGATATCCTTCCAAATGTTCCATAGAATATCCAACCCTGGAGGTGTATAGGTCCCTATAGAAACCTGCAAATTGTACCAAAATCTCCTGGGAGGTATTAACCAGATCGTTCTGGGCATTACGAATGTTCAACACTGGTGGAGACATAGTATTTTGTCTCACAACAATTTGCTGGATTGGTTCCCCAATTCAAAAAAGGATTGGCCAGTGAAGAAAATTCGACGGTCAGCCTTCTCCTGCAATACCAGCAGATAATCCCTCCCCACCGAGAGCCAAGCCTCCCTGTTATGTGGAGTGGGGTCACCTACAAACACGGCCTCCAATTCCCCACACCTACCCGCCAAATCCTTTTCCCTTTGAGCCGAGGAGTGCTTCACATAGGATATTGATGATTTCATCTGGTATCAGCAATTGAAGGAGTATCGGGCTGTGATCAGATATCGCTCTAGGGAGATGTTCAATGATTTCCATAGAATTAAAGACAGAGGGTGTGCCAAAAATATAATCTATACGAGACAGTGCATCAAGCTGTGGTGTGTGACATGTGTATTCACGAATTCCCGGATGACTAATTCTCCATAAGTCTATCCAACCTATCTCATCCATGAGTGAGGCCAATGGAGAGGCGCCCTGTCGCGGTTCAGCTTCTCCCCTCAGCATGAACCGATCTACAGACTGATCCATTGTAAGGTTAAAATCTCCTAGGAGGATCACTCTGGCCTCTTGATAAGCAGAGACAAAAGAAACTGTTTCCCTAATTAGTGCCAAAGACCCTGGTGGTGGGTTATATACGCCCATTACAACATAAGGTGTGGAGTTAATGTTGGCATGAACGAATACATATCTCCCTTCAGGATCGATTTTGGTATGCAGCACTTCCCACCTGAGAGTTCTATGTATTAATAAAGATACCCCTCTAGAGGCAGAAGTTCTAATAGAGTGTCTACTCCACTGAATCCATAGCTTACATAAATATTGTACTGTGTCGGCTGTCAAATGCGTCTCCTGTAGACATATTATATGCGGGTTTACTTTCTTGAGCATAGAGAAAATCATATTACGTTTCCTTGGAGTCCCCATGCCCCTCACATTCCAGGACAAGAACTTAAAGAGGCTCTGTCACCAGATTTTGCAACCCCTATCTGCTATTGCAGCAGATAGGCGCTGCAATGTAGATTACAGTAACGTTTTTATTTTTAAAAAACGAGCATTTTTGGCCAAGTTATGACCATTTTTGTATTTATGCAAATGAGGCTTGCAAAAGTACAACTGGGCGTGTATTATGTGTGTACATCGGGGCGTGTTTACTACTTTTACTAGCTGGGCGTTGTGTATAGAAGTATCATCCACTTCTCTTCAGAACGCCCAGCTTCTGGCAGTGCAGACACAGCCGTGTTCTCGAGAGATCACGCTGTGACGTCACTTCCCCAGGTCCTGCATCGTGTCAGACAAGCGAGGACACATCGGCACCAGAGGCTACAGATGATTCTGCAGCAGCATCGGCGTTTGCAGGTAAATCGATGTAGCTACTTACCTGCAAACGCTGATGCTGCTGCAGAATCATCTGTAGCCTCTGGTGCCGATGTGTCCTCGCTCGTCTGACACGATGCAGGACCTGTGAGTGACGTCACAGATCTGCACTGCCAGAAGCTGGGCGTTCTGAAGAGAAGTGGATGATACTTCTCATCAGAACGCCCAGCTAGTAAAAGTAGTAAACACGCCCCGATGTACGCACATAATACATGCCCAGTTGTACTTTTACTTTTCAACACGCCCAGTTGTACTTTTGCAAGCCTCATTTGCATAAAAACAAAAATGGCCATAACTTGGCCAAAAATGCTCGTTTTTTAAAAATAAAAACGTTACTGTAATCTACATTGCAGCGCCTATCTGCTGCAATAGCAGATAGGGGTTGCAAAATCTGGTGACAGAGCCTCTTTAAGTGATGCCATACTGAGCAATCTCGCTATAAAGTGATATCAGCCCTACTACCTCCCGCCTCCCCCTCCCCCAGAGTAGTACCTGCCTCGCATATCCAAATTTCAATCTGTATCGTACCTTTCGCCTGACAAATTCTAGTACAGAGATCAGAAACTTTAAACATATAAAAACCCAGTAAGCCATCAGGAGCTCAACAGGAGCTCGTGAGCTGTATATTATATATGAAAAGGGGTAGTATCCACCGTTAAGGAAAATACACAGTGGATTCACAAAACAGCCTGCGTACTCCAGCAGATCCCCCCCTATAATATGCTTTACTGTGCCAATACTTAGAGGAGTATCATCCCTTTAGTCAGACTCCCCCTGTTGAAGCAATAGGAACCTTATGTATGCACAAATTCTTACAGGCACTGTAGGTAAAACTACAACCATTCTGATCATCAGGAAAGCAAGCAGAGGTATATGACAACATCAGAAAGGTAAAAGAAATATGCATTAAACAAAGAGCCTTGTCCTCCCCCTGTGAAACGGCCTCAAACATATAACAGCAAATGTCCGTTCAGGATACATATTCACCATTCCTGTGCATAAGTCCCCAAGATATTCTTCATCGTCTAGGCGACCTCTTATTCCTCAGCAGCCATTCATCCGCTTCCTCAGGGTTGGCGAATAATACCGCTCGATCTCCATCTACAACTCTCAGGCGGGCCGGATAGGGGATTTGTCGGTCCCGCAGTTTCCTTTTAATCATCACAAATGATGCTCGTTGGCGTTGTAACTCTGGGGAGAAATCGGGGAAAATCGAAACCGTGGCGTTATCCACCTTAATCGCCCCCTTGCGTCTGGCAGCCTATAGGACCAGGTCCCGGTCCTTACAATTTAACAATCTCGCCAGGAATGGTCGAGGATTCGCTCCTGGCGGTGGCGGCCGTGCTGGAACCCTATGCGCCCGTTCTACCGCAAAAGCCTGTGAAAACTCGGTGTCTGAAAAAAAGATCTCTCAGCCATTTCTCCGTGAATTCATCCGGGCGAGATCCTTCTGCTCTTTCTGGGAGGCTTATGATACGGAGGTTGTTTCTCCTCAGCCTGTTCTCCAAATCATCCGCTTTCTGACGCCATAAATCCACCTTGCTAGAGAGGTCACGGAGTGTGTAGGGTATAGTCGAAGTGCGGTCTTCCAAATCCGACAGCCTGGTTTCAGTGTGTGCGACCCGGTCTCTCAAGTTGTGGAGATCCTGCCTCAGGAGACCCACATCCACCTTAAAGAGGCTCTGTCACCAGATTTTGCAACCCCTATCTCGTATTGCAGCAGATCGGCGCTGCAATGTAGATTACAGTAACGTTTTTCTTTTTCAAAAACGAGCATTTTTGGCCAAGTTATGACCATTTTTATATTTATGCAAATGAGCCTTTTTTAAGTACAACTGGGCGTGTTTAAAGTTATGTACAAGTGGGCGTGTATTGTGTGCGTACATCTGGGCGTTTTTACTTGTTTTACTAGCTGGGCGTTGTGAATAGAAGTGTATGATGCTGACGAATCAGCATCATCCACTTCTCTTCGTTAACACCCAGCTTCTGGCAGTGCACAGACACACAGCGTGTTCTCGAGAGATCACGCTGTGACGTCACTTCCTGCCCCATGTCCTGCATCGTGTCGGACGAGCGAGGACACATCGGCACCAGGCGACAGAGGCTACATCGACTTACCTGCAAACGCCGATGCTGCTGCAGAATCAACTGTAGCCTCTGTCGCCTGGTGCCAATGTGTCCTCGCTCGTCCGACACGATGCAGGACCTGGGGCAGGAAGTGACGTCACAGCGTGATCTCTGGAGAACACACTGTGTGTCTGTGCACTGCCAGAAGCTGGGTGTTAACGAAGAGAAGTGGATGATGCTGATTCGTCAGCATCATACACTTCCATTCACAACGCCCAGCTAGTAAAACAAGTAAAAACGCCCAGATGTACACACACAATACACGCCCACTTGTACATAACTTTAAATACGCCCAGTTGTACTTAAGAAAGGCTCATTTGCATAAATATAAAAATGCTTATAACTTGGCCAAAAATGCTACAATGCTGCTGCAATACGAGATAGAAGTTGCAAAATCTGGTGACAGAGCCTCTTTAACCTCTTCAATTTTTGTGGTGACCGAAGTCTTGGTCTCTAATATCGCCGCCAGCAGTGTCTCAGATACCTGCTGCAGCGTCAGTCCAGGCTGTGCTGCTACCTCAGCAGCAGGGAGTGTATCCGTCTGCCCTCCAGGCACTTTCCCCGTCCCCTCCACTACATGCTGTGAAGACTCGCCGCGGGCGCCATCTTGGACCGCTCCCTGGGCGAACTCTTTCAACTTTTCCGCGGCTCCTATCGCTTTTGACGGTCCCATCTTGCTCCTCGTGGGTCTCTTACACTTTATCCGCAATTGGTAAGGAATGGTGGCCACAGTAATTCCTCCGCAGGATAGATAATAGGGGTCTCTACTCAGAGCCGAAGTTCCGTGCGACCGCTCACATCAGTGCCAGGCCACGCCCCCAGGAAGGTCAGTTTTATAGCTCCTCTAAACAGCAAAACTGTTTACAGCGGTGCTAACATAATTGCACAAGGGTTTTCAAGTGTTTTCTAATCATCCATTAGCCTTCTAACATAGTTAGCAAACACAATGTACCATTAGAACACTCGAGTGATGGTTGCTGGAAATGGGCCTCTATACACCTATGTAGATATTGCATTAAAAACCAGACGTTTGCAGCTAGAATAGTCATTTAGCACATTAACAATGTATAGAGTGTATTTCTGATTAATTTAATGTTATCTTCATTGAAAAAAACTGTGTTTCTTGCAAAAATAAGGAAATTTCTAAGTGACCCTAAACTTTTGAACGGTAGTGTATAAAGTACACATTGTAAACACACATGAGTATGCACATTATACACATTTAACCCCTTCCCCCTGCTGGCATTCTGGGCCCTAATGTCCAAGCCATTTTTTAGATTTTTCCATTGTCACATTCGAAGAGCTGTAACTTTTTTATTTTTGCGTCGGCATAGCTGTATAAGGTCTTGTTTTTTGCGGGACGACTTGCAGTTTTTATTGGTACCATTTGAGAGTAGATGCGACTTTTTGATCACTTTCTATCACATTTTTTTTAAGTCAGGATTAACAGAAAACAGCAATTTTTCCATTGTTTTTTATTTTATTTTTTACGGCGTTCACCGTGCGGGTTAAATAACGTAACAGCTTTATAGTCGGGGTCGTTACGGATGCGGCGATACCAAATATGTGTAACTTTTTTGCTTTATTGTAGTTTTTTTTAATAGTAAAGCATTTTGTAAGGGGAAAAGCTGGGTTTTTCATTTTTTTTTTCACTTTTTTTTTTAATTAACTTTATTAAACTTTTTTTACTTTTTTACTAGTCCCACTAGGGGACTTCACTATCCTCCGATCGCTATTATAATACACTGCAATACTTTTGTATTGCAGTGTATTACTGCCTGTCCGTTTAAAACGGACAGGCATCTGCTAGGTCATGCCTGCGGCATGATCTAGCAGGCATTCGCTGCAGGCAGACCTGGGGGTCTTTATTAGACCCACGGCTGCCATAGAAGACACAGACACTCGGCGATTTTATCGCCGGGTGTCAGTGAGATGAGAGGGAGCTCCCTCCCTCTCTCCAAAACCATTCAGATGCGGTGCTCGCTATTGTGCACCGCATCTGAAGGGTTAAACGGGTGAGATCGATACTAATATCGATCTCACCCGGCAGAGCAGGGACGCCCCCAGCCCTCAGCTGCTTCTGGCAGCTGAGAGCAGGGAGATTTCACAGCTCCCTGCTCTGTTTACTTTATTCTACAGCAGCGACGTAGTTTGGCGGCGCTCTAGAATAAAGCCCACTAATGACCGCCGTAAAAAGGCGTATCGGCGGTCATTAAGGGGATAAAGTCCACATTGTAAACACACAAGTATGCACATTATACACATATAAAGTACACATTGTATACACACATGAGTATGCACATTATACACATATAAAGTACACATTCTAAACACATGCACCTCCCTTTTATGTAGGATATTTGTGAAGGGCGTTCAGCAGCTTGATGTGGTTGGAGTCTTCACACAGTGTTTCTCCTGCTCACAGCCCGACACAGAGCCCACAGACAGTCTCCCCTCCCCCATGTCCCAACTGCTAGCAGCAGGAGGAGAGATGTGTAGAGCAGGGAAGGAGGGCTGGTGGGGGATTTCAGCACAGACCACGGTTGCTAAGTAGGACAGAAGCTCACCTCGCCTCATGAGAGGTGCGGTCCTGGCACCGGGGCTCCCTCCGGTGCTAGCGACGCCACCGGGCATGAGGGGGTTCGGGCGGCCAATGTGCCCGAACAGCCCTAATGATGATCTGCCACTGCCTGGTGCGGATTCGTTCGGCTCAGCCTCCTCTGCCTCGGTCATTGGCAGGATTGCCTGGTCATTATGCTGCATTTTCGGACGTCTTCAGCAAAAGGGAGGCGGAAACACAGCCCCCAATCCCGGGCGTATGACTGTCCTACCGAGCTTATTTCTTCTGCATCCCTTCCCCGTGGTAGGATATATCCTCTCTCCTTGCCAGAGACTCTGTCCATGTCTTCTTATGTTAAAGAGATCTTGGAGAGGGGCTTCATATGGAAGTTTTCCTCCCCGGCAGGAGCCGGGTTCTTCTTCGTCAAAAAGAAGGATTGCTCCCTGCATCCTTGTATTGACTTCCCTCGGTCTCAACCAAATCACGGTGAAAAATAAGTATCCGTTGCCACTGATCTCTGAATTGTTCGATCGTATATGTGGTGCCAAGATTTTTTCCAAACTAGACCTGCGTGGGGCTGACAACCAAATCCGGATTCGCCGGGGTGACGAATGGAAGACTGCATTTAACACCCATGATGGACACTATGAATATCTAGTAATGCCCTTTGGTCTATGTAATGCTCCCGCTGTCTTCCAGGAGTTAGTTAATGACATTTTCCGTGACCTCCTCTATGTTTGTGTTGTGGTCTATCTTGATGACTTCTTGATTTTTTCTCAAGATCCTATGACGCATCAGACACATGTCCGTCAAGTTTTGCTGCGCTTAAGGGAGAATCGTCTGTACGCCAAGTTGGAGAAGTGCGTGTTTGAAAAAGATGCTCTACCCTTCCTGGGCTACATTGTCTCGAATAGAGGTCTCAAGATGGATCCTGAAATGGTAAAGTCTGTCATGGAATGGCCACGTACTAATGGCTTGAGGACCATACAGCGCTTTCTCGGATTCGCCAATTTTTATAGACCATTTATTCCAAACTTCTCCTCACTGACATCTCCTATCTCTAACCTCACTAAGAAGGGTATGAACGCCAAGGTGTGGACTCCTGAGGCAGAGTCCGCATTCAATAGCCTGAAGAGCGCCTTCACGTCAGCCTCGATCCTCCATCATCCAGATGTTTCCTTACAGTTCTCGTGGGAGGTGAACACATCCTCTGTCGGTGCTGGTGCAATCCTGTTCCAGAGAGGTTCCAAGGGGAAGTCAATGGTATGTAGATACTTCTCTAAGCTCTTCTCTTCCGCAGAATGCAACTACTCGATTGGGGATCGGGAGTTACTGGCCATCAAATTGGCCCTTGAGGAGTGGAGACATCTACTAGAGGGCACAGCTCATCCCATCCTGATTTTTACGGACCACAATAACCTCACCTATCTCATTACGGCCCAATGGCTGAAACCTCGTCAGGCCAGGTGGTCACTGTTCTTTACCAGGTTACAGTTTGAGCTCCATTATCACCCGGCCGACAAGAATGTGAAGGCTGATGCCTTGTCCAGGTCTTTTTCGAGACAGAAGACACCATAGATTCCACAGAACATTATTGATCCGTCTTCAATTGTCTCTGTCAATCCTCCGCTAGTCGGGGACATTCCTCCAGGGAGGACTTTTGTGCGCCTTGCTAAAAGAGGGAGAATACTCCGCTGGGGACACTCCTCTAGACTGGCAAGTCACGCGGGTACTCGTAAGACCCAGGATCTGATTGCCCGTCATTTCTGGTGGCCCACGCTGCCCAAGGACATTATGGACTTTGTTTCCACCTGCTCAGTGTGTGCAGCTAACAAGGTCGCTCACTCCAGACCTGCTGGCCTGCTCCAGCCATTGCCTGTGCCCGATGCTCCCTGGCAGCATATAGCTAAGGACTTTATTACTGACCTGCCTCTCTCTGCTGGATGGAGTGCTGTCTGGGTGGATCAATTTTCGAAGATGGTCCACTTCGTTCCTGTGACCGTTCTTCCTTCTGCTCCTCAACTGGCCAAGCTTTTCATCCAACACATCTTCCGCCTGCACGGCTTGCAGCAGCATATTGTGTCTGATCGGGGGGTTCAGTTCACCTCGAAGTTCTGGAGAGCCCTGTGCGGACTCCTAGGTGTAAAGATGGACTTTTCCTCAGCCTACCATCCTCAGTCCAATGGTCAGGTCGAGAGGATCAATCAGATCTTGGAGAACTACTTACGCCACTTCATCTCCAAGCAGCATGATGACTGGGTGCAGTTGCTCCCGTGGGATGAATTCTCTTACAATAATAACACCAGCGAGTCCACACAGAAGACACCGTTCTTTATTGTCTATGGCCAACACCCACTAATTCCTCTCCCGGTGCCTGATACGTCCGAGGTACCAGCTGCTGACACTGCTTTTAGGGACTTTCTACTGATCTGGCAGCAGACTCGATCCACCGTCCTGCTGGCAGTCGACCGCATGAAACAGATGGCGGACACAAGGAGAAGAGAACCTCCTCAGTTTCCTCCTGGCACGAAGGTCTGGCTGTCCTCCAGAAATATTCGTTTGAGGGTGCCATCATACAAATTTTCCCCCAGGTTCCTCGGACCCTTCGAGATCCTGCAGCAGAACAACCCTGTTGCCTACAAGCTTCGGCTGTCTCCTACCCTCAAGATCCCCAACTCCTTCCATGTCTCTCTCCTGAAACCGGTAGTTCTGAACTGCTTTACCAAGACTCCTAGCCCTGCGGTTGCCTCCAGCGGCCCTTCAGACACCTTCGAGGTTAAGGAGATCTTAGAGACCAAGAAAGTTAGAGGAAAGAATTTTTATTTGGTGGATTGGAGGGGGTTTGATCCTGAAGAGAGGTCCTGGGAGCCAGAGGAGAACCTCAATGCTCCTACCCTTCTGAAGAAATTCCTCTCGCTCTGGCCCCAAGAAGAGGGGGCGTAAGAGGGGGGATATTGTAGCGTCCATGGCCGCAGGCCGTCCGGTTAACTTACGTCCCGACGCCCGCAGCCATGGATCTGTGAGGGCTGGTCCCCATCTCCTTCCTAGGAGACACCAGCGCTCACTTCAGCTCAGGTCCGCCGTGTCCCGTAGGGTGCGCGTGCACGCTCATGTCTGCTCTTAAAGGGCCAGTGTGCGCACATGAAAACAATCATCATCATCAACTCACATGATTTCCTGGACTATAAGAAAGCCTCTGCCCTTCTGATCCTTGCCTGAGCGTTGTTTGTCATATCCTAGTTAGGCTAAGCAAATGGTCTCCTAGTGTTTTCCAGTTTGTGTTCTCTGTTCCTGTATCCCGTGCAATCCTGGTCAAGTGCCTTGCTGAGCTGTAGTCGTGCTGTGCTGTATCTACGCCTGACGTCTACCCGCTGCCTAGTACCAGCCGAGCCTGCCTTGCTATTGTCTGAGCTGCCACAGGTACCTTATACGAACTGTGGACTGTGACCTGCGCCCTGTTGGCCAGCTGCCATACAGCCAAGGCGGTACGGCCCAGTGGGTCCACGAACCCAATGTAACACTGTAGCTTTCATCGATGATCTGCTTCTCCTCATAACCAACCCGGTTTAAGCCTTCCACCACATTATGAAGTTGTTTGAAGACTTTAGTGTAGTCTCTAGTTTTAAAATCAACTTCTCCAAGTCCGAGGTTTGAAATATCTCAACCTCTGCCTCAGATGTAGCTTCGCTCAAAACAGGGTCCCCTTTCAAATGGCCTGTTTTGCATATAAAGTACTTGGGCATACAGCTCCCGAGGGACTCTAAACAACTATTTACACTAAACTATAAGCCTCTATTAAATCAACTAGATACACAGTTGAATTCTAGAAAAATCCAGTTTATGTCGTGGATAGGAAGGAAGAACCATCTCAAATCATATGTTCTCCCAAAACTCTTATATACCATTCAAACAGTTCCAATCTTCCTCCTTCTTCACTAACATCCAAAGGTCTTTTTTTCAAGATTTGTTTGGGCAAAAAAAAACACCCCAGACTACCACACAGACTCCTTTCCTTAAGGCCTTCTTCTGGAGGTATGTGCCTACCTGATGTCTACAAATAGTATTCAGCAAATCACCTAAGTAGTTAGGTCCTTTTACAAAGGAAAAAGGAATCTCCCCCTCATTTTGGCATAGAGAGGTTTATACTGGTTTCGAAATTGGAACCATTACTATGGGGCTCTTTTACCACCTTCATCTCAGTTACCACGCTAAACCCCATCTCGAAAGGAACCATACTCGCTTTCCATAAATACTTAGCCAATCTGGAACCCTCTATCCAGTTCTCTCCACGGACTCTGATTAATCTGCTCCGTCTTACATTGGGCCTTACATTCAATGAAGGTAGCATATGGAATACTATGAATAACCTGCACCTATATAAGGCTTTTTGGCCTTCAATGCCCGCCGATTAGATTCTATACTTAACCCCTTCCCGCTCCTGGATGTACTATTACGTCATGGCAGCTGTATCGTTCGCGCTCCATGACGGAATAGTACGTCTCGGGAGTAACGGCCGTTTCGGCTGTCCTCCCGACACATACAGGAGCTGTGATAGCTGCTGTCTTGTTCAGCAGCTGTCACAGCTCCTACAGCGGGGACCGATCGCTGTGTCCCCGCTGATTAACCCCTTAAAAGCCGCGTTCTATAGAGATCGCGGCTTTTTAGGGGTTAAGCTGCCATCGCCGGCCTGCTACGCGATAGCGGCCGGCGATGGTGACTATGGCAACCGGACACCAAACAATGGCGTCCGGCTATGCCATAGACGGAAGCCTAGTGGGTCCTGACATCGTCAGGACCCACTATGCTTGCTGTCAATGAGTAGCTGACAGTTCTAATACACTGCACTACGCATGTAGTGCAGTGTATTAGAATTACGATCAGGGCCTCCTGCCCTCAAGTCCCCTAGTGGGACAAAGTAATACAGTAAAAAAAAAGTTAAAAGAAGTTGTGTAAAAATAAGAAAATAAAAGTTTTAAAAGTATTAAAAGTAAAAATCCCCCTTTTTCCCTTATCAGTCATTTATTATTAATTAAAATATATAAACAAACAAATAAATTGTACATAATTGGTATCGCCGCGTCCGTAACGGCCTGAACTACAAAATGATTTAGTTATATATCCCGCACGGTGAACGCCGTATAGGAAAATAATAATAAACCGAACCACAATCACAATTGTTTGGTCACTTCACCTCCCAAAAAATGGAATAAAAAGAGATCAAAAAGTTGCATGTACCGAAAAATGGTACTGATCGAAACTACAGTTCGTTACGCAAAAAATAAGTCCTCGCACGGCTTTATTGATTGAAAAATAAAAACGTTATGGCTCTTAGAATAGGGCAACACAAAAAGTCAATGATTGTTTACAAAACTTATTTTATTGTGCAAACGCCATAAGACATAAAAAAAAACTATAAACATCTGGTATCGCCGTAATCGTATCGCCCCACAGAATAAAGTGAATATGTCATTTATAGCGCACGGTGCACGCAGTAAAAAAAAAAGAATGAAAAAACAATAGTAGAATTGCTGTTTATTAGTCACCACGCCACCTAAAAATAGAATAAAAACTGATCAAAAAGCCGCATGGACCCCAAGAAAACTACAATGCATTCCTCAAGGGGTCTAGTTTCCAAATTGGGGTCACTTTTGGGGGGTTCCCAATGTTTTGGCACCACAAGACCTCTTCAAACCGGACATGGTGCCTAATAAAAAAGAGGCCTCAAAATCCACTAGGTGCTCCTTTGCTTCGGAGGCCGCTGCTTCAGTCCATTACCGCACTAGGGCCACATGTGGGATATTTCTCTAAATTGCAGAATCTGGGCAATACGTATTAAGTTGCGTTTCTCTGATAAATCCTTTTGTGTTATAAAAAAAATGGTATAAAGAGGATTTTCTGACAAAAAAAAAATGTAAATTTCACCTCTACTTTGCTCTAAATTTCTGTGAAACACCTAAAGGGTTCATAAACTTTCTAAATGCTGTTGTGAATACTTTGAGGGGTCTAGTTTCTAAAATGGCGTATTTGATAGGGGTTTCTAATATATGGGCCCCTAAAAGCAACTTCAGAACTGAAATGGAACCTAAAAAAATAAATAAATGAGGCAATACTTCGCTTCTTACATTATACTGATAATGAGCCGTGCCCACCCCGAGATGACCCCAGTTTTGACCGTTTGTATAAACGGAGACCCCTATTAGACCGTTCCAGTGCCCGGTTTTCCCAAGCATTCACCCCCGAGAAGTGTATTTCTATTGATGAGTCCCTGGTACATTTTAAAGGGAGGGTTCAATTCCGCGAGTACCTGCCGGGTAAGAGGGCAAGGTATGGCGTGAAGATGTATAAGCTGTGCGAGAGTGCATTAGGGTATACCTACAGGTTTAGGATATATGAAGGGAAGGACACCCCCAAACCAGACTGCATCCTGGACTACAATAGGTACATGGGAGGTGTGGACTTGTCAGATCAAATCCTGAAGCCCTACAGCGCCATGCGGTGTGGTATAAGAAGCTGGCCGGGCACATCATACAGATGGCATTGTACAATGCGTACGTGCTACGTCGATGTGCAGGCCAGACGGGAACTTTCCTGGAATTTCAAGAGGTGATAATCAAGTACCTAATCTTTAGTGACCAAGAAGGGGGGGCACCCAGTACTTCTGGAAGCGGGGCTACACGCATCGTACCAAGGCGGCAACACTTTCCAGGAGAAGTTCCCCAAACTGGCAAGAAGGGAAAAAGTCAAAAGAGGTGCAAAGTCTGCTATAAGGGATGACACAATATATCAATGTGACACGTGTCCCGAATAACCAGAGCTCTGTATGAAAGTCAGTTTTAAAATTTATCATACATCCCTTGGTTTATAATTTACCCCAATTTTACTTACCCTGATGCACTCCGCACAGCTTATCCCCCCTCGTCTTTCCACTCTGAGCCCTGCTGTGTGTCCAGGCAGCTGATAACAGCCACATGTAGGGTATTGCCATACATGGGAGAACCCACATTACAGTTTATGGGGTGTAGGTCTCTGGTCAAAATGCTCACTACACCTCTAGATGAATGCCTTAAGGGTGTAGTTATTAAAACGGGGTCACTTCTTGCGGGTTTCAACTGTACTGGTACCTCAGGTGCTTCTGCATACATGACTTCGCACTAGAAAATCCCCAGTAGGCCAAATGGTGGTCCTTTCCTTCTGAGCCCTCCCATGGGCCCAAACGACAGTTTATCACAACAAATGGGGTATTGCGGCACTCAGAACAAATTGCGCAACAGAATGGGGTATTTTGTTTCTTGTGAAAATAAGAAATTTTCAGCCAAAACTACATATTATTTGAAAAAAATAATTTTGTTTTCATTCCCAGCCCAATTCAAATAAGTTCTGTGAAAAAACTATGGGGTCAAAATGGTCACAACACCCATAAATGAATTCCTTGAGGGGTGTAGTTTCCAAAATGGGGTCATTTGTGGTTGGTTTCTATTGCTTTGATACCTCTGGGGCTCTGCAAATGCGACATGGCACCCGAAAACCAATCCAGCAAAGTCTGGACTCCAAAGAACACACAGCGCTCCTTTCCTTCTGAGCCCTCCCATGGGCCCAAACGGCAGTTTATCACCACAAATGGGGTATTGCCGCACTCAGGACAAATTGGGCAACAAAATGGAGTATTTTATTTCTTGTGAAAATAAGAATTTTTGAGCTAAAATGACATATTATAGGAAAATATATATTTTTTTTAAAATTCCCAGCCCAATTCAAATAAGTCACATTACCCATAAATGAATTCCTTGAGGGGTATAGTTTCCAAAATTGGGTCACTTCTGATGGGTTTCCGTTGCTTTGATACCTCTGGGGCTCTGCAAATGCGACATGGCACCCGAAAACCAATCCAGCAAAATCTGGACTCCAACAAACATATAGCGCTCCTTTCCTTCTGAGCCCTCCCATGGGCCCAAACGGCAGTTTATCACCACAAATCGGGTATTGCCACACTAAGGACAAATTGGGCAACAAAATGGGATATTTTTTTCCCTGTGAAAATAAGAAATTTTGATCACAAATGACATTTTATTGGAAAAAATTTCATTTTTTTCATTTCACAGCCCAATTCAAATACGTGCTGTGAAAAAACTGTGCGGTCAAAATGGTAACAACAATCATAAATGAATTCCTTGAGGGGTGTAGTTTCCAAAATGGGGTCACTATTGGGGGATTCCTACTGTTTTGGCACCTCAACACCTCTTCAAACCTGGCATGCTGCCTAAAATATATTCTAATAAAAAAAGAGGACTTAAAATGCACTAGGTGCTTCTTTGCTTCTAGGGCTTGTGTTTTATTCCACGAGCGCAGTAGAGCCACATGTGGGACATTTCTAAAAACTGCAGAATCTGGACAATACATATTTAGTAGTGTTTCTCTGGTAAAACCTTCTGTGTTACAGAAAAAAAATGAATAAAATTGAAATTCAGCAAGAAAAATGAAATTTGCAAATTTCACCTCCACTTTGCTTTAATTCCTGTGAAATGCCTGAAGGGTTAAAAAACTTTCTAAATGCTGTTTTGAATACTTTGAGGGGTCTAGTTTTTAAAATGGGGTGTTTTATTAGGGTTTCTAATACATAGGCCCCACAAAGCCACTTCAGAACTCAAGAGGTACCTTAAAAAAAAGGCTTTTGAAATTTTCTTAAAAATATGAGAAATTGCTGTTTATGTTCTAAGCCTTGTAACGTCCAAGAAAAATAAAATAATGTTCAAAAAACGATGCCAATCTAAAGTAGACATATGGGAAATGTGAACTAGTAACTATTTTGGGTGGTATAACCGTCTGTTTTACAAGCAGATGCATTTCAATTCTGAAAAATGCAATTTTTTCAACATTTTCTCTAAATTTTGCAATTTTTCACCAATAAACACTGAATATATCGACCAAATTTTACCACCAACATGAAGCCCAATGTGTCACGAGAAAACGATCTCAGAATCGCTTGGGTAGGTTTAAGCATTCCGACGTTATTACCACATAAAGTTAAATATGTCAGATTTGAAAAATGGGCTCTGAGCCTTAAGGCCAAAACTAGGCTGCGTCCTTAAGGGGTTAAACCTTCATCAATAGATAAAATTAACTTTATACATGCTGAAGGCATAACAAACTTAAACAATTCCTTGAAAGGTTTCCCACTCTGCCCTCTCCATCTTGGCTCGACACCCTCCTCAACTTTCCTTCTCCTCCTACTAAATTTATTTAAAAAATATACACTGATCTGGTGGGTGGGTGAGCACCTCCTAAACCTTCATATATTTTGGCCTGGGAAAGTGAATCTTGCAAAATTCCCATGTTTTCTCGCGTTGCGAGAGGATTCAGGAGATTTCCTTTAAGCTGCTCACCATGTGGTACCGTACTCTGGAGTTTCTTGACAAAATTAACCTACTTCGGAAATATAGGCTCTTATCTGCATATTTGGTGGGAATGCCCTCATTAAACCCTACTGACGAGAAATAATTAGCAGCATATTCTGTCTTATCGGACGGAATATTCCTTTTTCCCCTGAAGTAATTTTATTACGGGCGCCCTTGCCGACATTTCTGCCTTCCAAAAAAGACCTTTCCATCCATTTATTAACGGCAGCCAAACTTTTAATTCTTTTACACTGGCGTACTACCTCCCCCCAAGCTATGGTGAATGGGTGGAAAAGGTTGACAATATCTGCAGAACGGAGGAATTGGCCAGTTGAGCTGATAGATGACACAAAGAGTTTTTGGTCACCTGTAGAGAACACGGAGGTTCTTTACTATAGACTTAGATATTTCTGGTATGATCCTTCTGCTCTACCCCCACCTACCCCTCCCTCCTCCCCTTCAGCCTACCACCCTCCCATTGTGCTTACACACATTAACAGTTGACATAGTTGATCGTTTGGAACGCTGTATATAGTTCAAGTTTCCTTTTCTGTTTCTAGATATGTATTAGTACTAAACTGTTTCTCTGATATTGATACCCTTATAATACGACTCAGTCAAATGTTCCTGATACGTGTTTAATTCTATCTTTTTATCCTATCGCTTGGTCAGAAAACTTGTATGACTTCTTCCTCAAAGGGTTGCAATGCTAGCTTTTCTCTTGATTTATTTATATTATTTACTGTGAAGTGTATTTTGTACGAAATGATTTATGTTATGTTATCATTGTAATGAACTTTGGAAAATTCTTTAATAAAAAGAGAATTAAAAAAAAATGGGAAGGTGTCAGTGGGCAATATGAATTAATGAATCCGTACTTTGATCCGTATTTACAGATCCGTAATTTGCGGCTCAAAATTACGGTCATGTGCATGTGGCCTTATTCACACACGCGTGTCCGATTTGCATCCGCAATATACGGGCCATTTTTCATACATATGACTCTGTTTTGCGTCATCCGATTTTCTTGTCCGTGTTTCTCCTGTGAAAGCATTTTCTGGTATCACTCTGGTATCGCGTGAAAAACAGACCGCACAAGGATGTCGTGCGTGTGCTGCTTGTTTTTTTTTTCATGCAAACATAGATATTAATGGGTGAGTCTGATCTGCAAAAACTGGCTGGATTTGGACATGCAGAGAGTTTCTCGCAAAGGACACATGCTCGGTGAAAAAACACAGGATGTTTGACTAGCCCCAATGAATTGCATGGGTTAGTGTGCTTTCCGTTGTCAGCTTGTGTCGCTCGTGTGAATAAGGCCTAACTGACAAGAACTTAAAGAGGCTGTCACCAGATTTTGCAACCCCTATCTGCTATTGCAGCAGATAGGCGCTGCAATGTAGATTACAGTAACGTTTTTATTTTAAAAAAACGAGCATTTTTGGCCAAGTTATGACCATTTTTGTATTTATGCAAATGAGGCTTGCAAAAGTACAACTGGGCGTGTTTACAGTAAAAGTACAACTGGGCGTGTATTATGTGTGTACATCGGGGCGTTTTTACTTCTTTTACTAGCTGGGCGTTCTGACGAGAAGTATCATCCACTTCTCTTCAGAACGCCCAGCTTCTGGCAGTGCAGACACAGAGCGTGTTCTCGAGAGATCACGCTGTGACGTCACTCACTTCCTGCCCCAGGTCCTGCATCGTGTCGGCCACATCGGCACCAGAGGCTACAGTTGATTCTGCAGCAGCATCAGCGTTTGCAGGTAAGTAGCTACATCGATTTACCTGCAAACGCCGATGCTGCTGCAGAATCAACTGTAGCCTCTGGTGCCGATGTGTCCTCGCTCGTCCGACACGATGCAGGACCTGGGGCAGGAAGTGAGTGACGACACAGCGTGATCTCTCGAGAACACGCTGTGTGTCTGTGAACTGCCAGAAGCTGGGCGTTCTGAAGAGAAGTGGATGATACTTCTCGTCAGAACGCCCAGCTAGTAAAAGTAGTAAAAACGCCCAGATGTAACACACATAATACACGCCCAGTTGGACTTTTACTTTAAACACGCCCAGTTGGACTTTAGCAAGCCTCATTTGCATAAATACAAAAATGGTCATAACTTGGCCAAAAATGCTCGTTTTTTAATAATTAAAACGTTACTCTTATCTACATTGCAGCGCCAATCTGCTGCAATAGCAGATAGGGGTTGCAAAATCTGGTGACAGAGCCTCTTTAAGCGAGGAGCATTGTCGAGAGCCCTGTCAGTCAGCATTACTAAGAACACCCCTAATGGTGTTGATTTACTGAGAGCAGCCTGACTGACAGGGTTTACAATGCTCCTCCCTAACGTCCTTTGCAGTTGGATGCAGACACATTATACAACGTTTCAGGACCTTTAAGGTGTAAGTGGTCTTTTATAAACCCCAAAAACACATCACTGAAAAATCATAGTGGTCCCACTACTATACCCATTACTGTAAAGTGTAGATAACGATTTGTAGTCCACAGTATTTTAGATACAAAATGACGAGAGAACATTTTACGACACTTGAGACGACTAGAAATGTAAATAAAATCATTTTATAATTAGATCCATGACATAATCCAAAAATGTAAGCTGCCAGATGAAGTGCATGATGGAAATTGCTCTTCAAATGGAAATCATCCTTTATCTTGCACTTTCTGTAAAGCTTCTTTTAATTTGTCCATGATTGCAATAGGGCCAGAGTAGTTATTGGTTTCTAGTTCTCCCAACATTTTTTGATATTCCAGAGGTAAATAGTTTTGCTTTGCTCCCATACACATAACCTGCACATAAAGTAAATGAGACTATGCTTAAAGAGGTTATCCGACGGCAGGAAAAAAAACAAACAATAAAGTACCAAACACATGTAAACACCATTAGGCATCCTCCTATGAATAATCGACTTGGAAAAAAATTATTATTTCATGACATACCACACCCCGATAAGATGGCAAAGCTGCTGGTTTACTCCCTGCAATAGTCTTTCAGCGCACGCTGAAACACTACAAACGCCAGAATGATCTTCTTTCACATAACTGGGAGCCGAGACCTGACCATATGACCACAAGGGTCTAGCACTAATACTCTGTTCTATAGCTAAGCCAATCACACGTCAGTACTAGACGTTCATCAATGTGAAAGATGGAAGTTAGGATGAAGCCAGTCCCTTGTTTCCTCTCTCCTTCATGTCTGCCTGTCACTGCATGGGGCTGGAAATTGTAATCTGTTCGGTAACTGCAGTCACAGAATGGAGCAGTCGCAGTGCCTGCCCCTTGCTATCACACGCTTGCTGACGCACCGACACGAACGGGAACAGGAGGCAGCCCTCAGTCACGTGGGGCTGTGTCGACGCGTCATCAAATAAGAGGAAACTGCAGCACTGCTGGCACCACATGAACAGGTTATGTATCGGTGATTCCGCACACATTTAAAAATAAAAGTATATTGGTAAGTTGCTTCTTCCCAGATAATAGGAGGAATGATTACCCTTTTTAGGTCTCTGGATAACCCCTTTTTAATTAAGCAGCACTATCTGCAGGTATTCAACCAATTATCTTTTAAAAGACAGTGACATTAACAGATACTGGAACTCTAGAATACAAATAGCTAGATCTTCAATCATAAGCTACTGATTGGCCATTGAGTGGTAAGCAGTGGGACATGATGACTGCAAAGCCGCTAGAACTTTAAAATGTGCGACTCTGTGGCAGACAATGGTGTAATAGACATTTGTGTCACAGTTTTTTAATGTTTCTTTGACTATCCAGTTATGTTGTCCATGCAATTGTTCCAACAAAAAATATATATTATAGAGTGTGTCTGATTGTGGCAAAATATTTGAGTCTATGGTAAACCAAACCAAATTTTTTTTACACATGTAAAATGAGTTTTCACGTGTCAGCATAGTAATGAATAGCCTCCCAATATCAGACTGTGAGCAGTAATACAAATAAATACTTTGCATCTTACAGAATTCCAACTATAATCATTGGACCAGATGTTGGACCTATACAAAATTAAAGCGTTAAAACCCATTGGAGGTAAACATTTCCGATCCTATTCCCCTAGAAGGCTGACTGCCTCCAGACCAGTATTTATAAACATGGAATAAAAGTTATGCCTATGGCAGCTTCAGCAACATAAAGTCTTTAAGCTAATATATGTAAAGGATCTGCCAGGCACAGCTTCGGGGTTAACGCCCATAGTTAATCAGTCTGCACCTGCTTCTATGTCTGTGAGACTGAATCCATCTTCCACAACTCAGGGTGGCAGGCTTAGGAGTGGGAGAACCTATCACAGCCTGGCCAGACGGAGCTAACTCCCGCCCTGTCTATTTATACCTGCCTTTCCTGTTCCTCCTTTGCTTGTGATTCTTCTCGTGTGGTTTCCTGGCCCTGCTGCAGCTTCTTGTACCATTGTCCTTGCTTCATATTGACCCCGGCTTGCTGACTACTCTCCTGCTCTGCGTTTGGTACCTCGTACACTCCTGGTTTGACTCGGCCTGTTTACTACTCTTCTGCTCTGCGTTTGGCACCTCGTACTCTCCTGGTTTGACTCGGCTTGTTCACTTCTCTTGTTGCTCACGGTGTTGCCGTGGGCAACTGCCCCTTTCTCCCCCTAGCTCTGTGTACCCTTGTCTGTTTGTCTGTCGTGCACTTATTGAGCGTAGGGACCGTCGCCCACTTGTACCCCGTCGCCTAGAGTGGGTCGTTGCAAGTAGGCAGGGACTGAGTGGTCGGTAGATTAGGGCTCACTTGTCTGTCTCCCCACCCCCGTCATTACAATATAGGTATGTTTAAAAGGGTTGTCCCATCAAAATGAAATCAAGTCAACGCGACTTGCTGAGCATTTAGAGCTTGTGAAGGCAAGCAATTATAAGCCATGGATCACGTTTTATAACATTTATTAAATATATTTAACATGGATTACTGTGATTAAATATAATCAGAAGAAAATATTTTTTTTCTGTGAATGGTCATGTTGAAAGGGAAGGCATCCTCCAATACATTACCACTACAATACCAGAATATAACATATCTATTACCTGCTTGTACTGGGGAGACGTCAGTCCATAAATACATTTATTCATTTTATAGCACCGGCAGACAAGCCCTTCATTTGCTGTCAGGACGCTGATCTCTATTGGTTGATAAATTCCACCAGCTACACCCTCCTGGCTAGAAAATATGGAAAAAAACAACTTTAATCCCTTAATGACCAGCCTATTTTAAACCTTAATGACCAAGACATTTTTTACGTTTTTCCATCGTCGCATTCCAAGAGCTATAACTTTTTTATTTTTGCGTCGACATAGCTGTATAAGGTCTTGGTTTTTGCGGGACAAGTTGTACTTTTTAATAGCACCATTTTGAGGTACATATTATTTATTGATTAACTTTTATGAACTTTTTTTTGGGGGGGGGAAATAGAATAAAAACTGAAATTTCGCCACTCTTTTTCGCGTCCTAAATCTACGCCGTTTACCGTGTGGTATAAATAACACAATACCTTTATTCAGCGGGTTGTTACGATTACAACGATACCAAATTTGTATAGTTTTTGTATGTTTTACTACTTTTACACAGTAAAAACACTTTTTTTCTAAATTATTTGTTTTTGAGTCTCCATATTTGAAGAGCCATAACTTTTTTATTGTTCTGCCGATGCAGTTGTATGAGCGCTTTTTTATTGCGGGACGACTTGTAGTTTTTATTGGTACCAGTTTGGAGTAGATGCAACTTTTTGATCACTTTTTATCACATTTTTTTTAAGTCAGGATTCACAGAAAACAGCAATTTTTCCATAGTTTATTTCATTTTTTACGGCGTTCACCGTGCGGGTTAAATAATGTAATACATTTTTAGTCGGGGTCGTTACGGACGTGGCGATACCAAATATGTGTAACTTTTTTACTTTATTTTGGTTTTTTAATAGTAAAGCAGTTTGTAAGGGGAAAAGTGGGTTTTTCATTTTTTTTTTAATTAACTTTATTAAACATTTTTTTAACTTTTTTACTAGTCCCACTAGGGGACTTTAACATGCGATTCTCCGATCGCTATTACAATACACTGCAATACTTTTGTATTGCAGTGTATTACTGCCCATCCGTTTAAAACGGACAGGCATCTGCTAGGTCATGCCGGAGCCATCGGAGACACAGACACTCGGCGATCTTATCGCCGGGTGTCGGTGGGGGAGAGAGGGAACTGCCTCCCTCTCTCCGAAACCACTCAGATGCGGTGCACGCTATTGAGCACCGCATCTGAAGGGTTAAACGGGTGAGATCGATACTGATATCTATCTCACCCGGTCGAGCAGGGACGCCCCCAGCCCTCAGCTACCTCTGGCCCCTGAAAGCAGGGAGATTTGACAGCTCCCTGCTCGGGTTACTTATTCCGATGCAGTGACGTAAAAAGTCTATTGCATTGGAATAAGGCCCGTTAGTGACCGACGTGGAAACACTATGGGCCGGTCACTAACGGGTTAATAGTGTCTTAGATCCAATCCTGCTTTTGATGAAAGAGACCTTTTTTTGTGTAAAATGTGAATAGACTCTTACATGTCCAAAGAATCCAGACTAAAAATGTTCATTTTCCATACAACGCCCCAAACTTTATCACCCTCACTTTCCACCACTGTAGCCACTCCTCCATGCCATCGCGAGTTCTGGTTGCCTTTGTGGTTACCAAACGCAAGTTTGAAGTCCTGAAAAAAAATCAAACAAACTTTTACTACTGGTAGCAGGTACTGACACCATTAGAAATCAGTGTTGGCAACAGTTTCTATTGTTGCACAGATATTAAATGCTTATCTCCCAAAGGAACAAACAGATAAATCAAACTTGCCAAATTCTTCTAAACCTTCCACCCTGCTGTGTCTTTTGTGGGCCGAGAATATATGCTATTATTAGGATACAGGAAGATTTGTAAACCTTTGTCCATAGAGACACTAGGCATGTGCATCAGACTACATCTGGTAATTAATTACAAATTCATGAGTTTTCGGGACAAATTTGAAGAATCTTCTCGGCACCCAGACTGGAGTTATAATGGGAAGGTGATGGTCCACATGCGGGCAATGTATGGATGACAACGTTAAAAAAGAACTATGGCTATCACTATAATGGAGAACTGTGCCAGCTGAAAACTTTGAAGCAACGTCCAAAAGTTGTGAGTTATGGTAGGAAGTTGTGATGCTCTTTAGTTACGTTGCAGAACAATTTATCATACAGCAGCATCGCCATTAGCTTGCAAACCAGAAACCGCTGAGAAAACTGAGAACCCGTCAGATAGCAGCTCTGACCTAGGAAGGGGTACCTATATGTGATCAGCATGTGATAGGGTTGCCTAGAACACTTTTTGCCAACTGCTAGTTTAGGTTCTTTTCTACCAAGAACTAACTGTACAACTAGAATACTGACAGCACCAGCAAAGCTGATTTGGTGTTGCAGGAATTTGTGTGTGGTCCACTGACAGAGCCAAGGCCTGCATTCGAAGCCCCCATAATGTGGCATTTTGACCACCACTGATTTAAGCAATTATTTGGTACAGTATGTTTTTAAAAGAGGATCCAAAAGAGAAGCTATAGGCTATGTCAACATCTGTGTTGGAATCTCTGTCACATTTGACAGGATGATGGATCCCAACGGATTCTAGGTAAAAGGGGTCTGTCAGGTGCCGTTGGTGTCCGTCCGACGGATCTGGCACTGCGTCGTTGTTACTGTTTTTAACCTTACTAATCTGTGGTCAGAAATAATCTTTACGTTTATGTAGGACAATATGCACAGCCCTACACATGGGAATGTTTGAGTATTGCTGTACTATAATTACAAAATTGCTGACAACTTAGAAAAAAAGATCCCAAGCATACGTGCTCTGATGCAGCGTGATCTGATGTTTGTGCGGAAAATGTTCAGCAGCATGTGGAGAAGATTTTCTAAATCTTATCCACTTGCCTGTAATAGTCTTCCACCGTGGATTGGAAAAAATGCAACTGCTTGGAAAAATGCACCAAATTGCAGTAAAAACGCATGCGTTTTTCGGACGCAGTTTTTTTAATGCGGTTTTCACTGCACTTTAATTGCAATGTCTGAATGGATCATAATACTGATTCAATTTCTTGATCAGTATTAGGCTTAGAAAATCGCTAAGATTCTTAGCTTTAAAACAAACTCTGGATCGCAGCTCTAGCTTTGATCCAGCAAAATTTAGGGCAGTTTGAAATAGGAGCTGTATATATTTGCAGCTCCAATTTCAGCCTGTAGGCCAAAATTAGGCTACGTCCTTAACCCCTTAACGCCGAAGGACGGATATATCCGTCCTCAGCAGCTGCTAGTTCGCGCAGGAGGACGGATATATCCGTCCTGTGATCGCGCGGGTACTGACAGTTTACCCACGCAATCAGCTGCAGGAGCACGGCTGTTATACACAGCCTGGCTCCTGCTGCAACTGCCGGAATCGAAGCACGCGCCGATTCCGGCAGTTTAACCCATTAAATGCCGCTGTCAACAGTGACAGCGGCATTTAATGTGTTTGACAGAGGGGGGAACTCCCTCTGTCTCCCGATCGGCGCCCCCGCAAACAAATCGCGGGTCGCCGTCGGGTTTCCATGACAGCCGGGGGTCTAACAAAGACCCCCAGGTCTGTCTTCAGCATCTGCCTGTTAGGCGATGCCAGAGGCATGACCTAACAGGTTGCCTGTCAGTTTTACACTGACAGGCAATAATGCTTTGGTATACGAAGTATACCAAAGCATTATATATGCGATCGGCATATCGCATAGTGAAGTCCCCTGGTGGGACTAAAAAAAAAAAAGTAAAACCGTTAAATAAAGTTTGTGAAAAAAAAAATAAAAAAAATTACAGTCAAAGTCAAATAAAACTACTTTTTTGCCCCAAAAAGTGGTTTTATTTAATAAAACGGTCAAAACAAATCACACATACACATATATGGTATCCCCGCGATCGTAACAACTTGACCAATAAAATGAACACATTAATTAAACCGCCGGATGAACGGCGTCCAAAGAAAACGCAAAAAACAACGGCAAAATTCTCTCTTTTCTCCCATTCCCCCCATAAAAAATAAAATAAAAGTTCATCTATAAGTCCTATGTACCCCAAAATAGTACTAATGAAAACTACACATTGTCCCGCAAAAATCAATCCCACGTACGGCCACATCGACGGAAAAATAAAAAAATTACGCCTCTTGGAACGCGGCGATGCAAAAACAAGTAATTTTTTTCTAAAAGGGTTTTTATTGTGCAAACGTAGAAAAAACATATAAAACCTTTACACATTTGGTATCCCTGTAATCGTGCCGACCCATAGAATAAAGTTAACATGTTATTTACGCTGCATAGTAAACGGCGTAAATTTATAACGTGAAAATTAATGCTGGAATAGCTGCTTATTTTCAATTCTCTCCTAAAATAAAGTTAATAAAAGTTAATCAATATGTTATAAGCATCTAAAAATGGTACAATTACAAAATACAACTCGTCCCGGAAAAAACAAGCCCTTATACGGCTATGTCGACGGAATAAAAAAAGAGTTACGACTCTTGGAATGCGACCGTGGAAAAACAAAAAATAATCCTTTGTCATTAACGTGCAAAATGGCCCGGTCATTAAGGGGTTAAAGGGAATGTGTCGCTAGAAAAAATATTTTTTATTTTTTTAGTTAAACAGTTAGTGTATAGATGATTAAACATTGTTCTAATTTTTTTAATTTTTTCACGAGTCAGGAAATATTATAAATTAGATTCTAATTTATAACATTTCCCAGTGCTGGTCACTAGATGGAGCAATTCCCAAAATTGCAGCATTGCATGTGGTAAAGCAACCACATTGCTTTATGCTGCAAAATTGGGAAAAAATCCCTCGCTCTAGTGAGCTCCCAGAATCCCCCCTCCTTTATCCCGGCTAGTGCCAGGAGAAAGGAGGGGATTGAACGGTCAAACCTCCTACACTGTGTGCCGCCATTTTTTGAGCGAACACACAGTGTAGTAGGTTTACATACAGTAGTAATCACACACTAAAACACGTACATACACAGACCTAACTTACCTGCCCCTGCCGCCGCCGCCGCTCCCTCCGGTCCGTCTGCTCCCTCCGCTCCAAGTGCACAAGTCCGGAAGCCGCGACCGGAAGTAGTAATCTTACTGTCCGGCCGCGGCTTCCGGTCCACAAGAAAATGGCACCGGACGTCGCTCGGCCGAAGACCTTCAATTTGGACTGTGTGGCATGCGCCGTTCCCACACAGACGGCGTACAGCATAGTGGATGGAACGGGCCCCATTCGCATTCACTATGGGGCTGTATGTGCCGTATTCCATGTCTGTATGTGTCGTTAATCGACACATACAGAGATGGAAAAAAAAATGGCAGCCCCATAGACAAGAAAAAGTTTCAAAAAATAAAAAAAAGTAAAACACAAACACACAAATAAAGAAAACATTTTTTAATAAAACACTAAAAGCAAATTGATATAAAATTTTTTTTTTTCGTGACACTCGTCCTTTAAAGGCCACATATGTATCCACCCAGATGTGTGGAGGAGGAGAGGGGGAGGCCAACCGGGGAAATGCTGGCAGCGTGCAGGGAGAGGAGTGATCCTCCTACTGTGCCTGTAGATGACCCCAGGGGGACAGTAACATTAACTATTTTTCATGTTATCATCCACTCATATCAATCAGTGAGCATACTTGCTATCTGATGGTCACTTACGAAGGTGTCTTTTTCTATAAAAGGAGTGAGAAGATGAGCGGTAGCGGAACTAATCACCCCTCTGCGCCAAATTAGGCCATTTATTGACTCCACAACCATGAGGCTTACCAGTGTCCAGAGCACGGTGTCAAATAAGTTGCACCAAGGCTTTGCACTCACAAACATCGATAAAGTTTGTACATTTTACATTGACCCTCTCCTGTCCGTACCCAATATTTACAGTAAAATCCGCTGACTGCTGGATGGAAAAGATTTCCATCAGTCAGAAAATACATTTTCATCCACTGATGGTCACCTTAACCCCTTAATGACCAGCCTATTTTGGACCTTAATGACCAAGGTATTTTTTACGTTTTTCAATCGTCGCATTCCAAGAGCTATAACCTTTTTATTTTTGTGCCGACATAGCTGTATAAGGTCTTGTTTTTGCGGGACAAGTTGTATTTTTTAATAGCACCATTTTGAGGTACATATTATTTATTGATTGACTTTTATTAACTTTTTTTTGGGGGGGGGGAATAGAAAAAAATCTGAAATTTCGCCACTCTTTTTTTCGTCCTAAATCTACGCCGTTTACCGTGTGGTATAAATAACACAATAACTTTATTCAGCGGGTTGTTACGATTACAACGATACCAAATTTGTATAGTTTTTGTATGTTTTACAACTTTTACACAGTAAAAACGCTTTTTTTTCTAAATTATTTGTTTTTGTGTCTCCATATTTGAAGAGCCGTAACGTTTTTATTTTTTCGCCGATGCAGTTTTATGAGGGCTTTTTTTTTGCGGGACGTTTTGTAGTTTTTATTGGTACCATTTTGGAGTAGATGCGACTTTTTGATCACTTTTTAATCACATTTTTTTAAAGTCAGGATTCACAGAAAACAGCAATTTTTCTGTCGTTTTTTATTTAATTTTTTACAGCGTTCACTGTGCGGGTTAAATAATGTAATAGATTTATAGTCGGGGTCGTTACGGACGCGGCGATACCAAATATGTGTAACTTTTTTACTTTATTTTGGTTTTTTAATAGTAAAGCATTTTGTAAGGGGAAAAAGTGGGTTTTTCATTTTTTTTTCACATTTTTTTTTATTAACTTTATTAAACTTTTTTTTTAACTTTTTTACTGGTCCCACTAGAGGACTATAATATGCGATTCTCCGATCGCTATTAGAAGACACTGCAATACTTCTGTATTGCAGTGTATTATGCCTGTCCGTTTAAAACGGACAGGCATCTGCTAGGTCATGCCTGCGGCATGATCAAGCAGGCATTCATTACTAGCAGACCTGGGGGCCTTTATTAGGCCCCCGGCTGCCATTAGAGACACAGACACTCGGAGATCGTATCGCCGGGTGTCAGTGGGAGAGAGGGAGCTCCCTCCCTCTCTCCAAAACCACTCAGATGCGGTGCTCGCTATTGCGCACCGCATCTGAGGGGTTAAACGGGTGACATCGATACTAATATCGATCTCACCCGGCAGAGCAGGGACGCTCCTAGCCCTCAGCTGCCTCTGGCAGCTGAGAGCAGGGAGATTTGACAGCTCCCTGCTCTGTTTACTTATTCCGATGCCGCGACGTAAAAAGTCTATGGCATCGGAATAAGGCCCGCTAGTGACCGACGTAGAAACACGATGGGCCGGTCACTAACGGGTTAAATTATGGTTTCCAACCATTTCTACTAAAAGAATCAGTATTAGTTAAAGCATTAGATGAATAATAGGAATTTCCTAAACTTAATCAGGGATAGGCTGTGTTCACAAGTCCTGGCTAATTTGTGTATTTTGCCGCGATTTCGGCAGAATCGTGGCAAAATGGAGCGTTTTTGCTGCATCTCTTTTAAATTGCGGCAAAAATACGCAATTGTGATTTGTGAATACAACCTCAGAGTTTATATAGAGGGATAAAAAAAATGATACACCTATATAATCCCCAATTTATTTGCATACAAAAAGAATTCCTGTGGTTTTGGCAAATTCTTTTTGGCACAGTACAATATTTTGCAATACTTTTCACATATAGGTTATGTTCACATGGAGTTTTTTGCAGGAGGAATATCTGCCTCAAATTTTCGTTTGGAAGTTTGAGGCAGATTTTCCTCTCCCTGCACGCTGATTTTCGCAGCGTTTTTCGCCCGCGGCCATTGAGTGCCGGCGGGCAGAAAACACAGCAAAATACGCTTTCTCTGCCTCCCATTGAAGTCAATGGGAGGTCAGAGGCGTAAACGCCCGAAGATAGGGCATGTTGCTTCTTTTCCCCGCTCGGGAAGGCATTTTCGAGCCGTTTTTGACGAGTTTTGTGACGTGTGAACATAGCCATAGATATAGTGGTTTACTTTTTTTTTAAAATTTAGTATCATTTTGTATCTGCGCGTGTGTGTGTGTGTGTGTGTGTGTTTGAAGTCCTATAGAGAAGTCTATGGGTAAAACACCAGAAACTACACCACAGCATGCTGTATTTTAAAAAAAATGCCACTGGCCATGGAAAAAGCAGCAAAAGTGCTGAAAACCAAAATGCAATATATGTACATTTTATATTTCACTGTACACTTTAATATAACATCTGGTCACACGAAAAAAAAAATAATAACAGAAAACGCAGTTGTAAACGGCCCAAAAAAATTTTGCTGCGTTTTTTACGGTCGTTTTTGGAGCCGTTTTTCAATAGAGTCAATGAAAAACGCCTCCAAAAACGTCCCAATTAGTGTCCTGCACTTCTTTTGACGAGCCGTCATTTTACGCACCGTATTTTCACAGCGACGCGTAAAATAAAGGCTCGTTGGAACAGAACATCACAATTCCCATTGAAAGCAATGGGCAGATGTTTGTAGGCGTATTAGGGGCGTTTTTTCAGGCGTAATTCGAGGCGTAAAATGACCGAATTACGTCTGAAAACACTGTGTGTGAACATACCCTAAGCCTTCTATGCCATTGGCTATCCAAAACGTCAGTAACTGTATGCAGGGCCGCCATGAGAAATTTCTGGGCCCCATACAGCCAAGATGTCTGGGCCCCCCCTCCATTACCGGGGTTGGGCAATGGAAAGTGTGGCGCTCACGTTTGTACGTTATACGCATTAACTGATTTTGGTGCTGATGTCAATTACAGTGAATGAAACTATGGAGCCGGCAGTGACCGGTTAATGCTCTGGCTTTTGTTCTATTTAGCCAAAACGCATCCGACTGTATGGCATAATGTGGGATACGTCGCCAGGGGAATGGCCATGTGGAAAATCCTGAAGTCACATAAATGGACAGTGTTGTCAGAAGCTTTCCTGCTCTGCCCAGGGACTCTGGTTTTGCAAAGACTGAGTACACGGCCGGAGCGTCGGCAACGCTCTGGCCAGGGATTTCCGGCCCGGGAGAATCCCCTGACGTCACTTTACATATAAGGACAGTGATGTCAAGAGCTTTGCAAGGGACAAAGTCCACGGGAAGAGCACTTGTGATGCTCTGTCTGGGGACTCCGGCATTGGGAAGCTCCTGACGTCAGTCCACATACTAATGTCAGGAGCGGTATACGTTTTTTTGTGGAATCTCTCAGGATGGAATAGCAAAGTCTACTATGCTATTCCATCCTTCAAAGATAAGGTAAACCGACGTCTACCAGCCCGACGGAGGCTAAAAGGACAGAATGGAGCCCTATGAATTTTTGTTTACGTTGTTTATAGTGTACGCTAGGAGATTTCCTCTACAATAAATGTAGGGCAATAACACGATGTGAAGGGGGCGTTAAGAGAGGGGGAAGCACTTGTGAGGATGAGGAGCACTAACTTTCTTACGTTGCCATTAAAGTCCAATGTGCTTTTACGCAGCAAAAATGTGAGGTTTACACTTGGATTTCTGTCGCAGATGTGCCATAAGCGTGTAGCAGATCCGCACGAGAATTAGTCCCATTGTCATTCAAAGGGGTTTATCCTCTGCTTTTCCGTGCAAAATAAGTAGCATGCTTCTTATTGCTGTGGTGGATTTCTTTTCATGGTGCGGACAAATATACACATGGAAAATTTTTCGGAGCATGTGAACTGGGTTGCGGAAACCTCATATGCATGGGATGCAGATTGTCTTTGAAATCCGTATCAAATCCAACACGTGTGAATGGGGCCTTAGGATGAGTTAAAAAAAACTCTGTTAGGCCAAATGCACACGATGCATATTACGTGTGGATTTGCCGCATGTATGTTCGTGTGGCATATACGCAGTGTAATACAGTACCAGCAAAGTAAATGAGAGCTCAAGAAATCTCATCTACACGTCGCAGATTTTTTCTGCATATAAATTGACCTGTGGTGCGTATTTTAAAATCTGCAGCCTGTCAATTTATTTAGCGTTTTCGCTTGCAAATTATATTTGACCAGTTTAAAAAAAACAACAAAAATAACAAATCCGCAGCTTAAAACCTGCACCTAAGAATGCACTATTAGGGCTTAGCCACACGTTGCGGAAGTGCTGCGTTTTTTCTGTCCGGAATTGGGGACAGAAAATACGTGGCCGAGTACAGTAGCAGCAAAGTAGGTGTGATGTAACAAATCTCATCCACATGCTGTGGAAAAATTCCGATCAGAAATTGGCCTGCGGTGCGTATTTTTCAGACCTCAGCATGTCAATTCCTGCTGCGGAAAGTGAACGGAGTTGCTGCATTTTTCAAAGGAAATGTCACCATCCCCCAACATTGTGAAAAATGCCGCAAAATATGCACCATTTTCTGCAGTAAAAAATGCAGGAAATGGTGCGTTTTTTTCTGCAGCGGAACGTCTGCTACTTTCAACTGAATTGCTGCACAACTTTTCAATGGGCGTTTTTGGAGCTGTTTTTTATTGTCTCAATAGAAAAACAGCTTAAAAAACGGCTGTAAAGAACGCATCAAAGAATGCTTGAGGCCTCATGCACACGAACGTATTTTTGTCGTCCCGTAAATACGTGTCCTTGGTCACACGTATTCGACCCGTATTGCACCAGTATTTACGGACCTGTGCCCGTAAATACGGGTCCGGTGTCACCAGTATTCCAACCGTATTTACGGGCACGTTTTCTCTGCAAAATTACACTGCACTAATCGGCAGCCCCTTCTCTCTATCAGTGCAGGATAGAGAGAAGGGACAGCCCTTTCCGTAATAAAAGTAAAAGAAATTCATACTTACCCGGCCGTTGCCTTGGTGACGCATCCCTCTCTTGACATCCAGTCCGACCTCCCTGGATGACGCGGCAGTCCATGTGAGCGCTGCAGCCAGTGATTGGCCTGTGATTGGCTGCAGCGGTCACATGGGCTATAACGTCATCCTAGGAGGCCGGACTGGAGGAAGAAGATCAGGGAGTTCTGGGTAAGTATGAACGTCTTTTTTTTTTTCTTTTACAGCTTTATCTATATTGTGATCGGTAGCCACTGTCCAGGGTGCTGAAAGAGTTACTGCCGATCGTTTAACTCTTTCAGCACCCTGGACAGTGACTATACACTGACGTCGCCTAGCAACGCTCCCGTAATTACGGGTGCACACACACGTAGTCACCCGTAATTACGGGAGCCCCATAGACTTCTATGGGCCTGCCCGTGCCGTAATTACGGCCTAAAATAGGACATGTTCTATATTTTTCAACGGCACGGGCACCTTTCAGTAAGCATACGGGGAGGTACCCGTGGCCAATAGAAGTCTATGGGCCCGTATTTACGGCCCGTGATTACGGGCGGTTTTACGTTCGTGTGCATAGGGCCTGATGAATAAAAAACGGCTGAAAATCAGGATCTGTTTTCCCTTGAAAAGCTCCGTATTTTACGACCGTTTTTTTTTTGCTGTGTGAACATACCCTAAAGGGTAAAATATGTTCCAATTCTGCAATATAATAGGCATGCTGCGGATTTAATAATCAGTAGAACGTCCTAAATTCCATGCAGATTTTTTTCTGCTGCATGTGCATGGTGTTTTGAAAATGAGTTAGGGCTTATTCAGACGAACATGTTAAATGTCAGTGTGACGGCCGTTGTTTTAACGGCCGTCACATGGTTGCATGTATTTCCATGGGGCTATTTACACAGCCGTTGTTTTAACAGGCACGTGTAAAGGGCCGTGAAAAAATAGTACATGTCCCATTTATGTCAGTTTTTACAGATCCCTCAATAGACTCAAGTCTATGAGGGATCCGTGAGAATGGGTCCCACATGGGTGCACATTGGCAGTGAAAAACGGCCATTTCGCACACGTTCGTGAACATTTGTAGTGAATTTTCAGTGCGCAATCCGCACAAGAAATAGGAGACAAATCCGCCACTTCTGAAGTGGCCTTGTTGAAACGTCCGTGTTCGGTCCGTTTTATATGGATCGTTTGTCGGCAATGTTTCCCGGAACGACCGCAGTTCAGGGAGCCGGGCTCCTAGCAACATAGTTATCTATGACGCTAGGAGTCCCTGTCTCTCGGCGGGAATACTGTCCCCGTTCCCATACTGAAAACATGATTACAGTACGGGACAGTTTTCCCGCGGAGGACAGGGAGACCTAGCGTCATAGATAACTATGTTGCTAGGAGCCCGGCTCCCTGAACTGTGGTCAGTCCGGGAAATATGGCCGATACACGGTCCATATAAAACGGACCGAACACGGACGTTTCAACAAGGCCACTTCAGAAGTGGCGGATTTGTCTCCTATTTCTTGTGCGGATTGCGCACTGAAAATTCACTACAAATGTTCACGAACGTGTGCGAAATGGACCGAGCACGGCCATCTGAATAAGGCCTTAGTCTATTTACACAGTGCGGTCAAATCAAATTTTTGTGCAAAATAGCAACAAAAACTTGATTTTACCGCACTTTGACTATAGCCTAACAGCACTGTTTTACCATGTTTTGTACCCTTTTTTTAATGCAATTTTCGTAATCGCAGCACAAATCATGTGGTTTTGCCGCGATTTTTAAAATACTGCTGCAAAACGGCGCCATTTTTGCCACGAATACGAAAATCGCAGGAAAAAAACGCTAGGGAAACAATTTTAGGCTATGTTCACACAGAGTTTTTTGCAGGCGGAATTTCTGCCTCAAAATTCCGTTTGGAAGTTTGAGGCAGATTTTCCTCTCCCTGCACGCTGATTTTCGCAGCGTTTTTCGCCCGCGGCCATTGAGCACCGCGGGCATAAAACGCTGCATAATATGCTTTCTCTGCCTCCCATTGAAGTCAATGGGAGGTCAGAGGCGTAAACGCCCGAAGATAGGGCATGAACCCTGTAGGTGATGCCACACAGCCCCCTGTAGGTTGCACCCATCCCCTCCCCCCTTCCAGGAGAAGTCACTGACTTCAATGTCCATATATGGACAGTTTAGTCACGGACTTCTCCTGGAGAGAAATCCCCGGCCACAGGGTCGGGGATTCCGCTTCTGAAGTGAGTGACGTCACTGTGTCCATATATGGACAGTGTAGTCACTCACTTCTCCTGTAGCGGAATCCCCGGCCACAAGGTCGGGGATTCCGTTTCAGAAGTGAGTGACGTCGCTGTGTCCATATATGAACAGTGTAGTCACTCACTTCTCCTGTATGGAAATCCCCGGCCACGGGGTCGGGGATTCCGCTTCAGAAGTGAGTGACATCGCTGTGTCCATATATGGACAGTGTAGTCACTCACTTCTCCTGGAGGAATCCCCAATCCCCGGCCGGGGATTGGGGATTCCGACTCCTACAGGGAGCAAAAAAAGACCCTCCTCCTCCTCACATGCACTCTGCACTGTGAGGAGGAGGAGGAGAGAGAGCGCGAGCGACAGAAGACACGGCCGTCACTCGGGACACATTCTGGTGATGGCCGTGTATTACCCGGCCCCATAGACTTCTATGGGAGCCGGGCGGCCGGGTAAACGGCCGAAATAGGGCATGTCCCATTTTTTGACAGCCAGGTTTCCCAGGCCGTCAAAAAATCGGTCGTGTGAATAACCCCATTAGGGGTCTATTGTTCCTACTGCAGCCGTGTGACGGCTGTTTTATGAACGGCCGTCACCCGGCCGGGAAAACCTGTCGTGTGAATAAGGGCTAAGTAAGGTGACTAACGCTGGGGCCCTCAATGAAATGTGTAAAGTTGCTGAGAAGCGACGGGCCCCTATTTTTCATCACTCTGGCCGGGCCCCTGACGGCAGTACCAGCTGTACTGCCGTGATGGCGGCCCTGACTGTATGCTATCCAATCAGAATCGCTGATATGTTAATTACTGACGACAGTGGCTGGGCTGCATGTAATAACCGAACCGAAAAAAACTAAAAGCGCAAGATGACGTCAGTCATCTGCGCTGAATTTCAGTTTCGGTTATTTTTCGATTAATTGCCCAGCCTGACGCAGATGTGAACGGAGTCTAATTTGGAAGAGAAGTATCAAATATGGTTTGACATGAAGGAGGATAGTGGATAGAAAATCAATAAGTATTATGACTTTATACAACCTCGGAGTCGTACAGAGCCGTAATTCACCTCCATTTTCTTTGAATGCAGACATTTTTTTATTTTGTTGAATTCCTTATGAATTTGACAGGAACAATTTGTGATCTGCTCCATCAGACCACCATGCGGAGTGCCTACAGCTCCTTACTATGGAGCCAAAGGGACTCCATTAGGGGCCTTAATAACTTATAATGGCGTTATGAGGTTTCTGTTTCTATAGAATAACGTAGACATAACATGTGGCCACATAATAAAGGCCAGTGCTCCCGGGTGCTGAGCTGCTGACTCACCATGAGCACAAGCCTCCTCCCAGTATACACCTCACTACACAGTATACACCCCGCTGAAACACGGCCTCCTCCTCACTACACTGCGTGCACTATAGTCCGCATATAACATAGCAGCACCTGCAGCATGGCTGTGGAGTGGAATGAGGCGGACGGGTTGTCCAGTAGAATCCGCTCTTTCAGCAGGTTGCTCCCGTAGGCAAAGTAGTAGAAGGTGTCGGCTCCCGGCTGCAGTCCAGCTGCGTTCCTCCCCTCCATCCTGCCTGTGAGAGTGAAGAACGTTCCCGCTGTCACCACTACAGTGTGCACTGCTTACGGGAACGCAGGAAATTATGCCCTGCCCCGGGAGCGCGCCTGTTAGGAGACACCGGTGCTATGTCCTGCTCAGGTGACCGGGACACGGGAAACTACCAGAGGATAACACGGTACAATAGAATATCACGATGTACGGACTGTGTAATCCTCAGCTGTTCCAGAACTTCACATGATGAGCATGATAGTCACACAGAGGATGGATCAGCATCTATGTACAGCGCTTTACACTGCAGGCGTAGCACTAGATTGTTCACACGCTTAACAAAAAAAGGCTGAAAATACGGAGCTGTTTTCAAGGGAAAACAGCCTCTGATTTAAAGACGTTTTTTAAGCAACTACCGTTTCTAAGGGTATGTTCACACGAGGGCGTCCGTAACGGCTGAAATTACGGGGATGTTTCAGCCTGAAAACATCCCCGTAATTTCAGCCGTACCGGCATGTGCAGGCGCTTGAACGCCGCGTCAATTACGGCCGTAATTAGCGCTGCTATTCATTGGAGTCAATGAATAGCGGCTCCAATTACGGCCAAAGAAGTGACAGGTCACTTCTTTGACGCGGGCGTCTATTTACGCGCCGTCATTTGACAGCGGCGCGTAAATATACGCCTCGTGTGAACAGACAAACGTCTGCCCATTGCTTTAAATGGGCAGATGTTTGTCAGCGCTATTGAGGCGCTATTTTCGGGCGTAATTCGGGGCCAAAACGCCCGATTTACGTCCGTAAATAGGCCGTGTGAACATACCCTTACGGACGTGCACTTCTTTCTATGAGGCGTTTTTTTTAAAAACGGCCGCCTAAAAAACGCCCCGAAAAACAGCTGAAAATACGGGGGCTGAACGCCTTCAAACATCTGCCCATTGAGTTCAATAGGAAAAACAGCGTTTCCTTCCGACGGGGAGTTTTTTAACGTGGCCGTGTGCAAAAACGGCAGCACAAACGTTTCACATTCATATTCACATCAGCCCTTAAAGGAATTTTGCCATCTTATAATAAGATGGCAAATCGCTAGGCTATGGCCTCATTCACACGACAGGGTTTCCCGGCCGGGTGCCGGCCGTTCATAAATCGGCCGGCACCCGGCTGCATTAGGAATAATAGACCCCTAATGGGGCTATTCACACGAAAACCGGCCGTCAAAAAATGGGACATGCTCTATTTTCGGCCAGCCGGCTCGCGCTCTATCTCCTCCTCCTCACAGCGCAGAGTGCATGTGAGGAGGAGGAGTTTATGCCATTCGGACGAATGGCTGTACGCTGTACACTGTGTGGCAGGGCCGGGGTGTACAGCAGGTGGAGGGAGCGCTGCGCTGGCTCCCTTCCCCTGCTTGTTTTAAAAGCGCCCTGGCTCGGCGACACCTTCCATGGCGCCGCTAGCAGCTGCTGCGGCTGCTACTACTGTATCGACCCCACTATAGCAGAGCGGAAGGTATCTCCCCGCTCTGCTATGTGCTAGCCCCACTTTAGCTCCTTGAAGGAGCGGAATCCCCGTGTTTTCGGGGATTCCGCTCCTGGACAGAGCGCTTGATGTCTCTGTCCATATCTGGGCAGTGACATCAGGGGAAACTCCTGAAGCGGAATCCCCGAACACATGGGGATTCCCCTTCAGGAGTTGCCGCTGATGTCACTGTCCAGATCTGCCCGGCCCGGAACGGATGCAAAACTTTATGCAAACCGGCCGGGCAAAATGGACGATTTTACCGGCCGACACTCGGGCTCGGGCGGGACCCTGTCGTGTGAACCCAGCCTATGTCATCACTTTAGGATCAGTGAGGGTTTTCCAATTTCTGGAACCCCCACGGTACCTGAGAGTGAAGGAAAAGCTTAGTGGTTTAGCACTTCGCCCCTTCTAAGGGCCAGTTCACAGGGAGCTTTTTGGCAAGTTTTTTTATGCGGAAATCGCGCTGCAAAACGTGCCAAAAAACTGATGAAAATGCCTACCGGCTCGCGGGAAAAAGAAGGGACATGCCCTATCTTCGGGCGTTTATGCCTCTGACCTCCCATTGACATCAATGGGAGGCAGAGAAAGCGTATTTAGCAGTGTTTTATGCCCGCGGCGCTCAATGGCCGCCGGCGAAAAATGCCACGAAAATCAGCGTGCAGGCAGAGGAAAATCTGCCTCAAAAGTCCAAACGGAATTTTGAGGCAGATTTTCCTCCTGCAAAAAACCCAAGTCTAAGTTTTCTCTGCACGGCGGGGCACTGACCACCCCCCATTCAAGTGAAAGGCTGCACTTAACCACGCAGGTGGGTTGCCTGGTGGACCTCAACGGCATTAAAGTGTAACTAGACGTTTGACAAACTTCTGTCTGACAAGTCATAGTGACATGTCAGAAGTTTGGATTGGTGGCGGTCTGACCACTGAGACCCCCACCAATCGCTAGAACGAAGCAGCTGAAGAGCTCGTGTGAGCGCTCAGCCGCTTCGTGTCTGTTCAGCTTTTTCCAGAAAACCGATGTATCGGAGTACGGGCTCATAGACTTTCTATTGAGTCTGTACTCTGATCCATTTATTTCCGGAAAAAGCCGTACAGACACTAAGTGGCTGAGCGCTCACACGAGCGCTTCTTCTGCTTCGTTCTAGCCAATGGCGGGGGTCTCAGTGCTCGGACCCCCACCAATCCAAACTTCTGACATGTCACTATGACATGTCAGAAGTTTGTCAAACGTTTAGCTACACTTTAAGCTAAATACTGTTGAAGAATGCGCTTCTCAATGAAACATGTTGAGGAGGCTTCCAAGCCAGAGGGGGGATGGAAAGACAGCGGGGGCTCCTTCTAGGAGGGGAATCCTCGGCTAAAGCGCTAGCCGGGGATTCCGATGCTGGAAGGAGCTTAGGTGGCGCGATTTACTGAGGGTTTTTCGGGGGTTGTGGGTGGCACTATCTACAGTGGGGGGTGTATTCCGGGGCTCTCAAAGCCCCGACACACATGAGAGTGCAGTGCTGCTCACGCTGAAGCAGCACTGCACTTATTAAACCCCTTCCACTCTGGCGACATCTATACACGTGCTAACTGCACGGGGCATCGGCAGTTAGAACGTATATAGCCGTATGGCAGTCATTAAGGGGTTAATCTAAAATGAAGGTTATTAAAAATTCTTGCACAGTAAAAACAAAAAAAATCCATAAAAAGAAGCTTATTTAATCAAAGTGTAAAAAAAAAAAACGTACACATATATGGTATCACCTCGATGGTAACGACCCTTACAATAAAGTTAACATGTTATTAAAACCACGTGGTGAACTGCGTAAACAAAAAAAAAGCGCAAAAAAAAACCACAGCAACCACTCCCCCAAAAATGTATTAACAGTTAATCAATATCTCCCATGTACCCAAAAATGCTACCAATGAAAACTACATTTTGTCCTGCAAAAAACAAGCCCACGTCTAGTTACATAAAGGAGTCATGATAAACGTTTTATAAAATTCTATTTGTTCAAAAGGGTTTTTATTGTGCAAACGAATTAAAACATAAACAAAACCTGTGCATAACTGGTATCGCGATAACCGTACCGATCCATAAAGTAAAAATAACACTTAAATTTACGCCGTTCAGTGAAAAGAATCAATTTCAAATGCAAAAAAATTTAACGGAATAGCTGTTTTTTTTCCATCCGCTCTAAAAGTTGATAAAAGTTACTCATTAATTTCTATATACCCAAAAATGGTGCCATCATACAAGCCCTCATCCAGCTATGACGATGGAAAAAGAAAAAAATGATGGCTCTTTGAATGTGATGATGAAAAAAACGAAAAAAAAAAAATGCTTAGTAATTAGCGTCCAAAATAGGCGAGTCATTAAATGGTTAAAGGTAGAAATTTTTTGTAATCAATAAATTGTCCCCTCAACAGCACACTCATAGGGGCACAAATGAACCCCAAAAAATAAAATGAACCTCAAAAAAAAAGTATAGAAGCTAAATGATATTTACCAGACAAGTTAGGCCCAGTGTTCACTAGTGTCACTAGTGTTATACGGATCTAGTCTCTTTCATTTCTTTATTTTCCGCAAAAACAGGGATCGATCCCAAAATATGAAACGAGGGAAATAATTTCCAAATAAAAGGTTCAGGGATATTTTCTTATGTTCCCTCTTTTGGGATATATTTCTCCTTTGTGACAGCAACTGTGTTGTCCTTTTTATACCGTTCATCATATTATGATGTCATAGTGACTAGCAGATCACGTTGTTCTTTGTATACCTTGCATCATATGGTGATGTCATAGTGACTAGATGCTGCATATAAAGTTGTACTGGATACTACTATAGTGTACAGACAGGGGCATAGCTATAGGGGGTGCAAAGGTAACCGTTTCACCTGGGACCAGGAGCCTGAGAGGGCCGAAAGCCCCTCAGCTGCATAAGGAGACACCAGTATTATAAATGATATATGGTAGTTGGGACCCTGTTATAGATTTTGCATCTGGGCCCAGGAGCTTCAAGTTACACCTCTGACTATAGAACTTCCCCTACAGACTATAGGACTTCTAAATGCAGCTGCACCTTTAACCCCTTCCCACTTTGGCCACTTTTGACCTTCCTGATACAGCCACATTTTTAAAATCTGGCATGTTTCACTTTATGTGGTAATAACTTCGGAATACTTTTACCTGTCCAAGCGATTCTGAGATTATTTTCTCGTGACACATTGGACTTTATGTTACTGTTAAAATTTGCTCAATACATTTAGTATTTAATTGTGAAAAACACCAAAATTTATTGGAAAAATGTGCATTTTTCTAAACTTTAATGTGTCATGTCCATGGCCGCGGGCCGTCAGGCTCACTCACCTCCTGACGGACGCAGCAGCCATGGGTCCATGAGCGCTGGCCCCAGTCTCCTTCTCAGGAGACGCCAGCGCTCACTTCTGCTTACCTTTGCCGGGTCCCGATCGTGCCCGATCTTAAAGGGCCAGCGGACACATCAGAGTTTAATGTCAAAATTAGCCCATGAGTACCCTGGACTACAAGAAGGGCCCAGCCCATTCCTCCCATGCCTGAGCGTTGTTGTCATACCCAAAGTTTGTCTAATCAAATGGTCTCCTAGTGTTTCCCAGTTCCCAGTGTTCCCCGTTCCTGTACCTGTAACCTGTATCCCGTGCTATCCTGGTCAAGTGCCGTGGTGAGCTGTAGTCATGCTGTGCTGTATTCCACTTCTCTCCTGCTACACCATGCCTGACATCTGCTTGCTGCCGAAGTTCCAGCCCAGCCCTGTCTCGCTACTGTCCGAGCTGGCACATGTACACTATAGGAACTATATAGACTGTGACCTGCACCCTGTTGGCCAGTTGCCATACCGTCAAGGTGGTACGGCCAAGTGGGTCCACGCACCCAATGTGACAATATGTATCTGCTTGTAAGACAGGCAGTTATACCACACAAAATAGTTGCTAATTAACATCTTATGTCTACTTTAGATTTGCATAATTTTTTGAACATTGTTTTATTTTTATAGGACGTTACAAGGCTTAGAACTTTAGCAGCAACTTCTCACATTTTCAAGAAATTTCAAAAGGCTATTTTTTCAGGGACCAGTTCAGTTGTGAAGTGCCTTTTAGGACCTTATATATTAGAAACTCCCAATAAGTCATCCCGTTTTAAAAACGTCACCCCTCAAAGTATTCAAAACAGCCTTTAGAAAGTTTTGTTTAACCCTTTAGACGTTTCACAGGAATTAAAGCAAAGTAGAGGTGAAATTTACAAATTTCATTTTTTTTTTGCAGAAATTAATTTATAATCCATTTTTTTTGTAACACAAAGTTTTATCACAGAAACACAACTCAATATTTATTTCAGAGGTTCTGCAGTTTTAGGAAACATCCCACATGTGGGCCTAGTGTGCTTATGGACTAAAGCACAGGCCTAAGAAGCAAAGGAGCACCTAGTGGATTTTGGGCCTCCTTTTTATTAAAATATATTTAAGGCACCATGTCAAGTTTGAAGGGCTCTTGCGGTGCCAAAACAGTGGAAATCCCCAAAAAGTGACCCCCATTTCTGAAACTACTATCACTGCCTGTATGAACGATTAAACATTGAGTTTTATTATGGTAATCAAACACTAAAAAAAGGCTAGGTAGCCAAACAACTATTTAGGCGTTAGCACAATGACCAGAAAGGGGGTGCAGAAAAGGTAACACACAAGAATCATGAATCTTTAATCATGAATCTTGACTCATCAATCATGAATCTTGAATCATGAAATATGAATCTTGAATCATGAATCTTGAATCATGAATCATAAATCATGAATCTTGAACCTTGAATCATGAATCATGAATCTTGAATCATGAATCTTGAATAATGAATCATGTATCATGAATCTTGAATCATGTATCTTGAATCATGAATCTTGAACCTTGAATCTTGAATCATGAATCTTGAATCATGAATCATGAATCTTGAATCATGAATCTTGAACCTTGAATCATGAATCTTGAACCTTGAATCATGAATCTTGAATCATGAATCTTATATTATGTATCATGAATCTTCACTCATGAATCTTTAATCATGAATCTTTAATCATGTATCATGAATCTTGAATCATGAATCATGAATCTTGAATCATAAATCTTGAATCATAAATCTTGAATCATAAATCTTAAATCATGTATCATAAATCTTGAATCATGAATCATGAATCTTAAATAATGTATCATGAATCTTGAATCATGAATCATGAATCTTGAACCATAAATCTTGAATCATGAATCATGAATCTTAAATCTTGAATCATAATTCTTGAATCTTGAACCTTGAACCATGAATCTTGAATTATGAATCTTGAATCATGAATCTTGAATCATGTATCATGAATCATGAATCGTGAATCTTGAATCATGAAACTTGAATCATGAGTCTTGAATCATTAATCGTGAATCACTAAACATGAATCATGAATCTTGAACCTTGAATCATGAGTCATGAATCTTGAATCATGAATCTTGAATCTTTAATAATGTATCATGAATCTTTAATCATCAATCATGAATCTTAAATCATGAATCATAAATTTTGACTCATGAATATTGAATCATGAATCTTGAATCATGAATCATGATTCTTGAATCATGTATCATGTATCTTGAATCATGAATCTTGAAACATGAATCATGAATCTGAAATCATGAATCTTGAATCATGTATCATGAATCATTAATCATGAATATTGAATCATGAATCATAAATCTTGAATCATGAATCTTGAACCTTGAATCTTAAATCATGAATCATGTATCATGAATTATGAATATTGAATAATGAATCATAAATCATGAATCTTGAATCATGAATCTTGAATAATTTATCTTGAATCATGATTCTTGAATCATGAATCTTGAAGGATGAATCATGAATCTTGAATGATGAATCTTGAATCATGAATCATGAATCATCAATCTTGAATCATGTATCATGAAACTTGAATAGTGAATCTTGAATCATTAAAATCATGAATCATAAATCTTGAATCATGAACCATGAATCTTGAATCTTGAATCATGAATCATGAATTATGAATCTGGAATCATGAATCTTGAAACATGAATCATGAATCTTGAAACTTGAATAATGAATCTTGATTCTTGAATCTTGAATCATGAATCTTAAATTATGAATCTTGAATCATGTATCATGAATATTGAATCATGAATCTTGAATCATGAATCTTGAATTATGAATCATGAATCATGAATCTTGAATAATGAATCTTGAATCTTGAATCATGAATCTTGAATCATGAATCTTGAATCATGAATCTTAAATTATGAATCTTGAATCATGTATCATGAATATTGAATCATGAATCTTGAATCATGAATCTTGAATTATGAATCATGAATCATGAATCTTTAATCATGATTCATCAATCTTGAATCTAGAATCATGAATCATGAATCTTGAATCTAGAATCATGAATCTTGAATATTGAATCATGAATCATTGATCTTGAATCTAGAATCATGAATCTTGAATCTTTAATAATGAATCAAGAATCTTGAATCATCAATCTTGAATCATCAATCATGTATCATGAATCTTGAATAGTGAATCTTGAATCATGAATCTTGAATCATCAATCTTGAATCATGAATCTTCATTCATGAATATTCAATCATGAATCATGAATCATAAATCATGAATCATGAATCTTGAATCATGAATCTTGCATCATGAATCTTAAATTATGAATCATGAATCTTGAATCATTTATCTTAAATGATGAATCATGAATCTTGAATGATGAATCTTGAATCATTAATCATGAATATTGAATCATGAATCATGAATCCAGAATCATGAATCATGAATCTTGAATTATGAATCTTTAATCATGATTCATCAATCTTGAATATTGAATCATGAGTCATAAATCTTGAATCTAGAATCATGAATCTTGAATCTTGAATCATTAACCAAGAATCTTGAATCATCAATCATCAATCTTGAATCATGTATCATGATAGTGAATCTTGAATCATGAATCTTGATTCATGAATCTTGAATCTTGAATCATGAATCTTCAATCATGAATTATGAATCTTGAATATTGACTCATGAATCTTGAATCATGAATAATGAATCTTGAATCATGAATCTTAAATCATGAATCTTAAATCATGAATCTTAAATCATGAATCTTAGTTCATGAATCCAGAATCATGAATCTTGAATCATTAATCATTAATCTTGAATCTTAAATCATGAATCTTAAATCATGAATCCAGAATCATGAATCTTGAATCTTGAATCATGAATCTTGAATCATGAATCTTGAATCATGAATCTTGAATTATGTATCTTGAATCATGTATCATGAATATTGAATCATGAATCTTGAATCATGAATCTTTAATCTAGAATCATGAATCGTGAATATTAAATCATGAGTCATAAATCTTGAATCATGAATCTTAAATGATGAATCTTGAATCATGTATCATGAATAATGAATCATGAATAAATGAATCATGAATCTTGAATTATGAATCATGAATCATGAATCTTTAATCATGATTCATCAATCTTGAATCTAGAATCATTAATCATTAATCTTGAATCTAGAATCATGAATCTTGAATATTGAATCATGAATCATTGATCTTGAATCTAGAATCATGAATCTTGAATCTTTAATAATGAATCAAGAATCTTGAATCATCAATCTTGAATCATCAATCATGTATCATGAATCTTAAATAGTGAATCTTGAATCATGAATCTTGAATCATGAATCTTGAATCATGAATCTTGAATCTTAATTCTTGAATCATGAATCTTCATTCATGAATATTCAATCATGAATCATGAATCTTAAATCATGAATCTTAAATCATGAATCCAGAATCATGAATCATTAATCATTAATCTTGAATCTTAAATCATGAATCTTAAATCATGAATCCAGAATCATGAATCTTGAGTCTTGATTCTTGAATCTTGAATCATGAATCTTGAATCATGAATCTTGAATCATGAATCTTGAATTATGTATCATGAATCTTGAATCATGAATCTTGAATCATGAATCTTGAATCATGAATCTTTAATCTAGAATCATGAATCGTGAATATTGAATCATGAGTCATAAATCTTGAATCATGAATCTTAAATGATGAATCTTGAATCATGTATCATGAATAATGAATCATGAATAAATGAATCATGAATCTTGAATTATGAATCATGAATCATGAATCTTTAATCATGATTCATCAATCTTGAATCTAGAATCATGAATCATTAATCTTGAATCTAGAATCATGAATCTTGAATATTAAATTATGAATCATTGATCTTGAATCTAGAATCATGAATCTTGAATCTTTAATAATGAATCAAGAATCTTGAATCATCAATCTTGAATCATCAATCATGTATCATGAATCTTGAATAGTGAATCTTGAATCATGAATCTTGAATCATGAATCTTGAATCATGAATCTTGAATCTTAATTCTTGAATCATGAATCTTCATTCATGAATATTCAATCATGAATCATGAATCATAAATCATGAATCATGAATCTTGAATCATGAATCTTGCATCATGAATCTTAAATTATGAATCTTGAATCATGAATCTTGAATCGTTTATCTTAAATGATGAATCATGAATCTTAAATGATGAATCTTGAATCATTAATCATGAATCATGAATCTTGAATCATGAATCATGAATCCAGAATCATGAATCATGAATCTTGAATTATGAATCTTTAATCATGATTCATCAATCTTGAATATTGAATCATGAGTCATAAATCTTGAATCTAGAATCATGAATCTTGAATCATTAATCAAGAATCTTGAATCATCAATCATCAATCTTGAATCATGAATCATGTATCATGAATCTTGAATAGTGAATCTTGAATCATGAATCTTGATTCATGAATCTTGAATCTTGATTCTTGAATCATGAATCTTCAATCATGAATTATGAATCTTGAATATTGACTCATGAATCTTGAATCATGAATAATGAATCTTGAATCATGAATCTTAAATCATGAATCTTAAATCATGAATCTTAAATCATGAATCCAGAATCATGAATCATGAATCTTGAATCATTAATCTTGAATCTTAAATCATGAATCTTAAATCATGAATCCAGAATCATGAATCTTGAGTCTTGATTCTTGAATCTTGAATCATGAATCTTGAATCATGAATCTTGAATCATGAATCTTGAATCATGAATCTTTAATCTAGAATCATGAATCGTGAATATTGAATCATGAGTCATAAATCTTGAATCATGAATCTTAAATGATGAATCTTGAATCATGTATCATGAATAATGAACCATGAATAAATGAATCATGAATCTTGAATTATGAATCATGAATCATGAATCTTTAATCATGATTCATCAATCTTGAATATTGAATCATGAATCATTAATCTTGATTCTAGAATCATGAATCTTGAATATTAAATCATGAATCATTGATCTTGAATCTAGAATCATGAATCTTGAATCTTTAATAATGAATCAAGAATCTTGAATCATCAATCTTGAATCATGTATCATGAATCTTGAATAGTGAATCTTGAATCATGAATCTTGAATCATGAATCATGAATCTTGAATCTTAATTCTTGGATCTTAATTCTTGAATCATGAATCTTCATTCATGAATCTTCATTCATGAATCTTGAATCATGAATCTTGAATCATGAATCTTGCATCATGAATCTTAAATTATGAATCTTAAATCATGAATCATGAATCTTGAATCATGAATCTTAAATAATGTATCATGAATCTTGAATCATGAATCTTGAACCATACATCTTGAATCATGAATCATGAATCTTAAATCTTGAATCATAATTCTTGAATCTTGAACCTTGAACCATGAATCTTGAATTATGAATCTTGAATCATGAATCTTGAATCATGTATCATGAATCATGAATCGTGAATCTTGAATCATGAAACTTGAATCATGAGTCTTGAATCATGAATCTTGAATCATTAATCTTGAATCGTGAATCACTAAACATGAATCATGAATCTTGAACCTTGAATCATGAGTCATGAATCTTGAATCTTTAATAATGTATCATGAATCTTTAATCATCAATCATGAATCTTAAATCATGAATCATAAATTTTGACTCATGAATATTGAATCATGAATCTTGAATCATGATTCTTGAATCATGTATCTTGAATCATGAATCTTGAAACATGAATCATGAATCTGAAATCATGAATCTTGAATCATGTATCATGAATCATTAATCATGAATATTGAATCATGAATCATAAATCTTGAATCATGAATCTTGAACCTTGAATCTTAAATCATGAATCATGTATCATGAATTATGAATATTGAATAATGAATCATAAATCATGAATCTTGAATCATGAATCTTGAATAATTTATCTTGAATCATGATTCTTGAATCATGAATCTTGAAGGATGAATCATGAATCTTGAATGATGAATCTTGAATCATGAATCATGAATCATCAATCTTGAATCATGTATCTTGAATAGTGAATCTTGAATCATGAATCTTGAATCATGAATCATAAATCATGAACCATGAATCTTGAATCTTGAATCATGAATCATGAATCATGAATTATGAATCTGGAATCATGAATCTTGAAACATGAATCATGAATCTTGAAACTTGAATAATGAATCTTGATTCTTGAATCTTGAATCATGAATCTTGAATCATGAATCTTAAATTATGAATCTTGAATCATGTATCATGAATATTGAATCATGAATCTTGAATCATGAATCTTGAATTATGAATCATGAATCATGAATCATGAATCTTGAATAATGAATCTTGAATCATGAATCATGAATCTTGAATCATGAATCTTGAATCATGAATCTTGAATCATGAATCTTAAATTATGAATCTTGAATCATGTATCTTGAATATTGAATCATGAATCTTGAATCATGAATCTTGAATTATGAATCATGAATCATGAATCTTTAATCATGATTCATCAATCTTGAATATTAAATCATGAATCATTAATCTTCAATCTAGAATCATGAATCTTGAATATTGAATCATGAATCATTGATCTTGAATCTAGAATCATGAATCTTGAATCTTTAATAATGAATCAAGAATCTTGAATCATCAATCTTGAATCATCAATCATGTATCATGAATCTTGAATAGTGAATCTTGAATCATGAATCTTGAATCATGAATCTTGAATCATGAATCTTGAATCATGAATATTCAATCATGAATCATAAATCATGAATCTTGCATCATGAATCTTAAATTATGAATCTTGAATCATGAATCTTGAATCATTTATCTTAAATGATGAATCATGAATCTTGAATGATGAATCTTGAATCATTAATCATGAATCATGAATCTTGAATCTTGAATCATGAATCATGAATCCAGAATCATGAATCTTGAATCATGAATCTTGAATTATGAATCTTTAATCATGATTCATCAATCTTGAATATTGAATCATGAGTCATAAATCTTGAATCTAGAATCATGAATCTTGAATCATTAATCAAGAATCTTGAATCATCAATCATCAATCTTGAATCATGAATCATGTATCATGAATCTTGAATAGTGAATCTTGAATCATGAATCTTGATTCATGAATCTTGAATCTTGATTCTTCAATCATGAATTATGAATCTTGAATATTGACTCATGAATCTTGAATCATGAATAATGAATCTTAAATCATGAATCTTAAATCATGAATCCAGAATCATGAATCTTGAATCATTAATCATTAATCTTGAATCTTAAATCATGAATCTTAAATCATGAATCCAGAATCATGAATCTTGAGTCTTGATTCTTGAATCATGAATCTTCATTCATGAATCTTCATTCATGAATCTTGAATCATAAATCATGAATCTTGCATCATGAATCTTAAATTATGAATCTTAAATCATGAATCATGAATCTTGAATCATGAATCTTAAATAATGTATCATGAATCTTGAATCATGAATCTTGAACCATACATCTTGAATCATGAATCATGAATCTTAAATCTTGAATCATAATTCTTGAATCTTGAACCTTGAACCATGAATCTTGAATTATGAATCTTGAATCATGAATCTTGAATCATGTATCATGAATCATGAATCGTGAATCTTGAATCATGAAACTTGAATCATGAGTCTTGAATCATGAATCTTGAATCATTAATCTTGAATCGTGAATCACTAAACATGAATCATGAATCTTGAACCTTGAATCATGAGTCATGAATCTTGAATCATGAATCTTGAATCTTTAATAATGTATCATGAATCTTTAATCATCAATCATGAATCTTAAATCATGAATCATAAATTTTGACTCATGAATATTGAATCATGAATCTTGAATCATGATTCTTGAATCATGTATCATGTATCTTGAATCATGAATCTTGAAACATGAATCATGAATCTGAAATCATGAATCTTGAATCATGAATCATAAATCTTGAATCATGAATCTTGAACCTTGAATCTTAAATCATGAATCATGTATCATGAATTATGAATATTGAATAATGAATCATAAATCATGAATCTTGAATCATGAATCTTGAATAATTTATCTTGAATCATGATTCTTGAATCATGAATCTTGAAGGATGAATCATGAATCTTGAATGATGAATCTTGAATCATGAATCATGAATCATCAATCTTGAATCATGTATCTTGAATAGTGAATCTTGAATCATGAATCTTGAATCATGAATCATAAATCATGAACCATGAATCTTGAATCATGAATCATGAATCATGAATTATGAATCTGGAATCATGAATCTTGAAACATGAATCATGAATCTTGAAACTTGAATAATGAATCTTGATTCTTGAATCTTGAATCATGAATCTTGAATCATGAATCTTAAATTATGAATCTTGAATCATGTATCATGAATATTGAATCATGAATCTTGAATCATGAATCTTGAATTATGAATCATGAATCATGAATCTTGAATAATGAATCTTGAATCATGAATCATGAATCTTGAATCATGAATCTTGAATCATGAATCTTAAATTATGAATCTTGAATCATGTATCATGAATATTGAATCATGAATCTTGAATCATGAATCTTGAATTATGAATCATGAATCATGAATCTTTAATCATGATTCATCAATCTTGAATATTAAAACATGAATCATTAATCTTCAATCTAGAATCATGAATCTTGAATATTGAATCATGAATCATTGATCTTGAATCTAGAATCATGAATCTTGAATCTTTAATAATGAATCAAGAATCTTGAATCATCAATCTTGAATCATCAATCATGTATCATGAATCTTGAATAGTGAATCTTGAATCATGAATCTTGAATCATGAATCTTGAATCATGAATATTCAATCATGAATCATAAATCATGAATCTTGAATCATGAATCTTGCATCATGAATCTTAAATTATGAATCTTGAATCATGAATCTTGAATCATTTATCTTAAATGATGAATCATGAATCTTGAATGATGAATCTTGAATCATTAATCATGAATCATGAATCTTGAATCTTGAATCATGAATCCAGAATCATGAATCTTGAATCATGAATCTTGAATTATGAATCTTTAATCATGATTCATCAATCTTGAATATTGAATCATGAGTCATAAATCTTGAATCTAGAATCATGAATCTTGAATCATTAATCAAGAATCTTGAATCATCAATCATCAATCAAGAATCATGTATCATGAATCTTGAATAGTGAATCTTGAATCATGAATCTTGATTCATGAATCTTGAATCTTGATTCTTCAATCATGAATTATGAATCTTGAATATTGACTCATGAATCTTGAATCATGAATAATGAATCTTAAATCATGAATCTTAAATCATGAATCTTAAATCATGAATCCAGAATCATGAATCTTGAATCATTAATCATTAATCTTGAATCTTAAATCATGAATCTTAAATCATGAATCCAGAATCATGAATCTTGAGTCTTGATTCTTGAATCTTGAATCATGAATCTTGAATCATGAATCTTGAATCATGAATCTTGAATTATGTATCTTGAATCATGTATCATGAATATTGAATCATGAATCTTGAATCATGAATCTTGAATCATGAATCTTTAATCTAGAATCATGAATCGTGAATATTGAATCATGAGTCATAAATCTTGAATCATGAATCTTAAATGATGAATCTTGAATCATGTATCATGAATAATGAATCATGAATAAATGAATCATGAATCTTGAATTATGAATCATGAATCATGAATCTTTAATCATGATTCATCAATCTTGAATATTGAATCATTAATCTTGATTCTAGAATCATGAATCTTGAATATTAAATCATGAATCATTGATCTTGAATCTAGAATCATGAATCTTGAATCTTTAATAATGAATCAAGAATCTTGAATCATCAATCTTGAATCAAGTATCATGAATCTTGAATAGTGAATCTTGAATCATGAATCTTGAATCATGAATCTTGAATCTTAATTCTTGGATCTTAATTCTTGAATCATGAATCTTCATTCATGAATCTTCATTCATGAATCTTCAATCATGAATCATAAATCATGAATCTTGAATCATGAATCTTGCATCATGAATCTTAAATTATGAATCTTAAATCATGAATCATGAATCTTGAATCATTTATCTTAAATGATGAATCATGAATCTTGAATGATGAATCATGAATCTTGAATCATGAATCTTGAATGATGAATGATGAATCTTGAATCATCAATTATCAATCTTGAATTATGAATCATGAATCATGAATCTTTAATCTAGAATCATGAATCGTGAATATTGAATCATGAGTCATAAATCTTGAATCTAGAATCATGAATCTTGAATCTTTAATCATTAATCAAGAATCTTGAATCATCAATAATCAATCTTGAATCATGAATCATGAATCTTGAATAGTGAATCTTGAATCATGAATCTTGAATTATGAATCATGAATCTTTAATCATGATTCATCAATCTTGAATATTGAATCATTAATCTTGATTCTAGAATCATGAATCTTGAATATTGCATCATGAGTCATAAATCTTGAATCTAGAATCATGGATCTTGAATCTTTAATCAAGAATCTTGAATCATCAATCATCAATCTTGAATCATGAATCATGTATCATGAATCTTGAATAGTGAATCTTGAATCATGAATCTTCAATCATGAATCTTGAATCATGAATTATGAATCTTGAATCTTGAATATTGAATCATGAATCTTAAATTATGAATCTTGAATCATGTATCATGAATCTTGAATCATGAATCTTGAATCATGAATCTTGAATCATGAATAATGAATCATGAATCTTTAATCATGATTCATCAATCTTGAATATTGAATCATGAATCATTAATCTTGAATCTAGAATCATGAATCTTGAATATTGAATCATGAATCATTGATCTTGAATCTAGAATCATGAATCTTGACTCTTTAATAATGAATCAAGAATCTTGAATCATCAATCTTGAATCATCAATCATGTATCATGAATCTTGAATAGTGAATCTTGAATCATGAATCTTGAATCATGAATCATGAATCTTGAATCATGAATCTTGAATCTTGATTCTTGAATCATGATTCTTGAATCATGAATCTTAAATCATGAATCTTAAATCATGAATCTTAAATCATGAATATTAAATCATGAATCTTAAATCATGAATCCAGAATCATGAATCTTTAATCATTAATCTTGAATCTTAAATCATGAATCTTAAATCATGAATCCAGAATCATGAATCTTTAGTCTTGATTCTTGAATCATGAATCTTGAATCATGAATCTTGAATCATGAATCTTGAATTATGTATCTTGAATCATGTATCATGAATATTGAATCATGAATCTTGAATCATGAATCTTGAATCATGAATCTTTAATCTAGAATCATGAATCGTGAATATTGAATCATGAGTCATAAATCTTGAATCATGAATCTTAAATGATGAATCTTGAATCATGTATCATGAATAATGAATCATGAATAAATGAATCATGAATCTTGAATTATGAATCATGAATCTTTAATCATGATTCATCAATCTTGAATATTGAATCATTAATCTTGATTCTAGAATCATGAATCTTGAATATTAAATCATGAATCATTGATCTTGAATCTAGAATCATGAATCTTGAATCTTTAATAATGAATCAAGAATCTTGAATCATCAATCTTGAATCATGTATCATGAATCTTGAATAGTGAATCTTGAATCATGAATCTTGAATCATGAATCTTGAATCTTAATTCTTGGATCTTAATTCTTGAATCATGAATCTTCATTCATGAATCTTCATTCATGAATCTTCAATCATGAATCATAAATCATGAATCTTGAATCATGAATCTCGCATCATGAATCTTAAATTATGAATCTTAAATCATGAATCATGAATCTTGAATCATTTATCTTAAATGATGAATCATGAATCTTGAATGATGAATGATGAATCTTGAATCATCAATCATCAATCTTGAATTATGAATCATGAATCATGAATCTTTAATCTAGAATCATGAATCGTGAATATTGAATCATGAGTCATAAATCTTGAATCTAGAATCATGAATCTTGAATCTTTAATCATTAATCAAGAATCTTGAATCATCAATCATCAATCTTGAATCATGAATCATGTATCATGAATCTTGAATAGTGAATCTTGAATCTTGAATTATGAATCATGAATCTTTAATTATGATTCATCAATCTTGAATATTGAATCATTAATCTTGAATCTAGAATCATGAATCTTGAATATTGCATCATGAGTCATAAATCTTGAATCTAGAATCATGGATCTTGAATCTTTAATCAAGAATCTTGAATCATCAATCATCAATCTTGAATCATCAATCATGTATCATGAATCTTGAATAGTGAATCTTGAATGATGAATCATGAATCTTGAATCATCAATCATCAATCTTGAATTATGAATCATGAATCTTTAATCTAGAATCATGAATCGTGAATATTGAATCATAAGTCATAAATCTTGAATCTAGAATCATGAATCTTGAATCTTTAATCATTAATCAAGAATCTTGAATCATCAATCATCAATCTTGAATCATGAATCATGTATCATGAATCTTGAATAGTGAATCTTGAATTATGAATCTTTAATCATGATTCATCAATCTTGAATATTGAATCATTAATCTTGAATCTAGAATCATGAATCTTGAATATTGTATCATGAGTCATAAATCTTGAATCTAGAATCATGGATCTTGAATCTTTAATCAAGAATATTGAATCATCAATCATCAATCTTGAATCATCAATCATGTATCATGAATCTTGAATAGTGAATCTTGAATCATGAATCTTCAATCATGAATCTTGAATCATGAATTATGAATCTTGAATCTTGAATATTGACTCATGAATCTTGAATCATGAATAATGAATCTTGAATCATGAATCATGAATTATGAATCTTGAATCTTGAATATTGAATCATGAATAATGAATCATAAATCATGAATCTTGAATCATGAATCTTGAATAATTAATCTTGAATCATGATTCTTGAATCATGAATCTTGAATGATGAATCATGAATCTTGAATCTTGAATCATGAATCATGAATCATCAATCTTGAATCATGAATCATGTATCATGAATCTTGAATAGTGAATCTTGAATCATGAATCATGAATCTTGAATCATAAATCTTGAATCATGAGTCTTGACTTTTGAATCTTGAATCATGAATCATGAATCTTGAATCTTAAATCATGAATTATGAATCTGGAATCATGAATCTTGAAACATGAATCATGAATCTTGAAACTTGAATAATGAATCTTGATTCTTGAATCTTGAATCATGAATCTTGAATCATGAATCTTAAATTATGAATCTTGAATCATGTATCATGAATCTTGAATCATGAATCTTGAATCATGAATCATGAATCTTGAATTATGAATCATGAATCATGAATCTTTAATAATGAATCTTGAATCATGAATCTTGAATCATGAATCTTGAATCATGAATCTTAAATTATGAATCTTGAATCATGTATCATGAATATTGAATCATGAATCTTGAATCATGAATCTTGAATTATGAATCATGAATCGTTAATCATGATTCATCAATCTTGAATATTGAATCATGAATCATTAATCTTGAATCTAGAATCATGAATCTTGAATATTGAATCATGAATCATTGATCTTGAATCTAGAATCATGAATCTTGAATCTTTAATAATGAATCAAGAATCTTGAATCATCAATCATGAATCTTGAATCATCAATCATGTATCATGAATCTTGAATAGTGAATCTTGAATCATGAATCTTGAATCATGAATCATGAATCTTGAATCTTAATTCTTGAATCAAGAATCTTGAATCATCAATCTTGAATCATGTATCATGAATCTTGAATAGTGAATCTTGAATCATGAATCTTGAATCATGAATCTTGAATCTTAATTCTTGAATCATCAATCTTCATTCATGAATCTTCATTCATGAATCTTCAATCATGAATCTTCAATCATGAATCATAAATCATGAACCTTGAATCATGAATCATGAATCTTGAATCATTTATCTTAAATGATGAATCATGAATCTTGAATGATGAATCATGAATCATGAATCTTGAATCATGAATCTTGAATTATGAATCATGAATCTTTAATCATGATTCATCAATCTTGAATATTGAATCATGAATCATTAGTCTTGAATCTAGAATCTTGAATATTGAATCATGAGTCATAAATCTTGAATCTAGAATCATGGATCTTGAATCTTTACTCAAGAATCTTGAATCATCAATCATCAATCTTGAATCATGAATCATGAATAATTTATCTTGAATCTTGAATCATGATTCTTGAATCATGAATCTTGAATGATGAATCATGAATCTTGAATGATGAATCTTGAATCATGAATCATGAATCATCAATCTTGAATCATGAATCATGTATCATGAATCTTGAATAGTGAATCATGAATCATGAATCTTGAATCATAAATCTTGAATCATGAGTCTTGACTCTTGAATCTTGAATCATGAATCATGAATCTTGAATCTTAAATCATGAATTATGAATCTGGAATCATGAATCTTGAAACATGAATCATGAATCTTGAAACTTGAATAATGAATCTTGATTCTTGAATCTTGAATCATGAATCTTGAATCATGAATCATGAATCTTGAATTATGAATCATGAATCATGAATCTTTAATAATGAATCTTGAATCATGAATCTTGAATCATGAATCTTGAATCATGAATCTTAAATTATGAATCTTGAATCATGTATCATGAATATTGAATCATGAATCTTGAATCATGAATCTTGAATTATGAATCATGAATCGTTAATCATGATTCATCAATCTTGAATATTGAATCATGAATCATTAATCTTGAATCTAGAATCATGAATCTTGAATATTGAATCATGAATCATTGATCTTGAATCTAGAATCATGAATCTTGAATCTTTAATAATGAATCAAGAATCTTGAATCATCAATCATGAATCTTGAATCATCAATCATGTATCATGAATCTTGAATAGTGAATCTTGAATCATGAATCATGAATCTTGAATCTTAATTCTTGAATCAAGAATCTTGAATCATCAATCTTGAATCATGTATCATGAATCTTGAATAGTGAATCTTGAATCATCAATCTTGAATCATGAATCTTGAATCTTAATTCTTGAATCATGAATCTTCATTCATGAATCTTCATTCATGAATCTTCAATCATGAATCTTCAATCATGAATCATAAATCATGAACCTTGAATCATGAATCATGAATCTTGAATCATTTATCTTAAATGATGAATCATGAATCTTGAATGATGAATCATGAATCATGAATCTTGAATCATGAATCTTGAATTATGAATCATGAATCTTTAATCATGATTCATCAATCTTGAATATTGAATCATGAATCATTAGTCTTGAATCTAGAATCTTGAATATTGAATCATGAGTCATAAATCTTGAATCTAGAATCATGGATCTTGAATCTTTACTCAAGAATCTTGAATCATCAATCATCAATCTTGAATCATGAATCATGAATCTTGAATAGTGAATCTTGAGTCTTGATTCTTGAATCATGAATCTTCAATCATGAATCTTAAATCATGAATTATGAATCTTGAATCTTGACTCATGAATCTTGAATCATGAATAATGAATCTTGAATCATGAATCTTGAATCATTAATCTTGAATCTTAAATCATGAATCTTAAATCATGAATAATGAATCTGGAATCATGAATCTTGAAACATGAATCATGAATCTTGAAACATGAATCATAAATCTTGAATCATGAGTCTTGAATCTTGAATCATGAATCATGAATCTTGAATCATTAATCATGAATCTTGAATCTTAAATAATGAATCTTAAATAATGAATCTTAAATAATGAATCTTAAATCATGAATCATGAATTATGAATCTGGAATCATGAATCTTGAAACATGAATCTTGAATCATGAATCTTGAATCATGAATCATGAATCTTGAATCATAAATCTTGAATCACGAATCTTGAATGTTTAATAATGAATCACGAATCTTGAATCACGAATCTTGAATGTTTAATAATGAATCACGAATCTTGAATGTTTAATAGTGAATCATGAATCAAGAATCATAAATCATCAATCTTGAATCATGAATCAGCAATCTTGAATATTGAATCATTAATCATTAATCTTGAATCTAGAATCATAAATCTTTAATATTTAATCATCAATCTAGAATCTTCAATCATCAATCATGAATCAAGGATCATGTATCATGAATCTTGAATAGTGAATCTTGAATCATGAATCTTGAATCATGAATCTTGAATCATGAATCATGAATCTTCAATCATGATTCTTGAATCATGAATCATGAATCATGAATCTTGAATCACGAATCATTAATCTTGAATAATGAATCATGAATCTTAAATCTTGAATCTTGAATCATGAATCTTGAATCATGAATCTTGAATCATGTATCATGAATCATGTATCATGAATCATGTATCATGAATCATGAATCATGAATCTTGAATCATGAATTTTAAATCATAAATCATGTATCATGAATCATGATTCTAGTATCTAGAATCATGAATCTAGTATCTAGAATCATGATTCATGAATCATGATTCTTTAATCATGAATCTTGAATAATAAATCATGAATCATGTATCATGAATCATAATTCTAGTATCTAGAATCATGGATCATGAATCCGGAATCTTGAATCATGAATCTTCAATCTTGAATCATGAACCTTGAATCTTGAATCTGGAATCATTAATTTTGAATCATGAATCTTGAATCTTCAATCATGAATCTTGAATCATGAATCTTCAATCATGAATCATGAATCTTCAATCATGAATCATGAATCTTGAATCATGAATCTTGAATCATGAATCTTGAATTATGAATCATGTATCATGAATCATGAATCTTGAATCATGAATCATGTATCAGGAATCATGAATCTTGAATCATGAATCTTGAATCATGAATTTTGAATCATGAATCGTGTATCATGAATCATGAATCATGTATCATAAATCTAGAATCATGAATCATAAATCATGTATCAAGAATCATGATTCTAGTATCTAGAATCATGAATCTTGAATCATAAATCATGTATCATGATTCTAATATCTAGCATCATGAATCATGTGTCATGAATCATAAATCATGAACCTTGAATCATGAATCATTTATAATTTATCATGAATCATAAATCATGAATCATGAATCATGTATCATGAATCATGTATCATGAATCATGTATCATAAAACTTGAATCATGAATCTAGAATCTAGAAATATGAATCTTGAATCATGAATCATGAATCTTGACTCATGAATAATAATCATAAATCATCAATCATGAATCTAGTATCTTTTATTATGAATCATGAATCTTGAATCATGAATCTTGACTCATGAATCTTGAATCATGAATCTTGAAACATGAATCATGAATCTTGAATCATGAATCTTGAATCATTAATCTTCAATTATGAATCATGAATCTAGTATCTATAATCATGAATCATGAATCTTGAATCATTAATCATGTATCATAAATCATGAATCTTGTATCTTGAATCATGAAACTTGAATAATGTATCTTGAATCATGAATCTTGAATCATGAATCTTGAATCATGTATCATGAATCATAAATCATGTATCATGAATCATGATTCTAGTATCTAGAATCATGAATCATGTATCATGAATCATAAATCATGAATCTTGAATCTTGAATCATGAATCATTTATCATGAATCATAAATCATGAATCATGTATCATGTATTATGAATCATGTATCATAAATCATGCATCATGAATCAAGAATCTTGAATCATGTATTATGAATAATGTATTTTTGAATCATGAATCTCGAATCAAGTATGATGAATCATGAATCTAGAATCTAGAATTATGAATCTAGAAATATGAATCATGAATCTTGACTCATGAATAATGAATCTTTATTCATAAATCATGAATCTAGTATCTTTAATTATGAATCATGAATTTTGAATCTTGAATCATGAATCTTAAATCTTGAATCTTGAATTATGAATCTTGAATCATGAATGATGAATCTTGACTCATGAATAATGAATCATAAATCATTAGTCATGAATCTAGTATCTTGAATCTTGAATCAGGAATCTTGTATAATGAATCTTGAATCATGAATCTAGAATCATGAATCTTGAATAATTTATCATGAATCATGAATCATGAATCTTGAATCTTGAATCATGAGTCTTGAATCGTGAATCATGAATCTTGAATCATGTATCATGAATCTTGAAACTTGAATCATGAATCTAGAATCATGAATCTTGAATCATGAAACTTGAATCATGAATCTTGACTCATGAATCTTGAATCTTTAATCATTAATCATGAATCTTTAATCTTTAATCATTAATCATTAATCATTAATCTTTAATCTTGAATCATGAATCTTGAATCATGAATCATGAATCTTGAATCATGAATAGTGAATCATGAATCATGAATCATGAATCTTGAATCATGTATCATGAATCATGAATCTAGAATCATGAAACTTGAATCATAAATCATGAATCTTGAATAATTTATCATGAATCATAAATCTTGAATCATGTATCTTGGATCATGTTTAATGAATCTTGAATCATGTATCATGAATCATAAATCATGACTCTTGAATAATGAATCATGAATCTTGAATCATGTATCATGAATCTTGAATCATGAATCATGAATCTTAAATCTTGAATCTTGAATCTTGAATCATGAATCTTGAATCATGTATCATGAATCATGTATCATGAATCATGTATCATGAATCATGAATCTTGAATCATGAATTTTAAATCATAAATCATGTATCATGAATCATGATTCTAGTATCTAGAATCATGAATCTAGTATCTAGAATCATGATTCATGAATCATGATTCTTTAATCATGAATCTTGAATAATAAATCATGAATCATGTATCATGAATCATAATTCTAGTATCTAGAATCATGGATCATGAATCCGGAATCTTGAATCATGAATCTTCAACCTTGAATCTTGAATCATGAACCTTGAATCTTGAATCTGGAATCATTAATTTTGAATCATGAATCTTGAATCTTCAATCATGAATCTTGAATCATGAATCATGAATCTTGAATCATGAATCATGAATCTTCAATCATGAATCTTCAATCATGAATCATGAATCTTGAATCATGAATCTTGAATCATGAATCTTGAATTATGAATCATGTATCATGAATCATGAATCATGAATCTTGAATCATGAATCATGTATCAGGAATCATGAATCTTGAATCATGAATCTTGAATCATGAATTTTGAATCATGAATCATGAATTTTGAATCATGAATCGTGTATCATGAATCATGAATCATGTATCATAAATCTAGAATCATGAATCATAAATCATGTATCAAGAATCATGATTCTAGTATCTAGAATCATGAATCTTGAATCATAAATCATGTATCATGATTCTAATATCTAGCATCATGAATCATGTGTCATGAATCATAAATCATGAACCTTGAATCATGAATCATTTATAATTTATCATGAATCATAAATCATGAATCATGAATCATGTATCATGAATCATGTATCATGAATCATGTATCATAAAACTTGAATCATGAATCTAGAAATATGAATCTTGAATTATGAATCATGAATCTTTAATCATGATTCATCAATCTTGAATATTGAATCATGAATCATTAGTCTTGAATCTAGAATCTTGAATATTGAATCATGAGTCATAAATCTTGAATCTAGAATCATGGATCTTGAATCTTTACTCAAGAATCTTGAATCATCAATCATCAATCTTGAATCATGAATCATGAATAATTTATCTTGAATCTTGAATCATGATTCTTGAATCATGAATCTTGAATGATGAATCATGAATCTTGAATGATGAATCTTGAATCATGAATCATGAATCATCAATCTTGAATCATGAATCATGTATCATGAATCTTGAATAGTGAATCATGAATCATGAATCTTGAATCATAAATCTTGAATCATGAGTCTTGACTCTTGAATCTTGAATCATGAATCATGAATCTTGAATCTTAAATCATGAATTATGAATCTGGAATCATGAATCTTGAAACATGAATCATGAATCTTGAAACTTGAATAATGAATCTTGATTCTTGAATCTTGAATCATGAATCTTGAATCATGAATCATGAATCTTGAATTATGAATCATGAATCATGAATCTTTAATAATGAATCTTGAATCATGAATCTTGAATCATGAATCTTGAATCATGAATCTTAAATTATGAATCTTGAATCATGTATCATGAATATTGAATCATGAATCTTGAATCATGAATCTTGAATTATGAATCATGAATCGTTAATCATGATTCATCAATCTTGAATATTGAATCATGAATCATTAATCTTGAATCTAGAATCATGAATCTTGAATATTGAATCATGAATCATTGATCTTGAATCTAGAATCATGAATCTTGAATCTTTAATAATGAATCAAGAATCTTGAATCATCAATCATGAATCTTGAATCATCAATCATGTATCATGAATCTTGAATAGTGAATCTTGAATCATGAATCATGAATCTTGAATCTTAATTCTTGAATCAAGAATCTTGAATCATCAATCTTGAATCATGTATCATGAATCTTGAATAGTGAATCTTGAATCATCAATCTTGAATCATGAATCTTGAATCTTAATTCTTGAATCATGAATCTTCATTCATGAATCTTCATTCATGAATCTTCAATCATGAATCTTCAATCATGAATCATAAATCATGAACCTTGAATCATGAATCATGAATCTTGAATCATTTATCTTAAATGATGAATCATGAATCTTGAATGATGAATCATGAATCATGAATCTTGAATCATGAATCTTGAATTATGAATCATGAATCTTTAATCATGATTCATCAATCTTGAATATTGAATCATGAATCATTAGTCTTGAATCTAGAATCTTGAATATTGAATCATGAGTCATAAATCTTGAATCTAGAATCATGGATCTTGAATCTTTACTCAAGAATCTTGAATCATCAATCATCAATCTTGAATCATGAATCATGAATCTTGAATAGTGAATCTTGAGTCTTGATTCTTGAATCATGAATCTTCAATCATGAATCTTAAATCATGAATTATGAATCTTGAATCTTGACTCATGAATCTTGAATCATGAATAATGAATCTTGAATCATGAATCTTGAATCATTAATCTTGAATCTTAAATCATGAATCTTAAATCATGAATAATGAATCTGGAATCATGAATCTTGAAACATGAATCATGAATCTTGAAACATGAATCATAAATCTTGAATCATGAGTCTTGAATCTTGAATCATGAATCTTGAATCATTAATCATGAATCTTGAATCTTAAATAATGAATCTTAAATAATGAATCTTAAATCATGAATCATGAATTATGAATCTGGAATCATGAATCTTGAAACATGAATCTTGAATCATGAATCTTGAATCATGAATCATGAATCTTGAATCATAAATCTTGAATCACGAATCTTGAATGTTTAATAATGAATCACGAATCTTGAATCACGAATCTTGAATGTTTAATAATGAATCACGAATCTTGAATGTTTAATAGTGAATCATGAATCAAGAATCATAAATCATCAATCTTGAATCATGAATCAGCAATCTTGAATATTGAATCATTAATCATTAATCTTGAATCTAGAATCATAAATCTTTAATATTTAATCATCAATCTAGAATCTTCAATCATCAATCATGAATCAAGGATCATGTATCATGAATCTTGAATAGTGAATCTTGAATCATGAATCTTGAATCATGAATCTTGAATCATGAATCATGAATCTTCAATCATGATTCTTGAATCATGAATCTTGAATCATGAATCTTGAATCACGAATCATTAATCTTGAATAATGAATCATGAATCTTAAATCTTGAATCTTGAATCATGAATCTTGAATCATGAATCTTGAATCATGTATCATGAATCATGTATCATGAATCATGTATCATGAATCATGAATCTTGAATCATGAATTTTAAATCATAAATCATGTATCATGAATCATGATTCTAGTATCTAGAATCATGAATCTAGTATCTAGAATCATGATTCATGAATCATGATTCTTTAATCATGAATCTTGAATAATAAATCATGAATCATGTATCATGAATCATAATTCTAGTATCTAGAATCATGGATCATGAATCCGGAATCTTGAATCATGAATCTTCAATCTTGAATCATGAACCTTGAATCTTGAATCTGGAATCATTAATTTTGAATCATGAATCTTGAATCTTCAATCATGAATCTTGAATCATGAATCTTGAATCATGAATCATGAATCTTCAATCATGAATCATGAATCTTGAATCATGAATCTTGAATCATGAATCTTGAATTATGAATCATGTATCATGAATCATGAATCTTGAATCATGAATCATGTATCAGGAATCATGAATCTTGAATCATGAATCTTGAATCATGAATTTTGAATCATGAATCGTGTATCATGAATCATGAATCATGTATCATAAATCTAGAATCATGAATCATAAATCATGTATCAAGAATCATGATTCTAGTATCTAGAATCATGAATCTTGAATCATAAATCATGTATCATGATTCTAATATCTAGCATCATGAATCATGTGTCATGAATCATAAATCATGAACCTTGAATCATGAATCATTTATAATTTATCATGAATCATAAATCATGAATCATGAATCATGTATCATGAATCATGTATCATGAATCATGTATCATAAAACTTGAATCATGAATCTAGAATCTAGAAATATGAATCTTGAATCATGAATCATGAATCTTGACTCATGAATAATAATCATAAATCATCAATCATGAATCTAGTATCTTTTATTATGAATCATGAATCTTGAATCATGAATCTTGACTCATGAATCTTGAATCATGAATCTTGAAACATGAATCATGAATCTTGAATCATGAATCTTGAATCATTAATCTTCAATTATGAATCATGAATCTAGTATCTATAATCATGAATCATGAATCTTGAATCATTAATCATGTATCATAAATCATGAATCTTGTATCTTGAATCATGAAACTTGAATAATGTATCTTGAATCATGAATCTTGAATCATGAATCTTGAATCATGTATCATGAATCATAAATCATGTATCATGAATCATGATTCTAGTATCTAGAATCATGAATCATGTATCATGAATCATAAATCATGAATCTTGAATCTTGAATCATGAATCATTTATCATGAATCATAAATCATGAATCATGTATCATGTATTATGAATCATGTATCATAAATCATGCATCATGAATCAAGAATCTTGAATCATGTATTATGAATAATGTATTTTTGAATCATGAATCTCGAATCAAGTATGATGAATCATGAATCTAGAATCTAGAATTATGAATCTAGAAATATGAATCATGAATCTTGACTCATGAATAATGAATCTTTATTCATAAATCATGAATCTAGTATCTTTAATTATGAATCATGAATTTTGAATCTTGAATCATGAATCTTAAATCTTGAATCTTGAATTATGAATCTTGAATCATGAATGATGAATCTTGACTCATGAATAATGAATCATAAATCATTAGTCATGAATCTAGTATCTTGAATCAGGAATCTTGTATAATGAATCTTGAATCATGAATCTAGAATCATGAATCTTGAATAATTTATCATGAATCATGAATCATGAATCTTGAATCTTGAATCATGAATCTTGAATCATGTATCATGAATCTTGAAACTTGAATCATGAATCTAGAATCATGAATCTTGAATCATGAAACTTGAATCATGAATCTTGACTCATGAATCTTGAATCTTTAATCATTAATCATGAATCTTTAATCTTTAATCATTAATCATTAATCTTTAATCTTGAATCATGAATCTTGAATCATGAATCATGAATCTTGAATCATGAATAGTGAATCATGAATCATGAATCATGAATCTTGAATCATGTATCATGAATCATGAATCTAGAATCATGAAACTTGAATCATAAATCATGAATCTTGAATAATTTATCATGAATCATAAATCTTGAATCATGTATCTTGGATCATGTTTAATGAATCTTGAATCATGTATCATGAATCATAAATCATGACTCTTGAATAATGAATCATGAATCTTGAATCATGTATCATGAATCTTGAATCATGAATCATGAATCTTAAATCTTGAATCTTGAATCTTGAATCATGAATCTTGAATCATGTATCATGAATCATGTATCATGAATCATGTATCATGAATCATGAATCTTGAATCATGAATTTTAAATCATAAATCATGTATCATGAATCATGATTCTAGTATCTAGAATCATGAATCTAGTATCTAGAATCATGATTCATGAATCATGATTCTTTAATCATGAATCTTGAATAATAAATCATGAATCATGTATCATGAATCATAATTCTAGTATCTAGAATCATGGATCATGAATCCGGAATCTTGAATCATGAATCTTCAACCTTGAATCTTGAATCATGAACCTTGAATCTTGAATCTGGAATCATTAATTTTGAATCATGAATCTTGAATCTTCAATCATGAATCTTGAATCATGAATCATGAATCTTGAATCATGAATCATGAATCTTCAATCATGAATCTTCAATCATGAATCATGAATCTTGAATCATGAATCTTGAATCATGAATCTTGAATTATGAATCATGTATCATGAATCATGAATCATGAATCTTGAATCATGAATCATGTATCAGGAATCATGAATCTTGAATCATGAATCTTGAATCATGAATTTTGAATCATGAATCATGAATTTTGAATCATGAATCGTGTATCATGAATCATGAATCATGTATCATAAATCTAGAATCATGAATCATAAATCATGTATCAAGAATCATGATTCTAGTATCTAGAATCATGAATCTTGAATCATAAATCATGTATCATGATTCTAATATCTAGCATCATGAATCATGTGTCATGAATCATAAATCATGAACCTTGAATCATGAATCATTTATAATTTATCATGAATCATAAATCATGAATCATGAATCATGTATCATGAATCATGTATCATGAATCATGTATCATAAAACTTGAATCATGAATCTAGAAATATGAATCTTGAATCATGAATCATGAATCTTGACTCATGAATAATAATCATAAATCATCAATCATGAATCTATTATCTTTTATTATGAATCATGAATCTTGAATCATGAATCTTGACTCATGAATCTTGAATCATGAATCTTGAAACATGAATCATGAATCTTGAATCATGAATCTTGAATCATTAATCTTCAATTATGAATCATGAATCTAGTATCTATA